>NC_137471.1:85773503-88173503 GCF_964235325.1 Thermobia domestica | reverse complement strand
TAAAACGATAACTAGGAACAACGTCTGTCCAAGTGCGCGTGCACTTTGCGAATGGAGTAAACAGGTTTGTCGCGCATGGTTTAAACAGCGTCAAATGAACTGTGAGTGTATTTAGCGTTGTGCACACAACCTTTTCGTTGTTTTAACGGCTGTTTACCCCGCCTGGGGTACTTTTTAATTATGTTTGCACAATACAGAATTTATTGTGCTCTATTTTTGAATACTAATTTTATAATTTTAAAATACTCATAAGTACCAAATAAATGCATGCACAAAGTTTGTCCATGTCTAAATTAGTTTATGGACAGAGAGGCATCGTTGAAGCAGTAGTTGAGTAAGCAAATGGAGACGAGTCCTTGCTCCCGCACCCTAGGTAATCCAAAGTCATTGGATTAGCTAACGTCTCTGCAGTTTTCTTTCGTATGCTGTTTCTTCGTTATGTTCCCTATACTATTTCTATTAGTCACGAAGTGACTAACGGGCTTTATAGTACACGTATCAAAAGATTCTGCAGTTGCATACTTGCTATCATTAATTACAAAATATTAAATATTAAAACAATTTAAAGTGAATATCACATCACCTACATTGTAGTATCGTTGTTGCTATTAGTTCCGGTTGAGCGTTTCATTTCTATAAAGCATACAATCCATAAAGTAAGCACGGATTCTGTCAAACTCCTATTTCAAGCCCTTCAGTTCTCTTTCTACTCGTGATTCAGCATCCCAGAAACTACGTAGAGATCTGTGCCGCACATGTGCTCCACACAGTACTTTTAATGACATATTTGAATTCAGCTTGTCAAAATGAAGGGGGAACATGTATGACATTTGTGAGGGGGAGCCCCCACACACACACTGATCCCCGTCCCACAATTCAAGTATCTTTAGGCAAATGAAGACGAATGACAATGATTGTCGACAACAAGAAGTCAATTTTCAAATCAAAATGCCGATTTTTACTACGAAAGCCGAAAATCGAAAATGGGGCACTGCCCCACCCAAATATGGGGTTCCGCCGAAATTTGCTGTGGCTATCTTTATTCCATGAGCCCCCTAACGATCTGCACTAACATTTTTGAAATCTGAGATCTACACTTCGAACACCCTCCTTGTAAGAGCAAGTTCTCTAATATATTTCCTTTCGTCCGTTATCATAGCCAAGAGCAAGTTTTCTGGATGGGCAAAAAATGTGTTTCTATCAATTACAGGCTCTTCCACTTGCCGAAGAGTTTCAGGGAGGTATCTTGTTGTAGCAATTGCTTCAAAAGGATGTTTCGAACCATCTGAAAAAGAATGGCTTGTTTTGATTTTAAACCACAAAGGCACGTACGAACACAATATAAAAAGTTTCAATTCTTTAAGACCTTCTGAGGGATTTTCAGTACTCATGTAAAACCTTAGAATTCTGTTTGCGGTTGTCAGCCAACTTGAGTGCGACATAGGACCAGGGTCTCGATAGGACAAGTCTTTCGGACATTCCCCTGCATTTACTGATCTTAAAATATCCAAAAGATACTGCTGGTCTTTGCTGAGAATTTACGGTCTACTTCAGGGATTATGCAGTCAACTCTTTCAAAGTCAACTTCAGGTAATCTTTCACAGCCATTAAGCAGTTGACCGATCGGCCCACTAAAGGCTTTAGGACCTGTTGTTTCCCCATCAACGTGTTGAAATAACTTAATTCGTCCAAAGAAATGTCAACTTTAGTCAAGTAGGAAATTATGCTGGAAGCGATATCAGTAGAAGCTCCCGAAAGAGTGATTACTAGATTTTCTGGGCGGTTGTGAATTGCTGGAGTGTGGATACGATACGGGATGTGAAATGAAAACCCAACAGCTACCCCGCCATTTACCCGACGTGCTGGTAAAGTATCATCTTTGTAAATGATCGTATACCCTGGTATTTTGCATTTCATTTTAGGAGTCATATGTGTTTCGTTAAGGAAAAAAGCATTGAGTTTCTCCTCGAGTAACAGTTGTTCAAATAGTATTTTGTGGGTGCAGAGAGAACGTATGTTAACAAACATAAAAACAATAACCATAATGTCCATACTGTGATGATATTTTGTATTTTTGCTCCTGTTTATATTTTTGCGATATGTGAAAAAGCCCTTTCTCTTTTCCTACTTCAGAAATGACCTCTCTAATACTCAGAGTACATTTTGGGATATCTAGTTGGCAATTGAAGAAGATTCTGTATGAATACTGGAAGCATAGTGCACATGGTTAAAGGCAAAGAACCACGGACAAACCTGAAGAAGAGTGTCAAGGAATAGACTGAAATTTGCCAGCCTTAAGTATACTCTCTTCACAAACTGAGGTAGCAAGATTTCAAGTTCAAGTGTTGTATTCCAAAACGCAAACTGTGACGACTCGCCTAATCTCTTATTACGCCATTTATTAAATGCAATATATTGATCACTAGAGGTTTCACAGTAACAACTATAGTCTTCTTACTGAAGAATATACAGAGCAGCTGCTGATTATATATAGTTCTTTTAACATGAGATGTTTTCAGGAGAGATTAGTCCTTCCCTGATGTAGTGACATCAGCCTTGACTAATATCTGATTCCATTCCGATCCTTCTAACCAAGTCCCAATCGTACTCATAATAGTTATTTCAATATGAAGCCTTCTCATCATTACCAATATTTTGTCTTCTCCATACTTCTTAGGATATTTCCATTGCACTTCTTTCATCAAGGCATACATTGATTGATCACATGTAATAACTGGTGTGTGGTGAGAGTTAAGATGTGAAACTACTTATGAAACAATATCCATGGATGTCGAACGATCGCTGGAAGATGAACGGCTTCTTCTAGTAAAGGTAATAATGCGTGTTGGGATTTTGGAATACTAATATTCACATTCTTTACAGTGGTAGGCTGCCCATGATATCGTCTCATCAGAGGATTCGGCTTCACTTGTAATTGCTGTGTACACAGAATCAATCCAGTCTGTTGCTGCTTTTATAGGATTTGAAGAAACTGGATGAATATGGTTAACTGTTGCCATATGTGTATCACGTATGTCAGTAGGATATGCAGGAACTGTGGTGTACCAGTCTTTATTTTCCTGTCCATCTTTTCTGCACAAATACTGGAAAATCTGTAGTATGAGGATAGTAGGTTAGAATGTAGCACGGAAGGATATTGAATATTGAATATGAATATCCTGGATACTATCTGTTGCTGACGAAGATGAAGGGTTGTGGTCAACATTCTCTGTAGGTGCAGTGGTGAATACATCAGTGAGGAGGTTTGGAGGACACATAACTTCATAGTTTTCAAATAATTCAAACAAACTATTAGTTACTGTTGCAGAAACCTGCTGTACTCTGTCGTAGGAGACACAAATTCCATATTCAGAAAGCAAATCTATAATGTCACGTTTTCTAGTTCTGGCATGGAGTATAAGATCTATGAACATATGGGGTGCTCTTTCTAGTTCAATATGGTGCTGCTGTGATTTTTAAGATGGTGCCGTTTACGTTTAATGCTGTCAAACAGAATCAACTGTGTTATTGACAAGGCAGCTGATTTTGGCTAGTAAAGCTTTGGTCTTCACAACCAATGGAAGATCCTTCCAGTAACATCTGGACAAAGGACAGCACTACGGTTGGCACTGATGTGGCAGGTGGGGACTGGTTGGTGAAGGAAACATCGAATTTGGGGAAGTTGTTAAACATATGACCACGATCGATAGTTGCAGCTCGAACCAAATACATGTCGCTCATAGAATTGAAAGAACCAGCATCAGGAATGGCATCTCCAACATCACCTTCAGTTTTTTTTTTTTTTTTTTTTTTTGAGGTGTTTGTAATTGAAGATTTCTGAAATATTCTGATTTGTTAGTCTGTTCTGTGTTGAAATGCAAAATATGTGAACTGAAATGGATGCAAAAATGAAAATATTCATATTTCGTCATGAAGATATTATTATGTCTCTGGTATAATGACTTGTAGTGTTTGTGATTCCGGATCCAACGGTGCATAGATCAAGTATGTCGGATCAATAGTGATTTCATTATGCATATTTGAAATCTTCGAAACTTCTGCACATTCAGGGCTTTTACCATATTTTTATGTCAAATATATTCTAAAAATTGAATATGTCAGGAAGTAATAAACTCACAATAACCTATTTGGTCTTGTTACAAAGATCGTTTTATAAGCTATAATAAATGTAATGGGTGTTTCCATCACTGTGAGCCCGTTGTGTATTGAAATGCAAAAATATGAACTAAAATGGATGCAAAAAGTGAAAATATTCAAATTTCTCCATGAAGATATTATTTTATGAATATGACTCTGACATTATTATTTGCAAGGTTTGTGATTCCGGTTCCAACAGTGCATGAATCAAGTCTGTAGGATCAATGGTTTCTGAGTTATGATAATTTAAAGTTTCAGTTGGTCGCCCATATTTGTGACGTCACTGCGGCCATGCGACGTCACTACCAGGTTGTGTCCCGGTGTTTTTCAGGCTTCCTATAAATGTACTTTTATCCTGAAAAATTTCCCGCTTGTAGCCAGTCATGAAATATTTTGGCACTATTCTACTGCACTAAGAGCGAGCTAGTGAACTTACGTTCCTGGGCCTGCAGCATGCTAAAGCCGGAACGTTAAAGGTGTTCCATTTTGCATGTTTTTCCATTGCTGTCCAAAGGAATGGGAAACACACACACACACACAGTCTTTCCCATTTCTAAAGGAAACTGCTGGCTACACTTATTTCCAATTGTACACTTGACCCGACTTGATGCACATAATAGTGGGCACAAAAATCGGGTCTTTGGTTTCCGGAAAATCAGAACCGGTTTTTGAAATGTTTAGAAAACTGTTTTCGCCGAAATCGGTTTAAGTTTTCTCCAAAACTCATTCGGTTTTTCGCCGGAATCGGTTTCGGTATTGTCCAAAACAGTTTCAGTTTTTCCAAAACTGGTTCTATTTCTGACCAGAATAATGTTTTGTTGTTCTCCGAAAACCGATTCTGTTTCCACAGAAATAATTTTGTGTGTTTTGCAAAACACTTTTGCGCTTTTAGTTTTTACTGAAACCAGTGCGACTTTTGCGAAGCCGGTATTGGTTTCTCCTTAGGAGAAGTCACACATGTTTTAGATCTTCAAATCGGCTTAGTTTCTAAATCAAAATTGGCTTTGAGAGAACCGAAACCGGTTTTGGAGAAAACCAAAACCAGTTTCGGTGAAAAACCGAACCGGCTTTTGCAGTGGTGCTATTCTAATTTTTTTAAAGAACCGGATCTCTCTCTCTCTCTCTCTCTCTTTATATATATATATATATATATATATATATATATATATATATATATATATATATATATATATATATATATATATATATATATATATATATATATATATATATGAGAGATATAGTACATGCATAGATAAATAGTAGATAGATAGATATAATTCTCTTGTGACATCTACACAGCATACAAATGGTGACAAAATTATGTTGAGGTTGAGAGCTACTTTCGTGGCTAAGCGGTTAGCGTACGCGCCTTTGGCGTGGGAGACCCGGGTTCGATTCCCGGCGGGAGCTCATGTGGTTCGGATTCCACTTTAATCAGTAGGTCCACGTCTCATATAGCCTCGCTGCTGAACGGGACGTTAAACTCAAAATCAAATCAACTCAAAATTATATTGCACTTCGGATGAATTATGCAAGGTAGGTGGTTGTCAAAAGGCCTTCATCCAGCAATGGATCAGCAATTGTTAATAATGTTATGTATGAGTTTCAAATGTAAAAAACCCTAACTACTTCCCTCATATGATCCTATTTCTCATTCTTGAAATTTGAGCATTTAAGATTAAAGAATAAACGTCTATACCTTCTTCTGAGAAATCGTACGTTTAACCTTGTAGCTGTAAGAATTTCTGAAAATGAGGACACTTAAAACTAAATTTACCATTACCCCCGCCCTCCATTAATCTTCTCGTATGTACAGAGCAAAATAAGGTTTTTCAAATAGGTCAATTGTTTTGGCTGCGAAAAATTTGTATTCTACAAGCTCTCCCTTCCAGCTGAAATTTGCAATGCACGCACTTGCCACGCTAATAGAAATACAAAAGATATAGAAATATTATCTGCATGGTTTATTTTTAATTGCCGAAAATGGGTTCGTTCCGCTATGTAAAGTTAGCACCGCAATTTTTATAATTGTTTATAAATCCTGAACAAAAGAAAATTTTTTGAGAACAAGCGTGAACAAACCATCTGCATGGTTTAATTTTCAAATTCTGAAAATGGGTTCTGCCAGGTTTAAACGTATACTTTGTTTGGCTTCTTTCTTCCACGCTTGACTTGGTGATTGTGTGTGTGTGTGTGTTTGTATGTAGGTTTATCTCGGTATAACAAACGGTTCTGCGAACTCGAAGTATTTTAACAACCGGTTCGCCCGAACCGGTGCGAACAAGCTGAATAGCACCACTGGAATTTTCGAGAAAACCAAAAACGGTTTCGGGAAGAAAACGAACCCGTCTTGGGGAAAACCGAAATGGCGGTTTTTCAGATTGGCTTTTCTAGAAACAGGTTTCCGGTTTTTAAAACCGGTTTTAAACATCCCTAGATGCACATGTTTGCAAAGTTTTCATAAAAGCAACGCAAAGATTGAGAGAGAGCCCAGGGTTAGCAAATAGCCTGACCACAAAAGTTGTTCTTGAATGTCAATTAGAAAAACAATCGCAAGATGGTGTCAAAATAAGCATGCATCAGGTCGACATATAGAGTAAGCGGGGGCAAAAAGTCGCAGTTTGGTGTTTGAATTCCGCTGGAGCAGAGAGATATAATAGCAAAATAACGAATTTCGCACAGAAGTATAAGTGAACATTCCTCTATATTTTGAAGATAACAGAAAGCGTACCAATTTATTATTTAATAAGATATAGCAATTTAAAGAAGGATGGACAGATTCGGACCTTTACCCCAGTATAGGCGGCAAAAGTCCGCTGAAATACACGAAGTAGGAAATCGACACACAGTCATTTTTATTGAATTATTTTGCTTTTTACAAGAATATTAAGATAAACAAAGAGCATACGAAGCATGAAGTGATTCTTCGTATTAAAAAAAGGTAGACTAAGCAAAAAGATAAGTTTATCTCACTTGAGAAAAACTCAATAAACTTACAAAGTATGAAGTTATTCCTCGTATTGATCCATAAGTCTTTGTACAGTGGATTATTTTGAAAACAAACATGAGTAAAGCAGATTTGACTAGTGGAGGACGGACTTGGGTAAAGGAACTACCGATTGATGCATGCGTGGTGAATGGCGGCCATCTTGGATCCAGTTTTTTTCTCAAATGGGAAGGAGGGCATGTAACACATCAATCAACACTGTTTGTTGCAGGGAAATGCAGCCCCACAAGCAGAAAATCGTTATCATGTTCCGTTCCAAAGTTATGACGCCCTAAAGTCCCACCTACAGGATGTGCTCCACATATGTTTCTCGTCCATTGCAGCACATACCGGAGTCTCTTAATCCAGTCCTCCTGAACCCGTAACAACACAGCTGAGGTGATGCTATCACAACCGTCCTGAATACGTCCCTATAGGTGTGCAACATCATCCCGAATCTTCTGCTGATACAGCAGGTGTTTTAAGTGTCCCCATAAAAAAAAACTCCAAGGGAGTGATGTCCGGCGACCGGGCTGGCCACTCCACAGGGCCTCGGCGACTAATCCAACTTCCAGGAAAATGAAGATCCAAGCAGTCCCGCACAGACAGTGCTTAGTGCGGTGGGGCACCATCTTGCTGAAAATATTGCGGCAAGGTGGCATCAGGGTGGAGAAGCAACGGAAACACCAACTCCTGTAACATGTCCAGATATCGGACACCATTTAGTGTACCAGGAATGAATAAGGGTCCTATGATCAACTTGTTCCATATGCCACACCAAACCATGATATGAGCAGGGGTAACTCTCGTGCAAGGATTGATCGCATGCGACCAATATTGCATGTTCTAACGATTCACTTCCTCATCCAATTAAAATTTGCCTCGCCTGTGAAGAGAATGCTGGCTGGAAAATGCGGATCTCGGTCATATTGTAACAAAGCCCTTTTCGCGAATTCCATGCGTCGGTCTGGATCATCTTTTGAAAGGTTGTGGACAAGCTGCAGCTTGAAGGGATGCCACTTGTTCGTATGGAGAATCCTCATCACGGAAGCACATGGTATGCCTGTTATCGCCTTGTTCTGCGCTTCGGATTTTTCACACTCGCAACAAGTACCATTGTGGATGTTTCCTCATCTGTCGCGGTTCGTTGGGGACCTGACCGTGGTATGTCAGCAACATTACTAGTTACACTGAATTTCCTAATGAGGTACCTAACGGTGTTGTGGTTTATTGCAGGTCTTTCGGGGTGGCGCGCGTTGAAGTCCTGGACAATAACACGACTGCTTCTTTTCCCAGACATTACGATGATCTCAATCCTTTCTTGCTTCGTTGGTGCCATCTCGCTCTACCTGCAATGAAAAGAAGAACTGTCAAATTTGGGGCATCACGTCTTTTTTGCAGCGTTAGTGCCATGTCGCTCTCCCTGCAAGGAAACAGAATATCGTAAAGTTTGGGGCGTCATAACTTTGGAAAGGGACATGATAACCCATTTCTGTTTGCGGGACTGCATTTCCCTACAAAAAACACTGTTAATTGATGTGTCACGTGCCTACCTTCCCATTAAAAATAATAACTTGGATCCAAGATGGCGGCCATCAAGATGGCCGCCATTCACCACGCATACATCAATCGGCACAGACTACAATGTAGTCTGTGCCAATTGGTAGTTCCTTTACCCAAGTCCGCCCTCTACTAGTCAGATTTGCTTTTGTCATGTTTTTTTGCTTTTTGAAAAAAGTAAATCCACCGTACTAAAACTTACGGACCACTGCAGAAAAAAATATACAAAGGTTCGTTGTTGACAAGAATCAGAAAACAAACTATAACCACTCAAACAAAAAAAAAACACGTGTATAGTAAGTTTATAGCCAACCAAGGCACATTCGTCCAACCAAAGCGACAACGCATTGTTTTGTTTTCTTTATCTTGACCTTCCGAAAAAGATGTGGTATCTGTTTAAATTTAAACTATATTTTTTCGTAGTGTTTCTAATAGCAAAGGACAAATCTCCCTCAGCACCGATGAACCAAATGACATCAAGAGCACTTTTCACATCTTAACAGATGGATTCAGCAGTACAAACGAGTGTGTGTTAGCACTACTGACTATTAATCCTAGGCTCTGTTTACACCGCTGAAATATGAGTAGTACCCTTGGTGCCATTGGCATACTAATCAGTGTTGAGCGTGGCTTGCCCAAATTCAAAGATCAACCTCCATACAGGCCTACATAACTTTAGTTAAGCTAAAGAAAGCCTACGTAGCAAACGAATTTAAACAGGTCTACTGTTAGAAACTGGAATTTAAATTTAAGAATAAAATTATTTACAAATTTGAGAGCTGGAGTAAAAGTCCGCATTCGGATTCTTGCCCCAGAAAAAATCGGGCTTTTGCCCCATTCGCACATGTTTTAAAACAATAAAATGCTGACTTCATAACTGATACCGGGGAAAGGGGAGGTAGTGTATATTGTTCCTCAAGAAGTGTTTTAATATGAAACAGCAATAAAATAAGTCGTAACTTTTCCCACAGACTGTAGTACTATTTCCCATAAAACAAAATATAACTTCAAAGTAAGACAAAATATAACTTACCTCATTGTATTAACAAATTTCACCGCACACCTTCACGAACATGAACACTACACCGCCACCATTTAATCTTTCTGCAGCATAATCAATGTTGCACAACTCCAACAAAAAGTACCCCAAAAAGGACTTTTGTCCTCTGCGGACTTCTGCCCCCGGACACTCTATGATAGAAAGAAACACCCAGTCTGGCACACACAAGTGGAAATTCGTATATAAAAAGTTTAACGTATTTAAAAAATATAACAGTTTTGTAAACATTAATCTTTCTTTACAAAGTACATACATTTTAAATTTGAAACAATTATTTTTTATATTAGAAATATTGGCCTGTATAACTAATCGAATCATCCCCCACTCCGCTGCGGACGTCCATGCCTGTCTCGTATTCTCTACCCAGAAGAAAGAGCAATGTGTTATTTTAGAATGTTTTTACATTGGATCAGGGGACTGCGGGTAACTCTCCTGTATATACCTAAATTCAAAGTAAAATAAGTCTACTTGAAATGCATGTTAGACCTATGTTAAAGGTGATTCGAAAAAGGGTTTTAAAAACTATAGTAGGGACCAAAATAAGCGACACATGTAGACCAATGTTTAAGGAACTTAAAATATTCCATTTACCCTCACTTTACATATTTCGAATGTTGCTCTTTGTTAAAAAGAACATTTACTTATTTAACACACCATCAATCCATAAATATGATACCAGAAGTAAGGATAGAATTCCTAGCCAACAGTGTTGCACAGTTATACGAAAGGAATCCAATGTTTATAGGTACCACCAGTCGTTCTTTCAGAAAAAGTGTTCCAGGGGGGCAGACGTAATATTCCGGGGGCGCTATACTGGTACTAGTTTATTTATTTATATATTTTAAACGTATTATTTTGGTCTCGTCCGAGGGGGGGCGCTCTGAGAGCTCCGGGGCGATAGCCTATTCGAAGGACAGAACAAAAAGAATTCCAGAGGTTAATAAAACATATCTGTGGCAGCATTGCTTTTATTCCGTGAATGAATTTGTAGATGTGTGATTGAATTTGCCTATTGATAGTAGCCTATTGAAAACCTACTGCTTTTATATCGTAGATGTAGCCTAGTAGTTTAACTCAAAAAGTAGGTATTTGTCATTACTATATATGATATATTTTATATCTTTGTACGTACCTGTGACTAGTCATTCGAGCGTAATAGTGCAATATGTATGATATAAAGACGAAATGAATGAATGGTTTCAATCTCTCAATTTTGAAATAGGCCTGACCTATAACTGACTACCAAGGTAAGCAATAGTCTAATAATATAAAACACTTGGATTTCTTTTCTACAATTTGTTCTCTTGTAATCAAATGTTTGATTTCCTTACTTATTCGCTACCATCCTTAATATTAGAAAATGTATTACCGCATATCTCTAACTGGAATTTTTTAATCCCAACTATTAGATGAATTTACACTTTTAAAATAATACAAATAAAGATAATAGATGGCAGCATGTGCTTGGTTGATCAAGACATTAAAGAAGTGCAAATAATGAATGAGGCCACTTTAAACGACGATTGGAGTAATTTAAACAGAAACAAGGGTCTCCCAAAATTTTTATCGAAGTTCTCATTTATCGTTATTATTTCACATAGGGAAAGAAATATTGAAAGCACCACTTTAAAGATCAGAAAGATATTAAGATTTGAATGGCAAAGGGGTTTTGGGTCCCAACGAGTACACGGCTGTAGACTTAGGTAATTTTTGAAGAAGTGCTAATGAGCAATTTATGCTCGCACTTCAACTGATCGTACTTGAATTATAAACCGATTATCAACTTGTGAGGAAAATTCCAGTTTATGGGATTTTTTTAAAAAATTGATTTTTTGAATTCTCTATGATCAGAAAGTTGGCTAATGACGCTTGAATAAGCGTAAAATTAATGCAAATTGTCAAACTCTGTTATTGTAAAGTGTAGTTAGTATGGAACGGATTTATGCATTAACTTGTCAATTTCCAGAAGCAAGCACCAAGAAATATAAATTGCACTCCGAAATTATATAATAATAATGAAAGGAAGAAAGTAAATGACTAAATAAAAAACAAAGTTTGTAAACCGTCCCACACTAAGTAACTGGAGAATGCTCGTGTAGTTTCATTGCATTCAGTTGAATATTATGGCACAAAAGCAGGGATTTATTTGTAGCCAGGGAACCCTGGGAATTTCCCCCCTTCTAAGTTTTGGTATCCCTGTCTCTAGATTTAATTCTATCTTCCCAGCCTGGGGAGATTTTTTCAACTGTCTTAGGCTATACAATCTGTTTTAAAGTACAATAATTCAACTCCATACTTTAGTAACAATTCTTTACTTTTTAGTATGTTTATTGTCGCGAGCTATGCTGGTCTTGTTTTTATAGAATTGTTTCCCGAAGAAAAATCTTCCAGCTGATACCTCTGATTATCATAATTCATCTGAGTAGCACACTAATAATAATAATAATAATAATAATAATAATAATAATAATAATAATAATAATAATAATAATAATAATAATAATAATAATAGAACATTTTCAGTTATTAGTGAGCAGTCACTGCAGATGTGAATTAGTAGTTTCTTCGTTGACAAGCACCTTAAAAAGAACATAAGGAAATGGATATTAGACTATATTTTAATAAAGGAAAAGCTCCTGACGATTAAAAGGCAAGTAATTCCGGTGATAAAAAAGTAAGAGGCTTTCGTGTTAATTGTGAATGAAATTCGTGTTAAAAAGACAACTGTGATATTTAGAACTGCCTATGTTATTGCGCAAAATCATCTGTCGTTTACCGTGCATCTTATTAAATAGTAACAAATAAATGGAATGAACATCGAACAAGTTCTCTACTCTAATGTTACGTGTCCAAATATTATTGACTTTGTAGCTACAGAAATAAACGAAAAATGACCCAGTATCTTGCGAATTCCGATCGACCCTTCGCGCTAATGATGGACGAATCCTTCACTGTCTCATAAATCTGTTCTCATTGTGTATATGTGTACTGTAGTTAATCAGGTGTGTAGCAATATATTTTTATTTGAGATATAGGTTTATTTGAGATATAGGTAACAATAGGCAGAGAGGTTTGTGATTCCATAGTTAAAATATGTGAAAGTATCTTTCCAAAATGATATTAGGGGAAGGACTTATAGCAGTTTGTATTGATGGCGCAAATAACATGCAAGGCGAAATAAATGGTGCTGTTTCTTTACTCCAGCGAGAATTCGACACCAATTTATTGTTTTCACTGCATGAGTCATAAGCTGGAACTGGCTGTTCACAACGTTGTAAATACGATTTCAGATATGGTTCATTTTCAAAGCCTTGTAGAGTGATTGCACGGTGTTTACTCAATGTCCCCGAAAACAGGAGAGAAATCGAATTAATATCAGGAGAACTAAGTATTCGCTTCTATAATATTACTAAAGTTTTTGATGTACGGTGGTTAGGCTCTTCATACCGTTCAGTAGAAGCATTGCGGAAGTCCTATCCTGCGCTAGTGGAACACGTTCGAGAAGCTACTACAAATTTGCAGAGAAGCTTTCGGCAGTGTGTAATATTTTCAGATCTGTACGTAAAACTCACTAAGTGGAACTTTGTTTATGAAATGTCCATGATACGAGATGCGCTGGAACATCTACATACCCTTAGCCTGTTTCTGCAAGAAAGGTCTGCATCCCTTGTACAGGTAATAAGCAAAATTGAAAAACTGTAAATGTTCTGGAAGCGTTGAAAGAAAAAGGGGCATGTCCAAATGTCCATGGAACAATTACGTCAGTTTGAAGAAACTGGTCAGTTTTGTGGAAAATGAAATGAAATGAAATCTTTGAGTTTTACGTCCCACAGTTATGCCGGTTAGGCTAAAGGAGACGGTGATGATGAGTAATGAATGAAATGGTGGAATGAAGAAAGTGGGAGGAAACGGGAAAACCCCGAGAAAACCCACACACGCGGTGTTTGTCCACCACAAAGTTTACTTGGCGGGGGCTGGGATCGAACGCGGGACCGCAAGCACCAGAGTCAGTTTTGTGGAGTCTCACTGGCAAAACCCTTAGACAATTCTCTTGAGAAGTACCAGAAAATAAGATTGCAAGGGTCTAGCAGATAACATACGCTCGAAACGTTCAGTGGGGCCGAGGTTTTGCTACAATCCAATTGGCGAGAAGAATTGTCTGCAAGAAAGTTAAACGGTGACAAAGAAGTAATGCAAATTTCAAAAATAAAATAAAAATAAAAATAAAAGAATTAAAATTTTCCTCTGATGATTCAGACAAAATTCTGCAGGAATTTCGAGAGCATAAGATGAAACCTAATATTGACCCAAATCTACAAAATCTTTACATGGAAATCAGTGTTCTTCCAGTTTCTTCTGCAGAGTGTGAGAGAGGCTTTTCCAACTTAAAGTTTGAACATACTGATACTAGAAACCATTTATCTGTAAAAACCCTCGAATTTATTATTTTCATAAACGTTAATGGGCCAGATATTACCTCGTTCAATGCAGAAAAGTATGCCATCAGCTGGATAAAAAATGGACATCATGACATCATGCTACAATCAACAAACCAACTGGGAAAAAGACGGTATCCGATGTAAAACAATCTCGTATTGCTACACTATTCTAGGTATTGCTAAAGTGAGGTACGGTGTAAAAGTATTGTTAATTTCTAAAGACAGTGTTAGATAACATGCTGTAAATCATGCTTCAGCTTAACCCTGTCTTTGTTCAATTCTGGATTCATTTTATTGCCAGTATGTTTTGTTGGCCAAAAGTTTACTTTGAGCAGAACATTGATAGGTGCACACACCCCTGAATCTAATTTTTTTAAGTACAAGAAGAAAAATGGTACTGAAACTTACTTATGATAATGAGGAATGACATTTAGTAGCGTCTTCCCTCTTCAATTTAATAAAATTAGGCTCAAGTATATGTGCACCTATCACTGTTCTGCCCAAAGTAAACTCTTACCTTATGTTGTATTTATTGTTCGGGCGGGCAATTGGGTCTTTAAGGACCAAATTAAAACAGACTAAAGAATTACTTGTCATAGCAAAACCCTTTTACGTAGGAGTATGACATTTGTTATGACAAGGTGCGCAGATTGCAATGCAACTATAGGGCTTTTACTGGATGCTCTACACTTGTTGTCAGCAATCTAATCTACATAACCAAATTTTACCTAACGTACCTATCCGTATTTATGATAAAATTGTTTTTTTAAAAAGTTTAAAAATGATGAACTTGGGGGTCTCCTATCAAACCAGTACCATAATTTCAAAGTAGGTAGGTTTAAAAATAACGTTGTCCCAGCCCTACTTTAAAGTTGTTCTGTTATACGGAACACAATCTTGCATAAATATTCCCCCCTTCTACAAAATCCACAAATAAATCACTGCACAAAAGTATAATGAAAATACTGAATTCTGACAACAAAATATACTTTAAAAAACAAATAGTCTCTTTTGACTAAGAGAAATACTCATTCGTCAAATATTTGATAAATGTCGATGATCGGAATTTACAAATAATTCAATTAAATATTGAAGAAAGGAAATGACGTAGGGGAGAGGTAAGCAATGGCGATCACCTAAGAAAAATGGGTTATTACGCAGTTTCATTTGCAAAATATATTGAAACAAATTTGTAAATACATACTCCAATCCTTCTACAATAAGTGTGTAAAATAAAAAGAGGATCATTCTTTCAGTTCGGGAACACGATTCAAAAAACTCAATTTGCTACTTTGGTCGCCATTCCCATCACATGTTGGTAATGGCGATCACATTACAAGGTTAATAAACACACATAGTTCCATAGGCATTTCTTTTTTTTTTTTTTCTTTTTGCTAAACTGCGCCTTCGAAAGACTGAGAAACGTCAACCGAATATTTTATTGACGTTTTTCCAAAGACACACCACAGATATATCCACGTGGTGAGTCAACAGCAGTACAGTCAGCATGCACCCACGATCCACAAAGGTTACACCGATACCAAAGTTTCAGTGTTTGACTAAAGTAGGCGTATTACCTATCTTAGGTCTAGCCTCTTTTATAATTTTTGGCTGGAGAAATATTCCAAAAGTTTGTTGGGAATGGTGATCACCATGGCAGTAAACCGATCACGTTGATCGGCATTCCCAACATTGCGCCGCGCCAGTTTGAAAATTGAGCTGGTTATACCAGCGTTTCCCAACCTTTTTCAACTTGCGGCACACTACGGGTGTTACTTGGAGTCTCGCGGCACACTTATAGATATTATTATTTGTAAATATTAAATACAGTGGTATTTTTCTGTGATTGTTGATCTCCTTTTCACAGAGGAGAAAGCTCTATCACTGTTTTTTCCCCGTGGTAAATCATTATTCTATTCTTATTTTTCATTCTAATTTTAAAATAGAAAACAATTGCAATGAAAAATTGGACGAGGTTTTTAAAAATACGCTTTCTTTTTAAAAACAGTATCCAACCTTTAACTAGGAAGGAAGATCACTAAATAACGAACGAACAAATCTCTTTTACTTTTAAAACACAAATGTAGGTAACTTGTCGAAAGGATTGAATGATATTTTAAATTTTTAAGTTACGAAATAGTCTGCAACAATAAAGAAGTAATAATGGTCATAACAATGATAACTATTTTTATCAACATTAGAAATGTACAGAACAGTAACCCGGTATGAAACTTAAAATTGTAGATTCGAAGTAGTGGTTCATAGTAATGTGAAATAAAAAAATATACATTTTCCCCTAGGTTTTGCAATTTGATTGCTATAAAATTAATAATTTTGTTTCGATTCCTCGCGGCACATCAGCGGCCCATTCACGGTGCCGCGGCACACCTGTTAGGAAACTCTGGGTTATACTGTTAAACGGAGTTTATTTGAAATATAACTGTGTGTCGTGCATTAGACGTAAATATAACTTTTTATGAATCTTAATAACTTCAAGATCTTACAACCTAAATTGTACCTATCGTGAGTTGAAATATGTAGATTCTTATAAGAAAATCAACAAAAACAAGTTTCAGTACGCTCTAGACTTCAATCTACTCTGATAACTTCCTCAACAACACACATGAAACCTTGCTACATGAGGCAGATGGCAGCACTAGTTTGACTTCTCCTCGGGTCGCGCAAGAGGGCAAAGTGGGCTGATCGCCATTCCCAACTGATCGCCATTCCCTCCTCTCCCCTTCAGTAGTTTTAATTTTCACATTTTATAAATTTTGAAAATTTTGTAATTAGTACAGAACGTGGGGAAATTAAGAGCAAAATGGAAGTTTATATCTTTCGAGATGGGATTTTATAAAGTTCCTGGTTGGCATAATTGATCATCAATAATTACCCGTCGTTCATTGCCATTCCTAGCGTAATAGTGTTAGATCTAACACATTTTTGGACATACTAGTACCCACCTAGTATCTTCGTGTTTGCATTATCGTGAAATCTATCATATTTTTTTTATATCCATAATGTTTTCTTCCGTGAGTTCGAGCATGGATAGTTAAATGACCCAAGGAGAATAAGCCTCAAAGCTTCTTTTTTTTAAAAAAAAATTAAAAAAACAAGGCAAAGCAATAAAAAAATACACACGTTTTTCTTACACTATGTCAACTTGAAGTGTTCCAATCGCACTCCGGAAATGTCAAGGGTCTTCGGTCACTTCTCTGGCACCTCCAAAATGTACATTTTCAAAAGGGATTGTATTATATTGTTTTCATTTGTCATTTACAAGAAACTCAAAATACGTGCTTACAGTCTTATAGTTGGGTAACATTCAATAGTGGTTTAAATAGTTCGAGCCCTAATTCACGACTTTATTATTATTATTTTTTAATTAAGAAAATATTTTTAATATCCCTGTTGGAATGAATAAAGTTGTAACAACAATACTTATTTTGTATTTTGAGTGTTACATTTCAGCCCACAGTTCGCATAAATATAATCTAGTCTACTACCTTTTTCTGAATTTCACTTAAACACCACCTTGATATTACCTTTTTATTACAATACGTAAAGAATTAAACGTTTACACCTTTTAAATATTGTACATGTTGATTATACAAGATGGATCTTCTATTATATATCATGTTTCTCGTTTCTATGACGACCAATAACACATATCGTCAGATTACCACGTTAACAAAATATCAATAATAATAATAATATCAGAAAATAATTAGTTTTATTTCTTTTCATATTTTCTTCTAAGTAGCTTGTGCATATTTCAATAGCACATGTTGCCCGTAAATACAAGAAATGATATTTGAAATTACATGTAAAATACAAAATATCATTATAAAGTCTTCGTTTGTTTCCATCTCTTTTTATTGTCATTTAAAAGGTGAAGCAGGCAGATATTTAATTTCATATTGCTTGTGTTGTGCTTCGAAGAAATCTTTGAGTTTTACGTCCCACGCTTATGAGGGCTAGGCTAAAGGAGACGGTGATGATGAGAAATGAATGAAATGGTGGAATGAAGAAAGTGATAGGAAACGGGAGAACCCCGAGAAAAGCCACGCACCAAGTGTTTGTCCACCGCCCCTGCGCGTAGAAGAGATTCGTGTGTATCTGAGCATATGAATTGGATATCGAATTTGCATTCCTTTCCGAAGGTTCGTTCCCCTTATTCTTAATTTCATATTTTGTGCACTGACATTTAAGGTTGATGTAAAGGGGCAAGTTTTGCCGATAGATGTCACTACAGTCTTCGTATCCCTCTCATGTATTTTTTACCTTTCACGAAAATTCATGATTTCTCTTTAAAAATTTCAACCTAGAAACTCCAAATTTTTAGAGAAGGAACTTCATAACATATCGAAGACAAGAATCTGTGCCGACTTTTTATTTAGAATTTTCCTCATTGTTGAAATGGCTTTTTTTTTTACAAGAGTTTCCTTCCCATCCAATGGATGGGCGAGGCAACACCTTCTCTGTGGCCAGAGATATTTTCAACTTTTTGATTTATGTAACATGGAGAATGATTTCAGGCTATATAATAATGCGGATTGTAGTAGGAAACTAATAGCATAATCAAGTTGACGAGAATGTGTATGAGTTGGCTATTGTGTTAAAATGCTTCTTGAGTACATGTACGGAGGATATGGGCAATAGATACATCGGTAGATACGTCGGTCAGGATTATACTGATCTATGACTTCTTTGCATTCGTATATTGCTAAGAAATGATCCAGTGGTGGGTAGGCATAGTGTAGTACAGCACGAACAGCTCATGGACGATGGGTTGTGCCAATTGGATTCGTGTGGCTATGTAGCGTTGGCGTAGATGGTAGAGGTGTGGCAAAATGGTTGGAAATTGCGTACGACAATATATTTCAGCAGTGGGAGTATCGAAAGCGAGAGAGTAGGCCAGACGAAAGGCATGTCTTTCGAGAACTTTCAGACGCTCATAGAAAGTTGGTGCTGCTGATAACCAGGCAAGATGTCCATACGTGATTGCTGGGCGTACAAAGATTTTATATGGCAGCAGTAGAAGTTTTGTATTTAGACCCCACGTGGTACCTTTAAGGTTTCGTAAAAGGTTCAAACGGAGCCGGATATTAGCTTCCAATTGTTTCAGATAAGGCTTCCAAGTAAGATGCTTGTCGAACATTACACCCAGATATTTGAGACTGTTTTCAATTGGGAATGGAGAGTCAAAAAGAGTTAAATGTAGACTTCCGGATTGTGACTGTTACAGTATTTATTGCGTTTGAGCCCAAAAAGAGTCATTTGAGTCTTAGTTGAATTCAGCTTGAGCTTCCATTTCAGGCACCATGTAACTAGTTTGTCCAAAGCTGGTTGTAGGAGTTGATTAATGCGATCAACAGAAGATCCCAATGCTATATAAGCGGTATCATCAGTAAAATTGTAAGGCATATAGTGGGGGCTGAGGTTGAGGCATGTCGGTTGCATAAAGAATATATAATCAAGGAGATAAAACAGACCCTTGGGGCACACCGGCGTGGAGTTGAAAGATGTTTGACTTTGCAATGTTGAACTGAACGATAGCCTGGCGTTGATGTAAAAAAAATTGGCTATTAATTGGACATAGGTGTGAGAAGCAGACGTTTGAGTTTATAAATTAACCCCTCATGCCAAACAGTATCGAACGCACGCTCAATATCAAAGGAGATCAAAACAGATGGTAAACGCTTATTAAAATGGTTGACAAGTAGTGTAGAAAGTTTGAATAATTGGTCAGCAGTGCTATAGAGTGGACGGAATCCAGCTTGAATAGTTGGTAGTTTGTTCGTGATTTGTAATGGATACTCCTCCATTGACTCTTAGTGGCGGAACAGTGTTTTCCACATGGATCACTGTATAATGTGGTAATCGGCAGGATTGGGACGAAGTAAGAAAGGTTTCATTTAGTGATCAACTCCCGCGATACAATATGAAAATTCTATTAGGGGATTTCAATGCGAAGGTAGGACGAGAGGATATTTTCAAACCGATTATAGGGAACGAAAGTCTGCATAAGGAAAGTAATGACAACGGTGTTAGACTCGTGAACTTTGCAACATCCAAAAACCTAATCGTGAAGAGTACAAAATTCCCACAACGCGACATTCGTAAATACACTTGGACATCCCCAGACGGGAAAACACATAATCAAAATTGATCACGTTTTAGTAGATAGAAGAACGCAATCTAGCATAATTGATGTCTGGTCGTTTAGACGGGTTGATTGTAACACTGACCACTACCTGGTAGCAGCGATAATACGAGGGGTTATCGTTGAATAAAGGTAATATTCATTGTCCGAAAACGGAGAGATTCAATTTAAAGAAATTAGAAGAGAGCCAGGTAAGAGAGAAACACCAGATTGAAGTTTCGAATAGATTCTCGGATTTAGAAGATTCGGAGTGCATTAGTGTTGAGGATACCTGGATTGAAATTAGAGATAGCATTAAAATTTCAGCAAAAGAAAACTTGGGACACGCGGAAATACGTAGGAACAAACCATCGTTCGACCAGGAATGCATAAAACTAGCAGAAAAGAGAAAACAAGCAAAATTACGCTGGTTACAAAATCCGAATGAAATAACTACACAAAATTTCGCAGATATCAGGCGAGAAACTTCCAAAACTTTTAGAACAATGAAACGCGATTTTCTGAAAGCTAAAATTAAGGAACTTGAAGATAATAGTAAAAATAAAAACATCCGGGGATGTATAAGGGAATCAACGAAAATAAGAAAGGGTATCAACCTCGTGCTTATATATTAAAGAAATCTGATGGTACAGTTCTCACTGACACGGATAGCATCTTAAATAGATGGAAAGGTTTCTTTGACGAATTGCTTAACACGCAACAAAAACTAGTGTTCGTGCAGAAGTGGAGATACACACCGCAGAACCGTATATTCCAGAACCCAACCGACTTGAAGTAGAAACCGCTATAAAGAAATTAAAGAAACACAAATCTCCGGGTGTAGATTAAATTCCGGCTGAGTTAATTTTACTGTAGGCGAAATATTGTGGAACAAGATACACAAACTAATTATCCTTATCTGGAACAAGGAAGAGTTGCCACAAGAATGGAAAGAATGAATCATTGTTCCAATTCACAAGAAAGGCGACAAAACTGACAGTAATAATTATCGAGGCATTTCTCTTCTGTCAACATCCTATAAAATCCTTTGAAATATTTTATTAGCAAGACTGACCCCATACGCAGATGAAATTATTGGAGATTATCAGTGCGGTTTTAGACGAAATCGATCAACTATCGACCAAATATTTACCATTCGCCAAATACTCGAAAAAAGTGGGAATACAATACCCCGGTACATGAACTATTTATTGATTTTAGAAAGGCGTACGACTCAGTTAGGAGAGAAACATTATACAACGTTCTTACAGAACTTGGAATACCGAGAAAGCTAATTAGATTAATTAAGATATGTTTAAATGAATCTCAAAGTAAAGTCCGGGTAGGAAAATTTTTGTCCACGAGCTTTCAAGTCGAAAATGGCCTGAAACAAGGAGATGCGTTGTCGCCATTATTATTTAACTTGGTTCTGAAATACGCTATAAGGAAAATCAAAGATAGCAACCAGGGCCTAGAGTTGAACGGTATTCACCAGGTTATGGCATATGCTGATAATGTAAATTTAATAGGTGGTGATAAGGAAACAATTGAAAGAAATGCAGAGATCTTATTAAACGTTTGCAGGGACATATGCTTGGAAGTAAATGAGGAGAAAACTAAATACATGGAAGTCCGTCGGGACCGGAATACAGTAAATTATGGATGCGTTAAAATATTGAATAATACTCTTGATAAAGTGGATAGTTTGAAATATCTACGATCAATATTAACAGAAGAAAATCATATTCACGGAGAAATTAAATGTCGACTAAAAGCAGACAATTCGTGTTACTATTCGGTTCAAAATGTCTTGTCACGAATTCTGTCGAGGAATTTGAAGCTTAAAATATACAAAATGATAATCATGTCTGTTGTTTTGTATGGCTGCGAAACATGGTCACTTACTTTGAAAGAAGAACATAGACTGAAAGTATTTGAGAACAAGATCCTGAGACGAATATTCGTACCCAAGAGGAACGGGAGTGGGGAATGGCGGAAACTTCATAACGAGGAACTACATAATTTATGTGGTTTACCCAACATTGTAAGGGTCGTCAAGTCTAGGAGGCATAGGTGGGCGGTCATGTAGCTGGAATGGAAGAAAGTAGAAACACTTTCAAAGTCTTGACAGAAAGACCAATCGCAAAACGACCAATAAGAAGACCTAGGCGCAGATGGGAGGACAATATTAAGATGGATCTCGCAGAGATTGGAATACAAAGTAGAAACTGGATGCAGTTAGCTAAGGATAGAAGTCAGTGGAGAGCTTGTGTGAACGCGGCATTGAACCTCCGGGTTCCATGGGCCATAGAGTTAGTTAGTTAGTTAATTAGTTAAGAATGCCGTGACGTGCTGTTCAAGAATAAGATGTTCTAATAGAAGTTTGTTTTTTGGAAGGGAACGTATATTGAGATACAAAGAGACTAGAGCCATAACACGAAGGAATTTAATCGATGGATGAAGCATGTAATTTATGAAAGTGCGCAGTATTTCCTGAATAAGTAGCAGTGAAAGAAACATGGAAGGAACTTTTGGCTTTAAGTATAATTTGTTGAAATATATGAGGTCTGAAAATAGGTGGATATTTTGTACGGCCAGTGTTAAGAAAGTAAGAAGTTGATCGAGATTAACGGGAGAGTTGAGCGGATGCGGAGTGTTATGTGGTTGGGCCGGAGGTCTCAGTGGGACAATCAAATCAGGACGTTCCAGAACAGGCTCTGGCTTTGCTTTACACCTGTAGCTGTATGTTGGATGTTGCTCATTACAGATAGCACATTTGGAAGGTTGATGATGATAATTCCAAGCACGCGTATTGTGAAGTCGGCGAAGTACCCACATTTACTTGTATTTTTGCAATATATCGTGTCGTGTGAATTATACAACTGGCAGCGTTCGCATCGTACTGGAATAGAAGGAGTAGTCCGTGAAGGTTCTACTCGGTGCGTGTGGTTATAAATTGATGATCCGGATGCCAGCTGTTCATCAATCGTCTCTTGATGTGATATACGTTGGGCCTCGGTCATTGCGAATCCTAAGTACATTGGTGATCGTGTGTCCGCCGAGGGTAAGTTCTTCTTGCATCTCCTCATCTGTATATGATGGATCTACTCCGCGTATGACAACTGAAAGAAGGATTGGGTGTGTTGAGTGCTTCCAACTTCGCGTTTTTGCCAAAAGTGTCGATCGGTACCTTGTTCATGATCGTCCTATACAGTGATGGATCTGTTGTCTTCAAAATAATGCCATTTCTGATGTGGATGATGTGTGCAATCGATGCCCGTGGTATTTATTTCCGAAGTTTGAGCACAACCATCTTTCGAGTGTTGGCTTTGGATCGAAGTTGGTAAGGAGCATCGAGTGAGTTGAAGCTGCCTGCTGATTGTCTTGGATATGGTGGCTCCTATATCCATTGGTCCTGACTCTAATTCTGTTCATGAATCCACGTGGTGCTTCTTCGCAGGAGGAGAATGCTGAAGACGGGTGGCGTAGCTATCATTCTTGTCTTATATTTGCGGTGACCTCGATCGGATGGATGAATGAAAGACTACAGATGCTGCTGATTCAATCGATCCTACTGAGTCTGTCTGTTTGAGATTATGCTTGATTGTGTTCTTAGTACGAGCTGAACATTAGTCCTTTCGTAGGTTCACCTTGGTAGTGCTCGTGCAAGGTCCACTAACAATTGTGGTAACCATATTTTCCCTTGTTCTTACGACCTCCAATTGAACCTGAGTCAGCCATGATCTTCTCAGTGTCATGGTTACGGTTATTTTTCAGGTTTTGATTCGAGTATCGGGCCGTGGCTCTTGACTTGATGAGTTTTGTTTTAATATATGGGTTGGGATGATTGATGGATTGTTTTGATTACATCATTTGTTCTCTACCACTGATGTCTGAGCCAGCAACTGTCGCTGGACAGGTAATATCAATCTTTTAATTAGTTTCATCACGGACGTAGTGTACGATGAACATTGCGGTGCAAGTGAGCTGTGCCTTTAGTAGCGAGTGCTGCATTGATACGTCTGGGTATGTTTCTCCGGATATGTTGATATGTAGATGTGTGAGGACCTCACGTATGCTGTGTAGTTCTAGATCTTCTAATATTTGGTTGTTTTGGTATATCTATCGTGACCAGTGATTATGCGACCTGCTTTGGTTTGTACGCTTTCTAAGGTTTTGATATGACTTGGAGCTGCGTGCTGCCAGGCCGGAGAAGCATAGATTAAGGAGCATAGTATTATTGCTTTAAGGATATGTACTCTTGTCTTATAGCTGAGAGATGCACAGCATAACATTACGTACAAGGCGGATAATTTGCGGAGTACACGTTGTTTACTTTCTGAGATATGGATGGCAAAGGCGTGGGCTTGGTCCAAACGGATTCCTAAATATTTTGCATGCGGGGATTCAGGTATGAGTCTCCCTTTAAAATATAATGTAGGATGATCTTGATGTCCGTTTAGTGTACACAACAGACACACTTTTTTCCGCACTTATTTGCAATCTCCAGTTCCTTGCGCAGGTTTGGAATGCGTTGAGTTGTTCTTGCATGTATCGGTAGCAGAAATTTAATTTATGGCTGACAGTGAAAAACGCAGTATCATCTGCGTAGGTTGTGGGGAAGCAGCGATGGTATACAGGTGCGTCTGCTGTATATAGTGTGTAGAGTAACGGGGAAAGTACTGCTCCTTATGGTACCCCAGCTCTAATTGGTCTGCAGAAGGAAGACTTTGTCCATAGGACCTTTAAATAACGGTTTTTGAGGTAGGAATTTAGCAGTTTGATATATTGTTCAGCAATACCTAGTTATAGTAGTTTGTACTATAGTCTTGACAACCATACCTGATCAAAAGCCTTTGATATATCGAAGTACACTCCCAGTACATATTGCCATCGTAGGAAACCGTGGTTATGTAGTCTACTACTCTCACTAATTGTGCTGTCTTACTGTGTTGTAGGCGAAAACCAAATTGATTTGTGGGTATCAGAAAATAAACTTCAGCGTAATGTTTCAGCCTAGTTAGCAGCACACGCTCAAATAGTTCCTGATTGTCTTTCCTTTCGTTTCTGCCTATCTTGCCTTTATTATTCGTCTAAGAGCAAGTTCTCTAATATATTTCCTTTCGTCCGGTATCATAGTCGAGAGCAAGTTTTCTGGATGGGCAAAAAATGCGTTTCTCTCATATACAGGCTCTATCACTTGTCGAAGAGTTTCAGGGAGGTATCTTGTTGTAGCAATTGATTAAAAAAGATGTTTTGAACCACCTGAAAAAGAATGGTTTGTTTTGATTTTAAACCACAAAGGCACGTACGAACGCAATATAAAAAGTACCAATTCTTTAAGACCTTCTGAGGGATTTTCAGTACTCATATACAACCTAAGAATTCTGTTTGCGGTTGTCAGCCATCTTGAGTGCGACATAGAGCCAGGGTCTCGATAGGACAAGTCTTTCGGACATTCCCCTGCATTTACTGATCTTGAAATATCCAAAAGGTACTGCTGGTCTTTGATGAGATTTTGACGGTCTACTTCAGGGATTATGCAGTCAACTCTTTCAACTTCAACTACAGTAATCTTTCACAGCCATTAAGCAGTTGACCGATCGGCCCACTAAAGGCTTTAGGACCTGTTGTTTCCCCATCAACTTGTTGAAATAAGTGGCGGAGAGGAAACGCATTAAAATGGAGAAGACATACAGCCACTGCAACGGTCTAGCTATATGAAGCTCAACTTACCGAATTACACCATTTCTCCATCCTGTATTGGTAACAGTACCATCACAGCCAACTACATTTAATTCGTCCAACGAAATGTCAACTTCAGTCAAGTAGGAAATTATGCAGGAAGCGATATCAGTAGAAGCTCCCGAAAGAGTGATTACTAGGTTTTCTGGGTGGTTGTGAATTGCTGGAGTGTGTATCCGATATGGGATGTGAGGTGAAACCCAACAGCTCCACGCTATTTACCGGACCTGCTGGTAAAGTATTATCTTTGCGAATGATCGTATACCCTGGTATTTTGCATTTCATTTTAGGAGTCAGATGTGTTTCGTTAAGGAGAAAGGCATTGAGTTTCTCCTCGAGTGACAGTTGTTCAAATAGTATTTTGTGGGATGCAGAGAGAATGTATGTTAACAATCAGGAAAACAGTACCCATAATGTCCATACTGTGATGATATTTAGAAGGTTTGTGAAGATGGGTATGTATGAAAGTAGGCAGTTGGACCATTGTAAGTCGCTTGAAACTGAAGATGAATGACTGATAGAGCAGCATACTGGACGTGTTGTAGAACTAATGGACGTGCAAACGGATGGATGTTTTGTAGAGAAAGAGAAATGAAAGCAAGAAGCTGTTTAATAGTTATTGGTTGATCAGATGTGTTGGGTTCGGAAGTTTGATTCTGTGCGTCATGCATTCTAAGTGGAACTACTAGTTCAGGTTTTGCTTCTTATGGAGTAGGTTTGGCTTTGCATTTATAGCTATAGGCTGGATGACGTTCATGACAGGTTGAGCACTCAGGTGGCCGTTGCATATTTGGACAAGAGCGGGTAGGATGAGAGCCACAGCAGTAGCCACATTTAAACGGATACACGCATTTAGGTGTAGGATGAGCGTATTCCTGGCATCGATCGCAGCATATAGAAATAGGTGGGATGTTTGGATGGTTCAACTCTATCTCTTTTCTTGTATATATGAATGCTCCATGTTCAAGCAGGTCGTCAATAGTTTCCTGCGACTCTCTCAGTACCTTGAACCATTTAAGTAGCTCCTTGATTACTTCTAATGCGAATGCATTTTTTGAAAGTGTATCCCTCTTCGATTTCTTCCTCACTATTAGACGGATCAACACCGCGGATGACTACAGATAGAATAGGAGTTCGTCTAGGTGGTGGAATTTGTTTCTTACGGTGGTCGTTCAGTTTTGGGAGTTTTTCTATTTTTCCGAAAATCTCAAAACTATGTTTGTCTCTAACTGTTGTTGCGAAGGTAGGTAATTGCGATTTAATGATATATCAGTTTTGAGTTTATATGATCTATGTGATTTCAAACCGTGGTCTGTATTTGAGAAGTTGCTGGAGTAAAAGTTTGGTGTTCCGGAATTTCGGATCATAATCCTGGAGTAGAAAGTTGTGAGTTTTGTATCTGTGGTTTCTGAGAAAATAGTTGAATGCCATCAACAATCATAAGGCGAGACCTATCGTATGAACTGGTGATACTGATATTGTGATCATGATGTGTTTTATGAAGTGGAGATTTTGGATTAGATGCTTGGTCATCGTCAATAGGATTACCCTCTAATCTTTGATCGTCATCTGAAATTACAAAAGCATCCTTATAACTCTTGCGCTTCTCTACCTTTGTAGAGACAATAGAAGGTGTAGGAACTGCAACTGGAAGACCAGAATGTTGTCCACTGACCATAGTAGCCAGCTAAGATGATTTCTATAACGTTGTGTTTGTTTGTGTAGCAGATGTCTGTTGCAGTACAGATGATGTGATGAACGAAGAAGCAAAAGCTTCCAAAAATTAGTACACTAATGTGTACGGTAGTGCAGCCTCCGCTCGGGTGAAACCCTACATCTCTCTCACTTAAAAACTGAGAACTGCCACGCTTGCGTCCACAAACGCGTAATATTATCAGCTTAGACTTCACACTACAGGAATGCATCTAGTGAGAAAGCTGGAAACCAGCTAAGTATGGTCTTGAAGTCACAGTCACGGTCACGGTAATCTTGTGGTTTTTATAGAGTATCGGGCCGGAGCCCCTGACTCCATGAGTAGGATGCTATAAAAATATATAAAGATGTGTTAGTAGTTAGTTGGATATTACTACTGTTTTGTTATCGTGCCTCCGCTCGGGTGAAACCCTACATCTCTCTCACTCAAAAACTTAGAACTGGCACGCTTGCGTCCACAAACGCGTAATATTCTCAGCCTAGACTTGACACTACAGGAATGCCTCTAGTGAGAAGCGGGAAACCAGCTATGTATGGTCTTGAGGTCACGGTCACGGTCACGGTAATCTTGTGGTTTTGTATAGAGTATCGGGCCGGAGCCCCTGACTCCATGAGTAGGATGCTATAAAAATATATAAAGATGTGTTGGTAGTTAGTTGGATATTACCATTGTTTTGTTATCGTGCCTCCGATCGGGTGAAACCCTACATCTCTCTCACTCAAAAACTTAGAACTGGCACGCTTGCGTCCACAAACGCGTAATATTCTCAGCCTAGACTTGACACTACAGGAATGCCTCTAGTGAGAAGCGGGAAACCAGCTATGTATGGTCTTGAGGTCACGGTTACGGTCCCGGTAGTGTTGTAGTTTTGTATAGAGTATCAGACCATGCCCCTGACTCCATGAGTAGGATTGTATAAAAATATAAAAAGATGTGTTGGTAGTTAGTTGGATAGTACTATTGTTTTGTTATGGATGGAAGTCTACAGCTGCAACTATTCCAGAGTAGCTGATTATGATTTGTTTATGAGTTTTGGAAAGATATTAAAGACGTGGCGTACGATGGACGTTTCGGAGAGTGCATTCAGTGCCGACGTTAGGTATGGCTGGATTATTTTGTCTGGATAACGTACGCCAGAACTTATTGTTCAAATGCTGTAGAACTTCTCTAACAGTGGGTAGCTCTAAATCTTCCAGAATCTGACTGTTTTGTGTGTATCTGTCGTGACCAGTGATTATACGACCAGCTCGAATTTGTACACTTTCGAGTGTTTGTATATGACTGGGTGAAGCATGTTGCCAGGCAGGGCATGCATAAGAGATTGTAGACAGGACTATCATCTTGAAGATGTGAACTGGAACCTCATGGGAAAGTGAACTGCAGCGAAAGATGGGGTAAAACTGTTGTAGGTGAAAACTGTCACATTGACTGGTTTTCGTTGGAGAGATTATGGAGGTGGAGCTCGCTGCCTCTGCTGTCCGAAGTGCTAACGTGATGTGAGAAGTTGATTCGTGATTTTTTGATACGTGATACGTGATGTTTGATACGTGATACGTGATACCTGATTGATACGTGATTTTTTTAAATTTTAGCAACTAACTTAAAGACAAAGGAGAACCTCACGATTACCGTTTTTGAATTTTAGCACAAACTTAAACAAGACCCTCACCATTACTTTTAGAATTTTTGGTGAATAACTTAAAGAAGAACCTTACCATTCCTTTTCTAGCTTTAGCGAATAAATTGAAGAAGGACCTTGCCACTACCATTCTTTGAATTTAAGCAAATAATTTAAAGAGTAACTTCACCATTACTTTTTGAATTTTAGTGAATAATTTAAAGAATAACTTCACCATCACTTTTTGCATTTTAGCGAATAATTTAATGAATAACTTCACCATTGCTTTTTTTAATTTTAGCGAATAATTTAAAGAATAACCTCACCATTACTTTTTGAAATTTAGCGAATAACTTAAAGAAAACCCTCTGTGTTATTTTTTGAATTTTATCGAATTACATAAAGACAAAAAAGAACCTCACCATCACTTTTCTAAATTTTAGCGAATAACTTAAAGAGAATCCTCATCATTACATTTTTGAATTTTAACAAATAAATTAAAGAAGAACCTCAGCATTACTTTCTTTAATTTCAGCGAATAACTTAAAGACAAAGAAGAACCTCATCATTACTGTTTTTGAATTTCAGCGCATAACTCAAAGAAGACCCTCACCACTATTTCTTTGAATTTTAGCGAATATCTTAAAGAAGAACCTCACCATTATTTTTTTCAAAATTTTAGCGAGTAACTTGAAGAAGGAAGAACCTCACCATTACCATTTTTGAATTTTAAAAAATAACTTGAAGTAGACCCTCACCACTCGTTTTTTGAATTTCAGCCGATAACTTAAAGAAGAACCTAACCATTACTTTTTAAATTTTAGCGAATAAATTGAAGAAGAACCTTGCCATTACCATTTTTTGAATTTTAGCAAATCATTTAAAGATTAACCTCGCTGTTAGTTTTTTGAATTTTAGCGAATAACTTAAAGAGAAACCTCACCAGCACTTTTTTTGAAATTTAGCAAATGACTTAAAGAAAAGCCTCTCTATTATTTTTTTTGGTTTCTAGCGACTAACTTAAAGAAAATAGTCTGGTCTCAACAAGAAAAATGGATCGGATTGTGACAGACCAGATAGAAGTATGAAACTTCTCAGACTGAGAGTACTTCGGTATTCAATTTGTTCTAGGGTCGGGTGCCAAACTTTTCTGGCCGCCATTTTGAAATATGCCGCCATATTTGATTTTATGTAATGTTCTCTTAAAAGATCATTATCTCGGTAACTAATGGTCCGATTTTGATTATTCTTTTTCTAAAGTATAAGCTAAGCCGGAATGTAATCACTTATAACAGAAATGAAGACAAGGAAATATGGTAAAAGGGAGAAAATTAGAAATATTTAAGAATTTATGAAACACATTTACATATTAATGAGTTATTCTCCAAAATGGTCCATTTTATGAAAGCATGTACCCTATAACATTTGAAAGAACATATAAAGAGCTTCAATTTGATGTATAATACGTTAAAATGCGATGGAAAATAACCGAAATATAGTTAAATTAAGAAATCAGTACAATAGAATACAAGGAGTGTGCAGGGAGTCAACTAGACGAAACTTGGTGTTATGTGATAACAAGCATGCTCGGAACCTGGCAAATTAATACTTTTCTCCACTTTTTTGAATTGTTATTCAAATCAATATTATTTACATTATTGCTATTGTTATTAAATGATTATTATACTGTTCATATAAATTATATTATGTAAGACACTAAAAAGCCACACTATAAATACGTCTTTGCATATAGGCTATGTCAATTTTTAAATTTAACTCTTTCAAACATAATAAATAGCTACTGAAAAACTGAATATTCCAAATCAAAATGCTAACGAAGTGACAAAAATTGATAACATCCAAACGCCTATTCTACAAAAAAAAATCTTGTTAGTTACATTGCTGTTCATCACAGGAGCTTCCGCAGTAGCAAAAATCTGTATATTGAACACCATTCGTTGAACATACGCACTGTTTTGAGCAAAGAGGAAGAGCTTTGCAGCCATACTTTAGCAATTCTCTTGAACTTTTAGAAACTTCTGGTTTGGTCATCCATAAGGGCTTCCACGATGCACCTTCTTTCACCCAGCCGAAGTTTTCTGGACTTGAAAATATTCAGTAGTTCAGGCTTGTTTGACGACAGTAAAAGTTTCTCGTGATCAATGATGATAGCCAACTACGATTTTCATGAGAAAAAGAGTTGCAGATCATCCTCACGCGGTTTGCATGACATATATAGCCCACTGAACAAACTGTAATCATTTCTCAATGCATCTATCTTCTGTTCAGATGATCTCCGACCCTTCTTAAAGTTTTCTCAAGAAAATAAACTATTCCTTTTTATAGGAGGCAAAATTGACTTGCTTCGTTTTACAAACACCAAGTCAACAAAATCTTCATATTGGTTTTTACCAATCACTTTTATTTCTGCAACAGATTTCGAAGATCCTGTAAGGCATACGCATGTAGTGCTGTCAAACGGGTCGGGTCGGGTCAGGTCAACTCGGGTCGGGTTGTCGGGTCGGGTCAACCGGGTCAGCTCGGGTGGGGTTGTCGGGTCAGGTCAATCAGGATGGATCACGGTTCGGGTCAGTCGGGTCGGGTCGGGTCGGTCTTCAACCCTACCCGACCCGACCCGTTGAGAGCACTATACGCATGTAATGATAGATTCATTACCTGTTACGTATCTAAAATAGGATTTCCTGCAGCAGAAATTGTGTCATGCAATGTTTGACAAAGATTCTTAAAACTTACATCACTTCCAACATAATTTTCGTTAATTATTTCCTCAATGTGTGCATCTTCAAATTCTTTTGTGGGTCTGCATAACTCAGGAGCAGTGAGCATCCACCGTTGGAACGCAAGTGAATTTTTAGTTAATGGCTCCACTGGAGTCTCTAACACTTCTGTTATTTTGGTCAAATGGGATGAAACAAAACTTTCGGTTAATCTTTGAAAATACCCAGTTCTTCTTAAATTCTGCCTTTCCTTCATTTAAACTCTTCATGTCCCTGAGATGCACAGATAGAAGCAGAAGAGGCTCCAACACAGTTACATATAATAGGAAGTTATTTTGTCGGTGAGCTATAACAAATATCAAAATTAGAAGTTCCAATTCCAGTAGACCTACAAGATCCCAATATGAAAACATAGATCTTTTCTATATCATTCCTTCCCGCCACTGTTTGAATTCTTGCTTACAGTTTCTGGACTCTTGTTCTGTATGAAACTCTGCCATTTGAGGAAAGCCTAGAACTACAGCTGGTTTCTGCTGTCTTCTGGCTTTGGTTAGGTGTGAGCAGTCCAGGAAAGAATCAGCTGACTCTGAACCTGCTACTCCGGCCTCAGCTAAGGACGATGTCCATTCAGTGCCATTTAGTATGTAGCCTAACACTCTTCAAAGAGACATTTCTATGTGTAGTCCACCAAACATAACGATAGAACTTCTCCACAGTATGAATCGGACCATCTCTACTTTATTTGTTTTGCTATTGCAAAGAGAGGTTGGTCAAGGAAAATAACATGTATTTGATTAGGATTACATCGATCAGTAATTTTCTTTATGATAGACATATCATGCTTCACCCTTGAAAGAGACGCCGCTTTTCAGTAAAAATTCGCAACATGACGTTGGTACATTTAGTAGAACGTACACTCCTGATTGAGTCAAATTACACTCTGCCCTCAACCATTTATTTTCACCTAGCGGAGAATTTCTTTCAATCCACCGCCTCTCTGTCTAAAGTGCTTCTTCGAGCCCAGACCATATTGGTTCTTGAACAGTAATAGGAACTTGCAGTTTGTCAAAATCACATGATGATACTGATGGCACAATAGGATAGATATCTGGTAATAAGTAATCTTCTACTGATGAAGAAACTTCAATTCGCATTGAGGGTAAACCAGGGTTGGAATCGGAAGACAATTGGAATACGCTAATACTTTTTCCATGGAAAGATCCTGTCGAATTAGTTGATGATGTGTTGTGGTCTAAATTGTCCAATGCATCAATGGTGTACACATTAGTCATTAATGGAAAGAGACACACAAGACCCTCTAATTTGTAACGTCTGCATGTCACTGCTGCTATCTGATCTTCAATTTGGATCACACGATTATAACTAACTAACTAACTAATCCTATGGCCTATGGAACCCGGAGGTTCAATGCCGCGTTCACAAAAGCTCTCCACTGACTTCTATCCTTAGCTAACTGCATCCAGTTTCTACTTTGTATTCCAATCTCTGCGAGATCCATCTTAATATTGTCCTCCCATCTGCGACTAGGTTCTCCTAATGGTCGTTTTCCGATTGGTCTTCCAGTCAAGACTTTGAAAGCGTTTCTACTTTCTTCCATTCTAGCTACATGACCCGCCCACCTAAGCCTCCTAGACTTTACGACCCTTACAATGTTGGGTAAAGCATATACATTATGTAGTTCCTCGTTATGAAGTTTCCGCCATTCCCCATTCCCGTTCCTCTTAGGTCCGAATATTCGTCTAAGGATCTTGTTCTCAAATACTTTTAGTCTTTGTTCTTCCCTGAGAGTAAGTGACCATGTTTCGCCGCCATACAGAACAACAGGCATGATTATCGTCATACGATCACACGATTATATGTTACAAAAATGTCTAAGTCAAGTAAATTACTGACAATCTTTTCCTAGCAAGTAAGAGTGTGTACCTGTAAACCTACATACAGTGGGAGCGGCGGTTCATGAGATATGTTGTGCCTTTTTTTTCGTGGTGCTAATCTTTTCTTCTTAAAATTAAAATATATTTATTAATTGACTTATTGTTAGGGCAGTTTGAGAATATGTTATAGAAATTTCTTCTATGTTAGATCCATACAGCAGCAATTGAACGAAATTCTTTAGATTTTCTGGAACACTTTCATCTTGACAGTTTTCTGTAAAGTATCCTGAAAATATTTGGCACTCCCAGTTTATCATATTTCTTCTTAAGGATTTCGAACACATTGAGAAGGCAAAAATCTCCTCTTCATTTGAGGAGTTTAGACGTGAAATCCTTGAGTAATTTCTAGTGCCCTTTCTTTAAATACCAATAACATATTTTGCCATCACTGTTTAGTACAATCAGAAATAAAATGAACTAGAATTTTGTTCTTTAGTCTGGTTTTATCCACCGCTTTTGATAAACCTACCGCTCTAAACTTGTTTTCATATAGACTGTGCAGCTCTGACAAATTGAAAATGAAATGAACATCTTCTATTTTACATTCCAAGTCATCTATGAGTTCATCAAATACACGAGATTCTTAAACATCATCATCTTGACTTTCGGTTTCATTTAAAGATCTGTTCTCCCTTTCCCAACTTCTGTACCTATTTTTATACATCCATAAGCACTGTATGTGGTATGTAGCCTCCATTGCTACCAAGTCTCCTCCGGAAATTTTAGAAAGCAGAAATATATCCTGTAATTATTAAGCCATTTCCTTAAGACTTTTGTCAAATATAACTGACAGTTTTTTCTAACTCCTTTCCCAGAATTACAAAAAATATAAACCGGTGGAATTACGTTTCATCTACTTTCATTTCTCCTCTTACGCTTTGGTTATTTTCTGTTGATTTCTGTTTACTTTTTGTTTTCTATTCTTTTGCGATTTCTCTTTTTAGTTTTGAGGCAACAAACTTCAGTCTGCATTGTTTATGCCACTTCGCTGCATTGTCAATTAGGGTGCTTGCTAATTATTCTTTTCTAGCGACAAGTTTCACAGATATCTTCTAAGTTATCGAAATCTTTATAGATCCTCAGGAATTCTCAACACGAATCTCCTAGGAAACACTTAATAAACATATAATTTCAAATACTACAAGGAATGATATTTTTCAACTTAAACGCACGATACACTCTTAATGTGTTCACAGTTACAATATAATAACCAATATTATGAACGCAATCAAAACTCCCATAACAATTCTAAGTAATGATTAAACGTAGTTATTGTTAAGTAATCATAACAAGAATGAAAACTAGATAATTTAATGATAAAAGATTTCTGCCAGACACCGCCAAATTTCACAAAGTCGACCGATTACGCAGTATTCGTATTTGCGCTGGTTTTTTTCAAGACTTATATTTCGACTATTTCTCATCGCATTTTAACGTATAATACATCAAATTAAAGCTCTTTATATGCTCTTTCAAACGTTATAGGGTACATGCTTTCATAAAATGGACCATTTTGGAGAAAAACTCATTCATATGTAAATATGTTTCATAAAATCTTAAATATTTCTAATTTTCTCGTTTATATCATATTTATTTGTCTTCATTACTGTTATAATCGATTGCATTCGGGCTTAGCTTATACTTTAGAAAAAGAATCATCAAAATCGGACCATTAGTTACCGAGATAATGGTCTTTTAAGAGAACATTACATAAAATTCAATATGGCGGCATATTTCAAAATGGCGGCCACAATTTTTTGACACCCCACCCTAAAACGAATTGAATACCGAAGTACTTTCAGTTTGCCAAGTTTCATACCTGTGTCCGGTCTGTCACGAACATATCCTTAACAGACCAGACTATTAATCATGGCTTTACTAACTGGAAGTAGTCCTGAATATTGTACAAGTGAACTTGATTTGTTTACTATTTCAATGACTCAAACTGCTAATGAGTCATCTTCCACTGTTGAATATCGTCCGGTTTCTACTTTATCGTCAGAAGGACCAATTGAATTTGTTGTACCTGGTGAAACTGGTGATTTTATTCACACTGCAAGCTTGTATTGGATATAAATTAAATCAGTTCATCTTCTGGTTCATATCCGTACCGTGTTTATATCGAAACATTATTAAATTATAGTAGCTATGCCGCTTGAACCCATTTAACTGTTGGATTATGATATAAAGATACTGCAAACCAATTTAATATATTAGGCAATGCAAATACTGGATTTACAAATCGTGCCCAGTATGTTAGAAATAGTGCATCATTCGATAAGTATGGCCGTATCCATGTTGATATTGCCGGTGTGGGAAGTATGCTTCCTAATAAAGTAAGTTTACGTGTAATGTCGTTTAATGGACGTTTTGTTTAATGTCTGCTGAAAATACAGCATATAAAGTCAAACTTGAAGACGTAACACGTCATGTGCGTCGTCTAGATATTGCTGCCGACTTAGCTATGCAAATCAATGTTGGCATGGACCACATTCCGGCCAGCATACCTCTTACTCGTGTTGAAACTTGTACATATACCATTCCCGCAGAAGTAAGTTCATATAATCTCGATAATTTATTTTTTTGTAAAGTACCAAAAGGTGTCGTTATAGGTTTTGTATCAAACGCTGCATTTAATAATCAACCACATGTAAACCCTTTTGAATTTGAACATTTTAACGTTAACAAGCTGCAATTACAAGTTGGTTCAAAATCATTTCCACCGACACACCTCACTCCTGATTTTGCAAATGGATTATATGTTCAAACATATTCCGTTCTGTTTTCCGGTACCGGTATATATTATCAAGACCATTCACATACAATTTCGCGTGAAGAATTTCGACATGGGTACACTTTGTATCCGTTCATTCTGTCTCCAACAGGAACATTAGATGATTCTACGTGGGATGTCATACGTGATTTCCCTGTCAATTTAAAATTATCATTTTCTCAACCTCTACAAAGTTCCATTTTACGTATTGTGTACGCTCAATTTGATTCATTCAAATCGAGAAAGACAGGAATGTATATACTGATCATACAATGTAAAATTTCGTCATTTGAGTGTCATGAGAGTTATTGTTCACTTCTCCGCGTTCAAAGATAATGATGATCATATTATTATTAAGGAACTTGCAATTGTAAATCGTGATATCCCCTTTCTACAAAGCTGGATTTTTAAACCACCATATCCATTACATGAATTATGTGTGCTGCTCATACTTTCGAATAAACATCTAGTACAACATGATTATGGTATTGACTGGTACGATGGCAATGTAGATTACTCATTGTTACCTACTATATTGAAACAATATTGTGCTAATACCTGTACCTAGTATACTTATGGTAAGACACTGTTGTGAATTTAGAAGATTTTCAGTGCCAAAAAGATTCTTCCTTGGGATTTCATGTTTACTCTTGTGCTTATTTAAAACACAGATTTGGACAGTTTAAGTGTTGTGTGCTTGAAGCTTTATTGTATGCCGAATACTTAAAAGCCTATGGTTATGTTTTATACGTAAATCCAAATAGTGCAACGTATGTTCCATCAAAAGTAAAACAAGGGGAAGAAAGTAAGGACGAAATAGACTAATAAACATGCATAGTAACCAATCATTACAACTGTTACTAAAGGACTGTATTGTTGGTGCAAATGTGACTGGAATTTATCCCACTGATCGTTTACCTATACTTGTTCAACACCCTGTAGGGCTGATTATTAATTTGGACAAGTCTGATTTACCTGGTAGCCATTGGATAGCGATCTATATCGATAACAATAAACATGGGTAATATTTTGATTCTCTGGCACAGGGTGTGCCTAAACTAATTCAACAGTTTCTACAAAGGAATTGTAAACTCTATTTTGTAAATACAGTACAAGTTCAAGATTATCATTTTATCATGTGTGGTTATTTTGTATTATATTTTCTGTATAATATGATACGTGGTGTTTCATTTGAAAAATGTATTGCAATGTTTAATCATAAAAAATAAAAAATAATGATAAGCTTGTTAAAAACATGTAGAAAACATAATGAAAAAGAAAAAAGTAGATGTTCGTAAATTTTTAGAAATAAATACATACCAATTTTTTAAACTTTTATATTTTTATTTCTCCATAAAACATCTCTTTCTTACAATAATTTTAAGTTTACAATGAAAACATTAAACTTGCTATGCCCTTAGTAAGGGTTGTGGATCGCGCATTTTTCCACCAATAATTCAATTGCTGTGCATTTCTATAGCCTATGCACATGCCGATTTTGATTCTACCTTCTTATGGAATGAAAAAATTTCATTACAAACGGTATCTTGTAATTCTGCTAATGGTGGACGACCTTTTCTTTCCAGATCCACAACGTTTGCTAGTGCAAAGATTTTCTTTATCCAAATGGATTTTTCCCCACCTTTACAAAGGAAAGTTGCATCTGATGCACAAAAATCATACATAATATTCTGAATATGTGATACGAAATAGCTAGTCTTACTAGACCACGACAAGCCATGCAAGTGGTTTGTAAGCCAATCGATTTTTTTTTTTGGCAACCTATTGGTAAATCGTTAAATTCACATGGTACTTTTACTAAACAATGGAAATTTAATGTATCATCGCACGCAGTAAAACAAAATTCACGTATCACAAATTCATTCGGGGAAATCTTAAATCCCTGTATGTCTACAATATACATTTTATGGCAAACTGAAATTTCACAGGAATGTTCCATGACAACTGGAATAAGTTGTCCAATAATTCAGTATTTTTTAAACATTCACCAGTTTTTAACATGAAGTTTGTGATTGAAATTTCACGATGCCGTTGATGAAAGGTTTCAGAGCTCTGCTAATGTCTTATCATTCAACAAGTGTTTTTAAAAAAAGTTCCAGGATTATGCTGCATACCACTTGTTCCATTTGAGCGTAAGTATATAGTTATAGTTTCTAACACACAACTTTCACTAATGTTTTGTCCACAATTCTCACTATCACAATACATGATTACTAATAATAATAAAAGGAAATCAAACAATTAGAATTGTAAACAATACACAATTCACCATATGTCCACGTATTTCCCATAATCTTTTTCTAGTAAAACTTTCAATAGGGTGGGCCTATATTCAAAGTCCCTCACAAGATTTCGAAAACGTTCAATGAAGTTCCATATCATCGCAAAAGGCTGTTCATGCTTTTTTTGTAAATTGATAATAATTCTTCACGAACCTCAACTTTTGTTACGGCATCTATAGCTTTCCGTTCAAGAGATTCCATATGCAACACCAAGCAATCATGTGTCCATTGACTGCCGTCTCCGAACCCACAAGCGAAACAAATACATATATCGTCTGGTTTCCAGTAAATTATACAGTCTTTTATACAATCCAATGATGTTCGTTCTACAGTACACTCACATTGTAATTCAAAAATTCTTCCACCTCCCAATTCTCCACCAGGAAATTACTCACTGTTGGTGAAGGTGTAGGGGGATATTCTTCTATGTCATGATCGACATCAGTAACGGGAAAACTTCTGTTTCCAGTGGCGGGCTCATCTCCGGTTGGAATAAAACTTCTGTTCCCGGTAAAGACGTCAATAAATCCAAGTTAGCCCGGATAACTTCTCTTTCCAATGGCGGAAACTGCGGGGTCACTTCCGGCAATGTTGAAAACTCTGTCCCCGGCAAAGATAACGACTCTGTAATATCACTTTCACTTCCTGTACTAAGATCCAAAGGTTTCGGTAAATTCATGCTTTAAAATCAATGTATAACTCCTTTTCACTAAAAACACCGGCTATTTAATATGCTTCGTCCATCACGTGATATCCCATTCCAACAAACATCCGCGGCCGTGTTACAGGCCATGCATATAAATGAATCAAACAATATATTAGTTTGTTAGATGTGTGTGATCTGCATATTTTATTTCCTAAAGGTTTTTTTATATTCTGCTTGTCCAATTAGCATTTTTCAAGCGGAAAACATTTATTATACGCGACGTGTCATTTACAAGATCATTAATATGCGGAGGAAGGTGTAACAATTATTCAAACTGTCAACCGCCCGTGCATTAAGAAGTCTTACAATATCAAAAATCTCCTCACTCATGAATATTCATGACTGAGGAGAACTGTCCCCACAACTACTGGGCATGACTATTGACCACCCAACAACGAGAGGCACAGGTTAGGAGTTGCTATAGTAAGAAAGGTTTGGATGAGTCATCGATGCATCTGGTCATAGAAGTTGCATTGTGACATAAAGTATAAAAGCTATTGTGCAGAAACACTGACAATATGGGTGCTTGTGGGTCCACACTAACATACTACAAACCTGGTATGGGATGCAGTCCAATTATGTTCGTCCATGCTATAGAATTCATGCGAAAATTTTAAATGTTCGCATTGATTGGAAACACTTCCAAATTGGGGTGCTTGATAGACGGGGACACTCACACTATGTTTGCATTGTCCAATGCTGCTTCTGTCGCATTTGCTCTATATTCGTTCAATGGCACGCACGCCGTTTGTAACATTATGATGTTTACGCTTGGTTGGCAAACACTGACAAGCTAGAATGATTTCAAGACGGCAACACTCAACGTCTTTCTGCTATGGTGCCGTGTTATGTTTCTGCCAAGCTTGGTTGTATAAACGTCTCATCGTACGGAACCTGTTTCAGAATTTCTTATTTTTACAATTGTTTGGCAACACTGACAAACTGGGGTACTTGGGAAAGGAATACGTCCACAGTATATTTTCTAAAACGACGAACGATGTTTATGCCACGTTTCATGGATGGACATCCAGTGGTACAGAAACCATCTTCCACACTGTGTTTACAGTTCGTTGGCAACACTGACCGAATGGGTACGTCTGGGTGCAAAGTGATATTATCAAACCCTTGCTCTAGTGACGTTCTAGCAATGAGTCCAAAAGGAACATGATAAACTCAGTTGCTTACGCGTAATGCATCGTAACATTCACTTTTATTCTATCGAATATGACATACATAGGGTCACAAATCCCAACAAACCGGGTGCTTATAGGGTAAAGTTGCGGGTTTGAAAACGGTTTCGTATTTCTCATGGCAAGAGCTTTCAGATGATATATAGGGGGGTACTTGGTCCCGGTATGGTATCATTCCTAGTAAGAGTAATGAAAAACTCCTCAAAACTCTTCTACACTACTGATTAAGAAAGAAAGGACAAAATGCAGGGTTATTTTCAAATGATCGTAGCTCAGGTTCTAGTAACAGTTGACTCACGAAAGTTGAAGCTTTTTACGGAGAATATATGAGAGTTTCATTATCAGTATGGTTTTCGCTCGGCTACTGTAACAAGGATAAGAAGTGGGGGAAATAGAATTTTTACAATTTTTCTAATAAATATTTTCAGCTCCGGCCACCGTGTCCGCACTACAATTTGTTGCTCAGACACAACAGCTGTTTGTCTCAGACACAAGATGCCGGAATATTTCCTCTGAAAAAGTCAAATTGAAAAAATCCAGTGAGGTAGAGTTTGCTGTGTTATGGAGAAGTAGAGATGCATCTATTAGTCAGTCCCGTATGTTCGCAAAATGGGTGTAAATTTGGAGCAGCTCGAACTCTAGTGGGAACGCACCAGGCAAAAGTAGGTTGAGAGAGAAGAGTTGAATTTGGAGGGGGGAAAGAGGAAGACGGGGGGAGTAGATGAAGGTGAGGGAGCCTTGATGAACCTTATGTTTCATCAGAGTCATCAAAATTAAATTCGTATGTGTCTGAGGAAGGCGGATCAATCTGTTCTTCATCCCAGTCCGAAACTGTGTCCGTTGCTTCCAACTCGTATCGAATGTCTTCTGTACCTAGAACATATCTCGATGTCATTTCTACTCTTGAACACGAGAAACACCAAAGTCTCTAACTAACTAACTAATTCTATGGTCTATGAAACTCGAAAGTTCAATGCCGCGTTCACAAAACAAGTAAAAACAACGAAATCAAAGTTTCAAGTGTTAGGATCCGTAAAGATAGATTCTACTGTATGTTAAAATTCGTACAGGAAAGAATGCGCTCAGAAAACTCAGTTCAGACTGATCAACACACAAATGAAAAGAGGATGAACGATCTTTGCCTCTTATAAAACAAGGACTGTACACTGTAAAAAGTGAGGTGTTGAAACAATACAAAATGCCTACAACTTTAGCGTGTTACTTGTGTGTCAATTCATCACAAAGTTTTTTTTAGGGTTAAGCCGATCAAAGGGTTACGCCCTTTCTTCGGGACGAGGATTATAGGTACAGGGAATTTTCTTTATTTATAGGGGGCATTGAGGGTTTGGAGCATTGTTTTATTTTATTTTATTTTATTCTTAGTTGTGGGCATCATTTTTTAAAATATATCATTGGAGACATCAATTTGCAGTAGGTAGGTTTAGTTTATTATTCACTATTGCGGTAACTGGAGCCCAGGCTATTGGTATGTTATGAGAGATGAGATGAAGTGCAAGTGGACGTCACAAAACACAAGGGTAAGGTTAGTATGGACGAGTGAATGGTTATCTTCAGGACAGGGGTGATGAAGACAGATGAAGCCCGCTGCTAACAACGTTGATGGAGCACTATTGCAGAGATGGATAAATGCATGGACTAAGATGAGGTGGATGGTAAATGGAAAAGTCGGCCTTTTGAGGGTCATCGTCGTCTAAAGTGTAATGGTATAAGTTAGAAGATGTAGAGGAGTGGCTTGGTGACGTGGGGGCGTATCATGTATTATGTCCTGTTGAAAGGTGTCTAGGAATATCGGATTTCCTTCTGCAATGACTTTTGTAATATATTTAGTGCGAAGTGTTTCTAAGTGTGGTAATATTGTTGGAAAGTTGATTCGGCGATAGAGGTTGGCAGTCGGTGCTGACAGTTTGGTACGATAAGCAAAGATGGAGAGCATGTCTTTCGGAGATGGCGAGTCTATTATATAGTTCATCAGGGGCAGAGATCAAGCAGGTATGGCCATGTGAGAGCAGGTCGGTGAAATACTTTATAGGTCGTAATGTCGGTGTCGGTATGTAAGCCCCAGGTTGTGCCCACTAGCCGTAGGAGGAGGTTTAAGCGGTTCGCTGCCTGTGATCGAATCTTCTGTAGGTGGGGTTTCCAACTAAGTTTAGAATCAAAGATGATCCCAAGGTAGGTAACTTGTGATAATGGGCGGATGAAAGTACTATTTACATAAATGTGAAGAAGTTAAGGATTGCGATGGATTCGTGAGTGGCAACGAGGTGGGAGACAAATAAGAGCTTGTGTTTTGAGACAATTGATGGTAAGGCGCCATTTTGAACACCAGGAGGTAAAGGCGTCAATTGCCTGCTCGAGTGTTCTATTTATGTAAGGGTTTGGTTGATATTAATACTGTATGTCATACGATTGGAAAGGAAAGAAAGTATCGGTGGTATGAGATAGGAAGATTGAAAGAATGAAGTTTTGCGATGAGGCCGGCATGCCAAACTTTGTCAAAAGCCTTCTCCAGATCGAACAGTAACAGACAAGATGGTTTTGAGGTATTATGATGATTTGTTATAGCAGTGGTGAGGCGTAGAAGCTGGTCAGAAATACTAATATGTGGGCTAAAACCGGCTTGATGTAGAGGGATGAGATTATGGTCGGAAAGATGAGTATGCAGACGGCTGACTAGAATGTGTTCATAGAATTTGCTAAGGACTGATGTTAGTTGAATTGGTCTATATGATGAGAGTGCAGTAGGAGGTTTGTTCGGTTTGATGAAAAAAAGAGTTTTTGAGATTTTTCATTGGGGAGGGTAATATCCGGTGAGAAGAATGAAGTTGTAGATGGTTGCGAGAAGTGAAAAGAGAATGGGAGGTAATTATTTGATGAGTTTATAGGTAATGTGATCAAAGCCGGAGGCCGTGCTTCGTTTTGATCGGATGGTGGAAGAGATATCTTCAGAAGTTATGAGATCCTTAAGAGGTGAAGCGGTAAATTGGTGGTGAAGATTGGGTTGTAGTTGGGGAGCGTGCGGATTTGCAAGATGTTCCACACGGCGGGTAAGAATTGGATGAAGTAGTTGTACGGTTGGGGTAAAAATGTCTTGAAAGTAAGAGGCGAAAACATTTGCTTTGTCAGTATCAGTTTGAAGAGTGTTGTTATGTGAGATAATAGGGTATGAAGTATGACAGTTTTTGCCAGTTACCGGATGAAATTTTTGCCAGAATTTGGTAGGGTGGGAGGTAGTGGATAAAGTGTTGCAGGCTGAGATCCAACGTTTTCGTTTATAGGCATCTAGGTAAGTGTGGAGCATGCGATTCCATCGACGATGATGTTCTAATGATATAGGATTACATGTACGTTGGAAGTCACGGAAAGAGCATCTAGAAGCAGCAACGATAGACTGATATTGTGGAGGTATTGGAGGTTTTTGCGAATGACGTGTACGAAGAGGGGTGTTGTTTTGGGTGGCTGTGTCAAGAGATGATGTGATTTGGTCCACAAGGTTATAGAGTTCTTCTTCACTAGTGGGCTCCTGTAGATTTTGTATTGAAGTTGTTAGGTCGGTTTGAAAATTAGCCCAGTTTGCATGAGTGTATCAAAGTATTAAATTAGCGGGGGTTGTGTGGTGATAATAAGATCAAGGAGTATCGGAGCATGATTGCTGCCGAAAGGTGGTAAAACTCGGAGATTGTGAATAGTCAGAGGACTACTGATAATTATGTCTGGTGAAGTATTGCTTATTGGGATTGATGGTGGTGGTATATGATGGTAGTCGAGGGCTAGAACATTAGAAACATAGTTTTGAAAATGTTGTTTCTCTGTCTGTGGGCGACTATGAATATTGATGTCTGCCATGATTGTATAATGTCTGAACGTATTGTCGATGTATTTAAAACATTCGTAGGGAATAGCATAATGATTTTTGTGCGAAGATACAGTGTGACTATGGACTATTCTGGGAGATCATGTGGTTTTGGGAAAGTATGAGGTCGCACAGCAATAGTATGATAGGTTCCAATTGCTGTGCCACCTTTGCTTGTTGATAAGGTCTAGGACAATCATGACATTGTAGTTGAAAGTGAGGAATGCGGATATTATCGGTAGGTTTGAGATAATTTTCATTTAGGGTAAAAGCCTGTACTTTTTCCTCTCGGAGAAGTTATTCAAAAACTGCTTTGTGAGTGACAAGAGATCGAATGTTAAGGAAGAGGAAGGTGACTGCCATGGTGATTGATAACATGAGAAAGGTTGTTTGGATGGGTTTTATATTTACAGATGTGGCCATTCTGGATCTGTTTTGGTAGATGTTATGGAAAGTGAGCATGTGGACCTGTATAAGTGGCAGAAAGTTGTTGGCCAAATAATTGTTGAGCGATTTGGTCGACCTGCATAAGAATATGAGGGCGTAAGAAGGGGGGATATTTTGTAGAATGAGCGTCGTGAAGCGAAGCAAGTCTTCTACTGTTACGGGTTCTCTTAAGGAGTTTGAAGGAGTTGTAGCAGAATCGGTAGTGCGGATTGGGAGTGATAGTTAAGGTTTGTCAGTTGGTGGAGCAGGATTTTGGTGTCATTTGTAGCTGTAGGTTGGATGTAGTTGATGGCAGGTATTACACAGAGATGGTTTCTTAAGGTTGAGGCAGTTGTTGGTTGTATGGTCTTCATTGCAATGTCCACAGCGGGGTGAATTAGGACAGTTGTTTGTTAGGTGTGAGGCATATGTTTGGCACTGTTCGCAGCGTATAGGGAGTGGGGGTGATGTGCAGGATGATTCAACCCTGTGGAGTCTGCGATAAATATAGGCACCATTTTGAATCAGATTGTCTACTGTTTCGTTGGATTGTTTAAGAACTCGTACAAGATAGGTGGGGCCTGATTGACACTTGATGCGGATGCATTTATGTACTTCAAAGCATTCGAGTCGTAATTCGTCTAGGATTTCTTCGTCTGAATAGGCTGATGGAACGCTTTTTATCACTACTGAGAAACATGGGCTGACGTCTAAGTGGTGGTGGTAGTTTTTTTCTGGTTTGTAAGAGCGCTTGAATGTTGGCTTTGTCTCCAAAAATGTGAAAGCCTGCTTTGTTCCGGATTGTAGAAACGAAGTTTTAGTTTGGAGATTGGTTGATGAATCCGTTTTTAGTGAAGACTATTTTTGATACATTGGCTCTCGGATAATATTTCATGAGTTGGATTAAGATATGTTTTGGGTTAGAGTATTTGGTGTGAACATTGGTAAGAAGATAATTGAAGGTTGCTAGAGGTTGGTTTGAAGCGATGTCCATAGCTTGTTCATAGAGGTTACTTTCGGGTGCTTGACTGAACGGAGATCTTGATCGAGGTCGAGATTGTTTTTTTCTGATTTTGCGATTGTAGTGTATCACCTGATCGTTTTTTGAGAATTGGGACCCGTTTTGGGCTTGCCCCCCTTGCACTACATCGAGTTCAGAGGGGACACACCCACGGATCGCGAAGACTGCGGAGTGGCCGAAGCCAGTGCAATATGAGAAGAGAACAACAATGATCAGTCTGGTTGATATCGAAAATATGTGATGAGTTGAGATGATACGATCAAAGGTTTCACCCTCCAGCAGTGAAAAGTACTGTCAATCCTAGTGAGAACGTCTGCTACACAATATCCTTGAAGGCACGTTAACATTTCCCAGCTAGGCTAGGTCAAAATTCAGCTTGTGACGTATGGTGCGTCAAGCTATTGAGGAAGTTGTCAGCACAAATATTTTTTTACAAGCTACCCAACGGCTAGCACCCTGTTAGAGGGTTACGCCCTCTTTTAGAAAAGGAAGTTTTATGGAGAATGGGTACTGGATGTATGAAGGATGGTCTATGAGAAGGTAGATATCAATTTTATCTTTATTTAGTAAATCTATAAATAAACACAGGACTTAAGGCTTTTGCAGCCTTAACAATTTGGTTGATAGACATACAAAATAATACAAACATATAATATACATAACATATAATGCACATAGTATGAGAAGAAAAATGTAAAACACATAGAAAAAGGATGATAAATCAAAAAGCGATGGTTAAGAGATAATGAGAGTTATTAGTCAGATGCAGAAGGAAATAAATTAAACACTAGGCCAAAATAGTATCGATTTGAATGACGATAGGACTGAGAGATGAGATGAGGTGCAAAACACGCCACAACACATAGAAAATGTTAAAAGGACAAATGAGAGCATCTTCTTGCCTGGAGGCGGCTCTAGGCTTGATGGGGACAGGGGGAGCCCATATTAGTGAGAGGAGAATCACTGTACAGTAGATGGAGTTATGAATGGTTCATGAAAATGAGTATGGAAATCATCGAGGAGGTTTAAGTCTGGTGATTCGGTGGCAGTGTGTAACAACACAGGGTAAATAATAATGATAATGGCGTATACATATATGGAGAGTGGGTGGGATGAACTGCTAAATGGTGCATGGCATCTATAAGAAGAGGATGATGATCATGATAACGTTTAGTAACATAAGTAAGTCTGAGTTTTTCGAGATGGTAATGTAATGTAGGGAATGTGATAAGACTGTAAAGATATTGGGTAGGGCTGGGTAATTTGATTCTATGTGCAATTAGGAAGGCATGACGTTCAAGTGTTAGGAGTTTGTTGTAAAAACTGGTTGGAGCAGATACCCAGGCTGTGTGCCCTGTGTGAGAGTTGGGCGGAGAAATGCTTTATAAGTAGTGAGAACAGTGGCTGGTTTTTTGGGTGGTAGAAATACGAAGGCCTGTGTTTTTAAAGCGTTTATGTGAAGATGCCACTTTGTGCACCAGAGACAAATTGTCTATAGCTGTCTGCAAAAGCGTATTAATTTGTTGCATGGTATTGCCCAGTGCAAGGAAGGAAGTATCGTCAGCGTATTGAATATGTGCACTTTGTCCGGTAGTGGAGGCATATCGGTGACAAACCGAAGGTACGGAAGTGGAGATAATGCCGAACCTTGCGGGACACCAGAGAGGAGAAAAATGGGATGAGATAACTTATTGTTGATAGAAACATATGCAAGTCGACCAGTCAGAAAATTGTAAATGATGCGAATATATAGGATAGGAATATGAAGGCGAATAAGATTATAAATGAGACCCAGATGCCAGACCTTGTCAAATGCTTTTACTAAATCGAACAAAACGAGGAAAGACGGTTTGATGGAATTATAATGATTATTAATCAGACTAGAAAGAGGAAGTAGTTGATCATTGATGGAGAAAGCAGGTCGGAATCCGGCTTGATAAATAGGAAGAATGTGGTGTTCGTCGAAATATTGATGAAGGTCTTTGAACAAGATTCGTTCGAGGATTTTACTGAATGTGGATGTAAACTGTACCCAGACAGCACAATGCACGTATAGTACCCGTATAGTACATGTGCAGTTGCACGGATGCAACATGTGTATCATCTGTATAAATGCACGCCTGTACATGTGATGCACATATACGTCACAGGTCCTGTTCAACATCTTCACGTGCACAGGACATGTGCAATGCACACGTACACGTCCTGCACAAGTGGTTTACCGCGCAGGTGATTTACACGTAACACACAACTGATTTACATGTTGCACACAGGTGATTTACACGCAGTAACCAGTGATTTACATGTAGGACAGAGATGATTTACACGTAACACACAGATGATTTACACGTAGCACATAAGTGATTTACGCGCAGAACCCAGATGATTTACATGTAAGACAGAGATCATTTACAGGTAGCATACATGTGATTTACACGCAGTACCCGGATGATTTACATGTAGGACAGGTGATTTACACGTGGCACATAGATGATTTAGCTGGGTGTGCGTGACAACTGGCTGGCTGGCATACAAGTTATGGTCTTACTGGAACTGCGGTGCCTGAAATGAATAGAGACATCAAACATGTGGTTAGTTGAATACATGAAGAGCTATGAAAGCATTATTTTTAACAGCTAAATATATGATAGTTATTAGATCTGTAATGATGGGTGGTATGAGGGTGAGGGTGAAGTGCTACGACGCCACAACACATGGGTGCCGTTAGTAAACCAAATGCTGTTATCTTCTGTTCCTGGGGCGACGCAGGAACTGACGGAGACAAAGGCAGCCCTGTTAGTGGATGGTTTTACTGTGCATGAAATGGATAGATGAGTGGTAAAACTGTGCCAGGATGATAAATGTCAAAAACGTCTGGATCAATGTTGTCTTTTCCGATGTTGAGATGATAAAGGGTCATCAGATGCTGAAGAGGTGTGGGATAATATACAGCGGGAGTGTCATAGTCTCGGTCATTGCGGAGAATGCTGAGGAATATGGGATGAGCGCCTTCAATGCGTTTCTGAATGTACTTTGAGCGGAGGACCTCAAGATCTGATAATAGTGGTGGAAAATTGATGCGTTCATAAAGAAGGCGTATCGAATGCGGGAGACGGATGCGAAAGGCTAAACAAAACGCATGGCGCTTAAGAACGGCTAACTTAACATAATATTTAGAGCGTGCTGATATCCAGGCTGTGTGGCCATAAGTTAGAATTGGGCGCATGAAAACCTTGTATGTATTGAGAAGGAGAGGAGAATTTAGGCCCCTCGTGGTACCTGTTAGACGCTTTACTAAATTGAGTCGGTTTTTTGCTTTCTCGATAACAGTAAGAAGATGAGGCATCCATGTGAGCTTGGAATCAAATACAACGCCAGGATATTTAAGAGTACTATGGATTGTAACCGGACTGTTGTCAACATGGAGACGTAGCAAGTGGGGATTTCGATGGACCCGTGATCGTCGTCCAGATGGTAAGAAAACGATCGCTTGCGTTTTCGCAGCATTAATTGCCAATCGCCAGATGTCGCACCAGTCGACAAAAGCATCAATGGCCAGTTGAATGAAGTCTATATTGAATAGAAGTAATTGTCCGACTGATAGCCAGAAATGCTGTATCGTCAGCAAATTGGAAAAGTTGTACGTTAGGAGTAGTGGGCAAGTCGGATACGTACAGCAAATATAATAGGGGTGAAAGAGAAGATCCCTGTGGTAGGCCAGAATTCAAAAAGATTGGAAAGGACAGAGCATCATTGATGGAGATGTAGGCAAGTCGGGCTGTAAGGAAGGAATGTATAACTCTGATGTAAGAGCGGGGAAGTTGAAAAGAGTATAACTTGTATATAAGACTCTGGTGCCAAACTTTATTGAACGCCTTTTCTAGATCGAAGGTGACCAGACTAGATGGATTGCCTCGATTAAATTGGTTATATATAGAAGTACTGAGACGTAACAGGGGCTGTAGAATGCTAAAGTTAGGTCGAAACCCAGCTTGGTGCAACGGAAATAACTCGTGATACTGCAAATGGTCATGGAGGCGGCGGACTAATATGCGTTCCAAAATTTTGCTTAGTGTAGATGTTAGTTGTATCGGCCGATAAGACGTGAGGTCAGATGGAGGCTTATTAGGCTTTGGAAAAAGTAAGACTTTTGAGTACTTCCGAGTTATGGGGAAAAACAGTTCGTAGTATGAATGTATAAATGATACTTAGTATGGTGAAGACAACAGGAGAGGCGTTCTTAATCAGTGTATAGGTAATAGCGTCAAAGCCTGGAGCGGAATTTCGTTTGTTGAGGAGTGTGGCCTGGATATCAGTAGGTTGAATCGGTACTGCAAGTGGATGGTCTAACTCCAGGGCGTGCTTGAGATTAGGTTGTAAATGTGGTAAGTTGGGGTCAGATCGACTATCCACAGCTGCGGATGTAGTGGAGTATGCCAACCAGGTAGAGGAATGAAGATATTTTTAAAAGTGTTATTCAAATGTGTTAGCTTTGTCTTGATCAGAATATAATGCTTGTTGATTAACAACTAATGGGTAGGGCGTCCGTTGAAATTTTCCGATGGGCTGATTGAACTGTCGCCAATATTTGGTAGGATGTGTGTTTTCGTTGAGTTTGTTATACGTTCTGGTCCATAGAAGGCGTTTGTATGCAACGATATAATTGTGAGTGATGCGCAGATACTGTCTATGGAGGCAAAATGCTTCTAGGTTACGACTGCGTGTGTATTCTCTGTAAGCGCGCCGAGCTGCAGTAATGAGAGGTAGGTATCGTGGAGGAAGTTTAGGTTTATGCGGAGTAATATAGGTAGTTGGAATATGCTGTTGGGCTGCTGTTTGTAAAGTCTGAGTGAGTCGGGTAACGGCGTTGTCAAGGTCATCTTGTGACGTTCGGACAACATTAGCAGAGAGTGAGTGTGTAATGGTCTCATGATAGGCTGGCCAGTTAGCCTGATGATATAGATACACTTTCTTCTTGGGTATGGTATTGTGTGGAGAAGCATTGGTAGTTAATGATAGCTTGATGGGAATATGATCGCTCCCAAAAGAATCTAAAACGTCAATAGTGATGTGAGAGTTGATCGCTGTTTAATAAATTACGATATCTGGTGTGGTGTTGCTAAAGAGGCGAGTTGGCTGTGGTAGAACATGAAAGGAGCCGGTGGTATGAAGACTGATAAAATCCAAAAATCGCTGTTTCTCGTGTTGAGGCCTACTATGAAAATTGATGTCTGCCATTATAATGAATTTACGGTAGGTATCGGAGAGGTATTGAAAGAATTGTTAAGGTATATCGTGCCTCGGCCTGACATAGATGATTGCGAAAGCTATTGTATGACCTTTGAGATATAATAATACAACATTATATTCTGGCAACTGCAATGTGTGTGGTAGCGTAATAGTGCGATGTGGTATGTGATATTGTAAACCAATGGCTGTTCCACCGTGCAGACTTGCGCCGCTGGGTCCATCGTGTCTGTGGAGAGTATATTTGGGGACAATGCAGGTTATGTAAGGAGCTAGAAATGTTTTATTGAGTACAAAAGTGGCGATAGTCTCTTCCAAAAGAAGTTGCTGAAACAGCACTTGATGCGTGAGGAGAGACCGTATGTTAAGAAATAACAGGTTGTATGCCATAATGTATAGATCAAGAAGAATGGTAGTACTATAGAGACGACAAATCATGTTCAGACAGTTGATTCAGTAGGTTATATTTGGAAATGGATGTTGGATCCGCTGTATGTGGCGTGTAGTTGGAGATTATAGAGAATTTAGCAGAGTAAATGATTTGATTGAGAACATGCGGGCGTTGAAATGGCAGAATGGTTTGTAAGGTCAAAGTTAAGAGTCGCAATAGATCTTCTACTGTAACAGGATGTGTCAGTGAGTTTGCCGGTGGAGTAGGGTCTTCGGAAGTTTTGATGGGAGCTTCTAACTCTGGCTTATCAAGGGTAGGAGCAGGCTTGCCACGACAGCGATAACTGTAAGTTGGATGTTTTTCAGGACACGTGGTGCATTGAGGAGGTACACTTGAATTTGCACAATTTCGGGTCAGATGACTCCCGCTACAACATCCGCATTTAAAAGTGTTGGTGCAGATATGAGTGTAATGATCATTATACGTCTGGCATTTCTCGCAGCGGATTGGAAGCGGAGGAGGCGTTCGAGACGGTTCTGCCCTGTAACGGCGGCGATATACATAGGCACCATTAGCTAAGAGATGATCAATGATTTGTTGTTGGTCGGTCAAGACACGAACGAGGTAGGTAGGACCAGTGTTGTTACGTATCCTAATACATTTCTTGATTTCGTGACCCTCGTAGCGAAGCTCATCAAATATCTCATCTTCGGTGAGTTCAGGTTCAATGCCCCTGATAACAACTGATAGCAATGGCGGACGACGAGGAGGTGGAGGTGATTTTCGTTGGCTCGAGGGAGAGAGGCGTCAACACTGCCTGCGGTCCAAAGATTTCAAAGGTAGCTTTGTTTCCAACATGTGTATGAAAGCTAGGATTAGGGGATTTTAAGATGATGCTGTCCCTCGTAGGTATAATATGATGTACATCTGCGCGTGGTACATATTTATTGATTTGCATAAAGATTGATCGTACAGTTCGGTACTTAGCGTCGAAGTTCTTTAATATGAAATTATACATTGTAACTTGATTAGCTGGCAAAGTGGGATATGGTGCAGCATTACCCCAGCCCATCTCTGTGTTTCTCACATTCATTGAGGCAGTGGAACCTTCTCCATCAGAGCTATAATGTCTTGGTTTCTTAGACTCTGATTGCTTGGAGTGTCCGATTGGAGATCGTGAGCGAGATCGAGACTCAGCCTGTTTCGTGGTACCTGCTTTAGTAGTCTTCGTACTAGCAGAGTGACCTGTTTTCGTGGCTGTACCCTTCGTTCCCGTCGGGGAGGGGTCATGATGATGGTTTAATCTAGCAGAATATATAACTTGAATGTTCGAGGCAATCGTATTGAGTAGGTGCTAGGGGAAGCCCACTGTGGCTCTCACTTGAGGCAACAATACTTCCTCGCGGAGATGTCGGTCAGTGTAAGGACTGGCCCTCCACAAAACAAATGAAGAAAAGAATAGGTGATCATGGCCTTGGGCTCCCATTTGAGTCAACAATACGGACTGAAAGGGGATGTCGATTGTCTTTAGCAGAACAATCCTCCCTGAATGAACAAAACTACTATTAGTTGCTCGTAAAGCATTAGTAATCCTTCTCAGACCTATGAATCAATGATCGATTCTGAATTCTGAGTTTAGTTGATCAACACCAAATTTGTTTTTTATTTTTTCTTAAGCTATCTTGAAAGCTAGCTACCTCTAAGAGGGGTACGCCCTCTTTCAGGGATAGGAAGTTACAGGGAAAATTATGGTGCATGGATTATTTGTGGATGATCTAAGGGAGGCTAGAGTACCAGGTCATAGTTTTCATTATATACATTTATTTATTTATTAAATCAAAATAACAAGGACATTATGATCTTTGCGATCATAATCATTATGACATCGGTAGTAGAAGGAATTGGGAACATAGTCATATTACAAATACAATACAAATATTATATTACGGTACAAAGATTATAACACATAATATAAGCAGGGTATAAAAAGATATTTACAGACAAATTTGAAAAATACATACTGATGGAAAGGACAAAACAATGAATGAAGCAAAGTGAAGAGTAAAAAGGTGGTAAGATTCTATTTAGTCGGCTAGGAAAATATGTTATGAGCATGATAGATAACATGAGGTGCAGACACTTCACAACACTAGGAAGATGTTAAGTAAACGAATGCAGTTAACTTCTGCCTAGGGGCGACTCTAGGCTGATGAAGACATGGGGAAGCCCTGTTAGTAACAGAGGAAATCACTGTGCGATACAAGATGGAAATATATGAGGTAGATGAGCATGAATGCTAAAGTCCTCTATTAGAGCATGAGCTGGATGATTAGGAGGTAATGTGTAATAATATAGCGTGAAGAGTAAATGTAGAGGTGTATAGGTATAGCGTGCTCGGTAGGGATAGAGTGTAAGATAATGAATGGTGTCAAAAAGAAGTGGCTGGTGATGAGTGAAGCGGTCGGTAATGAACTTGCAGCGTAAAGTTTCTAGGTGATACTTGAGAATAGGAAAAGAAATACGAGAATATAGGTCTTGTGTAGGACTAGGCAATGAGATGCGAAAAGCAATTCTAAATGCATGACGTTCGAGAATGGCAAGTTTTTCGTAATATGAGGTTGGTGCAGAGATCCAGGCGGGAAAACCATATGTCAGTACTGGTCTAAGAAAGACTTTGCAAGTGTTAAGAACAAGATTCGAAGAGAGACCCCATGTGGTACCTGTTAAACGTTTCAGAAGATTAAGTCTGTTATATGCTTTTTCCTTCACTGAATTGAGATGTGGTGTCCAGGTGAGGTGGTGGTCGAATGTGATGCCTAGATATTTAACTGTTTTGATAGGATGTAACGGTACGTCATTGACTTGTAAGGATAGCTTGGAAGGATTCCGATGGACCTTCGTACGTTTTCGGGGTGGAATGAAAACGATGGCTTGTGTCTTGGCGGTATTGATGGTCAGTTGTCAAGTGTGGCACCAGTCCGTGAAACGATTAATTGCTTCCTGAAGAGCAAGATTGATTTGTGCTATTGTCAACACCAGGCAGGCAGGCAGGCATTTTCTTCACGGGTGTTTGATTTGAGAAGTTTCGGGCTAATGCCCATGCCTTCTATCTGTGTGGTTTTTCCTTCGCTGTTGTTTTTTTCTGTATGTAATATTTGGGATCGCGACTGTCGCCGATCCCTGGAGTTATGGTCTTGGGAGGTGCTTCACTACTGTGGGTCCTTAGGCATTCGGTACATTTGTCGCGGTGGATTTCTTGTTCCTATTGTGTTGATTGTTGGATTGGTTGATTGGCGGATATTCCTCCAGAATTTGGCTGAATGTTGAGTTCAAAGTTCTTGGAGTAGCGGTAGTTCGAGGTCTTCATGGATTTGCAGGATACGTGTATCCCTTGAGTGTCCAGTGATGGTACGTGCTTCTTTGTTTTGGACCACCAGAAGGTGGGAAAGGTGTGTTGGGAATGTATGTTGCCATGCGGGATGGGCATACCTCAGGATGGGAAGGATGCACATCTGATATACATGCCGTTTTGTTTCTAAGGTTAGTTGGGACTTAGAAGGATGGGTAAAAGGGCTTTGAACCGTACTGTAGCTCTCTGGGCTGTAGTCTTCAGGTGGTCCGCAAATGAGAGACGTCTGTCCAAGATTACTCCAAGGTATTTGGCTTTTGGTTCTGGAGGAATATCGACTTCATTCAGCGAGAAGTTGTAGTCCCTCTTGGAGATCTTATGTGTAAAGTCCACGAGGGCGGTCTTGTCGGCATTCACCTTGATTTTCCAATTGTTACCCATGTATCCAGGAGCTCAATGTGTCTTCTCAGGTACAGCTCAGCGTATCAAAAATTTCGGTAACTGGCGAAGATTGCCTTGTCATCTGCGAATGTAACAGTGATGGTGGTCCTCGTTGTTGGGAGGTCTGCTGTGTAAATATTGTAGAGTATTGGAGACAGACAGGATCCCTGTGGCACTCCATCTCTAGTTCTTCTTGGTTCCGTGAGATGGTTGGCGTGTTAGACACGAAATGTTCGGTTTGCTAGGTAGCTCTGCAGGGTTTTGACTTGATACTGTGGCAACTGAGCTTTGTGTAGTTTATGCAGCAACCCATCATGCCACACCTTATCGAAGGCTTTTCCTATGTCTAGGAATAGTCCCAAGGTGTGGCCGCGCTCATTAAACTGATATGTTATGTGTTCAGTCACTCTGACTAGCTGTAGTGTTGTTCCGTGACCTGATCGGAATCCGTATTGGTGTTCTGGTAAAATGTTGTTATCTTTGATTTTCTTCATCAGCTTGGATTGGAGGACCCATTCTACCATTTTACTGATGTGTGATAGCAAGCCGATAGGTCGAGAGTTCTTTGGTTCCGACCATGCTGCGCTTCGTTTCGGAATCATGATCACTCGCGCTTCTTTCCACGCTGGAGGAAAGTATCCTAGGCAAAATATTGCATTGGTGATCCTGCAGAGGACTACCACAACTTTTCGAGGGGCATGTTTTAGTGCCAATGGGGGAATCCTGTCAGGCCCTGCTGCTCTGTGTGGGTTGAGCTTCTGGATGATCTTTCAGATGGCTCTGGGAGTGGTCAGGTCTTCAGATGATGAATTTGCTGGTTGATTGATGTGGTGAATGCTTCCTTGCACCTATGCTAGGATTCCTGCTGCAACCGGTGTGTTGTTTTCAGTGAAAACTTCTTCCTAGTGATCGGCGAAGAGACTGGCTTGCTGATCCGGGGTGTACACTAGGCCTTGTGGGCCTCGTAGTGGCTGTGTCTTCGGTTGTGCTGCGGTTTGCTTTAAGGAGCGGAGAAGTCGCCAGAAGTCCCTGGATGAAGCGTCGAGTTCCTGGAGTCTTTCGTTCCATTTTTGAAGGCGGATCCTGGTGAGTCGTTTCTTCACTCGAGCCGTTAATGCGTTCCAGAGTGTTTTATATAGTGGATGGCGAGTGGACTGACACTTTTTCCTGGTCCATCGCTTTAGATGTATGAAAGCTGTGGTCCGAAGATCTTCTGGCGTCTGCTGTGCTGGATGACTCTGTTGTGTTCTGGTGGCGATGCGGTATGCTGATTGAATCGAGGCAGTAAGTGAAGCCACCGTTTCGTCTAGTTCTTCGGGAGTGTCTACCGGCAGCCTTGGATCTACCATTGCTGCTAGGCTCATTGTATATGCATCCCAGTTGGTGGTGTTTAGCGTGGGGGGTTGCCTTCCTATCACTTGTGTCCTTATCACTATTGTTAGTAGCACAGGGATGTGATCCGATTCTCGCGCTACCAATGCGTGTGGTCCATCTGTTATTGCTGTGTTGACGAACAGAACCTTGTCTAGAACGTCCGGGTTTCCACCGTTTCTCGGGAAGTGGGTGGGGTTTTGCTAGGAAGTCCAAGTGTCGAAGGGCTCTGTACATCACTCTGCCGTTCTGGTTGGAGACTCTAGAGTTCCAAGCAGGGTGCTTGCAATTGAAGTCTTCTCCCAGTAGCACTCAGTGTACCAGTTGGAGGAGCTGGTGAAGATCGGGTACGTGGAGTGCTGTGTTTGGTTTCTTGTAGACGGAGACTACATGTAGTGGTCCGTCCGGGGAGTGTAGAGTTACTCCGGTAGCTTCAATACTCTGCAGGGGCCGTAGCTGAAGTTCGTCATGGGGTAGTTGTTGTTTCACTAGGACGGCTGTTCCTCCCTTACGACCATGTATGTCTGTTCTGTAAACTGCATAGTTCCTGATCTTGAAGGGTATGGGTGGGTGGAAGTGGGTTTCACTGAGTAACATCACATCAACTGCCTCCCGTGTGAGGAAGTCTGTGAGCTCCATTTGGCTGTCCTTGATTCCTTCGGCGTTTCAGCACGCCACACGTAGGTGTCTGGAGATCTGATGATTAGGCCGTGTCATCATCGACGAGGTCTGCAAAGATTTCTAGCAGGGAGGTCATCTTGACGATGGGGTCAGTCTCCGTGGAGATTTTGCGAAGTCCTGTCTTTAGTTTGGTCAGAATGTTCTTGAGGTTAAGCCCCTTCAACAGTTGCATGATCTCTTTGAGGGTTGTGGCAAGGGAAGGTTCACTATTTGTTTGTTCTTCTGCTTTAGCTGGTTGTAGTGGTCTGGTGTCATCTTGGCGCTCTGTGGAGTGGGTTTTCGGGAGCTAATCATCTGTGGCGGTTGGACTTTGGTTCTTGGTGGGATTTTCTGCTAGTGGTGGGTTCCCTGCGTTGATTTCCTTTGACTGTGGGGCAGCTGCTCCTGATGAGTGGCTGGCTCTTTGTATCCTTGTTGTTGATTGGGTCTGCTTGGGATCTCGTGCTGGTTGGGACATCTGGGTGTTCTTTCGGGCTTTGCGGCTTTTAAGTACTCTCATCCGAGGTAATTGGCGGGATGTTTTCCTCCACAATTGGCGCATGTTGCCGGCGTATCCCTGGTCTTCTTAGGACATTCCTTAGTGTGTTGCGGGTCACTACACTTTACACACCTGGCTGTGGCGTTGCACGTTGTTTGGGAGTGTCCCGTTCGTTGGCAACGGTAACACTGGAGCAGTTCTGTCCCTCTTTTTTATTTTATTTTTTTTAAAATGCAAAACCCGTAGAAGGGAATACGTTCTCTTGGTAATACAGGGAAACTAAGGGTAAAGTGGAAGGACAAAGAGGTTTTATTTCATTTATTTGATATCTTTATTTATTCATTATATGGGGATCTTTATTCATCAATTGATTAAGAATCGTCAGTCAACGTATGTTCATTATTTGCCATTGTGTATGAATGATGGGATGAAAGATGCAGTGCAAATCAGACGCCACAACACAGTGATATTGGTTAGATAGACAGATGAAGGGTTACCTTCTTGTGCCGGGGCGACTCGGCACATAATGAGAGACAGTATGATGCCCTTGTTATTGCGAATTAAGGTGCAAAAGATGGATAGACGTTGGGTGATAAATCTGGTGGTTGATATGCTAGTAGAAAGTCGTCTATGTGTTCATCAGGATGTGTAAGAACATACATTGTAATTAAGTGCTGAAGTGGCGTAGGTTGTAGACGAGGTGGAACGTCTTGTTCAGCATCGATACGTATACTACTGCGAAGGATGGGATGGCCTTGCCTCCAACGGGTAGTGATGTACCTGGTACGCAATTTTTCTAAATGAAGAAGGAGATGTGGAAATGGAATACGATCATAGAGTAGCCGGGTAGGACTAGGCAGTTTGATGCGATATGCCAGTCGTAATGCATGTCTTTCAATTATCTGGAGGAGGGCGTAGAATTTGTTATTGGCATTAAGCCATGCGATGTGTCCATGGAGTATAGATGGTCGTAAGAAGACTTTGTAAGTATTTAACACCGTATCTTGATGAAGGCCCCATGAAGTGCCGACTAATCTCTTTAGAAGATTTAGTTTATTTTGCGCCAGAGTTATGAGATGTTGAAGGTGTCCACGCCATAAAAGATGGTCATCAAAGATACCCAAATATCTCGCTGTACGTGTGACAGAAATGCGTGTGCCAGCTATAGTTAGATGTAAAAGAGATCTATTTCGTCGAACCCGACTGGTATGTCCAGATGGTATGATGACAAGTGCCTGTGTTTTAGTGGAGTTGATTCGGAGTCGCCAAGTATTACACCAGTCACAGCACTTATTTATTGCCTCTTGAAGTATAACATTGATATGCTGAATAGATTTCTCACAGGCAAGGTGAGCAGTATCATCTGCAAAGGTAAAGGTGTGGATAGGGTTAGGAGGAACAGGCAAATCTCGAATATATAGTATATATAAGAGTGGCGATAACGCTGACCCTTGGGGTACACCACTAAGTGGGAAAATAGGAAAAGATAAAGATGAATTAATGCAGACATATGCTATGCGATTGGTGAGGTAGTGATAAATTAATCTGATATATGCGAATGGTAGTCGTAGAAGATGAAGTTTGTAAAGTAACCCATCGTTCCAAACTGAGTTGAAAGCCTTTTCCTAATCACATAATAATAAACAGGAAGGTAGGATGCTATTGAAGTGGTTGATAAGAATAGTGGTAAGTTTGAGTAGATTATCATTGAGACTGTAGTTAGGACGAAAACCAGTTTGGTGTAGAGGAATTTGATTGTGGAAGAAGTGAGTATGTAGACGCCGAACTAAGATACGTTCGAGTATCTTTCCCAGTGTAGACGTAAGTTGTATTGGACGGTAAGACTGCCTTGGTGTTATCTTTATGCGGTTTCAGAAACATTAAGACTTTTGAAGTTTTCCAAGAAGCCGGATAGTCACCAGTTCGAAGTATAAGATTATAAATAGCAGAGAGTAAGAGCAGAACCACCAGTGGAGCCTCTTTTATATGGCGGTAAGTTACACCATCAAACCCAGGAGCTGTATTCTTCTTGTTGGCTAAGACTGCGGTGATCTCCAAAGGTGTAATTGGACTAGTAAGAGGATGATCCAAATCTAAGTCGTGACTAGAACTAATACGAAGATGTGATTGATGAGGATCTGTTACGTTGCTTATTCTAGTGCGTAAACGTTCAGGAGTGTAGGTGATGACTGGTGGCATAAAAATGCTTTGAAGTGATTGAGCAAACACATTAGCCTTCTCTGTATCAGTTTCTACTGAGATCTGGTTGACGATGAGAGGATAAGAGAGAGAAGAGCGTGTTCCACAGAGCCTGTGAAAGGCTTTCCAGAATTTGGTAGGATTATGTTCTTGATCAAGGTGGTTAACTGTTTGGACCCACTTACGTCTTTTATAGGCAATGATATAATTATGAACTTGCCGTAAATATTGGCGCTGTAGTTGTAAAAGCCCTGGATCACGTGTGCGAAGATATTCATGGTATGCCTGCCGTGCAAAAGCAACTAGAGTGCGATATTGTGGAGGAAGTGCGGGTCGAGTATAATTAGACTTAATCGTGGGTATATGTTGATGGCTACTATGTTGTATAGCAGTAGTAAGTGCATCAAGCGTGTTATGTAAGTCAGAGTGATGTAATGGATTAGGCACGTTAGATAAGGTAGTAGTCAAATCTTCTCGATATTTGTTCCAGTCTGCACGGTCATAACAGAGAGGGGTACGTGGTGGCGTGAACTAATGAAGACAAAGGCAGCGCTGTTAGTGGATGATTTACTGTGCATGAGGTGGATAGATGAGCGGTGAAACTGTGCCAGGATGATAAATGTCGAAAACTTCCGGATCGACGTTCTCGCGGCTGATGTTCAAATGATACAGGGTCATCAGATGTTGTAAAGGTGTCGGATAATAAACAGCAGGGGTATCAAAGTCTCTATCATAGCGGAGAATGTTCAGGAATACTGGATGAGCAGTTTCAATACGTTTCTTAATGTATTTTAAGCGGAGAGCCTCAAGATGGGATAATAGCGGTGGAAAATTAATAGGTCGTAGAGTAGACGGGTTGGGTGGGGGAGCTGGATACGAAAGGCTAAACGAAATGTATGGCGTTCGAGTATTGATAGTTTTCGATAGTACTTAGGAGGAGCTGGCAACCAAGCTGTGTGACCATAAGTTAAGACCGGGCGGATGAAAACTTTGTAAGTGTTTAGGAGGAGATTTGAATGTAGACCCCACGTGGTACTAACTAGTCGTTTCAGTAAGTTAAGTCTGTTTTTGGCTTTCTCGATGACAGTGAGAAGGTGCGGTGTCCAAGTAAGCTTGGAATCGAACACAATGCCTAGATACTTAAGAGTGTTATGGATGGTGACTGGTGAGTTATTAACGTGAAGTCGTAATAAATGAGCATTTCGGTGTACTCGAAATCGACGACCAGATGGTAAGAAGACGATAGCTTGCGTTTTAGTAGCATTGATTGCCAAACGCCAAACGTTGCTCCAGTCAACAAAAGTGTCAATTGCCTGTTGAAGGCGTTGTTGGATACCAGTAATAGTCCGTCAGACAGCGAGAAATGCAGTATCGTCAGCGAATTGGAAAAGTTGTATACCAGAAGTGGTTGGTAAGTCGGAGACATATAACAAATACAACAGAGGAGAGAGAGAGAAGATCCTTGAGGAACGCCAGAATTCAGGAATATTGGAAACGACAGAGCATCATTGATCGATAGGTAAGCAAGTCGGGCTGTGAGAAAGGAGTGTATACTTCCTATGTAAGAGAGAGGAAGTTGGAAAGAGTATAACTTGTATATAAGACCCTGGTCCCAAACTTTATCGAATGCTTTTTCAAGATCGAATGTAACCAGACATGATGGTTGACCCAGATTGAATTGATTGTATATAGAGGTACTGAGACGTAACAGGGGCCCAGAATGCTGAAATTGGGGCGAAATCCAGCTTGATGCAATGGTAGAAGAGCGTTAGTCTGTAAGTGATCGTGGAGACGACGCAGTAATATACGTTCAAATATTTTGCTGAACGTGGACGTCAGTTGTATAGGTCGATAAGAGGTAACGTCAGAGGGTGGTTTATTAGGTTTAGGAAAGATTAATACGTTTGAGTACTTCCAAGTGATGGGGAAAAACCAGTACGGAGTATAAATGTATAAATAAAGCTTAGGATGGTGAAGAGAACAGGAGGAGCGTTTTTAATGAGGGTATAGGTAAGCCTATGAAAGCCTGGTGCTGTATTTCGTTTCTTAAGGAGAGTAGACTGGATGTCTGGCGGTTGGATGGGTACTGTGGAGGCATTATTTAGTTCCAGAGCGCGATTATGATGTGGTTGCAAATGTGTTAAGTTAGGATCAGAAAACCGATCGATTTCTGTAAGTAAACGTTGTGGAGTATGGGAGTAAATTTATTTTGGAAGTGTGCGGCAAAGGTATTGGCCTTGTCCTGATCAGAAGAGAGTGCTTCTTGGCTTACAACTAGTGGGTATGGTGTCCTTTGAAATTTGCGAACGAGTCTATTGAAGTGTCGCCAATATTTGGTAGGATGGGATGTTTCGTTTACTTTATTACAAGTTCTGGTCCAGTGAAGGCGTTTGTATGCGATTATGTAGTTATGAGTGATGCGAAGATATTGTCTATGGAGGCGAAGTGCTTCTAAATTACGGCTGCGGTTGTATTCTCTGTAGGCACGTCGAGCTGCAGTTATGAGAGAATGGTATCGTGGAGGAAGTTTCGGTTTGTGCGGGGAAATATATACAGTTGGAATGTGGTGATCAGCAGCCGTATGTAAGGTCTGAGTGAGATGCTGAACGGCAGTGTCTAGGTCATGTTGTGATGTTAGCTCTAAAGTATCAGAAAGTGCTGAGGTGATGGCCGCTTGGTACGCTGGCCAGTTGGCCTGATGATACACATACACTTTTCTCTTCGGTATGGTATGGTGTGGAGAAGTGTTGGTAGCAAGAGACAGCTTGATAGGAGTGTGATCGCTCCCCAAAGAATCCAAAACGTCAATATTGATGTGAGAGTTGAGTGTTGTAGAGGATATAACGATATTAGGTGTGGTATTGCTAGAGGGGCGAGTTGGCCGAGGAAGTACATGGAAGTGGCCGGTCGTATTAAGCGTGAGGAAATTTTAAAATCGATGTTTTTTGTGTTGAGGCCGGCTGTGAAAATTGATGTCTTCCGTAATAATGAATTTACGATAGGTGTCAGAGTGGCATTGAAAAAACTGATATGGTATATCCAGTCTCGGGCTGACATGGATGGTTGCAAAAGCTATAGTATGATTCCTGAGATACAATGTTGTACTCTTATATAACATTGTATTCGGGCAACCGAAAAGCAGGAGGTAGGATAATAGACCGATGGGGAATGCGAGATTGCAAGCCAATAGCTGTACCTCCATGGACGCGAGCGCCCTTCGGTCCATCATGTCTGTGAAGAACGTATTTAGGAATATAGCAGGGTATATAGGGAGCCAGGAACGTTTCGTTGAGAGCAAAAGCGGTGTTGCTTTCCTCCAGAAGAAGTTGTTGAAACAGTACTTGATGCGTGATAAGAGATCGTATGTTCAAAAATAACAAATTGTAAGCCATAATGATGTGGACCAGAAGTATGGAAATAGCACTGATACTACGGAACATGTTCAAACAGCTGTTTCAATTGGTTGAATTTGGAAATGGACTTTGGATCCACTGTATGTGGCGTGTAATGTGAGATTGTAAAGAAGTTTAGTGGAGTGAATGATTTGATTCAAGACGTGCTAGCGCTGAAATGGCAGGATGTTCTGTAAAGTAAGAGTTATGAATCGTAAAAGATCTTCTACTGTGACAGGATGTGTCAGTGAGTTTGCAGGTGGGGTGCTGCCATCAGAAGTTTTGATTGGTGCTACTAATTCTGGCTTAACAGGTGCAGGTGTGGACTTGGCACGGCAGCGATAACTGTATGTAGGGTGCTTCTCAGGGCAAGTGGTGCGTTGAGGAAGTGCCCTTGAATTGGGACAATTTCGGGTCAGATGATTGCAACTACAGTACCCGAATTTGACGGTGTTTGTACAATTATGGGTGTAATGATCGTTGTAAGTTTGGCATTTATCGCATCGTATTGGGAGAGGTGGAGGCGTGCGAGAAGGCTCTACCTTGTACCGACGGCAATATACGTAAGCACCGTGAGCCAAAAGATGATCAATTATTTGCTCCTGGTCGGTCAGAACACGCACAAGGTAGGTAGGGCCACTATTGTTACGAATTCTAATACATTTTTTGATTTCCAGGCCCTCGTATCGCAGCTCATCAAAGATCTCATCGTCAGTGAGTTCGGGTTCAATGCCTCGGATAACTACTGATACAAGTGGTGGACGACGAGGTGGCGGAGGTGTTTTCCGTTGGCTCGGATTGAGAGGTGTCAACACAGCCTGCGGCCCAAAAATTTTATAGGTAGCTTTGTTTCTAACATGAATATGGAAGTTAGGGTTAGGAAATTTCAATATGATTCCATCCCTAGTAGGTATGATTTGGTGGACATCAGCGCGCGGAACATACTTGTTGATTTGCATGAAGATGGCGCGTGCAGTCCGGTACTTGGTATCGAAGTTCTTTAGGATGAAATTGTACATGGTTTCTCTGTTAGCTGGCAAAGTAGGAGAGGATGGCGCATTAGCCCAGTCCATCTCGGTATTTCTCGCAGTCACTGAGTCACTGGAACATACTCCATCAGAGCTATAGTGCCTTGGTTTCTTAGCGTTTGATTCCTTGGAGTGCCTAATTGGAGATCGTGAGCGAGATCGAGATTCAGTCTGCTTAGAGGTATCTGCTTTACTAGTCTTCGTACCTGCAGAGTGACCTGTTTTCGTGGCTTACCCTTCGCTCCCGTCTAGAGGGGGGCATGATGATGATTTAAGCTAGCAGAGTATGCTGCTCAGATGAAAATGTTTCGAGGCAATAGTATGAAGGAGGTGCTAGAGGAAGCCCAGTGTGGCTCTCACTTGAGGCAGCAATACGTCATCGCGGAGATGTCGGTCAGTGCAAGCACTGACCTCCACAAAAGTAGATGAAGAAACGATTAGATGATGATACACAAAGACTTTTTTTTACTGTAACAGGGTTAGGGATTTGGTAGGTGGTACTTTATTCATCAATTTGTAATTCCAAAAGAATAAATGTTTTTGCAGTATGTCTCCTAACCCTAGCCATTAGAGGGCTACGCCCTCTCTTTGGCACAGTATTTACGACATTGATGGATTAAATCATGTAGGATGGTCTAAGAGTAGTTTTATAAACAAACAGTACTGAAAAATTACAATAAACAAAATATTAGATAATTGAATAAAGAGAAATGTGCATACAAAAAAGCAACAAACATCTAAATGGTGCAGGTATAAACAGGAAAAAAAAACTTTGGTATAGTAACATTGTGTAGTGCTTTTATGAAATAAAGATGATGATGTAAAATAAAATGCAGTGCATACACGCCATAGTCACAAACACAGTGTTAGGTATACGAATGCATGTTAGTTCTTCTGTCTCGGGGCGACTCGAGACTGATGGAAACAAGAGGGCAGCCCAAGGTTAATATTGAAGTCAGACATTATGCTACAATGGAAACAAATGAGGAAGATGATCGGGCATATTATATATATTAAAGATGTCGTGTTCTTCGGCTGTAGGATGTGTGGTTTTTAGATATAACGTGAGAAGAATGTTTAACGCTGAATGTAAATATTTATACGGCGCGTCAGTTTCCGCATCAGCTTGTAGAGTATCAAGAAGTAATGGATGGGAGGCTGATAGGCGGGATAGTATGTATTTAAACGAAGGTCGGCAATATGTTGAATAAGGTGAGGGAAATTGATATGTTCATATGTCAGGAAGTTCGGATATGGTAACTTTATACGATATGCAAGTCGGATGGCATGGCGTTCCAATATCGATAAACGGTCGTAGAACTTTGTTGGAGCATTGCACCAAGCAATGTGACCAAACGTTAAGATAGGCCTAAGGAACATTTTATATGTATTTAGTAGCAATGGTGCGTTTAATCCCCAAGTAGTTCCAGTTAGCCGACGTAGAAGATTGAGCCATATATTAGCCTTTTGTGATATTTTTTCAAGATGAGCCTTCCAGTTGAGTTTTGTGTCGAATACAACCCCGAGATATGTTGTCGTAGATGTTGTTGCAGAGAATGTTCATTAAGCGTGACTTTGAGGTTTCGCGGATTGCGATGAACCTTGGAGCGGCGTTTCGGAGGTAAAAAGACTAACGCTTATGTTTTATCGCTATTGATAGTAAGTTTCCAGGTTTTACACCATTGCATAAATTCACTGAGAGTGGATTGTAATCTCATGCTAATCTGATGCATAGTTTTGCCAAGAGCCAGAAAGGCCGTGTCATCGGCATATTGAAATAAGTACACGTTTTGCATAGGTTTAGGTATATCAGAGGCATACAGTATATATAAGAGTGGACTGAGGGCAGAGCCCTGTGGAACGCCACAATACGGAAAAATGGGATGTGAGATGGCAGATCCTATGTATACATATCCAATTCGATTAATTAAAAATGAATATATGAAACGTAAGTAGCAGATAGGGAGGTTTAGTTTCTGTAATTTTTGTATAAGCCCATAATGCCATACTTTATCGAAAGCCTTTTCAAGGTCCATTAATACAAGGCAAGATGGAAAGGCCTTGTTATATTGGTTTGTTATTAGTGTAGACAGCCGAAGTAACTGGTCGTTAATGGAAAAAGCTGGTCGAAAACCTGCTTGGTGTATGGGCAGTAAGTTATGTTCTTGAATATGTAAATGGAGCCGATGGAAGAGAATTTTCTCAAACAGTTTACTGAACACTGTTCTCAGTTGTATAGGGCGATAAGAAGACACAGCGTGCGCTGGTTTATGAGGCTTAAGAAACATGCAACTCTTGGATACCTTCCAATCCATTGGGTAAAAGCCGGTGCGCAAAATGAAGTTGTAGAGAGCAACAAGTAGTGTAAGTAAAGTGAGTGGAGCTTCTTTTAGGAGTCGATAGGAAACTTGATCGATGCCTGGTGCAGTGTTTCGTTTCTTACGAAGTGCGCGTTGAAGTTCTTGAGTACTGATTGGTGCTGTAAGAGGATGGTCGTTGTCTATGACGTGTGAGAGTGATGGTTGAAGAGCTGGGATAGTACACAAATCTGTGCGGTTATGAGAAATATATGACATTGCAGGCGTAAAGACCGTCTGTAATTTTGTTGCGAATGCGTTAGCCTTATTTTGGTCGGTAAAAAGAGGGACATCATTGTCCAGCAGCGGGTACGATAGTTTAGTGCTTTTTCCTGTGAGTCTATGAAAGGTTTTCCAATATCGGTTTGGTGAGGCTTCATCGGTTAGTTTATTACATGCGCTGATCCAGTTGCGACGTTTATATGCTATGAGATAATTTGTAACTGTTCTTTGCCATTGTCTGTGTTGACGGAGACATTCTTGGTTGACTGTTCGTTTATATTCTCGAAATTCTTGGCGTGATTTTTGTATTAGAGAAAGATATTGTGGAAGCAATTTTGGCTTAGATGGATAAATTTTCTCCACAGCAATAGCTTGTTGAGCACCAGTATGTAAAGCATCTGTGATGATATTTACATTATACATTTCAGTTTCTGAAGTTGGTGGTTGAAAAGTGGAAACACGGTTATTTACGGTCTGGCGAAATTGAGGCAAATCAGCTTTATCATAACGGTGGATAAGTTGTGGTTCTAGCTTTTGTAAAGATGGCCGAGTCTTCTTGATGGTTAGTTTGATTGGGCAGAGATCGCTTCCAATCGTATCAAGAACCTTCAACTCGCAGTCATTTATAAGTGCGAGAGACGTAATCACTACATCCGGGGTTGTTTGGCTGGCTGGTCGAGTAAGACCAGGGAGATTATGAATGTGAAGTTGTAGTGTAGTTGAAACAAAGTCTATAAACCGTTGTTTCTCCCTTGCACTTCTGCTTTGAATATTTATATCAGCCATGATGATTATGTTTTTAAAGTTATGGGCTATATAATCGAAAAAGGTGAAAGGTATTGGGTGGCCAGGCCGTATATATATGGTAGCTACATTAACAGTAAAAGAAGGGTAGTATATAAAGAATAAGAGATGTTCAGGAAGTTTTGCAAATGCAGTAGGATTGTATTGTCTATAAGGACATTTGGGAGAAAAGCCAATCAACACTCCTCCTTGAGCGCGTGCTCGTACATCGTGGTAGTCGCAGCGTTGAAGTTGGTAACCAGAAAGTCGTGCAGAAGACGCTGGCTTTAAAGCTGTTTCGTTGAGAGGTACGATATCAATTTTTTCTTCTAACAGAAGAGGTTCTAGAAGTACATTGTGTTGTTGAAATGATCTGATGTTAACGAATAGTAAAGTAAGAGCCATAATGTATACTGCCATATTGGTTTTAGACTTCTGTCTCTAGAGGTGCGATATGGAAGTGAACGAAAGATCCTGAATATGTAGCAGTAAAGTTAAGATTGAACAAAGATTTAGCTGTTGATATGGCTACACGGAGAATGTGCTCCCGTTGGAAAGGAAAAACATTTTGTAGTACAATGGTGATATAACGAAGAAGATCTTCGACAGTGAGAGGTTAAGCAACAGATTGTGAGGGTGGTGTGGTTTTGTCAAAACTTTGTACTGGCACTGTCAGTTCTGGACGTTCCGGTTGTGCCTGTGGTTTTCCCTTACAGCGGTAGCTGTATGTTGGATGATTTTCTTTGCAAGTAGAGCAATGTGGTTGTTGCTGCTGATTTTTGGAAGCTTTTGTGTCGTGAGATTCACCACAATAGCCACATTTAGATGGATTTGGGCACTGGCGAGTAAAGTGTGAGTTATAAGTTTGGCATTTCTCACATCGAATTGGCAAAGGTCCTGGTGTCTTGGACGGCTCGACTCTATGGAGTTTCTTATAGATAGGAGCTCCATGTGCTAACAAATAGTCAAGTGTTGTCTGATCTTGGGACAAAACGCGTACCATGTAAGTAGGACCATTGTTATTTTTAATACGAATGCATTTGTTGACCTCAATGCCTTCTAGTTTGAGTTCTTCAAGAACTTCTTCATCGCTGATTTCAGGTATTACTCCACGGATAACAACGGAAAACATGGGTGGTTTTCGTGGAGGAGGCGGTTGTTTTGTCTTCCGATCAGCTTGTTTGGTTAATTTAGCCTTTTTGCCAAAGATCTCGTATGACGCTTTGTTCCGAAGTGTGATACCAAAATTCGGGTCTTTTCAGCGGATGATAAAGCCATTTCTAGTTTTAACAATATTCTCTATACTGGCTCTAGGTAGATACTTGTTTATTTGTAGGAATATCATTTTAGGATGAGTATATTTGGTGTTAAAATCGGTGAGCAAAAAAGAAAAGATTGGTTCTTTAGCTGCATAGAAATTTGAACCTGAGCCAGAAGCAGTGTCCATTGCCGAGTTCATGTTAGTTGCTACAGGAGACCGAGATCTGTCACGAGGTCGTTTGCTTGAATGAGCGGAGTCACCAGAATCAGCTCGATCTCTGGGTCTAGTTGCTCGCGAACTGGTTTGACTGCCCCATGAAAGGTGCCTGGTACTACCGGAACGAGACAAAGTTTCACGGTCTAGTGGAGAGGAACCAGGAGCCGGTGGCCCCACGTACGGGGGTAGGTTCTTGTGCATCGGTCCAAAGACCAGCACAGCCTATCCGTGTGATGAAGCGATGATAAAATGATGATAATGATAGAAAGATGATAATGATGATAATAATATTTCAAAAATATAAGCGGCCCTCCGAAAGTGTCAACTTTCATCAGTCCTCTAAATAGCGTATGTCTGTGATGCTCACAAGTGCGTATGCTACACCTGGTCCTAGCTAACAGATTAACTGCTATAAGAGAGGCTGGGTTCTGCTCAAAGGTAAAGATGTGACCTGCACAAAGATTTTTTTTACAAGGTTAAACCGGTCAAGGGGTACACCCTTTCTTCGGGAAGGGCATGAAGGGAAAGCTAAGGGATAGGTGAGAGAAGTTGAGGGCTAAGTGATTTATTTTTATTTATTTATTTATTTTAATTTTCTTTTCTTTTTTTCAGTGCATTTTTGGGGGGGTTTGCATTGATTAATGTAGTGGGGTTTTCACATTCTTTATTTCTTTATTTCTTTATTTATTCAGGACATCCATTGCATATATCGGACTCTTCAAATATGGAGGGCATCATTTAGGTATCTATAAGCGGCGAGAAAATGAAGCTAGGAGTTCATCCACGGGATAATGAGATGATAGATGAATGCAGTGCAATTGGACAAGACAAACACAGGGAAGATGATTAGTAGAGACAAACGCAGGGTTAGCTTCTGTTCTGTGGCAACTCAGAACTAATGAGCACAGATGAGCCTCTGGAACCACAATGATGAGTACTAGTGCAAAGATGGATAGATGTGCCGTGATAAATGGTCAGGGTGGTAGATGACAAAATCTGGTTTAGTAGGATTGTTGTCATCAAGGGTATTGGAGTACATTGTGAGAAGATGTTGAAGAGGGGTATTAAGATATTGAGAAGGTGTGTCTAGCAGGATGTCTAGATGAATGGCGTCAAGAATAAGGGGATTACCTGATTGAATGCCTTTGGTGATGTACTTGGAGCGGGTTTGTTCGAGATGTTGAAGAATGGTAGGAAAAGTAATTCTCTCGTAGAGTAGTGCGGTAGGGGACGGAAGGCGAATGCGAAAAGCTAGTCGAAAAGCGTGGCGTTCAATGATTTCTAGTCGCTGATACAGTTGTGGTGGGGCAGATATCCATGCAGTATGACCATGAGTGAGTGCCGGCCGGAGAAACGATTTGTATGTTGTAAGAACAGTTTGTGTATGGAGGCCCCATGAGGTACCTACTAAGCTTTTCAGTAAAGCTAGTCGTTTAGTGGCTTGAGTTTGGATCTTGTGCAAATGGGGCTTCCAAGTCAATTTACTATCGAAGATCACTCCGAGATATTTAACATGGGAAGTTGGTAATAGGGGAGTGCCTTGAACTGAAAGACGTAGCAAGTTAGGATTTCGACGGATTTTGGAGGGACGTTTTTGAATAATGAGGGTTTGGGTTTTTGAGGCATTGACGGAGAGTTTCCATATGTCACACCAGTTGATAAAAGCATTTATGGTTGGTTGTAGAGTGCGATTAATATGTTGAATAGATTTTCCAAGAGTCAAAAAAGCAGTATCGCCCGCATATTGAAATAAGTGAATATTCGCCGGTAGGGGTGGCATATCTGTTACGTAAAGTATACACAGTAACGGGGAGAGAACAGAGCCTTGAGGTACTCCAGTGTGTAGGAATATAAGATGAGATATGGTAGAATTTATGAGGATATATGCGAGTCGATTGGCAAGGAAGGAATGTATAAGGCGGACATAGCTAGTGGGTAAGTGAAATTTGTGAAGTTTATAAAGCAACCTTTGATGCCATACTCTATCAAACGCTTTTTCTAGGTCGAACAGTAGAAGACAAGATGGGTGAGAAGAATTATAATGATTGGTGATGGTGTTACTGAGGCGAAGTAATTGGTCATTCAAACTATTGCCAGGGCGAAAGCCTGCTTGGTGAGTAGGAATAAGATTACGATCTGTGAGATGAGCATGGAGACGTGTAACAAGAATTTTTTCAAAAATTTTACTAAGGCAAGAGGTCAGTTGGATGGGCCTATATGAGGAAACATCATGAATTGGTTTGTCGGTCTTAATGAAGAGAAGGACCTTGGAGACTTTCCAATCAGGTGGATAGAAACCTGTGCGTAATATGAAGGTGTAGATAGATGCTAGGAGCTGTAGAAGTACTGGGGGAGCCGCCTTGATGAGCTTATACGAGATAGAGTCAAAGCCTGGAGCTGTTGAGCGTTTTCGATGAATGATAGCTTGGATATCTGCCGGAAGAATTTCAGAGGTTAGGTTATTATCAGGTTCCAAAATATGTGTACAGTCAGGTTGGAGAAATCGGTTTTGTGGGTCACAAAATCGTGCTACGCGACGATAAATTGGTCTATTAACCAGTTGAGGTGGTGGAGTGAATATTTGCTGAAAATAAGTTGCGAAAGCATTTGCCTTCTCGAGACCGGTGTGAAGAGGATGGGTATTGAGCATGATAGGGTAAGTAGGTCTTTGGAATTTTCCAGTAAGTAATTTGAATTTTTGCCAATATTGAGTAGGGTTGGATTTAATGGAAAGAGAATTACAGGCTCGCGTCCACTGTCGGCGCTTATAGGCAGAGAGATAATTAGAGACCATTCTGTTCCATTGACGATGGAGGCGAAGTGCGTCAGGATTTCGAGTTCGTTTATAGTCCCTAAAGATTTGTCGTGATGCAGTGATGATTTGACGATATTGAGGTGGTACAGGCGGTTTATGAGGGAAACGCATCTTAACAGGTATATGATCGTGAGCTGCTTGTAAGATTGTCTCTTGAATTTTGTCGGTAAGATGGTAAAGATCCTGTTCAGAAGTAGGAGCAGGTACGGAATGCAGTACTCTGGTAATATCTGATTGGTAAGCGTTCCAGTCAGCATGCTGATAGTCATAGTATTTGATAGGCTCAGGCTGTCGTGTGGGTTGTATAGGTGAGGTGATATCGATCAAAATTGGAGCGTGATCACTGCCAAAAGGCGGGAGAACACGAATGTTTGCGACATTGAGCGTGGTAGAGGTTATGATGACATGAGGGGTTGTATCGCTGATTGGTCTTGACGCAGAAGGAATATCTTTGATTTCAGCTGTCAGGAGATTTTGGACATAGGTTTTGAAGTGTGTACGTTCTCGATTCGACCGGCTATGGAAGTTGATATCTGACATAATGATATAATGGCGAAAGTGATTGTTGATGTAATGAAAGAAGTCATAGGGAATTGGATGTCCTGGACGAACATAGATAGTAGCTACTGTTATGGTTAGGGATTTAAAGTAGATTGTATTAAGATTATGTTCTGGTAGAGGCTGGAGGAGATTGTGGGGTAAAGTATGAGTGCGGAAGGAAGATGTCGGTAGCAACCTATTGCTGTTCCGCCTTGCGCTCTGAGGACATTTCTGGCACAGTCATAACGAAATAACTGATATCCAGGAATTTTGAATGGTGAACTGGGTGTAAGAAATGTTTCATTGAGCGCAAAGGCACATACTTGTTCTTCACGTAGGAGTTGTTCGGAAACAAGTTTGTGTTTTAAGACGGATCGAATATTTAAGAACAAGAAAGTGAAAACCATAAATCTAAGAGTCCAAGTCATGTTGAGGTTCAATTGGGTGGAAAGTGAAGTGTACGTGAGGTCCTGAGTAGGTGGCTTGAAGCTGGACTTTAAAAAGAGACTTGGCAGTGTTTGTGATTTGTAGTAGGATATGGTCTCTAAAAAATGGATGAACATTTTGAAGAACGATGGTAGTAAATCGTATCATGTCTTCTAAGGTGATTGGGTCTCTGATGGAGTTATTGGTAGGAGTTGATTCGTCGTTTGTACGGACAGAAACAGTTAGATTTGGTTTATCTGGTAGAGGTTGCGGTTTAGCCTTACATTTGTAGGAATAGGTAGCATGAGTTTCAGAGCAGGTATTGCATTTAGGAGCGGCTTGTAGATTGGGGCAGGATTTGGTATTGTGATTGCCAGTGCAGTATCCACAGATAGGAGTTTTGGTGCATTGAGCAGTGGTATGTTGATTGTATTCTTGGCAACGTGCACAGAGTACTGATAAAGGAGCTGGAGTTTTAGAAGGTTCTACGCGATGTCTTTTACAATAGATGGAAGCACCGTAAAGAAGGAGGTCATCGATGGTATCTTTAGAATTGGTGAGCACTCGTACCATATAGGTAGGTCCATTTTGGCCGATGATTCGTATACATTTTGTGATTTCATGTCCTGCATAGCGTAGTTCGTCTTCGATTTCTGCGTCAGTGTAGTCTAGAGGTACACCTCGAAGGACGACTGATAGTTGTGGAGGTCGCCGAGGAATAGGCGGTTGTTTTTTGGAGGAAGGTGAAAGGCGTTGCATAGTAGCCTGTGGGCCAAAAATTTCAAAAGATGCCTTATTTCGAAGTTTTGTAGCGAAGTTGACGTCCGGAGATTTGAGAATAATCCCATTCCGGGTGAAGATTATGTCAGCAATATCTGCTCTCGGCATATATTTTTGAAGTTGAAAATAGACAAGTTTTGGTGTTCTAAATTTAGTATCATATTTCGTGAGCAGGAAATTATGGATGGTAGGTTTGGTAGAAGCAGATCCGGATGGTCCAGTAGGAACATGTTCCAAGTCCATATCAGTTAGTTGGTCTGTAGTAGAAGATTGGTTTGGCACCTGATAAGTGTAAACTGGAGATCTTGAGCGTGCTCGTTTTTCGGAACTTGTTGATTTGTCAGAAGATCCTGATAAGGTTCGTGTTTTGCGGGAGAGGTCGGTGAAATGAGGTTTTTCTTTAGGTTCAGGTTTTGAAGAAGGTGGTCGACACACTCCTGGTAGTTTATGCATGATGCAAACAAGAGAAGACAGTTATAATAGCAAAAACGGGGCACTCAAGGAGTGTTGCCCGTGTATTAAGTTGAGCAAACTGAGTGTTTCGAGGCGATCGTACGAAGTAGATGCGGAGAGGAAGCCCACTGTGGCTCTCACTTGAGTCAGCAATACGCCCTCGCGGAGATGTCGGTCAGTGCAAGCACTGGCCCTCCACAAAAAGGTGAGGAGATGAGATGACTATGTGATGATGGCCACGGGCTCCCACTTGAGTCAACAATACGGCTACAAGGGGATGCCGATTGTCTGTAATAGAACAATCCTCCCTAAGTGATCAAAAATCCTAGAGAATGCTCGCAGAGCGTTACTAATCGTTCCCAGACCTTGAATCGATAATCTATCCTGAATTCTGAGTCGAGTTCTGCACAAAGACATTTTTTTATTATTTTTTTACAATGCTAGTCAAAGCTAGCTACCTTTTACAGGGTTACGCCCTGTTTGAGGGAAGTGCTGTGAGGAGACTGAGGTTTAAAGATCGGGAGGTGGTCTAAGTGCTTTATTACATATTTATTCGTTGAAATGCTGGACTTAAGGAACTTTGCGTTCCTTAACATTTGGCTTGGAGAAATAACGTTTACAGTTTACATATATTGATACAGTGATGAATACATTCCAGGAATGAAAGACATACAGACATTCATTAGTTGTTAGGAATTACAAAATAACAAATTATTTATTACAAACATTATGATTGTTAGTTTGTAATAATAATAATAATAATAATAATAATAATAATAATAATGAAATGGAAAGTGAGATTGTCAGCACTGAGAAAGTGATGGAAATAGCATACATAATAAGAGAGAAATATAACATGGATGAAAAGAGGCTTATTGTGAAATTAGGAAATATAGAAACGATGTAGTGTAAGATACGATTCTTTAGTTAGGTGATGATGGAGATGAAGGATGAAGTGAAGTGCAATGCACAAAACAACACAACGGTGAGATGTTAACAGACGCATGAGGTTATCTTCTTGCCTAGGGGGACTCTAGGCTATGATGTAAGACGGTGGGAACCCAAGTTAGTATACAAAGGAAATCACTGTGCGTGAAATGATGGGAAAATGAGGGGAAGATGAGTATGAATGGTGTAATCATCTAGAAGCATAAGCATGGGATCATCGGGAGGAAGTGTGTAGTGATATAACGTGAAAAGAAGGGATAAGGGAGTGTGTACATGGCGTGAAGGCGTAGTATGTAGTGCTAAATAATGCATTGTGTCAAACAGAAGAGGATGGTGAGCTTGAAAACGGCTACGGATGTAAGAGTGTCGGAGGGTTTCGAGGTGATATTGCAACGTTGGAAAAGAAATACGGCTATAAAGGTCACGTGTTGGGCTAGGCAATTGTATACGAAAGGCTATACGGAAAGCGTGGCGTTCAAGGACAAGTAGCTTATGGTAGAATTTGTCGGAAGCAGCTATCCAAGCTGTAAACCCATAGGTTAAAGTAGGGCGAAGAAAGACCTTGTAAGTGTTTAGAATAGTGTGCGGTGATAGACCCCAAGTTGTACCGGCGAGACGTTTAAGTAAATTAAGTCTATTATAAGCTTTTGTCGTAATTGTTTTAAGATGTTGCATCCATGTAAGATGAGTATCAAAAGTGATGCCTAAGTAAGTTACTGTCCTGGTAGCTTGCAACGGAACCTGATCTACATGGAGAGAAAGACAACGTCTATTTCTGCGTACTTTAGATATTTTCCGCTTCGGGAGAAAGATGATGGCCTGTGTCTTGGTAGCATTTATTGTAAGTTTCCAGTGTCTACACCAGCGGCAGAAGTCGTCTATAGCGATTTGCAAGATACGGTTGATATGTTGAATAGATGTGCCAAGAGCAAGAAAAGCAGTGTCGTCTGCGTACTGAAAGGCGTGGACGTGATCTGGGAGGCGTGGCATGTCAGCTACAAATAGAATGTATAGGAGAGGGGAAAGAGCGGAACCTTGCGGAACTCCTGATAATAAGAAAATCGGATGAGACAGGCTATTGCGAATGGCAACATATGTAAGGCGGCCGGAGAGAAAGTTAAAAATGAGACGTATGTATTCGGTAGGTAGCTGAAGTCTAATGAGTTTGTGAATTAGTCCGAGATGCCACACTTTGTCAAAAGCTTTTTCCAAATCAAAGAGAACCAAACATGATGGATTCACTGAATTATAATGCGTGCTGATTAGGCTGGTGAGGCGTAAAACCTGATCATTTATAGAAAACATAGGGCGGAATCCTGCTTGGGTGAGAGGTAGGATGTTTCTGCGAGTGAGGTAGCTATGGAGGCGTTTTACGAGAATACGTTCAAGTATCTTGCTGAATGTTGCTGTTAGTTGAATCGGTCTGTAGGAGGAGAGTTCGTGAGGTGGTTTATGCGGTTTTGGGAACATAAGAATTTTTGAGGTTTTCCAAGACATAGGAAAGTATCCAGTGCGCAGGATGAAGGTGAAAATATTTGCAAGAAGAAGTAGCAAGGTAGAAGGACACTCTCGGATTTGGCGATATGTGATGTTATCTAACCCTGGTGCTGTATTTCGTTTGTGCCGTATGGTATCGCTGAGCTCTGTTACTGTTATGGGTGCGGTGATGGGTTGATTTTGGTTGAGTACATGTAGATGACTAGGCTGTAAAAAGGGGGTAGATGGGTTTATTCGATCAGCTATGTGTGGCCTGCCCTCAGAGGGTGGGGGTGTGAAGATTGTCTGGAGGTGATCGGCAAAAGCATTTGCTGTATCTGTATCTGTGGGAGGAGCAGAGTTCCCAATCAGTATGGGGTATGGAGTGTTGCTGGACTTGCCGCATAAAGCGTTGAATCTTTTCCAGTATCTTGTTGGATGATTGGTGGTCGCTAGGTTGTTGCAGGTTTTGACCCAGCATCGTAATTTGTATGCTTTAATGTAATTGTGCACTGTGCGCTGTAATTGTTTATGATGATGTAATGATTCGGGGTTTCTGGTGCAAAGGTAATCTCTGAAAAGTTGACGTGAACGGGTTATCATAATCAGATATTGTGGTGGTAGGCGTGGCTGATATGGAGTGCATTTACTAGTTGGAATATAAAGTTGACTGGCTTCCTGGATGGAAGTGGTAATAGAATCAATAGTAGAATATAGTTCCTCTTCGGTAGTGGGTGATGTGAGATGAGATGTATGTTGCGTCAAGTAACTGTGATAATGGGTCCAGTTTGCTTTATCGAAGCGATAACAAGTACGGGAAGGCATCTGCGGTCGAGGTGATGCAGTAGGGTGTAGTTGAAGCGTAAACTGGACAGGAGCGTGATCGCTACCGATTGTATCAAGAACATTAAGGACGCTATGGGTGGAGAGATTTGCAGAGGTGATGACAATGTCGGGCGTTGTGTTGGAGATGGGTCGAGTAGGCTTTGGGAGAGGATGTATGATTCCAGTTGTACTTGTGGTTATAAAAGCTTCAAAAGTGACACGATCCAGATGTGAGCGACTATGGAGATTGAAATCGGCCATTATGATATAGTGACGGTATGTGTTTGAGATATACTGAACAAACTGAGTCGGTAGAGGGTGACCAGGACGTACGTAAATGTTTGCAAACGTGATGTTGAGAGATTTGAAATATATAGTGGTGATGAGATGTTCAGGTAACAGATTAATGGCACAATGATGCTGACGATATGGGAGATGCGGAGAGAAACCAATTGCCACGCCCCCATTTGCGCGTTGTGCTGGGATCTGATTGTCTGCCCTGAGTATAGTGTAGCCTGGTATGCGACATGGAGTGGCTTTTGTCAAGAATGTTTCATTTAGCAGGAAAACTGTGATACGTTCCTCCCGAAGGAGAGTCTCAAACAGGAGTTTGTTTGTGGTGAATGATCTGATATTCAAATACAGAAAGTTCAAAGCCATGATGTAGGAGTGATTAACTGGTGTGAGTGGTTGGAGATGCATGAAAATGTACTGTATTACCAGAATACGTAGCTGTGAAATTGATATGAAATGTGGTTTTGCCTGCCAGAGTAATTTGCTGTAAAATGTGTGGCCGTATGAAGGGGTGAATATTCTGGAGTGCCAGAGTGAAGAAGGTTAGCAATTGATTTAATGTGACAGGGGTGTCAGTGGATGGCGGAGTGGAAGGGGCGACGGATGCCGTACGTAGTGGAACAACAAGTTCGGGATGGGCTGGTGTTGGTTCCGGCTTGGCTTTACACTTATAACTATAAGTGGGATGGTTGTCAGGACTCGTCGAGCACTTCGCTGGCTGGTTTAAATTGGTGCAGAGCCGTGTTGAGTGGGGTCCGGCACAGTATCCGCACTTGTAGTTGTTTTTACATTCAGATGTGGTATGAGTATTGTATTCCTGACAGCGCTCGCAGCGTATGGGCAATGGTGCTAGTGAACGGGATGGTTCAACTCTGTGTTTGCGATTATAAACATATGCCCCATGAGCGAGTAGATCGTCAATCGTCTCTTGATGCGGAGTAAGAATACGGACCATGAAGGTGGGCCCACGGTCGTTACGGATCCTAAGTACTTTAGTTATAGAGTAGCCATCGAGTTTTAATTCCTCATGGATTTCATCATCTGTGTATGATGGATCTACCCCGCGGATAACCACAGAGAGTAGTGACGGCCGCCGTGGTGGAGGTGGTTGTTTCCGAATTGAATCTGACAGTCGAGTGATTTCGGCGTTTGCCCCGAAAGTATTTATTGGGACCTTGTTGCGAATTGTGGTATAAAGATCAGGGTCTGCTGTTTTGAGAATGTACCCATTTTTGGTATGAACTATTTCTTTGAGAGCAGCACGTAGTAGGTACTTTCGAAGTTGGAGTGAGACAAACTTCTCATTGGAAAACTTGCTGTCATAATTACGGAATAATATTGAAAAAATTGGAACACGTGAAGTTGGCGTTTCGGAAGCTCCTATTTCCATATTGTCAGTACCAGAGTCTTCGTGATGATGTTTTTTCTTTGGAGGTGAATCCTGAACACGTGCAGCATAGCTGTCTTTAGACTGAGGTGACCTGGAGCGGACGGATGTTGTAGATTCAATAGATGCAACTGAAGTATGAGAGTCTCTTCGTGTGCGAGCGGTTGTAGCGTTTGTCTGCGCCTTTGACGATCCCTTCCGTGGCCTCACCTTCGTGGGACACACAGGAGGTTCGTCGACGACAGAAGGAAGAGAGGTATGCCGACTGCTCGTGCCTTTGCCTGAGGTGGTGCGTGAATCCGCCATCTTTAAGGACCGTCCGATGGGCAACTGCCCAGATGCAAAAGCTAGTGAGACTAGTGTATGATGAAATATGTGAGTGTTTTCAAGGTATGACTACCCGTTTGGATAGTAGTCCAGGTAAGACAGTTCCCCTATTAATGCAGTGACACTGTACACCCTTGGCTGAGATAAGTCTGATGAACAGTGTCCTGTAAAAACGCGGAGAAAAGTCCAGGATCAGGAGTACGAAGGTTTCTACAAAAATCGTCACCGTTAGATAGGTGGCGCTTCGGAGGCAAAACCTCTGGAAAAGTATGCACAATTTTTTTTTAATTTGGCTAGCCAGTGGCTAGCATCCTCTTAGAGGGCTACACACTCTTCTAGGTTGGGGAGTTTATGGGATAGGGCTTAAGGATTAGCAGGTTGATGGGCTAAGTGATTTTTGTATATTTATTATTATTTATTTATTTATTATCACAAACCTGGACATTATGATCTTTGCGATCATAATCATAAAATTGTGGTAAGGCAAACATTTACATATGAAGTAAATGATCAGTTGTTACGTTAAGAATGAAAGGAACCTAAATAAAGAGATGAAAATATGAAGTAAGTAACAACAAAAATAGATAAATAAAGAAATATAAATATATCGAAAGTAACATGGAGAAATATAGATATTTGCATACACATAAAACAAACTTCGAAATATAAATATAAAATATTGATGGTGTAGAGATTAGTATATGTTCAGCTATGGTTTAGAATATAATGAATGTGAGTGATGGAGTGAGGTGCGATACACAGGTCAACACAGGAGATGTTAGCAAGACAGATGAAGTTATCTTCTGCCTAGAGGCTGCTCTAGGCTGATGAGGACATAAGGAGCCCTGTTAGAGACAGAAGGACTTACTGTGCTGAAAATGATGGAAATAAGTGAGGTAGATGGGCATGAATTTGATAGTCGTCGAGTAACAGTAAATCTGGGTGCGCAGGTGGCAGTGTATAGCAGTAGAGAGTGAATAGCAGACTGAGTGGGGAGTAGGCATAGCGAGGACGAACAGGATGAAGAGCATGATAGTGCATTGTATCGAGGAGTAATGGCTGGTGAGAATTATATCGGACTGTGATGAACTTCTGACGAAGGGATTCGAGATGAAACGTGATGTCGAGGAATGTGATGAGATTATATAAGTCGCGGGTTGGACTGGGTAACTGGATACGGTGTGCGATGCGGAATGCGTGACGCTCAAGGACACGTAACTTTTCGTAGTATGTAGGAAGAGCGGAAACCCAGGCGGTAAAACCGTAGGTAAGGACTGGGCGCATGAAGGCTTTGTATGTGTTAAGAACTGTTTTAGCTTGTAGGCCCCAGGTAGTGCCAGTTATGCGCTTTAGGAGGTTCAGGCGCTGATAAGCTTTGGCAGCTACTTTCTTCAGGTGAGGTTTCCATGTGAGGTGTGAATCGTAAAGAATGCCCAAATAGGTAACGGTTCGAGTTGGAACAATTGGAGTGTCATTAACTGTGAGGAAGAGCAGTGACGGGTTGCGGTGAACCCTAGAGCGTTTTTGGGGTGGTATGAAAGTAATGGCCTGTGTTTTTGCGGCATTTATTGTAAGACTCCACTTCCGACACCAACTAGTGAACCGATTTATGGCTTCCTGGAGAGCGTGATTGATCTGGTGGATAGGATTTCCTAAGGCCAAAAAAGCAGTGTCATCTGCATATTGAAATAAATATACATCAGGAGGAAGTACGGGGAAATCGGTCACAAAGATGATATATAACAACGGTGAAAGAGCAGAACCTTGGGGTACTCCTGACAGAAGGAAGATAGAATGAGAAAGTTGATTATTGATGCTGACGTAGGAGAGACGACATACAAGAAAGTGATAGATGAAGCGAATATAAGTAATGGGAAACTTGAAATGTAGAAGCTTATGAAGAAGTGCCAGATGCCAGACTTTATCAAAGGCTTTTTCAAGGTCGAACAGAAGTAGGCAGGATGGTTTAACGGAGTTATAATGAGTTGTGATGAGACTGGTGAGGCGAAGGAGTTGATCATTGATAGAGTAAGATGGGCGAAAACCTGCTTGGTGAATAGGAAGGATATTTTTTGATTCTAGGTACGGGTGCAATCTTTTAACGATGATGCGTTCTAGAATTTTGCTAAAAGTAGATGTCAGTTGAATAGGTCTATAGGAAGATGTGGCAGTGGGTGGCTTTTTTGGCTTCAAGAACATGAGTGTTTTAGAGGTTTTCCAGTCCATTGGAAAGAATCCGGTACGGAGAATAAAAGTATAAATGAGGGCAAGAAGTGTCAGGAGTATAGGAGGACTTTCTGTAATGTGTCGGTAGGTTATATTGTCAAAACCTGGAGCAGAGTTTCGTTTGCGATTAACAGCAGTAATGATTTCAGCTGTGGAAATGGGTGTTGTAAGTCCCTCTTCATATTTATCCACTGCAGTGGCGCAACTCGGTGGAGCAACTGCTTGTGAAGCATTGCTTTAAATTGCTGCCTTCGTTTGCTTCCACTGCAGTTGCTTCCACTAAAACGGTTGCCGCCACCGACCGCTCTCGCGCAACTGTCTCGAGCAACTCTCAGTGTCTTCCACTTGAGGAAAAGCATTGCTTTAAATTGTAGTCTTCGTACGGGGACACTGAAGTGGCGGTCACCGCACAAGGTTGCCAGTGTATCTCGATGCCAATGTATGTATATGTTGTTTTTTTTAAAAAAAAAAAGGGAAGAAAGAAAAGAAGAAAAGGTGCTGATCAGACGAAACATGCACACTTGATCTTTCCGTGCCTGCCCTAGTCGCGGGTTTACTACCCCTCCCCGATGGGGGAAATTTTTAACACAATAGAAAATAATAATGAAAAACTTATTTTATGCATACCTTTATTTCATTTTAGTAGAAATTTTAATGAATTTTCATTTTACATATGTTGTGAAGAAAGACTTTAATTACTATAAATTCACAATCTTTTCTTGTTGTTTGAAATAGTTACAGAGAATGATGAGTTTTACGATATGCGTTGGCGCAATAATGAAATAAATTCGTTTTGAATTTTCGCCCGTAATAATTTGAATATTCCAACACTAAGAATTTCATTAAAGGAAATAAAATAATCGGATTGCAAGGGCGACCATCAGGAGGGGCAAGGTGGGGTGATCGCGGGAACCGGTCAAAACCCCCACACTCAAGAAATGTCAAAACGCCCACACGATCGGTCATAACCCCCACACAAATGGACAAATCTTCCAAATACACGAACGGTCATAACCCCCACAGCAAAAAAACCCCACACTGGTAGTCGGTCATAACCTCCAACGGTCATAACTCCCACACAAATGGACAAAACAGCCACACATAGCAACGGTCACAATCCCCACATAAATGGACAAAACCCCCACACAAATGGACAAAACTCCCACATGCAGAAATAATCACAACTGCCACACAAATTGATAAAACCGGGTTGCGAGGGAAGTGCAGTACACCATAATTACCCGCCTCTTCGCTACTGTCTACTGCAAGTAGAATGTTAAAATTCTATTTAGCTTCGACGACCAATGATTAACGCCAATAGACTTCCTAAATCAATTATTATTTGGAAACTGTTTGACTTCTATTATTATTATTATTATTATTATTATTATTATTATTATTATTATTATTATATTTTTGCACTTTTCTTCGTCTTGCTAATTAAATTTTTATTCAAAGTGCTCCCCTCAAAACGTTGCGCCCCGGGCCTAGTGGTAAATCCAACTCTGCCTAGTCGTTTATTATGTTTTGTACTTTGGGTATTAGTCATTCATCACCAGATTAGCAGCCACCCCTTATGCCAAATGAATCATTTCCGGATACGTTTATAACTATTATTATTATCACGTAACGGGACTTATAATATTGTATTCTTAGTCCGTCCGTCCGTTACTCCTACGATAACTCTTGGACAAATGCCAAATTGTTATATTCTGTTTTTGCAATAGATATATGGAGCGATTATGGTATCTCGTCCGAGTTCGTTAATGGAGACGATTAATCAACCGGACGTGGTAAAAATCAACCATTTCCGGTTTTAACGTTGCCATTATAGAGCGAAAGCCATAATAGATAGCGAGAAGGGGTTTTTCTCAAATCGATCCAAGTGTTCCAATCACTTTGATTGAAGTGTTCCAATCCAATCCATCAAAGTGTTCCAAGAATATCTTCCATGTCCATCCTTAATACTGTATTAAAACCGGAAGTGGTAGAAATCCAGTACGACTTCCGGTTTCAATATTAATCTATATAAAGAAAACCGATAAGAGAACAAGTTCGATTTCCTTGGAATCGACTTAGCGTTCTAAGAATAGTTCGCATTTTCTCTTTTAACACTTTATTCAAATCGGTACCGGTAGTGGCAGAAATCAACCATTTCCGCTTTTAGTGTTGATCGCCATAGAATAAAAACGATAATAGATAGCGAAAAGTGTTTTTGTAATCAATTTAGCATTTCAAATGTACTATCTCCCCTCTTAGCCTTCTATTTAAATCAGAAAAGGCATAAATCAACTACTTCCGGTTTAAACGTTGATTACTATAAGGTAAAAACAGTAATAGGTAGGGAGAAGCGGTTTTCTGTAATCAATTGTGTCCCAAGAATAATATTCCATCTCGACTCTAATCTGTTTACTAAAACCAAACCTGGTACACATGTACCATTTTTGGTTTCCAGACTAATTTGAAAAAAATATTGGCACGCTCCACTTTATTGTCTTTACAGAATTATGTATTATTATTATTATTATTATTATTATTATTATTATTATTATTATTATTATTATTATTATTATTAATAATAATAATAATAATAATATTAAATCATCAAGGAAAGAAGTAAAGGACGGAAATATGTTGTTGACAAAACCAAATATATATTTATGGGATTCTTTGTGGCTAAATGCTTGGAACTTGCACCCTTGCAGGAGTCGGGTTCGATTTCCGGTGGCAGGTACTGGGGTTTGTAGATCTACGTCCCATGTAGCCTAGTAGCGTACGTGTTGAAATGAAGTTGAACTCTAAGTAATAAAAATGAAAAATGAAATGAAATTTTTAAGTTTTACGTCCCACGAATATGCCGGTTAGGCTAAAGGAGACGGTGATGATGAGAAATGAGTGAAATGATGGAATGAAGAAAGTGGAGGAAACGGGAAACCCCGAGAAAACCTACGAGCACGGTGTTTGTCCACCACAAAGTCCACACGGCGCGAGCTGGGATCGAACTAGGGACCACAAGCACCGGAGTAAGTAATAAAAATATATAAACAAAAATATAGGTAAGTGGAAGAGTATTACCTGCGTCTAACAAAAGAATATAAATTGAGAAATTAATTACAAAGTTTATGTTGACTTTGGAGCTGCAACACCCCCCCCCCAAAAAAAAAGTATGGAAATAATATGCATATGTATATAGTCCTAATGACAGGATTGCTCTCATGCAAATCCTCCTCTAAGGCAAATCTCTTAGCAGAAAGAGAGCCGTCCTGTGAATTCTCAGGAACCTCATTCAAGCTAGTTCAGGCCAACTGTCATCCGGGGAATCTAAAATATTCCCCTTCATGTCAGCATCTTCAAAAACCAGGGAACTCACTCAATGAAAAGGATTTAGTTCTAAATATCTAAAAATTTTCGACATACGGAAGTAGTTAAAGAACTTCATTTTGTCTGCACAGAGATCACGATACAAAGTATGATACAGGCCAGTTTGCAATCTCGTTAATAGCATAGGATGCACGGACATTCGTTTTTTTTTTTCCTCTACGTTTCTTCTTTTTGAGCAGCAAAATAAGAAGAAGTGCTTGCTTACTATTAACAGCTATTTCTCAAAGTGGAATAACTTGAGACAGTGGAAATGCTTCTACGAACTATATGAACCGGATAGTCGCCGAATGGACACTGAAATCTCGAACCATGAATAGCTATATGTGCGCTTCTGCGTGTTCGTTGTATTTCTATGTGTCCTGGCAACACCATTCATAACATGGACAATAAAAGGGGTGGGGAAATAGAAAATAACAAGAAGTCTTGGTACCTGCTGTCAGTTGCTCGTCTTTTCATAAGCAGTGGCGCAACTCAGTGTTTCCACTCAGTGGATGCGAATGAAGGGGACCTAAGTGGATGATTTGGAAGCGTATGTGATATACTGGGCTGTAACTGAGGAGAGTTCAGAGGTAGGTGAGAAACAGGATGCTGAGCGGGGATGTCGGAAAGCGGTGTGGGTGTGAAAATTTCCTGCAAGTAGTCTGCAAAGGCGTTGGCTTTTTCCTGATCACTCTGAAGTGGTGTGTCATTATGGAGTAGAGGATAGTGAGGTTTAGTGTATTTACCGCACAGAGCGTTAAAGCGTTTCCAGAATTTGGAAGGGTGACTAGTGTCATTGAGGTTGTTACAAGTTTTCACCCAGTTTCTCAGTTTGTATGCCTTGAGATAATTTCGAACAGTGCGTTGCAGTTGATGATGGTGATGAAGGGTTTCTGGGTTACGAGTACGAACATATTCGCGATAGAGCTGCCGAGAGCGGCGAATCATAGTTAAGTATTGAGGTGGTAGTTGTGGTTTGTATGGAATAGAAGCTGAACAGGGAATATAGAGTTCTGATGCTTGAGAAATGGTAGAACTGATTGTGGTAATGCTCTCGTACAGCTGCTCTTCCGTAGCTGGTGGGTTTTGATTAGCAAGCGATTGGGAAATATGATCACGATATTTGTTCCAGTCGGCTTTGTCGAACGAAGTGTTAAGCGAGGAAGTGGAGTGTTGGCAATTTGAGGGGCGTGCGTGTTTTGATAAGTAAGTTTGAGAGGTGCGTGATCGCTGCCTATTAGATCGAGGACTTCAACTGTGCAGTGGGAGGTTATAGAGTTAGAAGAAATGACCACGTCAGGCGTTGTCTGAGAGACAGGACGAGACGGCTTTTGTAGATAATGAAAATTTCCTGTTGTATTCGAAGTAAGAAACTGTAAGAACGTAGTACGTTCATTATCTGTGCGACTATGGAAATTAATATCTGCCATGATGAGATAATGTTTATAAGTATTTGAGATGTGTTGAAAAAAAGCAAGAGGGATCTGATGTCCAGGTCGGATATAAACTGTGATGAGAGTGATTGCGATATTTGGGAAATACAAAGTTGTGATAACATGTTCTGGAAGGTTGGGAAGCGGACAGGTATGGCGCCGAAAGGGCAAAGTATGGTAGAAGCCAATGGCTGCTCCGCCGTTAGCTCGTTGAGCAAGAATCTGGCTATCACAGCGAAGGATGTTGTAACGGGGAAAGCGGATGGTATCAGTAGGTTTTAAGAAAGTTTCGTTGAGAAGGAAGGCATTCACATTTTCTTCCAACAGGAGCGTGTCAAAGAGCAGTTTGTGTTTGGATAATGATCGAATGTTCAGGAACAGAAATACAATACCCATGATAAGAGGTAGTATGTGGAAGTAGTTATTGGTTGGACGAAAGATTTGTGGTATGAAAATAGACATCAGTGTTTGAATAGGTCGCATTGAAGGAGGCGTGGAAGATGATGCGGGCAGCATGAGTAATTTGTTGTAAGATATGTGGACGGATAAAGGGATGAATGTTTTGTAATGCTAGAGTTGTAAAAGCTAGAAGTTTATCAATAGTGACGGGGGTCGATTCTACGGGAAAGTCAGTATTGGTGGATGAATCATGTGTTCGCAGTGGAGCTACTAGTTCTGGATGGGATGTTTCTGGCGCAGGTTTACCCTTGCATTTGTAGCTGTAAGTGGGATGCTGTTCGTTGCAAGTAGCGCACCGAGGTGGCTGAGTTAGATTCGTACATGAGCGAGTAGGATGTGTGCCAGTACAGTAGCCACATACGAGAGTATTACGGCAATTGGCAGTAGTATGTTGGTTATATGCTGGGCACTTCTCACAACGAATGGGTAACGGGGGTGAGGACCGAGAGGGTTCCACACGATGTCGTTGCTTATAGATGTAAGCTCCATTAGCAAGTAAGATATCAATGGTCTCTTGATAGGCACTAAGGATCCGCACCATATATGTGGGTCCTTGATCGTTGCGAATGCGAAGGGATTTTGTGATGGTAAGACCCTCTGCCCTTAACTCTTCTGAAATTTCGTCGTCGGTGTACGACGGATCGACACCCCTTATAACCACAGAAAGGAGAGGAGGTTTCTTAGGTGGTGGAGGTTGTTTGCGCCGAGATGAACTAAGAGTTTCTATGGTGGCGTTCTTACCGAAAATTTCAAAGGAGGCCTTATTACGGACAGTGATGGCAAATTTTGGATCATGCGACTGCAGTATAATTCCGTTACGGGTTTTAACGACTCTAATGAGATTGATGCTTGGAAGATATTTGCGTAACTGCAGAACTACAAACTTGACATTTTCGAATTTTGGGTCAAACTTTTGGAGTAAGAATGAATGATGCTGATGATCGGATGTTGAGGGAGTGCTGAGAGATGATTCTGAAGATATATTCGCAGTTCCCAGGTCCATGGCGTTAGCAGTTGACGGTGATGGTTCAGTTACATGCAGTCTCTTTGCTGGCGGTGAATTTCTGACACGGTCAGCGTAGTTCTCCGTGCGAATGGGCGATCGTGATCGGCTGGAGGCGTTAGAGACGGTGGAGGCATTGGAGCGCTCTGAGGCTCTACGATGTCTGCCGCCCTCCTTCCGCTTTTCCACCTTTGTGGCATGTGCCGGTGGAGCGAGAAAGACTGGCGGTAATCCTCCGTGACGACCATCCATCGAAGCCCCAGTGATCGGAAGAGGATCCGCCATGGAGATGAACAGGTGGGCCGAAGCCCGAACTTAAAGCACCAAAGCAGTGTTCAATGATGTGATGAGAGATGTTGAAGGTGAGGTGACTCGTTTGGATAGCCACCAAGGTAGGAGGAAGTTTCCGGACAGACCCGTAGCTCTGCACACCCTTGGCTTCATCAGTCTGGAGGGCAGAGCTCGTAGGAATGACGCAGAAAAGTCTCCGGGATATGGAAAAGGAAGGTTTCCAAAAGCACAATAGCCACGCTATTGCGGTTGTCGCTACCAGAAAATCGCTTGCGACCGAAAGTCTATGCACAAAGACATCGCCTTCCGAGCATATCAAAAATAACTAGTTACTACCTGGGAGAATTTGCATTGGTATTTATCGTTTAATATGAGCAAAGCTTTACAAAATATCTTTGGCACTTCTGCCAAGTAATGCATAATCAATAATGTTCTATGTTTTCAGTAATCGGTCACAATAATATTGTTGTAAACCTGTGAATCGTCTGACAACAGTAACACAGGCAACAGTTCTGCCATCTTATGTTCATATATGCTAAGACACAAGAATAACAGAGAAAGAAAACTGATGGAAGCACATCTACCTGTGTAATTGTTGTCAGATGATTCAAAGGTTTACAACAATACACAGCAACTCAACAATATATATATATATATATATATATATATATATATATATATATATATATATATATATATATATATATATATATATATATTATCCCAACCTGCAACACTATCGAAACCGGATGTGGTTCAATTTATAGTACTTCGGGTTTCAATACTGATTTTCATAGAGGAAGAACTGGAAAGATATTGAGGAGCACTTCTTTTACAATCTATTCAGCGTCCTAAGAATAGATTCTGTACCCTCTCTTAATCCTGTATTCAAACTGGAAATGATCCAAATTAACGATTTTTGGTTTCAACATTTCGCCACAGAATACAAAAACAGTAAGGAATAGCAAGAAATGTTTTATATATATGGACTCAGGAACAGATTCTTTCTTTGATTTTATTCCTCTATTACATCCAGTAGTTGTAGATGTAGCCGACTACTTCGAAGTTTTAAGTATTGTATTCGGATGGTTTGGAAGTATTACATAGATTCGACTTTGAAACAACACTCACTCTTAATTTCATCTAGAGGTTACCAGAATCCTTCAGCGTAACGAGAGGTGCATGAAAGGAATGATATAACACTCAAACCATATTTATCATTGGAGTAGACTATATGGCGTAAGACTTGCCTATCTTTTGCTACGTGTGATGATTTATCACACTATATATATATATATATATATATATATATATATATATATATATATGTATGTATGTAAAAAAGGTAATCTGGTCATTCTTATCCTAGAAGGTTATGCTATCAGTTCCTGAACCATAGGGTACTCGAGCGCCTCTAGTGGAAGTTTCTGAACCTCATACGTTCGAATGAGCTACCGGTAGTCTTAGCAGCCATTCGAAACGATATGTCGAACTGGGCAAGGTTAATCTCTACTTAATTGTGAATCTATAACGGTATTCATGGAAGTTGTATAGTTAGAAAAAATATAGTGTTCAAAATTCGAGAATAATGTGAATTTGATAATAGTTATTAAAATATCGACCAATATATTTGTGTGAGTATTCGAAATTTCTACATTTGGTGCAGTGCTTAAAGTGACATCAGATGAAGTGACGGTATGGAACAAATATGTCCACTTAGAGCAGTAATTAAGGATAGGCACGAGCGAGTTCGAGCTAGTTTTCTTCGAAACTCGACTCGATTCGAAACAGACACTTTTCAGCTCGACTCGAGAACTCGACCCGAAAAATTTCCTTTAACTCGACTCGAGTTTTGAGTCGAGTCGAGCCAAAACGAGCCAAATTGGGCCAAATCCTGTGTGTAGTTTTAAGTACTCTCTTCAAGTATCCTACATAGACAATATAATTATTCTATTATTAATGATACAATTTACTATTATTATTATTATTATTATTATTATTATTATTATTATTATTATTATTATTATTATTATTATTACAACACCGTGTATAAACATGAAAGTTAGGTGTTTTGTATCTGAATACTGAAAACGAGTTGACTGCCGACATCGGTAGTCCTGAAGTCTAGGAGACAAGGACATCATTCTGGATTTGACTGGACAAGGACATCATTCTGGACGAGTTTCTGGATTTGACTTCCGGAGGAGCAGGTATTCAGGATCGAGCCTGACATTATTAAAAGTTATAGGGCCCAGGCCAAACATGTTCAAAACTGCTTGGCTTGCACTGAGAAAAAAAATTGTAGGTGGCGTACTTAAAAAGATAGGTTACATGCGTAATTTTTGAACTTAACGTAGAGCAGGCGTATAACTGAAAACGCATGTTTTATAATACTTTCTGTATAAGTGTTCCATCTATACGTACTTTCTGTATGAAACAATGTAGGCGGTCAGGATCTCACATACAAATCGGCGTATATAACATATAGCTGACGAAGGTAACGTAAGTATATGCATGTGATATACGGAAAACTGTTAGATGTCAGACATCCTGCAACGGCATGATGAAACATTTAAGGGCAGTGCCTATGTAGCATACGGATAACGTATGCTCCGTACTGACTTCTATAGTAAGCAAGAGGATACCGTATATTTATACAATATACCGCTGTCCGGAGAACGGATTTTTCTCTGTGTGGGTTTAGGGTTGTCAACGGCTCGGCTCACAGCTCATTCAGTATCGAGCCGAACTGAAAAGTGAGCTGATCTAACAACTCACCCAATAGAAGCGACTCGAGCAGATGCCTTATTCCAACCGAGCCGGCTCGAACTCATGGCCTACCTGAGCAGAATTCAACCGAGCTGATGGTTCACACCAACCGAGCCTACTCGCGCTATGGGGTCAGTTAAGCCGAGTTGAATCGAGCCGATGGACTCATTTCAAACGAACCGGCTCGAGCCAAGTCGAAGCGAGTTGGTGGCGCATCCCAACCGAGCTTGCTCAAACCATCTGCTCAATTGAGCCGAGCCGATGGCTTATCCAAACTGAGCTGGCTCGAGCTGTTTGCTCAATTGAATCAAGCGAGCCGGTTGACATCACTACCCGGTTGAGTTCGGCTTGGGCTCAAAATTCGACCGTGCAGGTCTCAGCTTTGATGATAAGAACTACAGTATATACTTATATGGTGCTCACAACATTTGAGGCTGTCTCATTATAAAAAGCTATTGTCGTCTCGTTATCGGCAATGTCCCCTGTCGTGAGCAACACCAAAAGTATTCCACATTACTGCTTAAATTTCTCATGGCTGTCGCTTTCCAGTCTAATCAGGCCATGATTTCGAAACGAGTTAAAACGAGCTGAACGAGCGAGCCATATATCAAACTCGACTCGACTCGAAACTTGACCTCAAAAGCAATGACTCGTCTCGGAAATCGACTCGAGAAAATTACATTTGATCCGACTCGAATTTGAGTCGAGTTATGAGACGAGTCGAGTTTTAGCTCGACTCGTGCCCATCCCTAGCAATAATTTTGACACAACCCTAAACAGCATCTCTACTCCTAACATTTTTGCACCATTTTCGAATTAAAAAAATCTATAGAAAGAGAGACAGAGAGTGAGTATGGACTTATATGTAAATGTTTATGCTCCCCACTATCATCAGCCTAATAGAAATAAATATTTATAAATCAATGAATATTGTTTTCCGTTGTATTTCATTGTATTGTATTGTATTCCATTCAATAATATAAAATCTTTAAATTATGCTAATCATGATAATATTCGATAAATAATTACCAGCACATAATACAAATCTAGTGAACAGAAAAATGTTTTGTGCAGCCGGTTTACGATATGAAAAACGAATTTTCTGTCAGCTCAAAGTGTAAAATTCTTAAACATTCTACGTAAGTGTGGACCTCTAAAAATATACAAAACACATTGTACATAGGCCTACTTTAGAACACGGTTAGAACATTAAACTATTTTTACCAATCTGGCTTCTGAACGTTAAGCCACAATATCTGCCACAGTATCTTATAAGGTCCATATTCCTTCTTTTCTCGTTAGGCTCAGGATTAAACATGTGTACAGAGTACATTTTTTCTATACGCAAATTACAATTTAAATAAGTAATTTTTACCGGTATGCCATACCGGCCTATTTTCTAACTTTCGGATGCATAACCGGCTCATACCGGCTCACTTTAAGCACTGATTTGGTGTGAATTTATATTCGGGTTATAAGAGACGGATCGAAAAACTCTTCCCGAAGGTGTAAAATGGTTGATCAATACATAATTCATTGGGTGAGTGTTATTTTTTGGTTATAAAATATTCTCTTTATATTGTCATATTTCCTACAGATCAAATATAGAATTCATATTGGATTGTTAAATTTAGGAGGTCTTATATTTATTAGATTCATTATCGAAATTTGTATTAAGGGGTACTTCTTGTTGCAAAGAATCATAGTACCATTCAACCTAGCTTTATAAGACAAATTAATTTTTGGTAAATATTCTAAATTTTCAATATAGCTATAAATTTGTTATATATGGTTGAAAATATTTGTGTATTGCATATTTATTTTTCCACAAATTTTGTTATAAAATTTATCAAGTTAGAAAATCAGTTATTTTCAATTATCCATATTACCTAGTTTTCATAATATTATTTGGAGGATAACAGCTGTTTTTTTTTATGTATTTGAGCTAGTTTTAGTTAAAATTTAACTATAAATTTAAAATGAAACCCGATAAGTATTTTACGGAAATATTCAAATGCTAACATACAATTATATCCATTATTCATTGAAATTACGAATCCCGCAAACCGATAACTGTCCTGGTTTTTATAACCAGCGACCCAGGACGGAGCACTTAGAAGCACGTTACACTTTATAAAAATGATAAATGTTCTACACTGTGTTCGTATAATCATTCTATCAACTTACGATTTTATGTCATGATTCGCGTATCAATAAATCAAAGTTTGAGAACTAAGACTAGGGTAAACTAGAGTTTCCCGCGAGACTCTTGAAATTTATCGTCTCGTCTACGTTCTAGTCTCGAAAATGAGAGGAGAATGGCCATTTTTCTAAACTCATATCGAATTTAAAAGATATTTCTCATCTCGGGAGCAACACTAGTCTAATATTATACATCCTAACAATAAATTACGCTTAATTAGCCGCGTAGGAAAGACATCGAATTAAAGCACCACTAGGGAAAACTCTAGGAACTAGTGAAAAAAGTATAAAATATAAAAGTTCCAGTAGCATTTGGCTGAAATATAAATTAGAAATGAAGATCTGCGTGAATTCATGTTGTTGTACTTTTGTTATAATTATGAAGGTTTATTTCTTGGTCTGCGCAATCCAAATTCCTTGTTTCTTAAATACATTACGGATTCACTAGGTAATAAAAGAATCATATGTGCTCATTTAAAACCTACTTACGGAATCTGTAGGACAAACGTAATACTTAAATATGGATAATAATGATTATTATCAATCGCTAACCACTTCTCTATATATTAGCAGTTTTGAATCCGTTTCCTTGTATAAAAAACTCTTAGGTATTAGGTTTTAATGTTTTTTTTTTAAAGAAAAGAACCTCTAGAAATAACACAAAAGGGAAAATGTGGCAACAACAGATCTGTCACCCTCACCGACTTTCCTTCGACCAGGGGGCGCGGTGGCTCAGTGGTAGAGCGTTCACCTCCGGTGCTTCGGGTCCCTGGTTGGATTCCAGCTTGCGCCGTGTAGACTTTGTGGTGGACAAGCACCGTGCTCGTGGGTTTTCTCGGGGTTCTCCCGTTTCCTCCCATTTTCTTCATTCCACCATTTCACTCATCTCTCATCATCACTGTCTCCTTTAGCCTAACCGGCATAACCGTGGGACGTAAAACCCTCGATAGATTTCACTTTTCATTCGACCAGCCATAAATAAGCCCTCATACTGAATTTGGTGACATCCTCCACCACCCGCGGTGTGTCGGCATCGGATAGCAACTGTATACCAGGATAGCAGACGTAAATAAAATAAAATGAAATCTTTGAGTTTTACGTCCCACGGTTATACCGGTTAGGATAAAGAAATGAATGAAATGGTGGAATGAAGAAAGTGGGAGGAAACGGGAGAACCCCGAGAAAACACACGGGCACGGAGTTTGTCCACCACAAAGTCCACACGACGCAAGATGGGATCGAACCAGGGAACCCGAGCACCGGAGTTGAACGCTCTACCACTGAGGTGCCTCGCCCCCCGATAGTGGCCGTACTATACCAAAGTAAGCAATAATATAAAACTTAATTGGATTTCTTTTCTACAATTTGTTTTTTTGTAATCAAATCATTGATTTCCTTACTTATTCGCTATCCATCCTTAATATTAGAAAATGTATTACCCAGTGCTTAAAGTGACATCGGATGAGATGAAGGTATGGAACAAATATGACCATTTAGAGTAGTAATTTAGAGTAGTGACCATTTAGAGTAACCCTAAAAAGCATCTCTACTCCTGATATTTTTGCATCATTTTTGACGTGAAAATCTATTGGAAGAGAGGGAGAGAGAGAGAGAGAGCGAGAGAGAAAGAGAGAGAGAGAGAGGACTAATATGTCAATGTTTTACACCCCAGTATCATCAGCCTAGTATTCAATGAATAGTGTTTTCCGTTGTATTACATTATATTCCACTAGTATTTAATAATTCTTTCCAATGTTATTTCCATTTTTAAAAGCTTCTTCTGGTCTCGTTTCATCTCCTGATCAAGACTAGTTTTCTTACAACTGTGAGCACAGAAGTCCAGACAATGTGAAAAGAATAATTTTGATTTAAAAAAAAAAAAACTCCTGTCAATGACAGACGCGGATCCTGGTTAAACATCTTAGGTGAGTGGTAAGGTAGTTAGAATTTTTTTAAGTAGGTGGAATTGCTCATCGAAATGTTGAAAAAAAAATAAGAGCACAAATTCTATAATTGAATAGCGTGATAGGGAATTGTTATTTACTATCGAAGCAGCAGCAACGAAATATTTGATAGTACAAACATATTTGTTGACTCAATGCTAACATCGTATTTATTTCTGTGTAAACTGTGTTGTCGTCTGCATGCAAATTACGATTTAAATAAGTTATTTTTACCGGTATGCCATACCGGCCGCTTTTTGAATTTTCGGATGCATAACCGGCACATACCGCCTCACTTTAAGCACTGGTATTTGTTCGGCCGCATTTCATTATTCTTTTGTTTTGTATTTGGCAACACTGGGATGATTGATAGTTCTTTATAAGTGTCAACGTGGCGGTTGTGACTGCATAGTGTGTAGTTGCTTATGCATAGCAATTAGTGTATTTAGTTGTGTGTTTACAATATAATAAATAGTATATTGTACAACGAACTTTGTGTTCAAAATAATACAGTCCACGAACATTAAAGTGGTCCTTACCGACCGGATTTTGTTCCAGTTGTGCATGTGCATGGTTTGCGAACTTGTGGCGCAGTATCTTCATTTTGTAGTGCATTGTCAAAGTGGTGCAGAATTATAACAATGGAAGAACTCATAGGTAAGAAAACTGTCTTGAAACGTGAAGTGACAAGGTTAATACATAAAGTGAACGAGAATAAAGACAAGCCTAACTTCAGTATCAAGCTGTACACTGAACGTGCTACGCAATTACATGGCGATTGCACAGAGCTCATTACAAAGTTCATTTCTGTGGGTGGTGAAAGTGAGTTTGCAACATATGACGGAGAATTTAATGAAGTGCAAAATAAGTTGGACTCTGTCTTAGAAATTTTGTACAATATGCAGTCACCTAATACTGAAGGTAAATACATCTAATAAACAGTGCACAGATGTGAAGTTGCCAGACTTAGAACTTCCTACATTTTGTGGTAGAGTGCAAGATTGGCTATCGTTTCGTGACTTATTTGTTGCTGCTGTTCATAATAACAATCGGTTAGGAAATGCTCAAAAGTTGCAGTATTTGAAGACAGCTGTATTAGGGGAACCTGCTGTATTGTTGCAGTCTATTTCCATATCTGATGATAACTATAAAGTAGCATGGGAGTTACTTAAATCAAGATATGAAGACGTGAGGGAGCTAGCAAATCATATTTTGAGCAAGTTGATTACTCAACCAGCTGTGAAGAATGAGTCATCAGGTGTGTTACGAAGATTGTTTGACAATAGTGTTCAGTGTGTGTGTGAACTTAAATCCTTGGGCCTTCCAGTGGAACATTGGGATGTGATTTTAATTTACCATGTGGGCGAGAAGCTAGATAAGAATACCAGAAAACAATGGGAGCTTTCATTGAAGAAAAACGAACAACCAACTTTCGACCAGCTGAAAGAGTTCATATTACAACGTGCCAAAGCGTTAGCTGCAGTGAGTGCAAGGTCACCGGCAGACACGTCTGCTTTAAAAACAAACAAAAAAGGCAACACGTTAGTGCATCATTCAAGTCCAATTGTGTCGTGTATCATGTGTAAAAATAACCACAAGCTATATAAGTGTCAAGAGTTCATAAATATGTCAGTGAATGATAGGCATAGTTTTGTGAAAAAGAATTCGCTTTGTTTCAATTGTTTGACCTTAAATTGTTCCGTGAATAAGTGTAGTGTGAAGCAAGGTTGCCACACTTGCAACAAAAAACATCATACTTTATTGCATTTTGAAAAGAAGGATAAAGTAGATCAAGTAAATTGTTCTCATTCTATAAATCAAAAACTAATTCCTCAGGTGTTGTTGTCCACCGCTGTCATAAATATCAAAGACGAAGCAAATAAGTTGATACAGTTTCGTGCTCTTATCGACTGTGGTAGTGAATTATCGTTTGTAACTGAACGTTGCGTCCAGAAGTTACGCATAAACAAAGATAAAATAAATATGAGCATATCAGGTGTTACTGGTTCTAACGTTGGAAATTCTCATGCAATAGTTGATTTGTGTTTTCAGTCATTGTACAGTAATAATAATATTCATACTAAAGTAATAGTAGTCCCAAGAATCACAAGTAACTTACCCAGAGTAACTATTCAAAATATAGGTAATTGGGAAATTGTGAAACAAGTAAACTTAGCTGATCCACAGTTTAATAAAAGCGGCCCTATTGATGTGTTGTTAGGTGCTGATGTTTTCCCATTATTGTTGCTCAGTGGGAGACACGTAGGTACGAATGGAGCTCCGTCTGCCATTGAAACGGTGTTAGGTTGGGTATTGTGTGGTCAGATTAACTTAACGAATAACACATCAAGTGTTCAGTCATATTTTGTTTCTGTTGATCTCAATAAAACATTGCAAAGATTCTGGGAAGTAGAGGAGTTGCCAACTGTACAACATTTATCCGTTGAAGAGCAAAAATGTGAGCAGTATTTTGCTGAAACTTACAAACGTGATGTTGATGGCAAATATATAGTAAAATTGCCTTTTAAAGAAAATGTTGAGCCTCTAGGTGTATCACGGGACACAGCAGTAAAGCGATTATGCCAGATGGAACGTAAGTTACCGAAAGATCCTGATTTATGTAAACAATATTGTGATTTCATGAAGGAGTACTTAGACTTAGGTCACATGGAAAAAATTCCTGATGTAGAACTTGATAAGCTTGTATCTGAATCTTATTATCTGCCGCATCATTGTGTCTTAAATGAAAGTAGTTCTACCACTAAATTGCGAGTTGTATTTGATGGTAGTGCTAAAACTAGCAATGGAATATCTCTCAATGACAACTTAATGGTAGGTCCAAAATTACAAGATGATATTATCCCATTAATATTAAGGTTCAGAACTCATCCAATTGCATTGTGTGCTGATATAGCAAAAATGTACAGACAAGTTAAGGTAGATCAAACTGATTCTGATTACCAGAGAATAGTGTGGAGAGAAACAGTTGACCAACCTATTACTGATTTTAGATTGTTAACTGTTACTTATGGAACCAGTTCGGCTCCATATCTGGCTGTAAAGTGTTTGCAACAGTTAGCTGTAGATGAAAGTTATTGTTATCCCAGAGCTGCAGAATTAGTCATGAATGATTTCTTTGTTGATAATTTAGTTTCAGGTGCAGCTGATAGTAGTGAGGCAATAGTATTGTACTCAGAATTAACAGCATTATTACAAAAAGGTGGTTTCGAATTAAGAAAATGGTCTACTAACGACAGGAATGTGTTAAATAGTATACCTTCTCACTTAAGAGAAACTCAATCGTTAATTTGTTTTAATGAAGATGAGAATGTATAAGCTTTAGGTATACAGTGGAATCCATCAAGTGATTCATTTTCATTTTCTATCGTTGTTCCCACTTCTAAGCACTAGCGGATCCAGAAGGATCATTTGGGAGGGGCGGTTCGCTCCCAGGAAGATGAGAGTAGCCTCAAGGTGAGAAGAATTTTAATTTGCAAGAATGAGACGGATATAAATCCGGGGCTGGGGTGTAAACCTGATTCTCAGATTCCATTTTGGGACCCGAAATTGTAAGAGTTAATAATAATAATAATAATAATAATAATAATAATAATAATAATAATAATAATAATAATAATAATAATAAAGTATATTCTTTCTCTAGATTAAATTAAATACGCACTTCCGTTTCGGAGACGTGGTGATGTCATGATTTACTTAACACATAGTTACTGCAATATACCTAGGTATTAGACGCACTGTCTTACACAGTACTTGCACAAAAGAATACTGTATTGACGATGACATTCATTTTAACGAAAGAGTGTACAGTTTCTTCTAATCATTTATATTTTGAATAACAATGAGGGACAACAGTAGGAAGGAAGACAGACTCAGTCTACCCATAAATAGATAATAAAAGTCCTATATGCATAAAAATAATACAAAATTCACCTATCTGTATATTTCTGGATCCACGAAATATAGTGTAATTACAAATGAAGGATAAGGGGAAAAAACAAGGAATGTCACAAAACTGCATTTTCGAGAAAACGGCGTTTTAATATTGAAAACTGTGTACAAAAAATAGGGTTATGAAATCTTTTGCCACTTTTTACATGAACATTTCTACATCTACGCATGCATGCCATAGACAGTCAAATAGTACCAAGAGTCACCAACAGATAGGACAAAGCACCCGAAAAAGCACATACATGGACATTCCTTGTTTTTTCCCCGTACCCTTCAAATGTGCTTATAACAACAATGAAATTATATTATACTAATCTTCGCCTAGGTGGAACTTGGTCCCGAGATCCCCAATTTGTGTGACATACGGCCTCGCACGATATAGCAAATGCTCCTACATGCGACTGTGGCACAACAATTCGCGTTCTTCCTTCTACGTCTTTCATATATAAAGGTAACCAAAAGGTTCTGTCGTTTTTTAGAGGTCTGTGTTCAATTGGCCTTCACACCGCGAGTTGAATGCGAATGGAGATAAGGCGAAGGTCAGTTGTTAGTGTAGGTACATCCAACATATCTCCTGGTTGTGGCAGTTCAGTTACACCGTGAACTTGCGTAAGGACAGTGAACATGGGACCTCCACAGGGCATCATAAGGGCGTGTATGCTGTACATGTTCAAACTGGGATCTAACACCGTAGCAGCGGGCGGAAGATATGCCAGACCTTTGTTGAGGGTATCGTGACTACGCAGACAGTGCAGCGGTGGTTTAACAAGTTTAAGGACGGTGACGAACACTCGAAGACATACTACTTGCCGGAAGACCAACAAATGTACGCGAGCAGACACCTCTCTCATGTGAGAGAGGAGCTATTTCTGGACAGGGTGTTGACATGTGATGAAAAGTGGGTCCTGTACGAAGCTTCACGGCACCATCACTGCACCAAAAGAAAATCCTCCTGTGTATTTGGTGAACTGCTCGCGCCATTGTGCATCGGAAATTACTACCAGATGGTCAGAGCATCAATACAACTGTGTGCTGTGAGCGGTTGAGCCGTGTTCAAGAAAAACTTAAAACTCTGGAGCCTGCACTTCTGAATCGCAAAGGGGTCCTCCTATTACAGGACAACGCTAAGCCCCATATGGCTAGGATGACCCGGGCACTATTCTATACTTTGGATGGGAAACGCAATTGCATCCTCCATACTCTCCGGACATTGTACTGTCCGATTATCACCTGTTCCATTTTTTGGAAAATCACCTTCGCCAGTTCAAGAGGACGCCAGTGCAAATCCCTATTAGAGGTGCAAAATACACTTGATATCTTCTTCGCTTCACGGCCCACCAAGTGCTAAAGCGATGGATAGAATCTATGACTTTCCAGAACGTTGGCGGAAGGTCGTTGATGCTGATGGGGACTCTTTTCGATCTTCCAGGTACGTCTTACGTGGCATATCGATGTTGGAAGGTGGTGGGTGAAAAGGCAACAGAACTTTCTTGGTTGCCTTTATAGAATTGGATTGAGATAAAACTCTGTCACGAAATTCTAACATCTCGTAAGACATTTTAGTGAACCACCTCTACCTCTTTTCCTTCCCTTTTTACGTTAAGTGGCAAAGAAGCGCTCAAATACAGGTTGAATTATTTTAAATAAAAAAAATCAAACTACAAACTTCCATGTTTCTAACCGTAAGGGATCCTGGAATATGGGCATCTTATAACAACAACAACAACAACAACTACTACTACTACTACTACTACTACTACTACTACTACTACTACTAATAATAATAATAATAATAATAATAATAATAATAGTAATAATAATAATAATAATAATAATAATAATTAATTATTATTATTATTCCCACGACTTTTCTTCTCTTTTAGGTAAAATCTCAAAAGCGCTGAAATACGTATTGAATTATTTTAAGTGGGAAGTCCATATACTAAATTCCATGTTTCTAACGTTCAAAGGTTCTTAGATATTCATATATTATTATAATAATTCTAATCCCCGCCCCTTTTTCTTTCTACATTTTATCTATATTTTACTAAAGTATCAAAAACGTTGAAACGTGCGTCAAATCATTTTAAATGGGAAATCCAAATACCAAATTTTAAGTCTCTAAGCTTAACGGATTCGGAGAGATGGCTATGTTATTAATAATAATTTCTACCCCATTCCTCCTTCCTTTCTTCGAATTTCCATATCAATCAATCAACCAACCGAAAAGTCTCATCTCAGATTCAGAGAGCTTTTCGGTAAGGAGCGCTGAAGATTCTATATTTCTCTTTATTCATCGTAAAGGTAATTAAAGTTTCGGGAAAATATACAGTTTTAGTTCAAAGAGTGAGCCGTCTTACCCTCTTTTCTACAGCTATTAGTCCAACGAATGAATGGTATTCCCACTTCTTTGGAGCTTATGGTGACCGTCTAAAGGAACTAGGAATAGAAGTATTCCCAATTCAAACATGTCTGTATTAGGTACTATTAAATACCACATATTTTGATTAGACTCTACTAGGCCTTTCACACAGGTTGAATCAGGCAGGGAAAGACCATATTAGTATTTCCCAATGGTGAATGTTGGAAGTAAAAAATACCTTTTGGAGGGGGCGGTCGCCCCCTCCGCCCTCCCCGTGGATCCGCCAGTGCTTCTAAGTCAGTAATGACAAAACGAATGTTACTATCTGATATTGCAAAATTGTATGATCCGCTTGGTTGGTTATCTCCAGTATCCATTGTTGCAAAATTGTTGCTACAATCATTATGGAATTTAAAAAATGAATGGGATGACGTACTTCCGAATGATGGTACTCGCTCTTGGGAAGTATATTGTCAAGAATTGCCATTGTTGAGACAGATTAAGATCAAAAGGTGTATTTCTTCTAAAAATATTGTGAAATATGATCTAATTGGGTTCTCAGATGCTAGTGAAAAGGCGTATGGTGTAGTAGCATATGTACGTTGTATAGATACATCTGGAAATGTGCAAGTATGCCTGATTGCTGCAAAGACCAAAGTTGCCCCTATAAAGCAAATATCAATACCTAGGTTAGAATTGTGTGCTGCAGTATTGTTATGTAGATTAGTCAATACGGTCATAAAGGCAATGTTAATCAAATTTGAACAGGTTGTCTGTTACACAGATTCTACTATTGTGTTAGCATGGCTTTCTTCATGTCCGAGTAAATGGAAAACATTTGTGGCTAACCGAGTATCTGAGATTCAACAATCAATTTTTATTAAATGGGCGCACACATCGAGCAAAGACAACCCAGCTGATTGTAGTTCTCGTGGTTTGAATCCGTCACAATTAGAGTCTTATTCACTATGGTGGAATGGGCCAAAGTGGTTGATGGAATCAGAGTTACCTATTGTAAATATTAATTGCAAAAATCTAGATTCTGTTCAATGTGAGCAAAAGTCTTCAATTGTTAACATGCACATTAAGGTTGACTGTACAATAGTAGATAAATTTTCATCATTATCTAGGTTAGTTCGTGTTACTGCTTGGTGTAAAAGATTTATTAGGAATAGTAAAGGTAAACAGGAGTTAAAATGTAGTGGACCATTAACTACAAAGGAGTTGTCAAATGCATTAATGCATTGGATAAAACAAGCTCAAGAATCTGAATATCCACTTGAGATAAAATACCTACGTATGAAAAAACCTTTGCCTTATAATAGCAAACTATTGTGTTTAAATCCATTTCTTGATGAAAATGATGTCATGAGAGTTGGAGGTCGTTTGCAAAATGCTAATGTAACATATGATTTCAAATATCCTATCTTACTTCCAAAACATGCTAGAATTACAGAACTTCTTGTAAAATCTGAACATATAAAGCATCTTCATGCAGGTTCACAGTTACTTTTATCTGTTTTGCAACAAAAGTTTGGATTATTGGTGGTCGTGACTTTGTAAGAAAGATTGCAAAAAGTTGTGTAACATGTCACAAACAGTCAGGTGTAACAGCCTCCCAATTAATGGGTCAACTTCCTGTTGGTAGAGTAACACCAACTCGTCCATTTTTGCATTGCGGTTTATATTATGCAGGTCCACTAAGGTTAAAAAATATGAAAAGTCGAAATTCAAAATTGTTCAAAGGTTATGTAGCACTCTTCATTTGTTTCAGTGTCAAGGCAATCCACTTAGAATTGGTAAGTGATGCTTCAACAGAGTCATTTATTGCAGCTTTGAAACGTTTTATAGCTAGAAGGGGAAAACTTACTGATATTTACAGTGATTGTGGTTCAAATTTCATAGGTGCAAACAGAGAATTAAAATCCTTACTGAAACTTGTAACGAATGGTGATTCAAAAGAGTCTGTATGTAATTACCTCAGTGTGCAATCTATAAATTGGCATTTTAATCCACCATCCTCACCTCACTTTGGAGGCATATGGGAAGCTGGTGTAAAGTCTGTCAAGTACAACTTGAGACGTGTAGTTGGTAACACTATACTCACATTTGAAGAAATGTATACAGTTTTGTGTCAGATTGAAGCCTGTTTAAATTCTAGATCATTAACTGCTCTATCTTCTGATCCTAATGACTATCAGGTATTAACTCCTGGTCATTTTTTAATTCACGATTCACTAGTAGCAATACCTGAACCAAATTTGTGTGAATTAAAAATCAATCATTTGTCACGCTGGCAATTAACTCAAAGGTTGGTCCAACATTTTTGGAACCGTTGGCAAACAGAATATTTGTCTCGGCTGCAACAAAGGCCAAAATGGTGGTGTAAACATGCTAATATCAAGGTCAATGATTTAGTGTTAGTGAAGGAAGATAAGACATCTCCTCAGCATTGGAATTTAGCAAGAGTAGTTGCTGTTCATCCTGGTGTAGATAATATTGTTAGAACTGTTACTATTAAAACGAGCAAAGGTGTCTTCAAACGACCAATTGTAAAAATTTCTCCTCTTCCATTTAATGAAGAATAATATGTAGAATGTGTAGTGTAGAGTAATGTGTAGAATAATATGTAGTGTTGAAATGATATTTCAAGGTGGGCGGTATGTTCGGCCGCATTTCATTATTCTTTTGTTTTGTATTTGGCAACACTGGGATGATTGATAGTTCTTTATAAGTGTCAACGTGGCGGTTGTGACTGCATAGTGTGTAGTTGCTTATGGATAGCAATTAGTGTATTTAGTTGTGTGTTTACAATATAATAAATAGTATATTGTACAACGAACTTTGTGTTCAAAATAATACAGTCCACGAACAGTATTACCGCATATTTCTAACTGGAATTTTTCAATCCCAACTACTAGATGAATTTCCACTTTTAAAATAACATAAATAAGGATAAAAGATGGCAGCATGTTGTTCATTGATCAAGACATTACAGAAGTGCAAATAATGAATGAGGCCACTTTAAACGAGAATTAAGAGTAATTCAGGCAGAAATAAAGGTCCCATAAAATTTTTATCGAAGGTATCATTTATTGCTTTTATTTCACATACGGAAAGAAATATTGAAAGCAGCAATTAAAAGATCATAAACATACTAAGATTTGTATGACAAAGGGGGAGGTATGTAGCTGGATAATTCAACCTATTCACTTATATTCTTTCTCATTATGAGTTACAACTTACTTTTTCTTAATATACGATCTCTGTTGACACATCAAGTACTCTTCACCCAGCTCCTTCAGGAAGAACAAATTGCCGCATTTGCACTAAATGAGACTTACCTTGCACCATATCTAACGTGTTATATACCAAAGTATCATCTCCTTCGCCACGACGCTCCAACAGGCCCACGTCTCTACGGAGGCACAGCTATTGGTATTCGGCACAATCTTCCTTTTCGTGCAGTTACGGTTCCACCTGCACTTCACCTTCCCGAACACAACATCACGACGGTCTATTTTCGAGGCCGCACAGTTACTCTTGTCACCATTTACTATCGTCCAGGACGAGCTATTAATTATGATTTCTTCCGCCACATTGATTCCAATTTCCGGCATTACATTATCATGGCCGATCTAAATTTTCATAGTCGCTCACAACGTGACAAGGACAACTTTTTAGATTTTGTTCGGAATGAAACAGGAGCTGAATTCCATAATTTACCGAAACCTACGCGTCCTATCAGTAACACTACTCCTGATGTAATCATAACCTCATCTTCCCTCTCTCAGTCCATCCATATAACTGTGCTTGACTCCATAGGTAGCGACCATGTTCCCATCAAAGTCGAACTTCACTGTTCTCCTAGCACTCAGCCTAAGCCCTCTCCTCAGAAGGTCTACTGCTACCGTAGGGCAAATTGGGAGCAATATCGTTCCGACTTAGACGCTGCAGTAACTTCATTCACTACGCCTAGCACACAACACGAACTCGATAGGACAATAACTGATCTAACTACAGCCCTTCAGGACGCAGCACAACGTTCAATTCCAACAATTGAAGTTCAGTTACATAAACCTAAGCTACCTCCGCAATACTTACCATTTATTACAGCCTCACGCAGAGCTTTCCGTGAATATCTAACTACGGGCAACCTAGAAGCACTTCGTCTGCATCGCCAATACTTAAGGATAACTCATAACTATATCGTTGCGTTTAAGAAACGTCACTGGATCGAAACTTGCAACACACTTGCTAATGAAGCACATCCTACAAAATATTGGCGCAAATTTCATCAACTAACTGGTAGAGTTTCTCGTACGCCATACTCCATTGTTCATAACCACCAAGCAGTTCTTACGGATACGGACAAGGCCAACATATTTGCTTCCTATTTTCAAGGCATTTTTACACCACTACCTGGTTGGTATACACCCGACCGCCTACAGTCAGCTATCAACCGACGTACTGATGCAACATCTGCTTCCTTTCGCCCATCTGCTGATCATACTTTAGAACCAAATAATCCTCTAACCATGGAAATTCACCCCGAAACTATTAGTAATGCACTTACAGGCAAACGGAATACTGCACCAGGCTTTGACTCTGTTACATATGTTCTCGTCAGACAGGCGTCTCATTCTTTCCTCCTCTTTCTTAGCAGCATTTATAACTTTATTCTACGAACAGGATTTTTTCCGCTCGACTGGAAGTACTCCAAAGTTCTTCTTTTCCCTAAACCAAAGAAACCTCCATCAGAAGTCACATCGTACCGTCCTATTCACCTCACAAGTTGTCTCTGCAAAATCTTGGAACGAATCCTTGTACGTCGCATGCACGACCATCTCAATTCACATAACCTTATTCCAATTCATCAAGCTGGATTTAGGCCACATTTTAGCACTCTCGATCAATTATTCCGTCTCACCACAGCAATTTATAATCAGTTTAATACAGGATATCCTTCTTGCCTTGTAACCTTTGATTTAGAAAAAGCTTTCGACAAGGTTTGGCACCCTGGTTTACTATACAAACTTCGTAACTACCTCCTACCAACCTCTTACATCAGATTCGTACATTCCTTCTTAATAGGGCGAATAGCTTATATCTCGATCAATGGAACGCTATCTCATCCCATCTTCTTACAATCTGGGGTACCGCAAGGCTCATCTTTGTCTCCTTTATTATACTTATTGTACGTCGCGGACCTAGTCGTTCCTAATACTACCACAATATTTCAGTTTGCTGACGACACTGCATTTTTCACAACTGCCCGTACTGTACGATCTCTTAATAAAACCATGCAAGTAGCTATTGACGCATTCGTGCGTTGGTGTCATATATGGAGGTTGAACATTAACTCTTCAAAAACACAAGCCATAGTTTTCTTGCCACGTAGACGCCGCTCTCGAATACATCGAAATCCGAATCTACTTCGTCTTCAGGTTGATCTTACGCCTGTACCCGTGTCAACCACTATTACGTATCTCGGTGTCATTTTTGACACTCATCTTACATGGATTCCACATCTTATCAAACTCGTAGGCCAAGCACAAAACCGACTTAATCTCCTGAAACGACTAGTTGGCACAACCTGGGGGCTTCGAGCACGTACCGTAATCAATACATATAAAACATTCATGCGGAGTACGTTAACATATGGACATACAGCTTGGATATCTGCACCGTTAAAATTCTACCAAAAACTTGCTATCCTCGAGCGTCATGCTATACGCCTAGCATATCGTATAAGACTGCCGCATCCAACGAGATTACTTTATGAGATGATAGACTTTCCGCCATTACTAAATCATCTTGAACAACTTCGTATACGTTATATCTGCAAACGATTTGCTCAGCACCATCCCCTGACGCTTGAAATCCTCCGCTACGACCGTGATAACGATGCACCGCCCAATTTCGTTGATACTCCTCTTCAGCACTTCATGACACTATATCATTTACAGTTAGATAACGATATGCTGGACCCCGAAATCTTTGCAATTTATCGCCCGCATGAATTTTCATCTCATATCTATCCATCATACGCACCGTAAGAACCTACTAACAAGGGCCTCCTCTGTCAATCATCAGTTCCTGAATCGCCCCAGGAACAGAAGATAACTTCATTCGTCTAAACTAACATAACCTAGTGTTGTGACGTCTAGAGCACTTCATTTCATCTATTTCATCAACTCTATTTGCACCTTTATTATTATTTTTTTTTGAGTCAAATTTACCTTTTATTCCATGCTTTGTGTTAATGTAATACCTGACAATGCTAACATGTTCATTTGTAGCACTTAAAATACTCCTGTTCATGTACGTGTTTTTCAATTTCTGAATAACTTCACTTAATCCATGTTAATATAATGAATGAATGAATGAATAAAGAAATAATAAATATGAAACCTCTTAGACCACCTATATTTCCTTCAAATCAATAAATCAAATTGAAGCACTTACCCGAAGAAAGGGCACAACCCTTTAACCGGGATGACGGACAAAAAAAAAAAAAAAAAAAAAAAAAAAAAAAGGTATGTAGCGAACTGGCCACCTGGAATCTCTAACCAGGTAAAAAAAATAGGGTATCCGTAGCTGGCGGAGAAAAATAAGCAAGTCACTAGTATTTCCATCCCATTGAATCGCGAACTTCTAAATACGGTTGGATTACTTGCCTCCTTGAGGTTCAAGGAAACAACTGTCGATTTGATTTTAAGCAGCGTTGCCAGATCTAGCATAATGATGCTAAATCTAGCATAATTTGCATGTCTCTAGCATCTAGCATCTTGCTTTTAGCATCCTGCCCAAATCTAGCACAATTTCAGCAAGTTTATCAGAAAGCCGTAAAACCTGGAGATGAGAAAGAAGTTGGTCGTGGAAAGAAAAAGAACGGCAGAAATGTATCCTCTTCCATTGATTCATACAGTCGGTAAACCATACAGGCAGTCTTATTTTCCGAAGTAAGTTCGAAACGTCTTTGGGATTTTTTGTGGCTCCACCCAGGGTTTTCTAATCCTTTAACTCCGAGGCATGGGCGGAGCTATGGGGGCCATTCTCCCCCCAACTTTTTGACAACTTCACCATCTTTATTTCTGACTTCATGATCATATTTATTCCTGAAATGACAGCTCCGAGACCGACCAAAAATCTGCCGCCCCCCCTAGCAGACGATTCCCAACTCCCCTTATGCTGCGAAGTAATTTTCTTTCAAAATATGTAAACAAAAACTTTGCATTCATTTATACGATATATACGCCATTGAGTCTGGCAACGACTGCATTAATTTAGCTGAGTTAAAATTTTGGTGCGTGAAGTATTGCATTCTTGCTCTCTGTGTATTTTAAGTTACGTTATCGTATCTCAACTTCGTTTTTTTAAACTCCTGAATTAGTAATTATGAGGATCTAGCATAATTTGACCGAATCTAGCATAAGTTCGATCAGGTTTTGGAATAATTCCGAGCTGTGAGTCTGGCAACGCTGATTTTAAGTCTCCACGGAGGCTAACACACCTAACTGGTCTTACCTATTGACGACTTTGCTATTCCTCTTGGTTTTACGGTTTATTTGGCATCATCTCATACTCGGGCTTAGCCCACCAGACGGTTTTCACTATGGCGGACAATGGCATCGATAAGGCAAACGCACAATGAGCAAACATACTTTACCAAGTATCATCCCTGGTCCTCCTGGTTGCTCCACTAAGGTGGAAAAACGCAAGGTGCAGTCACAAACTATTTCTGGTCGTACCAGAAGCTCATCTCAAAGCTCTGTTACGTCTGTGGCTTCCCGCTCTTCCATCAAGCAAAGTTATTCTAACCGCTTGCAATTTTCACCACCTGCAAAGAAAGCACACACTGCATCAGATAGAATGGAGAACACTACGGATATGGAAACAGATTCTACTGCAGCTCCAGCTTTACCTCGCTCTTCATCACCATCAATTTACTCGTTTCTGTTGACTAATTTTGATTCACGTTTCTCCACTGAGAAACAAGTTGCTATACAACTGCGCAAGTACCTTCCTCGTGCTTCACTCAAAGAAATAGTCAAGACTAGGAACGGCTTCATTTTCAAAACAGAAGATGCAAACTTGCTTAGCACTATAAAGAACAAAGTACCTATAGATACCTTCGGCAAAGATGCTAAACTTACCAACCTTAATGCATCTCAACGCAAGCAAATACCACCACCTCGCCGTCCTCCGCTCCTTTCCGTGGTGATTCGCGGTGTTGATCCTTCTTATAGCGATGACGAGATTCAGGAGGAACTTACCTACGAAGGACACACACTCCAGAAGGTTATGCGAATTAGAAACGCTGCAGGCCCCACGTACATGGTTTTGAGTACTAACTCCTTCTAAAACCACCATTGATTCTCTTCTGACTAATGGAGCATACATTTATAACAGAAGACACAGAGTTGAACCTTCACGGTCACCAGCACCACTACCACTTCGATGCGAGAAATGTCAGACATATAATCAACATTCTACCGCAACATGCCCAAATACTACTGTTTGCGGATACTGTTCTGGTGAACACTCCACTCGTACATGTCCAAATCTACAACAACCACCGAATTGTCACACTTGCCACGAACAACATCCGACATATAGTTACAAGTGCAAGGGTAAACCTGCCCCTACCGAAGCTCACCCTGAGTACGTGGCACCATTACATACATATAACTATTCTGCAGACGTTCCACAATCACTGGACTCTTCTATAACAGTGCGCAATATGCTTGCTTTTCTAACGCTCACTCTTCAAAATATCCAGCCATTTCATCGTTCGCATGTCTTAAAACAAATCACCCACGCAGCCAGAGAAATATTCCATGTTACATTTCATGCTACTTATTCTGGTCAAAATGTCTATTTTCACACATCACCTTTGGAAACTACTGTCTAACCTACTCATCATGGATATAGTCTTTCTATTTCTCAATATTAGATCCATTTGGCAGAATAAATCTTTATTCGAAGCGTTGTTACTGGAGGAAAGAGCTGCAGTGTTTATCCTTAACGAAACCTTTCTCACTCCCTCTATGACTTGTCACTTTTCTGGATATACACTAATTCGACAAGATAATACTCTTCCTAGGAGGCGTGCAAATGGTGGAACAGCCGTGGGATTTTCTCCACGTATCCCATCACGACGACACTTTTGTAGGCTGCCAGATCTGCCTGAATATCTTATAATTACTTTATACTTCCGTAATATAGCCATAACTGTTGCCACTGTTTATATCAGACCTGGAAAGCCACTACCTACTGCATTCGTGCAATACATTTCCGATAATTATAAGAGATTCATAATTATGGCCGATTTCAACATGCACAGCAGATCACAAAGAGACAGAACTAACTTTCAAACCTTTGTCACAACTCACACAACTGGTATCATTCATGATCTTCCAAAACCCACTAGGCCTGAATCACAAAGCACACCAGATATTGTCATTACTTCTGCTAATCTCGTTTCGCAAATCCATATTGATGTTCTCGATCCATTAGGAAGTGACCATGTTCCGATCAAACTGCTCCTCCGTACTCAACATACGTCTCCCTCTCCAGAATTTCAGAGAACTAGCGTCCGTTTTGACAAAGCCAACTGGGAACAATACCGAACATATCTATCGGCAGCAATAGAGCCATTAAAACCTCCTACATCAGAAGTCGAACTGTATCATGACATTCATACCATCACAACTTCAATCCAAGAAGCAAGTTCACTTTACATACCAGTAACTACATCAACGCCTTATCGACCAACATTGCCACCAGAATATCTTACATTTATCACTCGCTCTCGACAGTTTTATCGAGACTATCAACGTACAAAAAATCCAGAATCACTCCGTCATCACCGGCAACTTCAGAGGATGGTCAAGAATTACATTTGTGCTTACAAGCTAAGGTGTTGGGTTAAAACCTGTAATTCACTCTCTGACGTCACTCATCCTAGCAAGTACTGGAAACGTTTTAATGCTCTTTGCGGAAAACATGCTAAAACACCATATCCATTATTAAATGGTGACTTACCTATACAAACAGATTCCGCCAAAGCTGACGCTTTCGCTGATTTCCTCCAAGACATCTTCACACCACTCAGTTCCACATCTTCATATAGACATCCAGCTGACACAGTCAATCCATCTTCTCCTTCATTACAACCTCATGCCCTTCATACTCTTCCGCAAAATGAACCTCTAACCGAGCCAATCACAGTTCAAGATATCAGTACAGTTGTTCGCAACAAAAGAAATAGTGCACCTGGCTTTGATACAATAACCTATCGCCATATAAAAGAAAGCCCGCTTATATTGCTTACTCTGTTAGCCACGATTTTTACTTTCATTCTGCGAACTGGCTATTTTCCTGTCACCTGGAAAACTTCTAAGACGTTAATGTTTCCAAAACTAAAGAAACCTCCTGCCAACTTATCATCCTACCGCCCAATTCAATTAACGTCTACTTTTAGTAAAATCCTAGAACGTATTCTCGTAAGACGTCTTCATGTATACATAGAAAGACGCCAGTTACTTCCCATACATCAAGCAGGATTTCGCCCAGGTTATTCGATCAACGATCAACTACTTCGCTTAACAACCATGGTTACACAACACTATAACTCGGTCAAACCATCATGTCTTGTATTATTTGACCTCGAGAAAGCATTTGACAGGGTATGGCACATCGCACTTATATACAAATTAGCTCATCTTCGATTTCCTGTTCCATACATACGACTGATATACAACTTTTTTATTCGGCCGTCTGTCATATGTTTCAATAAATAACTGCCTCTCACATCCTATTTTCCTTCACTGTGGAGTACCTCAAGGATCGGCTCTGTCGCCACTTCTCTATCTTCTCTATGTTGCCGATATGCCTCCACTTCCTGATAAAATACACCTATTTCAATATGCCGACGACACTGCGTTTCTTGCCTTAGGACCTACTATCCAATCCATCAACACTGCTCTACAGTTAGCAATTAACAATTTTCTTCGCTGGTGCGACAAATGGCAGCTAACGATCAACGCCACAAAAACGCAGGCTATTGTCTTCATTCCTCCGAAACGAACATCGAGAGTCAGAAGAAATCCTAACTGCCTTTCACTACAAGTAGACCAAACTCCCATCCAGGCACGATCAACTGTAACTTACTTGGGGCTCACATTCGATAAACATCTCACTTGGAAACAACATCTTCAAACAGTCACAACTAAAGCATACAATAGACTTAACTTATTAAAAAGGCTCACCGGAACGTCCTGGGGACTAAAAGCGAACACAATTCTGAACACATACAAGGCCTTTTTACGGCCTGTACTGACTTACGGAAACGTTGCATGGATTGCGGCCACCCGCAAAATTTATGAAAAGTTATTAGTATTAGAACGACATGCTTTCCGCATTGCATATCGAGTCAAATTGCCTAGTCCCACAGCAGACTTGTACAACCGAATTCAGTTTCCTACCCTTCAGTTTCATCTTGAAACTTTACGTCTCACATACATATGCTCTCGTTATAACACCCAACACCCTTTACTTCTGAATACTATGCACCACTTAGCTCTCCATCCTTCTCCATCTCGATATTGCCCTACACCGCTATCGTTACTCTATACTCTCTACTGCTACACTCTACCTCCTGACTCCTTAGACCAGGAACTCCTCATAGACTATCAAGTTCATGACCATCTTCCACTCATATTTCCATCATTTGCACGCTGAATCCATCTGCTACTAACAGAACTCCCATTGTCTACTTTGAAGCCTAGAGCAGCCCCTAGGCAAGAAGATGATTTCATCTGTCGAACTAACACTTTTAGTGTTGTGATGTGATAGCACGCCTCGCCTCACCCTTCATGCTCATTTCACAATCTATCTATCTATGGTATGCCTTCTCACCAGGTACTCATATTACTTTGATATATCAGTTGCTCCAGTTCAGGTTCGGAAAGATCCTTAAGACCTTAGCAATTATTATAATAAAGAACTTCTCTGAGACCGTCACAAAATCCCTTAAATCTTCTATTTACGCAACACTCTTCCCTAAGAGAGGGCGTAACCCTCTAAAAGGGTGCTAGTCATTATGACTAGCTATAAACAGACTGACTGACTGACTGAGGTATGTAGCAATTAAAACAGATTAATCACATTAATGAACTAGACTGTTAGGTTATTTTTGAAGAAGTGTTAATGGGTAATTTATGCTCACACTTCAAATGATAACTCGTGAGGAAAATTCCATTTTATGTTTTTTTTTTTATTTCGAATTTTGGAATGGAGGTAAAGGGAATTTGTGTCAAATTTGGCAATGGGATTTTTCATATTTATTTATTTATCAACTCCAACAAAATTCTCTATGATCAGAAAGGATCTTGCATCGTTTGGCCTAATCCTCGTTTTGCCTAACCAATTATCCCACACTTTTATGACAGATAAAAGATAAGCTTTATGTCCGCCATTTTAGGCGAAATAAGGATACTCGTTTGGCCTAATCCTCGTTTTGCCTAAAATGGTGGACTACAAAAAAATCGCGGATATAAAACTGGAGGGAAATTTTTCGAAAAAAAAAATATTCCCTACTATGTGAAGAACTGAGAAATACAAATTAGTTTTCCCATAACTAATTTGTAATAGGACTATTTGCTTTCGGAAAAATGTTTCGACAATTGTACAGTTACTTTTCCGTTCAATTTTGAAAATATTAATGCCCCCACAGGGTGTATAGTAACTATATTTAAGATGAGAGAAACACAAATTGTTACACCTGTTATTAATTTTGTTTAAAGGTGAGTGCTATTCAAAAGTAACTTTTAGTTTGCAGTTTGTTTCCAAATATCTGATATTGTCAAATGGTACTGCTAATCGGTACGTTAAAGGAAATATAGTTTATGTGTTTCTTCTTATGTAGGTGCAAAAGCTATTTTACTGTAGGTTTTGCTTATCTTTTAGACGATTTCATTCCAGTTTCAACGCTTTTTTGAAACTGTTAATGCATTATAAGAGATCCGATTGTGATTCTATTGTAATTACAATTCGTATGAAATTTGTAACTATTTCGAGCTAGATCTGACAAAAGATCCCGAAATTTGCTCATAACTTAGCAATGGATAATTGTGATCGCAATGAGTGATTTGTGACAAATCGCTCCGCTGACAAATTGCTCTTTGGATAATTCCACAATTCAAACATCTCAATGTGTTACTGACAAAGAAAGAAGAAAAATATATTTCATTTCTTATTATTACTTTTGAAATTACAACTTTTGAGTTGAATTTCCACTCGTTTCACTTACTACCGGCAATGTCCATAGCATAAGTCTCTGAGATGCACAATGAGATTGAAATCCGGGCTTCTCGGTGTTTTTTTCAGCAGAAAGAAGTTGAATGCTCCTCCAAACAGATGGTAGCCAACCGGGATCTGTTACGAGACTGGTTGTCCTGCTGGTACACTCCATTTCCACTCGTATGACAGAAATAAAGATATAGTTAACTCTGGTGATCTTCGTACTTCGATACAATACGGGTGAATAGTAGGTACCAAAGGTCCAAAAACATTGCTTACAGAAAAACACTATAAATCAACATGGTCTCCGTTATCTTGTACAATTCCAACCTGACATGATTTCGTTGGGCTGGCACCAAATTATAGATCACTATCGGCGTGATGAGATTGAAATCGAGACTCATCGCACCAGGGTTTGCTGGTTTAAACAAATGTAAAAAAAAAAAAAAAATGTTCGTAAAAGTGTAAGTGTTCGTAAAATCTTGATGGACACACATTTATGGGTTGTCACGTTTCACTCCCGCATATTATTCGTATTATATTCAGACCTAAATTCCCCATTCATTACTCAAAAATATTATACTACAGAAGCAACGTTTGTATTTTTTTATAAGTTTATGAATGCTTCTTCTGTGATTTTTTAAAATAGTTTGTTGTTATTGTTATGCAATTTCATTCAAAGAAAAATTCTAAATATTGTTTCGTTTTAATAATGTTTACTCTTGATAAAATACATCGAAATGCTGTAGTTTTTTGGGGAGAGGAGGGTTCATACAAATCCCACGAGAGGCATTTATTGAAATCAGAAGTATCTTTGGTATTTATTTATGTATAAATGGGTCAGAGCCAAAGTGGACTCAAATAATTCTTATCTTTATTCACTTTTCTTACAGATATGCAAATTAAGTCTATTTCTTCTTCTTCTCGTTGTATTTCTCTATCTTGGACTAATAAAAGTCGTAATGAACTAACTGGGACTAAATTAGTTCTTCTGTACTCTGCAGCATTTTGAAATTTTCCATATGTAATTCTGTATAATGTTTACACTTGTGCAACTGGTTATCTTTTTGTCCTTCTGAAATGACTCTTGACAGTTACATTAACAAGTACCTAAAGATCAGCACAACGTATTTTTACCAGGAGTCCTTCATGGCAGACATATCGCATTTGGGGTCAATTAGTCCCGGTTTGGAGTTCAAATGGAGGACAATTTCTCTCGGATGTAAGCCGAGAAGTGGTTTGATTCCGCTTTAAGCTTATGTGACCCGGTTGTTGCATAATAACACCAAGATGAAACAAACTTATTTCTCTCCATATGTGATATAAATACATACAGCAAATTATTTAACCCCTTTTATCCCCGTGATGCCATATGGCAACGGAAAACAACCTTCAGAAAGCCAACAGATATATTTCTATCTACTCATTTTCCTTGTTCATTTACTAGTAAAATCTAATTCCTTAACTAGTAAATGAAGAAGGTAACAAACGAAAAACATTATTTGTTATGTTCTATGTTGTTAGGAAAGTACGTAAAACAATTCACACACACACACAAAAAAAAATTAAAAAGTAATTCGGGATAATAAGGGTTAAACAAAAAAAACCTGGTTTAAACTCAAAAAATACCGGGTTTAAACAACAACAAAAAATTGTTTATTGTTTTTTTTTTTTTTTTGAAACACGGTTTTTGCCAACCCTGCATCGCACCATGCTACTCGTTTTTATGGTCCAGTCACGGCATTCTTTTCCAGTGTAAAACATTAACCGTAGTGACATATAATGACAAGTAGTAACCTCGTGGGTTATCGGCTTCTGAAGTCCATACGATGAAGCGAACGTTGTCTACGAACTATCCGGCTGAACCCCTTATTCAGTTGGGTGTACGTCTTGGCTGAGGTATACTGGTGTTCGGTGCAGTGAGTAAAGTTATGAAAACATTTATACCTTGTTCTCGTACATGTGAGTTTCTTTTTACATTGTTAAATTACTGTAGATTTCCAAATTATGCAGATTCAATATTGAAACCGGAAATATATCTATAACTTACGGCAGGAATAGAGTGATAATGTGAGACATGCAACCTGTTTATCGGAAACTGAATTCTCATCGAAAACGATTTCTCATTATCTCTTACGATTTTTAATATTTAGGAATCAATATTGAAACCGAAAGTTGTACTAGTTCTTACTTTAATAGAAGACTCAAGCTGAGATGAAATCTATTTTTTTAAGATTTGGAATCTATACCATAAATCGTTTGGATCGTTAGAGAACGTGTCGATATATATACGACATATGGGTAGGCCAATGACAAAACACGTTAAATTCACTTTAAAAAAAAAATGAGATTGTGGTTGCTCTGGAAACCTTAGATGGAAAGCTATTATTTCCAAATAGTATTCAGTAGAAAAAGCCATTTTAACTAGTTGAAAATTGAGATTGAAATATGTACCAATTACCAAAATTTGTTAAATCCATCATGGCAGCAGATGCAAAACCAGTTAAATCCCTCTTCCATATTCAGTTTCATAAACTGTTAAATCCCAAACCTGCAAATAACCTAATGAGAAAAGCAGAATCACACCCGGTTGATTCCATATTTCAAACAATTTAAGGTTTCGTACTGTATAGGATTAGTTTAGTAATCTGAATATTTATTGCAACTCTTCGTAAATCATTCAAAATTTTATTTGGCAGAATTTGAAGTGTGCGCTTTCATTATTTTTTATTTTTGGACTGAAAATTGAAAAAAAAGAAAATGAAATCTTTAGTTTTACGCCCCACGGTTATGTCGGTTAGGCTAAAGGAGACGGTGATGATGAGAAATGAATGAAATGGTGGAATGAAGAAAGTGGGAGGAAACGGGAGAACCCCGAGAAAACCCACGAGCACGGTGTTTGTCCACCACAAAGTCCACATGGCGCGAGCTGGGATCGAACCAGGGACCCCAAGCACCGGAGGTGAACGCTCTACTACTGAGCCACCACGCAGCATGGACTGAAAATGGAGACACTATACGTCTTAACCTAACTGTTCCTGAAACTTTTCTGTGCTTATTTGCATTTCTTTAATAATTACTAGACAAATGCACGCAAAATCGAAAGAAAACGATACTCTAAGCAGCGATGATCATAATTTTGTTATCAGACAACACCAAAATTGTCTAGAGAACGTACAAGACACATGAAAAACTGGAAACAAAATGTAGCCAAAAAGACAAGGTGAGTAGACTATCTATGGTTAAAAGTCGTTTGGTTTGTATTTCAGGGTAACTCTTTACTTTGAACAGAACATTGTTGGATTAGGTTCTTCTCTAAACGGTCTCTTCAGCTTCAGCAGAACCTCTTTCTTAAAATGTCTCGTGTCAATTATCATTCAAAATTATAACATGCTTCTGGTACAACATGTTAAAAAATTTTGCCACTTATTTACCATTTCTGATTCTCTTTCTGCCATTGTTTTGCTCAAACTCAACATTTGTACATTTTGTTTTGCTATATTTCAAATTCATATATTGGGATAATTGGCAAATTAATATTCACCCTATGTTAGTCCATAAAAGGTTACAAACCCTTCCAAAATATAGTCATTCAGTTTAGAAATGTATACGGATAGATATAATTAACTCCGCTGGTAGTTACGAAGGGTTTGACGATTGAAAGCAGCTCAAAGCTCAAGTTTTACAAAGAGGTTTTTGAGGAATAGAAAAGCGAGAAAATGGTGATGCACAAGAGGACGACGACGATATGGATTTCCATTTAGTAGATTATGATAGGGAGGAGGTTACATAATTCATTTTTTTGCACATTTGGATCCATTATTTCCAATTTAGAACAAAATTAATGTAGCATTTATGTATCCATATTCTTTTGTGCTAATCTTGTGCAATGTATAGTTGATAATACATCCCCCCCCCCCCCATATTTTAGTAGCTATAATACTGATTTCTGACTCTGACTCCCTTTCTTTTTCATGGGTTTTGTATCTTGAGCCTCAACAAAAATGACCGCTCGTCCAAATGCAAAAGCTGTTATTTCCATTTACATACGCAAAACCTGTTAAATCCAAACTATTTTCTTCAATAACGCAATTCACAGACTAGTGTGATTATACAGCTTTCGACAGACCAACACTCACATTATTCGTAATTTTTTAATGTTCTCTAGTTTCTAATGTTATTTTACAATTATGACGTGTTTAAATAGTTTTTCTTGATTTGTCACAAATTTTAAAATGTGAATTTAACGGGTTTTGCTATTTGCCTACTCATATATATTGGTATATATCCATGGTCCTAGTAAATACATAAAGGAGTTTTGGTAATCCGAACTCCTCGAAAATAGTTAATATAATATTAATCTATATATTTTGCATTTCTTAATTCTTTATATACTAGGGAATTTTCTCTTATATAATTTCCCTCTAGTTGAAATTCCACGATTTTTTCTTATTGTCCGCCATTTTAGGCGTAACGAGGATTAGGCCAAACGAGGATCCATTTTTCGCCTAAAATGGCGGACACAGATCTTATCATTTATCTGTCATAAAAGTGTCAGATAATTGGTTAGGCGAAACGAGGATTAGGCCAAACGTGGCGACACGATCAGAAAGTAGGCTAATGACGCTTGAATAAACGTAAAATCAATGCAAATTGTCAAACTCTGTTATTGTAAAGTGTATGTTAGTATGGAACGGATTTATGCATTAACTTGACAATTTCCAGAAACAAGCACTAAGAAATATAAATTACACACTGAAATTATATAATAATAATGAACGGAAGAAAGTTAATTACTAAAGAAATAAATTTTGTAAACCTTCCCTCAAATTTTGTAAACGTGTAACTGGAGAATAACATAATGCTCGTGTAGTTTCATTGCATTCAGTTGAGTACTATGGCACAAAAGTATAATGAAAATGCTGAATTCTGAGAACAAAATATACTTTAAAAAATAAATTTCTCTTTTGACTAAGAGAAATACTCATTCGTTAAATATTTGATAAATGTCGAAGATCGAAATTTACAAATAATTCAATTAAATATTGAAGAAAGTAAATGGCGTAGGGGAGAGGTGGGCAATGGCGATCACCTAAGAAAAATGGGTTATTACCAGTAGCGGCTCTATACCATAATCTGAGGTAGTTCTGCACAGTTTGTTTTTTGTATATTAAATTTCCCGTTTGCAGTAATTAATTATAAAATGTACACAAACCGTATATCTTTTAGCACTCTAATCGTTATACGTTAATGACAATTATAGTTGAAATTAACAAATATATATACAACTTTACTGTATCGCAACCAAAACACTATTGTTTTGCTTATTGGGTGTCAGTGGCGTATTTAGGATTTGTTTCGGGAGGAGCTATACTCAGCATATGAATAAGCACTAAATTTTTCCTTGGGATGCCTACAAGTTTAAATGAATTTCGATAACTCCTCCCTAAATACGCCACCGGTGCGTGTAACAAACTTTAAAAATACCATATCCATATCGTAAGAAACACTGTTTTCAGATATCATAAAAATTTCGGATTTACGTAATGTCTACAGGTAGAAATTTTATTAATACTAGTGAATTATAAATATTTTATTGTTTGTAAATAGTCTATCCGACGTGTCTTCTGCTGTACAAAATGTCCTATTAATCTATCATTAAAGTTCGGCATGATGGATATGAAATCACGCTCGATTGATAAGGCAGCCAAAGCATTGATTCTTTCCTGACATATTGTGCTTCTCGAAAATGTTTTAACTATTTTAAAATTAGAGAAGTAACGTTCTGCTTCAGTTATTGTCGTTGGGGTAATTAGAAGAATTTCCAAAAAGTTTATGCTTTCCTTAAAATTGTCACACAAATTGTGTTTGTTCAGAAAATTTGCACAAACTTGAACAAGGAATACTATTACTTTCAAAGCGCATAACAATTATAGTGAACACCGTTATCAAAAACAAGAGAAGGGAGCCTCATGTACGTCACGTCGTGTGTCTTCGGCTTCTTCGGAAGTATTCGTGAGTTCTGAGCTGCTGGGAGTGCTACAGTGTTGCCAACGGCAGCGGTTTCCCGCTAAATCTAGTGGTTTTACGATCGTGTCTAGCGGTGAAAATTGGCTGGCAGCGGAGCAGCGGGAAACCTAGCTTTTTTAAAAAATATTTTCAACGTATTTCAAAACATGCTACTTTTTGATATAATGTGTTACTGTTGTATTTTTCTTATCTAGGTATTGAACGAGTGTATTGCAGATGCTTGCAAATTATCTGTGTATTATAGAATTGGTATGTGGGAATGTTGCTCTCGGGACGTAGTATGTGGCAACGTTGTCTTTTTTCGAAATCAACGGGACAATCCCGTTTAATCGACTCGTATGTTCATCCCTTTCGTTCATTCACTGGATATGATCGTTCCGAATTAAGCATTCGAGACTGCCTAATTTTGTTCGAATATGGACTCTGTTCCCGCTACCACTTCCCGTCAATTAATAGTTGTTAGTTGATAGTTCTGTGGTCGGTCGTTTCTTTTTTCGGTTTATGCGGACTTGTGATACTTTTAGTGTTTCTTCGCTATAATTACCATTGTGTAGTGTAACAATGGGACGAACAAAAGCAGGTTATTCTCAAAAATTTAGAAAAGACTGGCTAATTGATTCAAACTTGAAAAGACTGGCTGTTGGAAGTTGAGGAAGATCGTACGGTAGCTCGGTGCAAATACTGCAAGTGCAATTTGAAAGCAAAATTTTGTGATCTTATAGCACATAGAAAAACTAAAAAACACGTAAGTGCACCTGAACCTTTTAGTTCAAATAGACAAAAAAAAAAAAAAATCCCGGTGACAAACGTTTCTTTTGACACTGCTCGAGTCGAGGCAGGGTTGGTTTATTTACCTCGTGTCATTGTTCTATTAGAAGCATTGACCATCTTAGTGATTTGTGCAAACGCTATTTCCAAGTGAAAGAGGTACACTTACATCGTAGTAAGTGTAGTGCTATGATCAAGAATATTTTATCTCCATACTTTAAGGAGAACCTTCGGAAAGACATTGGTGACAGTGACTATAGCATTCTTCTTGATGAATCAACGTATCATTTACTATTCCGATGCACGTTCTACTGTCGTGTCTACTTATTTAGGAATGTGCAAGTTACAATCGGCTGATGCTAATTCAATTGTGAAGGTACTAAAAGTAGCTTTGAAAGATTTTGAGCTTGATTTGAAGAAACTACGCGGTTTAGGGACTGATAACGCTAATGTCATGGTGGGAGTTAACAATGGTGTGTAACAAATTGTAAAAAAAGGAATCAATTATCTCGTGTTAGTTTATGTTTGTCATTCTGTGCAACTAGCTGTGTCCACGGCGGCCTTCGAATCACTCCCGAGGAATTTGGAATTTATGATTTCCGAAACTTATAATTGGTTTGATCGATCACCTATCCGGCAACAGGTGTACACAGAATTGTATAGAGCTATAAATGAAGGGTCTAATCCACTTAAAATTGTACAGGTGTCCCATACTAGGTGGTTATCAATAGAGATAACAGTGAAATGGATTCTTGCGCAATGGCTGGAGTTAAAAACGCATTTTCAAATTGGGCGGAACAGTGAAAAGTGCTACACATCTGAATTGCTTTTCCAAATGTACAGTGATCCGAATAATGAAGTGTATTTTTTTATTTTTGAATCGTATCTTAGCAAAAACCCAACACGTAAATCAATCTTTTCACTCGAACTCTGTTGACCCAAGTAAGCTACTGCAAGACCTTGTCTTGCTTACTGAAGGGCTGGCAAAATGAATAGTTGTACCAAATTATCCAGTTAATTTGTTAACTGAGAATATTAAAAACTATGTGAGTTCCAAACCTTATCTGGGTTATGATGTTGAGAAAAGAATATTAGAACTAAAAACGGCTGGTGAGCTTTCGATTGAAAATGAAAGCACAATTCGGGAAAGATGTACGAACTTTATTGTTAAGCTGATATAACAGCTTCAACAGCGTTTACCTGCAAATGTTGAAATATTGAAAAATATTTCAATGTTCGCACCAGAAAACTGTTTGAAAGTGTTAAAGGATCCGATTATTCCTTTGGCGGAACTCATGGGCTTTCCTAAGGAAACCATAACAAAAATTGACTTTCAATGGCAAAAACTCACGTTAGTTGAGTGGAAAAGAACAAAATTCTACAGCGTTTTGGAGTGAAGTTCAAAAATATAAGGATGCAGCAGGAGAAAACCCTTTTCGTGAACTTTCTAATCTCGCTTTGTATCTCCTTGTTTTACCATGGTCAAATGCAGAAATAGAGAGAGCTTTTAGCCAGCTCAATCTCGTGAAGACGAAACTTAGAAATCGAATGGGAAGAGAGATGGTTGACGCTATTCTTACTACTCGTACAGCGTTTAGACGACTCGGGAATTGCTGCCATGATTTCGATTTACCTATTTCCATATTACAAAACATTCACACTATGACAAGAGCAACGTTCTCCAATGTACAAGTTGAAGACGACGAATCGGAGGATGAATTAGCTCATTAATGGATTAGCGGTAAGTACTTCTGTGCTTTAATATTTTAGTGGATAGATTGGGGTTAATTAAAATATGGAGCTTTTTCAGGTGTAGCGGGATTTTTAGCTATATTTGTAGATCGCGATATTTTTTTTTGGTGGAATTCTGGCGGTTTCGGTTTTCAATTTAGCGGGGTTTTGTGCAAACTCGTTGGCAACACTGGGAGTGCAGCTCTAGTAAGTCCTATCCAAGAAACAACGAAAACGTACTACAGTGCGGATGGTGAAGATTTTGGTTTCAATGCTAAAGCATAGGGCAATCCGTGCACAGCTCTTGCAATACTATTAAGCTTCAGAAGGTGTTTCTAATAATACTACGATATGTAGCATATCCGGCAGTACAATTTCAGGACACCGTTAGACCAAATATCATCATTACATGTTATTACCTTGATTAAATTAAACACAATTCAACTCAATTGAAAATACATTTATGCCACTAAAATAGATGGTAGTTTTGCAGTTCTGCAGCACTTATAGGCAAGCGCCCCTGGTTATTACGCAGTTTCATTTGCAAAATATATTCAAACAAATTTGTAAATACATACTCCAATCCTTCTAGTGTGTAAAATAAAAAGAGAAAAGATCATTCTTTCGGTTCGGGAACACGATGGAAAAAACCCAAATTGCTACTTTGGTCGTCATTCCCATCACATGTTGGTGATGGCGATCACAGTACAAGCTTAATAAACACACACAGTTGCATAGGCATTTCTTTTCTTTTTTTTTCTTTTTGCTAAACTGCGCCTTCGAAAGACTGAGAAACGTCAAGTGAATGTTTTATTGACGTTTTTTCAAAGACACACAACAGATATATCCACGTGGTAAGTCAACAGCAGTACAGTCAGCATGCATCCACGATCCACAAAGGTTACACCGATACCAAAGTTTCAGTGTTTGACTAAAGTAAGCGTATTACCTATCTTAGGTCTAGCCTCTTTTATAATTTTTGACTGGAGAAGTATTCCAAAAGTTTGTTGGGAATGGTGATCACCATGGCAGTAAACCGATCACGTTCATCGGCATTCCCAACATTGCGCCAGTTTGAAAATTGAGCTGGTTATACCGTAAAACGTAGTTTTTTTTAAATATAACTATCTGTCGTGCATTAGAGTAAATATAACTTTTTATGAATCTTAGTAACTTCAAGATTTTAAAACCTAAATTATACCTATCGTGAGTAGTGATGATTTAGTATCGTGACCTTCAAAGAGATGCCGCGCCTTGATAAGAGATAGCACATATGTACTGTTTAATTAATGATAAGGGGAGATAGTGAGTATCGAAGGAGGTGATGCAATAGGATGATGAAATTGGGGTTAGGTTTTTTTTCCTGGAGATAGATGACGAAATAATGTTAGGAAAGGTTGAATGACCACTACGAAGGTCACAGTGGATGCTCCCTACCGCATGGTCCCTGGTTCCCAGGACCAAACCACATGGCCACTGAAGACTGCCCCTTGTGCAGGACCCATGGCCCCTATGCAGGACCCATACGAACAGTATGTGAGCATATATAATTGATTACAAGTTAGCTATTAAAAAGGTGGGAGCAGATAAAAGGAAATGGTCCCTGGTTCCCAGGCCCACAGTGGATGACCCCTGGAAATGACCCCCAGGACCCATGGCCCCTATGCAGGACCTATACGAACAGTATGTGAGCATATATAATTGATTACAAGCTACCTGTTAAAAAAGGTGGGAGCAGATAAAAGGAAATGGCCCTATGCAGGTTTACACCGCATGGTCCCTGGAAATGACCCCCAGGACCCATGGCCCCTATGCAGGACCCATACAAACAGTATGTGAGCATATTTTAATGTTTCGTATAGCAAGCTATACTCATACACTATGTGTGTGAGCAGATAAAAGGAAATGGTCCCTGGTTTCCAGGACCACAGTGCATGACCCCTGGAAATGACCTCCAGGACTTACACGAACAGCATGTAAGAAATTTAAAATAAGCCCCTCCCCCTACTACAGATATACTATGAAAAGGGTAATATTTATTAAAAACATTTTTCTTACTTGTGAGCTGAAGACTAAATGGCACAGACATCCTTCCTTGAGAGCCGATGAAATTGAAATGAACGAGAGAAAAGCCGTTTGGCTTGGCTTTAGTGACGTCAAGATTAACTTTGTATCGTATCAGAATGATAAAACTGATTGACCTAAATGATTATAGACTTTACTTATTTACAAGAAACACAGATTACTTGCAATCATCTACAAACATTTGTATGATTTGAACTTAATGAGAGCTTTGAATAACAATCACGTGCGAGGTTAAAAACCTTTATTATTGACAACCATGAGTGATATCTAACAGAGTTAATCACAGATGGATCACGAGTTTATGTGTCCGAGTTTAATAGATATTGATGATAGAAAAAATAAACCGATAATCACGAGAACTGATGGGTTATTGAAAGCTTGCCCTATCACAAACTGAACTTGTATTTGTAAATACATATAAACAATTTGGAAACGTTATTACTTAGAGATAACCATAGAACGGCGAAAACATTTATTTTGTTATTACAATTTAATACGAAAAAAATAAACTGCAACTTTAGAGATTAATTCCCCGAACTGAACAATTATTATTATTGTATGGATTTAATGTCTTCGGTGAGAACATTGAGTATGCCCCGCTTATATGCAATAAAGCACACGGACTTATGAGAAAAAATTGCTCCGCCTATACTAAATAAAGTACTTATATATATATATATAATTCCATATGTTCCCTTTTTTTATATTATAATTGTTGCTATTGAGAGTGGCTCTATAGTAATTAAATATGTGACTGCGTGTGTGTGTGTGTTTGCGATTTCTAAAAAGTTTGGACGACCATCGAAAATTGTATGTTATTATTGCACTTGATGTATATATTCACACATATTTACTGACGCGCCTTTTGTACATTAATATTTAAACCTAGGGCTAACGAACAAATGCGAAATTGTAAATTACTTTTAAAAGTATAACACATAATCGTTAACGTGCCCCACAGGCATTTACATTGAAACGTGAGAAAAAAGTGATTAATCGTAAAACATTTTAACATTAATGCCGCGCCTTTGTTTGAAATGCTATTAATTTTGCGCGCTCACACAAAGATTTATTTTTATTATAGCAAACATTTACGGAAATAATTTTAAAATACCATTACCATGTAACACAGGTTGGTTACGCCTTGTTACAATTGCACTTACGCGAAAGCGAAATAAAAATTACTGTGTGCACCTAACACATGTTGGTTGTACTTTTTAAAATTGCACGTACGCGAAAGCGAAATAAAAATTACTGTGTTCACCTAGCACATATTGGTTGTACTTTTTACAATTGAACGTACGCTAATGCGAAATAAAAATTACTGTGTTCACCTAGCACAAGCTGTTTGTACTTTTAAATTGCACGTACGCTAATACGAATATTTATCACAAGGTGACCACCAACTTACATTTGAGAACGCGTTATAAAATATTTTTAGTATAGATACTGCGCGCTGGCATTTATTTATTTATTGATTATTACCTTCCGCGGACAAATTAGTTGCCTAGCACAAAAATTAAATTGCCTATTTATTATAATAATTATTCGAACACTTTGTTATTAAGCTAACCTAAGATGCTTATACTCGCTAACGCGCCTTTACTTGAAAACCACATGGGTTTTTACTAAGGTAACCTAAGATGTTTATATTTGCTAATGCGCATTTACTGGAAAACCATATGGTTCCTTAATAAACTAATCTAAGATGCCTATAGTCGCTAACGCGCCTTTACTTGAAAACCACATGATTTTTTTACTAAGCTAACCTAAACTGGTTATACTTGCTAACGACCCCCTATCGTAACGTGACCGTCCCTAACGCACCTTTATCCTATCGCAACATTATTTACCTTTGATAATAATGTATAAATTAATTATTATTATTTTGTTTTAACTTGTTGCTACGCGTTTGCTAATACTAAATAATTGCTTGGGAACAACTTAAATGCACACCGGCTTTACTATGCACTGCCCCACTTGTTTGCGCGATGGCTTTGCCCTGCCCTGTACACTTGGCGCGTATGCTTTTTTATATAGATTAAGCGCAACTGCTATGTATATACCCTGAACTTATTTGAGGAAACAAGTTAAATGTGTACCTGCTTTGCCCTGCCCTACCCACTTGTTTGCATGTATGGTTTTTATAGACCGAGCCCTAAATTTAATTTGCACATGGACACCGACTGCTACGCCTTAAAAACTATTAAATATAATTAATGTACGCATGCTTTCGTATAAATGCAGGTACGTTTTTCCACATGTACACCGACTGCTACGGCTTTAAAAAGTATTTATTGTAATTATTGTACGCATGCTTCCGTATAAATGTAAGCATTTTTTCCCGAATGGACTTTTACTGCTACACGTTTAGAACTAATAAATGTAATTAATGCACGCATGCTTCCGTATAAATGCAGGCACGTTTTTCCACATGTACACCGACTGTTACGCATTAACATTAATAAATGTACGCATGCTTCCGTATAAATGCACGCACGTTTTTCCACATGAACAGCAAGTGGTAAACATTTGTTACAAACTAAATTTTTACTCACTGCTATATTCTCATGCACCTACATTAACAAATACGAAATATAATTTGATTTTTAAAACAAGAACAACAACCTGCATTCGGCTAACATTCACATGGCGGGCACATTGTTTTAAATAGTGTAGACTAGCATCATTTGCTTAATGAACATAAAAACACTTATATTTTAATAATAAATTAAGCATTCATAAAAATAAAATTTATATAGTAAATTATGTACAAAAAAAGTTACCTTCATAAATTTTTTAGCTGGAAGTGTAAGCCATGTGCTATCATGATTCACAGACACGATATTGCATATTTACGATTACACCCACTAGGAGGCACCACTAATGAGGCGTTGCGATACCGTATGTAACTTTTTGCGACTTGCAAGTGACTTTAGTAATTGAAACAACTTATTAATAAATGTGTTTTTACTAAGAAACGGTAATTTTTATATTATAGTTTTAGTACATGTAGCAAAAAAGTATATGTGTTGTCTAGATTGTAAAATAAAAAATAAAGTGAATATTGCGTTAACGCAAACCAAGATGGAAAGTGCAATACTGCATTGTGAATAATTATTGCGTTTAAAATTGCGAATGGACCCTTTCAGTTAACTTTATAGATTATTACAATACTTATTTTATACAGAAAATAGAAGACCACGGCTGCTATTATGGACCATTTGCCTTCGTGTCTACCATTTTATGGAATGATACCCCCTTATGATTTTTGGACATTGTATTGCAATCCTTATAATATTTATTCAAACAGTATGTAAGACACAATGTATTAGTCAAAGACTATTTAGGGGATATTCAAGGGGGCAAACTAAGCATAGTCAAGGGGGCAATTTAAGAATAGTTAAGGGTGTATACTAAAGATAATCAAAGGATAGTTAACCCATACTAAGGATATTTAAAGAGTAGTTAGGCCATAGTAAGAATATTCAAGGACTATTTAGGGGATAATTAAAGGGTAGTTAGCCCATAATAAGGATATTTAAAGACTAGTTAGCCCAAACTAAGGATATTCAAGGACTATTTAGGAGATAATTAAAGGGTAGTTAGCCCATACTAAGGATATTTAAGGACTATTTAGGGGATATTCAAAGGATATTCAGGGAATATTTAAAGGATATTTAAGGATTATTTAGGGGAATATTTAAAGACAAGTTAGGGGAAGGTTAATTATAGAGTGCAGAATGAGGGCCTTTGTTTTGGTATATATAGTTTAAGAATAAATATTGCGGTGGGGCGCAGTAGAGAATGAAGGCCTTTTCTTTTGATATACTTAGTTTAAGAATAAATATTGCGGTGGGGCGCAGTAGAGAATGAAGGCCTTTTGTTTTGATATACTTAGTTTAAGTATAACTTTTGCGGTTGGCCGCAGTACAGAATGAGGACCGTTTTTTTGCTATACTTAGTTTAAGAATAAATTTTGCGTTGGGCTGCAGTAGAGAATGAGGGCCTTTTCTTTTTGCTATATTTAGTTTGAGAATAAATTTTGCGATGGGGCGCAGTAGAGAATAAGGGCCTTTTCTTTTTGTTATAATTAGTTTCAGAATAAATTTTGCGATGAGCCGCAGTACAGAATGAGGGCCTTTTCTTTTGGTATATTTAGTTTGAGAATAAATATTGCGATGGGCAGAATGTGACTTAGCTTATTTTACAATTGGAATAAGGCTATATAGATGTGTACTGTTAATGCAAGCGGATATAGAATAGGTCTTGGGCTATTTTACAATTGGAATAAGACCACATAGATGTGTACTGTTAACGAAATCGTGTATAGAATGGGTTTTAAGATATTTTAAAATTGGAATAAGGTTACATACATGTGTACTGTTATTGGAAACACGTATAGAATGGGTTTTAGGATATTTCAGAATTTTGGAATAAGGTTACATAGATAGGTACTGTTAATGCAAACGCATATAGAATGGGAATTGGAAAAAATGGGCAGAGACCTGTTGTTTTATAATCCCGTTTGCAGACGACTTAATACTATACTTAATGCTTTTGAATAAGGCCGCTAAGTGGCAATACTTAACATATGATTGCGTGAAAACATACGTGAATTTGTTGAATATAATGATATATATTAACATAATATTTCATTTGGCACTATTTTGTATGTCCAGCTATATTTAATGACAGTACTAAAGACGGAGAACATGTTTGTAGCAAATTTATTACCGAAGAACTTAAGACATGAACTGAGGTTTTGCGCGCTTTGAAAACCCGGATGAATTGACCTTTGTACGATTAGATAAACTTGTTGAACGACGAAACATCATGTGAGGATGAGTAATTTTGACCATTGATACATGATTAAACATTATGTGATAAGTAATTGGAGCTACAAACGTATGATTAAGTAACACGTGATTGATAACTAACCACGTTTGATTATGCATAAGATGAACACGTGATGGGATGTTCACCAACACATGAATAAACATTATATGACATTGCCATAAGTAATCATGATTTTACATATTGTGAACATGTGATGGGAACGCTATGATAAGATATTATAAAAGAAACTGATAACGTACTACGAAATAAGATAGATAGGGTATTGAACTTATATGATTAAAGAACCTTGTTATTAATTAAGATTGGCAGAGCGTTGAATACACAAGCGAGAGATTACCAATGATAAAACTGAATTTAACATTATAGATGTCTTGAACTTTGAAAACTTGTTGTTTTGGAAATAATATTTGTTTTAATAGGTCGGTTTAAAATATCATGTGGTTTGACTACAACATGATATCATATTGTTTACATGTTTTTCGTATATCATGTGCTTATGATTACGGGTTGTTTTTGAAATTATATTTGAAAAATATAATGATCATGTGATATGACGTTGGTGATAAAATGTTTCCTTGTATACTGGGTTTTGAAGGGAAGTTGTTCATAGAGTCATTAACGCTGTAGAGTCGATTAAGAATTAAGTAGAGAGGCAGATTTGAGATGGATTGTAACTCGTCGTATTTTAATATTGAACCGGCAAAGAAGAAGTTTAAGTCTTCAGACTATTTTTCTGAAATTTCCATAGACGCTCCGGATTCTCCAGAAATAATTATTGAGGAAGAGATTATTGATCTTAGGGATGAACCGGTTTTAATTCCCACATCTCCAGTGGGATCACTTTCAATATTGAGAACATCAAATACTGGACCATTCTTTGGTACATCATTAAAAGTACCAGCAATGAAATGGACCTTAACGCCAGATGCTGAGGAAGAAGAAGAAGCAAGACCACCATCATTGATATATGTGAATGAGGAGGAAGCAAGACCCCCATCACCCGATTTATTTATTGAAGAGGAGGAAGAAGCAACACCACCAGAACAACAACCATTGATATTTGTGGAGGAGGAGGAAGCAAGACCGCCATCACCAGATTTATTTATTCAAGAGGAAGAAGAAGCAAGGTTTCCATCAATATATGGTGATGAGGAGGAGGAAGCAAGACCACCATTGCCAGATTTATTTATTGAAGAGGAGGAAGAAGCAAGACCACCAATGTCATATGTAAAGGAGGAAGAAGAAGTAAGGCCCCCATCGCCAGACTTATTTAGTGAGGTGGAGGAAGAGGAAATTTTTTGTTTATTTCAGGAGTTGGACGATTTTAAACCTGATACACCAAATGCAAGTGTTACACCATCACCACAAAAGGAACCAATGGATTTATCAGTGCGACGAAAAGAAAAGTGAGAGTGCGGTTTTGATATTGTGGACAAAAACTGTGTTCATGAAAGTGTTTTAAATTTGAAACCTGAAAGTGTATTATTGTGTGAAGGCTGCAACTTTAATTATTACAATCAGCTTGCACATCATTGTTTGCTGGCAAACCAACTATCATTGGAGGCAGAAGCTTGGCTTATTATGTCAAGTGAAAATGTAAGAAATGATGTTTATATTATTTATTTGATTTCACATGCTAATATGTATGTAAATGAACATTTGTTTAACAGTCATTATAATGAATTATTACAAAATCCGAAATATATTGAGGATTTACCAAATATACTTTTGGAGAAAGACAGAAATGTAACATTTAATGCTTGATTTTTGTATACATATTTTCTTTTGTACACATATTATTTCTTTGTATTATTATTTTGCTTGTATATATTTTTCTGTTAGTGAAATAAATATTTAACCAAAATTTTATTTTTGATTTTTATTTATTATTAAAAACTTTTCCTGAATAATAAAAATAGGTAATATACTATTATTGGATATAAGAATTGGTATTTACAATGAGCTTTAATTTAAAGAAACTTATTTTTCAAATACACAACTTGTAAATTATAAAAAGTTATTCGTTAATTAGAAATGCAATATGAAAACTGTAGAAACTTTTTCATATACATATGGTATAAAAATTCGAAAAAACAAGTATAAAACAAAATGAAAATGAAAATGAAAATACAAGTTTAAAAAAACAAAATGCAAAAACGCAAACTAAAAAAGTTTTCTCACATGCATGCATTATAAAATGTACAAGTAAATTTTATGACATGTGAATTTTGTCTTGTTATATGCACATGTTAAAGTTTTTTAGTGGCATGAATTAATTTTCACAGAATACTTTAAGCATAATGTAAAACGCATTTACACAAAAGAAAAATACATTTAAGGAAATAATAATAATAATAAATGAAAACAAGTAATATACACTGACAAACCTGCGCAGATGATTGAGCATATGCTTCTTTTTCTAGATTTCCAGGAAATCTTATGTAAAAAGGCTTATGCTCAATCTTCTGCGCAGGTTTGTGATTATAAATCAGGTCATGGCTCATACTGATATAAAGCGGATTCTACCGTGATAAGATATACAGTCAGAGGCCGTCTGTTTCCGCTAGTTCCAAACGAAAAAGAAATACATCACTACATATAAAACTATTTTCAACTTCTTATAATAAAAAACAAAAAGGTGAAATTCAAACTAATCGTTTATTATCCAAAAGTAATACTGTAGAATCTAAGTATATTTCACCACGTCAAAAACAGTTTCAACTTGAAAAACAAAAGAAAATTATACTTGTTAATCCAAATGATCCTGAAATTCCTGAAGAAGATGATACATGTCGCAAAATATTTCCAACACAGGAGCCAATACCCGAACAAGTGTATAGAAGAAGTTTCAGAGATTCAAATGAAAAACCATTTGAAGAGAAAGTAACAAGTGAAAATACAATTTTTAATGATAATCTTATATTCAACGAAGTAAAGTGTAATTGTACTCCTAATAGCGTAACTGAAATTTGTGTAAAACAATTACTAGAAAATTATAAACTTTCTGAACCTTTACTTTGTGAAGGTTGTGCAAATCGTAGTGAAAATAAAACTGTACATAAATGTTTAACTGAAACCGCTGAGGAATTAAATACTAATGTGTGGAATTTCCTAATTAAAAAATCAACACGTGATCAAATATTAAAACAATGTTTGAAAATTCATGTAAAATATATAAATACCAACATTATTCCAAATCTTATAAACAAATTTAACTATACATATCAGGAAATTACATTTAATGATTATCATATTTTTGATTTAAGAGAAGCATATCTTGAAAAAGATAAAAATGTGTTTCAAAAATCGTTATTGTAAACACCGGTGTATTTTCCTAAATAAATACGAGGAATGCGAATATAATTGTTCTTCTTTTTCTATAAAAGAACACTGTGTCTTAATGTGTATTGCCCGCTGGAAACCACCGCGAGAACTTTTGTGTTACGGATGTTTTCAAAACAGGAGCAAAATAGAAGAACACGATTGTATTACTTCGGACTATAATATGTTATGCTATAATGCATGGCGTACAATGGTAAGCGCACAAACTTTTGATGATTTATATGATCAATTTGCAGCAGTGCATTGTGATACTGAAATTGATGATTGGGAATTTACATGGACATTATATAACATTTTATTAAACAAAGACAACATTGAATTAATTACTTGTTTATTTTTACAAAATATTTACTATATAATCCTCATTTTAAAAAGTTTTAATGGAAACTCTTCTGTTAATCAACTACATAATAGTAAAAACAATGTGTATAAATTAGTGGAAAACTGTTCAATATGTAATTGTGCATATACTAATATAAATCTTGAATGTATTAAACAATATATCAAAGAATGTTAACATTATTAGAAATACGAATGTATCTGTCTGTATATTTTATTGCAAATAAAATTTTATCAGTGTATATTACTTGTTTTCATTTATTATTATTATTATTTCCTTAAATGTATTTTTCTTTTGTGTAAATGCGTTTTACATTATGCTTAAAGTATTCTGTGAAAATTAATTCATGCCACTAAAAAACTTTAACATATGCATATAACAAGACAAAATTCACATGTCATAAAATTTACTTGTACATTTTATAATGCATGCATGTGAGAAAACTTTTTTTTAGTTTGCGTTTTTGCATTGTGTTTTTTTAAACTTGTATTTCCATTTTCATTTTCATTTTGTTTTATACTTGTTTTTTCGAATTTTTATACCATATGTATATGAAAAAGTTTCTACAGTTTTCATATTGCATTTCTAATTAACGAATAACTTTTTATAATTTACAAGTTGTGTATTTGAAAAATAAGTTTCTTTAAATTAAAGCTCATTGTAAATACCAATTCTTATATCCAATAATAGTATATTACCTAATTTTATTATTCAGGAAAAGTTTTTAATAATAAATAAAAATCAAAAATAAAATTTTGGTTAAATATTTATTTCACTAACAGAAAAATATATACCAGCAAAATAATAATACAAAGAAATAATATGTGTACAAAAGAAAATATGTATACAAAAATCAAGCATTAAATGTTACATTTCTGTCTTTCTCCAAAAGTATATTTGGTAAATCCTCAATATATTTCGGATTTTGTAATAATTCATTATAATGTCTGTTAAACAAATGTTCATTTACATACATATTAGCATGTGAAATCAAATAAATAATATTAACATCATTTCTTACATTTTCACTTGACATAATAAGCCAAGCTTCTGCCTCCAATGATAGTTGGTTTGCCAGCAAACAATGATGTGCAAGCTGATTGTAATAATTAAAGTTGCAGCCTTCACACAATAATACACTTTCAGGTTTCCACTTTAAAATACTTTCATGAACACAGTTTTTGTCCACAATATCAAAACCGCACTCTCACTTTTCTTTTCGTCGCACTGATAAATCCATTAGTTCCTTTTGTGGTGATGGTGTAACACTTGCATTTGGTGTATCAGGTTTAAAATCGTCCAACTCCTGAAATAAACAAAAAATTTCCTCTTCCTCCACCTCACTAAATAAGTCTGGCGATGGGGGCCTTACTTCTTCTTCCTCCTTTACATATGACATTGGTGGTCTTGCTTCTTCCTCCTCTTCAATAAATAAATCTGGCAATGGTGGTCTTGCTTCCTCCTCCTCATCCACATTTATTGATGGAAACCTTGCTTCTTCATCCTCTTCAATAAATAAATCTGGTAATGGGGGTCTTGCTTCTTCCTCCTCCACATATATCAATGGTTGTTGTTCTGGTGGTGTTGCTTCTTCCTCCTCTTCAATAAATAAATCGGGTGATGGGGGTCTTGCTTCCTCCTCATTCACATATATCAATGATGGTGGTCTTGCTTCTTCTTCTTCCTCAGCATCTGGCGTTAAGTTCCATTTCATTGCTGGTACTTTTAATGATGTACCAAACAATGGTCCAGTATTTGATGTTCTCAATATTGAAGGTGATCCCACTGGAGATGTGGGAATTAAAACCGGTTCATCCCTAAGATCAATAATCTCCTCCTCAATAATTATTTCTGGAGATTCCGGAGCGTCTATGGAAATTTCAGAAAAATAGTCTGAAGACTTAAACTTCTTCTTTGCCGGTTCAATATTAAAATACGACGAGTTACAATCCATCTCAAATCTGCCTCTCTACTTAATTCTTAATCGACTCTACAGCGTTAATGACTCTATGAACAACTTCTCTTCAAAACCCAGTATATAAGGAAACATTTTATCACCAACGTCATATCACATGATCATTATATTTTTCAAATATAATTTCAAAAACAACCCGTAATCATAAGCACATGATATACGAAAAACATGTAAACAATATGTTATCATGTTGTAGTCAAACCACATGATATTTTAAACCGACCTATTAAAACAAATATTATTTCCAAAACAACAAGTTTTCAAAGTTCAAGACATCTATAATGTTAAATTCAGTTTTATTTATCATTGGTAATCTCTCGCTTGTGTATTCAACGCTCTGCCAATCTTAATTAATAACAAGGTTCTTTAATCATATAAGTTCAATACCCTATCTATCTTATTTCGTAGTACGTTATCAGTTTCTTTTATAATATCTCTTCATAGCGTTCCCATCACATGTTCACAATATGTAAAATCATGATTACTTATGGCAATGTCATATAATGTTTATTCATGTGTTGGTGAACATCCCATCACGTGTTCATCTTATGCATAATCAAACGTGGTTAGTTATCAATCACGTGTTACTTAATCATACGTTTGTAGCTCCAATTACTTATCACATAATGTTTAATCATGTATCAATGGTCAAAATTACTCATCGTCACATGATGTTTCGTCGTTCAACAAGTTTATCTAATCGTACAAAGGTCAATTCATCCGGGTTTTCAAAGCGCGCAAAACCTCAGTTCATGTCTTAAGTTCTTCGGTAATAAATTTGCTACAAACATGTTCTCCGTCTTTAGTACTGTCATTAAATATAGCTGGACATACAAAATAGTGCCAAATGAAATATTATGTTAATATATATCATTATATTCAACAAATTCACTTATGTTTTCACGCAATCATATGTTAAGTATTGTTACTTAGCGGCCTTATTCAAAAGCATTAAGTATAGTATTAAGTCGTCTGCAAACGGGATTATAAAACAACAGGTCTCTGCCCATTTTTTCCAATTCCCATTCTATATGCGTTTGCATTAACAGTACCTATCTATGTAACCTTATTCCAAAATTCTGAAATATCCTAAAACCCATTCTATACGTGTTTCCAATAACAGTACACATGTATGTAACCTTATTCCAATTTTAAAATATCTTAAAACCCATTCTATACACGATTTCGTTAACAGTACACATCTATGTGGTCTTATTCCAATTGTAAAATAGCCCAAGACCTATTCTATATCCGCTTGCATTAACAGTACACATCTATATAGCCTTATTCCAATTGTAAAATAAGCTAAGTCACATTCTGCCCATCGCAATATTTATTCTCAAACTAAATATACCTAAAGAAAAGGCCCTCATTCTGTACTGCGGCTCATCGCAAAATTTATTCTGAAACTAATTATAACAAACAGAAAAGACCCTCATTCTCTACTGCGCCCCATCGCAAAATTTATTCTCAAACTAAATATAGCAAAAAGAAAAGGCCCTCATTCTCTACTGCAGCCCAACGCAAAATTTATTCTTAAACTAAGTATAGCAAAAAAAACGGCCCTCATTCTGTACTGCGGCCAACCGCAAAATTTATACTTAAACTAAGTATATCAAAACAAAAGGCCTTCATTTTCTACTGCGCCCCACCGCAATATTTATTCTTAAACTAAGTATATCAAAAGAAAAGGCCTTCATTCTCTACTGCGCCCCACCGCAATATTTATTCTTAAACTATATATACCAAAACAAAGGCCCTCATTCTGCACTCTATAATTAACCTTCCCCTAACTTGTCTTTAAATATTCCCCTAAATAATCCTTAAATATCCTTTAAATATTCCCTGAATATCCTTTGAATATCCCCTAAATAGTCCTTAAATATCCTTAGTATGGGCTAACTACCCTTTAATTATCCCCTAAATAGTCCTTGAATATCCTTAGTTTGGGCTAACTAGTCTTTAAATATCCTTGTTATGGGCTAACTACCCTTTAATTATCCCCTAAATAATCCTTGAATATTCTTACTATGGCCTAACTACTCTTTAAATATCCTTAGTATGGGTTAACTATCCTTTGATTATCTTTAGTATACACCCTTAACTATTCTTAAATTGCCCCCTTGACTATGCTTAGTTTGCCCCCTTGAATATCCCCTAAATAGTCTTTGACTAATACATTGTGTCTTACATACTGTTTGAATAAATATTATAAGGATTGCAATACAATGTCCAAAAATCATAAGGGGGTATCATTCCATAAAATGGTAGACACGAAGGCAAATGGTCCATAATAGCAGCCGTGGTCTTCTATTTTCTGTATAAAATAAGTATTGTAATAATCTATAAAGTTAACTGGAAGGGTCCATTCGCAATTTTAAACGCAATAATTATTCACAATGCAGTATTGCACTTTCCATCTTGGTTTGCGTTAACGCAATATTCACTTTATTTTTTATTTTACAATCTAGACAAGACATATACTTTTTTCCTACATTTACTAAAACTATAATATAAAAATTACCGTTTCTTAGTAAAAACACATTTATTAATAAGTTGTTTCAATTACTAAAGTCACTTGCAAGTCGCAAAAAGTTACATACGGTATCGCAACGCCTCATTAGTGGTGCCTCCTAGTGGGTGCAATCGTAAATATGCAATATCGTGTCTGTGAATCATGATAGCACATGGCTTACACTTCCAGCTAAAAAATTTATAAAGGTAACCTTTTTTTGTACATAATTTTCTATATAAATTTTATTTTTATGAATGCTTAATTTATTATTAAAATATAAGTGTTTTTATGTTCATTAAGCAAATGATGCTAGTCTACACTATTTAAAACAATGTGTCCGCCATGTGAATGTTAGCCGAATGCAGGTTGTTGTTGTTTTTGTTTTAAAAATCAAATTATATTTCGTATTTGTTAATGTAGGTGCATGAGAATATAGCAGTGAGTAAAAATTTAGTTTGTAACAAATGTTTACCACTTGCTGTTCATGTGGAAAAACGTGCGTGCATTTATACGGAAGCATGCGTACATTTATTAATGTTAATGCGTAACAGTCGGTGTACATGTGGAAAAACGTGCCTGCATTTATACGGAAGCATGCGTGCATTAATTACATTTATTAGTTCTAAACGTGTAGCAGTAAAAGTCCATTCGGGAAAAAATGCTTACATTTATACGGAAGCATGCGTACAATAATTACAATAAATACTTTTTAAAGCCGTAGCAGTCGGTGTACATGTGGAAAAACGTACCTGCATTTATACGAAAGCATGCGTACATTAATTATATTTAATAGTTTTTAAGGCGTAGCAGTCGGTGTCCATGTGCAAATTAAATTTAGGGCTCGGTCTATAAAAACCATACATGCAAACAAGTGGGTAGGGCAGGGCAAAGCAGGTACACATTTAACTTGTTTCCTCAAATAAGTTCAGGGTATATACATAGCAGTTGCGCTTAATCTATATAAAAAAGCATACGCGCCAACAAGTGTACAGGGCAGGGCAAAGCCATCGCGCAAACAAGTGGGGCAGTGCATAGTAAAGCCGGTGTGCATTTAAGTTGTTCCCAAGCAATTATTTAGTATTAGCAAACGCGTAGCAACAAGTTAAAACAAAATAATAATAATTAATTTATACATTATTATCAAAGGTAAATAATGTTGCGATAGGATAAAGGCGCGTTAGGGACGGTCACGTTACGATAGGGGGTCGTTAGCAAGTATAACCAGTTTAGGTTAGCTTAGTAAAAAAATCATGTGTTTTTCAAGTAAAGGCGCGTTAGCGGCTATAGGCATCTTAGGTTAGCTTAATAAAAACCATATGGTTTTCCAGTAAATGCGCATTAGCAAATATAAACATCTTAGGTTACCTTAGTAAAAAACCATATGGTTTTCAAGTAAAGGCGCGTTAGCGACTATAGGCATCTTAGGTTAGTTTATTAAGGAACCATATGGTTTTCCACTAAATGCGCATTAGCAAATATAAACATCTTAGGTTACCTTAGTAAGAAACCATGTGGTTTTCATGTAAAGGCGCGTTAGCGACTATAGGCATCTTAGGTTAGTTTATTAAGGAACCATATGGTTTTCCACTAAATGCGCATTAGCAAATATAAACATCTTAGGTTACCTTAGTAAAAAAACCATGTGGTTTTCAAGTAAAGGCGCGTTAGCGACTATAAGTATCTTAGGTTACTTTATTAAGGAACCATATTGTTTTCCAGTAAAGGCGCATTAGCAAATATAAACATCTTAGGTTACCTTAGTAAAAAACCATGTGGTTTTCAAGTAAAGGCGCGTTAGCGAGTATAGGCATCTTAGGTGAGCTTACTAAACAAAGTGTTCGAATAATTATTATAATAAATAGGCAATTTAATTTTTGTGCTACGCAACTAATTTGTCCGCGGAAGGTAATAATCAATAAATAAATAAATGCCAGCGTGCAGTATTAATACTAAAAATATTTTATAACGCGTTCTCAAATGTAAGTTGGTGGTCACCTTGTGTTAAATATCCGTATTAGCGTACGTGCAATTTTAAAAGTACAAACAGCTTGTGCTGGGTGAACACAGTAATTTTTATTTCGCATTAGCGTACGTTCAATTGTAAAAAGTACAACCAATATGTGCTAGGTGAACACAGTAATTTTTATTTCGCTTTCGCGTACGTGCAATTTTAAAAAGTACAACCAACATGTGTTAGGTGCACACAGTAATTTTTATTTCGCTTTCGCGTAAGTGCAATTGTAACAAGGCGTAACCAACCTGTGTTACATGGTAATGGTATTTTAAAATTATTTCCGTAAATGTTTGCTATAATAAAAATAAATCTTTGTGTGAGCGCGCAAAATTAATAGCATTTCAAACAAAGGCGCGGCATTAATGTTAAAATGTTTTACGATTAATCACTTTTTTCTCACGTTTCAATGTAAATGCCTGTGGGGCACGTTAACGATTATGTGTTATACTTTTAAAAGTAATTTACAATTTCGCATTTGTTCGTTAGCCCTAGGTTTAAATATTAATGTACAAAAGGCGCGTCAGTAAATATGTGTGAATATATACATCAAGTGCAATAATAACATACAATTTTCGATGGTCGTCCAAACTTTTTAGAAATCGCAAACACACACACACACGCAGTCACATATTTAATTACTATAGAGCCACTCTCAATAGCAACAATTATAATATAAAAAAGGGAACATATGGAATTATATATATATATATAAGTACTTTATTTAGTATAGGCGGAACAATTTTTTTCATAAGTCCGTGTGCTTTATTGCATATAAGCGGGGCATACTCAATGTTCTCACCGTAAACATTAAATCCATACAATAATAATAATTGTTCAGTTCGGGGCATTAATCTCTAAAGTTGCAGTTTATTTTTTTCGTATTAAATTATAATAACAAAAAAATAAATGTTTTCGCCGTTCTATGGTTATCTCTAAGTAATAACGTTTCCAAGTTGTTTATATGTATTTGCAAATAAAAGTTCAGTTTGTGATAGGGCAAGCGTTCAATAACCCATCAGTTCTCGTGATTATCGGTTTATTTTTTCTATCATCAATATCAATTAAACTGGGACACACAAACTCGTGATCCATCTGTGATTAACTCTGTTAGATATCACTCATGGTTGTCAATAATAAAGGTGTTTAACATCGTACGTGATTGTTATTCAAAGTTTTCATGAAGTTCAAATCATACAAATGTTTGTAGATGATTGCAAGTAATCTGTGTTTCTTGTAAATAAGTAAAGTCTATAATCATTTAGGTCAATCAGTTTTATCATTCTGATACGGTACAAAGTTAATCTTGACGTCACTAAAGCCAAGCCAAACGGCTTTTCTCTCGTTCATTTCAATTTCATCGGCTCTCAAGGAAGGATGTCTGTGCCATTTAGTTTTCAGCTCACAAGTAAGAAAAATGTTTTTAATAAATATTACCCTTTTCATAGTATATCTGTAGTAGGGGGAGGGGCTTATTTTAAATTTCTTACATGCTGTTCGTGTAAGTCCTGGAGGTCATTTCCAGGGGTCATCCACTGTGGTCCTGGAAACCTGGGACCATTTCCTTTTATCTGCTCACACACATAGTGTATGAGTATAGCTTGCTATACGAAACATTAAAATATGCTCACATACTGTTCGTATGGGTCCTGGGGGTCATTTCCAGGGACCATGCGGTGTAAGCCTGCACAGGGCCATTTCCTTTTATCTGCTCACATCTTCTTTTAACAGGTAGCTTGTAATCAATTATATATGCTCACATACTGTTCGTATGGGTCCTGCATAGGGGCCATGGGTCCTGGGGGTCATTTCCAGGGGTCATCCACTGTGGGCCTGGGAACCAGGGACCATTTCCTTTTATCTGCTCCCACCTTTTTAATAGCTAGCTTGTAATCAATTATATATGCTCACATACTGTTCGTATGGGTCCTGCATAGGGGCCATGGGTCCTGCACAGGGGGCAGTCTTCAGGGCCATGTGGTGTGGTCCTGGGAACCAGGGACCATGCGGTAGGGAGCATCCACTGTGACCTTCGTAGTGGTCATTCAACCTTTCCTAACATTATTTCGTCATCTATCTCCAGAAAAAAAAACCTAACCCCAATTTCATCATCCTATTGCGTCACCTCCTTCGATACTCACTATCTCCCCTTATCCTTAATTAAACAGTACATATGTGCAATCTCTTATCAGGCGCGGCATCTTTTTGACGGTCACGATACTAAATCATCACTACTATCGTGAGTTGAAATATGTAGATTCTTATAAGAAAATCAACAAAAACAAGTTTCAGTACGCTGTAGATTTCAATTTACTCGGACAACTTTAACAAACACACAAGAAACCTTGCTACAAGAGGCAGATGGCAGCACTAGTTTGACTTCTCCTCGGATCACGCAAGAGGGCAAAGTGAGCAGATCGCCATTCCCAACTAATTGCCATTCCCTCCTCAACCCTACAGTGGTTTTAATTTTCACATTTTATAAATTTTGAAAATTTTGTAATTAGTACAGAATGTGGGAAAATTAAGAGCAAAATGGAAGTTTCTATCTTTCCAGATGGGATTTTATAAAGTTCCTGGTTGGCATAATTGAATATCAATAATTACCCGTCGTCCATTGCCATTCCTAGCGTAATAGTGTTAGATCTAACACATTTTTGGACATACTAGTACCCACCTAGTATCTTGGTGTTTGCATTATCGTGAAATCTATCATATTTTTTTTATATCCATAATGTTTTCTTCCGTGAGTTTGAGCATGGATAGTTAAATGACCCATGGGGAATAAGCCTCAAAGCTTCTTTTTTTTAAAAAAAAATTAAAAAAACAAGGCAAAGCAATAAAAAAATACACACGTTTTTCTTACACTATGTCAACTTGAAGTGTTCCAACCGCACTCCGAAAATGTCAAGGGTTTTCGGTCACTTCTCTGGCACCTCCAAATTGTACTTTTTCAAAAGGGATTGTATTCTATTGTTTTTATTTGTCATTTACAAGAAACTCCAAATACATGCTTACAGTCTTATAGTTGTGTAACATTCAATCAGTTTTTTAAACAGTTCGAGCCCTAATTCACGACTTTATTGTTATTTTTTAAATTAAGAAAATATTTTTAATATCCCTCTTGGAATGAATAAAGTTGTAACAACAATACTTATTTTGTATTTTGAGTGTTACATTTCAGACCACAGTTCGCATAATTAAAATCTAGTCTACTACCTTTTTCTGAATTTCACTTAAACACACCACCTTGATATTACCTTTTTATTACAATACGTAAAGAATTTAACATTTACTCCTTTTAAATATTGTACATGTTGATTATACAAGATGGATCTTCTATTATATATTAGGTTTCTCGTTTCTATGGCGAGCAATAACACATATCGTCAGATTACCATGTTAACAAAATATCAATAATAATAATAATATCAGAAAATAATTAATTTTATTTCTTTTCATATTTTCTTCTTCTAACAAGCTTGTGCATATTTCAATAGCACATATTGCCCCTAAATACAAGAAATGATATTTGAAATTACATGTAAAATACACAATATCATTACAAAGTCTTCGTTTGTTTCCATCTCATTTTATTGTCATTTAAAAGGTGAAGCAGGCAGATATTTAATTTCACATTGCTTGTGTAGTGCTTCGAAGAAATTTTTGAGTTTTACGTCCCATGCTTATGCCGGCTAGGCTAAAGGTGACGGTGATGATGAGAAATGAATGAAATGGTGGAATGAAGGAAGTGGTAGGGAACGGGAGAACCCCGAGAAAAGCCACGCACACAGTGTTTGTCCACCGCCCCTGCGCGTAGAAGAGATTCGTGTGTATTTTTGCATATGAATTGGATATCGAATTTGCATTCCTTTCCGAAGGTTCGTTCCACTTATTCTTAATTTCATATTTTGTGCACTGACTTGGTTGATGTAAAGGGGCAAGTTTGGCGATAGATGCCACTACAGTCTTCGTATCCCTCTCATGTATATTTTACCTTTCACAAAAATTCATGATTTCTCTTACAAATTTCAACCTAGAAACTCCAAATTTTTAGAGAAGGAACTTCATAACATATCAAAGGCACGAATCCGTGCCGATTTTTAATTTAAAATTTTCCTCATTGTTGAAAAGGCTTTTCTTTCTTTCTTTTTTTTTTTACAAAAGTTTCATTTCGATCCAATGGATGGGCGGGCCGTAGAAGGCAACACCTTCTCTGTGGCCAGAGATATTTTCAACTTTTTGATTTATGTGGCATGGAGAATGACTTCAGGCTATTAAATAATGTGGATTCAAGTAAGGAACTAATAGGAAAATCAAGCTGACTAGAATGTGTCAGAGTTGGCTATTGTTTTAAAATGCTTCTTGAGTACATGTACGGAGGTAATAAACAATAGATACTGCAGTCAGGATTATACTGATCTATGGCTTCCGTGCATTACTATATTACTAAGAGATGATTCAGTGGTGGGTAGGCATAGCGTAGTACAGCAGGAACTTGGTCTAACAGCTCATGGACGATGTGTTGTGCCAATTGGATTCGTGTGGCTATGTAGCGTTGGCGTTTGAGCCCAAAAAGAGTCATTTGAGTCTTAGTTGAATTCAGCTTGAGCTTCCATTTCAGGCACCATGTAACTAGTTTGTCCAAACTGGTTGTAGGAGTTGATTAATGCGATCAACAGAAGATCCCAATGCTATATAAGCGGTATCATCAGCAAATTGTAAGGCATATAGTGGGGGCTGAGGTTGAGGCATGTCAATTACATAAAGAGTATGTAATCAAGGAGATAAAACAAATCCTTCGGGCACACCGGCGCGGAGTTGAAAGATTTGTGACTTTGGCATGTTGATGTGAACTAAAGCCTGGCGCTGATGTAGAAAATTGTCTATTAATCGGACATAGTTGTGGGGAAGCAGACGCTTAAGTTTATAAATTAACCCCTCATGTCAAACAGTATCGAACGCTCGTTCAATATCAAAGGAGATCAAAACAGATGGTAAACGCTTATTAAAATAGTTGACAAGTAGTGTAGAAAGTTTGAGTAATTGGTCAGCAGTGGTATAGAGTGGACGGAATCCAGCTTGAATAGTTGGTAGTTTGATCGTGGTTTGTATTGGATACTCCTCCATTGACTCGTATTGCCGGAACAGCGTTTTCCACATGGATCATTGCATAGTATGGTAATCGGCAGGATTGGGACGAAGTATGAAAGGTTTCATTTAGTACGTGCGTGCTGTTCAAGAGTAAGATGTTCTAATAGAAGTTTGCTTTTTGGAAGGGAACGTATATTGAGAAACAAAAAGACTAGAGCCATAACACGAAGAAATTTAATCGATGGGATTTATGAAAGTGCGCAGTATTTCCTGAATAAGTAGCAGTGAAAGAAACATGAAATGTAGTTTTGGCTTTAAGTATAATTTGTTGAAATATATGAGGTCTGAGAAATAGATGGATATTTTGTATCGCCAGTGTTAAGAAAGTAAGAAGCTGGTCGAGATTAACGGGAGAGTTGAGCGGATGCGGAGTGTTATGTGGTTGGGCCGGAGGTCTCAGTGGGACAATCAACTCAGGACGTTCCTGGGCAGGTTCTGGCTTTGCTTTACACCTGTAGCTGTATGTTGGATGTTGCTCATTACAGATAGCACATTTGAGGTCGGCGAAGTGCCCACATTTACTTGTATTTTTGCAATCTATCGTGGGGTGTGAATTATACAACTGGCAGCGCTCGCAACATACTGGCATAAAAGGAGTAGTCCGTGAAGGTTCTACTCGGTGCGTGTGGTTATAAATTTATGCTCCGGATGCCGGCTGTTCATCAATCGTCTCTTGGTGTGAAGTGAGCACAAGAACCATATACGTTGGGCCTCGGTCATTGCGAATCCTAAGTACATTGGTGATCGTGTGTCCGTCGAGGGTAAGTTCTTCTTGGATCTCCTCATCTGTATATGATGGATCTACTCCGCGTATGATAACTGAAAGAAGGACTGGGCGTCGTCGAGGCGGAAGTTGCTTCCGTCGAGGTGTATTGAGTGCTTCCAACTTCGCGTTTTTGCCAAAAGTGTTGATCGGTACCTTGTTCATGATCGTTTTATACAGTGATGGATCTGTTGTCTTCAAAATAATAACATTTCTGATGTGGATGATGTGTGCAATGGATGCCCGTGGCAGGTATTTCCGAAGTTGGACCGCAACCCTCTTCGGAGTGTTGGCTTTGGACCGAAGTTGGTAAGGAGCATAGAGTGAGTTGAAGCTGGCTGCTGATTGTCTGGGATACGGTAGCTCCTATATCCATTGGTCCTGAGTCTAATTCTGTTTATGAATCGACGTGGTGCTTCTTCGCAGTAGGAGAATGCTGAAGACAGGTGGCGTAGCTATCATTCTTGCCTTATGTTTGCGGTGACCTCGATCGGATGGATGAATGAAAGACTACAGATGCTGCTGATTCAATCGATCCTACTGAGTCTGTCCGTTTGAGATGATACTTGATTGTGTTCTCAGTACGAGCTGAAGACGGGTGGCGTAGCTATCATTCTTGTCTTATGTTTGCGGTAACCTCGATCGGATGGATGAATGAATAATTACAGATGCTGCTGATTCAATCGATCCTAGTGAGTCTGTCCGTTTGAGATGATGCTTGATTGTGTTCTTAGTACGAGCTGAAGATTGGTCCTTGCGTGGGTTCACCTTGAGTGCTCGTGGAGGGTCCGCTAACGACTTGTGGTAAACCATGTTTTCCCTTGTTCTTACGACCTCCAATTGAGCCCGAGTCTACCATGATTTTCTCACGGTCACGGTCACGATTACGATTATTATTCAGGTTTCGATTCGAGTATCGGGCCGTGGCCCTTGACTCGATGAGTTTTGTTTTAATATATGGGTTGGGATGATTGATGGATTGTTTTGATTACATCATTTGTTCTCTACCACTGATGTCTGAGCCAGCAACTGTCGGTGGTCAGGTAAAATCAATCTTTTAATTAGTTTGATCACGGACGGGGTGTACGATGAACATTGCGGTGCAAGTGGGCTGTGCCTATAGTAGCGAGTGCCGCATTGATACGTCTGGGTATCTTTCTCCGGATATGTTGATATGTAGATGTGTGAGGACCTCACGTATGTTGTGTAGTTCTAGATCTTCTAATATTTGGTTGTTTTTGGTATATCTATCATGACAAGTGATTATGCGACCTGCTTTGGTTTGTACGCTTTCTAAGGTTTTGATATGACTTGGAGCTGCGTGCTGCCAGGCCGGAGAAGCATAGGTTAAGGTGGATAGTATTATTGTTTTAAGGATATGTACTCTTGTCCTATGGCTGAGAGATGCACAGCGTAACATTACGTACAAGGCGGATAATTTGCGGAGTGCTCGTTGTTTACTTTCTGAGATATGGGTGGCAAAGGTGAGGCGGCTGGTCCAAACGGATTCCTAAATATTTTGCACGCTGGGATTCAGGTTTGAGTCTCCCTTCAAAATATATTGTAGGATGATCTTGATATCTTCGTTTAGTGTACACAACAGCCACACTTTTTTCTGCATTTACTTGCAATCTCCAGTTCCTTGCCCAGTTTTGGAATGCGTTGATTTGTTCTTGCATGTATCGGTAGCAGAAATTTAATTTATGACTGACAGTGAAAAACGCAGTATCGACTGCGTAGGTTCTGGGGAAGTAGCGATGGTAAACATGTGCATCTGCTGTATATAGTGTGTAGAGTATCGGGGAAAGTACTGCTCCTTGTGTTACTCCAGCTCTAGTTGGTCTGGCAGAAGGAAGACTTTGTCCATAGGAACTTTAAATTAACGGTTTTGAGGTAGGAATTTAGCAGTTTGATATATGGATCAGCAATACCTTGTTATAGTAGTTTGTATACACGACTCCAAAAGTGTATTTCCACCTGCAATTCTCCTTTTCCTGCAATAGCAGGCAACCCAAAAAGCTCGGCGGTTGGGTTGGTTGCGAATTCGAAAGGCGTTGGACAAAACCTCAATTTTGTCACAAATATATCAGTGTGACAAACTGCAAATAAGGGAATAAAACAAATTGTTAAGAATGACAATTTTATTATTGTGATGGAGTTGGATGACATCAAAAGTTACAAAATGACTTACTTAAGCAGTTCAAACAAGATGAATGGTAAGAAACAGATATCAGAAGAAAGCATTTCTCTCTTTCCCCCCGCCCCACCCAAAAAAAGAAACTCATAAAAAGAAAAAGTTACATAATATAAAAGTTTCATATAAAAGCCTAACAGCACAAAAACAAATATCTACACGAAACGAAAAAGACAAACACAGAATAGGGGACACCAGTGGCGTAGCAGACTTGCGGCCTTCCCATGCAAGATAAAGAGACAAGACCCTAGTTGTAAACCGCATTGTTATAATAATAATAATAATAATAATAATAATAATAATAGTAATAATAATAATAATAATAATAATTATTATTATTATTATTATTATTAAAAAATCGTTTCCTTCTCTAAATCTCTGACTCTCCCTCAGAGCATAAATGCATATAGCGATCATGTGTGCACCTTTTGTCAATTAGCGGTCCCAAAGGCCAAAAGGGATGGAAATCTCCAAGGAAGAGAAACGAAAAACTTTCTTACGGTAAATTCTAGTTCAAAGTTCGAAGTACTTGCTTTTCCACGTGATTTTTTGTTTCTTTCTTCAGGGAACAAAAAAGTACTAGCGCCTAAGAAATTACATCATATAATATTGCAAATTTGCAAGTGGATGTATTTACTTTGCAATGTTTGGTAATAAAGATATTATGATTGGAAAACAATCTTGCAAAAAGGAAGTTTAATTTCTTCATCCATCGCAAGTCTTAGGGGACCTTTGTACCTCGCATCCCCACTCCCCGAATATCGATATCGAAAATTTAGAATGATTATATTCATGTCCATACATTTGCGATATCGAATGTTGATATATGATAATATAGATATCGATGATAGCGATATATCGACATATCACAGGCCCAGATTCCGAGAAGTGATGCTTGAAATATACCGGAATCAACAATCAAATTCTAAATAATTTTTTTATTTCCGTATCCAATGTTGAGGGGGAAGGGTGGGAGTCTACTTAGCTACAGAGGCCATATCAATTGTGTTCTCAAACCAGCCATTACACCCGCTATTATCAAAGTGTTAAGTCAGCCTTTGTCTGCGAGTTACCCCAGTTCCATTTGAAGTTTGAATTGAAAACCTGAATTACAAAACATCCCAAGCCCACTCTTTTTCTTCGTATTTTTCGTTTTCTGGTTTTTATGTTAGCATCTATGTTTCAGGGCTATTCACTTGCATAATACGTAAGTCCAAGTCAAAACTTTTTTTAAAAAAATCAAAATAATTTCAGCTAAACAGAATAGCATTCCAAGTATAATCTTCTTGTCTTTCTTCTAAAAACAAAAAAGTACTCCGGTGGACTTCGGATGTTCTGCAATTCAAATCTTCAATTTTATTTACGGTCTTTAACCATCTTTAACTCGCAGGCTCCTTGCTTTCATAAAAAAGCATTTGTTGTGTAGATTAAAATCAAAAATGAATTAATCTATATTCTTGGGAACTTATTGTTGCACCAACACACATATATACAGGGTGTAACAAAAAGGTACGGCAAAATTTCAGAGGTGGATTCCTTATGGGTAGACAAGCAAAATCGTTCATATGACCCTATGTCGGGAAATGTATCATTACAGAGTTACGGCCATTGAGCCGCCTAATGGTGGAAATAGTCATATTCTGGTCGCTCCTTAATGTGACTCAATTTAAACCTCAATAACTAAGACGCTAACTAACCTAGGAAGATATTTTTGATATCTATGTATTTCTAAAAGACGATGCTTTCCGTATATATATAGGGCGAGTCAAAAGTCTTGGACACCTGCATAAGTTTTAAAATCGACGTGAAAAGTAAGAAGTGATGATGGGAAAAGAGGTTTGATGAGGGGCTGCAACTTTTGGAGTGTATGTCATTCATGGCCGCCTTCTCGAAATCCGCCATTTTGGATTCAAGTCTTTTTCTAAAATGAGAAAGTGTATGTCACATCAAATAACACTAGCTTGAGCTCAGAAATTTAGTGGTGTAATTTGTTTTTTCTATCTTGTACAGTTTAGAAGTTATTAATGTTCAAAAGTGGAAAATTACCTTGATACTGACCCAGTTCTCTCTGTTCCAGGTGATCTAAAATAGGTCTGACACGTGAACAGAATATCGAAATCATCCTTATATCAGTGGAACGCAGCTACCGAACAATAACAGCTGACTGCAACAGACGGCACTCAGACAGAGAACCGGTATCACCAAGTTCCGAGAGACGGGCTCTGTTCAAGATAGGGCACGTAGTGGGCGATCAAAGACTGCCACCAATGACGAAACTGCAACGGCGGTTGTTGCGTCGTTTGTGAAAAGTCCTACACGAAGTACACGTCGTGTGTCCCTAGCATGTCCAATAAGCCAATCCTCCGTTATCCGGATATTGCACACCAATCAGTGACATCCTTACAAGCTGCACATGCAACATAAACTGAACGAGGATGACCCTGATCGCCTGTTGGAGTTTTGCATGTGGGCTACTGAACAACACGAACTGGATCCTGCGTTTGTCAAGGGCATACTGTTCAGTGACGAGGCGTATCTCACTTTGAACGGGGAGGTTAATCGACATAATTGTCGACACTGGTGTGACGCAAATCCGATCTGGGTTCACCCGAGTCGAGAACATAGTCCAGCGAAGGTGATGGTTTGGTGTGGCATATGGGACACCCGCATCATTGGGCCATTTTTCAGTTACAACACCTTAACTGCACCACAGTATCTGATGCTGTTGCAGGACTTTGTGTTCCCTGCCACACTGAACGCTGACGGCATTTTCCCATCTTATTTTCAGCACGATGGACCCCTCCACACTATAGACTTGGTGTCCGTCAATGGTTGGATGAACAACTGCCACGGAAGTGAATTGGTTGCCGTGGCCCCATGGAGTGGCTGCCCAGATCGCCTGACTTAATGCCCCTTGATTTTTATCTATGGGGACATCTTAAGCACATAGTGTATGCTCAGACAATCCGTGATTTGAGACACCTGGAGGAACGCATCCAACAAGCCTGTGACCAAACTTCAGGAGACATCTCCTCCGTGTGAGACTCCAGTCAGAGTGGTTGCAGGGACTACAGTTGTGCATTGCACAAAACGGACAACACGTAGAACATGTGTTGTAGCATTCAGTATCAAGGTAATTTCCCACCTTTGAACATTAATAACTTCTAAACTGTACTAGATAGGAAAAACAAATTACACCACTAAATTCCTGAGCTCAAGCTAGTGTTATTTGATGGGTCATACACCCCCTTCCCATTTAAAAAATGACGTGAATCCAAAATGGCAGATTTCAAGATGACATACACTTCAAAAGTTGCGGCCCCTCATCAAACCTCTGTTCCCATCATTACTTTTTACTTTTCCCGTCGATTTTCACTTATGCAGGTGTCCAAGGACTTTTCACTCACCCTGCATATTTTATGTATGTGTGGAAGTACCACGGTGGACATGGGAGAGTAATTACTTGTTTTTTGTTTGATTTTCGCATCAGCATTTTGGAGATGGCATTCCTTGAGGATACACTCATAAAATGCATATCAGCGGAAAGCTTAATTTTTGCAGAACACGTTGCTACTAAAATTACCTTCCTATCTTAATCAGAGTTTGATATATTGAGGTTTAAATTGAGACACATTAAGGAGCGACCAGAATGTGACTATTTCACACTAGTAGTCGGCTCAAAGGCCGTAATTCTGGAACGATGCATTTCCCGACATATGGTCATCGGAACGTTTTTGCTTGTCTACCAATAAGGATCCACCCATGAAGTTTTGTCGTACCTTTTAGTTACACCCTCTATATACAAGATCCGTTTTGTTGATTTACGAAATCACTCTTTTTTCCTCAAACAATTTACAAAAAGGGTCTTGAATGAGGCGGTCGCACTAGTAATGACATCCCGTAGCGTCGTTACGTAACACACACAGTATAAATAAAGCTTCAAAACCACAAATTGCACGTTCTGCCACAGATAATTCGGTAAGGTGTCTGCTTGTTGAGTGGGCAACCCAGATTCATATCACGGCTGGTACGGTTTGCTTTTTTTTCCCCTTTCAAAATACGTTTCTATATGTATATATTTCTTCTTAATAATTACTTTCTTGCAATCTTAAATTAGTCGGGGTTAAGTAGTCAGAATATTAAAATACATGTATGACTACTTTATCCGTGTGTGTGTACTCATATATGTATCTTTACATATTTGTTTCTTTCTTGGGGCCGCGGCGGCTCAGTGGTAGAGCGTTCAACTTTGGTGCTTGGGGTCCGGGTTCGATCCCAGTCCCCGACAAGTGAACTTTGTGGTGGACAAACACCGTGTGCGTGGGTTTTCTCGGGGTTCTCCCGCTTTGTTCATTCCACCATTTCATTCATTACTCATCATCACCGTCTCCTTTAGCTTAACCGGCATAATCGTGGGACGTAAAACCCAAAGATTTCATTAGTTTCTTTCTTTCAACAGTGTTGCCACAAGACCAGACAGAAACCTTTGATACGAGACACGAGACGAGACAGACTACTTGTCCCGTCTCGTTTCCCAGACGAGACGAGACGTCTCTTGAAATGCCTCGTATCGTCTCATGTCTCAAAGATCACAAGACAGTTTTTGAAATTGTTTAAAAATTTATTAACTCGGAATAAATTATTGCCTTCGAAAGTATACCAGCGTTTATTATTTCAAATGAGGACTATCCTAAAAGAACAAAGAAGACCTAAAGTTATTTTTAAATGATTGTTACAAACAGCTTTCATTTCTATTTTCCAACCGATTCAAGTTTAAATATTTAGTGATACTGTTCCAGATTCAAATAAAATGTTAAACCATTCTTTGAGATCAGTGTTTCAGAATATTTCATTCCGAGGGCTGGTGGTTATATCTATGTATAAAAATCCTTTTTAGAAATACAAGTTCTCTTAATGCCAGTTTCATCAGTAACTAACCATTGTTCATGAGTTTTCTCGTTCCGAACAAAGACAGAAACGTGTAGGCCTTTTCCTGTACTGAGTTTGAAAGGATGCTGGTTTGACAATAAAACTTAGTTTCGTTTTATTGTTTTATGATGTTATTCGAACCAAATTCATTTTTGAAATCAGAAAGTCACATGGGCCTTCTTATATTTTGAAGTGGCGCCAGAGGTTTTGAAAAAAGGATTTCAGAATAAGTGGGGAAGGCTTGCCTTTCGACTGTACCGACGATATTGACAAATATTCCTGTAGTAATAATTCATTACTGGAAACAATTGGCGCCCGAAGAATTTTTAAGGGGGTCATCTCCTTGATTGCTATATTACGCCTGATATTTAATATACGTAGTTTGCTATATTACACATATATTTTCGTGAGCAAGGGCGGCCGGGCCCCTTCCCCCTCCCTTCGGGCGCCCGTGGTCGAAACTAAGTAGTCGTTGTTTTAAGCAGTGTTTCTTCCAGACATGTTTTTGGGGTGCTGCCCCCTGGAACTCTAAGAGTACCCCCCACGGGGAGACCAAAATAATACATCTATAATAGAATAATACCAGCAGTACCCCCGGAATCCTAAATATAGCCTCCCAGAAACATTTTTTCTGAAAGAAACACTGATTGGAAGATTGTAGTCGTGTTGTGTGTTGTGCTGATAACCAAACAAAAGTGGTTAAAAGCTGTAATTTTAACCACTTTGTATAACAGCTCCTTTTTGTGGGCCTCATCCGCTCTAGTGTTGCCACGAGACGAGACATTTCTCGTGTCTCGTCTCACGAGACTAGACAGCTTGAAGTCTTCTCTCGTCTCATTTCGTGGAAACACTACTTTCGACCATGTGGGTTACTGTCTCGATCTTGGAAATGTCCTCGAAGGGATTGTGCTATGAATAACAGATTTTATTCGAACTAATTGACTGACTCCGATGCAACATTGTTCCAATTTCGCCTATTCGCAATGTAATGGAATAGACAAACATACGTTTATACGGTTTCATGAAGGCGGTCCCGTGTTCGATTCCTGGTGGGGGCACTCGGTGGAAAAATTTAAAAGTTTTTCAGGCCAGTCACCTTGAATGAGATTTTCCTTGGTTTTCCACATTCACACCAGGAAGATGCCAGGGTGATACCTTAGGTTTCAGATCACTTCCTTTCTTCCCCAATCCTTTCTTCCTTCCCTTTCCCCGGAAAGTGTGTTCGACTAGAGATGTCATCCCTCGAACGTGACGGGTTAAATGGTCTCAGATGCCGAAAGCCCAGAAATCTAAATCCTAAATCCTAAATTTACAAAGTTACTTCTGGGAAACATTGTTCTTTCAAAATATATTTCTATATATTGATTTTTATTATTAATAATTGCTTTCTTGCATATTTCCTACATTATTCTAGATTAGTTACCATCGGTTAGTTTAGTCACATTATGTATAGTTAAATACGGTTACGTATGTTTACCGTTTCTTTTCTTTTTTTCAAAATACATTCCTATCTGATCACATGTATTGTTAATAATTTATTTGTTGCGTTTTTTAATAATTTATTTCATACACACAACAGATAAAACAACTCATACATTTTAATTACACAGCACATAGTTCTTTGACATGGAGGGAAATCTCCTTTGGCTATAGGAGCATATAGTATTACCAATGGGGATTTCCCTCATCTCCCTTGTAATTCGCACATCGTCAACAGATATAGAACATTGTTGAACATTTCTTGAACCACTTCATCACACTCCTGGCCTTGTGACATGGTGCATTATTTTGTCGAAAAATGCTACTACCGTTGGGAAACATGGTCGTCATCAAGGGGTGTACGTAGTCTGCAAGCAATGTGCGATAGGCGTCGGCCGTCATTGTGCCTTGCTCGAGCTATACTAGATACATGCTCACGTGTATGTCCCCCAGAGTATTATTATTATTATTATTATTATTATTATTATCATTATTATTATTATTATTATTATTATTATTATTATTATTATATTTGAAGTACAATCAAATATCACGACATTAATTATTAGTTTTAATTAACGGAATTGAGCTGAAAATTAAATCTTGATTTCGAAAGATTAACCATTAAGTTTATGCGTTCGGTACCTTTCAAAGATATAAATACTGGAATTGGTTTCAAGGCTGTTTCTGACTGAATACTTTCTTCAAAATAATATTAAAAATTATAGAAAGATTTTCGACACATTCGAATCGAGTCGAGATTTTTACGAAAAGTCTCGACTCGACTCGTGTCTCGGCTCGAAAATTAGAGTCGAGAAATAAATTTGTCTTGACTCGTCTCGAATTTTACAAAGTGTGTCAACTCGAATTTCAGTCCAGATTCGAGACATGTCTCGACTCGTGCGCATCCCTAAATATTCATATTTTAAATGTGCAATACTACCTCGCGAAAAATGACCCCGAAGTTAATTTACCAAAGTCTACTTTCTTCTTGTTAGATTAGTGATCGTGGTTTAGGATAGATTATGTAAAGTCAGACATGGTTATGTATGTTTACACTTTCGTTTCTTTCTTTCAAAATGCATTCCTGTCTGTTCCCATTTATTATTAATAATTTATTTCATGCATTTATTAATAACTATCAGAAAAACCCATTATTCGCATGGTGGCTGTATTTGGAAGTCAACGCCTCTATAGTATCACCGTTGTTTCAGCGAGTGCGAAAACTTTGGATTTGACATTAATATCGGCCATTTTGGATTATTTTTACATGTCAGTTATCATCTCCGGTACCCAGACCCTCAACTAAGTGGCGTTAATTTGGAAGTTAATGCAATCGGAGTTTCACCATTGATCTCAGCGACCGCCAAAACTTTGAATTCGACACTAATATCGGTTATCTTCTACTACTTTTACATGTCGCTGTAAACGTCTCCTGAGACTTTCTGGTTCGATTTAAAAAAAAAAAAAACGCTTCGTCTTGATCCGGAACCTGGGCCCAGGTGCAAAAGATCAAAATTTGGTAACTCTCGGTCCTCTTGTCTGGTCTCCAGGCAGCACACAGATACATACATACAGACAGACAGACACACAAACAAACTTTTTATTTTATTTATATTAGATTAGGTGTATTTCAAACAGTGCTTCTTCCAGAAGTATTTTTAGGGGTACTGCCCCCCGGAGCTCTGAGAGTGCCCCCCGGAAGAGACCAAAATAATACATTTATAATATAATAAAAAATAGAAAGTTATCGATAGTGCCCCCGGAATACGAAGTGTTCCCCCCCCCCCGGAACATAGTTTCTGAAAGAAACACTGATTTCAAACACAACAGATAGAACCAACGGCGCCGACTTTCCAAAATGTATGTGGGTGCATATAAATGGCGGGACGAGTTATATGTTTTCAGGGGAGTCTCGATTTTTTTTGATTGATTTCTTTTTAGTTAAAATCTTTTATGAACACTGTCATAAAGGGCTGTGCTGTGATAAAGTAAAATATACCGGTAATATAAGGATAAGTTGGGACTATCCTAGCTCAGTCGGTAACACGGCTGACTTAAACGTGAAGAAACAGGTTGAAACCCGGGTTCAAGTTTAATTCCTGTAATGCATATTCCCAACATATATAATCGTGGTATTTAGTGTATATTTTCAACAACTTACATGATGCACAATGAGTGCAAGAGGCAGTGATATTATCAAACGTTACTAAAAGAAAATACTACATTCATACAAATTAAAATGAAAATATCATCATAAAAGAAAATAATTTTAATGGTATTGCAAAAAGAACTTGCAAGGATTTTATGAAATCTTTGAGTCTTGCGTCCCACGGTTATGCCGGTTAGGCTAAGGGAGACGGTGATGATGAGAGATGAATGAAATGGTGGAATGAAGAAAGTGGTAGGGAACGGGAGTGCCCCGAGAAAACCCACGAGCACGGTGTTTGTCCACCACAAGGTTCACTTGGCGGGGACTGTGATCGAACCCAGGACCCCAAGCACCAGAGGTGAATATTCTACCACTGAGCCACCGCGTCCCCTGCAAGGATTTTGTTGTGGACATAAAGTATAAAGTGACTAATTTAGTGTGTTCCTTGGTTGCCTTTGCAAAAACACATTTGAAACAATCAATTATGTTTTAGAGGTTAGAAATTTTAACTCCCATCTCTATGTTTTAATTGTTTATTTTTTAATAGTGTCAAGCGAGAAATATTTAATTTATTATGTTTATTATGTTTTGAAACTAAAAATCTTGCCTGCAGCGCCCTGACAAGATTATTTGTGTGAGTGCTTTAAGCAGGGAACACCAAGGAGGCGGCGCACATAGACAGAACAACCCCTAGCATTTCTTACACAGTACAACGTTGTTTGGCATATAACGTTGCTCCTGTACTAGCGAGTTCCAGCTAGTTAAGCCTTTTATTAACAGCCGGAGGCAGCATTCTGTTATATCGTTGTAGTGAGTGGCGTGTTAAAATACTCCTAGTATCAGTTTTTTCATTGTTCGATTGACCTTGAAGGACCAACAAATGCTTTACGAGGAATACAAGTTCCCTTTAATTCATGAAGTTAATATAGAAATGACCTTCAAACCTATGCTGTGCATAAATGCTGGAAGTCTTATAAAACGGTTTTATCCGTGTGTCTGTAGACCAGAGCCCTGCAAAGCCAGGCCCGAAGACGGCCCGGATGGATCTGTATTCTGTGTCCGTCTCGACCCGATCCGGCCCGAATCTCGAGCCGGGCAGAGAATAGGCCGGACTCTAAACTGGCCGGGCACAAAGGAGCCGGGCTCTAAACGGGCCGGGCGTAACCGGCCTGAGAACAACCAAGTTGATAAATCAAGTCAATCCTTCAATATGTAATGGAAAATGAGAAATATGTCGTCATAATATTGCACTGTCTATTTGTCCTTCTCAAATAGGAAACTCGTGTGAAAAGTTACCCAAGGTTTGTTTTCTATATCCCTATACTGTCTGTCTATTTGTTATTTGTGCTTGCTCTGTCCAGCCATGTTTATTATACAATAATGTCCCTTTCACATTATCCGGCGATTTGCCGGATCCGGTTCCGGCGAATCGCCGGACGAGGTAGAAAGACATTGCAAGCAATGGAAGCTTTTCACATATGTGCGGCGGTCACCGGACATTCATCCGGCGAGTAAAAACAGCCGGATCTCCCTGCTAGAATCCGGCGCGGCAAATCGCCGTGTATAGCCAAGCGGAACATTACAAGCAATGACGCTTTTCACATATACGCGGCAAACTACCGGATGATGTTGGGGGAGGAAGCAAATGTTGCCAGGAAAGAGCAGAAAGTGGCTGCTATAATATGGGAGCATGTGGTTTTGTGTGTTATGTGGAGTGTGTTTGTATATGTGGTTATGTTCTATCCCAGTACATCTGGAGTAATTAACCAAACCTGTATATACAATATATGGGGAAAGATGACATGTAAAATTAATTGAAAATGACCAATACTACCGAAGTGTCGAAATCAATATAAATTATTATTTTTCTATGTAATAGAAGATTGGGATATGTCCGTGTAGCACTGGACAAATGACCTTCTATAAATTTGTGGTGACCCAAAATTGAAATATACATTATCAAATGTTTCAGCAATACAGTCTTTTGCTATATATTTATGTACTATTTTGCTACGCAAAGCAAGAGAGAATTCATGATGTGATATTTGATAAATATACCGTACTTTATATATTTTATAATTATCTGGCTGTAATTTCTTGAATAGTCCTCTGAATTCAGAGACTAGAGCAGTGCTTTAAAGAGACTTGAGTCAATAGTCGGAACGCTTAAAAACAAAAGAATAAACCCGAAATAGTATAATAATAATAATAATAATAATAATAATAATAATAATAATAATCTAATATAAATAAAATAAAGAGTTTATGTGTCTGTCTGTCTTTGTGCGGCCTAGGGACCGAAAGTTACCAAAATTTGGTCACGGGTACCTTGGTCCAGGCTCCAGACCAAACCGATGCGTGTTTTTCAAAATTCGAACCAGGAGGTCTCAGGTGGGCGTTTACCAGGACATGTAAAAGTAGTAGAAAATGACCGATATTAGTCTCAAATCCATAGTTTTCGCGGTCGCTGAGATCAATGGTAACACTATCATTAGCGAGGACTTCAGCCACCATTTGTATGCGGGCCGGGGATCACCAGAGGGGGGGGGGGATTTCGAGACATGTAAAAATAATCGAAAAGGACCGATATTAGTGTCAAATCAATAGCTTTCGGGGTCACTGGACTCATTGGTGAAACTCAAGATAGCGTTTACTTTCACATTTAGTTCCCATCAGCTAAGGAACTTGGGCCAGGAGATCACCGAGACATGTAAAAACATAATCCACAATGACCGATATTAGTGTGAAATTCACAGTTTTCGCGGTCTGAGATAAATGGTGGTACTTTCATTAGGATGATTTTCAAATTCAGCCACCATTATATGCGGGCCGGGAGTCACCGGGCTGGAGAATTGCGAGACATGTAAAAATAATCGAAAATGACCAATATTAGTGTCAAATCAATAGTTTTCGCTGTCGCTGAGATGAATGGTGATATTCCCAAGGCGTTGACTTCCAAATACAGCCCCCGTCGACTTGGGAGCCAGGGGCGTTGTTTTTTCAAAATTGGAACCAGAGGATCACAGAGGCGTTTACTTTCTATGTAAAAGTAGTAGAAAATGACAGATGTTAGTGTCACATTCATAGTTTTTGCGGTATCGGCTGAAGACCAGAGGCGATTTTTTCACAATTCGAACCAGGGAGGGGTCTCAGGGGGCGTTTGCCGGGACATGTAAAAGTAGTAGAAAATGACCAATATTTGTGTCGAATTCATATTTATCGAGGTCGCTCAGATGTATATTGATATCCACGGGGGGATAGGGGGGCCAGGCCACCTAAACTTTGGCTGGCCCCCTAAAAGTTTCACGGTAGGCTTGCAAATGAACTATAATATGGTGATGAAGTTACATTTTTTACTTCGTTACAGTGAAATCGATCATGGAGTGAATATATATATCGTATTAAAAGTAAAATTATTGTTAGTTACATATGACACTTTCAATTACGTTTTTTTAGCGTATTGTATACATATTATATATATATATATATATATATATATATATATATATATATATATATATATATATATATATATATATATATATAGAGAGAGAGAGAGAGAGAGAGAGAGAGAGAGAGAGAGAGAGAGAGAACGAGAGAACTGCACGAATAATTTTTTTAGTGACTTTTCACCCAAAATTGGAGTAATTTCATCTCCCATTTAGCGACTTTTTGTATCAATCTGTTGGCAACACTGGTACTCCGTTTGGGAGAGTCCCGAATTGAAGTTCTGGTGAATATGGTCGTTGTTGTGTCGTGAATTGTTTACATGTCACCGGAGTTTGCAGAAGCGAATGCGAATTTCGAAATGTCGTGGCAAGGGCAATCAGATGAAATAGATATGGACACGGAAGTACTTATAAGTTTGATAGAGGACAAACCTGAGCTCTGGGACAAATCGAATGAGGAGTACAAGGATAGGTTAAAAGTTAGAAATGCGTGGAGAAGCATTTGTATTCAACTAATAGAAAATTTCGAGAATTTGAGTGACACAGAAAGGAAAAGAACTGGTAAGTTCTAATTTTTCCTTTTTTCTATTTTGTTACTAAAGTATTATTTTGATTACGCTATTAGCCGTGTGCACCAACGAAATTTAAATCAGAATTACTTAAACGCGTTCAATATTAAGGCTGTGTCCAACCCCTGGAATGCGTTGGGATTTCCCTATATAATAACATGCCATATTTCTTTCCAAAATATTATGAAAACCATTTACTTTATACATTTCAAAATTCGTCCAAATGTTTTTGCTTGTTCACTTTTACTTTTTCTTGCTAGGGTAATATTAAAGCACGCTAATTAAAAATTAATTTTCAAGTTTAGATGTGGTTTCCGGACTTTTGTTCCACCATTCTAAAATCGACTCTGATTGGTTGTCGTCTTTTGTCACTAACCTTAGTTTAACAAAGTAACAAATGAAGAAAGCATACCAAACTTATAACAAATAACAAATATAATGTGGATGAATGTGGACCAGTGGTTATTTCAGGAATTGGCCGAGGGTACTTTTCCCCGAGAACCATGAAATTCCCTAGGGACCATGTATCCTATGCTCAATGTGGATTCCCAGTATTTTCGTTACTAATACATTTCATCCCCAGTATACTGAACTTTGCCACCACTTAAAAAAAAAAAAAAAAAAAAAAAAAACTTCTGGAATCCACTGATGGGGAAAATCATGAAAATGTTATTCTAATGTCTTTTACATTCTTGTCCTCGTTGGCGTTTGCCTACAATTCCCAGTTAGCATAGGTAAAATAAGTTACACATGCAAGTAAGTTGTGAAAAAACAACATTAAAATGTGTGGTTCATAATTATACAATTATAATGCAAAAACTAGTTTGTAGTGATAAGATAACCTACTACAGATTGGTACGTATTTTTTGTTCTCATTTGTTCATTACTCGAGCAGACGGTTCTGCCAAATTTTGACATGTTCTTACATTTTCAGGTTAGCTTAGAGCTTTCTTTTAGCAGAATATGTATTAAATGAAAAGCTCCATTACTACTTGAGGATTGACTTCAGAATGGCTTAGTATCGTATAAATAAAGTATGGACGTACTGCATAAAAACTACTGTATGAAACATGAGCCAACTTGTGCTACGTGGCCACCAAAAAGCACGAATGCTATCTAACTGAGTTAGAGCAGGAGTGCAGTAGGGAGGCCCGAGCGATAGCAAGCGTTTGCATCCATAGGGAGCAGGTGTGTCAACGACGGGGTATACGCATAAACGAGAACAGTGGAAGAGCACACTTACACATACAATAATTTATTTATCACTAATAATTCATTTCAATATGCTGTGATAGACAGTAATTACTTATATTCACACTTCCATTCGTTCATGCAAAATATTTCATGTCGTATTTTACCTATGAATTTTCTATTTGGTAGAACAGTCTGCTCGAGTGAACAATTAATATGCTTACACGTATACCCACCATCGCAAATTCGCCTGTTCCCTACGGACGCACCTCGACTATAGCCCTCCAGCTTCACCTTGGCGTAAACCGTAATAGGTTAAAAATAGCTTGTAACTAGCAGCTTGCAAAGTTTGGTGCGTGGTTTCGAGACGTGTGGCTTTCACTATCTGTAGCTGAGTTTGTATGTGTCTTATACAATTGTACGCAGTTGGCTAATACCACTCCAGGAGTAAGTAGATAATAAGTTTTACGATGAATAACTGGATAATAAGTTTTAAGCTGTTTGCATGGAATTTCGACAAGAAAATACTGTATTTATAGACATAACTTTTATGCCCTCCTAAGGTTAACCTTTATTGGAAAATTGTGTGGCAAATACATTGTCGAAAATTGTGAAGTTTTACATCACACGATTATGCCGGCTAGGCTAAAGCAGACAGACGGTGATTATGGGAAATGAATGAAATGGTAGAATGAAGAAAGTTGGAGGAAACGAGAGAACCCCGAGGAAACCCACGCACACGGTGTTTGTCCACCACAAAGTTCACTTGGCGCGAGCTGGGATCGAACCAAGGACACCATGCACCAGAGGTGAACGCTCTACCACTGAGCCACCGCGGCCCCGATTGTTTAATAAGTAACTTGATTCGATATTAAAGGAAAGAATTTGAACCTTTTAATTTGGTAACGGTAAGATTATAATACAACTACCACATGACCAATGAAGCTACACTGTAAATTCTTTAAAATGCATAAATTGTATTATTGAATTATAAAAATTACCAACACCATACATTAATTAAGATTAATCACATCGAAGTAGTATTGTTCACAATGCGAGACATGTGGCTGCCCCATCTCGTTAAAGTCTTTCTCGTATTATCTTCTGTTTCAAAATTTGTCTCGTGGGCAACAAAAGTGAAGTCGGAGCACTATATTTTCGATGTCTGCCATGGGACTGAACCTACTTCCGATACAAAGTAGTCAGCCAGAGTATTTCTAAGGCAGTTAGCTGCTCTGCCACCTTGAACAGTCTGTGCTGAAATATCCTCCAACCCCACAACTGTCATTGTATCTTCATAGTTGTACCCATCCTTTTCTCTCACAAAATTGTGTAGGACTGTACAGGCTTTAACAATATCAACTGCAAAGTCAATGTCAACATTGAGAGGTCGGTGAAAAATTCTCCACTTATTTGTCATGATACCAAAGGAACACTCAACATACCTTCGGGCTCGACTGAGGCGATAGTTGAATGTCCTATTCTTTTCGGTAAGATCTTTCCCACCAAATGGCCGAAGTAAATGAGCATTGAGAGCAAAAGCTTCGTCTCCTATGAAGAAATAAGGAACGTTCGGAGATTCTGTACCTGGTAGGGGCTTTTCAGAAGGCAAGTCGAACCTTTCTTCCTCTATACTCTTCCATAAGGTACTTGCCTTAAAAATTGTTGAATCACTCGCGCTTCCATATGCACCAATGTCAACATAAATAAATCGATAATTTGAATCAGAAACAGCCATCAACACAATTGAGAAAAATGACTTATAATTATACCACATGGATCCGCTGTATTCAGGTTTTATAATCCGTATGTGTTTCCCATCCACAGCGCCTATGCAGTGAGGAAAATTTGCGCGTTTTTCGAAACCTGCAGCAACAGATTCACACAAGTTTTTTGTTAGTTCTGGGATAAATTCTTCAACAAGGCATGACCAAATACTGCAGCAGACTTCTCGGACAATTTTTGTAATAGTAGATATTCCCATTCTGTAACTGTAGTGAAGATCTGTGAAAGAACATCCACTAGCCAGGTATCTGAAATGAATAATAGATAAAAATAATTACTTTTGTGATGATAATTCCTAAAATCAAAACTTATAAATTTACAATGTCTTTTTTTTAATTCTTAAAACGTAAAACATGTTATCGATATCTATTTCAGGAAATCAAGTTATTAAAAGATGGAGAAATACTAAGGACAGTTGGCTAAAATGGAAGAAACGAGAAAAAGAGACTAAGAAATCAGGAGCTGGTGCACCTAAAATGCGGAAATATTTATACCATGAACAATTGAAGTTTCTGGAGAAAACTTTAATCCACAGGCCAACCGTATCGAACATGAACATTGTAAGTGGTGAACACAGTGATGGTGAAAGTCAACCAAATGATGAAAGTCAGCCTGAAAATCCACATGAAGAGGAACAGACTGTACAACCTGCACCTGTAACAACTACGCCGCAGAAATCTACCAAAGCAAGAAAAAAGAGAAGCCTTGATGAATTTGAGCAAAAAGTTCTCGAAGCTATAAAAATCGATGAGCAAGAAAACAGACACATGATGTTTTTTAAGGGCATCATTCCTACGCTTAAAACCTTTAGTGAGAGGCAAATCGTGGACTTTCAAATAGGTGTTCTACAGCTGTTAAAAAATATTCAGATTGCAACTCCCAGTCCTGCAACACAATCTCCTTCAGTACAACCACAACAGCCGGTATATTGCCCTCCATCACATGCCTCAATTGTAGGCCCTGACCAGTATGGTCATACGCCACCATCGCATTATTCACAGCCATTTCCCTCTACTCAGTCACCCTTATTTCATCAAACACCACCCACTTTCCAAAAGTTTCCACCTGTTGCTTTCCACCCACCACTCACAATTTCAAATCCGCATCACCAGCAGGCTCCCTCAACTTCCACTTACCATAGTGGAATAATTCAAACGATTACAAGTCCAACTGATACTGGATCTGTTGCTTCTGAAGACACACAATCTCCTGCCTTTACAGATTATTCGGATATTGATATTTAAATTTCTTTGCAAGTCATACTTAATTAATTAAATGTTTATATAATTGAATGGTTTTTATAATAACATAATATTGTAGCTACGTTTGAAAGAGATTTCCATTATCTGTAATTTGAAAGAAGAAATGTAATATTCTCTTGCAACTGTAAATTCCCTTTACACAGTATGATTTGAGTGAAGTTTAATCCCATTATGTTGAACACAAACCTAACATTTTAAAAAATGTAAATGTCTCTTGTTACTAGAATAAAATTATAAACAAATAGAAATTCTCTTTATTTTAGCGGACCATGTTTAGCTTGAGGCTACTCTGTTACCTAACCCTTGTCAAGTTTTACAATAAAAATATAATTTTACTAAACGATGTAAATTTCTTGGTATAAGTTTTTGGTATCTTTGTGTTGGAGACGCGTACAAAAAAGTGGCTATTAAGGTATACAAAAAATATGTACAATTTTAGTCTTCTACATTAGAAAAGAAAGAAAAAATGGTTTATTAGTCAACATGAGCTCGAAAGTTGGTACCTACCCTAGTAAAAACTGTTTACATTGTCTAAAATAGTATGTACTGTATACAATATTATAGTAAATATATAGGCTATAATGAAATCAACATAGTTGTTGTATACTAAATTAATATATTGTAGATATTAGTTTTTATATTGTAATTTATAAAATTTAGAGTATTATCCAATTATAGTGTGCTTCAATTTTATACAAAGGTGTATTGTTCGTTAGTCGATATACAGGGTGTTTAAAAACAACACCGACGTTTGAGAGGTGATTCCTGACACCAAGATAAAACAAAAAATATAGACCAACCTAGGTGCACAAATGCTTCCTTTCAGAGTTACAGGCTGCCGAAAACATGAAAAAATCAACTTTATAGGTCCATAGCTCCAAAATTATGGGATCTACCGTAGTCGGGTCAAGACCACTTAAGGAACTAGTGTTTGCCCTAACCAAATATCAAGTTTCAGAAACCTGCGGTACTTCCGCAACAATTTTTACAAACGTAGTTGGTGAGTACTTCGAATTATATGCCCGTAGCTAAACTCCCTCTATAAAAATTGTTGCGTGAGTACCGCAGGATTCTGAAACATTTATTTTTGGATAGCGCACAAATAAATTCCTCAGTGAAGTCTTGACCTGACTACGGTAGGTTCCAAAGTTTTGGAGCTAAAGACCTTTAAAGTTAATTTTTTTCATGTTTTCGACTTCCTATAAGTCCGAAAGGAAGCATTTGTGCACCCAGGTTGGTCTATACTTTTGCCTTATCTTGGTGTCAGTAATCACCTCCCAAACGTTGTAGGTGTTATTTTGAAACACCTTGTAGATGCTCAATATGGCAAAGTATATCGGTATGGATATATATCGGTATTTTCGGTATCGATACCAATAATGAAGAACATATTAATAATAATAATAAGGATGACCAAAAATATTCGGATTTCGGAAAAACTCCAGGTTTTGGAAAAGCTTTAGAACCACACTAAATTTGGTCATATCTATTATTTGTCGTAAGAAGAATTCCACTAGTATTATACTGGCAAAGGGAGTACTAGAACTGAAGAACTAATTTTACATTAGCTTTGAATGAAATGACAACACACAATCAAGATGTAGTTTCAAATACATGAAAAAAAAAAAAAAAACATATAACTACTGGATTAAGTTTTCTAGTAATAAGGTTCTAAATTTTGTATTACGTCCTATGGTTCTGTTGGCTAGGCTAAAAGAGACGGTGATGATGAGAAATGAATGAAATGATGGAATGAACAAAGTGGGAGAAAACGGGAGAACCCCGAGAAAAACCACACAAACGTTACTTGTCCAACACAAAGTTCACTTGGCGCGAGCTGGGATCGAACCAAGCACCCCTGCACCAGAGGTGAATCCTCTGCCACTTACCCACCACGGCCCCCTCGTTTTATTGAAGTGAAACAATTTAACATTAACTTATTTCTTCACAATTCTTTTAACACAACAAATGTTCGTCGAAAGTTATTCGCGTACTGAATTGAAAGAGAGAGAGTATTTAAGACAAAATATTTAATTTGGATTTAAAACTTTAATTTATGACCCCCTTCATCGTAACTTGGTCGTGATAATCGGTCCTGACTAAAAAATATGAATTGTAGGGGGGAAAATATGACCTAAAATGTGTTAAAAAGTCTTTCTAAGAAAATATTCAAAAATTAAAAAAAAAAAAAAAAAAAAAGAGGTTGCTACCCGTCTTTCCAATCTGCCTTTTGCAGGTCAATTTACGGTCGAATCTGAGGATCATGTAGTATTTGCTTACTTTCAACAAGTTTGGACTTTTTTTTTTCGATTGGAAACTTATTTTGCCCTTAGAAGTAATCCAAAATGGCCGAGCCTAATATTTCTAACTCAAAAATACGAATTTGGGGAGAAAATTATAATGACCAGTCTAAAAAAAAGTAATAATAAAAAAACAAAATCAAAAATTTAGAATTAAAACAAATTGGATGCATTGGTCCCAAAGTTTTGAATTAGTAGACCTAAGAAAACAAGTCCCCTTTTCAGTGGTCTTTGAAAAAGAGACTTTTTGGCGTGAAATTATTTCCCTCCCCCTTAGAATTCGAAATTATCACAAGGAAAAAGGGGACCCGGGAAAAATGTTATAGAAATCTTATACTCTGCCTAGCCATACATTATTATTTTTATTACTAATTTAGTCTAAATTCAGTGGCGGATCTAGAAGGGAAAACATGGCGGGCTGCCAGAACCCAGGCTATAATAGATATATCATGAATTTACTATAAACTTACAGAAATATATAAATAATATGTTAAATTATTTTTGTCACTCAAAAAACTGGGGGGCCTAGGCCCCCCTGGCCCCAGGCTAGATCCGTCACTGGCTACACTATTCTATTGATTACAGAAGGGACCTGGATCCATCACCTTGGAAATTCAGCTGCGAATATATGTAAGGTACTATTGATAAAGGAATTAACTTCTTGTGTTGAGTGTTTCGTCTCGTATATTGTAATGAAATGTTTTAACATGTTTTTTCTTCAATATCTTATGACTACACGAAATTGACTCAGATCCTTTCTTCAACCATCTATTCAATTACATTAAATTTAACGTTATCTATGTGTATAAAAAATACAAATTATCTTACCTTAATGTTACAGCCAACATTTCTGGAGGTTGAATACAGTTCCTAAATTTTGAATTCTGCCTCTGCAGCTGGGTCCGTATGCGATCCAACAACTGATCAAAAGATGCGATAGACATACGAAAGTAATTAAAGAATTTTCCTTCGTCTTCCCTTAACTGTGGAAACAGTATGGAAAAATCTCCTTCAAGATACCGCTTCTCTAAAAAAGGGTGAACCCATATGTGTCTCTGACGCTTTTTTTTTTCTGCCTGTGTCTTAACAAGGCGAGTAGAAAACACATTTTGCGTCTGTCCATTACAACCACCACAACACGACAAGAGTCACAGAGTTTTGTTTCTTCAGTTGCACAGCAACCCTGCTCGCATATTTTTCATCCACGGCAAAACGCCGGATAATATGAAAGGGGCCGAAACCGGATCCGGCAAACAGCCGGAACCGGATCCGGCAAATCGCCGGATAATGTGAAAGAGGCATAATACAGCTCATGGACGTAAAAGTCTTATACTACACTCATTAATGCATTACAAGTAACAGAGGAGATATGTAAAAGTTCTACACGTATGTGATACTAATACTACAACTACTACTGCTAATACTATTATTACTATTTCGATTACGAATGCTAGTGCTAATTCCACTATTGCCGCCACTGCTACTACTGTTACTATTACAACTACTGCTACTACTTATTACTATACTAATACGGCAGCAAATACCACTACTGCTATTACTAGTAATACGAAAACAAAACAATGCAAATGAAATCTTTGAGTTTTACGTCCCACACTTATGCCGGCTAGGCTAAAGGAGACGGTGATGATAGTGGAATAAATGAAATGAAATGGTGGAATTAATAAAGTGGGAGGAAACGGGAGAACGTCGAGAACCCACACACACGGTGTTTGTCCACCACAAATTTCATTTGGCGAGACCTGGGATCGAACCAGGGACCCCATCCACCAGCGGTGAACGTTCAATCACTGAGCCACCGTTCCAGGAACACCTAATCCGCCCTGGCGTCTTGGTGATTTATTTTATCATAATATTTTGTTATATTTGTAGTATCATACTATGATATAAAGAATACAGGAACATGTAACATCATTTGGTATTTGGCTTGCTAATTGAACATAACTACAAATTGCACTGATTTTATGAGCACGCCAGTTCATGGTTTTGGCCTCCGTGGTCTAAAGGTAGCGTACCAAATTCTACTTAGTAGGTCAAGTACTTGACTTTGTCATACGTTCTTTAGGTAACTACGGCTCAGGCTGTATGGATGATGATGGGATGAATTGGTGGAATGAAAACAGTGGGAGGAAGCGGGACCACCCCGGAAACTCCCACGCACACGGTATTTGTCCACCACAAAGCTCACATAGCATCTGGGTGGTAGTTCTGTACGAATCCAATGACTACGGAATAACGTACAGAAACTCCCTACTCTGTAAATATATACTGCTAATATTCGTAAGTTTCAAGCTTGTAAAAGAACGTAGCTGTTTTGTCTTTCTATTAAGGTTTACGATATTTCTATCGTATCTTGTCTGAGCTGCAAAACGAGAGGTATTACATTTAGGGATTGGTCCTTTAAAACATTTAATTAAATCGAGAGGTGATAGAAACATACTATCCCGCGAAAAACGTACATTTTCTTTTGTGACAGATGATAACACTACTTCAAGTTTCACTATTGAATTCATATTGTTTGGAAATCTTCGTTTCATACTGTGAAACGATACTCACTTCTTTTAGTTTGGTATTAGTACTGGTAACTCCTCTAATATATGCAACAAGTTGAAACTCTTAGTCATAGATTAAAAATGTAGCAATACACGTTGAAACCGAGCTTGGCTAACTTCAGCTACTTCTTTTTTGAATAGGAATTGGTGGAAAGTATTCTTGGGATGCTGAATTCTTGGAGGAACATTTCCTTACGACTCTGATATATTTAAGAAAGCCGTATCTTGATATCTCCTATTGTTTTGATTCCTGGAAACAAGAATTGAAATAGGAAATGATAGTTAATTGGAACCACTTCCTGTTGATCGTAAAAAAAAGCCGTATCCTGATTTCTCCTATTGTTTTGATCTATGGAAAAAAGAATTGAAATAGGAAATAATAGTTAATTTGAACCACTTCCTGTTCCGGTAGGGTGTTGACAATAATTATGGTATGTTGCCTAGAGACGGTAAATCGTTTGGACAAAAATGTTCTATCTGTTACTGTTTTTGTTCTATGGCGAGGAACGTTCAAACATAATATGGCTAATTTTAACAAATTCTGCTTTGATCAAAGCTGCCACGGAAATGGAGGAGGCTATTCTTGAGACAATGAATCGATTGCAAAAAGCCACTTTTTAATATATTTTACCATTTTTGCTCTACGGAAATCAGTATTGGAACAGGAAGTACTAGTAAATTTGAACAATTTCCAGTTTTAGTAGAGTTATATGGATAGTGACGATATGTTTGTTGAGAGGCTGAATCGTTTGCTTAAAACTGTTTCTAGCTATCTGCTGCCGTTTTCATTCTATAGCGATAAACGTTGAAACCGTTATTGAAACCAGAAGTTATAATAAATTCTAACTACAGCCGAATTTAGTATTGTAGATATTTGTCTTTAGACTCTAAATCGTTTGCAGAAACCACTTCTCACTATCCGTTATCATTTTCTTTATATATCGACAAACGTTGAAATCGGAAATGGCTAATTTGAAGCAATTCCGGTTTGAGTAGAAGGTTAACGGAGGAAATAAAATATATTCTTTGGATACTGAATTAATTGCAAAAGACCACATCTTGAAGCATTTACTATTTCTATTAGGCGGAAATTGGAAATTGAAACCGGAAGTAATAGTAAATTTCAACCATTTATAATTTCGGTAGAATATTTTGTGTACCCATGATGTTGACTCTAGATGGTAACTCGTTTTCAAAAATCAGTTCTCGATATGTTACCGTTTTATGCTATGACGATGAAAGTTGAAACTGTTGTTGAAACCGGAAGTAATAATAAATTTAAACAATTTTCAATTTTAGTAGAGATTGTGAATGACCATGATATGTTGCCTATACACGCGCAATCGTTTACAAAAAAAAAAAAAAAAAAAAAACGTTTTCATGTATGTTACCGTTTTCATCTATGGGTTAAATGTTAGAACCGGAAATTGCTAATTTCAACCACTTCTGGGTTCAATATAAAGTTAACGGATGAGATGGAACCTATTCTATTCACTGGATGAAGAATCAATAGGAGAAAACCATTTCTCTATACAGGGGCGGATCCAGGACCGACTTCTGGGGGGGCAGTGGGTTGTCATAATGCTACTTTTAAGGGTTCCAAACTCTGGGATGCATTTTATTTATATATATAAAAAAAGAAAGTTTCCTCTTCTGGGGGGCAATCGCCCCGATCGCCCCCCTTGGATCCGCCCCTGTCTCTATATCACTTTCTGTCTTTGCTTTGGTATCTGTCAACAGACACACGGATGAAACCGCTCTATAAGATTTCCGACTTTATGCACAGCACAGTTTGGTAGTTTAAAACCTGTCTTTGGTTCCATAAATATTATTAACACTAACATATCAATGATACTCTTGTGTATGATTCAAAAAGTTAGCCGTGAAATTTAATCTAGATTGCAAGTAGTTGTGGAAAGGCCTCTTGCTATAACAGATTTGTGGATGTTCAGATAAAACCAACATAATATTTCTATTTCACAACGGGTGAGTAATGCATAGGTCATTTCTACTGTATATCAACTTCACGGACCAAAGCGACTTGTGACTTGATGTGAAACCATTTGTTAGTTCTTCAAGGTCAATAACAACAAAATAGCTAATACTAGCACTACACGCGACCCATTACTTCGATAGAAGAGGCAGATTCAATAGACGTGTTTACGTATAAAAGAAGCCCTCCGGCACTTAGGCTGGGTGGAAGCAACAACATTCTATGCGAAAGAACGCTGTTTGTTCTATCTGTTCGAGTTTGCTTGTGTGTCTGTCTGTGTGCGGCCTGGGGATCAGACGAGTTGACAAAAAGTTACTAAATTTTAATAACGGATACTTTTGTCCAGGCCCCAGACCAGGACCAAGTGGTTTTTATTTAAAAAAAATCGAACCAGGGGTCTCACGGGAGGGGGACGTTTACCGAGACATGTAATAATATTAGAAAATGCCGATATTTGTGTCGAATTCATAGTTTTCACGGTCACTGAGATCAATGGTGACACTTTAATTAGCGATGACTTTCAAAATCTACTACCATTGCGTGCGGGCCGGGGTCACCGGGAGGGGGGAGATGTACAGAAACACGTAAAAATAATCCAAAATGACCTATATTAGTATCAAATCCTTAGTTTTCACGGTCGCTGAGATGAATGGTGATTCTTCCAGAGGCGTTGAATTCTAAATACAGCTCCCATCGCTTGGGAGTCAGAGGCGTTCTTTTTAAATTTTGAACCAGGGGGTCTCAAGGGGCGTTTCCCGCGATATGTAAAAGTAGTAGAAAATTACCGATATATTTTCGTTTCGTTATTCAGTTTGTTTACATAGATATTTTATCTGACCCATACGAAAAGTGGTTATTTTCAGCTAGTTATTATTAAATGCAAGAAATAAATTATTAATAATATACAGGGTGGCCCAAACGTACGTATACAGTACCGAACTGATCAACTCATTGCATTTTATATAATTTCTTATTTTTATCCATCAGGTAGACTTAGTTTCTTTATTATTTGTTCTTAATATGTTTTTACTTACATCTTAAGCTCAGAAGAGCAGAAGCAAATAAACTCATACACTAGAATGTTATAGTTGATCAATACAAAGGTGTATGCCTACGTTTGGACTACGTGAACAGATAGGAGTGCATTTTGAAAGAAAGAAACGAAAATGTAAACATACATAACCGTATTTGACTTTACATAATCTATCCTAAACCGCGGTCACTAATCTAAGATAACGTAGGAAAAAATACAAGAAAGTAATTAATAATAATAATAAATATGAACATATAAAAATATATTTTGAAAGAAAAAAGTTCCCCTGGTAGAACTTGTTTACTCCATACGCCGAAACGTTAACCAGAGTTGGAGTGGGTGAGTGGGTCAGTGGGTCGGTGGGTCGAGTTTTCTGAGTGGGACGTGGGTCAACGGCATGTGACCCACCACCCACCGTGACCCACTGCGACCCATCACCCACCATGACCCACTCTGCTCACTGCATTGTAAACAGCATTTTCTGAACTGCATATTTTTTTTTCACCCTCGACTCTAACCATAGAAAGTAAAAACTAAAAAGAAGAAGAACATTGAAGAAGCAGTTGAAGTTAAATTTATATCATGGCAGTCACGGTGGTTCATATCAAGGACTGCCTAATATCAATACTAGGCAGTCAACTAATATCGATCGTTTTCGATTATTTTTAGAAATCAATCCTATATATAGAAAATGCCCCCCCAACAAAAGGGAGTTTTAAAAAATGATATTGAGATTAGGGCCTAACTATGTATATGCCAAATGTCATTTCAGTTGACTTTGATGTTGATGATCACACATACATAGTTATATTAAATTTTTATATAATAATTCATACATTATAGGTGATTCAAAATAAAACAAGTTGTTAGCTCCTCTAAAAACTCTTAGGCTGTGTCTGAAAAGTCAAGAAGTAAGTCCTATTGCTATTATTACAATTGCAAATATGATCAATTTCCTAAAGTTCTGCAAGAGTGCCTGAAGTTCTTTCTTCAATAGAAACAAATGAAAAAGAAGAAAAAGAAGGCCTTGAAAATAAAACGTAGACAAATTCACCAGTGCTCAGAAGAAGCTGTCTACAATGCACTGAGCAGAATGGGTTGGTGAGTCACAGTAGTTCGGTGGGTCAACGTGGGTCAGAACGGATTGTTTGGTCAAAGTGGGTCATGGTGGGTTGTGTGTCGCAGTGAGTCATATCCTGTTGACCCACAACCCACTTGAATCACTATATCTACAACATATCACAGTTTCAGTCATTTTTACCTAAATGCAGAACATTACCATTTTAGCTTACTTTCAAAAAAGTCATCTCGTAGTGTTCAAACGGCCAGTGATTATTGGCTGTGCCCATTAAGACTTTCTCTCAGAATCACAATATCTACAACATATCACAGTTTCAGTCATTTTTACTGAAATCCAGGACATCAACATTTTCGGTTATTTTCCAGAAAGTGGCCTGTAATGGCCAAACGGAAATTGATTAGTGTGTGTGCCCATTAAGACCTTTTCTCGGAATCACAAGATTTACAACATATCACAGTTTCAGTCACTTCTGTCGAAATCCAGAACATCACCATGTTCCGTTACTTTCAAGAAAGTGGCCCGGTAGTGGCCAAACGGTCAGTAATTATTAGTTGTGCCCATTAGGACATTTTCTCAGAATCACAATATCTACAACATATCAGAGTTTCAGTCATTTCTAGCGAAATCCAGAAAATCAACATATTCGATTACTTTCCAAAAAGTGGCCCTGTAGTGGCCAAACGGTCAGTGATTAGTGGTTGTGCCCTTTTCTCAGAATCACAAGGTCTACAACATATCACAGTTTTATTTTTTCGAAATCCAGAACATCATCTTCGATTACTTTCAAGAAAGTGGCCTGGTTGTGGCCAAAGGTCAGTGATTAGTTTGTGTGCCCATGGAGACCTTACAAGATCTAAAACATATCATTTTTCAGTCATTTGTACCTAAATCCAGAACATCACCATGTTCCGTTACTTTAAAAAAGTGGCCCTGTAATGGCCAAACTGTCAGTGATTAGTGGGTATGCCCATTCAGACCTTTTTCTCGGAATCACAAGATCTACAACATATCACAGTTCCAGTCATTTTTACCGAAATCCAGAACATCAACATTTTCGATTACTATCCAAAAAGTGGCCCTGTAGTGGCCAAACGGATACTGATTAGGTGTTGTACCATTTTCTCAGAATTACAAGATCTACAACATATCACAGTTTCAGTTGTTTTTTTAAGAAATCCAGAACATCACCATGTTCCGTTACTTTAAAAAAAAGTGGCCCTGTAGTATAGAAACGATCAGTGATTAGTAATTGTGTTGTGCCTATTAAATCCTTTTCTCAGGATCACAATATCTACAACATATCACAGTTTCAGTCATTTTTACCGAAATCCAGAAAATCAACATTTTCGATTACTTTCCAAAATTGGCCCTGTAGTGGCGAAACAGTCAGTGAGTAGTGGTTGTGCCTATTAAATCCTTTTCTCAGAATCACAATATCTACAACATCTCACAGTTTTAGTCATTTTACTTAATTTCAGAACATCACCACTTTAGCTACTTTCAAAAATGTGGTCTCGTAGTGTCCAAACGGCCAGTGATTATTGGCTGTACCCATTAAGACTTTTTCTCAGAATCACAATATCTACAACGTATCACAGTTTCAGTCATTTTTACCGAAATCCAGGCCATCAATATTTTCGGTTCTTTCAAGAAAGCGGCCTGCTTCTGGCCAATGGTCAGCGATTTGTGGTTGGCCTATTAGGACCTTCCCTCAGAATCAGCAATCTACAACATATCACAGTTTCAGTCATTTTTACCGAAATCCAGGACATCAACATTTTCGGTTACTTTCAATATAGTGGCCTGTAATGGCCAAACGGAAACTGAGCAGTATGTGTGACCATTGAGACCTCCTCTCGGAATGGGGGGCGCGGTGGCTCAGTGGTAGAGCGTTCACCTCTGGTGCTTGGGGTCCCGGGTTCGATCCCAGCCCCCGCCAAGTGAACTTTGTGGTGGACGAACACCGTGCTCGTGGGTTTTCTCGGGGTTCTCCCGTTTCCTCCCACTTTCTTCATTCCACCATTTCACTCATCTCTCATAATCACCGTCTCCTTTAGCCTAACCGGCATAAGCGTGGGACGTAAAACTCAAAGATTTCATTTCTCCTCTCGGAATCACAAGATCTACAACATATCACAGTTTCAGTCATTTCTATCGAAATTCAGAACATCACTATGTTCCGTTATTTCAAGAAAGTGGCCCGGTAGTGGCCAAATAGTCAGTAATTATTGGTTGTGCCCATTAGAACATTTTCTCAGAATCACAATATCTACAACATATCACAGTTTCAGTCATTTTTAATGAAATCCAGAAAATCAATATTTTGGATTACTTTCCAAAAAGTGGCCCTGTAGTGGCCCAACGGTCAGTGATTAGTGGTTGTGTCCTTTTCTCACAATCACAAGATCTACAACATATCACAGTTTCAGTCATTTTTACCGAAATCCAGAACATCACCATCTTCGGTTACTTTCAAGAAAGTGGCCTGGTTGTGGCCAAAGGTCAGTGATTAGTTTGTGTGTCCATGGAGACCTTTTCGTGGAATCACAAGATCTATAACATATCAAAGTTTCAGTCATTTTTACCTAAATCCAGAACATCACCATGTTCCGTTACTTTAAAAAAGTTTCCCTGTAATGGCCAAACGCTCAGTATTTATTGGTTGTGCCCATTAGGACATTTTCTCAGAATCACAATATCTACAATATATCACAGTTTCAGTCATTTCTATCGAAATCAAGAACATCACCATGTTCCGTTACTTTCAAGAAAGTGGCCCGGTAGTGGCCAAACGCTCAGTATTTATTGGTAGTGCCCATTAGGACATTTTCTCAGAATCTCAAGATCTACAACATATCACAGTTTCAGTAATTTTTACCGAAATCCAGAACATCACCATCTTCGGTTACTTTCAAGAAAGTGGACTGGTTGTTGCCAAACGGTCAGTGATTAGTGGGTGTGCCCATTGAGATTTTTTCTCGGAATCAGAAGATCTACTACATATCACAGTTTCAGTCATTTTTACCGAAATCCAGAACATCACTGTGGCCTTGTAGTGGCCAAACGCTCAGTAATTATTGGTTGTGCCCATTAGGACATTTTCTCAGAATCACCACATCTACAACATATCACAGTTTCAGTCATTTTTACCGAAATCCAGAACATCACCATTTTCCGTTACTTTCAAAAAAGTGCCCTCGTAGTGTTCAAACGGCCAGTGATTATTGGATGTGCCCATTAAGACTTTTTCTCACAATCACAATGGTTACAACATATCGCAATTTCAGTCAATTTTACCGAAATCCAGGCCATCAATATTTTCGGTTACTTTCAAGAAAGTGGCCTGGTTGTGGCCAAAGGTCAGGGACTAATGGTTGTGCCTATTAAGACCTTTTCTTAGAATCACCACATCTACAACATATCACAGTTTCAGTCATTTTTACCGAAATCCAGAACATCACCATGTTCCGTTACATTCAAAAAAGTCGCCCTGTAGTGGCCAAAGGTCAATGATTAATGGTTGTGCCTATTAAGACGTTTTCTTAGAATCACCACATCTTCAACATATCACAGTTTCAGTCATTTTTACCGAAATCCAGAACATCACCATGTTCCGTTACTTTCAAAAAAGTGGCCTAACCGTCAGTAATTATTGGTTGTGCCCATTAGGACATTTTCTCAGAATCACAATATCTACAACATATCACAGTTTTAGTCATTTTTACCGAAATCAAGAACATCGCCATCTTCGGTTACTTTCAAAATAGTGGCCTCGTGGTGGCCAAACGATCAGTGATTAGTGGTTGTGCTCATTAAGACCTTTTCTCAGAATCACAATATCTACAAAATATCACAGTTTCAGTGATTTTACCGAAATCCAGAACATGGCCATCTTCGGTTACTTTCAAGAAAGTGGCCTCGTTGTGGCCAAACGGTCATTGATTAGTGTTTGTGCCCATTAAGACCTTTTCTCAGAATCTCAATATCTACAACATATCACAGTTTTAGTCATTTTTACCGAAATCAAGAACATCGCCATCTTCGGTTACTTTCAAAATAGTGGCCAAACGGTCAGTGATTGGTGGTTGTGCTTATTGAGACTTTTTCTCAGGATCACAACATCTACAACACATCACAGTTTTACTGATTTCCATTGAAATCCAGAATATCACTATGTTTGGCTGTTTTCAAAAAAGTAGCCCTGTAGTGGCCAAATATCAGTGTTTGGTGGTTATAGCCATTAGGACCTTTTCGGAATCACAATATCTACAACATCACAGTTTTAGTATTTTTGTCCAAAATCTCGAATGTCGTTTTCTTCGGTTTTTTTTAGGAAAGTGGCCTCATGGTGGCCAAACGGCCAACGATTTTTGGTTGTGTCCATTGAGACTTTTTCTCAGGAACAATATCTACAACATAACACGGTTCCAAGCAATTCCACCGAAATCCAATTTCCATAAAGATTGTTCGGGGTCCTTTCTCATTTCGAAGGAGCATTGCCTCTGCAAAACTTTTCTGTGAAAAACTTCAAAACCCGTATTTTGTACTTTGAAGTCATCTTTGCATCGGCAGAGTATCGTTTCTTTATTTTAGTCCTTTTAAATCAAAGGTACCCTTTTTTAAAAGGGATCCTTTTCCTCCTTTAACCTGTTCTCCGAAAGAAACAAAAAAAACATGTGTGCATTTATTTTCGGTCTAGCATATATGTGCCAAGTTTGAAGAAAATCAGATGAATAGAAATCCTTGTGAAGCTATCTCCTTTATGGTTTCACTTTTTGGACTTGACAAGTCGTTTGTCCCGAAGTCCTCAATTTCTTTATTACCTGAAATTGCATTGTAAATAAATGCACTTGCAAATTTGCAATATTATATACTGTAATTTCTTAGCCGATACAATTTTCTGTCCCCGAAAAACAAGAAAGCACCCGTCAAAAGCAATTCCTCGAACTTTCCCCTAGAATTTATAATAAGAAAGTTTTTTGTTCCTCTCTCTCAGAGATTTGCATCCCTTTTACCTTTAGGGCCACTCAGTGACAAAAGGTACTCACATGACCGTTATATACAGACATGCTCTCAGGTAGGTCAGAGATTGGGAAAGTAGACGATTTTTAATAATAATAATAATAATAATAATAATAATAATAATAATAATAATAATAATAATAATTATTATTATTATTATAACAATTAGGTATACAACTAAGGTCCCATCTCTTTATCTTGTATGAGAGGCCCGCTAGTCAGATAAGCCATTGGTGTTCCTTATTCTGTGTTTCTCTCTCTTTCTGTGTCGTGTGGATGTTTGTTTTGGGGTGTTAGGCTTTTATATTAAACCTTTACATTATATAATCTTTTTCCTTTTTACGAGATTTTCTTTTGGAAAAGGAAAGAAACTGCTTTCCTCTTATGTGTGTTTCTTACCATTCACCTTGTTTGAACTGCTTAGGTAAGATGATTTTGTAACTTTTATGTCATCCATTGCCATCACGATAATAAAATGGTAAGTCTTAACAATGTATTTTATTCTCTTATTTGCAGTTTGCCACACTGATATATTTGTAACAAAATTGAGGTTTGGTCCAACGCCTTTCGAACGTGCAACCAACCCAAGCGCTGAGCTTTTTGGGTTGCCTGCTATTGCAGGAAAGGGAGAATTGCAAGTGGTAATGCACTTTTGGAGTCGTGTATACAATAGTTCTGACAACCATACCCGTTCAAAAGCCTTTGATATTTCGAGATACACTCCCAGTACATATTGCCATCGTAGGAAACCGTGGTTATGTAGTCTACTACTCTCACTAATTGTGCTGTCTTACTGTCTTGTAGGCGAAAACCAAATTGATGTGTGGGTATCAGAGAATAAACTTCAGCATAATGTTTCAGCCTGGTGAGCAGCACATGCTCAAGTAGTTCCTGGTTGTTTTCCTTTTAGTATCTGCCTATCTTGCCTTTATTATTCGTCTAACAAGGAGGGTGTCCGAAGTGTAAATCTCAGATTTCAAAAATGTTTGTGCAGATCGTTAGGGGGCTCATGGAATAAAGATAGCCACAGCAAATTTCGGCGGAACCCCATATTTGGGTGGGGCAGTGCCCCATTTTCGATTTTTGGCTTTCGTAGTAAAAATCGGCATTTTGATTTGAAAATTGACTTCTTGTTGTCGACAATCATTGTCATTCGTCTTCATTTGCTTAAAGATACTTCAATTGTGGGTCGGGAATCAGTGTATGCGGGGCTCCCCCTCACAAATGTCATACAATTTCCCCCTTCATTTTGACAAGCTGAATTCAAATATGTCATTAAAAGTACTTTGTGGAGCACATGTGCAGCACAGATCTCTATCTAGTTTCTGGGATGCTGAATCACAAGTAGAAAGAGAACTGAAGGGCTTGAAATAGGAGTGTGGCAGAATCCGTGCTTACTTTATGGATTGTATGTTTTACAGAAATGAAACTGCTCGAAAAAGTGTCATATCTTCGCCTTATCTTCGCCTTATCTATACAATAATGTCCCTTATGTCTGTCAGTGGAAAATTAGTTATGCCATTATATATTGTATTGCAAGAACTAACAGGACAGTTTGGACCACAGGTTAAGAAAACGTTATTCCAGCCCCAAATGTTAAGCTTTTAGTTCCTAACATAGGGAATTAAAGTGTCTTGCTCGTAGATTCATGGTCATCTTTTAACGAGGAAGAGATGCAGCAACACATTCCGGACGACAAAACGCTATGTATCAGATCCCACCATGATTATCTTGGGCTGTACAACCTTGGGATGTTTGGGGCTTTAGAATGTGGAAGAATTTTGTACGGAAAATAACAGATTTCATAATTTTACACTAAATTGATATACTTCACCAACGTAACAACATTATAAAATTGCAATCGCTAGTTGATGAACAACTATCATCGCCAAGGTACCATGATGTGTTCAAATATAGTTTTTATAAATTCGGATATGTAGATGCGCGATCGCTAGAATTTGTTAATCGAGTGAGTTTCTCATTTTCCTTAAACGACACTATCATATGCGATGAGTTCGAAGATATAACACTCCTGAAATGTAGATGGTGCTGCAAAAGTCTTTGCGCGACACAATTTTCGACACATTTCATTTCTGTAGAATATAGAATCCATAAAGTAAGCACGGATTCGGCCACACTCCTATTTCAGGAGGAAATGCAATTTGTAAAAGTGAAATGATGTACACAGCATTCATTAGGAGGCTTCACGTGTTCAAAACGTATCCAATTTACTAACATGTATGTAAACATATTGAACCTAAACGCCAGCGAAAACGCAATTCATAACGCGCCATAAGACACTGGCTTCCTAATGACAGATACGCAATCCCTATATAAAACGATAACTCGGAACAACGTCTGTCCAAGTGCGCGTGCACTTTGCGAATGGAGTAAACAGGTTTGTCGCGCATGGTTTAAACAGCGTCAAATGAACTGTGAGTGTATTTAGCGTTGTGCACACAACCTTTTCGTTGTTTTAACGGCTGTTTACCCCGCCTGGGGTACTTTTTAATTATGTTTGCACAATACAGAATTTATTGTGCTCTATTTTTGAATACTAATTTTATAATTTTAAAATACTCATAAGTACCAAATAAATGCATGCACAAAGTTTGTCCATGTCTAAATTAGTTTATGGACAGAGAGGCATCGTTGAAGCAGTAGTTGAGTAAGCAAATGGAGACGAGTCCTTGCTCCCGCACCCTAGGTAATCCAAAGTCATTGGATTAGCTAACGTCTCTGCAGTTTTCTTTCGTATGCTGTTTCTTCGTTATGTTCCCTATACTATTTCTATTAGTCACGAAGTGACTAACGGGCTTTCTAGTACACGTATCAAAAGATTCTGCAGTTGCATACTTGCTATCATTAATTACAAAATATTAAATATTAAAACAATTTAAAGTGAATATCACCTCACCTACATTGTAGTATCGTTGTTGCTATTAGTTCCGGTTGAGCGTTTCATTTCTATAAAGCATACAATCCATAAAGTAAGCACGGATTCTGTCAAACTCCTATTTCAAGCCCTTCAGTTCTCTTTCTACTTGTGATTCAGCATCCCAGAAACTACGTAGAGATCTGTGCCGCACATGTGCTCCACACAGTACTTTTAATGACATATTTGAATTCAGCTTGTCAAAATGAAGGGGGAACATGTATGACATTTGTGAGGGGGAGCCCCCACACACACACTGATCCCCGTCCCACAATTCAAGTATCTTTAGGCAAATGAAGACGAATGACAATGATTGTCGACAACAAGAAGTCAATTTTCAAATCAAAATGCCGATTTTTACTACGAAAGCCGAAAATCGAAAATGGGGCACTGCCCCACCCAAATATGGGGTTCCGCCGAAATTTGCTGTGGCTATCTTTATTCCATGAGCCCCCTAACGATCTGCACTAACATTTTTGAAATCTGAGATCTACACTTCGAACACCCTCCTTGTAAGAGCAAGTTCTCTAATATATTTCCTTTCGTCCGTTATCATAGCCAAGAGCAAGTTTTCTGGATGGGCAAAAAATGTGTTTCTATCAATTACAGGCTCTTCCACTTGCCGAAGAGTTTCAGGGAGGTATCTTGTTGTAGCAATTGCTTCAAAAGGATGTTTCGAACCATCTGAAAAAGAATGGCTTGTTTTGATTTTAAACCACAAAGGCACGTACGAACACAATATAAAAAGTTTCAATTCTTTAAGACCTTCTGAGGGATTTTCAGTACTCATGTAAAACCTTAGAATTCTGTTTGCGGTTGTCAGCCAACTTGAGTGCGACATAGGACCAGGGTCTCGATAGGACAAGTCTTTCGGACATTCCCCTGCATTTACTGATCTTAAAATATCCAAAAGATACTGCTGGTCTCTGCTGAGAATTTACGGTCTACTTCAGGGATTATGCAGTCAACTCTTTCAAAGTCAACTTCAGGTAATCTTTCACAGCCATTAAGCAGTTGACCGATCGGCCCACTAAAGGCTTTAGGACCTGTTGTTTCCCCATCAACGTGTTGAAATAACTTAATTCGTCCAAAGAAATGTCAACTTTAGTCAAGTAGGAAATTATGCTGGAAGCGATATCAGTAGAAGCTCCCGAAAGAGTGATTACTAGATTTTCTGGGCGGTTGTGAATTGCTGGAGTGTGGATACGATACGGGATGTGAAATGAAAACCCAACAGCTACCCCGCCATTTACCCGACGTGCTGGTAAAGTATTATCTTTGCAAATGATCGTATACCCTCGTATTTTGCATTTCATTTTAGGAGTCATATGTGTTTCGTTAAGGAAAAAAGCATTGAGTTTCTCCTCGAGTAACAGTTGTTCAAATAGTATTTTGTGGGTGCAGAGAGAACGTATGTTAACAAACATAAAAACAATACCCATAATGTCCATACTGTGATGATATTTTGTATTTTTGCTCCTGTTTATATTTTTGCGATATGTGAAAAAGCCCTTTCTCTTTTCCTACTTCAGAAATGACCTCTCTAATACTCAGAGTACATTTTGGGATATCTAGTTGGCAATTGAAGAAGATTCTGTATGAATACTGGAAGCATAGTGCACATGGTTAAAGGCAAAGAACCACGGACAAACCTGAAGAAGAGTGTCAAGGAATAGACTGAAATTTGCCAGCCTTAAGTATACTCTCTTCACAAACTGAGGTAGCAAGATTTCAAGTTCAAGTGTTGTATTCCAAAACGCAAACTGTGACGACTCGCCTAATCTCTTATTACGCCATTTATTAAATGCAATATATTGATCACTAGAGGTTTCACAGTAACAACTATAGTCTTCTTACTGAAGAATATACAGAGCAGCTGCTGATTATATATAGTTCTTTTAACATGAGATGTTTTCAGGAGAGATTTGTCCTTCCCTGATGTAGTGACATCAGCCTTGACTAATATCTGATTCCATTCCGATCCTTCTAACCAAGTCCCAATCGTACTCATAATAGTTATTTCAATATGAAGCCTTCTCATCATTACCAATATTTTGTCTTCTCCATACTTCTTAGGATATTTCCATTGCACTTCTTTCATCAGGGCATACATTGATTGATCACATGTAATAACTGGTGTGTGGTGAGAGTTAAGATGTGAAACTACTTATGAAACAATATCCATGGATGTCGAACGATCGCTGGAAGATGAACGGCTTCTTCTAGTAAAGGTAATAATGCGTGTTGGGATTTTGGAATACTAATATTCACATTCTTTACAGTGGTAGGCTGCCCATGATATCGTCTCATCAGAGGATTCGGCTTCACTTGTAATTGCTGTGTACACAGAATCAATCCAGTCTGTTGCTGCTTTTATAGGATTTGAAGAAACTGGATGAATATGGTTAACTGTTGCCATATGTGTATCACGTATGTCAGTAGGATATGCAGGAACTGTGGTGTACCAGTCTTTATTTTCCTGTCCATCTTTTCTGCACAAATACTGGAAAATCTGTAGTATGAGGATAGTAGGTTAGAATGTAGCACGGAAGGATATTGAATATTGAATATGAATATCCTGGATACTATCTGTTGCTGACGAAGATGAAGGGTTGTGGTCAACATTCTCTGTAGGTGCAGTGGTGAATACATCAGTGAGGAGGTTTGGAGGACACATAACTTCATAGTTTTCAAATAATTCAAACAAACTATTAGTTACTGTTGCAGAAACCTGCTGTACTCTGTCGTAGGAGACACAAATTCCATACTCAGATAATGTCACGTTTTCTAGCTCTGGCATGGAGCATAAGATCTATGAACAAAGGGGATGCTCTTTCTCGTTCGATAGGGTGCTGCTGTGATTTTCAAGATGGTGCCGTTTACGTTTAATGCTGTCAAACCGAATCAACTGTGTTATTGACAAGGCAGCTGATTTTGGCTAGTAAGGGTTTGGTCTTCACAACCAATGGAAGATCCTTCCAGTAACATCTGGACAAAGGACAGCACTACGGTTGGCACTGATGTGGCAGGTGGGGACTGGTTGGTGAAGGAAACATCGAATTTGGGGAAGTTGTTAAACATATGACCACGATCGATAGTTGCAGCTCGAACCAAATACATGTCGCTCATAGAATTGAAAGAACCAGCATCAGGAATGGCATCTCCAACATCACCTTCAGTTTTTTTTTTTTTTTTTTTTTTTTGAGGTGTTTGTAATTGAAGATTTCTGAAATATTCTGATTTGTTAGTCTGTTCTGTGTTGAAATGCAAAATATGTGAACTGAAATGGATGCAAAAATGAAAATATTCATATTTCGTCATGAAGATATTATTATGTCTCTGGTATAATGACTTGTAGTGTTTGTGATTCCGGATCCAACGGTGCATAGATCAAGTATGTCGGATCAATAGTGATTTCATTATGCATATTTGAAATCTTCGAAACTTCTGCACATTCAGGGCTTTTACCATATTTTTATGTCAAATATATTCTAAAAATTGAATATGTCAGGAAGTAATAAACTCACAATAACCTATTTGGTCTTGTTACAAAGATCGTTTTATAAGCTATAATAAATGTAATGGGTGTTTCCATCACTGTGAGCCCGTTGTGTATTGAAATGCAAAAATATGAACTAAAATGGATGCAAAAAGTGAAAATATTCAAATTTCTCCATGAAGATATTATTTTATGAATATGACTCTGACATTATTATTTGCAAGGTTTGTGATTCCGGTTCCAACAGTGCATGAATCAAGTCTGTAGGATCAATGGTTTCTGAGTTATGATAATTTAAAGTTTCAGTTGGTCACCCATATTTGTGACGTCACTGCGGCCATGCGACGTCACTACCAGGTTGTGTCCCGGTGTTTTTCAGGCTTCCTATAAATGTACTTTTATCCTGAAAAATTTCCCGCTTGTAGCCAGTCATGAAATATTTTGGCACTATTCTACTGCACTAAGAGCGAGCTAGTGAACTTACGTTCCTGGGCCTGCAGCATGCTAAAGCCGGAACGTTAAAGGTGTTCTATTTTGCATGTTTTTCCATTGCTGTCCAAAGGAATGGGAAACACACACACACACACAGTCTTTCCCATTTCTAAAGGAAACTGCTGGCTACACTTATTTCCAATTGTACACTTGACCCGACTTGATGCACATAATAGTGGGCACAAAAATCGGGTCTTTGGTTTCCGGAAAATCAGAACCGGTTTTTGAAATGTTTAGAAAACTGTTTTCGCCGAAATCGGTTTAAGTTTTCTCCAAAACTCATTCGGTTTTTCGCCGGAATCGGTTTCGGTATTGTCCAAAACAGTTTCAGTTTTTCCAAAACTGGTTCTATTTCTGACCAGAATAATGTTTTGTTGTTCTCCGAAAACCGATTCTGTTTCCACAGAAATAATTTTGTGTGTTTTGCAAAACACTTTTGCGCTTTTAGTTTTTACTGAAACCAGTGCGACTTTTGCGAAGCCGGTATTGGTTTCTCCTTAGGAGAAGTCACACATGTTTTAGATCTTCAAATCGGCTTAGTTTCTAAATCAAAATTGGCTTTGAGAGAACCGAAACCGGTTTTGGAGAAAACCGAAACCAGTTTCGGTGAAAAACCGAACCGGCTTTCGCAGTGGTGCTATTCTAATTTTTTTAAAGAACCGGTTCTCTCTCTCTCTCTCTCTCTTATATATATATATATATATATATATATATATATATATATGAGAGATATAGTACATGCATAGATAAATAGTAGATAGATAGATATAATTCTCTTGTGACATCTACACAGCATACAAATGGTGACAAAATTATGTTGAGGTTGAGAGCTACTTTCGTGGCTAAGCGGTTAGCGTACGCGCCTTTGGCGTGGGAGACCCGGGTTCGATTCCCGGCGGGAGCTCATGTGGTTCGGATTCCACTTTAATCAGTAGGTCCACGTCTCATATAGCCTCGCTGCTGAACGGGACGTTAAACTCAAAATCAAATCAACTCAAAATTATATTGCACTTCGGATGAATTATGCAAGGTAGGTGGTTGTCAAAAGGCCTTCATCCAGCAATGGATCAGCAATTGTTAATAATGTTATGTATGAGTTTCAAATGTAAAAAACCCTAACTACTTCCCTCATATGATCCTATTTCTCATTCTTGAAATTTGAGCATTTAAGATTAAAGAATAAACGTCTATACCTTCTTCTGAGAAATCGTACGTTTAACCTTGTAGCTGTAAGAATTTCTGAAAATGAGGACACTTAAAACTAAATTTACCATTACCCCCGCCCTCCATTAATCTTCTCGTATGTACAGAGCAAAGTAAGGTTTTTCAAATAGGTCAATTGTTTTGGCTGCGAAAAATTTGTATTCTACAAGCTCTCCCTTCCAGCTGAAATTTGCAATGCACGCACTTGCCACGCTAATAGAAATACAAAAGATATAGAAATATTATCTGCATGGTTTATTTTTAATTGCCGAAAATGGGTTCGTTCTGCTATGTAAAGTTAGCACTGCAATTTTTATAATTGTTTATAAATCCTGAACAAAAGAAAATTTTTTGAGAACAAGCGTGAACAAACCATCTGCATGGTTTAATTTTCAAATTCTGAAAATGGGTTCTGCCAGGTTTAAACGTATACTTTGTTTGGCTTCTTTCTTCCACGCTTGACTTGGTGATTGTGTGTGTGTGTGTGTTTGTATGTAGGTTTATCTCGGTATAACAAACGGTTCTGCGAACTCGAAGTATTTTAACAACCGGTTCGCCCGAACCGGTGCGAACAAGCTGAATAGCACCACTGGAATTTTCGAGAAAACCAAAAACGGTTTCGGGAAGAAAACGAACCCGTCTTGGGGAAAACCGAAATGGCGGTTTTTCAGATTGGCTTTTCTAGAAACAGGTTTCCGGTTTTTAAAACCGGTTTTAAACATCCCTAGATGCACATGTTTGCAAAGTTTTCATAAAAGCAACGCAAAGATTGAGAGAGAGCCCAGGGTTAGCAAATAGCCTGACCACAAAAGTTGTTCTTGAATGTCAATTAGAAAAACAATCGCAAGATGGTGTCAAAATAAGCATGCATCAGGTCGACATATAGAGTAAGCGGGGGCAAAAAGTCGCAGTTTGGTGTTTGAATTCCGCTGGAGCAGAGAGATATAATAGCAAAATAACGAATTTCGCACAGAAGTATAAGTGAACATTCCTCTATATTTTGAAGATAACAGAAAGCGTACCAATTTATTATTTAACAAGATATAGCAATTTAAAGAAGGATGGACAGATTCGGACCTTTACCCCAGTATAGGCGGCAAAAGTCCGCTGAAATACACGAAGTAGGAAATCGACACACAGTCATTTTTATTGAATTATTTTGCTTTTTACAAGAATATTAAGATAAACAAAGAGCATACGAAGCATGAAGTGATTCTTCGTATTAAAAAAAGGTAGACTAAGCAAAAAGATAAGTTTATCTCACTTGAGAAAAACTCAATAAACATACAAAGTATGAAGTTATTCCTCGTATTGATCCATAAGTCTTTGTACAGTGGATTATTTTGAAAACAAACATGAGTAAAGCAGATTTGACTAGTGGAGGACGGACTTGGGTAAAGGAACTACCGATTGATGCATGCGTGGTGAATGGCGGCCATCTTGGATCCAGTTTTTTTCTCAAATGGGAAGGAGGGCATGTAACACATCAATCAACACTGTTTGTTGCAGGGAAATGCAGCCCCACAAGCAGAAAATCGTTATCATGTTCCGTTCCAAAGTTATGACGCCCTAAAGTCCCACCTACAGGATGTGCTCCACATATGTTTCTCGTCCATTGCAGCACATACCGGAGTCTCTTAATCCAGTCCTCCTGAACCCGTAACAACACAGCTGAGGTGATGCTATCACAAGCGTCCTGAATACGTCCCTATAGGTGTGCAACATCATCCCGAATCTTCTGCTGATACAGCAGGTGTTTTAAGTGTCCCCATAAAAAAAAAACTCCAAGGGAGTGATGTCCGGCGACCGGGCTGGCCACTCCACAGGGCCTCGGCGACTAATCCAACTTCCAGGAAAATGAAGATCCAAGCAGTCCCGCACAGACAGTGCTTAGTGCGGTGGGGCACCATCTTGCTGAAAATATTGCGGCAAGGTGGCATCAGGGTGGAGAAGCAACGGAAACACCAACTCCTGTAACATGTCCAGATATCGGACACCATTTAGTGTACCAGGAATGAATAAGGGTCCTATGATCAACTTGTTCCATATGCCACACCAAACCATGATATGAGCAGGGGTAACTCTCGTGCAAGGATTGATCGCATGCGACCAATATTGCATGTTCTAACGATTCACTTCCTCATCCAATTAAAATTTGCCTCGCCTGTGAAGAGAATGCTGGCTGGAAAATGCGGATCTCGGTCATATTGTAACAAAGCCCTTTTCGCGAATTCCATGCGTCGGTCTGGATCATCTTTTGAAAGGTTGTGGATAAGCTGCAGCTTGAAGGGATGCCACTTCTTCGTATGGAGAATCCTCATCACGGAAGCACATGGTATGCCTGTTATCGCCTTGTTCTGCGCTTCGGATTTTTCACACTCGCAACAAGTACCATTGTGGATGTTTCCTCATCTGTCGCGGTTCGCTGGGGACCTGACCGTGGTATGTCAGCAACATTACTAGTTACACTGAATTTCCTAATGAGGTACCTAACGGTGTTGTGGTTTATTGCAGGTCTTTCGGGGTGGCGCGCGTTGAAGTCCTGGACAATAACACGACTGCTTCTTTTCCCAGACATTACGATGATCTCAATCCTTTCCTGCTTCGTTGGTGCCATCTCGCTCTACCTGCAATGAAAAGAAGAACTGTCAAATTTGGGGCATCACGTCTTTTTTGCAGCGTTAGTGCCATGTCGCTCTCCCTGCAAGAAAACAGAAAATCGTAAAGTTTGGGGCGTCATAACTTTGGAAAGGGACATGATAACCCATTTCTGTTTGCGGGACTGCATTTCCCTACAAAAAACACTGTTAATTGATGTGTCACGTGCCTATCTTCCCATTAAAAATAATAACTTGGATCCAAGATGGCGGCCATCAAGATGGCCGCCATTCACCACGCATACATCAATCGGCACAGACTACAATGTAGTCTGTGTCAATTGGTAGTTCCTTTACCCAAGTCCGCCCTCTACTAGTCAGATTTGCTTTTGTCATGTTTTTTTGCTTTTTGAAAAAAGTAAATCCACCGTACTAAAACTTACGGACCACTGCAGAAAAAAAATATACAAAGGTTCGTTGTTGACAAGAATCAGAAAACAAACTATAACCACTCAAACAAAAAAAAAAACACGTGTATAGTAAGTTTATAGCCAACCAAGGCACATTCGTCCAACCAAAGCGACAACGCATTGTTTTGTTTTCTTTATCTTGACCTTCCGAAAAAGATGTGGTATCTGTTTAAATTTAAACTATATTTTTTCGTAGTGTTTCTAATAGCAAAGGACAAATCTCCCTCAGCACCGATGAACCAAATGACATCAAGAGCACTTTTCACATCTTAACAGATGGATTCAGCAGTACAAACGAGTGTGTGTTAGCACTACTGACTATTAATCCTAGGCTCTGTTTACACCGCTGAAATATGAGTAGTACCCTTGGTGCCATTGGCATACTAATCAGTGTTGAGCGTGGCTTGCCCAAATTCAAAGATCAACCTCCATACAGGCCTACATAACTTTAGTTAAGCTAAAGAAAGCCTACGTAGCAAACGAATTTAAACAGGTCTACTGTTAGAAACTGGAATTTAAATTTAAGAATAAAATTATTTACAAATTTGAGAGCTGGAGTAAAAGTCCGCATTCGGATTCTTGCCCCAGAAAAAATCGGACTTTTGCCCCATTCGCACATGTTTTAAAACAATAAAATGCTGACTTCATAACTGATACCGGGGAAAGGGGAGGTAGTGTATATTGTTCCTCAAGAAGTGTTTTAATATGAAACAGCAATAAAATAAGTCGTAACTTTTCCCACAGACTGTAGTACTATTTCCCATAAAACAAAATATAACTTCAAAGTAAGACAAAATATAACTTATCTCATTGTATTAACAAATTTCACCGCACACATTTACGAACATGAACAGTACACCGCCACCATTTAATCTTTCTGCAGCATAATCAATGTTGCACAACTCCAACAAAAAGTACCCCAAAAAGGACTTTTGTCCTCTGCGGACTTCTGCCCCCGGACACTCTATGATAGAAAGAAACACCCAGTCTGGCACACACAAGTGGAAATTCGTATATAAAAAGTTTAACGTATTTAAAAAATATAAGTTTTGTAAACATTAATCTTTCTTTACAAAGTACATACATTTTAAATTTGAAACAATTACTTTTTATATTAGAAATATTGGCCTGTATAACTAATCGAATCATCCCCCACTCCGCTGCGGACGTCCATGCCTGTCTCGTATTCTCTACCCAGAAGAAAGAGCAATGTGTTATTTTAGAATGTTTTTACATTTGATCAGGGGACTGCGGGTAACTCTCCTGTATATACCTAAATTTAAAGTAAAATAAGTCTACTTAAAATGCATGTTAGACCTATGTTAAAGGTGATTCGAAAAAGAGTTTTAAGAACTATAGTAGGGACCAAAATAAACGACACATGTAGACCAATGTTTAAGGAACTTAAAATATTCCATTTACCCTCACTTTACATATTTCGAATGTTGCTCTTTGTTAAAAAGAACATTTACTTATTTAACACACCATCAATCCATAAATATGATACCAGAAGTAAGGATAGAATTCCTAGCCAACAGTGTTGCACAGTTATACGAAAGGAATCCAATGTTTATAGGTACCACCAGTCGTTCTTTCAGAAAAAGTGTTCCAGGGGGGCAGACGTAATATTCCGGGGGCGCTATACTGGTACTAGTTTATTTATTTATATATTTTAAACGTATTATTTTGGTCTCGTCCGAGGGGGGGCGCTCTGAGAGCTCCGGGGCGATAGCCTATTCGAAGGACAGAACAAAAAGAATTCCAGAGGTTAATAAAACATATCTGTGGCAGCATTGCTTTTATTCCGTGAATGAATTTGTAGATGTGTGATTGAATTTGCCTATTGATAGTAGCCTATTGAAAACCTACTGCTTTTATATCGTAGATGTAGCCTAGTAGTTTAACTCAAAAAGTAGGTATTTGTCATTACTATATATGATATATTTTATATCTTTGTACGTACCTGTGACTAGTCATTCGAGCGTAATAGTGCAATATGTATGATATAAAGACGAAATGAATGAATGGTTTCAATCTCTCAATTTTGAAATAGGCCTGACCTATAACTGACTACCAAGGTAAGCAATAGTCTAATAATATAAAACACTTGGATTTCTTTTCTACAATTTGTTCTCTTGTAATCAAATGTTTGATTTCCTTACTTATTCGCTACCATCCTTAATATTAGAAAATGTATTACCGCATATCTCTAACTGGAATTTTTTAATCCCAACTATTAGATGAATTTACACTTTTAAAATAATACAAATAAAGATAATAGATGGCAGCATGTGCTTGGTTGATCAAGACATTAAAGAAGTGCAAATAATGAATGAGGCCACTTTAAACGACGATTGGAGTAATTTAAACAGAAACAAGGGTCACCCAAAATTTTTATCGAAGTTCTCATTTATCGTTATTATTTCACATACGGAAAGAAATATTGAAAGCACCACTTTGAAGGTCAGAAAGATATTAAGATTTGAATGGCAAAGGGGTTTTGGGTCCCAACGAGTACACGGCTGTAGACTTAGGTAATTTTTGAAGAAGTGCTAATGAGCAATTTATGCTCGCACTTCAACTGATCGTACTTGAATTATAAATCGATTATCAACTTGTGAGGAAAATTCCAGTTTATGGGATTTTTTTAAAAAATTGATTTTTTGAATTCTCTATGATCAGAAAGTTGGCTAATGACGCTTGAATAAGCGTAAAATTAATGCAAATTGTCAAACTCTGTTATTGTAAAGTGTAGTTAGTATGGAACGGATTTATGCATTAACTTGTCAATTTCCAGAAGCAAGCACCAAGAAATATAAATTGCACTCCGAAATTATATAATAATAATGAAAGGAAGAAAGTAAATGACTAAATAAAAAACAAAGTTTGTAAACCGTCCCACACTAAGTAACTGGAGAATGCTCGTGTAGTTTCATTGCATTCAGTTGAATATTATGGCACAAAAGCAGGGATTTATTTGTAGCCAGGGAACCCTGGGAATTTCCCCCCTTCTAAGTTTTGGTATCCCTGTCTCTAGATTTAATTCTATCTTCCCAGCCTGGGGAGATTTTTTCAACTGTCTTAGGCTATACAATCTGTTTTAAAGTACAATAATTCAACTCCATACTTTAGTAACAATTCTTTACTTTTTAGTATGTTTATTGTCGCGAGCTATGCTGGTCTTGTTTTTATAGAATTGTTTCCCGAAGAAAAATCTTCCAGCTGATACCTCTGATTATCATAATTCATCTGAGTAGCACACTAATAATAATAATAATAATAATAATAATAATAATAATAATAATAATAATAATAATAATAATAATAATAATAATAGAACATTTTCAGTTATTAGTGAGCAGTCACTGCAGATGTGAATTAGTAGTTTCTTCGTTGACAAGCACCTTAAAAAGAACATAAGGAAATGGATATTAGACTATATTTTAATAAAGGAAAAGCTCCTGACGATTAAAAGGCAAGTAATTCCGGTGATAAAAAAGTAAGAGGCTTTCGTGTTAATTGTGAATGAAATTCGTGTTAAAAAGACTACTGTGATATTTAGAACTGCCTATGTTATTGCGCAAAATCATCTGTCGTTTACCGTGCATCTTATTAAATAGTAACAAATAAATGGAATGAACATCGAACAAGTTCTCTACTCTAATGTTACGTGTCCAAATATTATTGACTTTGTAGCTACAGAAATAAACGAAAAATGACCCAGTATCTTGCGAATTCCGATCGACCCTTCGCGCTAATGATGGACGAATCCTTCACTGTCTCATAAATCTGTTCTCATTTTGTATATGTGTACTGTAGTTAATCAGGTGTGTAGCAATATATTTTTATTTGAGATATACGTTTATTTGAGATATAGGTAACAATAGGCAGAGAGGTTTGTGATTCCATAGTTAAAATATGTGAAAGTATCTTTCCAAAATGATATTAGGGGAAGGACTTATAGCAGTTTGTATTGATGGCGCAAATAACATGCAAGGCGAAATAAATGGTGCTGTTTCTTTACTCCAGCGAGAATTCGACACCAATTTATTGTTTTCACTGCATGAGTCATAAGCTGGAACTGGCTGTTCACAACGTTGTAAATACGATTTCAGATATGGTTCATTTTCAAAGCCTTGTAGAGTGATTGCACGGTGTTTACTCAATGTCCCCGAAATCAGGAGAGAAATCGAATTAATATCAGGAGAACTAAGTATTCGCTTCTATAATATTACTAAAGTTTTTGATGTACGGTGGTTAGGCTCTTCATACCGTTCAGTAGAAGCATTGCGGAAGTCCTATCCTGCGCTAGTGGAACACGTTCGAGAAGCTACTACAAATTTGCAGAGAAGCTTTCGGCAGTGTGTAATATTTTCAGATCTGTACGTAAAACTCACTAAGTGGAACTTTGTTTATGAAATGTCCATGATACGAGATGCGCTGGAACATCTACATACCCTTAGCCTGTTTCTGCAAGAAAGGTCTGCATCCCTTGTACAGGTAATAAGCAAAATTGAAAAACTGTAAATGTTCTGGAAGCGTTGAAAGAAAAAGGGGCATGTCCATTTGTCCATGGAACAATTACGTCAGTTTGAAGAAACTGGTCAGTTTTGTGGAAAATGAAATGAAATGAAATCTTTGAGTTTTACGTCCCACAGTTATGCCGGTTAGGCTAAAGGAGACGGTGATGATGAGTAATGAATGAAATGGTGGAATGAAGAAAGTGGGAGGAAACGGGAAAACCCCGAGAAAACCCACACACGCGGTGTTTGTCCACCACAAAGTTTACTTGGCGGGGGCTGGGATCAAACGCGGGACCGCAAGCACCAGAGTCAGTTTTGTGGAGTCTCACTGGCAAAACCCTTAGACAATTCTCTTGAGAAGTACCAGAAAATAAGATTGCAAGGGTCTAGCAGATAACATACGCTCGAAACGTTCAGTGGGGCCGAGGTTTTGCTACAATCCAATTGGCGAGAAGAATTGTCTGCAAGAAAGTTAAACGGTGACAAAGAAGTAATGCAAATTTCAAAAATAAAATAAAAATAAAAATAAAAGAATTAAAATTTTCCTCTGATGATTCAGACAAAATTCTGCAGGAATTTCGAGAGCATAAGATGAAACCTAATATTGACCCAAATCTACAAAATCTTTACATGGAAATCAGTGTTCTTCCAGTTTCTTCTGCAGAGTGTGAGAGAGGCTTTTCCAACTTAAAGTTTGAACATACTGATACTAGAAACCATTTATCTGTAAAAACCCTCGAATTTATTATTTTCATAAACGTTAATGGGCCAGATATTACCTCGTTCAATGCAGAAAAGTATGCCATCAGCTGGATAAAAAATGGACATCATGACATCATGCTACAATCAACAAACCAACTGGGAAAAAGACGGTATCCGATGTAAAACAATCTCGTATTGCTACACTATTCTAAGTATTGCTAAAGTGAGGTACGGTGTAAAAGTATTGTTAATTTCTAAAGACAGTGTTAGATAACATGCTGTAAATCATGCTTCAGCTTAACCCTGTCTTTGTTCAATTCTGGATTCATTTTATTGCCAGTATGTTTTGTTGGCCAAAAGTTTACTTTGAGCAGAACATTGATAGGTGCACACACCCCTGAATCTAATTTTTTTAAGTACAAGAAGAAAAATGGTACTGAAACTTACTTATGATAATGAGGAATGACATTTAGTAGCGTCTTCCCTCTTCAATTTAATAAAATTAGGCTCAAGTATATGTGCACCTATCACTGTTCTGCCCAAAGTAAACTCTTACCTTATGTTGTATTTATTGTTCGGGCGGGCAATTGGGTCTTTAAGGTCCAAATTAAAACAGACTTAAGAATTACTTGTCATAGCAAAACCCTTTTACGTAGGAGTGTGACATTTGTTATGACAAGGTGTGCAGATTGCAATGCAACTATAGGGCTTTTACTGGATGCTCTACACTTGTTGTCAGCAATCTAATCTACATAACCAAATTTTACCTAACGTACCTATCCGTATTTATGATAAAATTGTTTTTTTAAAAAGTTTAAAAATGATGAACTTGGGGGTCTCCTATCAAACCAGTACCATAATTTCAAAGTAGGTAGGTTTAAAAATAACGTTGTCCCAGCCCTACTTTAAAGTTGTTCTGTTATACGGAACACAATCTTGCATAAATATTCCCCCCTTCTACAAAATCCACAAATAAATCACTGCACAAAAGTATAATGAAAATACTGAATTCTGACAACAAAATATACTTTAAAAAACAAATAGTCTCTTTTGACTAAGAGAAATACTCATTCGTCAAATATTTGATAAATGTCGATGATCGGAATTTACAAATAATTCAATTAAATATTGAAGAAAGGAAATGACGTAGGGGAGAGGTAAGCAATGGCGATCACCTAAGAAAAATGGGTTATTACGCAGTTTCATTTGCAAAATATATTGAAACAAATTTGTAAATACATACTCCAATCCTTCTACAATAAGTGTGTAAAATAAAAAGAGGATCATTCTTTCAGTTCGGGAACACGATTCAAAAAACTCAATTTGCTACTTTGGTCGCCATTCCCATCACATGTTGGTAATGGCGATCACATTACAAGGTTAATAAACACACATAGTTCCATAGGCATTTCTTTTTTTTTTTCTTTTTGCTAAACTGCGCCTTCGAAAGACTGAGAAACGTCAACCGAATGTTTTATTGACGTTTTTCCAAAGACACACCACAGATATATCCACGTGGTGAGTCAACAGCAATACAGTCAGCATGCACCCACGATCCACAAAGGTTACACCGATACCAAAGTTTCAGTGTTTGACTAAAGTAGGCGTATTACCTATCTTAGGTCTAGCCTCTTTTATAATTTTTGGCTGGAGAAATATTCCAAAAGTTTGTTGGGAATGGTGATCACCATGGCAGTAAACCGATCACGTTGATCGGCATTCCCAACATTGCGCCGCGCCAGTTTGAAAATTGAGCTGGTTATACCAGCGTTTCCCAACCTTTTTCAACTTGCGGCACACTACGGGTGTTACTTGGAGTCTCGCGGCACACTTATAGATATTATTATTTGTAAATATTAAATACAGTGGTATTTTTCTGTGATTATTGATCTCCTTCTCACAGAGGAGAAAGCTCTATCACTGTTTTTTCCCCGTGGTAAATCATTATTCTATTCTTATTTTTCATTCTAATTTTAAAATAGAAAACAATTGCAATGAAAAATTGGACGAGGTTTTTAAAAATACGCTTTCTTTTTAAAAACAGTATCCAACCTTTAACTAGGAAGGAAGATCACTAAATAACGAACGAACAAATCTCTTTTACTTTTAAAACACAAATGTAGGTAACTTGTCGAAAGGATTGAATGATATTTTAAATTTTTAAGTTACGAAATAGTCTGCAACAATAAAGAAGTAATAATGGTCATAACAATGATAACTATTTTTATCAACATTAGAAATGTACAGAACAGTAACCCGGTATGAAACTTAAAATTGTAGATTCGAAGTAGTGGTTCATAGTAATGTGAAATAAAAAAATATACATTTTCCCCTAGGTTTTGTAATTTGATTGCTATAAAATTAATAATTTTGTTTCGATTCCTCGCGGCACATCAGCGGCCCATTCACGGTGCCGCGGCACACCTGTTAGGAAACTCTGGGTTATACTGTTAAACGGAGTTTATTTGAAATATAACTGTGTGTCGTGCATTAGACGTAAATATAACTTTTTATGAATCTTAATAACTTCAAGATCTTACAACCTAAATTGTACCTATCGTGAGTTGAAATATGTAGATTCTTATAAGAAAATCAACAAAAACAAGTTTCAGTACGCTCTAGACTTCAATCTACTCTGATAACTTCCTCAACAACACACATGAAACCTTGCTACATGAGGCAGATGGCAGCACTAGTTTGACTTCTCCTCGGGTCGCGCAAGAGGGCAAAGTGGGCTGATCGCCATTCCCAACTGATCGCCATTCCCTCCTCTCCCCTTCAGTAGTTTTAATTTTCACATTTTATAAATTTTGAAAATTTTGTAATTAGTACAGAACGTGGGGAAATTAAGAGCAAAATGGAAGTTTATATCTTTCGAGATGGGATTTTATAAAGTTCCTGGTTGGCATAATTGATCATCAATAATTACCCGTCGTTCATTGCCATTCCTAGCGTAATAGTGTTAGATCTAACACATTTTTGGACATACTAGTACCCACCTAGTATCTTCGTGTTTGCATTATCGTGAAATCTATCATATTTTTTTTATATCCATAATGTTTTCTTCCGTGAGTTTGAGCATGGATAGTTAAATGACCCAAGGGGAATAAGCCTCAAAGCTTCTTTTTAAAAAAAAAAATTAAAAAAACAAGGCAAAGCAATAAAAAAATACACACGTTTTTCTTACACTATGTCAACTTGAAGTGTTCCAATCGCACTCCGGAAATGTCAAGGGTCTTCGGTCACTTCTCTGGCACCTCCAAAATGTACATTTTCAAAAGGGATTGTATTATATTGTTTTCATTTGTCATTTACAAGAAACTCAAAATACGTGCTTACAGTCTTATAGTTGGGTAACATTCAATAGTGGTTTAAATAGTTCGAGCCCTAATTCACGACTTTATTATTATTATTTTTTAATTAAGAAAATATTTTTAATATCCCTGTTGGAATGAATAAAGTTGTAACAACAATACTTATTTTGTATTTTGAGTGTTACATTTCAGCCCACAGTTCGCATAAATATAATCTAGTCTACTACCTTTTTCTGAATTTCACTTAAACACCACCTTGATATTACCTTTTTATTACAATACGTAAAGAATTAAACGTTTACACCTTTTAAATATTGTACACCTTGTCTCAAAAAGGTTGAGCGCATTCTTTATTGGTGTTTTGAGGCAAAAATTTTCTAAGTCCAGCTTCGGGTATCTTCGGGAAAAAGTAAGCCAGGTTCGAACCTCCAAGCCAGCCTTTGCAATCGGGAAAAAGTTTGCAGATGTGTTTTTTTCTTTTAAATATAATAAGACTTGTTACCAAGTGTTTAAAAAAGCAACATTGATTGAAATACTTAATGATACAATATTTCAAAACCTTTTTTTTTTTTTTAATGTCAGCACATGCTTGTTTGTCATTTAGCTCTCCATACGTAATGGAACATTTAAATACGTTAAAGAATCTTTCCATATGTAAAAGAATGCTCAAAGTTAAGAAATAGAACATAATTATCGCCTGAGTACTAAAATAAAAGTCAAAGTAGAACAGAAACAGCGTTTATAATGGATATGAATGTCATAATTATCTTGAGATCCGTTATACATCGCTAGAAGCATAATTCTAGAAGTCCTTGTGCTAGCTTATTGGTAAGCTGTCGGATTTCAAATCATAAGGTTTTGAGTTCGAATCCCGTTTAGGTTAATCCTTTTTTTTAAAATTATATTTTCCGCAATGCATGAAAAATTATATAAAATAATTACATTAGAATACATAAGTTGTGTATATATAACATAATCATTGCAGAACATAGTAATTATTATGTTTAAAATATAACATCTGAGATAATTTTCACAGTAGGTCGGTATTATATATGAGGATGTAAATACAACTTAAGAAACTCGTTCAATAGCAATAAATAAATCATGTAGTGTATTTATTTGCAGCTATTTGTCATATAGAGGGTAATTCTCAACATTCATAACACAGAATGTCATTTATGTTCTTGAAAAGTTATTCGATGCATAAACAGAAGGTATAAACAGAGAATCCAAAGTCGGAACGCTCACAAAAAAATTCATGAACCCCAAAGGTCACGTGAGCAGACTGGAATTGTCCTTATGAAGCATGCCACAGCAGAAAGTCTTTACATAGATTTTCAATTCAATTCCTGATATATGCTTTTGCAATGTGGAAGTGGTGATGCCTTCAGTCGCCCTCTCTCGCTCGCTCGCTCGCTCACTCTCTATTTATACAGAATATAAAAGTGGATTTATGTGTGTATTTCAACATAATTCTGATATATCTAGAGCAATTTTAACTATATTTCTTACAGTCTGGAAAAAGAGTACTGTCGGGATACATATCAAAAATGCTAGAAACGGGTCGATATTAGTATCGAATCCATAGTTTCGTGGTCGCTTAGGTGAATGATTCTACTTTCAATTCAAGTCCAACTAAGCTCCCATTAGCACCCAGGGTGGTTACGTAGCGATATAAAGATATCGAAATCATTCGATATTAGAATCGAATCGTAAGTTTTCAGCGCCGCTAACAGTGCAGCATTTCCCATTAGTCCACAATAGTCCACATTTCACATTAGTCCCATTACCTAGAGGGCAACATATTTGCAGAGTGCAAAGTTTAAAACTTGAATAATATTTTATTTTTTTTCCGTATGAAAAAGTTATAAATCAAGAGCAAATATACTATTTCACGAACAATCCTCTTTTACTATTCTAATATGTTTAATAATAGCGTAAGAAATCTAATAGTAATTCAGAACATGTTTCACAGTTGTTATTTTTTGTTACATAGTTGTAGCTGTAGCATGTAGTGAGTGGAATTTAACTGTAATAAATTCACTAATTAACCATATTCGAATTAAGTTTTATTTTTAAGTTCGGGATGAAGGGGCGGAGAAATATGTAGTTATTGGGGGCACCGAGCTTTTCTACATTTTACTTTCAAGATCTCCATTTTTCTTTTGTCATTTGTTCCTAATAAAAACAGTTCAGTCACTTTTGGATTGTCATAGGATAGTAGGAGTTGGATTTTGGGATGCAGCCTGTGAGATTCTAGAGGAGCTAACTGCTTGAAAAAGTATTTTTGAATCATCTGTAACATATGAAATAAGGATATGTATCATAAAAAATTGAAAGTAACTATGTCTGCGTAATCATCACGGTCAAATTGCAAAGTCAAATAAATTGACGTTTGGTATATAATCAGGCTCCAATCCCAATCCCAACTGGGAAGTTATCATACGCGTGTCACTTTCATTATAATACATATCCTTAGGGGGAGTAGAAGTCCGAATTTTTGCGAAAAAATGAGTTGAGTTGAGTTTTTTTAGCGTCCCTTTCAGCAGCGAGGCTATATGAGACGTGGACCTACTGATTAACGTGGAATCCGAACCACATGAGCGAAAAATTGAGTATCTCACAAGCCGTTCAACTGAGAGCTGAAATTCAGCATATAACTCTTTATTAAAAATAAAGAGAATATGTCCTGGCATTTTTTAAAATTATCTTTTATGAGCGGGGGGACGGGGGTGCATTTTCTATATATTGGAAATTGGTAGTGGGTTGATTTGTAAAAATAATCGAAAACGATTGATATTAGTTGAGAAACAAATTGAGTAATGCAAATTAAAGTTCTTTTTGAATTTTATACCCACTGCTTTCTATTTATAATTGCTGAAGCTGGTGTTTAATATATGGAGCGTTCCGAGCATAAGGCAATCAAGCCATAAAGTTAGAGAAAAATGGCCATAAAATTTGTATTCTAAACTTAATTACATGGGCATTTTCAATTAGTACGGCATGCTTAATTATATAGAAAATTAGTTTCTCTCTCTCTCTCTCTCTCTCTCTCTGTTTTTTTTTTTTTTTTTTTTTTTTTACGTTGGTCTACTTTTCCTTGATTTGAAACTTTCAAATTTCACCCTATTTTCTACTGAAATGTGTCTGTAAGGCAACAAAGAAATAATTATATATGATAAATTTAAATTCATTTTAATTTGGAAGATGAGAAACACTTTGCCATTATATATCGTAAAGGTCAGACCCACCAGTATTGTAAGAGAGAGGTGCTTGAGCCATTAACGGTAGAAATTCAAACTCCGATAAGCGATAATTTCACAGTCTTGTTTTATTACAAGTGTAACCTCTTTAGCCAATGGAGAGGAGGACGTGGGCCATCGGTCAGAGTTGATGTCGATGGGTTTTGGTGGGTCGGAGTTGGTCACAATGGTTCAGAGTGGTTCATAGTTGGTGGTGGGTCAGAGTCGATCACGATGGTTGATGGATCAGAGTGGGCCAATGGGGCATTTGGGTGGTGGGTGATAGTGAGTCATGGTGGGTCGTGGATCAAATTTTCATTGACCCACACCATCTCTGGTTAAAATTGTACTAAAGATAAGAGGCACCGAAGATGCATGTCGGCTATTATGCTCAAATTTTGCTCATGGATAGTACTCCACCAGGAAGCAATAAATCTGAAACGGTTCACGGTATCACCTTCTAGAACTCGAGATGTAGGGGTTTGTCTGATTGGCTAAATTAAGACGTCAATGATTTATCCTTCAACAACCAAGCTTTTTATGATCGTTTCCGTGGGGAAGTCAGAAGAACACGTGCCTAGTAATCGTAATATTGATAGTTTGCGTCCACCCCGGGTATTTGTTTTGTGTTTTTTGATTCACCTAAATATAAACAAATCACACATATAGGCATTTTGACATATTTTGGGAGAGTAATTTTGTGGTTCGTTGGCGTTTCATCGCGTCTCTGCTGCTGGTAGTAAAGTTTTCAAAATGGAACTTGGGCCACCACGGATCGTCGCTGCGGGGCCACCAATTTCTGGCGAGAGGTCAATAGTTGACCATCTGTAGTCCACCGACGCTTACAGCTTAGAGTAATGAACGATGTCTTTGCCTTGTAGAGTTCATGACTACCGACGTCGGCAGTCAACTAGCTTTTAGTATTCCTCTACTAACCATCTATTGTTCATGTTTGTACACGGTGTTGTCATAATAATAATAATAATAATAATAATAATAATAATAATAATAATAATAATAATAATAATAATAATAATAATAATAATAATAATAATAATAATATTAATAATAATAATAATAATAATTATTATTATTATTATTATTATTATTATTATTATTATTATTATTATTATTATTATTATTTGTAGTAATAGTAGTATAATTGATGATAGAATAATTATTGTCTATGTATTGTCCAGGTAGGACTACACACAGGATTTTGCTCGTTTTGGTTCGACTTGACTCTAATCCGAGTCGAGTTGGAAGATATTTTTCGCGCCGAGTCCAAGAGTAGACCTCAAAGATGTCTGTTTCGAGTCGAGTCGAGTTTCAAAGAAAAGTCGTTCGTGCCCATCCCTACTAATGAGAGCTTAATCGGAGTTAAGCGAAATTGAAAGTCTCACTATTTATCTAAGCGACCCCGAAAACTATGAATCTAATATCGATCATTTTCTACCAATCTTTTATATGTATCCCGCTCCCATTCACCATAGGTAACCCGACAGCACTCTTTTCGAAACTATAAGAAATGTGGTTAAAATTACTCTAGGCCAGTGGTTCTCAATCTAATTCCTATTACGATCCCCTTTTATCACACGCTCTTGCCAGCGACCCTTTTATAATTTGTTTTATGATAAGCTTGTGTGGGATTTTTAACATACCTATTTCTATAATAGTAGAATCCATTTTTTTGTTTATAGTGAACAGTGCCATGGAAAATCAGCGCCCGGGGCGAGAGTATAGTACGATGTCACCGTATATATGAGTGACGTCGACAGACTAGCTACGAAGCGCCACCATGGTTGGCACGAAGCTCAATAACATTTTCAAAATAAACCCTACCTTTCCTTAATTTTGAGCACATTTTATTACGTTTTTCCTTCTATTTTACACATGTGCACATGCACTTTCCTAACATGCGTAACACACTTCCTCCGAAATGTGTGGCCCCTTTTTTCGGCGCCCGGCACTGACAGTGGATACAGTAACTGTAATATCTATATTCCCAACGACGAAGGTGCTGGTTCAAGATGGATGTTAAACTCCTTCATTGAAGAGGCCATTAACGTATCCGATCTAAGCCCACAACTTCTTGACCAAATAATAGAATGATCATGCGACAAGTCTTTGCAACTGGTTTTTTGTAACGAAGACTTGGACAAGTTCTGCCTGATGAGGAGAGAAGAATATCCTGGTCTGGGGATTGCTGCTTTAAAAGTAATAATTCCATTTGCTATATAGTACTTGTGCGAAAGTGTGTTTTTTATGGTAAACATTAAAACAAAGATAAGAAATCGCTTATCAGTTGAAAATGGCTTGATAATGTTCGTCATGAAGATTGAACCGGACATTGCTGAACTAGTGAAATTACACCATGCTTAGGTGTCTCATTAGGTTTTAATTTTAATTGTATTTCAATGTGCAGGTTTTGTTGCATGTGTATTTTTCTAGTATTTCTATATACAGTTCTCATTAGGTTTATATCATACCTCTTTGATTTAAATTCATTTTTAAACAACTCTACTAACTAACTAACTCTATGGCCTATGGAACCCGGAGGTTCAATGCCGCGTTCACAAAAGCTCTACACTGACTTCTATCCTTAGCCAATTGGATCCAGTTTCTACTTTGTATTCGTATCTCAGCGAAATCCATCTTAATATTGTCCTCCCATCTGCGCCTAGGTCTTCCTAATGGTCGTTTTTCGATTGGTCTTCCAGTCAAGATTTTGAAAGCGTTTCTACTTTCTTCCATTCTAGCTACATGACCTGCCCACCTAAGCCTTCTAGACTTGACGACCCTAACAATGTTGGGTAAACCGTATAAATTATGTAGTTCCTCGTTATGAAGTTTCCGCCATTCCCCATTCCCGTTCCTCTTGGGTCCGAATATTCGTCTAAGGATCTTGTTCTCAAATACTTTCAGTCTATGTTCTTCCCTCAAAGTAAGCGACCATGTTTCGCAACCATACAGAACAACAGGCATGATTATTGTTTTGAATATTTTAAGCTTCAAATTTCTCGACAGAATTCGCGACGACAAGACTTTGAACCGAATAGTAACACGAATTCTACACCCTTTGATAATGTTCAGTAGACTTATTTTTTATTGTTCTTTACAGTGTGTATAAAAAACAAAAGTATGCCTATCAGAACAAAATTAAAAATAATATTTAAAAATAATTTCTGGTATTAGATTCTAACTATATTTATCTCTTCCGCCTATCTTCGCGATCCCCTAGGGGCCGCGACCCCCAGGTTGAGAAACCCTGCCCTAGGCATACATGAGTTATGTTGGAACATACATACATACACTTTTATGTGTATAAATGCAGATAAGAGAGAGTTGAGAGAGAGCGATTAAGGAATTACCGCTCTCAATCTCTTCACTTTACTTTTGCGATTCGCGAATTTCTTACGTGACAGTTTGGGGCTAGCTAGTTTTTTGTCTTGGACCACGATCCGATTTTCGATATGCTCTACCTAAATGCTGTAATGCGAATATTGAGAAGTTATCTGCGATGAAAGTAGCTGCAAATAAATACATTACATAACTTATTTATTGCTATTACACGATTTTTAAATTTGTATTCAATATTCACACATAACACACCGACGTTCTGTCAATACCTCAGATGTTATATTTTAAAGATAAGAATTACTTATGTCGTGAAATGATATGAATATATATGTTCAACTGATATATACAACTGATGATATGAATATATATATATATCAACTGATATATACAACTGATGAATTGTAATGTAACTATTTTACATAATTTTCATGCATTGAGGAAAGTAGAATATCATAAAAGAATTTCACCTGAACGGGTATCGAACTCACGATTTAAACGCTCGGTGGTGTACCACTGAGCTAACATGACCGCTTTTCGGAAGCTGCTTCTGAAATATAACTGAGCTCATACGTAAATGCTCTTTTCCGTATGGAAATCACAATGACGAAACGAGAGTGTGAATACATAGTCTCGAAATATTGTATCATTAAGTATTTCAATGTTACTTTTTTCTACACTTAATACCATTTCAACATGCCTTATTATATTTAACAGAAGGAAAAACATATCTGTACATCGTTTCCCGAATACTAAGGTTGGCTTTGGAGGTTCGAACCAGCAGCTTTAGTTTACTGTTTTCCGAAGATACCCGAAGTTGGACTTCGAAAGAGTTTGTCTCAAAACAGCTATCATCATATCGCTCAATCTGTTTGGTATATGGTATATGTTTTTATACGTGTAAAGTCAGTATAACAATTCATTCTTTAAACAGCTTTTCGTATGTATTAATATTCCTTTATAAAAACTGTTTTTGATATTATTATTACGGCACACCATTTTCAGATTTCTTTCGCGAGTCGTTGACCAAGTCGTTCCCCACCAGCGTTGCCAGACTCACAGCTCGGAATTATTCCAAAACCTGATCCTTCTTATGCTAGATTCGGTCAAATTATGCTAGATCCTCATAATTACTAATTCAGGAGTTTACAAAAACGAAGTTGAGATACGATAACGTAACTTAAAATACACAGAGAGCAAGAATGCAATTCTTCACGCACCAAAATTTTAACTCAGCTAAATTAATGCAGTCGTTCCCAGACTCAATGGCGTATATATCGTATAAATGAATGCAAAGTTTTTGTTTACATATTTTGAAAGAAAATTACTTCACAGCATAAGGGGAGTTGGGAATCGTCTGCTGGGGGGGGGGGGCGGCAGATTTTTGGTCGGTCTCGGAGCTGTCATTTCAGGAATAAATATGATCATGAAGTCAGAAATAAAGATGGTGAAGTTGTCAAAAAGTTGGGGGGAGAATGGCCCCCATAGCTCCGCCCATGCCTCGGAGTTAAAGGATTAGAAAACCCTGGGTGGAGCCACAAAAAATCCCAAAGACGTTTCGAACTTACTTCGGAAAATAAGACTGGCTGTATGGTTTACCGACTGTATGAATCAATGGAAGAGGATACATTTCTGCCACTCTTTTTCTTCCCACGACCAACTTCTTTCTCATCTGCAGGTTTTACGGCTTTCTGATAAACTTGCTGAAATTGTGCTAGATTTGGGCAGGATGCTAAAAGCAAGATGCTAGATGCTAGAGACATGCAAATTATGCTAGATCTAGCATCATTATGCTAGATCTGGCAACGCTGTTCCCCACAATAGGCGTGTCGTGCAAGTAACCAATCACACGTCAGGTACTAGCTTTTACCTATTGCTTCCTTCTCACAGCTCAGAACATTGGTAACTATGGATAGACGTACAGCAGTAATTACTTTATGGGAGTTGGAAGGTTATTCTGCAACTGCAGCTAGCAGGCGAGTAGGTGTCCCGGCCTCTACAGGAAGGCGATGGATTCGGAAATATAGTGCTACAGGTCAGACTGATAATTTACGATCTCCTGGTCGTCCGCATGTGTCAACCGAAGCCCAAGATGCGAGATTAGTAAACGAAGCCCGGTTAGACCCACTAAGGACGTCTAGACAGCTAAGGGAAGTTTAAGTTTCTCTCTTTCCTGGTAGAAAGCATACAGCTCTGCGAAGGCTTCGTCATGCTGGGTTACGTGGCCGTGTTGCTGCCGTAAAGGAAAAACTCTCAGACGACCACAAAATTTACCGTCTCGCGTTTGCACAGGCGAATGTGGGTCTCAATTGGGAAAACGTAGTTTTCTCAGATTAATCCATATTCACAACATCAAAGGAGGGACGCCGTTTTGTGTATCGTCCGAGAGGCACCCGATATGACCATGGATATGTGGCTGCTTGCAATCGCAGTGGCCATGTATCTATTTTATGTTGGGGTTGGATTTCCAGTCGCGGAGCAGGACAGCTTCATAGAATTGAAGGACATCTGGACAATGCTCAGTACTTAGACATTATCAGTAATATCATGGTGCTATCTGTACGAGTATTTCAGCCTGATGGTGTAATTCAGTTCCAGCAATACCAGTCGCCAATACATACTCCCCGTGTGATTCAGGAATGGTTCGCAGGGCACCCTGAGATTGATTTAATCGACTGGCCGCTCGTGGAGCAGACCTCAATCTCATGGAAAATATGTGGGCAGAAGTGAAGCGTACTCTAAGGGAAAGTTGGCCTGAGGCAGATCCACCAAGAACTCAGGATGACCTGTGGCATCTTGTTTCCGAAGCATGGCTGGAGGTAGGGGAAGGAGATAGATTTGTCACCCATGTAATAGATTCCATGCCCAGAAGAATGGAGCGTGTAATAAATTCAGAAGGGTCTTGGACACAATATTAATGTCCCCGCCTTAACTCCCGAAAACAGCCCTTTTCAGGGCTACCTAAACGCTTCTGAAAATATTTCTAGAAGTAAACCACTCCTTGTATCCGATTTCTGTGCAATCCTACTAACAAAAGAATGATAATTAGCTGTAGGCTTTGAACTCAAGACCTCTTTATTGGCAAGTCCGTACTCTACCAGTGAGCTAACATGAACACGCAAACCCAACCTGAAGAAACACGACTTTCAATTTCTGGTATTCGATGACAATGATGCTCATATACTTGGCAAATGTTGTATTCAACTTGGGATATTCCGCAACACACCCACACATAAACAAAGCGAAAGAGAGAGAGAGAGAGATGAATATACAAAAGCATATTCAACGTATTCGAATGAGACTCTAAGTAACGACATTCCGTTCTAAAGAGAGTTTGTGTTTCTTCCCGTGACGTTAAGGGGATCGGGAAAAGTTATGTGTCTTGAAGCAGGATACGACTTTGGATACTCTGTTTATACACTTTCTATATCCGTAGGAATATATTGTATTTCACGAATGTAAATGACATGCTGTAATGAGAATAATGAGAAGTTACATCTGTATGACAAATAGATGCAAATAAATACACTACACAACTTATTTATAGCTATTGAACGAGTTTCTTAAGTTGTATTTACATCCTCATATATAATACCGACCTACTGTGAAAATTATCTCAGATGTTATATTTTAAACTTAATAATTACTATGTTCTGCAATGATTATGTTATATATACACAACTTTTGTATTCTAATGTAATTCTTTTATATAATTTTTCATGCATTGCGTTAAATATAATTTTAAAAAAAGGACTAACCTAGACGGGATTCGAACTCTCAACCTTAAGATTTGAAATCCGACAGCTTACCAATGAGCTAACACAAGGACTTCTAGAATTATGCTTCTAGCGATGTATAACGGATCTCAAGATAATTATGACATTCATATCCATTACAAATGCTGTTTCTGTTCTACTTTGACTTTTATTTTAGTACTCAGGCGATAATTATGTTCTATGTCTTAACTTTGAGCATTCTTTTACATATGGAAAGATTCTTTAACGTATTTAAATGTTCCATTACGTATGGAGAGCTAAATGACAAACAAGCATGTGCTGACATTAAAAAAAAAAAAAGGTTTTGAAATATTGTATCATTAAGTATTTCAATCAATGTTGCTTTTTTAAACACTTGGTAACAAGTCTTATTATATTTAAAAGAAGAAAAACAAATCTGCAAACTTTTTCCCGATTGCAAAGGCTGGCTTGGAGGTTCGAACCTGGCTTACTTTTTCCCGAAGATACCCGAAGCTGGACTTAGAAAATTTTTGCCTCAAAACACCAATAAAGAATGCGCTCAACCTTTTTGAGACAAGGTGTACATGTTGATTATACAAGATGGATCTTCTATTATATATCATGTTTCTCGTTTCTATGACGACCAATAACACATATCGTCAGATTACCACGTTAACAAAATATCAATAATAATAATAATATCAGAAAATAATTAGTTTTATTTCTTTTCATATTTTCTTCTAAGTAGCTTGTGCATATTTCAATAGCACATGTTGCCCGTAAATACAAGAAATGATATTTGAAATTACATGTAAAATACAAAATATCATTATAAAGTCTTCGTTTGTTTCCATCTCTTTTTATTGTCATTTAAAAGGTGAAGCAGGCAGATATTTAATTTCACATTGCTTGTGTTGTGCTTCGAAGAAATCTTTGAGTTTTACGTCCCACGCTTATGAGGGCTAGGCTAAAGGAGACGGTGATGATGAGAAATGAATGAAATGGTGGAATGAAGAAAGTGATAGGAAACGGGAGAACCCCGAGAAAAGCCACGCACCCAGTGTTTGTCCACCGCCCCTGCGCGTAGAAGAGATTCGTGTGTATCTGAGCATAGGAATTGGATATCGAATTTGCATTCCTTTCCGAAGGTTCGTTCCCCTTATTCTTAATTTCATATTTTGTGCACTGACATTTAAGGTTGATGTAAAGGGGCAAGTTTTGCCGATAGATGTCACTACAGTCTTCGTATCCCTCTCATGTATTTTTTACCTTTCACGAAAATTCATGATTTCTCTTTAAAAATTTCAACCTAGAAACTCCAAATTTTTAGAGAAGGAACTTCATAACATATCGAAGACAAGAATCTGTGCCGACTTTTTATTTAGAATTTTCCTCATTGTTGAAATGGCTTTTTTTTTTTTTTTTTACAAGTTCCCCATACGCAGATGAAATTATTGGAGATTATCAGTGCGGATTTAGACGAAATCGATCAACTATCGACCAAATATTTACCATTCGCCAAATACTCGAAAAAAAGTGGGAATACAATATCCCGGTACATCAACTATTTATTGATTTTAGAAAAGCTTACGACTCGGTTAGGAGAGAAACATTGTACAACGTTCTCACAGAACTTGGAATACCGAGAAAGCTAATTAGATTAATTAAGATATGCTTAAGTGAATCCCAAAGTAAAGTCCGGGTAGGAAAATTTTTGTCCACGAGCTTTCACGTCCAAAATGGCCTGAAACAAGGAGATGCGTTGTCGCCATTATTATTTAACTTTGTTCTGGAGTACGCTATAAGGAAAATCAAAGATAGCAACCAGGGCCTACAGTTGAACGGTATTCACCAGGTGATGGCATATGCTGATGATGTAAATTTAATAGGGGATGATAGGAGAACAGTAGAAATAAATGCAGAGATCTTATTAAATGCTTGCAGGGACATGGGTTTAGAAGTAAATGCAGAGAAAACTAAATACATGGAAGTGCGTCGGGACCGTAATACGGCAAATTGTGGGGGCGTTAAAATATTAAATAATACTTTTGATAAAGTGGATACTTTCAAATATTTAGGATCAATATTAACAGATGAAAATCATATTCACGAAGAAATTAAATGTCGACTAAAAGCAGGGAATTCGTGTTACTATTCGGTTCAAAATCTCTTGTCGTCGCGAATTCTGTCGAAGAATTTGAAGCTTAAAATATATAAAACGATAATCATGCCTGTTGTTCTGTATGGTTGTGAAACATGGTCACTTACTCTGAGGGAAGAACATAGACTGAAAGTATTTGAGAACAGGATCCTGAGAAGAATATTCGGACCCAAGAGGAACGAGAATGGGGAATGGCGGAAACTTCATAACGAGGAACTACATAGTTTATACGGCTTACCCAACATTGTTAGGGTCGTCAAGTCTAGGAGGCTTAGGTGGGCAGGTCATGTAGCTAGAATGGAAGAAAGTAGAAACGCTTTCAAAGTCTTGACTGGAAGACCCATAGGAAAACGACCATTAGGAAGACCTAGGCGCAGATGGGAGGATAATATTAAGATGGATCTCGCAGAGATAGGAATACAAAGTAGAAACTGGATGCAATTAGCTAAGGATAGAAGTCAGTGGAGAGCTTTTGTGAACGCGGCACTGAACCTGCGGGTTCCATAGGCCATAGAGTTAGTTAGTTAGTTAGAGTTTCGTTCCCATCCAATGGATGGGCGGGCCGTAGAAGGCAACACCTTCTCTGTGGCCAGAGATATTTTCAACTTTTTGATTTATGTAACATGGAGAATGATTTCAGGCTATATAATAATGCGGATTGTAGTAGGAAACTAATAGCATAATCAAGTTGACGAGAATGTGTATGAGTTGGCTATTGTGTTAAAATGCTTCTTGAGTACATGTACGGAGGATATGGGCAATAGATACATCGGTAGATACGTCGGTCAGGATTATACTGATCTATGACTTCGGTGCATTCGTATACTGCTAAGAAATGATCCACTGGTGGGTAGGCATAGTGTAGTACAGCAGGAACAGCTCATGGACGATGGGTTATGCCAATTGGATTCGTGTGGCTATGTAGCGTTGGCGTAGATGGTAGAGGTGTGGCAAAATGGTTGGAAATTGCGTACGACGATATATTTCAGCAGTGGGAGTATCGAAAGCGAGAGAGTAGGCCAGACGAAAGGCATGTCTTTCGAGAACTTTCAGACGCTCATAGAAAGTTGGTGCTGCTGATAACCAGGCAAGATGTCCATACGTGATTGCTGGGCGTACAAAGATTTTATATGGCAGCAGTAGAAGTTTTGTATTTAGACCCCACGTGGTACCTTTAAGGTTTCGTAAAAGGTTCAAACGGAGCCGGATATTAGCTTCCAATTGTTTCAGATGAGGCTTCCAAGTAAGATGCTTGTCGAACATTACACCCAGATATTTGAGACTGTTTTCAATTGGGAATGGAGAGTCAAAAAGAGTTAAATGTAGACGTTCCGGATTGTGACTGTTACAGTATTTATTGCGTTTGAGCCCAAAAAGAGTCATTTGAGTCTTAGTTGAATTCAGCTTGAGCTTCCATTTCAGGCACCATGTAACTAGTTTGTCCAAAGCTGGTTGTAGGAGTTAATTAATGCGATCAACAGAAGATCCCAATGCTATATGAGCGGTATCATCAGTAAAATTGTAAGGCATATAGTGGGGGCTGAGGTTGAGGCATGTCGGTTGCATAAAGAATATATAATCAAGGAGATAAAACAGACCCTTGGGGCACACCGGCGTGGAGTTGAAAGATGTTTGACTTTGCAATGTTGAACTGAACGATAGCCTGGCGTTGATGTAAAAAAAATGGCTATTAATTGGACATAGGTGTGAGAAGCAGACGTTTGAGTTTATAAATTAACCCCTCATGCCAAACAGTATCGAACGCACGCTCAATATCAAAGGAGATCAAAACAGATGGTAAACGCTTATTAAAATGGTTGACAAGTAGTGTAGAAAGTTTGAGTAATTGGTCAGCAGTGCTATAGAGTGGACGGAATCCAGCTTGAATAGTTGGTAGTTTGTTCGTGATTTGTAATGGATACTCCTCCATTGACTCTTAGTGGCGGATCAGTGTTTTCCACATGAATCACTGTATAATGTGGTAATCGGCAGGATTGGGACGAAGTAAGAAAGGTTTCATTTAGTGATCAACTCCCGCGATACAATATGAAAATTCTATTAGGGGATTTCAATGCGAAGGTAGGACGAGAGGATATTTTCAAACCGATTATAGGGAACGAAAGTCTGCATAAGGAAAGTAATGACAACGGTGTTAGACTCGTGAACTTTGCAACATCCAAAAACCTAATCGTGAAGAGTACAAAATTCCCACAACGCGACATTCGTAAATACACTTGGACATCCCCAGACGGGAAAACACATAATCAAAATTGATCACGTTTTAGTAGATAGAAGAACGCAATCTAGCATAATTGATGTCTGGTCGTTTAGACGGGTTGATTGTAACACTGACCACTACCTGGTAGCAGCGATAATACGAGAGGTTATTGTTGAATAAAGGTAATACTCAATGTCCGAAAACGGAGAGATTCAATTTAAAGAAATTAGAAGAGAGCCAGGTAAGAGAGAAACACCAGATTGAAGTTTCGAATAGATTCTCGGATTTAGAAGATTCGGAGTGCATTAGTGTTGAGGATACCTGGATTGAAATTAGAGATAGCATTAAAATTTCAGCAAAAGAAAACTTGGGACACGCGGAAATACGTAGGAACAAACCATCGTTCGACCAGGAATGCATAAAACTAGCAGAAAAGAGAAAACAAGCAAAATTACGCTGGTTACAAAATCCGAATGAAATAACTACACATAATTTCGCAGATATCAGGCGAGAAACTTCCAAAACTTTTAGAACAATGAAACGCGATTTTCTGAAAGCTAAAATTAAGGAACTTGAAGATAATAGTAAAAATAAAAACATCCGGGGATGTATAAGGGAATCAACGAAAATAAGAAAGGGTATCAACCTCGTGCTTATATATTAAAGAAATCTGATGGTACAGTTCTCACTGACACGGATAGCATCTTAAATAGATGGAAAGGTTTCTTTGACGAATTGCTTAACACGCAACAAAAACTAGTGTTCGTGCAGAAGTGGAGATACACACCGCAGAACCGTATATTCCAGAACCCAACCGACTTGAAGTAGAAACCGCTATAAAGAAATTAAAGAAACACAAATCTCCGGGTGTAGATTAAATTCCGGCTGAGTTAATTTTACTGTAGGCGAAATATTGTGGAACAAGATACACAAACTAATTATCCTTATCTGGAACAAGGAAGAATTGCCACAAGAATGGAAAGAATGAATCATTGTTCCAATTCACAAGAAAGGCAACAAAACTGACTGTAATAATTATCGAGGCATTTCTCTTCTGTCAACATCCTATAAAATCCTTTGAAATATTTTATTAGCAAGACTGACCCCATACGCAGATCAAATTATTGGAGATTATCAGTGCGGTTTTAGACGAAATCGATCAACTATCGACCAAATATTTACCATTCGCCAAATACTCGAAAAAAGTGGGAATACAATACCCCGGTACATGAACTATTTATTGATTTTAGAAAGGCGTACGACTCAGTTAGGAGAGAAACATTATACAACGTTCTTACAGAACTTGGAATACCGAGAAAGCTAATTAGATTAATTAAGATATGTTTAAATGAATCTCAAAGTAAAGTCCGGGTAGGAAAGTTTTTGTCCACGAGCTTTCAAGTCGAAAATGGCCTGAAACAAGGAGATGCGTTGTCGCCATTATTATTTAACTTCGTTCTGAAATACGCTATAAGGAAAATCAAAGGTAGCAACCAGGGCCTAGAGTTGAACGGTATTCACCAGGTTATGGCATATGCTGATAATGTAAATTTAATAGGTGGTGATAGGAAAACAATTGAAAGAAATGCAGAGATCTTATTTAACGTTTGCATCGACATATGCTTGGAAGTAAATGAGGAGAAAACTAAATACATGGAAGTCCGTCGGGACCGGAATACAGTAAATTATGGATGCGTTAAAATATTGAATAATACTCTTGATAAAGTGGATAGTTTGAAATATCTACGATCAATATTAACAGAAGAAAATCATATTCACGGAGAAATTAAATGTCGACTAAAAGCAGACAATTCGTGTTACTATTCGGTTCAAAATGTCTTGTCACGAATTCTGTCGAGGAATTTGAAGCTTAAAATATACAAAATGATAATCATGTCTGTTGTTTTGTATGGCTGCGAAACATGGTCACTTACTTTGAAAGAAGAACAGACTGAAAGTATTTGAGAACAAGATCCTGAGACGAATATTCGTACCCAAGAGGAACGGGAATGGGGAATGGCGGAAACTTCATAACGAGGAACTACATAATTTATGTGGTTTACCCAACATTGTAAGGGTCGTTAAGTCTAGGAGGCTTAGGTGGGCGGTCATGTAGCTAGAATGGAAGAAAGTAGAAACACTTTCAAAGTCTTGACAGAAAGACCAATCGCAAAACGACCAATAAGAAGACCTAGGCGCAGATGGGAGGACAATATTAAGATGGATCTCGCAGAGATTGGAATACAAAGTAGAAACTGGATGCAGTTAGCTAAGGATAGAAGTCAGTGGAGAGCTTGTGTGAACGCGGCATTGAACCTCCGGGTTCCATAGGCCATAGAGTTAGTTAGTTAGTTAATTAGTTAAGAATGCCGTGACGTGCTGTTCAAGAATAAGATGTTCTAATAGAAGTTTGTTTTTTGGAAGGGAACGTATATTGAGATACAAAGAGACTATAGCCATAACACGAAGGAATTTAATCGATGGATGAAGCATGTAATTTATGAAAGTGCGCAGTATTTCCTGAATAAGTAGCAGTGAGAGAAACATGGAAGGAACTTTTGGCTTTAAGTATAATTTGTTGAAATATATGAGGTCTGAAAATAGGTGGATATTTTGATCGGCCAGTGTTAAGAAAGTAAGAAGTTGATCGAGATTAACGGGAGAGTTGAGCGGATGCGGAGTGTTATGTGGTTGGGCCGGAGGTCTCAGTGGGACAATCAAATCAGGACGTTCCAGAACAGGCTCTGGCTTTGCTTTACACCTCTAGCTGTATGTTGGATGTTGCTCATTACAGATAGCACATTTGGAAGGTTGATGATGATAATTCCAAGCACGCGTATTGTGAAGTCGGCGAAGTACCCACATTTACTTGTATTTTTGCAATATATCGTGTCGTGTGAATTATACAACTGGCAGCGTTCGCATCGTACTGGAATAGAAGGAGTAGTCCGTGAAGGTTCTACTCGGTGCGTGTGGTTATAAATTGATGATCCGGATGCCAGCTGTTCATCAATCGTCTCTTGATGTGATATACGTTGGGCCTCGGTCATTGCGAATCCAAAGTACATTGGTGATCGTGTGTCCGCCGAGGGTAAGTTCTTCTTGCATCTCCTCATCTGTATATGATGGATCTACTCCGCGTATGACAACTGAAAGAAGGATTGGGTGTGTTGAGTGCTTCCAACTTCGCGTTTTTGCCAAAAGTGTCGATCGGTACCTTGTTCCTGATCGTCCTATACAGTGATGGATCTATTGTCTTCAAAATAATGCCATTTCTGATGTGGATGATGTGTGCAATCGATGCCCGTGGTATTTATTTCCGAAGTTTGAGCGCAACCATCTTTCGAGTGTTGGCTTTGGATCGAAGTTGGTAAGGAGCATCGAGTGAGTTGAAGCTGCCTGCTGATTGTCTTGGATATGGTGGCTCCTATATCCATTGGTCCTGACTCTAATTCTGTTCATGAATCCACGTGGTGCTTCTTCGCAGGAGGAGAATGCTGAAGACGGGTGGCGTAGCTATCATTCTTGTCTTATATTTGCGGTGACCTCGATCGGATGGATGAATGAAAGACTACAGATGCTGCTGATTCAATCGATCCTACTGAGTCTGTCTGTTTGAGATTATGCTTGATTGTGTTCTTAGTACGAGCTGAACATTAGTCCTTTCGTAGGTTCACCTTGGTAGTGCTCGTGCAAGGTCCACTAACAATTGTGGTAACCATATTTTCCCTTGTTCTTACGACCTCCAATTGAACCTGAGTCAGCCATGATCTTCTCAGTGTCATGGTTACGGTTATTTTTCAGGTTTTGATTCGAGTATCGGGCCGTGGCTCTTGACTTGATGAGTTTTGTTTTAATATATGGGTTGGGATGATTGATGGATTGTTTTGATTACATCATTTGTTCTCTACCACTGATGTCTGAGCCAGCAACTGTCGCTGGACAGGTAATATCAATCTTTTAATTAGTTTCATCACGGACGTAGTGTACGATGAACATTGCGGTGCAAGTGAGCTGTGCCTATAGTAGCGAGTGCTGCATTGATACGTCTGGGTATGTTTCTCCGGATATGTTGATATGTAGATGTGTGAGGACCTCACGTATGCTGTGTAGTTCTAGATCTTCTAATATTTGGTTGTTTTGGTATATCTATCGTGACCAGTGATTATGCGACCTGCTTTGGTTTGTACGCTTTCTAAGGTTTTGATATGACTTGGAGCTGCGTGCTGCCAGGCCGGAGAAGCATAGATTAAGGAGCATAGTATTATTGCTTTAAGGATATGTACTCTTGTCTTATAGCTGAGAGATGCACAGCATAACATTACGTACAAGGCGGATAATTTGCGGAGTACACGTTGTTTACTTTCTGAGATATGGATGGCAAAGGAGTGGACTTGGTCCAAACGGATTCCTAAATATTTTGCATGCGGGGATTCAGGTATGAGTCTCCCTTTAAAATATAATGTAGGATGATCTTGATGTCCGTTTAGTGTACACAACAGACACACTTTTTTCCGCACTTACTTGCAATCTGCAGTTCCTTGCGCAGGTTTGGAATGCGTTGAGTTGTTCTTGCATGTATCGGTAGCAGAAATTTAATTTATGGCTGACAGTGAAAAACGCAGTATCATCTGCGTAGGTTGTGGGGAAGCAGCGATGGTATACAGGTGCATCTGCTGTATATAGTGTGTAGAGTAACGGGGAAAGTACTGCTCCTTATGGTACCCCAGCTCTAATTGGTCTGCAGAAGGAAGACTTTGTCCATAGGACCTTTAAATAACGGTTTTTGAGGTAGGAATTTAGCAGTTTGATATATTGTTCAGCAATACCTAGTTATAGTAGTTTGTACTATAGTCTTGACAACCATACCTGATCAAAAGCCTTTGATATATCGAAGTATACTCCCAGTACATATTGCCATCGTAGGAAACCGTGGTTATGTAGTCTACTACTCTCACTAATTGTGCTGTCTTACTGTGTTGTAGGCGAAAACCAAATTGATTTGTGGGTATCAGAAAATAAACTTCAGCGTAATGTTTCAGCCTAGTTAGCAGCACACGCTCAAATAGTTCCTGATTGTCTTTCCTTTCGTTTCTGCCTATCTTGCCTTTATTATTCGTCTAAGAGCAAGTTCTCTAATATATTTCCTTTCGTCCGGTATCATAGTCGAGAGCAAGTTTTCTGGATGGGCAAAAAATGCGTTTCTCTCATATACAGGCTCTATCACTTGCCGAAGAGTTTCAGGGAGGTATCTTGTTGTAGCAATTGATTCAAAAAGATGTTTTGAACCACCTGAAAAAGAATGGTTTGTTTTGATTTTAAACCACAAAGGCACGTACGAACGCAATATAAAAAGTACCAATTCTTTAAGACCTTCTGAGGGATTTTCAGTACTCATATACAACCTAAGAATTCTGTTTGCGGTTGTCAGCCATCTTGAGTGCGACATAGAGCCAGGGTCTCGATAGGACAAGTCTTTCGGACATTCCCCTGCATTTACTGATCTTGAAATATCCAAAAGGTACTGCTGGTCTTTGCTGAGATTTTGACGGTCTACTTCAGGGATTATGCAGTCAACTCTTTCAAATTCAACTACAGTAATCTTTCACAGCCATTAAGCAGTTGACCGATCGGCCCACTAAAGGCTTTAGGACCTGTTGTTTCCCCATCAACGTGTTGAAATAAGTGGCGGAGAGGAAACGCATTAAAATGGAGAAGACATACAGCCCACTGCAACGCTCTACCTATATGAAGCTCAACTTACCGAATTACACCATTTCTCCATCCTGTATTGGTAACAGTACCATCACAGCCAACTACATTTAATTCGTCCAACGAAATGTCAACTTCAGTCAAGTAGGAAATTATGCAGGAAGCGATATCAGTAGAAGCTCCCGAAAGAGTGATTACTAGGTTTTCTGGGTGGTTGTGAATTGCTGGAGTGTGTATCCGATATGGGATGTGAGGTGAAACCCAACAGCTCCACGCTATTTACCGGACCTGCTGGTAAAGTATTATCTTTGCGAATGATCGTATACCCTGGTATTTTGCATTTCATTTTAGGAGTCAGATGTGTTTCGTTAAGGAGAAAAGCATTGAGTTTCTCCTCGAGTGACAGTTGTTCAAATAGTATTTTGTGGGATGCAGAGAGAATGTATGTTAACAATCAGAAAAACAGTACCCATAATGTCCATACTGTGATGATATTTAGAAGGTTTGTGAAGATGGGTATGTATGAAAGTAGGCAGTTGGACCATTGTAAGTCGCTTGAAACTGAAGATGAATGACTGATAGAGCAGCATACTGGACGTGTTGTAGAACTAATGGACGTGCAAACGGATGGATGTTTTGTAGAGAAAGAGAAATGAAAGCAAGAAGCTGTTTAATAGTTATTGGTTGATCAGATGTGTTGGGTTCGGAAGTTTGATTCTGTGCGTCATGCATTCTAAGTGGAACTACTAGTTCAGGTTTTGCTTCTTATGGAGTAGGTTTGGCTTTGCATTTATAGCTATAGGCTGGATGACGTTCATGACAGGTTGAGCACTCAGGTGGCCGTTGCATATTTGGACAAGAGCGGGTAGGATGAGAGCCACAGCAGTAGCCACATTTAAACGGATACACGCATTTAGGTGTAGGATGAGCGTATTCCTGGCATCGATCGCAGCATATAGAAATAGGTGGGATGTGTGGATGGTTCAACTCTATCTCTTTTCTTGTATATATGAATGCTCCATGTTCAAGCAGGTCGTCAATAGTTTCCTGCGACTCTCTCAGTACCTTGAACCATTTAAGTAGCTCCTTGATTACTTCTAATGCGAATGCATTTTTTGAAGGTGTATCCCTCTTCGATTTCTTCCTCACTATTAGACGGATCAACACCGCGGATGACTACAGATAGAATAGGAGTTCGTCTAGGTGGTGGAATTTGTTTCTTACGGTGGTCGTTCAGTTTTGGGAGTTTTTCTATTTTTCCGAAAATCTCAAAACTATGTTTGTCTCTAACTGTTGTTGCGAAGGTAGGTAATTGCGATTTAATGATATATCAGTTTTGAGTTTATATGATCTATGTGATTTCAAACTGTGGTCTGTATTTGAGAAGTTGCTGGAGTAAAAGTTTGGTGTTCCGGAATTTCGGATCATAATCCTGGAGTAGAAAGTTGTGAGTTTTGTATCTGTGGTTTCTGAGAAAATAGTTGAATGCCATCAACAATCATAAGGCGAGACCTATCGTATGAACTGGCGATACTGATATTGTGATCATGATGTGTTTTATGAAGTGGAGATTTTGGATTAGATGCTTGATCATCGTCAATAGGATTACCCTCTAATCTTTGATCGTCATCTGAAATTACAAAAGCATCCTTATAACTCTTGCGCTTCTCTACCTTTGTAGAGACAATAGAAGGTGTAGGAACTGCAACTGGAAGACCAGAATGTTGTCCACTGACCATAGTAGCCAGCTAAGATGATTTCTATAACGTTGTGTTTGTTTGTGTAGCAGATGTCTGTTGCAGTACAGATGATGTGATGAACGAAGAAGCAAAAGCTTCCAAAAATTAGTACACTAATGTGTACGGTAGTGCAGCCTCCGCTCGGGTGAAACCCTAGATCTCTCTCACTTAAAAACTGAGAACTGCCACGCTTGCGTCCACAAACGCGTAATATTATCAGCTTAGACTTCACACTACAGGAATGCATCTAGTGAGAAAGCTGGAAACCAGCTAAGTATGGTCTTGAAGTCACGGTCACGGTCACGGTAATCTTGTGGTTTTGTATAGAGTATCGGGCCGGAGCCCCTGACTCCATGAGTAGGATGCTATAAAAATATATAAAGATGTGTTAGTAGTTAGTTGGATATTACTACTGTTTTGTTATCGTGCCTCCGCTCGGGTGAAACCCTACATCTCTCTCACTCAAAAACTTAGAACTGGCACGCTTGCGTCCACAAACGCGTAATATTCTCAGCCTAGACTTGACACTACAGGAATGCCTCTAGTGAGAAGCGGGAAACCAGCTATGTATGGTGTTGAGGTCACGGTCACGGTCACGGTAATCTTGTGGTTTTGTATAGAGTATCGGGCCGGAGCCCCTTACTCCATGAGTAGGATGGTATAAAAATATATAAAGATGTGTTGGTAGTTAGTTGGATAGTACTATTGTTTTGTTATGGATGGAAGTCTACAGCTGCAACTATTCCAGAGTAGCTGATTATGATTTGTTTATGAGTTTTGGAAAGATATTAAAGACGTGGCGTGCGATGGACGTTTCGGAGAGTGCATTCAGTGCCGACGTTAGGTATGGCTGGATTATTTTGTCTGGATAACGTACGCCAGAACTTATTGTTCAAATGCTGTAGAACTTCTCTAACAGTGGGTAGCTCTAAATCTTCCAGAATCTGACTGTTTTGTTTGTATCTGTCGTGACCAGTGATTATACGACCAGCTCGAATTTGTACACTTTCGAGTGTTTGTATATGACTGGGTGAAGCATGTTGCTAGGCAGGGCATGCATAAGAGATTGTAGACAGGACTATCATCTTGAAGATGTGAACTGGAACCTCATGGGAAAGTGAACTGCAGCGAAAGATGGGGTAAAACTGTTGTAGGTGAAAACTGTCACATTGACTGGTTTTCGTTGGAGAGATTATGGAGGTGGAGCTCGCTGCCTCTGCTGTCCGAAGTGCTAACGTGATGTGAGAAGTTGATTCGTGATTTTTTGATACGTGATACGTGATGTTTGATACGTGATACGTGATACCTGATTGATACGTGATTTTTTTAAATTTTAGCAACTAACTTAAAGACAAAGGAGAACCTCACGATTACCGTTTTTGAATTTTAGCACAAACTTAAACAAGACCCTCACCATTACTTTTAGAATTTTTGGTGAATAACTTAAAGAAGAACCTTACCATTCCTTTTCTAGCTTTAGCGAATAAATTGAAGAAGTACCTTGCCACTACCATTCTTTGAATTTAAGCAAATAATTTAAAGAGTAACTTCACCATTACTTTTTGAATTTTAGTGAATAATTTAAAGAATAACTTCACCATCACTTTTTGCATTTTAGCGAATAAATTAATGAATAACTTCACCATTGCTTTTTTTAATTTTAGCGAATAATTTAAAGAATAACCTCACCATTACTTTTTGAAATTTAGCGAATAACTTAAAGAAAACCCTCTGTGTTATTTTTTGAATTTTATCGAATTACATAAAGACAAAAAAGAACCTCACCATCACTTTTCTAAATTTTAGCGAATAACTTAAAGAGAATCCTCATCATTACATTTTTGAATTTTAACAAATAAATTAAAGAAGAACCTCAGCATTACTTTCTTTAATTTCAGCGAATAACTTAAAGACAAAGAAGAACCTCATCATTACTGTTTTTGAATTTCAGCGCATAACTCAAAGAAGACCCTCACCACTATTTCTTTGAATTTTAGCGAATATCTTAAAGAAGAACCTCACCATTATTTTTTTCAAAATTTTAGCGAGTAACTTAAAGAAGGAAGAACCTCACCATTACCATTTTTGAATTTTAAAAAATAACTTGAAGTAGACCCTCACCACTCGTTTTTTGAATTTCAGCCGATAACTTAAAGAAGAACCTAACCATTACTTTTTAAATTTTAGCGAATAAATTGAAGAAGAACCTTGCCATTACCATTTTTTGAATTTTAGCAAATCATTTAAAGATTAACCTCGCTGTTAGTTTTTTTGAATTTTAGCGAATAACTTAAAGAGAAACCTCACCAGCACTTTTTTTGAAATTTAGCAAATGACTTAAAGAAAAGCCTCTCTATTATTTTTTTTGGTTTCTAGCGACTAACTTAAAGAAAATAGTCTGGTCTCAACAAGAAAAATGGATCGGATTGTGACAGACCAGATAGAAGTATGAAACTTCTCAGACTGAGAGTACTTCGGTATTCAATTTGTTCTAGGGTCGGGTGCCAAACTTTTCTGGCCGCCATTTTGAAATATGCCGCCATATTTGATTTTATGTAATGTTCTCTTAAAAGATCATTATCTCGGTAACTAATGGTCCGATTTTGATTATTCTTTTTCTAAAGTATAAGCTAAGCCGGAATGTAATCACTTATAACAGAAATGAAGACAAGGAAATATGGTAAAAGGGAGAAAATTAGAAATATTTAAGAATTTATGAAACACATTTACATATTAATGAGTTATTCTCCAAAATGGTCCATTTTATGAAAGCATGTACCCTATAACATTTGAAAGAACATATAAAGAGCTTCAATTTGATGTATAATACGTTAAAATGCGATGGAAAATAACCGAAATATAGTTAAATTAAGAAATCAGTACAATAGAATACAAGGAGTGTGCAGGGAGTCAACTAGACGAAACTTGGTGTTATGTGATAACAAGCATGCTCGGAACCTGGCAAATTAATACTTTTCTCCACTTTTGTGAATTGTTATTCAAATCAATATTATTTACATTATTGCTATTGTTATTAAATGATTATTATACTCTTCATATAAATTATATTATGTAAGACACTAAAAAGCCACACTATAAATACGTCTTTGCAAATAGGCTATGTCAATTTTTAAATTTAACTCTTTCAAACATAATAAATAGCTACTGAAAAACTGAATATTCCAAATCAAAATGCTAACGAAGTGACAAAAATTGATAACATCCAAACGCCTATTCTACAAAAAAAAAAATCTTGTTAGTTACATTGCTGTTCATCACAGGAGCTTCCGCAGTAGCAAAAATCTGTATATTGAACACCATTCGTTGAACATACGCACTGTTTTGAGCAAAGAGGAAGAGCTTTGCAGCCATACTTTAGCAATTCTCTTGAACTTTTAGAAACTTCTGGTTTGGTCATCCATAAGGGCTTCCACGATGCACCTTCTTTCACCCAGCCGAAGTTTTCTGGACTTGAAAATATTCAGTAGTTCAGGCTTGTTTGACGACAGTAAAAGTTTCTCGTGATCAATGATGATAGCCAACTACGATTTTCATGAGAAAAAGAGTTGCAGATCATCCTCACGCGGTTTGCATGACATATATAGCCCACTGAACAAACTGTAATCATTTCTCAATGCATCTATCTTCTGTTCAGATGATCTCCGACCCTTCTTAAAGTTTTCTCAAGAAAAAAAAACTATTCCTTTTTATAGGAGGCAAAATTGACTTGCTTCGTTTTACAAACACCAAGTCAACAAAATCTTCATATTGGTTTTTACCAATCACTTTTATTTCTGCAACAGATTTCGAAGATCCTGTAAGGCATACGCATGTAGTGCTGTCAAACGGGTCGGGTCGGGTTGTCGGGTCGGGTCAACCGGGTCAGCTTGGGTGGGGTTGTCGGGTCAGGTCAATCAGGATGGATCACGGTTCGGGTCAGTCGGGTCGGGTCGGGTCGGTCTTCAACCCGACCCGACCCGACCCGTTGAGAGCACTATACGCATGTAATGATAGATTCATTACCTGTTACGTATCTAAAATAGGATTTCCTGCAGCAGAAATTGTGTCATGCAATGTTTGACAAAGATTCTTAAAACTTATATCACTTCCAACATAATTTTCGTTAATTATTTCCTCAATGTGTGCATCTTCAAATTCTTTTGTGGGTCTGCATAACTCAGGAGCAGTGAGCATCCACCGTTGGAACGCAAGTGAATTTTTAGTTAATGGCTCCACTGGAGTCTCTAACACTTCTGTTATTTTGGTCAAATGGGATGAAACAAAACTTTCGGTTAATCTTTGAAAATACCCAGTTCTTCTTAAATTCTGCCTTTCCTTCATTTAAACTCTTCATGTCCCTGAGATGCACAGATAGAAGCAGAAGAGGCTCCAACACAGTTACATATAATAGGAAGTTATTTTGTCGGTGAGCTCTAACAAATATCAAAATTAGAAGTTCCAATTCCAGTAGACCTACAAGATCCCAATATGAAAACATAGATCTTTTCTATATCATTCCTTCCCGCCACTGTTTGAATTCTTGCTTACAGTTTCTGGACTCTTGTTCTGTATGAAACTCTGCCATTTGAGGAAAGCCTAGAACTACAGCTGGTTTCTGCTGTCTTCTGGCTTTGGTTAGGTGTGAGCAGTCCAGGAAAGAATCAGCTGACTCTGAACCTGCTACTCCGGCCTCAGCTAAGGACGATGTCCATTCAGTGCCATTTAGTATGTAGCCTAACACTCTTCAAAGGGACATTTCTATGTGTAGTCCACCAAACATAACGATAGAACTTCTCCACAGTATGAATCGGACCATCTCTACTTTATTTGTTTTGCTATTGCAAAGAGAGGTTGGTCAAGGAAAATAACATGTATTTGATTAGGATTACATCGATCAGTAATTTTCTTTATGATAGACATATCATGCTTCACCCTTGAAAGAGACGCCGCTTTTCAGTAAAAATTCGCAACATGACGTTGGTACATTTAGTAGAACGTACACTCCTGATTGAGTCAAATTACACTCTGCCCTCAACCATTTATTTTCACCTAGCGGAGAATTTCTTTCAATCCACCGCCTCTCTGTCTAAAGTGCTTCTTCGAGCCCAGACCATATTGGTTCTTGAACAGTAATAGGAACTTGCAGTTTGTCAAAATCACATGATGATACTGATGGCACAATAGGATAGATATCTGGTAATAAGTAATCTTCTACTGATGAAGAAACTTCAATTCGCATTGAGGGTAAACCAGGGTTGGAATCGGAAGACAATTGGAATACGCTAATACTTTTTCCATGGAAAGATCCTGTCGAATTAGTTGATGATGTGTTGTGGTCTAAATTGTCCAATGCATCAATGGTGTACACATTAGTCATTAATGGAAAGAGACACACAAGACCCTCTAATTTGTAACGTCTGCATGTCACTGCTGCTATCTGATCTTCAATTTGGATCACACGATTATAACTAACTAACTAACTAATCCTATGGCCTATAGAACCCGGAGGTTCAATGCCGCGTTCACAAAAGCTCTCCACTGACTTCTATCCTTAGCTAACTGCATCCAGTTTCTACTTTGTATTCCAATCTCTGCGAGATCCATCTTAATATTGTCCTCCCATCTGCGACTAGGTTCTCCTAATGGTCGTTTTCCGATTGGTCTTCCAGTCAAGACTTTGAAAGCGTTTCTACTTTCTTCCATTCTAGCTACATGACCCGCCCACCTAAGCCTCCTAGACTTGACGACCCTTACAATGTTGGGTAAAGCATATACATTATGTAGTTCCTCGTTATGAAGTTTCCGCCATTCCCCATTCCCGTTCCTCTTAGGTCCGAATATTCGTCTAAGGATCTTGTTCTCAAATACTTTTAGTCTTTGTTCTTCCCTGAGAGTAAGTGACCATGTTTCGCCGCCATACAGAACAACAGGCATGATTATCGTCATACGATCACACGATTATATGTTACAAAAATGTCTAAGTCAAGTAAATTACTGACAATCTTTTTCTAGCAAGTAAGAGTGTGTACCTGTAAACCTACATACAGTGGGAGCGGCGGTTCATGAGATATGTTGTGCCTTTTTTTTCGTGGTGCTAATCTTCTCTTCTTAAAATTAAAATATATTAATTGACTTATTGTTAGGGCAGTTTGAGAATATGTTATAGAAATTTCTTCTATGTTAGATCCATACAGCAGCAATTGAACGAAATTCTTTAGATTTTCTGGAACACTTTCATCTTGACAGTTTTCTGTAAAGTATCCTGAAAATATTTGGCACTCCCAGTTTATCATATTTCTTCTTAAGGATTTCGAACACATTGAGAAGGCAAAAATCTCCTCTTCATTTGAGGAGTTTAGACGTGAAATCCTTGAGTAATTTCTAGTGCCCTTTCTTTAAATACCAATAACATATTTTGCCATCACTGTTTAGTACAATCAGAAATAAAATGAACTAGAATTTTGTTCTTTAGTCTGGTTTTATCCACCGCTTTTGATAAACCTACCGCTCTAAACTTGTTTTCATATAGACTGTGCAGCTCTGACAAATTGAAAATGAAATGAACATCTTCTATTTTACATTCCAAGTGATCTATGAGTTCATCAAATACACGAGATTCTTAAACATCATCATCTTGACTTTCGGTTTCATTTAAAGATCTGTTCTCCCTTTCCCAACTTCTGTACCTATTTTTATACATCCATAAGCACTGTATGTGGTATGTAGCCTCCATTGCTACCAAGTCTCCTCCGGAAATTTTAGAAAGCAGAAATATATCCTGTAATTATTAAGCCATTTCCTTAAGACTTTTGTCAAATATAACTGACAGTTTCTTCTAACTCCTTTCCCAGAATTACAAAAAATATAAACCGGTGGAATTACGTTTCATCTACTTTCATTTCTCCTCTTACGCTTTGGTTATTTTCTGTTGATTTCTGTTTACTTTTTGTTTTCTATTCTTTTGCGATTTCTCTTTTTAGTTTTGAGGAAACAAACTTCAGTCTGCATTGTTTATGCCACTTCGCTGCATTGTCAATTAGGGTGCTTGCTAATTATTCTTTTCTAGCGACAAGTTTCACAGATATCTTCTAAGTTATCGAAATCTTTATAGATCCTCAGGAATTCTCAACACGAATCTCCTAGGAAACACTTAATAAACATATAATTTCAAATACTACAAGGAATGATATTTTTTAACTTAAACGCACGATACACTCTTAATGTGTTCACAGTTACAATATAATAACCAATATTATGAACGCAATCAAAACTCCCATAACAATTCTAAGTAATGATTAAACGTAGTTATTGTTAAGTAATCATAACAAGAATGAAAACTAGATAATTTAATGATAAAAGATTTCTGCCAGACACCGCCAAATTTCACAAAGTCGACCGGTTACGCAGTATTCGTATTTGCGCTGGTTTTTTTCAAGACTTATATTTCGACTATTTCTCATCGCATTTTAACGTATAATACATCAAATTAAAGCTCTTTATATGCTCTTTCAAACGTTATAGGGTATATGCTTTCATAAAATGGACCATTTTGGAGAAAAACTCATTCATATGTAAATATGTTTCATAAAATCTTAAATATTTCTAATTTTCTAGTTTATATCATATTTATTTGTCTTCATTACTGTTATAGTCGATTGCATTCGGGCTTAGCTTATACTTTAGAAAAAGAATCATCAAAATCGGACCATTAGTTACCGAGATAATGGTCTTTTAAGAGAACATTACATAAAATTCAATATGGCGGCATATTTCAAAATGGCGGCCACTATTTTTTGACACCCCACCCTAAAACGAATTGAATACCGAAGTACTTTCAGTTTGCCAAGTTTCATACCTGTGTCCGGTCTGTCACGAACATATCCTTAACAGACCAGACTATTAATCATGGCTTTACTAACTGGAAGTAGTCCTGAATATTGTACAAGTGAACTTGATTTGTTTACTATTTCAATGACTCAAACTGCTAATGAGTCATCTTCCACTGTTGAATATCGTCCGGTTTCTACTTTATCGTCAGAAGGACCAATTGAATTTGTTGTACCTGGTGAAACTGGTGATTTTATTCACACTGCAAGCTTGTATTGGATATAAATTAAATCAGTTCATCTTCTGGTTCATATCCGTACCGTGTTTATATCGAAACATTATTAAATTATAGTAGCTATGCCGCTTGAACCCATTTAACTGTTGGATTATGATATAAAGATACTGCAAACCAATTTAATATATTAGGCAATGCAAATACTGGATTTACAAATCGTGCCCAGTATGTTAGAAATAGTGCATCATTCGATAAGTATGGCCGTATCCATGTTGATATTGCCGGTGTGGGAAGTATGCTTCCTAATAAAGTAAGTTTACGTGTAATGTCGTTTAATGGACGTTTTGTTTAATGTCTGCTGAAAATACAGCATATAAAGTCAAACTTGAAGACGTAACACGTCATGTGCGTCGTCTAGATATTGCTGCCGACTTAGCTATGCAAATCAATGTTGGCTTGGACCACATTCCGGCCAGCATACCTCTTACTCGTGTTGAAACTTGTACATATACCATTCCCGCAGAAGTAAGTTCATATAATCTCGATAATTTATTTTTTTGTAAAGTACCAAAAGGTGTCGTTATAGGTTTTGTATCAAACGCTGCATTTAATAATCAACCACATGTAAACCCTTTTGAATTTGAACATTTTAACGTTAACAAGCTGCAATTACAAGTTGGTTCAAAATCATTTCCACCGACACACCTCACTCCTGATTTTGCAAATGGATTATATGTTCAAACATATTCCGTTCTGTTTTCCGGTACCGGTATATATTATCAAGACCATTCACATACAATTTCGCGTGAAGAATTTCGACATGGGTACACTTTGTATCCGTTCATTCTGTCTCCAACAGGAACATTAGATGATTCTACGTGGGATGTCATACGTGATTTCCCTGTCAATTTAAAATTATCATTTTCTCAACCTCTACAAAGTTCCATTTTACGTATTGTGTACGCTCAATTTGATTCATTCAAATCGAGAAAGACAGGAATGTATATACTGATCATACAATGTAAAATTTCGTCATTTGAGTGTCATGAGAGTTATTGTTCACTTCTCCGCGTTCAAAGATAATGATGATCATATTATTATTAAGGAACTTGCAATTGTAAATCGTGATATCCCCTTTCTACAAAGCTGGATTTTTAAACCACCATATCCATTACATGAATTATGTGTGCTGCTCATACTTTCGAATAAACATCTAGTACAACATGATTATGGTATTGACTGGTACGATGGCAATGTAGATTACTCATTGTTACCTACTATATTGAAACAATATTGTGCTAATACCTGTACCTAGTATACTTATGGTAAGACACTGTTGTGAATTTAGAAGATTTTCAGTGCCAAAAAGCTTCTTCCTTGGGATTTCATGTTTACTCTTGTGCTTATTTAAAACACAGATTTGGACAGTTTAAGTGTTGTGTGCGTGAAGCTTTATTGTATGCCGAATACTTAAAAGCCTATGGTTATGTTTTATACGTAAATCCAAATAGTGCAACGTATGTTCCATCAAAAGTAAAACAAGGGGAAGAAAGTAAGGACGAAATAGACTAATAAACATGCATAGTAACCAATCATTACAACTGTTACTAAAGGACTGTATTGTTGGTGCAAATGTGACTGGAATTTATCCCACTGATCGTTTACCTATACTTGTTCAACACCCTGTAGGGCTGATTATTAATTTGGACAAGTCTGATTTACCTGGTAGCCATTGGATAGCGATCTATATCGATAACAATAAACATGGGTACTATTTTGATTCTCTGGCACAGGGTGTGCCTAAACTAATTCAACAGTTTCTACAAAGGAATTGTAAACTCTATTTTGTAAATACAGTACAAGTTCAAGATTATCATTTTATCATGTGTGGTTATTTTGTATTATATTTTCTGTATAATATGATACGTGGTGTTTCATTTAAAAATTTATTGCAATGTTTAATCATAAAAAATAAAAAATAATGATAAGCTTGTTAAAAACATGTAGAAAACATAATGAAAAAGAAAAAAGTAGATGTTCGTAAATTTTTAGAAATAAATACATACCAATTTTTTAAACTTTTATATTTTTATTTCTCCATAAAACATCTCTTTCTTACAATAATTTTAAGTTTACAATGAAAACATTAAACTTGCTATGCCCTTAGTAAGGGTTGTGGATCGCGCATTTTTCCACCAATAATTCAATTGCTGTGCATTTCTATAGCCTATGCACATGCCGATTTTGATTCTACCTTCTTATGAAATGAAAAAATTTCATTACAAACGGTATCTTGTAATTCTGCTAATGGTGGACGACCTTTTCTTTCCAGATCCACAACGTTTGCTAGTGCAAAGATTTTCTTTATCCAAATGGATTTTTCCCCACCTTTACAAAGGAAAGTTGCATCTGATGCACAAAAATCATACATAATATTCTGAATATGTGATACGAAATAGCTAGTCTTACTAGACCACGACAAGCCATGCAAGTGGTTTGTAAGCCAATCGATTTTTTTTTTGGCAACCTATTGGTAAATCGTTAAATTCACATGGTACTTTTACTAAACAATGGAAATTTAATGTATCATCGCACGCAGTAAAACAAAATTCACGTATCACAAATTCATTCGGGGAAATCTTAAATCCCTGTATGTCTACAATATACATTTTATGGCAAACTGAAATTTCACACGAATGTTCCATGACAACTGGAATAAGTTGTCCAATAATTCAGTATTTTTTAAACATTCACCAGTTTTTAACATGAAGTTTGTGATTGAAATTTCACGATGCCGTTGATGAAAGGTTTCAGAGCTCTGCTAATGTCTTATCATTCAACAAGTGTTTTTAAAAAAAGTTCCAGGATTATGCTGCATACCACTTGTTCCATTTGAGCGTAAGTATATAGTTATAGTTTCTAACACACAACTTTCACTAATGTTTTGTCCACAATTCTCACTATCACAATACATGATTACTAATAATAATAAAAGGAAATCAAACAATTAGAATTGTAAACAATACACAATTCACCATATGTCCACGTATTTCCCATAATCTTTTTCTAGTAAAACTTTCAATAGGGTGGGCCTATATTCAAAGTCCCTCACAAGATTTCGAAAACGTTCAATGAAGTTCCATATCATCGCAAAAGGCTGTTCATGCTTTTTTTGTAAATTGATAATAATTCTTCACGAACCTCAACTTTTGTTACGGCATCTATAGCTTTCCGTTCAAGAGATTCCATATGCAACACCAAGCAATCATGTGTCCATTGACTGCCGTCTCCGAACCCACAAGCGAAACAAATACATATATCGTCTGGTTTCCAGTAAATTATACAGTCTTTTATACAATCCAATGATGTTCGTTCTACAGTACACTCACATTGTAATTCAAAAATTCTTCCACCTCCCAATTCTCCACCAGGAAATTACTCACTGTTGGTGAAGGTGTAGGGAGATATTCTTCTATGTCATGATCGACATCAGTAACGGGAAAACTTCTGTTTCCAGTGGCGGGCTCATCTCCGGTTGGAATAAAACTTCTGTTCCCGGTAAAGACGTCAATAAATCCAAGTTAGCCCGGATAACTTCTCTTTCCAATGGCGGAAACTGCGGGGTCACTTCCGGCAATGTTGAAAACTCTGTCCCCGGCAAAGATAACGACTCTGTAATATCACTTTCACTTCCTGTACTAAGATCCAAAGGTTTCGGTAAATTCATGCTTTAAAATCAATGTATAACTCCTTTTCACTAAAAACACCGGCTATTTAATATGCTTCGTCCATCACGTGATATCCCATTCCAACAAACATCCGCGGCCGTGTTACAGGCCATGCATATAAATGAATCAAACAATATATTAGTTTGTTAGATGTGTGTGATCTGCATATTTTATTTCCTAAAGGTTTTTTTATATTCTGCTTGTCCAATTAGCATTTTTCAAGCGGAAAGCATTTATTATACGCGACGTGTCATTTACAAGATCATTAATATGCGGAGGAAGGTGTATCAATTATTCAAACTGTCAACCGCCCGTGCATTAAGAAGTCTTACAATATCAAAAATCTCCTCACTCATGAATATTCATGACTGAGGAGAACTGTCCCCACAACTACTGGGCATGACTATTGACCACCCAACAACGAGAGGCACAGGTTAGGAGTTGCTATAGTAAGAAAGGTTTGGATGAGTCATCCATGCATCTGGTCATAGAAGTTGCATTGTGACATAAAGTATAAAAGCTATTGTGCAGAAACACTGACAATATGGGTGCTTGTGGGTCCACACTAACATACTACAAACCTGGTATGGGATGCAGTCCAATTATGTTCGTCCATGCTATAGAATTCATGCGAAAATTTTAAATGTTCGCATTGATTGGAAACACTTCCAAATTGGGGTGCTTGATAGACGGGGACACTCACACTATGTTTGCATTGTCCAATGCTGCTTCTGTCGCATTTGCTCTATATTCGTTCAATGGCACGCACGCCGTTTGTAACATTATGATGTTTACGCTTGGTTGGCAAACACTGACAAGCTAGAATGATTTCAAGACGGCAACACTCAACGTCTTTCTGCTATGGTGCCGTGTTATGTTTCTGCCAAGCTTGGTTGTATAAACGTCTCATCGTACGGAACCTGTTTCAGAATTTCTTATTTTTACAATTGTTTGGCAACACTGACAAACTGGGGTATTTGGGAAAGGAATACGTCCACAGTATATTTTCTAAAACGACGAACGATGTTTATGCCACGTTTCATGGATGGACATCCAGTGGTACAGAAACCATCTTCCACACTGTGTTTACAGTTCGTTGGCAACACTGACCGAATGGGTACGTCTGGGTGCAAAGTGATATTATCAAACCCTTGCTCTAGTGACGTTCTAGCAATGAGTCCAAAACGAACATGATAAACTCAGTTGCTTACGCGTAATGCATCGTAACATTCACTTTTATTCTATCGAATATGACATACATAGGGTCACAAATCCCAACAAACCGGGTGCTTATAGGGTAAAGTTGCGGGTTTGAAAACGGTTTCGTATTTCTCATGGCAAGAGCTTTCAGATGATATATAGGGGGGTACTTGGTCCCGGTATGGTATCATTCCTAGTAAGAGTAATGAAAAACTCCTCAAAACTCCTCTACACTACTGATTAAGAAAGAAAGGACAAAATGCAGGGTTATTTTCAAATGATCGTAGCTCAGGTTCTAGTAACAGTTGACTCACGAAAGTTGAAGCTTTTTACGGAGAATATATGAGAGTTTCATTATCAGTATGGTTTTCGCTCGGCTACTGTAACAAGGATAAGAAGTGGGGGAAATAGAATTTTTACAATTTTTCTAATAAATATTTTCAGCTCCGGCCACCGTGTCCGCACTACAATTTGTTGCTCAGACACAACAACTGTTTGTCTCAGACACAAGATGCCGGAATATTTCCTCTGAAAAAGTCAAATTGAAAAAATCCAGTGAGGTAGAGTTTGCTGTGTTATGGAGAAGTAGAGATGCATCTATTAGTCAGTCCCGTATGTTCGCAAAATGGGTGTAAATTTGGAGCAGCTCGAACTCTAGTGGGAACGCACCAGGCAAAAGTAGGTTGAGAGAGAAGAGTTGGATTTGGAGGGGGGAAAGAGGAAGACGGGGGGAGTAGATGAAGGTGAGGGAGCCTTGATGAACCTTATGTTTCATCAGAGTCATCAAAATTAAATTCGTATGTGTCTGAGGAAGGCGGATCAATCTGTTCTTCATCCCAGTCCGAAACTGTGTCCGTTGCTTCCAACTCGTATCGAATGTCTTCTGTACCTAGAACATATCTCGATGTCATTTCTACTCTTGAACACGAGAAACACCAAAGTCTCTAACTAACTAACTAATTCTATGGTCTATGAAACTCGAAAGTTCAATGCCGCGTTCACAAAACAAGTAAAAACAACGAAATCAAAGTTTCAAGTGTTAGGATCCGTAAAGATAGATTCTACTGTATGTTAAAATTCGTACAGGAAAGAATGCGCTCAGAAAACTCAGTTCAGACTGATCAACACACAAATGAAAAGAGGATGAACGATCTTTGCCTCTTATAAAACAAGGACTGTACACTGTAAAAAGTGAGGTGTTGAAACAATGCAAAATGCCTACAACTTTAGCGTGTTACTTGTGTGTCAATTCATCACAAAGTTTTTTTTAGGGTTAAGCCGATCAAAGGGTTACGCCCTTTCTTCGGGACGAGGATTATAGGTACAGGGAATTTTCTTTATTTATAGGGGGCATTGAGGGTTTGGAGCATTGTTTTATTTTATTTTATTTTATTCTTAGTTGTGGGCATCATTTTTTAAAATATATCATTGGAGACATCAATTTGCAGTAGGTAGGTTTAGTTTATTATTCACTATTGCAGTAACTGGAGCCCAGGCTATTGGTATGTTATGAGAGATGAGATGAAGTGCAAGTGGACGTCACAAAACACAAGGGTAAGGTTAGTATGGACGAGTGAATGGTTATCTTCAGGACAGGGGTGATGAAGACAGATGAAGCCCGCTGCTAACAACGTTGATGGAGCACTAGTGCAGAGATGGATAAATGCATGGACTAAGATGAGGTGGATGGTAAATGGAAAAGTCGGCCTTTTGAGGGTCATCGTCGTCTAAAGTGTAATGGTATAAGTTAGAAGATGTAGAGGAGTGGCTTGGTGACGTGGGGGCGTATCATGTATTATGTCCTGTTGAAAGGTGTCTAGGAATATCGGATTTCCTTCTGCTATGACTTTTGTAATATATTTAGTGCGAAGTGTTTCTAAGTGTGGTAATATTGTTGGAAAGTTGATTCGGCGATAGAGGTTGGCAGTCGGTGCTGACAGTTTGGTACGATAAGCAAAGATGGAGAGCATGTCTTTCGGAGATGGCGAGTCTATTATATAGTTCATCAGGGGCAGAGATCAAGCAGGTATGGCCATGTGAGAGCAGGTCGGTGAAATACTTTATAGGTCGTAATGTCGGTGTCGGTATGTAAGCCCCAGGTTGTGCCCACTAGCCGTAGGAGGAGGTTTAAGCGGTTCGCTGCCTGTGATCGAATCTTCTGTAGGTGGGGTTTCCAACTAAGTTTAGAATCAAAGATGATCCCAAGGTAGGTAACTTGTGATAATGGGCGGATGAAAGTACTATTTACATAAATGTGAAGAAGTTAAGGATTGCGATGGATTCGTGAGTGGCAACGAGGTGGGAGACAAATAAGAGCTTGTGTTTTGAGACAATTGATGGTGAGGCGCCATTTTGAACACCAGGAGGTAAAGGCGTCAATTGCCTGCTCGAGTGTTCTATTTATGTAAGGGTTTGGTTGATATTAATACTGTATGTCATACGATTGGAAAGGAAAGAAAGTATCGGTGGTATGAGATAGGAAGATTGAAAGAATGAAGTTTTGCGATGAGGCCGGCATGCCAAACTTTGTCAAAAGCCTTCTCCAGATCGAACAGTAACAGACAAGATGGTTTTGAGGTATTATGATGATTTGTTACAGCAGTGGTGAGGCGTAGAAGCTGGTCAGAAATACTAATATGTGGGCTAAAACCGGCTTGATGTAGAGGGATGAGATTATGGTCGGAAAGATGAGTATGCAGACGGCTGACTAGAATGTGTTCATAGAATTTGCTAAGGACTGATGTTAGTTGAATTGGTCTATATGATGAGAGTACAGTAGGAGGTTTGTTCGGTTTGATGAAAAAAAGAGTTTTTGAGATTTTTCATTGGGGAGGGTAATATCCGGTGAGAAGAATGAAGTTGTAGATGGTTGCGAGAAGTGAAAAGAGAATGGGAGGTAATTATTTGATGAGTTTATAGGTAATGTGATCAAAGCCGGAGGCCGTGCTTCGTTTTGATCGGATGGTGGAAGAGATATCTTCAGAAGTTATGAGATCCTTAAGAGGTGAAGCGGTAAATTGGTGGTGAAGATTGGGTTGTAGTTGGGGAGCGTGCGGATTTGCAAGATGTTCCACACGGCGGGTAAGAATTGGATGAAGTAGTTGTACGGTTGGGGTAAAAATGTCTTGAAAGTAAGAGGCGAAAACATTTGCTTTGTCAGTATCAGTTTGAAGAGTGTTGTTATGTGAGATAATAGGGTATGAAGTATGACAGTTTTTGCCAGTTACCGGATGAAATTTTTGCCAGAATTTGGTAGGGTGGGAGGTAGTGGATAAAGTGTTGCAGGCTGAGATCCAACGTTTTCGTTTATAGGCATCTAGGTAAGTGTGGAGCATGCGATTCCATCGACGATGATGTTCTAATGATATAGGATTACATGTACGTTGGAAGTCACGGAAAGAGCATCTAGAAGCAGCAACGATAGACTGATATTGTGGAGGTATTGGAGGTTTTTGCGAATGACGTGTACGAAGAGGGGTGTTGTTTTGGGTGGCTGTGTCAAGAGATGATGTGATTTGGTCCACAAGGTTATAGAGTTCTTCTTCACTAGTGGGCTCCTGTAGATTTTGTATTGAAGTTGTGAGGTCGGTTTGAAAATTAGCCCAGTTTGCATGAGTGTAATCAAAGTATTGAATTAGCGGGGGTTGTGTGGTGATAATAAGATCAAGGAGTATCGGAGCATGATTGCTGCCGAAAGGTGGTAAAACTCGGAGATTGTGAATAGTCAGAGGACTACTGATAATTATGTCTGGTGAAGTATTGCTTATTGGGATTGATGGTGGTGGTATATGATGGTAGTCGACGGCTAGAACATTAGAAACATAGTTTTGAAAATGTTGTTTCTCTGTCTGTGGGCGACTATGAATATTGATGTCTGCCATGATTGTATAATGTCTGAACGTATTGTCGATGTATTTAAAACATTCGTAGGGAATAGCATAATGATTTTTGTGCGAAGATACAGTGTGACTATGGACTATTCTGGGAGATCATGTGGTTTTGGGAAAGTATGAGGTCGCACAGCAATAGTATGATAGGTTCCAATTGCTGTGCCACCTTTGCTTGTTGATAAGGTCTAGGACAATCATGACATTGTAGTTAAAAGTGAGGAATGCGGATATTATCGGTAGGTTTGAGATAATTTTCATTTAGGGTAAAAGCCTGTACTTTTTCCTCTCGGAGAAGTTATTCAAAAACTGCTTTGTGAGTGACAAGAGATCGAATGTTAAGGAAGAGGAAGGTGACTGCCATGGTGATTGACAACATGCGAAAGGTTGTTTGGATGGGTTTTATATTTACAGATGTGGCCATTCTGGATCTGTTTTGGTAGATGTTATGGAAAGTGAGCATGTGGACCTGTATAAGTGGCAGAAAGTTGTTGGCCAAATAATTGTTGAGCGATTTGGTCGACCTGCATAAGAATATGAGGGCGTAAGAAGGGGGGATATTTTGTAGAATGAGCGTCGTGAAGCGAAGCAAGTCTTCTACTGTTACGGGTTCTCTTAAGGAGTTTGAAGGAGTTGTAGCAGAATCGGTAGTGCGGATTGGGAGTGATAGTTAAGGTTTGTCAGTTGGTGGAGCAGTATTTTGGTGTCATTTGTAGCTGTAGGTTGGATGTAGTTGATGGCAGGTATTACACAGAGATGGTTTCTTAAGGTTGAGGCAGTTGTTGGTTGTATGGTCTTCATTGCAATGTCCACAGCGGGGTGAATTAGGACAGTTGTTTGTTAGGTGTGAGGCATATGTTTGGCACTGTTCGCAGCGTATAGGGAGTGGGGGTGATGTGCAGGATGATTCAACCCTGTGGAGTCTGCGATAAATATAGGCACCATTTTGAATCAGATTGTCTACTGTTTCGTTGGATTGTTTAAGAACTCGTACAAGATAGGTGGGGCCTGATTGACACTTGATGCGGATGCATTTATGTACTTCAAAGCATTCGAGTCGTAATTCGTTTAGGATTTCTTCGTCTGAATAGGCTGATGGAACGCTTTTTATCACTACTGAGAAACATGGGCTGACGTCTAAGTGGTGGTGGTAGTTTTTTTCTGGTTTGTAAGAGCGCTTGAATGTTGGCTTTGTTTCCAAAAATGTGAAAGCCTGCTTTGTTCCGGATTGTAGAAACGAAGTTTTAGTTTGGAGATTGGTTGATGAATCCGTTTTTAGTGAAGACTATTTTTGATACATTGGCTCTCGGATAATATTTCATGAGTTGGATTAAGATATGTTTTGGGTTAGAGTATTTGGTGTGAACATTGGTAAGAAGATAATTGAAGGTTGCTAGAGGTTGGTTTGAAGCGATGTCCATAGCTTGTTCATAGAGGTTACTTTCGGGTGCTTGACTGAACGGAGATCTTGATCGAGGTCGAGATTGTTTTTTCTGATTTTGCGATTGTAGTGTATCACCTGATCGTTTTTTGAGAATTGGGACCCGTTTTGGGCTTGACCCCCTTGCACTACATCGAGTTCAGAGGGGACACACCCACGGATCGCGAAGACTGCGGAGTGGCCGAAGCCAGTGCAATATGAGAAGAGAACAACAATGATCAGTCTGGTTGATATCGAAAATATGTGAAGAGTTGAGATGATACGATCAAAGGTTTCACCCTCCAGCAGTGAAAAGTACTGTCAATCCTAGTGAGAACGTCTGCTACACAATATCCTTGAAGGCACGTTAACATTTCCCAGCTAGGCTAGGTCAAAATTCAGCTTGTGACGTATGGTGCGTCAAGCTATTGAGGAAGTTGTCAGCACAAATATTTTTTTACAAGCTACCCAACGGCTAGCACCCTGTTAGAGGGTTACGCCCTATTTTAGAAAAGGAAGTTTTATGGAGAATGGGTACTGGATGTATGAAGGATGGTCTATGGGAAGGTAGATATCAATTTTATCTTTATTTAGTAAATCTATAAATAAACACAGGACTTAAGGCTTTTGCAGCCTTAACAATTTGGTTGATAGACATACAAAATAATACAAACATATAATATACATAACATATAATGCACATAGTATGAGAAGAAAAATGTAAAACACATAGAAAAAGGATGATAAATCAAAAAGCGATGGTTAAGAGATAATGAGAGTTATTAGTCAGATGCAGAAGGAAATAAATTAAACACTAGGCCAAAATAGTATCGATTTGAATGACGATAGGACTGAGAGATGAGATGAGGTGCAAAACACGCCACAACACATAGAAAATGTTAAAAGGACAAATGAGAGCATCTTCTTGCCTGGAGGCGGCTCTAGGCTTGATGGGGACAGGGGGAGCCCATATTAGTGTGAGGAGAATCACTGTACAGTAGATGGAGTTATGAATGGTTCATGAAAATGAGTATGGAAATCATCGAGGAGGTTTAAGTCTGGTGATTCGGTGGCAGTGTGTAACAACACAGGGTAAATAATAATGATAATGGCGTATACATATATGGAGAGTGGGTGGGATGAACTGGTAAATGGTGCATGGCATCTATAAGAAGAGGATGATGATCATGATAACGTTTAGTAACATAAGTAAGTCTGAGTTTTTCGAGATGGTAATGTAATGTAGGGAATGTGATAAGACTGTAAAGATATTGGGTAGGGCTGGGTAATTTGATTCTATGTGCAATTCGGAAGGCATGACGTTCAAGTGTTAGGAGTTGGTTGTAAAAACTGGTTGGAGCAGATACCCAGGCTGTGTGCCCTGTGTGAGAGTTGGGCGGAGAAATGCTTTATAAGTAGTGAGAACAGTGGCTGGTTTTTTGGGTGGTAGAAATACGAAGGCCTGTGTTTTTAAAGCGTTTATGTGAAGATGCCACTTTGTGCACCAGAGACAAATTGTCTATAGCTGTCTGCAAAAGCGTATTAATTTGTTGCATGGTATTGCCCAGTGCAAGGAAGGAAGTATCGTCAGCGTATTGAAATATGTGCACTTTGTCCGGTAGTGGAGGCATATCGGTGACAAACCGAAGGTACGGAAGTGGAGATAATGCCGAACCTTGCGGGACACCAGAGAGGAGAAAAATGGGATGAGATAACTTATTGTTGATAGAAACATATGCAAGTCGACCAGTCAGAAAATTGTAAATGATGCGAATATATAGGATAGGAATATGAAGGCGAATAAGATTATAAATGAGACCCAGATGCCAGACCTTGTCAAATGCTTTTACTAAATCGAACAAAACGAGGAAAGACGGTTTGATGGAATTATAATGATTAGTAATCAGACTAGAAAGAGGAAGTAGTTGATCATTGATGGAAAAAGCAGGTCGGAATCCGGCTTGATAAATAGGAAGAATGTGGTGTTCGTCGAAATATTGATGAAGGTCTTTGAACAAGATTCGTTCGAGGATTTTACTGAATGTGGATGTAAACTGTACCCAGACAGCACAATGCACGTATAGTACCCGTATAGTACATGTGCAGTTGCACGGATGCAACATGTGTATCATCTGTATAAATGCACGCCTGTACATGTGATGCACATATACGCCACAGGTCGTATTCAACATCTTCACGTGCACAGGACATGTGCAATGCACACGTACACGTCCTGCACAAGTGGTTTACCGCGCAGGTGATTTACACGTAACACACAACTGATTTACATGTTGCACACAGGTGATTTACACGCAGTAACCAGTGATTTACATGTAGGACAGAGATGATTTACACGTAACACACAGATGATTTACACGTAGCACATAAGTGATTTACGCGCAGAACCCAGATGATTTACATGTAAGACAGAGATCATTTACAGGTAGCATACATGTGATTTACACGCAGTACCCGGATGATTTACATGTAGGACAGGTGATTTACACGTGGCACATAGATGATTTAGCTGGGTGTGCGTGACAACTGGCTGGCTGGCATACAAGTTATGGTCTTACTGGAACTGCGGTGCCTGAAATGAATAGAGACATCAAACATGTGGTTAGTTGAATACATGAAGAGCTATGAAAGCATTATTTTTAACAGCTAAATATATGATAGTTATTAGATCTGTAATGATGGGTGGTATGAGGGTGAAGTGCTACGATGCCACAACACATGGGTGCCGTTAGTAAAACAAATGCTGTTATCTTCTGTTCCTGGGGCGACGCAGGAACTGACGGAGACAAAGGCAGCCCTGTTAATGGATGGTTTTACTGTGCATGAAATGGATAGATGAGTGGTAAAACTGTGCCAGGATGATAAATGTCAAAAACGTCTGGATCAATGTTGTCTTTTCCGATGTTGAGATGATAAAGGGTCATCAGATGCTGAAGAGGTGTGGGATAATATACAGCGGGAGTGTCATAGTCTCGGTCATTGCGGAGAATGCTGAGGAATATGGGATGAGCGCCTTCAATGCGTTTCTGAATGTACTTTGAGCGGAGGACCTCAAGATCTGATAATAGTGGTGGAAAATTGATGCGTTCATAAAGAAGGCGTATCGAATGCGGGAGACGGATGCGAAAGGCTAAACAAAACGCATGGCGCTTAAGAATGGCTAACTTAACATAATATTTAGAGCGTGCTGATATCCAGGCTGTGTGGCCATAAGTTAGAATTGGGCGCATGAAAACCTTGTATGTATTGAGAAGGAGAGGAGAATTTAGGCCCCTCGTGGTACCTGTTAGACGCTTTACTAAATTGAGTCGGTTTTTTGCTTTCTCGATAACAGTAAGAAGATGAGGCATCCATGTGAGCTTGGAATCAAATATTATTAAGAGTACTATATATTTAAGAGTACTATGGATTGTAACCGGACTGTTGTCAACATGGAGACGTAGCAAGTGGGGATTTCGATGGACCCGTGATCGTCGTCCAGATGGTAAGAAAACGATCGCTTGCGTTTTCGCAGCATTAATTGCCAATCGCCAGATGTCGCACCAGTCGACAAAAGCATCAATGGCCAGTTGAATGAAGTCTATATTGAATAGAAGTAATTGTCCGACCGATAGCCAGAAATGCTGTATCGTCAGCAAATTGGAAAAGTTGTACGTTAGGAGTAGTGGGCAAGTCGGATACGTACAGCAAATATAATAGGGGTGAAAGAGAAGATCCCTGTGGTAGGCCAGAATTCAAAAAGATTGGAAAGGACAGAGCATCATTGATGGAGATGTAGGCAAGTCGGGCTGTAAGGAAGGAATGTATAACTCTGATGTAAGAGCGGGGAAGTTGAAAAGAGTATAACTTGTATATAAGACTCTGGTGCCAAACTTTATTGAACGCCATTTCTAGATCGAAGGTGACCAGACTAGATGGATTGCCTCGATTAAATTGGTTATAAATAGAAGTACTGAGACGTAACAGGGGCTGTAGAATGCTAAAGTTAGGTCGAAACCCAGCTTGGTGCAACGGAAATAACTCGTGATACTGCAAATGGTCATGGAGGCGGCGGACTAATATGCGTTCCAAAATTTTGCTTAGTGTAGATGTTAGTTGTATCGGCCGATAAGACGTGAGGTCAGATGGAGGCTTATTAGGCTTTGGAAAAAGTAAGACTTTTGAGTACTTCCGAGTTATGGGGAAAAACAGTTCGAAGTATGAATGTATAAATGATACTTAGTATGGTGAAGACAACAGGAGAGGCGTTCTTAATCAGTGTATAGGTAATAGCGTCAAAGCCTGGAGCGGAATTTCGTTTGTTGAGGAGTGTGGCCTGGATATCAGTAAGTTGAATCGGTACTGCAAGTGGATGGTCTAACTCCAGGGCGTGCTTGAGATTAGGTTGTAAATGTGGTAAGTTGGGGTCAGATCGACTATCCACAGCTGCGGATGTAGTAGAGTATGCCAACCAGGTAGAGGAATGAAGATATTTTTAAAAGTGTTAGGCAAATGTGTTAGCTTTGTCTTGATCAGAATATAATGCTTGTTGATTAACAACTAATGGGTAGGGCGTCCCTTGAAATTTTCCGATGGGCTGATTGAACTGTCGCCAATATTTGGTAGGATGTGTGTTTTCGTTGAGTTTGTTATACGTTCTGCTCCATAGAAGGCGTTTGTATGCAACGATATAATTGTGAGTGATGCGCAGATACTGTCTATGGAGGCAAAATGCTTCTAGGTTACGACTGCGTGTGTATTCTCTGTAAGCGCGCCGAGCTGCAGTAATGAGAGGTAGGTATCGTGGAGGAAGTTTAGGTTTATGCGGAGTAATATAGGTAGTTGGAATATGCTGTTGGGCTGCTGTTTGTAAAGTCTGAGTGAGTCGGGTAACGGCGTTGTCAAGGTCATCTTGTGACGTTCGGACAACATTAGCAGAGAGTGAGTGTGTAATGGTCTCATGATAGGCTGGCCAGTTAGCCTGATGATATAGATACACTTTCTTCTTGGGTATGGTATTGTGTGGAGAAGCATTGGTAGTTAATGATAGCTTGATGGGAATATGATCGCTCCCAAAAGAATCTAAAACGTCAATAGTGATGTGAGAGTTGATCGCTGTTTAATAAATTACGATATCTGGTGTGGTGTTGCTAAAGAGGCGAGTTGGCTGTGGTAGAACATGAAAGGAGCCGGTGGTATGAAGACTGATAAAATCCAAAAATCGTTGTTTCTCGTGTTGAGGCCTACTATGAAAATTGATGTCTGCCATTATAATGAATTTACGGTAGGTATCGGAGAGGTATTGAAAGAATTGTTAAGGTATATCGTGTCTCGGCCTGACATAGATGATTGCGAAAGCTATTGTATGACCTTTGAGATATAATAATACAACATTATATTCTGGCAACTGCAATGTGTGTGGTAGCGTAATAGTGCGATGTGGTATGTGATATTGTAAACCAATGGCTGTTCCACCGTGCAGACTTGCGCCGCTGGGTCCATCGTGTCTGTGGAGAGTATATTTGGGGACAATGCAAGTTATGTAAGGAGCTAGAAATGTTTTATTGAGTACAAAAGTGGCGATAGTCTCTTCCAAAAGAAGTTGCTGAAACAGCACTTGATGCGTGAGGAGAGACCGTATGTTAAGAAATAACAGGTTGTATGCCATAATGTATAGATCAAGAAGAATGGTAGTACTATAGAGACGACAAATCATGTTCAGACAGTTGATTCAGTAGGTTATATTTGGAAATGGATGTTGGATCCGCTGTATGTGGCGTGTAGTTGGAGATTATAGAGAATTTAGCAGAGTAAATGATTTGATTGAGAACATGCGGGCGTTGAAATGGCAGAATGTTTTGTAAGGTCAAAGTTAAGAGTCGCAATAGATCTTCTACTGTAACAGGATGTGTCAGTGAGTTTGCCGGTGGAGTAGGGTCTTCGGAAGTTTTGATGGGAGCTTCTAACTCTGGCTTATCAAGGGTAGGAGCAGGCTTGCCACGACAGCGATAACTGTAAGTTGGATGTTTTTCAGGACACGTGGTGCATTGAGGAGGTGCACTTGAATTTGCACAATTTCGGGTCAGATGACTCCCGCTACAACATCCGCATTTAAAAGTGTTGGTGCAGTTATGAGTGTAATGATCATTATACGTCTGGCATTTCTCGCAGCGGATTGGAAGCGGAGGAGGCGTTCGAGACGGTTCTGCCCTGTAACGGCGGCGATATACATAGGCACCATTAGCTAAGAGATGATCAATGATTTGTTGTTGGTCGGTCAAGAGACGAACGAGGTAGGTAGGACCAGTGTTGTTACGTATCCTAATACATTTCTTGATTTCGTGACCCTCGTAGCGAAGCTCATCAAATATCTCATCTTCGGTGAGTTCAGGTTCAATGCCCCTGATAACAACTGATAGCAATGGCGGACGACGAGGAGGTGGAGGTGATTTTCGTTGGCTCGGGGGAGAGAGGCGTCAACACTGCCTGCGGTCCAAAGATTTCAAAGGTAGCTTTGTTTCCAACATGTGTATGAAAGCTAGGATTAGGGGATTTTTAGATGATGCTGTCCCTCGTAGGTATAATATGATGCACATCTGCGCGTGGTACATATTTATTGATTTGCATAAAGATTGATCGTACAGTTCGGTACTTAGCGTCGAAGTTCTTTAATATGAAATTATACATTGTAACTTGATTAGCTGGCAAAGTGGGATATGGTGCAGCATTACCCCAGCCCATCTCTGTGTTTCTCACATTCATTGAGGCAGTGGAACCTTCTCCATCAGAGCTATAATGTCTTGGTTTCTTAGACTCTGATTGCTTGGAGTGTCCGATTGGAGATCGTGAGCGAGATCGAGACTCAGCCTGTTTCGTGGTACCTGCTTTAGTAGTCTTCGTACTAGCAGAGTGACCTGTTTTCGTGGCTGTACCCTTCGTTCCCGTCGGGGAGGGGTCATGATGATGGTTTAATCTAGCAGAATATATAACTTGAATGTTCGAGGCAATCGTATTGAGTAGGTGCTAGGGGAAGCCCACTGTGGCTCTCACTTGAGGCAACAATACGTCCTCGCGGAGATGTCGGTCAGTGTAAGGACTGGCCCTCCACAAAACAAATGAAGAAAAGAATAGGTGATCATGGCCTTGGGCTCCCATTTGAGTCAACAATACGGACTGCAAGGGGATGTCGATTGTCTTTAGCAGAACAATCCTCCCTGAATGAACAAAACTACTATTAGTTGCTCGTAAAGCATTAGTAATCCTTCTCAGACCTATGAATCAATGATCGATTCTGAATTCTGAGTTTAGTTGATCAACACCAAATTTGTTTTTTTATTTTTTCTTAAGCTATCTTGAAAGCTAGCTACCTCTAAGAGGGGTACGCCCTCTTTCAGGGATGGGAAGTTACAGGAAAAATTATGGTGCATGGATTATTTGTGGATGATCTAAGGGAGGCTAGAGTACCAGGTCATAGTTTTCATTATATACATTTATTTATTTATTAAATCAAAATAACAAGGACATTATGATCTTTGCGATCATAATCATTATGACATCGGTAGTAGAAGGAATTGGGAACATAGTCATATTACAAATACAATACAAATATTATATTACGGTACAAAGATTATAACACATAATATAAGCAGGGTATAAAAAGATATTTACAGACAAATTTGAAAGATACATACTGATGGAAAGGACAAAACAATGAATGAAGCAAAGTGAAGAGTAAAAAGGTGGTAAGATTCTATTTAGTCGGCTAGGAAAATATGTTATGAGCATGATAGATAACATGAGGTGCAGATACTTCACAACACTAGGAAGATGTTAAGTAAACGAATGCAGTTAACTTCTGCCTAGGGGCGACTCTAGGCTGATGAAGACATGGGGAAGCCCTGTTAGTAACAGAGGAAATCACTGTGCGATACAAGATGGAAATATATGAGGTAGATGAGCATGAATGCTAAAGTCCTCTATTAGAGCATGAGCTGGATGATTAGGAGGTAATGTGTAATAATATAGCGTGAAGAGTAAATGTAGAGGTGTATAGGTATAGCGTGCTCGGTAGGGATGGAGTGTAAGATAATGAATGGTGTCAAAAAGAAGTGGCTGGTGATGAGTGAAGCGGTCGGTAATGAACTTGCAGCGTAAAGTTTCTAGGTGATACTTGAGAATAGGAAAAGAAATACGAGAATATAAGTCTTCTGTAGGACTAGGCAATGAGATGCGAAAAGCAATTCTAAATGCATGACGTTCGAGAATGGCAAGTTTTTCGTAATATGAGGTTGGTGCAGAGATCCAGGCGGGAAAACCATATGTCAGTACTGGTCTAAGAAAGACTTTGCAAGTGTTAAGAACAAGATTCGAAGAGAGACCCCATGTGGTACCTGTTAAACGTTTCAGAAGATTAAGTCTGTTATATGCTTTTTCCTTCACTGAATTGAGATGTGGTGTCCAGGTGAGGTGGTGGTCGAATGTGATGCCTAGATATTTAACTGTTTTGATAGGATGTAACGGTACGTCATTGACTTGTAAGGATAGCTTGGAAGGATTCCGATGGACCTTCGTACGTTTTCGGGGTGGAATGAAAACGATGGCTTGTGTCTTTGCGGTATTGATGGTCAGTTGTCAAGTGTGGCACCAGTCCGTGAAACGATTAATTGCTTCCTGAAGAGCAAGATTGATTTGTGCTATTGTCAACACCAGGCAGGCAGGCAGGCATTTTCTTCACGGGTGTTTGATTTGAGAAGTTTCGGGCTAATGCCCATGCCTTCTATCTGTGTAGTTTTTCCTTCGCTGTTGTTTTTTTCTGTATGTAATATTTGGGATCGCGACTGTCGCCGATCCCTGGAGTTATGGTCTTGGGAGGTGCTTCACTACTGTGGGTCCTTAGGCATTCGGTACATTTGTCGCGGTGGATTTCTTGTTCCTATTGTGTTGATTGTTGGATTGGTTGATTGGCGGATATTCCTCCAGAATTTGGCTGAATGTTGAGTTCATAGTTCTTGGAGTAGCGGTAGTTCGAGGTCTTCATGGATTTGCAGGATACGTGTATCCCTTGAGTGTCCAGTGATGGTACGTGCTTCTTTGTTTTGGACCTCCTGAAGGTGGGAAAGGTGTGTTGGGAATGTATGTTGCCATGCGGGATGGGCATACCTCAGGATGGGAAGGATGCACATCTGATATACATGCCGTTTTGTTTCTAAGGTTAGTTGGGACTTAGAAGGATGGGTAAAAGGGCTTTGAACCGTACTGTAGCTCTCTGGGCTGTAGTCTACAGGTGGTCCGCAAATGAGAGACGTCTGTCCAAGATTACTCCAAGGTATTTGGCTTTTGGTTGTGGAGGAATATGGACTTCATTCAGCGAGAAGTTGTAGTCCCTCTTGGAGATCTTATGTGTAAAGTCCACGAGGGCGGTCTTGTCGGCATTCACCTTGATTTTCCAATTGTTACCCATGTATCCAGGAGCTCAATGTGTCTTCTCAGGTACAGCTCAGCGTATCAAAAATTTCGGTAACTGGCGAAGATTGCCTTGTCATCTGCGAATGTAACAGTGATGGTGGTCCTCGTTGTTGGGAGGTCTGCTGTGTAAATATTGTAGAGTATTGGAGACAGACAGGATCCCTGTGGCACTCCATCTCTAGTTCTTCTTGGTTCCGTGAGATGGTTGGCGTGTTAGACACGAAATGTTCGGTTTGCTAGGTAGCTCTGCAGGGTTTTGACTTGATACTGTGGCAACTGAGCTTTGTGTAGTTTATGCAGCAACCCATCATGCCACACCTTATCGAAGGCTTTTCCTATGTCTAGGAATAGTCCCAAGGTGTGGCCGCGCTCATTAAACTGATATGTTATGTGTTCAGTCACTCTGACCAGCTGTAGTGTTGTTCCGTGACCTGGTCGGAATCCGTATTGGTGTTCTGGTAAAATGTTGTTATCTTTGATTTTCTTCATCAGCTTGGATTGGAGGACCCATTCTACCATTTTACTGATGTGTGATAGCAAGCCGATAGGTCGAGAGTTCTTTGGTTCCGACCATGCTGCGCTTCGTTTCGGAATCATGATCACTCGGGCTTCTTTCCACGCTGGAGGAAAGTATCCTAGGCAAAATATTGCATTGGTGATCCTGCAGAGGACTACCACAACTTTTTGAGGGGCATGTTTTAGTGCCAATGGGGGAATCCTGTCAGGCCCTGCTGCTCTGTGTGGGTTGAGCTTCTGGATGATCTTTCAGATGGCTCTGGGAGTGGTCAGGTCTTCAGATGATGGATTTGCTGGTTGATTGATGTGGTGATTGCTTCCTTGCACCTATGCTAGGATTCCTGCTGCAACCGGTGTGTTGTTTTCAGTGAAAACTTCTTCCTAGTGATCGGCGAAGAGACTGGCTTGCTGATCCGGGGTGTACACTAGGCCTTGTGGGCCTCGTAGTGGCTGTGTCTTCGGTTGTGCTGCGGTTTGCTTTAAGGAGCGGAGAAGTCGCCAGAAGTCCCTGGATGGAGCGTCGAGTTCCTGGAGTCTTTCGTTCCATTTTTGAAGGCGGATCCTGGTGAGTCGTTTCTTCACTCGAGCCGTTAATGCGTTCCAGAGTGTTTTATATAGTGGATGGCGAGTGGACTGACACTTTTTCCTGGTCCATCGCTTTAGATGTATGAAAGCTGTGGTCCGAAGATCTTCTGGCGTCTGCTGTGCTGGATGGCTCTGTTGTGTTCTGGTGGCGATGCGGTATGCTGATTGAATCGAGGCAGTAAGTGAAGCCACCGTTTCGTCTAGTTCTTCGGGAGTGTCTACCGGCAGCCTTGGATCTACCATTGCTGCTAGGCTCGTTGTATATGCATCCCAGTTGGTGGTGTGGAGCGTGGGGGGTTGCCTTCCTATCACTTGTGTCCTTATCACTATTGTTAGTAGCACAGGGATGCGATCCGATTCTCGCGCTACCAATGCGTGTGGTCCATCTGTTATTGCTGTGTTGACGAACAGAACCTTGTCTAGAACGTCCGGGTTTCCACCGTTTCTCGGGAAGTGGGTGGGGTTTTGCTAGGAAGTCCAAGTGTCGAAGGGCTCTGTACATCACTCTGCCGTTCTGGTTGGAGACTCTAGAGTTCCAAGCAGGGTGCTTGCAATTGAAGTCTTCTCCCAGTAGCACTCAGTGTACCAGTTGGAGGAGCTGGTGAAGATCGGGTACGTGGAGTGCTGTGTTTGGTTTCTTGTAGACGGAGACTACATGTAGTGGTCCGTCCGGGGAGTGTAGAGTTACTCCGGTAGCTTCAATACTCTGCAGGGGCCGTAGCTGAAGTTCGTCATGGGGTAGTTGTTGTTTCACTAGGACGGCTGTTCCTCCCTTACGACCATGTATGTCTGTTCTGTAAACTGCATAGTTCCTGATCTTGAAGGGTATGGGTGGGTGGAAGTGGGTTTCACTGAGTAACATCACATCAACTGCCTCCCGTGTGAGGAAGTCTGTGAGCTCCATTTGGCTGTCCTTGATTCCTTCGGCGTTTCAGCACGCCACACGTAGGTGTCTGGAGATCTGATGATTAGGCCGTGTCATCATCGACGAGGTCTGCAAAGATTTCTAGCAGGGAGGTCATCTTGACGATGGGGTCAGTCTCCGTGGAGATTTTGCGAAGTCCTGTCTTTAGTTTGGTCAGAATGTTCTTGAGGTTAAGCCCCTGGAACAGTTGCATGATCTCTTTGAGGGTTGTGGCAAGGGAAGGTTCACTATTTGTTTGTTCTTCTGCTTTAGCTGGTTGTAGTGGTCTGGTGTCATCTTGGCGCTCTGTGGAGTGGGTTTTCGGGAGCTAATCATCTGTGGCGGTTGGACTTTGGTTCTTGGTGGGATTTTCTGCTAGTGGTGGGTTCCCTGCGTTGATTTCCTTTGACTGTGGGGCAGCTGCTCCTGATGAGTGGCTGGTTCTTTGTATCCTTGTTGTTGATTGGGTCTGCTTGGGATCTCGTGCTGGTTGGGACATCTGGGTGTTCTTTCGGGCTTTGCGGCTTTTAAGTACTCTCATCCAAGGTAATTGGCGGGATGTTTTCCTCCACAATTGGCGCATGTTGCCGGCGTATCCCTGGTCTTCTTAGGACATTCCTTAGTGTGTTGCGGGTCACTACACTTTACACACCTGGCTGTGGCGTTGCACGTTGTTTGGGAGTGTCCCGTTCGTTGGCAACGGTAACACTGGAGCAGTTCTGTCCCTCTTTTTTATTTTATTTTTTTTTAAATGCAAAACCCGTAGAAGGGAATACGTTCTCTTGGTAATACAGGGAAACTAAGGGTAAAGTGGAAGGACAAAGAGGTTTTATTTCATTTATTTGATATCTTTATTTATTCATTATATGGGGATCTTTATTCATCAATTGATTAAGAATCGTCAGTCAACGTATGTTCATTATTTGCCATTGTGTATGAATGATGGGATGAAAGATGCAGTGCAAATCAGACGCCACAACACAGTGATATTGGTTAGTTAGACAGATGAAGGGTTACCTTCTTGTGCCGGGGCGACTCGGCACATAATGAGAGACAGTATGATGCCCTTGTTATTGCGAATTAAGGTGCAAAAGATGGATAGATGTTGGGTGATAAATCTGGTGGTTGATATGCTAGTAGAAAGTCGTCTATGTGTTCATCAGGATGTGTAAGAACATACATTGTAATTAAGTGCTGAAGTGGCGTAGGTTGTAGACGAGGTGGAACGTCTTGTTCAGCATCGATACGTATACTACTGCGAAGGATGGGATGGCCTTGCCTCCAACGGGTAGTGATGTACCTGGTACGCAATTTTTCTAAATGAAGAAGGAGATGTGGAAATGGAATACGATCATAGAGTAGCCGGGTAGGACTAGGCAGTTTGATGCGATATGCCAGACGTAATGCATGTCTTTCAATTATCTGGAGAAGGGCGTAGAATTTGTTATTGGCATTAAGCCATGCGATGTGTCCATGGAGTATAGATGGTCGTAAGAAGACTTTGTAAGTATTTAACACCGTATCTTGATGAAGGCCCCATGAAGTGCCGACTAATCTCTTTAGAAGATTTAGTTTATTTTGCGCCAGAGTTATGAGATGTTGAAGGTGTCCACGCCATAAAAGATGGTCATCAAAGATACCCAAATATCTCGCTGTACGTGTGACAGAAATGCGTGTGCCAGCTATAGTTAGATGTAAAAGAGATCTATTTCGTCGAACCCGACTGGTATGTCCAGATGGTATGATGACAAGTTCCTGTGTTTTAGTGGAGTTGATTCGGAGTCGCCAAGTATTACACCAGTCACAGAACTTATTTATTGCCTCTTGAAGTATAAAATTGATATGCTGAATAGATTTCCCACAGGCAAGGTAAGCAGTATCATCTGCAAAGGTAAAGGTGTGGACAGGGTCAGGAGGAACAGGCAAATCTCGAACATATAGTATATATAAGAGTGGCGATAACGCTGACCCTTGGGGTACACCACTAAGTGGGAAAATAGGAAAAGATAAAGATGAATTAATGCAGACATATGCTATGCGATTGGTGAGGTAGTGATAAATTAATCTGATATATACGAATGGTAGTCGTAGAAGATGAAGTTTGTAAAGTAACCCATCGTTCCAAACTGAGTTGAAAGCCTTTTCCTAATCACATAATAATAAACAGGAAGGTAGGATGCTATTGATGTGGTTGATAAGAATAGTGGTAAGTTTGAGTAGACTATCATTGAGACTGTAGTTAGGACGAAAACCAGTTTGGTGTAGAGGAATTTGATTGTGGAAGAAGTGAGTATGTAGACGCCGAACTAAGATACGTTCGAGTATCTTTCCCAGTGTAGACGTAAGTTGTATTGGACGGTAAGACTGCCTTGGTGTTATCTTTATGCGGTTTCAGAAACATTAAGACTTTTGAAGTTTTCCAAGAAGCCGGATAGTCACCAGTTCGAAGTATAAGATTATAAATAGCAGAGAGTAAGAGCAGAACCACCAGTGGAGCCTCTTTTATATGGCGGTAAGTTACACCATCAAACCCAGGAGCTGTATTCTTCTTGTTGGCTAAGACTGCGGTGATCTCCAAAGGTGTAATTGGACTAGTAAGAGGATGATCCAAATCTAAGTCGTGACTAGAACTAATACGAAGATGTGATTGATGAGGATCTGTTACGTTGCTTATTCTAGTGCGTAAACGTTCAGGAGTGTAGGTGATGACTGGTGGCATAAAAATGCTTTGAAGTGATTGAGCAAACACATTAGCCTTCTCTGTATCAGTTTCTACTGAGATCTGGTTGACGATGAGAGGATAAGAGAGAGAAGAGCGTGTTCCACAGAGCCTGTGAAAGGCTTTCCAGAATTTGGTAGGATTATGTTCTTGATCATGGTGGTTAACTGTTTGGACCCACTTACGTCTTTTATAGGCAATGATATAATTATGAACTTGCCGTAAATATTGGCGCTGTAGTTGTAAAAGCCCTGGATCACGTGTGCGAAGATATTCATGGTATGCCTGCCGTGCAAGAGCAACTAGAGTGCGATATTGTGGAGGAAATGCGGGTCGAGTATAATTAGACTTAATCGTGGGTATATGTTGATGGCTACTATGTTGTATAGCAGTAGTAAGTGCATCAAGCGTGTTATGTAAGTCAGAGTGATGTAATGGATTAGGCACGTTAGATAAGGTAGTAGTCAAATCTTCTCGATATTTGTTCCAGTCTGCACGGTCATAACAGAGAGGGGTACGTGGTGGCGTGAACTAATGAAGACAAAGGCAGCGCTGTTAGTGGATGATTTACTGTGCATGAGGTGGATAGATGAGCGGTGAAACTGTGCCAGGATGATAAATGTCGAAAACTTCCGGATCGACGTTCTCGCGGCCGATGTTCAAATGATACAGGGTCATCAGATGTTGTAAAGGTGTCGGATAATAAACAGCAGGGGTATCAAAGTCTCTATCATAGCGGAGAATGTTCAGGAATACTGGATGAGCAGTTTCAATACGTTTCTTAATGTATTTTAAGCGGAGAGCCTCAAGATGGGATAATAGCGGTGGAAAATTAATAGGTCGTAGAGTAGACGGGTTGGGTGGGGGAGCTGGATACGAAAGGCTAAACGAAATGTATGGCGTTCGAGTATTGATAGTTTTCGATAGTACTTAGGAGGAGCTGGCAACCAAGCTGTGTGACCATAAGTTAAGACCGGGCGGATGAAAACTTTGTAAGTGTTTAGGAGGAGATTTGAATGTAGACCCCACGTGGTACTAACTAGTCGTTTCAGTAAGTTAAGTCTGTTTTTGGCTTTCTCGATGACAGTCAGAAGGTGCGGTGTCCAAGTAAGCTTGGAATCGAACACAATGCCTAGATACTTAAGAGTGTTATGGATGGTGACTGGTGAGTTATTAACGTGAAGTCGTAATAAATGAGCATTTCGGTGTACTCGAAATCGACGACCAGATGGTAAGAAGACGATAGCTTGCGTTTTAGTAGCATTGATTGCCAAACACCAAACGTTGCTCCAGTCAACAAAAGTGTCAATTGCCTGTTGAAGGCGTTGTTGGATACCAGTAATAGTCCGTCCGACAGCGAGAAATGCAGTATCGTCAGCGAATTGGAAAAGTTGTATACCAGAAGTGGTTGGTAAGTCGGAGACATATAACAAATACAACAGAGGAGAGAGAGAGAAGATCCTTGAGGAACGCCAGAATTCAGGAATATTGGAAACGACAGAGCATCATTGATCGATAGGTAAGCAAGTCGGGCTGTGAGAAAGGAGTGTATAGTTCGTATGTAAGAGAGAGGAAGTTGGAAAGAGTATAACTTGTATATAGACCCTGGTCCCAAACTTTATCGAATGCTTTTTCAAGATCGAATGTAACCAGACATGATGGTTGACCCAGATTGAATTGATTGTATATAGAGGTACTGAGACGTAACAGGGGCCCAGAATGCTGAAATTGGGGCGAAATCCAGCTTGATGCAATGGTAGAAGAGCGTTAGTCTGTAAGTGATCGTGGAGACGACGCAGTAATATACGTTCAAATATTTTGCTGAACGTGGACGTCAGTTGTATAGGTCGATAAGAGGTAACGTCAGAGGGTGGTTTATTAGGTTTAGGAAAGATTAATACGTTTGAGTACTTCCAAGTGATGGGGAAAAACCAGTACGGAGTATAAATGTATAAATAAAGCTTAGGATGGTGAAGAGAACAGGAGGAGCGTTTTTAATGAGGGTATAGGTAAGCCTATGAAAGTCTGGTGCTGTATTTCGTTTCTTAAGGAGAGTAGACTGGATGTCTGGCGGTTGGATGGGTACTGTGGAGGCATTATTTAGTTCCAGAGCGCGATTATGATGTGGTTGCAAATGTGTTAAGTTAGGATCAGAAAACCGATCGATTTCTGTAAGTAAACGTTGTGGAGTATGCCAGCCAGGTAAGGGAGTAAATTTATTTTGGAAGTGTGCGGCAAAGGTATTGGCCTTGTCCTGATCAGAAGAGAGTGCTTCTTGGCTTACAACTAGTGGGTATGGTGTCCTTTGAAATTTGCGAACGAGTCTATTGAAGTGTCGCCAATATTTGGTAGGATGGGATGTTTCGTTTACTTTATTACAAGTTCTGGTCCAGTGAAGGCGTTTGTATGCGATTATGTAGTTATGAGTGATGCGAAGATATTGTCTATGGAGGCGAAGTGCTTCTAAATTACGGCTGCGGTTGTATTCTCTGTAGGCACGTCGAGCTGCAGTTATGAGAGAATGGTATCGTGGAGGAAGTTTCGGTTTGTGCGGGGAAATATATACAGTTGGAATGTGGTGATCAGCAGCCGTATGTAAGGTCTGAGTGAGATGCTGAACGGCAGTGTCTAGGTCATGTTGTGATGTTAGCTCTAAAGTATCAGAAAGTGCTGAGGTGATGGCCGCTTGCTACGCTGGCCAGTTGGCCTGATGATACACATACACTTTTCTCTTCGGTATGGTATGGTGTGGAGAAGTGTTGGTAGCAAGAGACAGCTTGATAGGAGTGTGATCGCTCCCCAAAGAATCCAAAACGTCAATATTGATGTGAGAGTTGAGTGTTGTAGAGGATATAACGATATTAGGTGTGGTATTGCTAGAGGGGCGAGTTGGCCGAGGAAGTACATGGAAGTGGCCGGTCGTATTAAGCGTGAGGAAATTTTAAAATCGATGTTTTTTGTGTTGAGGCCGGCTGTGAAAATTGATGTCTTCCGTAATAATGAATTTACGATAGGTGTCAGAGTGGCATTGAAAAAACTGATATGTTATATCCAGTCTCGGGCTGACATGGATGGTTGCAAAAGCTATAGTATGATTCCTGAGATACAATGTTGTACTCTTATATAACATTGTATTCGGGCAACCGAAAAGCAGGAGGTAGGATAATAGACCGATGGGGAATGCGAGATTGCAAGCCAATAGCTGTACCTCCATGGACGCGAGCGCCCTTCGGTCCATCAAGTCTGTGAAGAACGTATTTAGGAATATAGCAGGGTATATAGGGAGCCAGGAACGTTTCGTTGAGAGCAAAAGCGGTGATGCTTTCCTCCAGAAGAAGTTGTTGAAACAGTACTTGATGCGTGATAAGAGATCGTATGTTCAAAAATAACAAATTGTAAGCCATAATGATGTGGACCAGAAGTATGGAAATAGCACTGATACTACGGAACATGTTCAAACAGCTGTTTCAATTGGTTGAATTTGGAAATGGACTTTGGATCCACTGTATGTGGCGTGTAATGTGAGATTGTAAAGAAGTTTAGTGGAGTGAATGATTTGATTCAAGACGTGCTAGCGCTGAAATGGCAGGATGTTCTGTAAAGTAAGAGTTATGAATCGTAAAAGATCTTCTACTGTGACAGGATGTGTCAGTGAGTTTGCAGGTGGGGTGCTGCCATCAGAAGTTTTGATTGGTGCTACTAATTCTGGCTTAACAGGTGCAGGTGTGGACTTGGCACGGCAGCGATAACTGTATGTAGGGTGCTTTTCAGGGCAAGTGGTGCGTTGAGGAAGTGCCCTTGAATTGGGACAATTTCGGGTCAGATGATTGCAACTACAGTACCCGCATTTGACGGTGTTTGTACAATTATGGGTGTAATGATCGTTGTAAGTTTGGCATTTATCGCATCGTATTGGGAGAGGTGGAGGCGTGCGAGAAGGCTCTACCTTGTACCGACGGCAATATACGTAAGCACCGTGAGCCAAAAGATGATCAATTATTTGCTCCTGGTCGGTCAGAACACGCACAAGGTAGGTAGGGCCACTATTGTTACGAATTCTAATACATTTTTTGATTTCCAGGCCCTCGTATCGCAGCTCATCAAAGATCTCATCGTCAGTGAGTTCGGGTTCAATGCCTCGGATAACTACTGATACAAGTGGTGGACGACGAGGTGGCGGAGGTGTTTTCCGTTGGCTCGGATTGAGAGGTGTCAACACAGCCTGCGGCCCAAAACTTTTATAGATAGCTTTGTTTCTAACATGAATATGGAAGTTAGGGTTAGGAAATTTCAATATGATTCCATCCCTAGTAGGTATGATTTGGTGGACATCAGCGCGCGGAACATACTTGTTGATTTGCATGAAGATGGCGCGTGCAGTCCGGTACTTGGTATCGAAGTTCTTTAGGATGAAATTGTACATGGTTTCTCTGTTAGCTGGCAAAGTAGGAGAGGATGGCGCATTAGCCCAGTCCATCTCGGTATTTCTCGCAGTCACTGAGTCACTGGAACATACTCCATCAGAGCTATAGTGCCTTGGTTTCTTAGCGTTTGATTCCTTGGAGTGCCTAATTGGAGATCGTGAGCGAGATCGAGATTCAGTCTGCTTAGAGGTATCTGCTTTACTAGTCTTCGTACCTGCAGAGTGACCTGTTTTCGTGGCTTACCCTTCGCTCCCGTCTAGAGGGGGGCATGATGATGATTTAAGCTAGCAGAGTATGCTGCTCAGATGAAAATGTTTCGAGGCAATAGTATGAAGGAGGTGCTAGAGGAAGCCCAGTGTGGCTCTCACTTGAGGCAGCAATACGTCCTCGCTGAGATGTCGGTCAGTGCAAGCACTGACCTCCACAAAAGTAGATGAAGAAACGATTAGATGATGGTACACAAAGAATTTTTTTTTACTGTAACAGGGTTAGGGATTTGGTAGGTGGTACTTTATTCATCAATTTGTAATTCCAAAAGAATAAATGTTTTTGCAGTATGTCTCCTAACCCTAGCCATTAGAGGGCTACGCCCTCTCTTTGGCACAGTATTTACGACATTGATGGATTAAATTATGTAGGATGGTCTAAGAGTAGTTTTATAAACAAACAGTACTGAAAAATTACAATAAACAAAATATTAGATAATTGAATAAAGAGAAATGTGCATACAAAAAAGCAACAAACATCTAAATGGTGCAGGTATAAACAGGAAAAAAAACTTTGGTATAGTAACATTGAGTAGTGCTTTTATGAAATAAAGATGATGATGTAAAATAAAATGCAGTGCATACACGCCATAGTCACAAACACAGTGTTAGGTATACGAATGCATGTTAGTTCTTCTGTCTCGGGGCGACTCGAGACTGATGGAAACAAGAGGGCAGCCCAAGGTTAATATTGAAGTCAGACATTATGCTACAATGGAAACAAATGAGGAAGATGATCGGGCATATTATATATATTAAAGATGTCGTGTTCTTCGGCTGTAGGATGTGTGGTTTTTAGATATAACGTGAGAAGAATGTTTAACGCTGAATGTAAATATTTATACGGCGCGTCAGTTTCCGCATCAGCTTGTAGAGTATCAAGAAGTAATGGATGGGAGGCTGATAGGCGGGATAGTATGTATTTCAAACGAAGGTCGGCAATATGTTGAATAAGGTGAGGGAAATTGATATGTTCATATGTCAGGAAGTTCGGATATGGTAACTTTATACGATATGCAAGTCGGATGACATGGCGTTCCAATATCGATAAACGGTCGTAGAACTTTGTTGGAGCATTGCACCAAGCAATGTGACCAAACGTTAAGATAGGCCTAAGGAACATTTTATATGTATTTAGTAGCAATGGGGCGTTTAATCCCCAAGTAGTTCCAGTTAGCCGACGTAGAAGATTGAGCCATATATTAGCCTTTTGTGATTTTTTTCAAGATGAGCCTTCCAGTTGAGTTTTGTGTCGAATACAACCCCGAGATATGTTGTCGTAGATGTTGTTGCAGAGAATGTTCATTAAGCGTGACTTTGAGGTTTCGCGGATTGCGATGAACCTTGGAGCGGCGTTTCGGAGGTAAAAAGACTAACGCTTATGTTTTATCGCTATTGATAGTAAGTTTCCAGGTTTTACACCATTGCATAAATTCACTGAGAGTGGATTGTAATCTCATGCTAATCTGATGCATAGTTTTGCCAAGAGCCAGAAAGGCCGTGTCATCGGCATATTGAAATAAGTACACGTTTTGCATAGGTTTAGGTATATCAGAGGCATACAGTATATATAAGAGTGGACTGAGGGCAGAGCCCTGTGGAACGCCACAATACGGAAAAATGGGATGTGAGATGGCAGATCCTATGTATACATATCCTATTCGATTAATTAAAAATGAATATATGAAACGTAAGTAGCAGATAGGGAGGTTTAGTTTCTGTAATTTTTGTATAAGCCCATAATGCCATACTTTATCGAAAGCCTTTTCAAGGTCCATTAATACAAGGCAAGATGGAAAGGCCTTGTTATATTGGTTTGTTATTAGTGTAGACAGCCGAAGTAACTGGTCGTTAATGGAAAAAGCTGGTCGAAAACCTGCTTGGTGTATGGGCAGTAAGTTATGTTCTTGAATATGTAAATGGAGCCGATGGACAAGAATTTTCTCAAACAGTTTACTGAACACTGTTCTCAGTTGTATAGGGCGATAAGAAGACACAGCGTGCGCTGGTTTATGAGGCTTAAGAAACATGCAACTCTTGGATACCTTCCAATCCATTGGGTAAAAGCCGGTGCGCAAAATGAAGTTGTAGAGAGCAACAAGTAGTGTAAGTAAAGTGAGTGGAGCTTCTTTTAGGAGTCGATAGGAAACTTGATCGATGCCTGGTGCAGTGTTTCGTTTCTTACGAAGTGCGCGTTGAAGTTCTTGAGTACTGATTGGTGCTGTAAGAGGATGGTCGTTGTCTATGACGTGTGAGAGTGATGGTTGAAGAGCTGGGATAGTACACAAATCTGTGCGGTTATGAGAAATATATGACATTGCAGGCATAAAGACCGTTTGTAATTTTGTTGCGAATGCGTTAGCCTTATTTTGGTCGGTAAAAAGAGGGACATCATTGTCCAGCAGCGGGTACGATTGTAATGCTCTATTTTATAAAATGCTATGTTCATATATATATACCATAAAATTTACATGTTTTCTTTCAATTCATTTTCTGCATTGGCATAATCCAAATGTTATTGTATCAATCTTGTATAACGATGTTGAAGTTATTTGGTGCAGTTCTCCTGAAATCCACGAAGAACTGAACCTGTGGCCCAGTTAAACGTCGCCATCTCGACTTGCGGAATCGAGAAGAAAATACGTTCGGTTGGTTCGTGACAAAACATGCAAGATCACACGAAACAGAATATTTACAATGCCATGTAAAAATTGCTGAAAAGAAGACATGACATAATGAATTTATGGACTAAGTTAATAGTAAAATCAACAGAATTATACACACAAATAGTGATGTTTTCCAAAATAATATATTATTGACTTTACCAACATATGCCATTAATCTATTGTTTCACAAATGTTTACACAATAGTGTTCGAATACTCAGATGAACTTCCAAATTTTATATTCTACAGTTCCGTGAATGAGTGTTGTTACAATAATTATTATTGGCCTACAGAATTTAGGTAAGGTTCAGGTAAGTATTATCAATTTCAAGTAGCAGTAGGTTAGGTTTGATTTTAAAAGGGTAAGTTCAGATAGAAAGTAATGAAGTAAGTTCCAGTCGAATTTCAAGTAGACTAAGGTTGACTTCCATAAGGTAAGTATTTAGCATAAATCCAGGTAAGGAATTTCCAAAAGGTAAGTATCCAGTAGGTTTGCAGATAAACATTAAAAGAGTAAATATTAATTCCCAAATAAGTTTGTTAGTATTGATGCTATATATATATATATGTGATTTCTATTTATACTTTTTATCATTCTAATGTATTTTAATTGGCCTTTTGAGCAATTGTTCCATAGTTTGGTTTTCTAAATATCCAGTAAGTTACAGAGCTGGCTGTTTTCTGATCTTTCAGGTTCACAGATGTATTAGACGTGGCAGACGTATCAACAGTAACGAAGTGATCCCGGTACTTGCTAAAATCTTATCCCTATGTCCAAAACATCATTCAATTTGTTTTCTTTTATTTGTATATACTTATATTTTCTTAATTCTTAACACATTTTCTTTATTATTTTATTTTACTTTTACTAACTTTTTATCACGTAGCTTCATTTTATATACATTAATTATCAAATTATTTTTTTTTTTTTAGGGAATCGAAATCAACATTCTAGTACCAGGCATCTTCCTGCTGATGAATTTCTAAAGGATATATTTCCAAACCATTACTACATCTATGAACACATTGCTCCATTACAAGAATATGCAGCCAATTTATGAATAGCCTATATAAATTTAAGTACCATATGCATATTCAATAATGATAGGAAATTTTGAATTGTGAGGCCAATCATTGATTACTAGAATTTTGTCATTATCTTAGTATATAAATCAAGAGTACATATTATCAGGTGGAACATGAAACTTCGGGAAGATTAGCTTCCCGTGCAAAGATTACTTAGCTCATAGCCATTATTAATTTTCCTTTCCACCTTCAAAATAAATAATAATTTTTTAGTAATTTGATAATCAAATTACCTGTTAGCTTCTTCAGAACTATTTTATTATAGTTTTCCACACTTTTATAATATAAACTTCAAGAATAATTTTAAATTATCTTCAGCAAGATTTCCTCTTTTCTTTCAGACGTTCAAAAAAACTTTTCAGATCAAGAAAACAGATAATCATTAATTTAAAACATTTTCTTCTTCTTTTAATCTTTGTTTCTAAAGATGATACGGTCCACAAAACTAATTGCCCACATCTAAATATTTAACACTAAACATAATTAAAATTTTAAATGGAACTTTTTAGAAATTCAAATAAACAAAATTTAACTACAAAACACAAATGAAAAATATATGTAATGCACGGTATAGATTCAAAATACCGGGGCATTACAGTCTCCCTCTCGTCACAAATAAAATTTTACAAAGTAAAATTTTATAGTTTGTCAGCATTCATGATTTTTTCAGTTCAATTATTCTTAATAAGTTCTTACTTTTTTTTCTCATTTAGTGACTTCTTTGACAGTGGATTTATCCGGCGGATAACGACTCAGTATATCAGCTACAAAATTATTCCTTCCACTTATGTGTTCGAAACGTAAATCATACCGTTGTAGTTTCAGGATAATTCGAGTTGTTCGAGAGTCCAAATTCTTCAATGAAAACGCATGAGTTGCGGCATGATTATCACAATGAACGACTGTCGGTCTTCCCAGGATATAATTTGAAAATCTGTCACATAAAAATAGTATTGCTAACAATTCAATCTGAAATATTGACATAGATAACTCGTGTAACTTGAGTCGTCTACTAGCATAAGAGATAACCGTTATATCTTCTGAATTGTTTTGATATTGTGCTAGATATCCTGCCAGGTTCTCCGAACATCCATCACTAAAAATGTGGAATGGCAAGTCGAAATTAGGCATTCCCAATGCTGGTGGTTCACTCGCTAATTTTCTTAATTTGTCAAAGCTTTCGAACATCTCTTCAGTGAACTTAAATGTTACTTCCTTTTTTAGTAGTCGATATAAAGGTGCCGTTATTTCAGAGTAGTTAGGTATGTGGCGATGACGCCAGCCGACAATACCAAGAAACGATTTGAGATGTTTCTTTGTTGTTGGAACAGGAAAACATCTTATGGCCTCGTTAGATTTCGGGTCAACTTTAATCTCATTTCCATTAACCACATGTCCTAAAAATTTAATCTCGTTTTGTACAAATTTGCACTTTTTGAAATTTAATGAGAATTTGGCAGTATCAAAGATTTTCATCACCGTGTTAAGATGTTCAAAGTGACTCTCCATGTTTGGAGAAAAACATAATATATCATCCAAATATACTGTAACGAATGATCGGGTGTTCATACCGAAAAATTTGTTCATCGTAGCCTGGAATATAGATGGAGATGATCGAAGACCCATCGGTAAAACCTTCATACAGAATTGTCTACCTAGGTACACAAAACTGGTACATTCATAGGAATCCGGATGAAGAGCAAGACCATAATATCCGGCAGTACAATCAAACGAGGAGAACACTTTTGCACCCGATAATCTCGACAAAATATCCACAATAGGTTCAACTTGAACTTTTGGGGCTATTACTTTTTTGTTTAGACCTCTTAGGTCTAACACTGGACGGACTCCACCCGACGCCTTTCTCACGCAATGCATGGGATTGCGATAAGGTGAAGGACGTTCTTCTACAATACCATACTTGATCCACTTTCCTAGCTCTTCCTCGAATTCCTTCCTCATTGCCTGAGGTACACTGTATAAGCTTCCCACAACTGGCTCCTGGTCCGTGAGAAGAATTCGATATGGTTCTGTTTCTATCTTCCTTGGATATTCGGTGAAAAGATGTCTATACGTCTCCAATAATGTTAGCAGCCGACTTTTGTCATAATCACTCAAGTCCTCTCTATTATACACTAAGTTTCTCAATTCTTCGGAAGTTACGTTTGGTTCAGGATATTTTTCTTGATTACTATCATTTAAATTTTGAAATTTAGATAACATTTGATATGCTATGTTAACATCCGGTATAGACAATTTTAGAAAATTTGGTTTCTCTATGTTAATGCTGATTGGATTCCCGGTTTGATCAGTTAAAGTTATTTCTTTTCGACTAATATCAATAATACATTTATATTGGTTCATAAATGGACTTCCTAATAACAGATCTGGCTTCATATTCCGTACAATGAACAGAGGTACTTCGAAAAGATGTCCTTGCAACCTTAAGTTTAAGACTTGTAAGCCCTTTACTTGACAGTTTTCGGAGCCAGATAGGGTTCCTAGTGAGACATTTCTATGCGGACGTAATTTTGCTGTTGGGAAAACCTTGATTAATTTTTTCCACACATTCTCCGATAATAAATTTATTTCCGCTCCAGAGTCAAATATGCATGTTAATGGTATATTTCCAATAGATCCTCGTATAACCGGAGATGGATAATAGAATGTTTCATCTGTACACTTCTGTCTTTCATCTTCTTCGATTACAAAGGCAACTTGCAAATGTATATCTGTAGGAGAAGTCGTTTGCATTACAGTTTCCTCAGATTTGGAAGGAGAGTTAAAAGCAGCATTAATATTTTCGTTTTCACCTTTATATTTATCGGTAAGTCTTTGCCTTTCCTCTTCAGTGCAATTATATATCTTGAGATTTCTGATGTTGTGTGTCCCAGCAGGTTCTCGCTTCAGATTTTCCAGCACAGCACAATTTCTTAATACTTCTATTACTCGATAAGGCCCAACGTAGCAATGTAGATATTTTGCTGACTCACTTTTCAAAGCAGACGAAAGATAATGCGTTCGTTTCATTACCAAATCCCCAGGTTGTAGTTGAATGGTTCGTCCTTTGCTTCCCACATTAGGTTTCAATACAGGTAATACTGGATTCTGTAATTCCAAGATCCTATCATGATAATCAATTGGGTAGAGTTCAGTTGGCCAGCGGTATACTCTTTTAAATTGATCGACAGTAGAGTGGGATAGGAATTTCTCGGCTGGAATTTGTTTAGTAACTGTATTCTGCGAGTTGTTTAGTAGGTCTTGTATAGATTTTAACATCGTACTCCATTTCCCTTGATTATCTGAACAGTATGATCTAATAAGTCGATTCAGATCCCGATGCTTCCTTTCCACAATGCCATTACCTCTGGGGTTGTAAGGGGTTGTGGTGCGATGTTTAATGTTATGTTCCCTACAATATTTTTTCCACATGGCCGAGAGGAACTGTGGTCCTTGGTCGGTGACTATTTCTGTCGGATACGGAAATGTATAAAAATAGAATTTCTCCAGTGTCCTTATGATCTCAGCAGTATTTGCATTTCTCAAAGGATAGAAACAAACAAACCTGGAAAAAATGTCTACCACTGATAAAATGTAGTTATAGACACCACTACGAGGTAATTTACCCTCTAGATCAATGCATATCTTTTCATGATTGTGATTGGCTACAAGATGGTATTCTCCTTGTGCTAGTTTTCGATTGGGATATTTAGTAGAGGCACACTGCAAACAGTTTCGAATACAATTTATCATGTCTGACTTTAATGTTCGCCAGTGGAAAACAGAGCGACAGAAAGCCAAACATTTTTTCTGTCCAAAATGTCCCTTCTCATGAATTCTCTTAACTAATGTAGCCGCCATCTCCTTCGGTATCACTAACAACCAAGTACCATGTTTTACATTCTTCACAAACAATACTGAATTTTGCAACTTTATGTACGAGGAATTCTGATTTGTATTTAATTTGTTTAATAGCATCTGACAATAGGGGTCCTTTTCCTGTTTTCGTCTAACTTCTTCATATTCAAAAAGATTGGGGTCTTCTTTAAAAATGAAAAGCCCGTAATACTGGAAAATATCTTTAACTGGGTAGCTCGAAGTTTCTCCTACATTAGGGGACTTCTTATATTCGCAACCAATTACCCCTTCCTTAGGCTGCGCTGTTAGTTTCCCTGATTTGGTACAACTTCTTGCACCGTAGTTGATCCTACGATGATTTCCCCGCTCTGTGTCTGTGTTGTTTGTTCTCTCAGTTGTCCTGCTGATTCTGAGGGTGCATTCCAGAAGTAATTCCTTCTATTTCTGTACCATGGTGGTGATGGTCCGTAATTTGATTGTTTCCACCGTCTTCCTCTTTGTCCATATGTATTGTTTTGCTCGTACATTACTGGACCATTAATATTTCTCGTAGGGGTATTCATGTTTGACCATCGAGAAACAGGAGATGTATTTGGTGGTGCTATCCTATCCGTCTGTGCAGCTGAATCGGTTTTAAATCGTTTGACATAATTTATGCGTGGTACGCGTTGTACATTGTTTCGACCGGTATCTCTTGGTTCATTTCGATAGTTATTACGATTGAATCCTTGTATGTTTGCTAACTTCAAAAGCATCTCATCCACATTTTTATACGAATGAGCTCCCAAGATTTTTGCGTCTTCCGTGGGTATACTGTTTAATACAATATCCATTAATTCCTCATCATCCACCTTATTCGAAATACTTTGGTACCGTTCCACTAGGTCCCATACAAAATCATACAAGGATTGATGTTTACTCTGATCGTATTTCATGCCCTGTAATAGTCGTTTTTGTGCGCGTTCGACATTAGGGGACAAGTATTGACGATGGAAAAGTCGAACAAAATCAGCGTAACTCTTCACTTCCGATTGAATATTTCTGTACCAAGCTCCAGCGGCTCTATTCAGACATTTAGATACAATAGTCAACTTCTGAGTTTCAGTTAGGTTAAATAATCCCAGAGTTTTCGTCAATTCCTCAATGAAAGTTTTCGCCGTGCCATTCAATTTCCCATTGAACTTAGGAAAATGCGCTAAATCGCTAACATTGATGTAATGACTAGCAGCGAGTTGACTATTTCCTCCTGTTATATTATGTATCATAGCCAAATTAGATTCACTCTCTTGTGTTGTACCTATTGCTGTAAGACCACTACACGTCACATTATTATTCAGTATCCCAGCCGGAGTTTTCAACCGCAAGTTGTTGTTAGGTATTACACTTGACATAGTTTGCATTTGATGGTTATATAACTGACCGACCGAATTACTAGTAGTGGTAGTTACTGTATTGCTACACATTGTCGAACTACTGGCAATCGGTATTCTCAATATTTCTTTCACTCTTCTCGTTTCATCATCCTCCGAGTCAGAAGAGTCTTTGTTCGACATCTTCAATTCTTGCATTTCCTTTTCTACTTTATTCATTCGCCGAAGATTCCTCCAGTTTCTTCAACCTTACCGTATTGGTGTTTACCTTTTCCGTGCAGTGATTCTCTGACATACTGACGGCTTCGATTTTAGTGTCCAAGTTATCGCATTTCTTCAAAACTTCATCAAGTGTTTCTTCCACTCCCTCGATGCGTTTCTCATTAGATTCCTCTTTCTTCTTTACTTCAAATATTTCTTTCTTTACCATTTCAAAATCTTCTGCTATTTCTTCCCGAAGACTTTTCTTAAAGTCAACGACGTCCTGTTCAAATTTGGCTATAGAAGTATTCAGACGTTTATCAAAAGCAGAAAATTTCTTTGTGATGTCAACTTGGGTCTTTCTCCATTCTTGAAACATCATCTTCATCATGTCAGTTGCGGATAAATTTTCTATTCCTTCCATCACATCCAAATCATTACCATCATTCTTTGAATCCACAGTATTATTGTCACCAAAGATCTTCTCCGGAATACCTTTTCCTTCTTGAGTGTCATTAATTTTTCCTATTTTCTGTTTTGTATTCTTTCCTTTTCTTTTTCTTTCTCCTTCGTATTTATTTTTCTCTTCTATGTCTGGATTAAGTATTGATTTATCTTCGATACTGTTCTCATGTTCTTTCTTTCTTCCTTCTAGATTCGTTATAGTTCTCTTTTGTATTTTCGCTTTCTCTTTTTCTTCATTCGTATTGGATTTTCCAATTTTTACTACAGAAATGTCCTCTTCCAATCCACTACTTTCGGAATCTGACATCTTCTTCTTGCAAAACTCACATATCCATTCCACTTCTGGTCTACTTAGGTAATCGAATTGTGTCTCATCAATATTTAAACATTTGAAGTGATACCAGTGATTACAGACGTCACATGCTATAACCTTATCACCGTTCCTGTCAGTACCATTAGCATCGTCCGTGTCGCCCAACACTAAATTGCAACACTTATAAACAGTCGCACTCACTACACTGTCCTGTTCAACACTACACGACATTTATTTATTTATCTTTTTTAGCTGCTGGGAAGCTTCTCTTCTCCTTCGTTTCGTTTTGTTCCACCTCACTTTCATAAACACAATAATACTCTAAAATGAATTGCATAATTCAATTTCAAGAACGACTTTATTTTAGTTTTGACAATGTCCACTTTCGTGCAATCTTACTTTGTCATGTCATAGATGGTGAAATTGTGAATAAATGTACTCCCATTTTAATAATTGTAAATTTGCCAAAAATTAATTATCTTTAAATTCCATTGTATCATGGTTGTTATAGCAAACTCAAGTAACACAGAAACTCATCATATTTGAATTATTCTAAAATTGTAGTAATCATTACCATCATCATCCTGGCTTTTGGGGAGCCAAAAGAAAATTTTCCTGTAATGCTCTATTTTATAAAATGCTATGTTCATATATATATACCATAAAATTTACATGTTTTCTTTCAATTCATTTTCTGCATTGGCATAATCCAAATGTTATTGTATCAATCTTGTATAACGATGTTGAAGTTATTTGGTGCAGTTCTCCTGAAATCCACGAAGAACTGAACCTGTGGCCCAGTTAAACGTCGCCATCTCGACTTGCGGAATCGAGAAGAAAATACGTTCGGTTGGTTCGTGACAAAACATGCAAGATCACACGAAACAGAATATTTACAATGCCATGTAAAAATTGCTGAAAAGAAGACATGACATAATGAATTTATGGACTAAGTTAATAGTAAAATCAACAGAATTATACACACAAATAGTGATGTTTTCCAAAATAATATATTATTGACTTTACCAACATATGCCATTAATCTATTGTTTCACAAATGTTTACACAATAGTGTTCGAATACTCAGATGAACTTCCAAATTTTATATTCTACAGTTCCGTGAATGAGTGTTGTTACAATAATTATTATTGGCCTACAGAATTTAGGTAAGGTTCAGGTAAGTATTATCAATTTCAAGTAGCAGTAGGTTAGGTTTGATTTTAAAAGGGTAAGTTCAGATAGAAAGTAATGAAGTAAGTTCCAGTCGAATTTCAAGTAGACTAAGGTTGACTTCCATAAGGTAAGTATTTAGCATAAATCCAGGTAAGGAATTTCCAAAAGGTAAGTATCCAGTAGGTTTGCAGATAAACATTAAAAGAGTAAATATTAATTCCCAAATAAGTTTGTTAGTATTGATGCTATATATATATATATGTGATTTCTATTTATACTTTTTATCATTCTAATGTATTTTAATTGGCCTTTTGAGCAATTGTTCCATAGTTTGGTTTTCTAAATATCCAGTAAGTTACAGAGCTGGCTGTTTTCTGATCTTTCAGGTTCACAGATGTATTAGACGTGGCAGACGTATCAACAGTAACGAAGTGATCCCGGTACTTGCTAAAATCTTATCCCTATGTCCAAAACATCATTCAATTTGTTTTCTTTTATTTGTATATACTTATATTTTCTTAATTCTTAACACATTTTCTTTATTATTTTATTTTACTTTTACTAACTTTTTATCACGTAGCTTCATTTTATATACATTAATTATCAAATTATTTTTTTTTTTTTAGGGAATCGAAATCAACATTCTAGTACCAGGCATCTTCCTGCTGATGAATTTCTAAAGGATATATTTCCAAACCATTACTACATCTATGAACACATTGCTCCATTACAAGAATATGCAGCCAATTTATGAATAGCCTATATAAATTTAAGTACCATATGCATATTCAATAATGATAGGAAATTTTGAATTGTGAGGCCAATCATTGATTACTAGAATTTTGTCATTATCTTAGTATATAAATCAAGAGTACATATTATCAGGTGGAACATGAAACTTCGGGAAGATTAGCTTCCCGTGCAAAGATTACTTAGCTCATAGCCATTATTAATTTTCCTTTCCACCTTCAAAATAAATAATAATTTTTTAGTAATTTGATAATCAAATTACCTGTTAGCTTCTTCAGAACTATTTTATTATAGTTTTCCACACTTTTATAATATAAACTTCAAGAATAATTTTAAATTATCTTCAGCAAGATTTCCTCTTTTCTTTCAGACGTTCAAAAAAACTTTTCAGATCAAGAAAACAGATAATCATTAATTTAAAACATTTTCTTCTTCTTTTAATCTTTGTTTCTAAAGATGATACGGTCCACAAAACTAATTGCCCACATCTAAATATTTAACACTAAACATAATTAAAATTTTAAATGGAACTTTTTAGAAATTCAAATAAACAAAATTTAACTACAAAACACAAATGAAAAATATATGTAATGCACGGTATAGATTCAAAATACCGGGGCATTACACGATAGTTTAGTGCTTTTTCCTGTGAGTCTATGAAAGGTTTTCCAATATCGGTTTGGTGAGGCTTCATCGGTTAGTTTATTACATGCGCTGATCCAGTTGCGACGTTTATATGCTATGAGATAATTTGTAACTGTTCTTTGCCATTGTCTGTGTTGACGGAGACATTCTTGGTTGACTGTTCGTTTATATTCTCGAAATTCTTGGCGTGATTTTTGTATTAGAGAAAGATATTGTGGAGGCAATTTTGGCTTAGATGGATAAATTTTCTCCACAGGAATAGCTTGTTGAGCACCAGTATGTAAAGCATCTGTGATGATATTTACAACATTATACATTTCAGTTTCTGAAGTTGGTGGTTGAAAAGTGGAAACACGGTTATTTACGGTCTGGCGAAATTGAGGCAAATCAGCTTTATCATAACGGTGGATAAGTTGTGGTTCTAGCTTTTGTAAAGATGGCCGAGTCTTCTTGATGGTTAGTTTGATTGGGCAGAGATCGCTTCCAATCGTATCAAGAACCTTCAACTCGCAGTCATTTATAAGTGCGAGAGACGTAATCACTACATCCGGGGTTGTTTGGCTGGCTGGTCGAGTAAGACCAGGGAGATTATGAATGTGAAGTTGTAGTGTAGTTGAAACAAAGTCTATAAACCGTTGTTTCTCCCTTGCACTTCTGCTTTGAATATTTATATCAGCCATGATGATTATGTTTTTAAAGTTATGGGCTATATAATCGAAAAAGGTGAAAGGTATTGGGTGGCCAGGCCGTATATATATGGTAGCTACATTAACAGTAAAAGAAGGGTAGTATATAAAGAATAAGAGATGTTCAGGAAGTTTTGCAAATGCAGTAGGATTGTATTGTCTATAAGGACATTTGGGAGAAAAGCCAATCAACACTCCTCCTTGAGCGCGTGCTCGTACATCGTGGTAGTCGCAGCGTTGAAGTTGGTAACCAGAAAGTCGTGCAGAAGACGCTGGCTTTAAAGCTGTTTCGTTGAGAGGTACGATATCAATTTTTTCTTCTAACAGAAGAGGTTCTAGAAGTACTTTGTGTTGTTGAAATGATCTGATGTTAACGAATAGTAAAGTAAGAGCCATAATGTATACTGCCATATTGGTTTTAGACTTCTGTCTCTAGAGGTGCGATATGAAAGTGAACGAAAGATCCTGAATATGTAGCAGTAAAGTTAAGATTGAACAAAGATTTAGCTGTTGATATGGCTACACGGAGAATGTGCTCCCGTTGGAAAGGAAAAACATTTTGTAGTACAATGGTGATATAATGAAGAAGATCTTCGACAGTGAGAGGTTAAGCAACAGATTGTGAGGGTGGTGTGGTTTTGTCAAAACTTTGTACTGGCACTGTCAGTTCTGGACGTTCCGGTTGTGCCTGTGGTTTTCCCTTACAGCGGTAGCTGTATGTTGGATGATTTTCTTTGCAAGTAGAGCAATGTGGTTGTTGCTGCTGATTTTTGGAAGCTTTTGTGTCGTGAGATTCACCACAATAGCCACATTTAGATGGATTTGGGCACTGGCGAGTAAAGTGTGAGTTATAAGTTTGGCATTTCTCACATCGAATTGGCAAAGGTCCTGGTGTCTTGGACGGCTCAACTCTATGGAGTTTCTTATAGATAGGAGCTCCATGTGCTAACAAATAGTCAAGTGTTGTCTGATCTTGGGACAAAACGCGTACCATGTAAGTAGGACCATTGTTATTTTTAATACGAATGCATTTGTTGACCTCAATGCCTTCTAGTTTGAGTTCTTCAAGAACTTCTTCATCGCTGATTTCAGGTATTACTCCACGGATAACAACGGAAAACATGGGTGGTTTTCGTGGAGGAGGCGGTTGTTTTGTCTTCCGATCAGCTTGTTTGGTTAATTTAGCCTTTTTGCCAAAGATCTCGTATGACGCTTTGTTCCGAAGTGTGATACCAAAATTCGGGTCTTTTGAGCGGATGATAAAGCCATTTCTAGTTTTAACAATATTCTCTATACTGGCTCTAGGTAGATACTTGTTTATTTGTAGGAATATCATTTTAGGATGAGTATATTTGGTGTTAAAATCGGTGAGCAAAAAAGAAAAGATTGGTTCTTTAGCTGCATAGAAATTTGAACCTGAGCCAGAAGCAGTGTCCATTGCCGAGTTCATGTTAGTTGCTACAGGAGACCGAGATCTGTCACGAGGTCGTTTGCTTGAATGAGCGGAGTCACCAGAATCAGCTCGATCTCTGGGTCTAGTTGCTCGCGAACTGGTTTGACTGCCCCATGAAAGGTGCCTGGTACTACCGGAACGAGACAAAGTTTCACGGTCTAGTGGAGAGGAACCAGGAGCCGGTGGCCCCACGTACGGGGGTAGGTTCTTGTGCATCGGTCCAAAGACCAGCACAACCTATCCGTGTGATGAAGCGATGATAAAATGATGATAATGATACAAAGATGATAATGATGATAATAATATTCCAAAAATATAAGCGACCCTCCGAAAGTGTCAACTTTCATCAGTCCTCTAAATAGCGTATGTCTGTGATGCTCACAAGTGCGTATGCTACACCTGGTCCTAGCTAACAGATTAACTGCTATAAGAGAGGCTGGGTTCTGCTCAAAGGTAAAGATGTGACCTGCACAAAGATTTTTTTTACAAGGTTAAACCGGTCAAGGGGTACACCCTTTCTTCGGGAAGGGCATGAAGGGAAAGCTAAGGGATAGGTGAGAGAAGTTGAGGGCTAAGTGATTTATTTTTATTTATTTATTTATTTTAATTTTCTTTTCTTTTTTTCAGTGCATTTTTGGGGGGGTTTGCATTGATTAATGTAGTGGGGTTTTCACATTCTTTATTTCTTTATTTCTTTATTTATTCAGGACATCCATTGCATATATCGGACTCTTCAAATATGGAGGGCATCATTTAGGTATCTATAAGCGGCGAGAAAATGAAGCTAGGAGTTCATCCACGGGATAATGAGATGATAGATGAATGCAGTGCAATTGGACAAGACAAACACAGGGAAGATGATTAGTAGAGACAAACGCAGGGTTAGCTTCTGTTCTGTGGCAACTCAGAACTAATGAGCACAGATGAGCCTCTGGAACCACAATGATGAGTACTAGTGCAAAGATGGATAGATGTGCCGTGATAAATGGTCAGGGTGGTAGATGACAAAATCTGGTTTAGTAGGATTGTTGTCATCAAGGGTATTGGAGTACATTGTGAGAAGATGTTGAAGAGGGGTATTAAGATATTGAGAAGGTGTGTCTAGCAGGATGTCTAGATGAATGGCGTCAAGAATAAGGGGATTACCTGATTGAATGCCTTTGGTGATGTACTTGGAGCGGGTTTGTTCGAGATGTTGAAGAATGGTAGGAAAAGTAATTCTCTCGTAGAGTAGTGCGGTAGGGGACGGAAGGCGAATGCGAAAAGCTAGTCGAAAAGCGTGGCGTTCAATGATTTCTAGTCGCTGATACAGTTGTGGTGGGGCAGATATCCATGCAGTATGACCATGAGTGAGTGCCGGCCGGAGAAACGATTTGTATGTTGTAAGAACAGTTTGTGTATGGAGGCCCCATGAGGTACCTACTAAGCTTTTCAGTAAAGCTAGTCGTTTAGTGGCTTGAGTTTGGATCTTCTGCAAATGGGGCTTCCAAGTCAATTTACTATCGAAGATCACTCCGAGATATTTAACATGGGAAGTTGGTAATAGGGGAGTGCCTTGAACTGAAAGACGTAGCAAGTTAGGATTTCGACGGATTTTGGAGGGACGTTTTTGAATAATGAGGGTTTGGGTTTTTGAGGCATTGACGGAGAGTTTCCATATGTCACACCAGTTGATAAAAGCATTTATGGTTGGTTGTAGAGTGCGATTAATATGTTGAATAGATTTTCCAAGAGTCAAAAAAGCAGTATCGTCCGCATATTGAAATAAGTGAATATTCGCCGGTAGGGGTGGCATATCTGTTACGTAAAGTATATACAGTAACGGGGAGAGAACAGAGCCTTGAGGTACTCCAGTGTGTAGGAATATAAGATGAGATATGGTAGAATTTATGAGGATATATGCGAGTCGATTGGCAAGGAAGGAATGTATAAGGCGGACATAGCTAGTGGGTAAGTGAAATTTGTGAAGTTTATAAAGCAACCTTTGATGCCATACTCTATCAAACGCTTTTTCTAGGTCGAACAGTAGAAGACAAGATGGGTGAGAAGAATTATAATGATTGGTGATGGTGTTACTGAGGCGAAGTAATTGGTCATTCAAACTATTGCCAGGGCGAAAGCCTGCTTGGTGAGTAGGAATAAGATTACGATCTGTGAGATGAGCATGGAGACGTGTAACAAGAATTTTTTCAAAAATTTTACTAAGGCAAGAGGTCAGTTGGATGGGCCTATATGAGGAAACATCATGAATTGGTTTGTCGCTCTTAATGAAGAGAAGGACCTTGGAGACTTTCCAATCAGGTGGATAGAAACCTGTGCGTAATATGAAGGTGTAGATAGATGCTAGGAGCTGTAGAAGTACTGGGGGAGCCGCCTTGATGAGCTTATACGAGATAGAGTCAAAGCCTGGAGCTGTTGAGCGTTTTCGATGAATGATAGCTTGGATATCTGCCGGAAGAATTTCAGAGGTTAGGTTATTATCAGGTTCCAAAATATGTGTACAGTCAGGTTGGAGAAATCGGTTTTGTGGGTCACAAAATCGTGCTACGCGACGATAAATTGGTCTATTAACCAGTTGAGGTGGTGGAGTGAATATTTGCTGAAAATAAGTTGCGAAAGCATTTGCCTTCTCGAGACCGGTGTGAAGAGGATGGGTATTGACCATGATAGGGTAAGTAGGTCTTTGGAATTTTCCAGTAAGTAATTTGAATTTTTGCCAATATTGAGTAGGGTTGGATTTAATGGAAAGAGAATTACAGGCTCGCGTCCACTGTCGGCGCTTATAGGCAGAGAGATAATTAGAGACCATTCTGTTCCATTGACGATGGAGGCGAAGTGCGTCAGGATTTCGAGTTCGTTGATAGTCCCTAAAGATTTGTCGTGATGCAGTGATGATTTGACGATATTGAGGTGGTACAGGCGGTTTATGAGGGAAACGCATCTTAACAGGTATATGATCGTGAGCTGCTTGTAAGATTGTCTCTTGAATTTTGTCGGTAAGATGGTAAAGATCCTGTTCAGAAGTAGGAGCAGGTACGGAATGCAGTACTCTGGTAATATCTGATTGGTAAGCGTTCCAGTCAGCATGCTGATAGTCATAGTATTTGATAGGCTCAGGCTGTCGTGTGGGTTGTATAGGTGATTTGATATAGATCAAAATTGGAGCGTGATCACTGCCAAAAGGCGGGAGAACACGAATGTTTGCGACATTGAGCGTGGTAGAGGTTATGATGACATCAGGGGTTGTATCGCTGATTGGTCTTGACGCAGAAGGAATATCTTTGATTTCAGCTGTCAGGAGATTTTGGACATAGGTTTTGAAGTGTGTACGTTCTCGATTCGACCGGCTATGGAAGTTGATATCTGACATAATGATATAATGGCGAAAGTGATTGTTGATGTAATGAAAGAAGTCATAGGGAATTGGATGTCCTGGACGAACATAGATAGTAGCTACTGTTATGGTTAGGGATTTAAAGTAGATTGTATTAAGATTATGTTCTGGTAGAGGCTGGAGGAGATTGTGGGGTAAAGTATGAGTGCGGAAGGAAGATGTCGGTAGCAACCTATTGCTGTTCCGCCTTGCGCTCTGAGGACATTTCTGGTACAGTCATAACGAAATAACTGATATCCAGGAATTTTGAATGGTGAACTGGGTGTAAGAAATGTTTCATTGAGCGCAAAGGCACATACTTGTTCTTCACGTAGGAGTTGTTCGAAAACAAGTTTGTGTTTTAAGACGGATCGAATATTTAAGAACAAGAAAGTGAAAACCATAAATCTAAGAGTCCAAGTCATGTTGAGGTTCAATTGGGTGGAAAGTGAAGTGTACGTGAGGTCCTGAGTAGGTGGCTTGAAGCTGGACTTTAAAAAGAGACTTGGCAGTGTTTGTGATTTGTAGTAGGATATGGTCTCTAAAAAATGGATGAACATTTTGAAGAACGATGGTAGTAAATCGTATCATGTCTTCTATGGTGATTGGGTCTCTGATGGAGTTATTGGTAGGAGTTGATTCGTCGTTTGTACGGACAGAAACAGTTAGATTTGGTTTATCTGGTAGAGGTTGCGGTTTAGCCTTACATTTGTAGGAATAGGTAGCATGAGTTTCAGAGCAGGTATTGCATTTAGGAGCGGCTTGTAGATTGGGGCAGGATTTGGTATTGTGATTGCCAGTGCAGTATCCACAGATAGGAGTTTTGGTGCATTGAGCAGTGGTATGTTGATTGTATTCTTGGCAACGTGCACAGAGTACTGATAAAGGAGCTGGAGTTTTAGAAGGTTCTACGCGATGTCTTTTACAATAGATGGAAGCACCGTAAAGAAGGAGGTCATCGATGGTATCTTTAGAATTGGTGAGCACTCGTACCATATAGGTAGGTCCATTTTGGCCGATGATTCGTATACATTTTGTGATTTCATGTCCTGCATAGCGTAGTTCGTCTTCGATTTCTGCGTCAGTGTAGTCTGGAGGTACACCTCGAATGACGACTGATAGTTGTGGAGGTCGCCGAGGAATAGGCGGTTGTTTTTTGGAGGAAGGTGAAAGGCGTTGCATAGTAGCCTGTGGGCCAAAAATTTCAAAAGATGCCTTATTTCGAAGTTTTGTAGCGAAGTTGACGTCCGGAGATTTGAGAATAATCCCATTCCGGGTGAAGATTATGTCAGCAATATCTGCTCTCGGCATATATTTTTGAAGTTGAAAATAGACAAGTTTTGGTGTTCTAAATTTAGTATCATATTTCGTGAGCAGGAAATTATGGATGGTAGGTTTGGTAGAAGCAGATCCGGATGGTCCAGTAGGAACATGTTCCAAGTCCATATCAGTTAGTTGGTCTGTAGTAGAAGATTGGTTTGGCACCTGATAAGTGTAAACTGGAGATCTTGAGCGTGCTCGTTTTTCGGAACTTGTTGATTTGTCAGAAGATCCTGATAAGGTTCGTGTTTTGCGGGAGAGGTCGGTGAAATGAGGTTTTTCTTTAGGTTCAGGTTTTGAAGAAGGTGGTCGACACACTCCTGGTAGTTTATGCATGATGCAAACAAGAGAAGACAGTTATAATAGCAAAAACGGGGCACTCAAGGAGTGTTGCCCGTGTATTAAGTTGAGCAAACTGAGTGTTTCGAGGCGATCGTACGAAGTAGATGCGGAGAGGAAGCCCACTGTGGCTCTCACTTGAGTCAGCAATACGTCCTCGCGGAGATGTCGGTCAGTGCAAGCACTGGCCCTCCACAAAAAGGTGAGGAGATGAGATGACTATGTGATGATGGCCACGGGCTCCCACTTGAGTCAACAATACGGACTACAAGGGGATGCCGATTGTCTGTAATAGAACAATCCTCCCTAAGTGATCAAAAATCCTAGAGAATGCTCGCAGAGCGTTACTAATCGTTCCCAGACCTTGAATCGATAATCTATCCTGAATTCTGAGTCGAGTTCTGCACAAAGACATTTTTTTTATTATTTTTTTACAATGCTAGCCAAAGCTAGCTACCTTTTACAGGGTTATGCCCTGTTTGAGGGAAGTGCTGTGAGGAGACTGAGGTTTAAAGGTCGGGAGGTGGTCTAAGTGCTTTATTACATCTTTATTCGTTGAAATGCTGGACTTAAGGAACTTTGCGTTCCTTAACATTTGGCTTGGAGAAATAACGTTTACAGTTTACATATATTGATACAGTGATGAATACATTCCAGGAATGAAAGACATACAGACATTCATTAGTTGTTAGGAATTACAAAATAACAAATTATTTATTACAAACATTATGATTGTTAGTTTGTAATAATAATAATAATAATAATAATAATAATAATAATAATAATAATAATAATAATAATGAAATGGAAAGTGAGATTGTCAGCACTGAGAAAGTGATGGAAATAGCATACATAATAAGAGAGAAATATAACATGGATGAAAAGAGGCTTATTGTGAAATTAGGAAATATAGAAACGATGTAGTGTAAGATACGATTCTTTAGTTAGGTGATGATGGAGATGAAGGATGAAGTGAAGTGCAATGCACAAAACAACACAACGGTGAGATGTTAACAGACGCATGAGGTTATCTTCTTGCCTAGGGGGACTCTAGGCTATGATGTAAGACGGTGGGAACCCAAGTTAGTATACAAAGGAAATCACTGTGCGTGAAATGATGGGAAAATGAGGGGAAGATGAGTATGAATGGTGTAATCATCTAGAAGCATAAGCATGGGATCATCGGGAGGAAGTGTGTAGTGATATAACGTGAAAAGAAGGGATAAGGGAGTGTGTACATGGCGTGAAGGCGTAGTATGTAGTGCTAAATAATGCATTGTGTCAAACAGAAGAGGATGGTGAGCTTGAAAACGGCTACGGATGTAAGAGTGTCGGAGGGTTTCGAGGTGATATTGCAACGTTGGAAAAGAAATACGGCTATAAAGGTCACGTGTTGGGCTAGGAATTGTATACGAAAGGCTATACGGAAAGCGTGGCGTTCAAGGACAAGTAGCTTATGGTAGAATTTGTCGGAAGCGGCTATCCATGCTGTAAACCCATAGGTTAAAGTAGGGCGAAGAAAGACCTTGTAAGTGTTTAGAATAGTGTGCGGTGATAGACCCCAAGTTGTACCGGCGAGACGTTTAAGTAAATTAAGTCTATTATAAGCTTTTGTCGTAATTGCTTTAAGATGTTGCATCCATGTAAGATGAGTATCAAAAGTGATGCCTAAGTAAGTTACTGTCCTGGTAGCTTGCAACGAAACCTGATCCACATGGAGAGAAAGACAACGTCTATTTCTGCGTACTTTAGATATTTTCCGCTTCGGGAGAAAGATGATGGCCTGTGTCTTGGTAGCATTTATTGTAAGTTTCCAGTGTCTACACCAGCGGCAGAAGTCGTCTATAGCGATTTGCAAGATACGGTTGATATGTTGAATAGATGTGCCAAGAGCAAGAAAAGCAGTGTCGTCTGCGTACTGAAAGGCGTGGACGTGATCTGGGAGGCGTGGCATGTCAGCTACAAATAGAATGTATAGGAGAGGGGAAAGAGCGGAACCTTGCGGAACTCCTGATAATAAGAAAATCGGATGAGACAGGCTATTGCGAATGGCAACATATGTAAGGCGGCCGGAGAGAAAGTTAAAAATGAGACGTATGTATTCGGTAGGTAGCTGAAGTCTAATGAGTTTGTGAATTAGTCCGAGATGCCACACTTTGTCAAAAGCTTTTTCCAAATCAAAGAGAACCAAACATGATGGATTCACTGAATTATAATGCGTGCTGATTAGGCTGGTGAGGCGTAAAACCTGATCATTTATAGAAAACATAGGGCGGAATCCTGCTTGGGTGAGAGGTAGGATGTTTCTGCGAGTGAGGTAGCTATGGAGGCGTTTTACGAGAATACGTTCAAGTATCTTGCTGAATGTTGCTGTTAGTTGAATCGGTCTGTAGGAGGAGAGTTCGTGAGGTGGTTTATGCGGTTTTGGGAACATAAGAATTTTTGAGGTTTTCCAAGACATAGGAAAGTATCCAGTACGCAGGATGAAGGTGAAAATATTTGCAAGAAGAAGTAGCAAGGTAGAAGGACACTCTCGGATTTGGCGATATGTGATGTTATCTAACCCTGGTGCTGTATTTCGTTTGTGCCGTATGGTATCGCTGAGCTCTGTTACTGTTATGGGTGCGGTGATGGGTTGATTTTGGTTGAGTACATGTAGATGACTAGGCTGTAAAAAGGGGGTAGATGGGTTTATTCGATCAGCTATGTGTGGCCTGCCCTCAGAGGGTGGGGGTGTGAAGATTGTCTGGAGGTGATCGGCAAAAGCATTTGCTGTATCTGTATCTGTGGGAGGAGCAGAGTTCCCAATCAGTATGGGGTATGGAGTGTTGCTGGACTTGCCGCATAAAGCGTTGAATCTTTTCCAGTATCTTGTTGGATGATTGGTGGTCGCTAGGTTGTTGCAGGTTTTGACCCAGCATCGTAATTTGTATGCTTTAATGTAATTGTGCACTGTGCGCTGTAATTGTTTATGATGATGTAATGATTCGGGGTTTCTGGTGCAAAGGTAATCTCTGAAAAGTTGACGTGAACGGGTTATCATATTCAGATATTGTGGTGGTAGGCGTGGCTGATATGGAGTGCATTTACTAGTTGGAATATAAAGTTGACTGGCTTCCTGGATGGAAGTGGTAATAGAATCAATAGTAGAATAGAGTTCCTCTTCGGTAGTGGGTGATGTGAGATGAGATGTATGTTGCGTCAAGTAACTGTGATAATGGGTCCAGTTTGCTTTATCGAAGCGATAACAAGTACGGGAAGGCATCTGCGGTCGAGGTGATGCAGTAGGGTGTAGTTGAAGCGTAAACTGGACAGGAGCGTGATCGCTACCGATTGTATCAAGAACATTAAGGACGCTATGGGTGGAGAGATTTGCAGAGGTGATGACAATGTCGGGCGTTGTGTTGGAGATGGGTCGAGTAGGCTTTGGGAGAGGATGTATGATTCCAGTTGTACTTGTGGTTATAAAAGCTTCAAAAGTGACACGATCCAGATGTGAGCGACTATGGAGATTGAAATCGGCCATTATGATATAGTGACGGTATGTGTTTGAGATATACTGAACAAACTGAGTCGGTAGAGGGTGACCAGGACGTACGTAAATGTTTGCAAACGTGATGTTGAGAGATTTGAAATATATAGTGGTGATGAGATGTTCAGGTAACAGATTAATGGCACAATGATGCTGACGATATGGGAGATGCGGAGAGAAACCAATTGCCACGCCCCCATTTGCGCGTTGTGCTGGGATCTGATTGTCTGCCCTGAGTATAGTGTAGCCTGGTATGCGACATGGAGTTGCTTTTGTCAAGAATGTTTCATTTAGCAGGAAAACTGAGATACGTTCCTCCCGAAGGAGAGTCTCAAACAGGAGTTTGTTTGTGGTGAATGATCTGATATTCAAATACAGAAAGTTCAAAGCCATGATGTAGGAGTGATTAACTGATGTGAGTGGTTGGAGATGCATGAAAATGTACTGTATTACCAGAATACGTAGCTGTGAAATTGATATGAAATGTGGTTTTGCCTGCCAGAGTAATTTGCTGTAAAATGTGTGGCCGTATGAAGGGGTGAATATTCTGGAGTGCCAGAGTGAAGAAGGTTAGCAATTGATTTAATGTGACAGGGGTGTCAGTGGATGGCGGAGTGGAAGGGGCGACGGATGCCGTACGTAGTGGAACAACAAGTTCGGGATGGGCTGGTGTTGGTTCCGGCTTGGCTTTACACTTATAACTATAAGTGGGATGGTTGTCAGGACACGTCGAGCACTTCGCTGGCTGGTTTAAATTGGTGCAGAGCCGTGTTGAGTGGGGTCCGGCACAGTATTCGCACTTGTAGTTGTTTTTACATTCAGATGTGGTATGAGTATTGTATTCCTGACAGCGCTCGCAGCGTATGGGCAATGGTGCTAGTGAACGGGATGGTTCAACTCTGTGTTTGCGATTATAAACATATGCCCCATGAGCGAGTAGATCGTCAATCGTCTCTTGATGCGGAGTAAGAATACGGACCATGAAGGTGGGCCCACGGTCGTTACGGATCCTAAGTACTTTAGTTATAGAGTAGCCATCGAGTTTTAATTCCTCATGGATTTCATCATCTGTGTATGATGGATCTACCCCGCGGATAACCACAGAGAGTAGTGACGGCCGCCGTGGTGGAGGTGGTTGTTTCCGAATTGAATCTGACAGTCGAGTGATTTCGGCGTTTGCCCCGAAAGTATTTATTGGGACCTTGTTGCGAATTGTGGTATAAAGATCAGGGTCTGCTGTTTTGAGAATGTACCCATTTTGGGTATGAACTATTTCTTTGAGAGCAGCACGTAGTAGGTACTTTCGAAGTTGGAGTGAGACAAACTTCTCATTGGAAAACTTGCTGTCATAATTACGGAATAATATTGAAAAAATTGGAACACGTGAAGTTGGCGTTTCGGAAGCTCCTATTTCCATATTGTCAGTACCAGAGTCTTCGTGATGATGTTTTTTCTTTGGAGGTGAATCCTGAACACGTGCAGCATAGCTGTCTTTAGACTGAGGTGACCTGGAGCGGACGGATGTTGTAGATTCAATAGATGCAACTGAAGTATGAGAGTCTCTTCGTGTGCGAGCGGTTGTAGCGTTTGTCTGCGCCTTTGACGATCCCTTCCGTGGCCTCACCTTCGTGGGACACACAGGAGGTTCGTCGACGACAGAAGGAAGAGAGGTATGCCGACTGCTCGTGCGTTTGCCTGAGGTGGTGCGTGAATCCGCCATCTTTAAGGACCGTCCGATGGGCAACTGCCCAGATGCAAAAGCTAGTGAGACTAGTGTATGATGAAATATGTGAGTGTTCTCAAGGTATGACTACCCGTTTGGATAGTAGTCCAGGTAAGACAGTTCCCCTATTAATGCAGTGACACTGTACACCCTTGGCTGAGATAAGTCTGATGAACAGTGTCCTGTAAAAACGCGGAGAAAAGTCCAGGATCAGGAGTAGGAAGGTTTCTACAAAAATCGTCACCGTTAGATAGGTGGCGCTTTGGAGGCAAAACCTCTGGAAAAGTATGCACATTTTTTTTTTTAATTTGGCTAGCCAGAGGCTAGCATCCTCTTAGAGGGCTACACACTCTTCTAGGTTGGGGAGTTTATGGGATAGGGCTTAAGGATTAGCAGGTTGATGGGCTAAGTGATTTTTGTATATTTATTATTATTTATTTATTTATTATCACAAACCTGGACATTATGATCTTTGCGATCATAATCATAAAATTGTGGTAAGGCAAACATTTACATATGAAGTAAATGATCAGTTGTTACGTTAAGAATGAAAGGAACCTAAATAAAGAGATGAAAATATGAAGTAAGTAACAACAAAAATAGATAAATAAAGAAATATAAATATATCGAAAGTAACATGGAGAAATATAGATATTTGCATACACATAAAACAAACCTCGAAATATAAATATAAAATATTGATGGTGTAGAGATTAGTATATGTTCAGCTATGGTTTAGAATATAATGAATGTGAGTGATGGAGTGAGGTGCGATACACAGGTCAACACAGGAGATGTTAGCAAGACAGATGAAGTTATCTTCTGCCTAGGGGCTGCTCTAGGCTGATGAGGACATAAGGAGCCCTGTTAGAGACAGAAGGACTTACTGTGCTGAAAATGATGGAAATAAGTGAGGTAGATGGGCATGAATTTGATAGTCGTCGAGTAACAGTAAATCTGGGTGCGCAGGTGGCAGTGTATAGCAGTAGAGAGTGAATAGCAGACTGAGTGGGGAGTAGGCATAGCGAGGACGAACAGGATGAAGAGCATGATAGTGCATTGTATCGAGGAGTAATGGCTGGTGAGAATTATATCGGACTGTGATGAACTTCTGACGAAGGGATTCGAGATGAAACGTGATGTCGAGGAATGTGATGAGATTATATAAGTCGCGGGTTGGACTGGGTAACTGGATACGGTGTGCGATGCGGAATGCGTGACGCTCAAGGACACGTAACTTTTCGTAGTATGTAGGAAGAGCAGAAACCCAGGCGGTAAAACCGTAGGTAAGGACTGGGCGCATGAAGGCTTTGTATGTGTTAAGAACTGTTTTAGCTTGTAGGCCCCAGGTAGTGCCAGTTATGCGCTTTAGGAGGTTCAGGCGCTGATAAGCTTTGGCAGCTACTTTCTTCAGGTGAGGTTTCCATGTGAGGTGTGAATCGTAAAGAATGCCCAAATAGGTAACGGTTCGAGTTGGAACAATTGGAGTGTCATTAACTGTGAGGGAGAGCAGTGACGGGTTGCGGTGAACCCTAGAGCGTTTTTGGGGTGGTATGAAAGTAATGGCCTGTGTTTTTGCGGCATTTATTGTAAGACTCCAGTTCCGACACCAACTAGTGAACCGATTTATGGCTTCCTGGAGAGCGTGATTGATCTGGTGGATAGGATTTCCTAAGGCCAAAAAAGCAGTGTCATCTGCATATCGAAATAAATATACATCAGGAGGAAGTACGGGGAAATCGGTCACAAAGATGATATATAACAACGGTGAAAGAGCAGAACCTTGGGGTACTCCTGACAGAAGGAAGATAGAATGAGAAAGTTGATTATTGATGCTGACGTAGGAGAGACGACATACAAGAAAGTGATAGATGAAGCGAATATAAGTAATGGGAAACTTGAAATGTAGAAGCTTATGAAGAAGTGCCAGATGCCAGACTTTATCAAAGGCTTTTTCAAGGTCGAACAGAAGTAGGCAGGATGGTTTAACGGAGTTATAATGAGTTGTGATGAGACTGGTGAGGCGAAGGAGTTGATCATTGATAGAGTAAGATGGGCGAAAACCTGCTTGGTGAATAGGAAGGATATTTTTTGATTCTAGGTACGGGTGCAATCTTTTAACGATGATGCGTTCTAGAATTTTGCTAAAAGTAGATGTCAGTTGAATAGGTCTATAGGAAGATGTGGCAGTGGGTGGCTTGTTTGGCTTCAAGAACATGAGTGTTTTAGAGGTTTTCCAGTCCATTGGAAAGAATCCGGTACGGAGAATAAAAGTATAAATGAGGGCAAGAAGTGTCAGGAGTATAGGAGGACTTTCTGTAATGTGTCGGTAGGTTATATTGTCAAAACCTGGAGCAGAGTTTCGTTTGCGATTAACAGCAGTAATGATTTCAGCTGTGGAAATGGGTGTTGTAAGTGGATGATTTGGAAGCGTATGTGATATACTGGGCTGTAACTGAGGAGAGTTCAGAGGTAGGTGAGAAACAGGATGCTGAGCGGGGATGTCGGAAAGCGGTGTGGGTGTGAAAATTTCCTGCAAGTAGTCTGCAAAGGCGTTGGCTTTTTCCTGACCACTCTGAAGTGGTGTGTCATTATGGAGTAGAGGATAGTGAGGTTTAGTGTATTTACCGCACAGAGCGTTAAAGCGTTTCCAGAATTTGGAAGGGTGACTAGTGTCATTGAGGTTGTTACAAGTTTTCACCCAGTTTCTCAGTTTGTATGCCTTGAGATAATTTCGAACAGTGCGTTGCAGTTGATGATGGTGATGAAGGGTTTCTGGGTTACGAGTACGAACATATTCGCGATAGAGCTGCCGAGAGCGGCGAATCATAGTTAAGTATTGAGGTGGTAGTTGTGGTTTGTATGGAATAGAAGCTGAACAGGGAATATAGAGTTCTGATGCTTGAGAAATGGTAGAACTGATTGTGGTAATGCTCTCGTACAGCTGCTCTTCCGTAGCTGGTGGGTTTTGATTAGCAAGCGATTGGGAAATATGATCACGATATTTGTTCCAGTCGGCTTTGTCGAACGAAGTGTTAAGCGAGGAAGTGGAGTGTTGGCAATTTGAGGGGCGTGCGTGTTTTGATAAGTAAGTTTGAGAGGTGCGTGATCGCTGCCTATTAGATCGAGGACTTCAACTGTGCAGTGGGAGGTTATAGAGTTAGAAGAAATGACCACGTCAGGCGTTGTCTGAGAGACAGGACGAGACGGCTTTTGTAGATAATGAAAATTTCCTGTTGTATTCGAAGTAAGAAACTGTAAGAACGTAGTACGTTCATTATCTGTGCGACTATGGAAATTAATATCTGCCATGATGAGATAATGTTTATAAGTATTTGAGATGTGTTGAAAAAAAGCAAGAGGGATCTGATGTCCAGGTCGGATATAAACTGTGATGAGAGTGATTGCGATATTTGGGAAATACAAAGTTGTGATAACATGTTCTGGAAGGTTGGGAAGCGGACAGGTATGGCGCCGAAAGGGCAAAGTATGGTAGAAGCCAATGGCTGCTCCGCCGTTAGCTCGTTGAGCAAGAATCTGGCTATCACAGCGAAGGATGTTGTAACGGGGAAAGCGGATGGTATCAGTAGGTTTTAAGAAAGTTTCGTTGAGAAGGAAGGCATTCACATTTTCTTCCAACAGGAGCGTGTCAAAGAGCAGTTTGTGTTTGGATAATGATCGAATGTTCAGGAACAGAAATACAATACCCATGATAAGAGGTAGTATGTGGAAGTAGTTATTGGTTGGACGAAAGATTTGTGGTATGAAAATAGACATCAGTGTTTGAATAGGTCGCATTGAAGGAGGCGTGGAAGATGATGCGGGCAGCATGAGTAATTTGTTGTAAGATATGTGGACGGATAAAGGGATGAATGTTTTGTAATGCTAGAGTTGTAAAAGCTAGAAGTTTATCAATAGTGACGGGGGTCGATTCTACGGGAAAGTCAGTATTGGGGGATGAATCATGTGTTCGCAGTGGAGCTACTAGTTCTGGATGGGATGTTTCTGGCGCAGGTTTACCCTTGCATTTGTAACTGTAAGTGGGATGCTGTTCGTTGCAAGTAGCGCACCGAGGTGGCTGAGTTAGATTCGTACATGAGCGAGTAGGATGTGTGCCAGTACAGTAGCCACATACGACAGTATTACGGCAATTGGCAGTAGTATGTTGGTTATATGCTGGGCACTTCTCACAACGAATGGGTAACGGGGGTGAGGACCGAGAGGGTTCCACACGATGTCGTTGCTTATAGATGTAAGCTCCATTAGCAAGTAAGATATCAATGGTCTCTTGATAGGCACTAAGGATCCGCACCATATATGTGGGTCCTTGATCGTTGCGAATGCGAAGGGATTTTGTGATGGTAAGACCCTCTGCCCTTAACTCTTCTGAAATTTCGTCGTCGGTGTACGACGGATCGACACCCCTTATAACCACAGAAAGGAGAGGAGGTTTCTTAGGTGGTGGAGGTTGTTTGCGCCGAGATGAACTAAGAGTTTCTATGGTGGCGTTCTTACCGAAAATTTCAAAGGAGGCCTTATTACGGACAGTGATGGCAAATTTTGGATCATGCGAGTGCAGTATAATTCCGTTACGGGTTTTAACGACTCTAATGAGATTGATGCTTGGAAGATATTTGCGTAACTGCAGAACTACAAACTTGACATTTTCGAATTTTGGGTCAAACTTTTGGAGTAAGAATGAATGAAGCTGATGATCGGATATTGAGGGAGTGCTGAGAGATGATTCTGAAGATATATTCGCAGTTCCCAGGTCCATGGCGTTAGCAGTTGACGGTGATGGTTCAGTTACATGCAGTCTCTTTGCTGGCGGTGAATTTCTGACACGGTCAGCGTAGTTCTCCGTGCGAATGGGCGATCGTGATCGGCTGGAGGCGTTAGAGACGGTGGAAGCATTGGAGCGCTCTGAGGCTCTACGATGTCTGCCGCCCTCCTTCCGCTTTTCCACCTTTGTGGCATGTGCCGGTGGAGCGAGAAAGACTGGGGGTAATCCTCCGTGACGACCATCCATCGAAGCCCCAGTGATCGGAAGAGGATCCGCCATGGAGATGAACAGGTGGGCCGAAGCCCGAACTTAAAGCACCAAAGCAGTGTTCAATGATGTGATGAGAGATGTTGAAGGTGAGGTGACTCGTTTGGATAGCCACCAAGGTAGGAGGAAGTTTCCGGACAGACCCGTAGCTCTGCACACCCTTGGCTTCATCAGTCTGGAGGGCAGAGCTCGTAGGAATGACGCAGAAAAGTCTCCGGGATATGGAAAAGGAAGGTTTCCAAAAGCACAATAGCCACGCTATTGCGGTTGTCGCTACCAGAAAATCGCTTGCGACCGAAAGTCTATGCACAAAGACATCGCCTTCCGAGCATATCAAAAATAACTAGTTACTACCTGGGAGAATTTGCATTGGTATTTATCGTTTAATATGAGCAAAGCTTTACAAAATATCTTTGGCACTTCTGCCAAGTAATGCATAATCAATAATGTTCTATGTTTTCAGTAATCGGTCACAATAATATTGTTGTAAACCTGTGAATCGTCTGACAACAGTAACACAGGCAACAGTTCTGCCATCTTATGTTCATATATGCTAAGACACAAGAATAACAGAGAAAGAAAACTGATGGAAGCACATCTACCTGTGTAATTGTTGTCAGATGATTCAAAGGTTTACAACAATACACAGCAACTCAACAATATATATATATATATATATATATATATATATATATATATATATATATATATATATATATATATATATATATATATATATTATCCCAACCTGCAACACTATCGAAACCGGATGTGGTTCAATTTATAGTACTTCGGGTTTCAATACTGATTTTCATAGAGGAAGAACTGGAAAGATATTGAGGAGCACTTCTTTTACAATCTATTCAGCGTCCTAAGAATAGATTCTGTACCCTCTCTTAATCCTGTATTCAAACTGGAAATGATCCAAATTAACGATTTTTGGTTTCAACATTTCGCCACAGAATACAAAAACAGTAAGGAATAGCAAGAAATGTTTTATATATATGGACTCAGGAACAGATTCTTTCTTTGATTTTATTCCTCTATTACATCCAGTAGTTGTAGATGTAGCCGACTACTTCGAAGTTTTAAGTATTGTATTCGGATGGTTTGGAAGTATTACATAGATTCGACTTTGAAACAACACTCACTCTTAATTTCATCTAGAGGTTACCAGAATCCTTCAGCGTAACGAGAGGTGCATGAAAGGAATGATATAACACTCAAACCATATTTATCATTGGAGTAGACTATATGGCGTAAGACTTGCCTATCTTTTGCTACGTGTGATGATTTATCACACTATATATATATATATATATATATATATATATATATATATATATATATATATGTATGTATGTAAAAAAGGTAATCTGGTCATTCTTATCCTAGAAGGTTATGCTATCAGTTCCTGAACCATAGGGTACTCGAGCGCCTCTAGTGGAAGTTTCTGAACCTCATACGTTCGAATGAGCTACCGGTAGTCTTAGCAGCCATTCGAAACGATATGTCGAACTGGGCAAGGTTAATCTCTACTTAATTGTGAATCTATAACGGTATTCATGGAAGTTGTATAGTTAGAAAAAATATAGTGTTCAAAATTCGAGAATAATGTGAATTTGATAATAGTTATTAAAATATCGACCAATATATTTGTGTGAGTATTCGAAATTTCTACATTTGGTGCAGTGCTTAAAGTGACATCAGATGAAGTGACGGTATGGAACAAATATGTCCACTTAGAGCAGTAATTAAGGATAGGCACGAGCGAGTTCGAGCTAGTTTTCTTCGAAACTCGACTCGATTCGAAACAGACATTTTTCAGCTCGACTCGAGAACTCGACTCGAAAAATTTCCTTTAACTCGACTCGAGTTTTGAGTCGAGTCGAGCCAAAACGAGCCAAATTGGGCCAAATCCTGTGTGTAGTTTTAAGTACTCTCTTCAAGTATCCTACATAGACAATATAATTATTCTATTGTTAATGATACAATTTACTATTATTATTATTATTATTATTATTATTATTATTATTATTATTATTATTATTATTATTATTATTATTATTATTATTATTATTATTATTATTACAACACCGTGTATAAACATGAAAGTTAGGTGTTTTGTATCTGAATACTAAAAACGAGTTGACTGCCGACATCGGTAGTCCTGAAGTCTAGGAGACAAGGACATCATTCTGGATTTGACTGGACAAGGACATCATTCTGGACGAGTTTCTGGATTTGACTTCCGGAGGAGCAAGTATTCAGGATCGAGCCTGACATTATTAAAAGTTATAGGGCCCAGGCCAAACATGTTCAAAACTGCTTGGCTTGCACTGAGAAAAAAAATTGTAGGTGGCGTACTTAAAAAGATAGGTTACATGCGTAATTTTTGAACTTAACGTAGAGCAGGCGTATAACTGAAAACGCATGTTTTATAATACTTTCTGTATAAGTGTTCCATCTATACGTACTTTCTGTATGAAACAATGTAGGCGGTCAGGATCTCACATACAAATCGGCGTATATAACATATAGCTGACGAAGGTAACGTAAGTATATGCATGTGATATACGGAAAACTGTTAGATGTCAGACATCCTGCAACGGCATGATGAAACATTTAAGGGCAGTGCCTATGTAGCATACGGATAACGTATGCTCCGTACTGACTTCTATAGTAAGCAAGAGGATACCGTATATTTATACAATATACCGCTGTCCGGAGAACGGATTTTTCTCTGTGTGGGTTTAGGGTTGTCAACGGCTCGGCTCACAGCTCATTCAGTATCGAGCCGAACTGAAAAGTGAGCTGATCTAACAACTCACCCAATAGAAGCGACTCGAGCAGATGCCTTATTCCAACCGAGCCGGCTCGAACTCATGGCCTACCTGAGCAGAATTCAACCGAGCTGATGGTTCACACCAACCGAGCCTACTCGCGCTATGGGGTCAGTTAAGCCGAGTTGAATCGAGCCGATGGACTCATTTCAAACGAACCGGTTCGAGCCAAGTCGAAGCGAGTTGGTGGCGCATCCCAACCGAGCTTGCTCAAACCATCTGCTCAATTGAGCCGAGCCGATGGCTTATCCAAACTGAGCTGGCTCGAGCTGTTTGCTCAATTGAATCAAGCGAGCCGGTTGACATCACTACCCGGTTGAGTTCGGCTTGGGCTCAAAATTCGACCGTGCAGGTCTCAGCTTTGATGATAAGAACTACAGTATATACTTATATGGTGCTCACAACATTTGAGGCTGTCTCATTATAAAAAGCTATTGTCGTCTCGTTATCGGCAATGTCCCCTGTCGTGAGCAACACTAAAAGTATTCCACATTACTGCTTAAATTTCTCATGGCTGTCGCTTTCCAGTCTAATCAGGCCATGATTTCGAAACGAGTTAAAACGAGCTGAACGAGCGAGCCATATATCAAACTCGACTCGACTCGAAACTTGACCTCAAAAGCAATGACTCGTCTCGGAAATCGACTCGAGAAAATTACATTTGATCCGACTCGAATTTGAGTCGAGTTATGAGACGAGTCGAGTTTTAGCTCGACTCGTGCCCATCCCTAGCAATAATTTTGACACAACCCTAAACAGCATCTCTACTCCTAACATTTTTGCACCATTTTCGAATTAAAAAAATCTATAGAAAGAGAGACAGAGAGTGAGTATGGACTTATATGTAAATGTTTATGTTCCCGCTATCATCAGCCTAATAGAAATAAATATTTATAAATCAATGAATATTGTTTTCCGTTGTATTTCATTGTATTGTATTGTATTCCATTCAATAATATAAAATCTTTAAATTATGCTAATCATGATAATATTCGATAAATAATTACCAGCACATAATACAAATCTAGTGAACAGAAAAATGTTTTGTGCAGCCGGTTTACGATATGAAAAACGAATTTTCTGTCAGCTCAAAGTGTAAAATTCTTAAACATTCTACGTAAGTGTGGACCTCTAAAAATATACAAAACACATTGTACATAGGCCTACTTTAGAACACGGTTAGAACATTAAACTATTTTTACCAATCTGGCTTCTGAACGTTAAGCCACAATATCTGCCACAGTATCTTATAAGGTCCATATTCCTTCTTTTCTCGTTAGGCTCAGGATTAAACATGTGTACAGAGTACATTTTTTCTATACGCAAATTACAATTTAAATAAGTAATTTTTACCGGTATGCCATACCGGCCTATTTTCTAACTTTCGGATGCATAACCGGCTCATACCGGCTCACTTTAAGCACTGATTTGGTGTGAATTTATATTCGGGTTATAAGAGACGGATCGAAAAACTCTTCCCGAAGGTGTAAAATGGTTGATCAATACATAATTCATTGGGTGAGTGTTATTTTTTGGTTATAAAATATTCTCTTTATATTGTCATATTTCCTACAGATCAAATATAGAATTCATATTGGATTGTTAAATTTAGGAGGTCTTATATTTATTAGATTCATTATCGAAATTTGTATTAAGGGGTACTTCTTGTTGCAAAGAATCATAGTACCATTCAACCTAGCTTTATAAGACAAATTAATTTTTGGTAAATATTCTAAATTTTCAATATAGCTATAAATTTGTTATATATGGTTGAAAATATTTCTGTATTGCATATTTATTTTTCCACAAATTTTGTTATAAAATTTATCAAGTTAGAAAATCAGTTATTTTCAATTATCCATATTACCTAGTTTTCATAATATTATTTGGAGGATAACAGCTGTTTTTTTTTTATGTATTTGAGCTAGTTTTAGTTAAAATTTAACTATAAATTTAAAATGAAACCCGATAAATATTTTACGGAAATATTCAAATGCTAACATACAATTATATCCATTATTCATTGAAATTACGAATCCCGCAAACCGATAACTGTCCTGGTTTTTATAACCAGCGACCCAGGACGGAGCACTTAGAAGCACGTTACACTTTATAAAAATGATAAATGTTCTACACTGTGTTCGTATAATCATTCTATCAACTTACGATTTTATGTTATGATTCGCGTATCAATAAATCAAAGTTTGAGAACTAAGACTAGGGTAAACTAGAGTTTCCCGCGAGACTCTTGAAATTTATCGTCTCGTCTACGTTCTAGTCTCGAAAATGAGAGGAGAATGGCCATTTTTCTAAACTCATATCGAATTTAAAAGATATTTCTCATCTCGGGAGCAACACTAGTCTAATATTATACATCCTAACAATAAATTACGCTTAATTAGCCGCGTAGGAAAGACATCGAATTAAAGCACCACTAGGGAAAACTCTAGTAAGTAGTGAAAAAAGTATAAAATATAAAATTTCCAGTAGCATTTGGCTGAAATATAAATTAGAAATGAAGATCTGCGTGAATTCATGTTGTTGTACTTTTGTTATAATTATGAAGGTTTATTTCTTGGTCTGCGCAATCCAAATTCCTTGTTTCTTAAATACATTACGGATTCACTAGGTAATAAAAGAATCATATGTGCTCATTTAAAACCTACTTACGGAATCTGTAGGACAAACGTAATACTTAAATATGGATAATAATGATTATTATCAATCGCTAACCACTTCTCTATATATTAGCAGTTTTGAATCCGTTTCCTTGTATAAAAAACTCTTAGGTATTAGGTTTTAACACGTTCGCTGCTGAGGACACCCATCGGCGTCCAGTACTGAATTTGACATATGCGCCGGACGCCTCTCGGCGCTTGTCCCTGCAGCTGATTCACTTTCCCGCCAGCGCTAGTGCAGGTATTGACGGGAAAGTGAATCAGCTGCAGGAACAAGGCAGGGACAAGCGCCGAACGGCGTCCGGCGCATATGCCAAATTCAGTACTGGACGCCGATGGGCGTCCTCAGCAGCGAACGTGTTAATGTTTTTTTTTTTAAAGAAAAGAACCTCTAGAAATAACACAAAAGGGAAAATGTGGCAACAACAGATCTGTCACCCTCACCGACTTTCCTTCGACCAGGGGGCGCGGTGGCTCAGTGGTAGAGCGTTCACCTCCGGTGCTTCGGGTCCCTGGTTGGATTCCAGCTTGCGCCGTGTAGACTTTGTGGTGGACAAGCACCGTGCTCGTGGGTTTTCTCGGGGTTCTCCCGTTTCCTCCCATTTTCTTCATTCCACCATTTCACTCATCTCTCATCATCACTGTCTCCTTTAGCCTAACCGACATAACCATGGGACGTAAAACCCTCGACAGATTTCACTTTTCATTCGACCAGCCATAAATAAGCCCTCATACTGAATTTGGTGACATCCTCCACCACCCGCGGTGTGTCGGCATCGGATAGCAACTGTATACCAGGATAGCAGACGTAAATAAAATAAAATGAAATCTTTGAGTTTTACGTCCCACGGTTATGCCGGTTAGGATAAAGAAATGAATGAAATGGTGGAATGAAGAAAGTGGGAGGAAACGGGAGAACCCCGAGAAAACACACGGGCACGGAGTTTGTCCACCACAAAGTCCACACGACGCAAGATGGGATCGAACCAGGGAACCCGAGCACCGGAGTTGAACGCTCTACCACTGAGGTGCCTCGCCCCCCGATAGTGGCCGTACTATACCAAAGTAAGCAATAATATAAAACTTACTTGGATTTCTTTTCTACAATTTGTTTTTTTGTAATCAAATCATTGATTTCCTTACTTATTCGCTATCCATCCTTAATATTAGAAAATGTATTACCCAGTGCTTAAAGTGACATCGGATGAGATGAAGGTATGGAACAAATATGACCATTTAGAGTAGTAATTTAGAGTAGTGACCATTTAGAGTAACCCTAAAAAGCATCTCTACTCCTGATATTTTTGCATCATTTTTGACGTGAAAATCTATTGGAAGAGAGGGAGAGAGAGAGAGAGAGCGAGAGAGAAAGAGAGAGAGAGAGAGAGGACTAATATGTCAATGTTTTACACCCCAGTATCATCAGCCTAGTATTCAATGAATAGTGTTTTCCGTTGTATTACATTATATTCCACTAGTATTTAATAATTCTTTCCAATGTTATTTCCATTTTTAAAAGCTTCTTCTGGTCTCGTTTCATCTCCTGATCAAGACTAGTTTTCTTACAACTGTGAGCACAGAAGTCCAGACAATGTGAAAAGAATAATTTTGATTTAAAAAAAAAAAAACTCCTGTCAATGACAGACGCGGATCCTGGTTAAACATCTTAGGTGAGTGGTAAGGTAGTTAGAATTTTTTTAAGTAGGTGGAATTGCTCATCGAAATGTTGAAAAAAAAATAAGAGCACAAATTCTATAATTGAATAGCGTGATAGGGAATTGTTATTTACTATCGAAGCAGCAGCAACGAAATATTTGATAGTACAAACATATTTGTTGACTCAATGCTAACATCGTATTTATTTCTGTGTAAACTGTGTTGTCGTCTGCATGCAAATTACAATTTAAATAAGTTATTTTTACCGGTATGCCATACCGGCCGCTTTTTGAATTTTCGGATGCATAACCGGCACATACCGCTTCACTTTAAGCACTGGTATTTGTTCGGCCGCATTTCATTATTCTTTTGTTTTGTATTTGGCAACACTGGGATGATTGATAGTTCTTTATAAGTGTCAACGTGGCGGTTGTGACTGCATAGTGTGTAGTTGCTTATGCATAGCAATTAGTGTATTTAGTTGTGTGTTTACAATATAATAAATAGTATATTGTACAACGAACTTTGTGTTCAAAATAATACAGTCCACGAACATTAAAGTGGTCCTTACCGACCGGATTTTGTTCCAGTTGTGCATGTGCATGGTTTGCGAACTTGTGGCGCAGTATCTTCATTTTGTAGTGCATTGTCAAAGTGGTGCAGAATTATAACAATGGAAGAACTCATAGGTAAGAAAACTGTCTTGAAACGTGAAGTGACAAGGTTAATACATAAAGTGAACGAGAATAAAGACAAGCCTAACTTCAGTATCAAGCTGTACACTGAACGTGCTACGCAATTACATGGCGATTGCACAGAACTCATTACAAAGTTCATTTCTGTGGGTGGTGAAAGTGAGTTTGCAACATATGACGGAGAATTTAATGAAGTGCAAAATAAGTTGGACTCTGTCTTAGAAATTTTGTACAATATGCAGTCACCTAATACTGAACAGGTAAATACATCTAATAAACAGTGCACAGATGTGAAGTTGCCAGACTTAGAACTTCCTACATTTTGTGGTAGAGTGCAAGATTGGCTATCGTTTCGTGACTTATTTGTTGCTGCTGTTCATAATAACAATCGGTTAGGAAATGCTCAAAAGTTGCAGTATTTGAAGACAGCTGTATTAGGGGAACCTGCTGTATTGTTGCAGTCTATTTCCATATCTGATGATAACTATAAAGTAGCATGGGAGTTACTTAAATCAAGATATGAAGACGTGAGGGAGCTAGCAAATCATATTTTGAGCAAGTTGATTACTCAACCAGCTGTGAAGAATGAGTCATCAGGTGTGTTACGAAGATTGGTTGACAATAGTGTTCAGTGTGTGTGTGAACTTAAATCCTTGGGCCTTCCAGTGGAACATTGGGATGTGATTTTAATTTACCATGTGGGTGAGAAGCTAGATAAGAATACCAGAAAACAATGGGAGCTTTCATTGAAGAAAAACGAACAACCAACTTTCGACCAGCTGAAAGAGTTCATATTACAACGTGCCAAAGCGTTAGCTGCAGTGAGTGCAAGGTCACCGGCAGACACGTCTGCTTTAAAAACAAACAAAAAAGGCAACACGTTAGTGCATCATTCAAGTCCAATTGTGTCGTGTATCATGTGTAAAAATAACCACAAGCTATATAAGTGTCAAGAGTTCATAAATATGTCAGTGAATGATAGGCATAGTTTTGTGAAAAAGAATTCGCTTTGTTTCAATTGTTTGACCTTAAATTGTTCCGTGAATAAGTGTAGTGTGAAGCAATGTTGCCACACTTGCAACAAAAAACATCATACTTTATTGCATTTTGAAAAGAAGGATAAAGTAGATCAAGTAAATTGTTCTCATTCTATAAATCAAAAACTAATTCCTCAGGTGTTGTTGTCCACCGCTGTCATAAATATCAAAGACGAAGCAAATAAGTTGATACAGTTTCGTGCTCTTATCGACTGTGGTAGTGAATTATCGTTTGTAACTGAACGTTGCGTCCAGAAGTTACGCATAAACAAAGATAAAATAAATATGAGCATATCAGGTGTTACTGGTTCTAACGTTGGAAATTCTCATGCAATAGTTGATTTGTGTTTTCAGTCATTGTACAGTAATAATAATATTCATACTAAAGTAATAGTAGTCCCAAGAATCACAAGTAACTTACCCAGAGTAACTATTCAAAATATAGGTAATTGGGAAATTGTGAAACAAGTAAACTTAGCTGATCCACAGTTTAATAAAAGCGGCCCTATTGATGTGTTGTTAGGTGCTGATGTTTTCCCATTATTGTTGCTCAGTGGGAGACACGTAGGTACGAATGGAGCTCCGTCTGCCATTGAAACGGTGTTAGGTTGGGTATTGTGTGGTCAGATTAACTTAACGAATAACACATCAAGTGTTCAGTCATATTTTGTTTCTGTTGATCTCAATAAAACATTGCAAAGATTCTGGGAAGTAGAGGAGTTGCCAACTGTACAACATTTATCCGTTGAAGAGCAAAAATGTGAGCAGTATTTTGCTGAAACTTACAAACGTGATGTTGATGGCAAATATATAGTAAAATTGCCTTTTAAAGAAAATGTTGAGCCTCTAGGTGTATCACGGGACACAGCAGCAAAGCGATTATGCCAGATGGAACGTAAGTTACAGAAAGATCCTGATTTATGTAAACAATATTGTGATTTCATGAAGGAGTACTTAGACTTAGGTCACATGGAAAAAATTCCTGATGTAGAACTTGATAAGCTTGTATCTGAATCTTATTATCTGCCGCATCATTGTGTCTTAAATGAAAGTAGTTCTACCACTAAATTGCGAGTTGTATTTGATGGTAGTGCTAAAACTAGCAATGGAATATCTCTCAATGACAACTTAATGGTAGGTCCAAAATTACAAGATGATATTATCCCATTAATATTAAGGTTCAGAACTCATCCAATTGCATTGTGTGCTGATATAGCAAAAATGTACAGACAAGTTAAGGTAGATCAAACTGATTCTGATTACCAGAGAATAGTGTGGAGAGAAACAGTTGACCAACCTATTACTGATTTTAGATTGTTAACTGTTACTTATGGAACCAGTTCGGCTCCATATCTGGCTGTAAAGTGTTTGCAACAGTTAGCTGTAGATGAAAGTTATTGTTATCCCAGAGCTGCAGAATTAGTCATGAATGATTTCTTTGTTGATAATTTAGTTTCAGGTGCAGCTGATAGTAGTGAGGCAATAGTATTGTACTCAGAATTAACAGCATTATTACAAAAAGGTGGTTTCGAATTAAGAAAATGGTCTACTAACGACAGGAATGTGTTAAATAGTATACCTTCTCACTTAAGAGAAACTCAATCGTTAATTTGTTTTAATGAAGATGAGAATGTAAAAGCTTTAGGTATACAGTGGAATCCATCAAGTGATTCATTTTCATTTTCTATCGTTGTTCCCACTTCTAAGTCAGTAATGACAAAACGAATGTTACTATCTGATATTGCAAAATTGTATGATCCGCTTGGTTGGTTATCTCCAGTATCCATTGTTGCAAAATTGTTGCTACAATCATTATGGAATTTAAAAAATGAATGGGATGACGTACTTCCGAATGATGGTACTCGCTCTTGGGAAGTATATTGTCAAGAATTGCCATTGTTGAGACAGATTAAGATCAAAAGGTGTATTTCTTCTAAAAATATTGTGAAATATGATCTAATTGGGTTCTCAGATGCTAGTGAAAAGGCGTATGGTGTAGTAGCATATGTACGTTGTATAGATACATCTGGAAATGTGCAAGTATGCCTGATTGCTGCAAAGACCAAAGTTGCCCCTATAAAGCAAATATCAATACCTAGGTTAGAATTGTGTGCTGCAGTATTGTTATGTAGATTAGTCAATACGGTCATAAAGGCAATGTTAATCAAATTTGAACAGGTTGTCTGTTACACAGATTCTACTATTGTGTTAGCATGGCTTTCTTCATGTCCGAGTAAATGGAAAACATTTGTGGCTAACCGAGTATCTGAGATTCAACAATCAATTTTATTAAATGGGCGCACACATCGAGCAAAGACAACCCAGCTGATTGTAGTTCTCGTGGTTTGAATCCGTCACAATTAGAGTCTTATTCACTATGGTGGAATGGGCCAAAGTGGTTGATGGAATCAGAGTTACCTATTGTAAATATTAATTGCAAAAATCTAGATTCTGTTCAATGTGAGCAAAAGTCTTCAATTGTTAACATGCACATTAAGGTTGACTGTACAATAGTAGATAAATTTTCATCATTATCTAGGTTACTTCGTGTTACTGCTTGGTGTAAAAAATTTATTAGGAATAGTAAAGGTAAACAGGAGTTAAAATGTAGTGGACCATTAACTACAAAGGAGTTGTCAAATGCATTAATGCATTGGATAAAACAAGCTCAAGAATCTGAATATCCACTTGAGATAAAATACCTACGTATGAAAAAACCTTTGCCTTATAATAGCAAACTATTGTGTTTAAATCCATTTCTTGATGAAAATGATGTCATGAGAGTTGGAGGTCGTTTGCAAAATGCTAATGTAACATATGATTTCAAATATCCTATCTTACTTCCAAAACATGCTAGAATTACAGAACTTCTTGTAAAATCTGAACATATAAAGCATCTTCATGCAGGTTCACAGTTACTTTTATCTGTTTTGCAACAAAAGTTTGGATTATTGGTGGTCGTGACTTTGTAAGAAAGATTGCAAAAAGTTGTGTAACATGTCACAAACAGTCAGGTGTAACAGCCTCCCAATTAATGGGTCAACTTCCTGTTGGTAGAGTAACACCAACTCGTCCATTTTTGCATTGCGGTTTATATTATGCAGGTCCACTAAGGTTAAAAAATATGAAAAGTCGAAATTCAAAATTGTTCAAAGGTTATGTAGCACTCTTCATTTGTTTCAGTGTCAAGGCAATCCACTTAGAATTGGTAAGTGATGCTTCAACAGAGTCATTTATTGCAGCTTTGAAACGTTTTATAGCTAGAAGGGGAAAACTTACTGATATTTACAGTGATTGTGGTTCAAATTTCATAGGTGCAAACAGAGAATTAAAATCCTTACTGAAACTTGTAACGAATGGTGATTCAAAAGAGTCTGTATGTAATTACCTCAGTGTGCAATCTATAAATTGGCATTTTAATCCACCATCCTCACCTCACTTTGGAGGCATATGGGAAGCTGGTGTAAAGTCTGTCAAGTACAACTTGAGACGTGTAGTTGGTAACACTATACTCACATTTGAAGAAATGTATACAGTTTTGTGTCAGATTGAAGCCTGTTTAAATTCTAGATCATTAACTGCTCTATCTTCTGATCCTAATGACTATCAGGTATTAACTCCTGGTCATTTTTTAATTCACGATTCACTAGTAGCAATACCTGAACCAAATTTGTGTGAATTAAAAATCAATCATTTGTCACGCTGGCAATTAACTCAAAGGTTGGTCCAACATTTTTGGAACCGTTGGCAAACAGAATATTTGTCTCGGCTGCAACAAAGGCCAAAATGGTGGTGTAAACATGCTAATATCAAGGTCAATGATTTAGTGTTAGTGAAGGAAGATAAGACATCTCCTCAGCATTGGAATTTAGCAAGAGTAGTTGCTGTTCATCCTGGTGTAGATAATATTGTTAGAACTGTTACTATTAAAACGAGCAAAGGTGTCTTCAAACGACCAATTGTAAAAATTTCTCCTCTTCCATTTAATGAAGAATAATATGTAGAATGTGTAGTGTAGAGTAATGTGTAGAATAATATGTAGTGTTGAAATGATATTTCAAGGTGGGCGGTATGTTCGGCCGCATTTCATTATTCTTTTGTTTTGTATTTGGCAACACTGGGATGATTGATAGTTCTTTATAAGTGTCAACGTGGCGGTTGTGACTGCATAGTGTGTAGTTGCTTATGGATAGCAATTAGTGTATTTAGTTGTGTGTTTACAATATAATAAATAGTATATTGTACAACGAACTTTGTGTTCAAAATAATACAGTCCACGAACAGTATTACCGCATATTTCTAACTGGAATTTTTCAATCCCAACTACTAGATGAATTTCCACTTTTAAAATAACATAAATAAGGATAAAAGATGGCAGCATGTTGTTCATTGATCAAGACATTACAGAAGTGCAAATAATGAATGAGGCCACTTTAAACGAGAATTAAGAGTAATTCAGGCAGAAATAAAGGTCCCATAAAATTTTTATCGAAGGTATCATTTATTGCTTTTATTTCACATACGGAAAGAAATATTGAAAGCAGCAATTAAAAGATCATAAACATACTAAGATTTGTATGACAAAGGGGGAGGTATGTAGCGAACTGGCCACCTGGAATCTCTAACCAGGTAAAAAAAATAGGGTATCCGTAGCTGGCGGAGAGAAATAAGCAAGTCACTAGTATTTCCATCCCATTGAATCGTGAACTTCTAAATACGGTTGGATTACTTGCCTCCTTGAGGTTCAAGGAAACAACTGTCGATTTGATTTTAAGTCTCCACGGAGGCTAACACACCTAACTGGTCTTACCTATTGACGACTTTGCTATTCCTCTTGGTTTTACGGTTTATTTGGCATCATCTCATACTCGGGCTTAGCCCACCAGACGGTTTTCACTATGGCGGACAATGGCATCGATCAAGGCAAACGCACAATGAGCAAACATACTTTACCAAGTATCATCCCTGGTCCTCCTGGTTGCTCCACTAAGGTGGAAAAACGCAAGGTGCAGTCACGAACTATTTCTGGTCGTACCAGAAGCTCATCTCAAAGCTCTGTTACGTCTGTGGCTTCCCGCTCTTCCATCAAGCAAAGTTATTCTAACCGCTTGCAATTTTCACCACCTGCAAAGAAAGCACACACTGCATCAGATAGAATGGAGAACACTACGGATATGGAAACAGATTCTACTGCGGCTCCAGCTTTACCTCGCTCTTCATCACCATCAATTTACTCGTTTCTGTTGACTAATTTTGATTCACGTTTCTCCACTGAGAAACAAGTTGCTATACAACTGCGCAAGTACCTTCCTCGTGCTTCACTCAAAGAAATAGTCAAGACTAGGAACGGCTTCATTTTCAAAACAGAAGATGCAAACTTGCTTAGCACTATAAAGAACAAAGTACCTATAGATACCTTCGGCAAAGATGCTAAACTTACCAACCTTAATGCATCTCAACGCAAGCAAATACCACCACCTCGCCGTCCTCCGCTCCTTTCCGTGGTGATTCGCGGTGTTGATCCTTCTTATAGCGATGACGAGATTCAGGAGGAACTTACCTACGAAGGACACACACTCCAGAAGGTTATGCGAATTAGAAACGCTGCAGGCCCCACGTACATGGTTCGAGTACTAACTCCTTCTAAAACCACCATTGATTCTCTTCTGACTAATGGAGCATACATTTATAACAGAAGACACAGAGTTGAACCTTCACGGTCACCAGCACCACTACCACTTCGATGCGAGAAATGTCAGACATATAATCAACATTCTACCGCAACATGCCCAAATACTACTGTTTGCGGCTACTGTTCTGGTGAACACTCCACTCGTACATGTCCAAATCTACAACAACCACCGAATTGTCACACTTGCCACGAACAACATCCGACATATAGTTACAAGTGCAAGGGTAAACCTGCCCCTACCGAAGCTCACCCTGAGTACGTGGCACCATTACATACATATAACTATTCTGCAGACGTTCCACAATCACTGGACTCTTCTATAACAGTGCGCAATATGCTTGCTTTTCTAACGCTCACTCTTCAAAATATCCAGCCATTTCATCGTTCGCATGTCTTAAAACAAATCACCCACGCAGCCAGAGAAATATTCCGTTACATTTCATGCTACTTATTCTGGTCAAAATGTCTATTTTCACACATCACCTTTGGAAACTACTGTCTAACCTACTCATCATGGATATAGTCTTTCTATTTCTCAATATTAGATCCATTTGGCAGAATAAATCTTTATTCGAAGCGTTGTTACTGGAGGAAAGAGCTGCAGTGTTTATCCTTAACGAAACCTTTCTCACTCCCTCTATGACTTGTCACTTTTCTGGATATACACTAATTCGACAAGATAATACTCTTCCTAGGAGGCGTGCAAATGGTGGAATAGCCGTGGGATTTTCTCCACGTATCCCATCACGACGACACTTTTGTAGGCTGCCAGATCTGCCTGAATATCTTATAATTACTTTATACTTCCGTAATATAGCCATAACTGTTGCCACTGTTTATATCAGACCTGGAAAGCCACTACCTACTGCATTCGTGCAATACATTTCCGATAATTATAAGAGATTCATAATTATGGCCGATTTCAACATGCACAGCAGATCACAAAGAGACAGAACTAACTTTCAAACCTTTGTCACAACTCACACAACTGGTATCATTCATGATCTTCCAAAACCCACTAGGCCTGAATCACAAAGCACACCAGATATTGTCATTACTTCTGCTAATCTCGTTTCGCAAATCCATATTGATGTTCTCGATCCATTAGGAAGTGACCATGTTCCGATCAAACTGCTCCTCCGTACTCAACATACGTCTCCCTCTCCAGAATTTCAGAGAACTAGCGTCCGTTTTGAAAAAGCCAACTGGGAACAATACCGAACATATCTATCGGCAGCAATAGAGCCATTAAAACCTCCTACATCAGAAGTCGAACTGTATCATGACATTCATACCATCACAACTTCAATCCAAGAAGCAAGTTCACTTTACATACCAGTAACTACATCAACGCCTTATCGACCAACATTGCCACCAGAATATCTTAACATTTATCACTCGCTCTCGACAGTTTTATCGAGACTATCAACGTACAAAAAATCCAGAATCACTCCGTCATCACCGGCAACTTCAGAGGATGGTCAAGAATTACATTTGTGCTTACAAGCTAAGGTGTTGGGTTAAAACCTGTAATTCACTCTCTGACGTCACTCATCCTAGCAAGTACTGGAAACGTTTTAATGCTCTTTGCGGAAAACATGCTAAAACACCATATCCATTATTAAATGGTGACTTACCTATACAAACAGATTCCGCCAAAGCTGACGCTTTCGCTGATTTCCTCCAAGACATCTTCACACCACTCAGTTCCACATCTTCATGTAGACATCCAGCTGACACAGTCAATCCATCTTCTCCTTCATTACAACCTCATGCCCTTCATACTCTTCCGCAAAATGAACCTCTAACCGAGCCAATCACAGTTCAAGATATCAGTACAGTTGTTCGCAACAAAAGAAATAGTGCACCTGGCTTTGATACAATAACCTATCGCCATATAAAAGAAAGCCCGCTTATATTGCTTACTCTGTTAGCCACGATTTTTACTTTCATTCTGCGAACTGGCTATTTTCCTGTCACCTGGAAAACTTCTAAGACGTTAATGTTTCCAAAACCAAAGAAACCTCCTGCCAACTTATCATCCTACCGCCCAATTCAATTAACGTCTACTTTTAGTAAAATCCTAGAACGTATTCTCGTAAGACGTCTTCATGTATACATAGAAAGACGCCAGTTACTTCCCATACATCAAGCAGGATTTCGCCCAGGTTATTCGATCAACGATCAACTACTTCGCTTAACAACCATGGTTACACAACACTATAACTCGGTCAAACCATCATGTCTTGTATTATTTGACCTCGAGAAAGCATTTGACAGGGTATGGCACATCGCACTTATATACAAATTAGCTCATCTTCGATTTCCTGTTCCATATATACGACTGATATACAACTTTTTATTCGGCCGTCTGTCATATGTTTCAATAAATAACTGCCTCTCACATCCTATTTTCCTTCACTGTGGAGTACCTCAAGGATCGGCTCTGTCGCCACTTCTCTATCTTCTCTATGTTGCCGATATGCCTCCACTTCCTCATAAAATACACCTATTTCAATATGCCGACGACACTGCGTTTCTTGCCTTAGGACCTACTATCCAATCCATCAACACTGCTCTACAGTTAGCAATTAACAATTTTCTTCGCTGGTGCGACAAATGGCAGCTAACGATCAACGCCACAAAAACGCAGGCCATTGTCTTCATTCCTCCGAAACGAACATCGAGAGTCAGAAGAAATCCTAACTGCCTTTCACTACAAGTAGACCAAACTCCCATCCAGGCACGATCAACTGTAACTTACTTGGGGCTCACATTCGATAAACATCTCACTTGGAAACAACATCTTCAAACAGTCACAACTAAAGCATACAATAGACTTAACTTATTAAAAAGGCTCACCGGAACGTCCTGGGGACTAAAAGCGAACACAATTCTGAACACATACAAGGCCTTTTTACGGCCTGTACTGACTTACGGAAACGTTGCATGGATTGCGGCCACCCGCAAAATTTATGAAAAGTTATTAGTATTAGAACGACATGCTTTCCGCATTGCATATCGAGTCAAATTGCCTAGTCCCACAGCAGACTTGTACAACCGAATTCAGTTTCCTACCCTTCAGTTTCATCTTGAAACTTTACGTCTCACATACATATGTTCTCGTTATAACACCCAACACCCTTTACTTCTGAATACTATGCACCACTTAGCTCTCCATCCTTCTCCATCTCGATATTGCCCTACACCGCTATCGTTACTCTATACTCTCTACTGCTACACTCTACCTCCTGACTCCTTAGACCAGGAACTCCTCATAGACTATCAAGTTCATGACCATCTTCCACTCATATTTCCATCATTTGCACGCTGAATCCATCTGCTACTAACAGAACTCCCATTGTCTACTTTGAAGCCTAGAGCAGCCCCTAGGCAAGAAGATGATTTCATCTGTCGAACTAACACTTTTAGTGTTGTGATGTGATAGCACGCCTCGCCTCACCCTTCATGCTCATTTCACAATCTATCTATCTATGGTATGCCTTCTCACCAGGTACTCATATTACTTTGATATATCAGTTGCTCCAGTTCAGGTTCGGAAAGATCCTTAAGACCTTAGCAATTATTATAATAAAGAACTTCTCTGAGACCGTCACAAAATCCCTTAAATCTTCTATTTACGCAACACTCTTCCCTAAGAGAGGGCGTAACCCTCTAAAAGGGTGCTAGTCATTATGACTAGCTATAAACAGACTGACTGACTGACTGAGGTATGTAGCAATTAAAACAGATTAATCACATTAATGAACTAGACTGTTAGGTTATTTTTGAAGAAGTGTTAATGGGTAATTTATGCTCACACTTCAAATGATAACTCGTGAGGAAAATTCCATTTTATGTTTTTTTTATTTCGAATTTTGGAATGGAGGTAAAGGGAATTTGTGTCAAATTTGGCAATGGGATTTTTCATATTTATTTATTTATCAACTCCAACAAAATTCTCTATGATCAGAAAGGATCTTGCATCGTTTGGCCTAATCCTCGTTTTGCCTAACCAATTATCTCACACTTTTATGACAGATAAAAGATAAGCTTTATGTCCGCCATTTTAGGCGAAATAAGGATACTCGTTTGGCCTAATCCTCGTTTTGCCTAAAATGGTGGACTACAAAAAAATCGCGGATATAAAACTGGAGGGAAATTTTTCGAAAAAAAAATATCCCCTACTATGTGAAGAACTGAGAAATACAAATTAGTTTTCCCATAACTAATTTGTAATAGGACTATTTGCTTTCGGAAAAATGTTTCGACAATTGTACAGTTACTTTTCCGTTCAATTTTGAAAATATTAATGCCCCCACAGGGTGTATAGTAACTATATTTAAGATGAGAGAAACACAAATTGTTACACCTGTTATTAATTTTGTTTAAAGGTGAGTGCTATTCAAAAGTAACTTTTAGTTTGCAGTTTGTTTCCAAATATCTGATATTGTCAAATGGTACTGCTAATCGGTACGTTAAAGGAAATATAGTTTATGTGTTTCTTCTTATGTAGGTGCAAAAGCTATTTTACTGTAGGTTTTGCTTATCTTTTAGACGATTTCATTCCAGTTTCAACGCTTTTTTGAAACTGTTAATGCATTATAAGAGATCCGATTGTGATTCTATTGTAATTACAATTCGTATGAAATTTGTAACTATTTCGAGCTAGATCTGACAAAAGATCCCGAAATTTGCTCATAACTTAGCAATGGATAATTGTGATCGCAATGAGTGATTTGTGACAAATCGCTCCGCTGACAAATTGCTCTTTGGATAATTCCACAATTCAAACATCTCAATGTGTTACTGACAAAGAAAAGAAAAATATATTTCATTTCTTATTATTACTTTTGAAATTACAACTTTTGAGTTGAATTTCCACTCGTTTCACTTACTACCGGCAATGTCCATAGCATAAGTCTCTGAGATGCACAATGAGATTGAAATCCGGGCTTCTCGGTGTTTTTTTCAGCAGGAAGAAGTTGAATGCTCCTCCAAACAGATGGTGGCCAACCGGGATCTGTTACGAGAGTGGTTGTCCTGCTGGTACACTCCATTTCCACTCGTATGACAGAAATAAAGATATAGTTAACTCTGGTGATCTTCGTACTTCGATACAATACGGGTGAATAGTAGGTACAAAAGGTCCAAAACATTGCTTACAGAAAAACACTATAAATCAACATGGTCTCCGTTATCTTGTACAATTCCAACCTGACATGATTTCGTTGGGCTGGCACCAAATTATAGATCACTATCGGCGTGATGAGATTGAAATCGAGACTCATCGCACCAGGGTTTGCTGGTTTAAACAAATGTAAAAAAAAAAAAAAAAAAAAAAAAATGTTCGTAAAAGTGTAAGTGTTCGTAAAATCTTGATGGACACACATTTATGGGTTATCACGTTTCACTCCCGCATATTATTCGTATTATATTCAGACCTAAATTCCCCATTCATTACTCAAAAATATTATACTACAGAAGCAACGTTTGTATTTTTTTATAAGTTTATGAATGCTTCTTCTGTGATTTTTTAAAATAGTTTGTTATTATTGTTATGCAATTTCATTCAAGGAAAAATTCTAAATATTGTTTCGTTTTAATAATGTTTACTCTTGATAAAATACATCGAAATGCTGTAGTTTTTTGGGGAGAGGAGGGTTCATACAAATCCCACGAGAGGCATTTATTGAAATCAGAAGTATCTTTGGTATTTATTTATGTATAAATGGGTCAGAGCCAAAGTGGACTCAAATAATTCTTATCTTTATTCACTTTTCTTACAGATATGCAAATTAAGTCTATTTCTTCTTCTTCTCGTTGTATTTCTCTATCTTGGACTAATAAAAGTCGTAATGAACTAACTTGGACTAAATTAGTTCTTCTGTACTCTGCAGCATTTTGAAATTTTCCATATGTAATTCTGTATAATGTTTACACTTGTGCAACTGGTTATCTTTTTGTCCTTCTGAAATGACTCTTGACAGTTACATTAACAAGTACCTAAAGATCAGCACAACGTATTTTTACCAGGAGTCCTTCATGGCAGACATATCGCATTTGGGGTCAATGAGTCCCGGTTTGGAGTTCAAATGGAGGACAATTTCTCTCGGATGTAAGCCGAGAAGTGGTTTGATTCCGCTTTAAGCTTATGTGACCCGGTTGTTGCATAATAACACCAAGATGAAACAAACTTATTTCTCTCCATATGTGATATAAATACATACAGCAAATTATTTAACCCCTTTTATCCCCGTGATGCCATATGGCAACGGAAAACAACCTTCAGAAAGCCAACAGATATATTTCTATCTACTCATTTTCCTTGTTCATTTACTAGTAAAATCTAATTCCTTAACTAGTAAATGAAGAAGGTAACAAACGAAAAACATTATTTGTTATGTTCTATGTTGTTAGGAAAGTACGTAAAACAATTCACACACACACACAAAAAAAAAATTAAAAAATAATTCGGGATAATAAGGGTTAAACAAAAAAAACCTGGTTTAAACTCAAAAAATACCGGGTTTAAACAACAACAAAAAATTGTTTATTGTTTTTTTTTTTTTTTTTTTTTTGAAACACGGTTTTTGCCAACCCTGCATCGCACCATGCTACTCGTTTTTATGGTCCAGTCACGGCATTCTTTTCCAGTGTAAAACATTAACCGTAGTGACATATAATGACAAGTAGTAACCTCGTGGGTTATCGGCTTCTGAAGTCCATACGATGAAGCGAACGTTGTCTACGAACTATCCGGCTGAACCCCTTATTCAGTTGGGTGTACGTCTTGGCTGAGGTATACTGGTGTTCGGTGCAGTGAGTAAAGTTATGAAAACATTTATACCTTGTTCTCGTACATGTGAGTTTCTTTTTACATTGTTAAATTACTGTAGATTTCCAAATTATGCAGATTCAATATTGAAACCGGAAATATATCTATAACTTACGGCAGGAATAGAGTGATAATGTGAGACATGCAACCTGTTTATCGGAAACTGAATTCTCATCGAAAACGATTTCTCATTATCTCTTACGATTTTTAATATTTAGGAATCAATATTGAAACCGAAAGTTGTACTAGTTCTTACTTTAATAGAAGACTCAAGCTGAGATGAAATCTATTTTTTTAAGATTTGGAATCTATACCATAAATCGTTTGGATCGTTAGAGAACGTGTCGATATATATACGACATATGGGTAGGCCAATGACAAAACACGTTAAATTCACTTTAAAAAAAAAATGAGATTGTGGTTGCTCTGGAAACCTTAGATGGAAAGCTATTATTTCCAAATAGTATTCAGTAGAAAAAGCCATTTTAACTAGTTGAAAATTGAGATTGAAATATGTACCAATTACCAAAATTTGTTAAATCCATCATGGCAGCAGATGCAAAACCCGTTAAATCCCTCTTCCATATTCAGTTTCATAAACTGTTAAATCCCAAACCTGCAAATAACCTAATGAGAAAAGCAGAATCACACCCGGTTGATTCCATATTTCAAACAATTTAAGGTTTCGTACTGTATAGGATTAGTTTAGTAATCTGAATATTTATTGCAACTCTTCGTAAATCATTCAAAATTTTATTTGGCAGAATTTGAAGTGTGCGCTTTCATTATTTTTTATTTTTGGACTGAAAATTGAAAAAAAAGAAAATGAAATCTTTAGTTTTACGCCCCACGGTTATGCCGGTTAGGCTAAAGGAGACGGTGATGATGAGAAATGAATGAAATGGTGGAATGAAGAAAGTGGGAGGAAACGGGAGAACCCCGAGAAAACCCACGAGCACGGTGTTTGTCCATCACAAAGTCCACATGGCGCGAGCTGGGATCGAACCAGGGACCCCAAGCACCGGAGGTGAACGCTCTACTACTGAGCCACCACGCAGCATGGACTGAAAATGGAGACACTATACGTCTTAACCTAACTGTTCCTGAAACTTTTCTGTGCTTATTTGCATTTCTTTAATAATTACTAGACAAATGCACGCAAAATCGAAAGAAAACGATACTCTAAGCAGCGATGATCATAATTTTGTTATCAGACAACACCAAAATTGTCTAGAAAACGTACAAGACACATGAAAAACTGGAAACAAAATGTAGCCAAAAAGACAAGGTGAGTAGACTATCTATGGTTAAAAGTCGTTTGGTTTGTATTTCAGGGTAACTCTTTACTTTGAACAGAACATTGTTGGATTAGGTTCTTCTCTAAACGGTCTCTTCAGCTTCAGCAGAACCTCTTTCTTAAAATGTCTCGTGTCAATTATCATTCAAAATTATAACATGCTTCTGGTACAACATGTTAAAAAATTTTGCCACTTATTTACCATTTCTGATTCTCTTTCTGCCATTGTTTTGCTCAAACTCAACATTTGTACATTTTGTTTTGCTATATTTCAAATTCATATATTGGGATAATTGGCAAATTAATATTCACCCTATGTTAGTCCATAAAAGGTTACAAACCCTTCCAAAATATAGTCATTCAGTTTAGAAATGTATACGGATAGATATAATTAACTCCGCTGGTAGTTACGAAGGGTTTGACGATTGAAAGCAGCTCAAAGCTCAAGTTTTACAAAGAGGTTTTTGAGGAATAGAAAAGCGAGAAAATGGTGATGCACAAGAGGACGACGACGATATGGATTTCCATTTAGTAGATTATGATAGGGAGGAGGTTACATAATTCATTTTTTTGCACATTTGGATCCATTATTTCCAATTTAGAACAAAATTAATGTAGCATTTATGTATCCATATTCTTTTGTGCTAATCTTGTGCAATGTATAGTTGATAATACATCCCCCCCCCATATTTTAGTAGCTATAATACTGATTTCTGACTCTGACTCCCTTTCTTTTTCATGGGTTTTGTATCTTGAGCCTCAACAAAAATGACCGCTCGTCCAAATGCAAAAGCTGTTATTTCCATTTACATACGCAAAACTTGTTAAATCCAAACTATTTTCTTCAATAACGCAATTCACAGACTAGTGTGATTATACAGCTTTCGCACTGAGAAAAAAAAATGTAGGTGGCATACTTAAAAAGATAGGTTACATGCGTAATTCCTGTAGTTTTTGGACTTAACGTACACTAGACGTATAACTGAAAACGCATGTTTTATAATACTTTCTGTATAAGTGTTCCATCTATACGTACTTTCCGTATGAAACAATATAGGCGGTCAGGATCTCACATACAAGTGGACGTATATAACATATAGCTGACGAAGGAAACATAAGTATATGCATGTGATATACGGAAAACTGTTAGATGTCAGACATCCTGCAATGGCATGATGTAACATCTAAGGGCAGTGCCTATGTAGCATACGGATAACTTATGCTCCGTACTTATTTCTATAGTGAGCAAGAGGATACCGTATATTTGTACAATATACCGCTGTCCGGAGAACGGATTTTTCTCTGTGCGACAGACCAACACTCACATTATTCGTAATTTTTTAATGTTCTCTAGTTTCTAATGTTATTTTACAATTATGACGTGTTTAAATAGTTTTTCTCGATTTGTCACAAATTTTAAAATGTGAATTTAACGGGTTTTGCTATTTGCCTACTCATATATATTGGTATATATCCATGGTCCTAGTAAATACATAAAGGAGTTTTGGTAATCCGAACTCCTCAAAAATAGTTAATATAATATTAATCTATATATTTTGCATTTCTTAATTCTTTATATACTAGGGAATTTTCTCTTATATAATTTCCCTCTAGTTGAAATTCCACGATTTTTTCTTATTGTCCGCCATTTTAGGCGTAACGAGGATTAGGCCAAACGAGGATACATTTTTCGCCTAAAATGGCGGACACAGATCTTATCATTTATCTGTCATAAAAGTGTCAGATAATTGGTTAGGCGAAACGAGGATTAGGCCAAACGTGGCGACACGATCAGAAAGTAGGCTAATGACGCTTGAATAAACGTAAAATCAATGCAAATTGTCAAACTCTGTTATTATAAAGTGTATGTTAGTATGGAACGGATTTATGCATTAACTTGACAATTTCCAGAAACAAGCACTAAGAAATATAAATTGCACACTGAAATTATATAATAATAATGAACGGAAGAAAGTTAATTACTAAAGAAATAACAAATTTTGTAAACCTTCCCTCAAATTTTGTAAACGTGTAACTGGAGAATAACATAATGCTCGTGTAGTTTCATTGCATTCAGTTGAGTACTATGGCACAAAAGTATAATGAAAATGCTGAATTCTGAGAACAAAATATACTTTAAAAAATAAATTTCTCTTTTGACTAAGAGAAATACTCATTCGTTAAATATTTGATAAATGTCGAAGATCGAAATTTACAAATAATTCAATTAAATATTGAAGAAAGTAAATGGCGTAGGGGAAAGGTGGGCAATGGCGATCACCTAAGAAAAATGGGTTATTACCAGTAGCGGCTCTATACCATAATCTGAGGTAGTTCTGCACAGTTTGTTTTTTGTATATTAAATTTCCCGTTTGCAGTAATTAATTATAAAATGTACACAAACCGTATATCTTTTAGCACTCTAATCGTTATACGTAAATGACAATTATAGTTGAAATTAACAAATATATATACAACTGTACTGTATCGCAACCAAAACACTATTGTTTTGCTTATTGGGTGTCAGTGGCGTATTTAGGATTTGTTTCGGGAGGAGCTATACTCAGCATATGAATAAACACTAAATTTTTCCTTTGGGATGCCTACAAGTTTAAATGAATTTCGGGGTTCTTGAGCCCGATAACTCCATCCTAAATACGCCACCGGTGCGTGTAACAAACTTTAAAAATACCATATCCATATCGTAAGAAACACTGTTTTCAGATATCATAAAAATTTCGGATTTACGTAATGTCTACAGGTAGAAATTTTATTAATACTACTGAATTATAAATATTTTATTGTTTGTAAATAGTCTATCCGACGTGTCTTCTGCTGTACAAAATGTCCTATTAATCTATCATTAAAGTTCGGCATGATGGATATGAAATCACGCTCGATTGATAAGGCAGCCAAAGCATTGATTCTTTCCTGACATATTGTGCTTCTCGAAAATGTTTTAACTATTTTAAAATTAGAGAAGTAACGTTCTGCTTCAGTTATTGTCGTTGGGGTAATTAGAAGAATTTCCAAAAGGTTTATGCTTTCCTTAAAAGTGTCACACAAATTGTGTTTGTTCAGAAAATTTGCACAAACTTGAACAAGGAATACTATTACTTTCAAAGCGCATAACAATTATAGTGAACACCGTTATCAAAAACAAGAGAAGGGAGCCTCATGTACGTCACGTCGTGTGTCATCGGCTTCTTCGGAAGTATTCGTGAGTTCTGAGCTGCTGGGAGTGCTTACAGTGTTGCCAACGGCAGCGGTTTCCCGCTAAATCTAGTGGTTTTACGATCGTGTCTAGCGGTGAAAATTGGCTGGCAGCGGAGCAGCGGGAAACCTAGCTTTTTAAAAAAATATTTTCAACGTATTTCAAAACATGCTACTTTTTGATATAATGTGTTACTGTTGTATTTTTCTTATCTAGGTATTGAACGAGTGTATTGCAGATGCTTGCAAATTATCTGTGTATTATAGAATTGGTATGTGGGAATGTTGCTCTCGGGACGTAGTATGTGGCAACGTTGTCTTTTTTCGAAATCAACGGGACAATCCCGTTTAATCGACTCGTATGTTCATCCCTTTCGTTCATTCACTGGATATGATCGTTCCGAATTAAGCATTCGAGACTGCCTAATTTTGTTCGAATATGGACTCTGTTCCCGCTACCACTTCCCGTCAATTAATAGTTGTTAGTTGATAGTTCTGTGGTCGGTCGTTTCTTTTTTCGGTTTATGCGGACTTGTGATACTTTTAGTGTTTCTTCGCTATAATTACCATTGTGTAGTGTAACAATGGGACGAACAAGAGCAGGTTATTCTCAAAAATTTAGAAAAGACTTGCTAATTGATTCAAACTTGAAAAGACTGGCTGTTGGAAGTTGAGGAAGATCGTACGGTAGCTCGGTGCAAATACTGCAAGTGCAATTTGAAAGCAAAATTTTGTGATCTTATAGCACATAGAAAAACTAAAAAACACGTAAGTGCACCTGAACCTTTTAGTTCAAATAGACAAAAAAAAAATCCCGGTGACAAACGTTTCTTTTGACACTGCTCGAGTCGAGGTAGGGTTGGTTTATTTACCTCGTGTCATTGTTCTATTAGAAGCATTGACCATCTTAGTGATTTGTGCAAACGCTATTTCCAAGTGAAAGAGGTACACTTACATCGTAGTAAGTGTAGTGCTATGATCAAGAATATTTTATCTCCATACTTTAAGGAGAACCTTCGGAAAGACATTGGTGACAGTGACTATAGCATTCTTCTTGATGAATCAACGTATCATTTACTATTCCGATGCACGTTCTACTGTCGTGTCTACTTATTTAGGAATGTGCAAGTTACAATCGGCTGATGCTAATTCAATTGTGAAGGTACTAAAAGTAGCTTTGAAAGATTTTGAGCTTGATTTGAAGAAACTACGCGGTTTAGGGACTGATAACGCTAATGTCATGGTGGGAGTTAACAATGGTGTGTAACAAATTGTAAAAAAAGAAATCAATTATCTCGTGTTAGTTTGTTATGTTTGTCATTCTGTGCAACTAGCTGTGTCCACGGCGGCCTTCGAATCACTCCCGAGGAATTTGGAATTTATGATTTCCGAAACTTATAATTGGTTTGATCGATCACCTATCCGGCAACAGGTGTACACAGAACTGTATAGAGCTATAAATGAAGGGTCTAATCCACTTAAAATTGTACAGGTGTCCCATACTAGGTGGTTATCAATAGAGATAACAGTGAAACGGATTCTTGCGCAATGGCTGGAGTTAAAAACGCATTTTCAAATTGTGCGGAACAGTGAAAAGTGCTACACATCTGAATTGCTTTTCCAAATGTACAGTGATCCGAATAATGAAGTGTATTTTTTTATTTTTGAATTTTATCTTAGCAGAAACCCAACACGTAAATCAATCTTTTCAATCGAACTGTGTTGACTCAAGTAAGCTACTGCAAGACCTTGTCTTGCTTATTGAAGGACTGGCAAAAAGAATAGTTGTACCAAATTGTCCAGTTAATTTGTTAACTGAGAATATTAAAAACTATGTGAGTTCCAAACCTTATCTGGGTTATGATGTTGAGAAAAGAATAGAACAACTAAAAACGGCTGGTGAGCTTACGATTGAAAATGAAAGCACAATTAGGGAAAGATGTACGAACTTTATTGTTAAGCTGATATCACAGCTTCAACAGCGTTTACCTGCAAATGTTGAAATATTGAAAAATATTTCAATGTTCGCACCAGAAAACTGTTTGAAAGTGTTAAAGGATCCGATTATTCTTTTGGCGGAACTCATGGGCTTTCCTAAGGAAACCATAACAAAAATTGACTTTCAATGGCAAAAACTCACGCTAGTTGAGTGGAAAAGAACAGAAAATTCTACAGCGTTTTGGAGTGAAGTTCAAAAATATAAGGATGCAGCAGGAGAAAACCCTTTTCGTGAACTTTCTAATCTCGCTTTGTATCTCCTTGTTTTACCATGGTCAAATGCAGAAATAGAGAGAGCTTTTAGCCAGCTCAATCTCGTGAAGACGAAACTTAGAAATCGAATGGGAAGAGAGATGGTTGACGCTATTCTTACTACTCGTACAGGGTTTAGACGACTCGGGAATTGCTGCCATGATTTCGATTTACCTATTTCCATATTACAAAACATTCATACTATGACAAGAGCAACGTTCTCCAATGTATAAGTTGAAGAAAACGAATCAGAGGAGGAATTAGCTCCATTAATGAATTAGCGGTAAGTACTTCTGTGCTTTAATATTTTAGTGCATAGATTGGGATTAATTAAAATATGCAGCTTTTTCAGATGTAGCGGAATTTTTAGCTATATTTGTAGATCGCGATATTTTTTTGGTGGAATTCTGGCGGTTTCGGTTTTCAATTTAGAGGGATTTTGTGCAAACTCGTTGGCAACACTGGGAGTGCAGCCCTGGTAAGTCCTACCCAAGAATCAAGGAAAACGTAATACAGTGCGGATGGTGAAGATTTTGGTTTCAATGCTAAAGCATAGGGCAATCCGTGCACAGCTCTTGCAATATTATTAAGCTTCAGAAGGTGTTTCCAGTAATACTACGATATGTAGCATATCCAGCAGTACAATTTCAGGACACCGTTAGAGCAAATATCATCATTACATGTTATTACCTTGATTAAATTAAACACAATTTAACTCAATTGAAAATACATTTATGCCACTAAAATAGATGGTAGTTTTGCAGTTCTGCAGCACTTATAGGCAAGCCGCCCCTGGTTATTACGCAGTTTCATTTGCAAAATATATTGAAACAAATTTGTAAATACATACTCCAATCCTTCTACAATAAGTGTGTAAAATAAAAAGAGGATCATTCTTTCAGTTTGGGAACACGATGGAAAAAACCCAAATTGCTACTTTGGTCGCCATTCCCATCACATGTTGGTGATCCGATCACAGTACAAGCTTAATAAACACACATAGTTCGATAGGCATTTCTTTTCTTTTTTTCTTTTTGCTAAACTGCGCCTTCGAAAGACTGAGAAACGTCAACTGAATGTTTTATTGACGTTTTTTCAAAGACACATCACAGATATATCCACGTGGTGAGTCAACAGCAGTACAGTCAGCATGCATTCACGATCCACAAAGGTTACACCGATACCAAAGTTTCAGTGTTTGACTAAAGTAAGCGTATTACCTATCTTAGGTCTAGCCTCTTTTATATTTTTTGACTGGAGAAGTACTCCAAAAGTTTGTTGGGAATGGTGATCACCATGGCAGTAAACCGATCACGTTGATCGGCATTCCCAACATTGCGCCAGTTTGAAAATTGAGCTGGTTATACTGTAAAACGTTTTTTGAAATATAACTATGTGTCGTGCATTAGACGTAAATATAACTTTTTATGAATTTTAGTAACTTCTAGATCTTACAACCTAAATTGTACCTATCGTAAGTTGAAATATGTAGATTCTTATAAGAAAATCAACGAAAACAAGTTTCAGTACGCTGTAGATTTCAATTTACTCTGACAACTTCAACAACATACAAGAAACCTTGCTACAAGAGACAGATGACAGCACCAGTTTGACTTTTCCTCGGATCATGCAAGAGGGCAAAGTGAGCTGATCGCCATTCCCAACAGATTGCCATTCCCTCCTCTCCCCTACAGTAGTTTTAATTTTCACATTTTATAAATTTTGAAAATTTTGTAATTAGTACAGAACGTGGGGAAATTAAGAGCAAAATGGAAGTTTCTATCTTTCGAGATGGGATTTTATAAAGTTCCTGGTAGGCACAATTGATTGTCAATAATTACCCGTCGTTCAATGCCATTCCTAGCGTAATAGTGTTAGATCTAGCACATTTTTGGACATACTAGTACCCAACTAGTATCTTGGTGTTTGCATTATCGTGAAATGTAGCATATTTTTTTTTAAATCCATAATGTTTTCTTCCGTGAGTTTGAGCATGGATAGTTAAATGACCCAAGGGGAATAAGCTTGAAAATTTTTTTAAAAATAATGGCAAAGCAATAAAAAAAATACACACGTTTTTCTTATGTCAACTTGAAGTGTTCCAACCGCACTCCGAAAATGTCAAGGGTCTTCGGTCACTTCTCTGACACCTCCAAATTGTACTTTTACAAAAGAGATTGTATTCTATTTTCATTTGTCATTTACAAGAAACTCAAATGTTTGTCTAAAAAAAGAAAAAAAAATGTTACTTTTTTATTATGTAACCCTGAAATCTGTCAGCCTGTGCGTACTGACTCTTTCCGTTTCTAGGACAAAATTTTCGAGAAACAAAAAAAAAAGAAAAGAAAAGAAAAAAACATAGAATAGAATAAATTATATTCAGACTCGTATCTTAAAACAAAATAAGTAATGTCTAGGGTAATTAACTTAATAAACAGGTTTATAACCCAGAATCTTATCTACATATGAAATCATAACACATGAGTTACCTCTATTAAAAGTTTATTTAGAAAAAGTTGATAATTCTACGAAATATCTTTCTTTAAAAGTGTATGAGATATAACTGTTGGGTATTCTCTTCTCTAATTCCTTAATTTTTGTCTAGTTTTAGTAAACTTTATTAAGCTAAGGTTTCTCTAATTATGTGCCTGTGGCAGACAGAAGGGTTAGCCCTCACTAAAAGCGTCCTCTGTCAACCTTAACTTATAAAGGGCATTGACTCACTACATCAAAAGCCCTGGCCTACGACCCTATTTCGTGTACTCCCTTAAATAGGAGATGCACTAGAAAGATATCTATCAGAATACTGATTATAGGGATAGGTAGGTAAGGAGAATGAGTTCGCCTTATAGTAGCGAAAGATCCCTAAATAGATCTGGCAGGTAAAGGTTAGATAAAAACCATACTCCCTGAAATAGGATGTGTGATTCAAAAAAAAAAAAATTTAAAAACTCTATCAGTAGCCTCTCACGAGTCTACTTTGAGGGATCGAACCCAGGAATCTGTGTTCAGAGTATTCATAAAAACCTAATGTGTCCTACAAGAGGAACAAAATACTTTATAACCGACCAAAGCCGTATACAGCTTCAGTTTTGAACACGTACTCAAAATTCTAATATCAGGGAATTGTTAATCTAAATGCCATATCCACCTAAATATGGAATGTAGCATTTCAAGGATCAAATCCTGTCCCTATTCTACAGAGCTTAATTCCCTAGCAAAAATCTGTTTCTTGAATTAGTATAAGAATTATTCTATATCTCTTCTTCTCACAGGACCTCATTTTAGTCCAAGAAAGAAGTCCCTTAAAAATGAAAACCTACTAGAAGGTAGAACCTAATATAGCTCATGCCTTCTGCCCTATTTAAGACTCGGAGGACCTAAAGAGTCTAAGCAAGACCTCCGTAATACTCCCCTTCCATTTACTTACGGGGAGAAAGAGATCCCACTCGGCTCACCGAGACGAGTAAGTCCTATAGACTACATTTTGGATACTGTTCGAAGTCTCCCCAAGACTAACGGTCAACTGACCTCTTCCCTGTAAAAATTTTCCGTATATATAAGAAAGCTATTATATCATAAGCTATGTAGAAAAAACGAGTGGAAGGGAGGAGGGTTCTCCCACCAACAAGAAGCTTTCTCTGAATGCATTGAAACTGACTGTTATTCTCTGAAACAGAGTTGCTATCTAACTATTCTTTTCACTAGAGGTATTTTTATATAATAGCTGAAAATATAAATAATATAAACATACATAGTAAATACAACAATTACATTTACATACAATTAATAATAACAATAATTAATTACCCAATGACCAGATCTGGATTTCTTAACCTAATAATAATAATAACTTAAACTATATAAATCGATACCAATATACAGATATAAAACAATATTTAAATTTAAAGCATTATTTAAACATAAAAACCAGCAAGTGATCCAAAAGTGTCACTTGCACAAAATACGTGCTTACAACCTTATAGTTGGGTAACATTCAATCAGTGGTTTAAACAGTTCGAGCCCTAATTCACGACTTTATTATTATTATTTTTTAATTAAGAACATATTTTAATATCCCTGTTGAAATGAATAAACATTATTCATTTTGTATTTTGTATTTCGAGTGTTACATTTCAGCCCAGAGTTCGCATAATTATAATCTAGTCTACTACCTTTTTCTGAAATTCACTTAAACACACCACCTTGATATTACCTTTTTATTACAATAAGTAAAGAATTAAACGTTTACACCTTTTAAATATTGTACATGTTCATTATAAAAGATGGATCTTCCGTTATATATTATGTTTCTCGTTTCTATGACGACTAATAACACATATCGTCAGATTACCATGTTAACAAAATATCAATAATAATAATATCAGAAAATAATTAATTTTATTTCTTTTCATATTTTCTTCTTCTAACTAGCTTGTGCATATTTCAATAGCACATATTGCCCGTAAATACAAGAAATGATATTTGAAATTACATGTAAAATACACAATATCATTATAAAGTCTTCGTTTGTTTCCATCTCTTTTTATTGTTATTTAAAAGGTGAAGCAGGCAGATATTTAATTTCACATTGCTTGTGTAGTGCTTCGAAGAAATCTTTGAGTTTTACGTCCGACGCTTATGCCGGCTAGGCTAAAGGAGACGGTGATGATGAGAAATGAATGAAATGGTGGAATGAAGAAAGTGATAGGAAACGGGAGAACCCCGAGAAAAGCCACGCACACAGTGTTTGTCCACCGCCCCTGCGCGTAGAAGAGATTCGTGTGTATCTGAGCATATGAATTGGATATCGAATTTGCATTCCTTTCCGAAGGTTCGTTCCGCTTATTCTTAATTTCATATTTTGTGCACTGACATTTAAGGTTGGTGCAAAGGGACAAGTTTTGCCGATAGATGTCACTACAGTCTTCGTATCCCTCTCATGTATTTTTTACCTTTCAAGAAAATTCATGATTTCTCTTACAAATTTCAACCTAGAAACTCCAAATTTTTAGAGAAGGAACTTCATAACATATCGAAGGCAAGAATCCGTGCCGACTTTTTATTTAGAATTTTCCTCATTGTTGAAATGGCTTTTTTTTTTTTTTTTACAAAAGTGTCATTCCGATCCAATGGATGGCGGGTCGTAGAAGGCAGCACCTTCTCTGTGGTCAGAGATATTTTTAACTTTTTGATTTCAGGCTATATAATAATGTGGATTGAAGTAGGGAACTAATAGCAAAATCAAGCTGACTAGAATGTGTCAGAGTTGGCTATTGTTTTAAAATGCTTCTTGAGTACATGTACGGAGGTTATGGGCAATAGATACGGCGGCCAGGATTACACTGATCTATGGCTTCCGTGCAACCGTATATGATGATCCAGTGGTGGGTAGGCATAGCGTAGTAAAGCAGGAACTTGGTCCAACAGCTCATGGACGATGGGTTGTGCCAATTGGATTCGTGTGGCTATGTAGCGTTGGCGTAGATGGTAGAGACGTGGCAAAATTGTTGGAAATTACGTACGACGATATATTGCAGCAGTGGGAGTATCGAAAGCGACAGAGTAGGCCAGACGTAAGGCGTGTCTTTCGAGAACTTTCAAACGCTCATATAAATTTGGTGCTGCTGATAACCAGGCAAGATGTCCATACGTGATGGTGGGCGTACAAAGACTTTATATGTTAGCAGTAGAATTTTTGTATTTAGACCCCACGTGGTACCTTTAAGGTTTCGTAAAAGGTTCAAACGGCGCCGGGTATTAGCTTCCAATTGTTTCAGATGAGGCTTCCAAGTAAGATGTTTGTCGAATATTTCACCTAGATATTTGAGACTCTTTTAAATTGGGATTGGAGAGTCAAAAAGTTAAATGTAGACGTTCCGGATTGCGACTGTTACAGTATTTATTGCGTTTGAGCTCAAAGAGAGTCATTTGAGTCTCAGTTGAATTCAGCTTGAGCTTCCATTTCAGGCACCATGTAACTAATTTGTCCAAAGCTGGTTGTAGGAGTTGATTAATGCGATCAACAGAAGATCCCAATGCTATATAAGCGGTATCATCAGCAAATTGTAAGGCATATAGTGGGGGCGGAGGTTGAGGCATGTTCGTTACATAAATAATATATAATAAAGGAGGTAAAACAGATCCTTGGGGCACACCGGCGCGGAGTTGAAAGATGTGTGACTTTGCCATGTTGATCTGAACTAAAGCTGGCGCTGATGTAGAAACTTGGCTATTAATCGGACATAGCTGTGAGGAAGCAGACGTTTGAGTTTATAAATTAACCTCTCATGCCAAACACTATCGAACGCATGTTCAATATTAAAGGAGATCAAAACAGATGGTAAACGCTTATTAAAATGGTTGACAAGTAGTGTAGAAAGTTTGAATAATTAGTCAGCAGTGCTATAGAGTGGACGAATCCAGCTTGAATAATTGGTAGTTTGTTCGTGATATTGGCTACTCCTCCATTGACTCGTAGTGCCGGAACAGTGTTTTCCACATGGATCATTGTATAGTGTGGCAATCGGCAGGAATGGGACGAAGTAAGAAAGGTTTCATTTAGTAAGAATGCTGTGACGTGCTGTTCAAGAATAAGATGCTCTAATAGAAGTTTGTTTTTTGGAAGGTAACGTATATTGAGAAACAAAAAGACTAGAGCCATAACACGAAGGAATTTAATCGACGGATTAAACATGTGATTTATGAAAGTGCGCAGTATTTCCTGAATAAGTAGCAGTGAAAGAAACATGGAAGGTAGTTTTGGCTGGGAGTATAATTTGTTGAAATATATGAGGTCTAAAAAGTAGGTGGATATTTTGTAACGCCAGTGTTAAGAAAGTAAGAAGTTGATCGAGATTGCCGGGAGAGTCGAGCGGATGCGGAGTGTTATGTGGTTGGGCCGGAGGTCTCAGTGGAACAATCAACCCAGGACGTTCCTGAGCAGGTTCTGGCTTTGCTTTACACCTGTAGCTGTATGTTGGATGTTGCTCATTACAGATAGCACATTTGGAAGGTTGATAAAGATTATTCCAAGCGCGCGTAGTGTGAGGTCAGCGAAGTACCCACATTTACTTGTATTTTTGCAGTCTATCGTGTGGTGTGAATTATACAACTGGCAGCGTTCGCACCGTACTGGCATAGAAGGAGTAGTCCGTGAAGATTCTACTCGGTGCGTGTGGTTATAAATTGATGCTCCGGATGCTAGATGTTCATCAATGGTCTCTTGATGTGAAGTGAGCACACGAACCATATACGTTGGGCCCCGGTCATTGCGAATCCTAAGTACATTGGTGATCGTGTGTCCGTCGAGGGTAAGTTCTTCTTGGATCTCCTGATCTGTATATGATGGATCTACACCGCGTATGACAACTGAAAGAAAGACTGGGCTTCTTGGAGGCGGAGGTTGCTTCCGTCGAGGTGTGTTGAGTGCTTGCAACTTCGCGTTTTTGCCAAAATTGTCGATCGGTACCTTGTTTCTGATCGTCCTACACAGTGATGAATCTGTTGTCTTCAAAATAATACCATTTCTGGTGTAGATGATGTGTGCAATGGATGCCCGTGACAGGTATTTCCGAAGTTGGACCGCAGTTATCTTTGGAGTGGTGAATCTTGGATCGAAGTTGGTAAGGAGTATCGAGTGAGTTGAAGCTGGCTGCTGATTGTCTGGGATACGGTGGCTCCTATATCCATTGGCCCTAAGTCTAATTCTGTTGATGAATCTACGTGGTGCTTCTTCGCAGGAGGAGAATGCTGAAGACGGGTGGCGTAGCTATCATTCTTGTCTTATGTTTGCGGTGATCTCGATCGGATGGATGAATGAAAGACTACAGATGCTGCTGATTCAATCGATCCTACTGAGTCTGTCCGTTTGAGATGATGCTTGATTGTGTTCTTAGTACGAGCTGAAGATTCGTCCTTTCGTAGGTTCACCTTGGTAATGCTCGTTCAAGGTCCGCTAACAACTTGTGGTAAACCATGTTTTCCCTTGTTCTTACGACCTCCAATTCAGCCTCAGTCTGCCATGATCTTCTCACGGTCACGGTTACGGTTATTTTTCAGGTTTTGATTCGAGTATCGGGCCATGGTCCTTGACTCGATGAGTTTTGTTTTAATATATGGGTTGGGATGATTGATGGATTGTTTTGATTACATCGTTTGTTCTCTACCACTGATGTCTGAGCCAGCAACTGTCGCTGGACAGGTAATATCAATCTTTTAATTAGTTTGATCACGGACGGAGTGTACGGTTAACATTGCGGTGCTAGTTGGCTGTGCCTATAGTAGCGAGTGTTGTATTGATACGTCTGGGTATCTTTCTCCGGATATGTTGATATGTAGATGTGTGAGGACCTCACGTACGCTGTGTAGTTCTAGATCTTCTAATATTTGGTTGTTTTGGTATATTTATCATGACCAGTGATTAGGCGACCTGCTTTGGTTTGTACGCTTTCTGAGGTTTTGATATGACTCGGAGCTGCGTGCTGCCAGGCCGGAGAAGCATAGGTTAAGGTTTATAGTATTATTGCTTTAAGGATATGTACTCTTGTCCTATAGCTGAGAGATGCACAGCGTAACATTACGTACAAGGCGGATAATTTGCGGAGTGCTCGTTGTTTAATTTCTGAGATATGGGTGGCAAAGGCGAGGCTTTGGTCCAAACGGATTCCTAAATATTTTGCATGCGGGGATTCAGGTATGAGTCTCCCTTTAAAATATAATGTAGGATGATCTTGATGTCTTCGTTTAGTGTACACAACAGCCACACTTTTTAACGCACTTACTTGCAATCTCCAGTTCCTTGCCCAGTTTTGCAATGCGTTGAGTTGTTCTTGCATGTATCGGTAGCAGAAATTTAATTTATGGCTGACAGTGATAAACGCAGTATCGTCTGCGTAGGTTGTGGGGAAGCAGCGATGGTATACAGGTGCATCTGCTGTATATAGTGTGTAGAGTAACGGGGAAAGTACTGCTCCTTATGGTAACCCAGCTCTAATTGGTCTGGCAGAAGGAAGACTTTGTCCATAGGACCTCTCAAATAACGGTTTTTGAGGTAGAAATTTAGCAGTTTGATATATGGATCAGCAATACCTTGTTATAGTAGTTTGTACAATAGTCCTGACAACCATACCCGATCAAAAGCTTTTGATATATCGAGATAGACTCTTAGTACATATTGCCGTCGTAGGAAACCGTGGTTATGTAGTCTACTACTCTCACTAATTGTGCTGTCTTACTGTGTTGCAGGCGAAAACCAAATTGATGTGTGGGTATCAGAGAATAAACTTTAGCATAATGTTTCAGCCTGGTGAGCAGCAAACGCTCAAATAGTTCTTGACTGTCTTTCCTTTCGTTTCTGCCTATCTTGCCATTATTATTCGTCTAAGAGCAAGTTCTCTAATATATTTCCTTTCGTCCGTTATCATAGTCAAGAGCAAGTTTTCTGGATGAACGAAAATGCGTTTCTCTCAATTCCAGGCTCTCGTAGAGTTTCAGGGAGGTATCTTGTTGTAGCAATTGCTTCAAAAAGATGTTTCGAACCATCTGAAAATGGCTTGTTTTAATTTTACATACGAACGCAATATAAAAAGTGCCAATTCTATAAGGCCTTCTGAGGGATTTTCAGTACACATGTACAACCTAAGAATTCTGTTTGCGGTTGTCAGCCATCTTGAGTGCGACATAGGGCCAGGGTCTCGATAGGACAAGTCCTTCGGACATTCCCCTGCATTTACTGATCTTGAAATATCCAAAAGGTACTGCTGGTCTTTGCTGAGAATTTGACGGTCTACTTCAGGGATTATGCAGTCAACTCTTTCAAATTCAACTACAGGTAATCTTTCAGCCATTAAGCAGTTCACCGATCGGCCAACAAGGCTTTAGGACCTGTTGTTTCCCCATCAATGTGTTGAAATAAGTGGCGGAGAGGCAACTCATTAAAATGGAGAAGACATACAGCCCACTGCAACGGTCTACCTATATGAAGTTCAATTTGCCGAATTACACCATTCTTCCATTCTGTATTGGTAACAGTACTATCACAGCCAACAACATTTAATTCGTCCAAAGAAATGTCAACTTCAGTCAAGTAGAAAATTATGCTGGAAGCGATATCAGTAGAAGTTCCCGAAAGAGTGATTACTAGATTTTCTGGGAGGTTGTGAATTGCTGGAGTGTGGATACGATATGGGATGTGAGGTGAAAACCCAACAGCTACCCCGCCATTATCCCGACGTGCTGGTAAAGTATTATCTTTGCGAATGATCGTATACCCTGGTATTTTGCATTTCATTTTAGGAGTCAGATGTGTTTCATTAAGGAGAAAAGCATTGAGTTTCTCCTCGAGTAACAGTTGTTCAAATAGTATTTTGTGGGTGCAGAGAGAACGTATGTTAACAAACAGAAAAACAATACCCATAATGTCCATACTGTGATGATATTTAGAAGGTTTGTGAAGATGGGAATGTATGAAAGTAGGCAGTTGGACCATTGTAAGTCGCTTGAAACTGAAGATGGAAGACTGGTAGAGCACCATACTGGACGTGTTGTAGAACTAGGGACGTGCAAACGGATGGATGTTTTGTAGAGTAAGAGTAATGAAAGCAAGAAGCTGTTTAATATTTATTGGTTGATCAGATGTGGTGGGTTCGGAAGTTTGATTCTGTGCGTCATGCATTCTAAGTGGAACTACTAGTTCAGGTTTGGCTTCTTCTGAAGTAGGTTTGGCTTTGCGTTTATAGCTACAGACTGGATGACGTTCATGACAGGTTGAGCACTCTGGTGGCCGTTGCATATTTGGACATGAGCGGGTAGGATGAGTGCCACCGCAGTAGCCACATTTAAACGGATATTCGCATTTAGGTGTAGGATGAGCGTATTCCTGGCATCGATCGCAGCGTATAGAGGGAGAAGGCGATGTTTGGATGGTTCCACTCTATCTATTTTCTTGTATATATGAATGGTCCATGTTCAAGCAGATCGTCAATAGTTTCCTGCGACTCTGTCAGTACCCTGATCATTTAAGTAGCTCCTCGATTATTTCTAATGCGAATGCATTTTTTGAAGGTATATCCCTCTTCGATTTCTTCATCACTGTAAGACGGATCTACACCGCGGATGACTACGGATAGAATAGGAGTTCGTCTAGGTGGTGGCATTTGTTTCTTAAGGTGGTCGTTCAGTTTTGTGAGTTTTGCTGTTTTTCCGAAAATCTCAAAACTATGTTTGTCTAACTGTTGTTGCGAAGGAAGGTAATTGCGATTTAAAGATATATCAGTTTTGAGTTTGTATGATCTATGTTTCTTCAGACCGTGGTCTGTATTTGAGAAGTTGCTGGAGTAAAAGTTTCGTGTTCCAGAATTTCGGATCATAATCCTGGAGTAGAAAGTTGAGTTTCTATCTGTGGTTTCCGAGGAAATTGTTGAATGCCATCAACAATCATAAGGCGAGACCTGTCGTATGCTGATATTGTCATCATGATGCTTTTTACGAGGTGGAGATTTTGGATTAGATGCTGGGTCATCGTCAATAGGATTACCCTCTAATCCTTAATCGTTATCTGAAGTTACAAAAGCGCCCTTATAACTCATGCGCTTCTCTACCTTCGTAGAGACAATAGAAGGTGTAGGAACTGCAGCTGGAAGACCAGAATTTTGTCCAGTAGTCAGACAAGATGATTTCTAGAACGCTGTGTGTGTGTGTAGCAGATGTCTGTTGCAGTACAGATGATGTGATGAACGAAGAAGCAAAAGCTTCCAAAAATTAGTACACTAATGTGTACGGTAGTGCAGCCTCCGCTCGGGTGAAACCCTAGGTCTCTCTCACTCAAAAACTGAGAACGGCCACGCTTGCGTCCACAAACGCGTAATATTCTCAGCCTAGACTTGACACTACAGGAATGCCTTTAGTGAAAAAGCTGGAAACCAGCTAAGGATGGTCTTGAGGTCACGGTCACGGTCACGGTAGTGTTGTAGTTTTTGTAGTGTATCGGGCCGGAGCCCCTTACTCCATGAGTAGGATGGTATAAAAATGTATAAAGATGTGTTAGTAGGATATTACTATTGTTTTGTTATGGATAGAAGTCTACAGCTGCAACTGTTGCAGAGTAGCTGATTATGATTTCACTATGATTTTTGGAAAGATAGTAAAGACGTGACGTGCGATGGACGTTTCGGAGAGTGCATTCAGTGCCGATGTTAGGTATGGCTGGATTAATTTGTCTGGGTAACGTACGCCACAACTTACTGTGCAAATGCCATAGAACTTCTCTAACAGTGGGTAGCTCTAAATCTTCCAGAATCTGACTGTTTCGTGTGTATCTGTCGTGACCAGTGATTATACGACCAGCTCGAGTTTGTACACTTTCGAGTGTTTGTATATGACTGGGTGAAGCATGTTGCTAGGCAGGGCATGCATAAGAGATTGTAGACAGGACTATCATCTTGAAGATGTGAACTCGAACCTCATGGGAAAGTGAACTGCAGCGAAAGATGGGGTATAACGCTGATGTTTTTTGTAAAGCTCTTTGTTTTATGTCCCTGATGTGAGCGGCGAACGTTAGACCACGGTCGAAAGTCACACCCAAATATTTGACGTGCATAGCGTGAGGAATGCGAGCGTTCTCATAGGTTAAATTTCGTGGAACACGGATGCGTCTCTTACTGTGAATGACAGCACAGCTTTTGTCTGCATTGATTTTAATCCTCCAACGTCTTGCTCATTTCTGAAAACCGTTTAGTTGTCTTTGTATGTAGATGTAGCACTCACTGTGCAAGTAAGCTACTGGTCGTGAGAAAGGCAGTATTGTCAGCATATGTTGCGAAAAAGCAATATGGTAAGGTCGGGAGATTTGCCGTGTACAGATTATATAAGAGCGGTGAAAGTACAGCGCCCTGTGGAACACCTGCTTTGATAGATCTAGACGTGGATTTGACACCGTCAACAGACATAGGAAATTTTCTGCCAATGAGGTATGAACGAAGTAAATGTAGAAGACGATCCGGGAAACCTTGGGTGTACAGCTTATATAATAGTCCTGCTAATCAGACAGGTAGACTCCAAGGGTGTGTTGTTTCCTGTTAGAAGCCGCTGTTAAGTGAACCACTACTCGTACGAGTTGTGTTGTAGTGCTATGTTGGGCACGAAACCCAACCTGATGGAAAGGTAGGAGGTTTCTATTAACTACATGTTGTTTCAACCTCCAGAGTAACACACGTTCTAAGAGTTTACTCAAGGGCGACAGAAGACTTATTGGTCTATAGTTTTCCGGGAGCAGTGGATTCTTTCCAGGTTCGGGGATGGTGATGACACGAACTTCCTTCCGGGTCTTGGGGTAGAAGAATAATTGAAATATGGCATTAAATAAATAGGTTTAAAAACAGTAGTTTTCTAGTTGGATGTTTTAGGATCTCAGACCGAATCCCATCGGGCCCAGATACTGTCTTTCCTGGCAGACATTTTAGGTGTCTTTCTATTTCCCGAGGTGTTACTATGGTGATGTCATGTGTAGGGTTTTGTGTTCTTATGCTATATAATGTGGTTCGGATGTGCTGTTTGAGGTGGGGATCGAGGGAACTGTTCTTCTAGAGAGTCAGCGAAAATGCGACTGAGGATCTTCTGTCAATCCCTGAGGTCCTTGTATGACTCTAGCTTTGGAAGCATTTGCAGCACGTTGGAATGATTTGGAGTATGTCCAAATTTTACGGTCATTTACTGTGACATTTTGAAAAGTGTCTTCTCAGTGAACTACATTTTGTAGACTTTACTGTGAAAAATAAATCACGTTAAATGTTGAGGTCTTGATGAAATATCTATGAAATATACACAAAATCCTCAGGAATCGAAAAAAACTTGCCCGTCTTTCCCTTTTTTTTCTACAAAAGCAAAACAAAATAAGTGTTCAGCCCCTCGTTTATACCATGTAAGTAAAGAAGACGAATGATTATCAAAGAATTGGTGGAATGAGAATGTGAAAGATAACAGAAGGACCCCGACAAATCCCACGGTCACAGTAAAAAATTGGGTATTTTTTTTAAAAAAAAATAGAGACGAATAATCCCATGCTGTAGTATTGTTAATTTAATAAAATATTTATTAAATATAAGCAAGAATGTTATTGAAACGATTCCAAGCAAATTGTAACATTCGATTTTCACTATCAAGTAAACTATCTCATTTTGTGTGGTAAGCAGAAATCTACAAAACTTTTCTCATGAATCCTATAGAAATTTTCAGGTTTAAAATTTCGTCCTGATATACTAAACGATGTAAACTGTTATTGCAAACACAGATGAACGAAGCAATGAATATCCAAAAAAACACTTGTTTGGCATTTAGAGCTCATGGCAATTGTAAATCTGTTTTATTATTAATAGGACCCGGAAGTTGAGGAAAAATTCTCTTTTTTACGACTGCCCGAAGACGAGGCTTAACATAATATATGTTCATTTTCGGTTATTGTAGGCCAGAAAATGGTGGATTTTATTTGTACTTTTTTTGCCTTTTTCGGCGTTCCTTGTTTATTGGTCTTTTTTAAGCTTTCCATACGTCTTACAGTTCTTTTTCTTTTTCACCATCTTTCAATAGTATATTTACCAAGGATGTTATAAAATAGAGGATCTGCCCATACGTATCTTCATCCTATGAACTCAGTGAAGCCAAGAAACAATCGAGCATCGTCTGAACCGGTACGTCAGATTGGTTACTCTCGTTTCCGCCATGATTGTTGGCTCGAAACATTGCGATCTTAGTGGCGCGGAGCGGGCAGAGTAGGTGTGGCGAAACTGTGACGTATGGCTTCACGATTTTGTGGTATAGGCAGATCCTCTATTTTATAATATCCTTGATATTTACTGGTGATTAACTTGAATCACCAACCTCTTGAACATCTTTCCTTTGGTAAAGGAAATTCAAAAGATAATACATTTGTCAACGACTTTACTGATAAGACCAGATCTGCAACAATCACAAGTCAGATAACGAGGCTTAACAATGTCCTCCAGCAAGGGGGAGTGAGGGTGGGGATTTTTTCTTATTTTAATTAGTGCTTCAGTTTGTGGAAGAAGGACAGACCGTTAACCTATCAGAAGCTTGTATTTCTTGAGAAATATATTAACTAAATATGAAATTCTAATTAAATTGGGCCTTATTTCTACGTCCTTTTTTCGATATATTTAGGTCTTTTTATACAGTGTTGCCACAGTCCTAGCTCTAGAGTGGGCTGAAAAATAGTACCAAATTGAAACAAAAAGGGCTGAATTCATTTCTTTATACCAATTGTAAAAGAGTAAAGTTCTAGAACACTCTTCCCCTCTTCCATGAGTCTAAATAAAAAAAAAAAGTGTTCTTTTTAAAAATTACTTTAATAAAAACATCCAAATAGGAGGATCCCGAACAACCATGGAAGTATATGAAAATTTTCTCATACGTAGGAAGTATAATAGAGGCCGCAAATTAAAAGGGAAAACAGTTATCATCTTCGGTATATATTGTAAGGAAACCAAACGCGCCTTTATTACAAAGTGACCAATAAACCTAAACGGTATTATGGCTATATATGAAAAAATACATAAAACGAGGAACAAATCAATCATCTCCGAGTTCGCGTGTAAACAGTACGTTATAATAAAATTTTAAAATATAAATTATCAGGATGTGCCCATCTAGCATCACTTGTTTCGCGGTTTAGTTCGAATTACGAATTTCGCACACAAAGTTCATGTCGTTATGCGATGCAACTTCACAGAATAAATGTTCAACATCATTTTTTTAAAGAGTCCAACACACAGTATGAGTAACATGAGATGTAGGAAAAGCCTTACTGACACTTTTGAAAATGTGTATTTATATTTGTTAAATAGTGCTGAATTGGGTGAAATTGTACCAACTTTTTCACAAAAGGGGCTGAAAATGCCAGCGTGGTACCAACGGGCCGATGAATGACAAAAAGGGCTGAATTTGGTACAATTGTACCAAGTGTTGCAACAGTGTTTTTATAGGTCTTTTTAGCCACTCTTTAGACCTTCAACTTCCGAACTTTAATTATTAATAATAATTTATTTGTTTTATAATCAGTTATTTAACTCGAAAGTAAAATAAGTAATACGAAAAATTAACAAAATGCATGTAGTTCAGAGTTTCTCCGTCTAGTGTCACTACTGTTCAGGCATATTCGGTTTCTCGAGAACGTGCTACGTGTTGTCTCCGTTCATGGCGCTACTATACATGCCATTAGATGTTCAGTGATTTTTGCGTTCTTTTTTTATGTAGTTTTTGTTTTATTTTTAAACATTATTTTTACTTTGCCATGCCTTCGGCTCTCTGTACACTGTAGGCTAAAAAAGCGCTAAATTAAAAGATCTAATTGTTTACATAGACTATATTTATTTATTTGTTTATATAGAATTGCCCACCAGCCATACTAAGCTCCATACCATATTTATGCAATTGTTCAAGTTCTTCGTTACGCAAAATATTGTGTTGATTTAAATTGAATGCACCATACCATATATACAGGGGCGGATGATGGGCCGAGGAACCCTGGGCGTCATCGTCAGGGCGCGCCAAAACGAGCCTCAAAAGTTAAATTTTGTAACATGATTTTTTGATTTTTTTGGTTTATATTTCATTTCATTTCATTTATTTGCCTGCTTCATTAGCTTACAAAGCATGAGAAATTCTCATAAAAGCGTTACAGTTGTCAGAAAGAAAAGAAAGAAAAAAAAACATACAATATTTTCAAGTGCCAGAGGTATACATCATGCATCTTTCCAAAACCACATAATAGGATATATTAAGTATAAAAAATGACAATTTACATCTAATTAGGTAACTGTTTGTACCACACCAGGCATATACTCACGGGTAAGTATATGACTCTTCACTTAATGAGTCATTTAAATATTCTTTAATTGTATAATAGCACTTTTCAGTGAGTAGATTATATAAAGTCTTACCAAGAATGGAAACATTGGTCATATTTTTCAAGTACAGAGGAAGTTTATTATACAATCTAACACAATTCATGTACACGGTTTTGCTTATATTAGCATATTTTTGATGCATCACAAATATGTCACTACCTTGTCTTGTATTACGGCTATGAACATTTTTGTTAAAGATAAAAAGATGCTTGTTTTTCACAGTAAAAAGAATAGATTTATAGATATATAAGCTGGAGAGTGTTAAAATTTTTGCTTCTATGAAAACCTTTTTACATGTCGATTTTGTGGGTAATCCAAAAATTATTCTAATCGCTTTCTTTTGCAATCGGAAAGTGCTTAAACTATTTTCAGCAGATCCCCAGTGTATTATGCCGAAGTTAATTAATGAATTAAACTTGGCATAGTAAAAGCTAAGAAGTGCTTCTCTCGACACAGTACCTTGAAGTTTGTATAAGGCAAAACACACGCTACTTAGTTTCTTGTTTAAAGTGGAGATATGAGCAGACCATGAAAGATCATCACTTATGATTACACCTAAAAGCTTTGTTATGCAAGAATATTGGAGTAAGTTAGAAGATATTTTTATTCTAGGTGATATACGCGGTTTTCCTGGAAAATGAAAATGTAAGAGGATCGATTTATCATGATTTATAATTAATCTATTTGCTGTTAACCATTTTACTAATTTCTCCGTAAAAGTGTCAGATTTCCTCTCAACTTCTATTGATTTTCCTGATATTATCATACTGATGTCATCAGCATATAGAATACATTTTGCTGGATGCATAAATTCTAACAAGTCATTTATATATATCAGGAAGAGAATAGGACCCAAAATGGAACCTTGAGGAACACCTCTGATTACAGTTGATGATAAAGACGAACAAGTTGTTTGAAACCCATTTGCAGCTAATTTTGATATTTGTACCGCTTGTTGCCTACTGGATAAATAAGAGAGAAACAGCTGTGAGCTACTCATCTAATACCATAAGCATACAACTTACTTAAAAGAATAGCATGATCAATTGTATCAAAAGCTTTGGATATGTCGATGAATAGGCCAACAACATATTTACTGTTTTTTTAATTCAAGAGCTATATTGGACATGTAATCAAACAAGGCTGTTTCAATACTTTTCTTATTTTGAAAGCCATGTTGTGATGGTGATAGTAAGTTACATGACTTCAAAAAATTGCAGAGTCGTGACTTCATCACATATTCAAAAATTTTTGAAAACGTGGAAAGAATGGAGACTGGGCGATAATTTCTTACATCATGCATACTCCCCTTTTTATGGAGAGGAATTACTTTTGCCACTTTTAACACTGATGGAAAATATCCTTTCTCAAGAGAGAGGTTTACTAAATAACAGAGATGATTTACAATGAAAGGAAAACAAAATTTAATAACAGTCACTGGAACTTCATCAAAACCTGTAGATCCCGAATTAGACATCCTACTCAATATTTTCCATAACTCCTCTACCGTTGCTGGAATTTAAAAAATCGTATGTGAATGCATTGGAAATTTCATCGAGTCGTCATAACTCGCTTGTATGGGGTCAGGTAATGGTACATTATCTAGAAAATGATCATTGAAGACATCTGCAATCCGCTTAGGTTCTTTAATAATTTCGTCACCAACTTTAACATACTCAAAGTCGCTCTTTTTGTTGTTTGTTCCACTATTTAAGATTTTCCACATAGTTTTAGCTTTATTACTAGAATTAAGTATTGTGGAGCTATTTGATAGTAATTTAGCTGTTTTAATTACTCTTCTGTATATTTTTCTGTACTTAAAAATATAATTTCGAAACCTGTGAGGAAGTGATGTATTTATTTTCAGTAATCTATTATATCTAAATAGGTTACTTTTAGAAATTTTAATGCCTTTAGTTAACCACGATTTAGTGGACGACGTCCGGATTTTACGAGTAACTTTTGGAAACGCCATATTGAAGTAATGTAAGAAAGTTTCAAAGAAGTATTTAAACTTACATTCAGTGTTAGACGTATTATATATGCCATTCCAAGACTCGTGAGAAAGCAAGAAATTTAGATATTCCATATTATGACTGGAGAAAATTCTCTTTGTAACTGTGTATACTTTAGATTTAAGAACACTGGTATTGTTTAAAGTGATTTTTAAAATAATCGCATCATGATCAGAGAAACCGGGATCAAATACTTCAAGGTTATAGGCAAATTGGTTTTCACTAATGATGAACTAATCTAGCGCACTTTTATTTTGACGTGTCGGTACATCCACTAGCGCTTGGAGATTGTACACATTCAGCAGATCTCGTAGATCGGATTTCTTTTTTGCTTCCACTATCCAATTTACATTAATATCACCACAGATGATCATTTTTTCAAAGTCTTTTCGTATGAAGTCCAAAAGACTTTCGAGTTTCTTTAAGAAAACAGTAAATATGCCGGATGGCGACCTATAAATGCATATAATACAAATATTAACACTTGGTACTTTAATGGCTACAGCTTCCAAGTCAAATTCACAGGTGAATTTTGTAATATCTATTTCAGAAGCTTTTACACTATTGTGAACAAAGATGCATACACCTCCACGTTTGTGTGAAACACGAGAGAATTTAGTGATAAGATTAAAGTTTTCAAAATTGACCTCCTTAATAAGTGTATCATTTAGCCAATGTTCACCAAGACAAACAACCTTACATTCTTTCAAATCATCAGCTAAAAGTACATCAAAGTATTCGAGTTTATTCTGGATCCCTTGTACATTGTGATGAAAAATACTTATTGTGTTAGCTATCTTGGGTTCGGATTTTCCATCTGGTGTGCTAAAAAAGTTACATTTTTTACGTTATTTTGTCCGGCTGCAAACGATACTGTATTATCATTGCTAAGACCTGTACGGGGGAAAGTAAGAGGAATGGGATCCCTGTTCCTGTTCTGAGCCTTAATCATATTACTTAAATTTTCACATACATGACGCTTTCCTAGATTATTCAAATGTAAACCATGATGGGTGTGAAATTCTCGTGGAAGACTACTTACATCTAATAACTGTACATTTTTAAATCGACTACAAAATTTACTAATGATGCTATTTGTTTTATGTACTTCTGAGTTAACACAAGAACTCTTCGATAGATCATGCCGGTGTGGTAGATTAACTACTAATACATTTGTATGAGTAAGAGTGCTGAGTGTAGTCTTCAAAACACGGACAGCATCTTCAGACTCATTTTTGACACATCATTAGTGCCTCCTATAAGTACAACAGTATCAGTATCTGAGAATGATTTCTGGTCCACACATGAATTTACAACGTTATTTAGTTTTGCACCAGGCTTCACAATACCTACTACGTTCAAATCATCACGCTCCTGCATTAATCTGGAAGCAAGACCACGACCGTGACTATCTCCTCACCTTCCCTTCCCTTGCACTTTTTTTTACCCGATTTACTGAAATTGAGTTTTCATTTTCAACACCAAAACATGACTTACTGCTTGAATCCTGTGATGGAAATCTTGGGCGATCCTGCTGGTTTAAACGATCTACACGTCGCACTTGATACTTTATATTCTTCTAAAACAGCGTTAATTACATAATCTTTTTTCATTCCACCATCGAAGAAGAGAGTTTCATAGTACTAAGAGGGCTGTATCGACAAGTGGAGACTGGCATGTAGAAAAATGAATGGAGAGCGAGTTGGAATTGTTTATTTGGTGCCATGTTCTTTGTGAACGTTTCCCAGGCAATTTTTTGTGAATTTTCCGAAAAGTCATTTTGAAGCAATGCGACCCGATAGAGGGTTTGAAGAGCTACTGATGGATGGAAGAAAAATTGCAGAGATTATCGAAACGACTCCCTATTTCCAAGACCATGGGAAACCAAACGTCAGTTTGAATATGAAGCTGCTATTGAGCACATTGCGGATCCCAAAATTTCTTTCAAAAGTAATTTTATTTTCATATTTTGGATCAAGCCATAAGCTCACTAAAAGAACGGTCTTCTCAACTAAACCACCATTATGACCTATTTGGGTTTTTATACAGGATCAAAAATGAAGACAAGAATTCTCTGGTGAAGAAATGTGTTGACTTTCAGATGGCTTTAACAAATGCAGAGCATTGTAATATTGAGGGTTTCCAACTTCAACAGGAACTATTGGTTTTACTCTCCCTACTACCAGATGAAAATAGTAAAACCCCTTTAAATATTAAAGTACTTGAACAGTAACCAGCTGACTGAAAATTACCCTAATGTATCAATTGCACTCGGAATTGCCCTCACTCTTCCTGTCAGAGTGGCTTCAGGCGAAAAAGCTTCTCAAACCTGAAATTAATTAAAAATTATTTGAAATCTACCATGTGCCAGGAACACCTCGTGGGACTCGCCATGATGTCGATTGAGTTTGACGTTTTATTGTATTCTATTCTATTATTTCTCTTGACGGGAGATTATATAACGAAAGTCACAGCCGTAAGGCCCAGTTGACGCTACACTGGTTTTGTTGTACGTAGGTTTGATATAAATAATAAATGTAAAAAAGCCCCAATATAGGACGAATTGGCCTGTTATACGTAGAGTTGTTTTTACACTAAATTGTAAAAATTAATGGAGGGTAAAGGCACCGCACATATAAGAAACATGTAATATAATATAAACATTGTAACAAACTAAATAATGCCTAAATTAATTTTGATTACGAAATTAAAATTGAAAAAAATAAAGAGCATAATACTCCTATACTGAAGAAACCGAACGCCATGTTTTCCCCCTTTCTCGACATTCTTCAAGACATTGACGTAGATTTCATTGTCAAGGATTTTGCAAACAAGAAAGGTCGGGAATTTATATTGTAATTGTTGTGAGGTGCTGAAAATAAATGTATTTAAAATTGTTTAATTTGTAGCTAAGTTTTAGTAATAGTGAAATTTAACTTTTTATTTAGTTTTTTCTTAAGTTTTGTTATGCTATTAATGCTCACGGCTAAGGCCAAAGTTTGCAAAATTAGGAAAACAGTTTGCGTAAATTATTCTAGATTCTAAGGTACTATTTTTATTGAAGAAAAAGATATGGATGTTTTTTCATAAAGTTCACAAAATTAACTTTGTTATGGTTTACTTACTTAACAAACTTCGAAAGTTAGAGGATTTCTAATAATTGATAAAACCTGTTCTAGGGGAAGGCGTTGTACCTGTGAACACTTTTAGAGTTTTCGAAATTTTGGTGCTAATATTCAGCACTTTTCCCCAATTGTTGCCGTATATTTGAAGTGCCATCTCTTCGCTATCAGATATGACAATTTTTAAACTTGTTACGTAATTGCAATAGCTTTTATAAGATAAAATAAGAACATATCTGTTTTGTTCACAGGTACATTATGGTCATGTATTAATACAAGAAGGTCATCATTACGAAAAAAAGTTCTCCGTTAGCTTAAATATTACACAGAAGTTAAAACTAAAATTACTACTCCACTCATCAATGATTCTATCTCAAGTTTGGGCAAATAAGTATCACAAGTTGCGAAAACCAAAGAGTACAAAACTCAAAAGGTAACTACAAAAATCTTCATTTTGGGGATGAAAAAATTAAAATGAACATTACTCGGCACAACAGTCACTAAACAACTGCCAATCACGTTTGTAGTGCCGTTTCCTCTTTCAAACAAAATTTAGTAAGTGCACCTAGATAGCTCTGAATTCGAGAAAAGTACAAGTGTTCAAAGGTGCAACGCCTTCCTCTAAGAGTTGTTCAGCTTTTGTTCAAATTCATAAGATACGTTTTAAATGCTATGGACTTCAGCTACTAGACGTACAGTACATAAAAAGGGTTGTTTATATTGCTGTGCATAAAACACGTTCAATATATGTGAAATGTATTTATTGGTATTCCACATTATTAGAATAGGTTGTTACATAGTCGAATATATGGTAGACTCACTCCTGATGTTATTGAACAGGAGTAACAAAAACAATGTACAATATAGGAGTAATCATGTCTCCATTAGTATTATTCAATAAATGCTGTTCCATATTGTATTTGTTTATACATATAGGTACATAAATAGTAATACTAATATGAAACATGTAACTGATACCATGTAACTGATATCATGTATTTGAGCATTAATTTTTCTTTCGAAAAATGTGTTTAAAATATTAAAATCACTGTAATAAAATGTGAATATAGACTAAGACTATGAGAGGCGCCAAAACGTCACGGAAAATTTTGCCTTGGTCCGCCTCTGCCACTGCAATACATTATGTCTACCTATGTAATATTGAATCGGTGTAATTCTACATTCGAGAACACAATAATTAATTGTTAAGTACTATCATCTACAATCTAAAAGTAAGATGTAGAACTAGATTCTTTGTATAAGAAAACAAAAGGTGAAGACCATGGATGTTATAAAATAGAGGATCTGCCCATACCACAGAATCGTGAAGGCATATGTCACATTTTTGCCACATCTACTCTGCCCGCTCCGCGCCACTAAGATTGCAACGTTTCAAGCCAACAATCATGGCGGAAACAAGGGTAGCCAATCAATCCTTTTTTTTGGGGGGGGGGCTGAGTTCGTTGAGTTCATAGCAGAGATGTGCGTCTACGCGTAAAAAACGATAGTTTACGTTTACGTGTCAACTATGCGTAGACAATGTAAACAACGTAGACTATGTAGAATATGTCAACAACACGTAATTTAATATGGCATCGTGGACAATAAAGGAGCTTTATTTTGTCGTTACCTTGCGAAATTGCGTACAAAATAAATGCCTAGACCAGCGAATAGTAACTTTCGAATACTTAGTTTCGTCTAGATGAAGGAAAATAAAAAAAAACTATGCATTTTGTAAAATATGCAAGAAAAAATTGGCAAATACAGCATATTCAAGACTGAAAGCTCACAGGTGAGAATTAGTTTTGTAAATTTCATTATAACAGCAGTGCTCGAAGTGGAAAATCTAAGGAAGTGGTATGTGCAGAGCAGAGTAAACATACAGATTAGATAATTACCTCTACTTTTTTATGTTACTCGTTTCCCTAATCTTTCGCTGCACTGCACGTATATTTGCGGATCCCAAACGTTTCAGATATCCTCTGATCTGATTGGTCGATACAGATACGATATCACAAGACATGATCTACATGTAGCACAAAGTAAAGGGCAAATGGTGTCGGCTCTGGTAGCCAAGTGGGCTAGCGCAACATGCTAGTATAGAAGATACTTTTGGCGTGTGTTCAAGTCCTGCCACGGACAGTTTTTTTTTTACTACTTTTAAAAAATTTTGTAACACTTCTTTCGTTAAAATAAGATTAAAAATAATTTTCAAAAAGTGATTTAACGATCATTTTTTAAAAATTTTCATTAAACTTCTTTCATTAAAATAAGTTTGCTCTTGTACTATATAGATCCACAGCAAATGTAGTAGTAGTACGTTGCCTTTGTACTATATAGATCCACAGCTAATGTAGTAGTAGTAGTAGTAGTAGTAGTAGTAGTAACGGGTTAGAAGCCCCGCAGAGGTTGTTTGGGTTCTGTTCTCGACATCAAATTGGCAAGAATGCTGAAACGTTTGGGATCGGCAAAAATGCTCGCTACACCGAAGCGAAACAACTGAATGAGGAAATATGAACAAACGAGCAACGAAATTGTTCCTTACTTTTGATAGTGGTTGTCTACATAGTCTACACGGGAAAAGGTGTAATGTAGATTACGTATAGATTACAGTAGACAATCGCGTAGACGTAAAATTATAGTTTACGGCACATCACTGGTTCATAGTATGAATATACGTATGGGAAGATCCTCTATTTTATAACACCCTTGGTGCAGACGAACTGTAAGATCAAATCTTTATGTTATAGTGATCATTTCTCTGCTAAACAAATATAGTTTTATTAGGAAAGTGCAGGAATGTATGTCGAGTTATCAACTTTTAGGGGGGCTCGGATCTGGTGGGTTTCAACATCGGTGGCCTGATAATATAGCCTCAAAATACGAAAGAATTCAAACCTAATCTTTTGTTACTATGAACATATAATTCTTATGAAATGAAATGAAATCTTTTAAGTTTTATGAAGGTTATGCCGGTTAGGCTAAAGGAGACGGTGATAATGAGATCTAAGTGAAATGGTGGAATGAAGAAAGTCGGAGGAAACGGGAAAAACCCGAGAAAACCCACGAGCACGGTGTTTGTCCACCACAAAGTCCACACGGCACGAGCTTTGGATCGAACCAGAGACCCGAAGCACCGGAGGAGAACGCTCTACCACTGAGCCACCGCGCCCCCATATACTTCTTATAAACAGCAATTATTATATAAATATGTAGAGCATCATTGTATATATATATATATATATATATATATTATAACGAGATACTTTGTATCGATTCATAATTGTATGATTCATAATTGTTTATCTTTCGGGCAGAAAGTGCTTTTACACAAGCACTATACATATTATAACGTTAATTAAAATAATAGAAGAAGAATGTTTTTAATATAAGAAATATATATTATTGTCTTGTTGGTTGCTATGTCGTTGTTTATATATACTTACTTAACATGTTTGATTGCAAGACAGTTTGTGTGAATATACGTTAAAGGGGAATCAAAGAATAAATTATTTAATATTTATCATGAACTTGTAATTTCGTTAAAAGGTGATCATCTTAGTGAATATAACATCAGAAGATATTTTAAGGTATAAATGAGTATTGCCACTAGAGATATACTTATATTAACTGAACCAGGGTTAACGGCTACCTTTGGTGAGTCGTTGTAAAATTTTTGGTTTACCTCACCCGGGATTCTTGTAAATTCATATCCCGAAGTTTAAAGTAAGGGTGAATTTACCTTAATAAGAAGGTTCATGAATACTAACTCAACCATTCTTAGAAGTGGCAGAGTAATCATAAGAAAAGTCATGATTGGTGAGACAGTAGAGAATGAAACTGTTGACGGTGTAAACAATGAGCAGAATATAGCTCCCATTACACCTGGAATGTCGACACTAGAGGACAGAATTCTAATAGCATTACAGCGACAGGAACAAAATTTAGCTCAAATGTCTGAAGAATTAAAACAAACGGTACAGCAAAAATCTGAAGAATCTAGTAGACAGTATGAAGAATTGAGTAGACGATTAGAACAAATAGATCAATCTGTAACCCAAGCTGTGAGAGACATCACGCTGCAATTTGATGAGAAGTTAAAAAGATTATCTGAAGATTGCAAGGATAACTACAATCATGTAATCCAAGAAGTCAATATTGTAAAAAAAGATTTTGAAGTAATAGAATCTTCTGTTCGTCAGCAAAAGATTCAGGTGACAGATAATTCTAACCAAATACGTGCAAATACACAATTGATATCTACCATACAGGAGGAAATTAGGGCGTTACAGATTAAAGACAATACATCCAACAACAACGTTGTTACTGATCGTTTGGAATTCCCTCATTCACAAGAGATGCCCTTGCATCCACCCGAAGCAGATCGACATGGACCTTCCGTTACTTCTTTTTCAAGTAACCCATCCGATGAGGATATTATTTTGGAAAGAATTCAACAAAGGAATATAGATGGGCGGAAAAGAGATGGTGGAACCACGCATAACACGCGGAAAAGAGATGGTGGGATCATGCATAACACAGTAGGTAGAAATTTCCATTTAACACGAAATGGTGAAAGAAATATAAAGTTAAGTGTAAAAATGAGCGAAATACGAGCTATGAGTAAGTTTAGTGGTAGCAACTGCAATGAAAATGCTACTTCTTTCCTGGAAAAATTTCAGGATGAATGCAGTATAATGTGTATAGATAAATCTCAATATATGAAACTAATCCCTCATTTATTACTCCCACCGTGTTCTTTATGGTTTAAAGCAGTACGGGAACACGTCAAAACATATGAGGAATTCAAAGCAGCGTTGATCGCAAATTATGAGAACGACTTTTTACTTGCTAACAGAGACGCTAAGATTAGAAACCAACCTTTTCATCCTCGCCTACACAAATCTATTGTTGATTTTGTTGTGAACACTTACAATGAATTAAAAGTTGTAAATCTACTACAATCTGAATCCAGAGTGATTGCATCTGTCCGAAATCTACTACCTTTTAAATTGCAACAAATTCTGCTTTCTACTTAGTGCATAAGTTTCAATCGTCTGCTAATGCTTGTTCAATATTACGAAAGTCAATACCAGGCACAGAATAATCAAACTGGAGAAGGTAAAATTAGAAATAATTCAGATAACCTTAGGTCAGTACCTGTCCGGAATGTAAATATTCGTAATGTAAACAATACGGAACATAACCTGAATAGAGTAAATTTAAATAATCAGAATAGGCAAAGATATGATGTAAATCCACCTAACCTAACTCTCTCTCTCTCTATGGCCTATGGAACCCGGAGGTTCAATGCCGCGTTCACAAAAGCTCTCCACTGACTTCTATCCTTAGCTAACTGCATCCAGTTTCTACTTTGTATTCCTATCTCTGCGAGATCCATCTTAATATTATCCTCCCATCTGCGCCTAGGTCTTCCTTATGGTCGTTTTCCTATGGGTCTTCCAGTCAAGACTTTGAAAGCGTTTCTACTTTCTTCCATTCTAGCTACATGGCCTGCCCACCTAAGCCTCCTAGACTTGACGACCCTAACAATGTTGGGTAAACCGTATAAACTATGTAGTTCCTCGTTATGAAGTTTCCGCCATTCCCCATTCTCGTTCCTCTTGGGTCCGAATATTCTTCTCAGGATCTTGTTCTCAAATACTTTCAGTCTATGTTCTTCCCTCAGAGTAAGTGACCATGTTTCGCAACCATACAGAACAACAGGCATGATTATCGTTTTATATATTTTAAGCTTCAAATTCTTCGACAGAATTCGCGACGACAAGAGATTTTGAATCGAATAGTAACACGAATTCCCTGCTTTTAGTCGACATTTAATTTCTTCGTGAATATGATATTCGTCTGTTAATATTGATCCTAAATATTTGAAAGTATCCACTTTATCAAAAGTATTATTTAATATTTTAACGCCTCCACAATTTACAGTATTACGGTCCCGACGCACTTCCATGTATTTAGTTTTCTCTGCATTTACTTCTAAACCCATGTCCCTGCAAGCATTTAATAAGATCTCTGCATTTATTTCTACTGTTCTCCTATCATCCCCTATTAAATTTACATCATCAGCATATGCCATCACCTGATGAATGCCGTTCAACTCTAGGCCCTGGTTGCTATCTTTGATTTTCCTTATAGCGTATTCCAGCACAAAGTTAAATAATAATGGCGACAACGCATCTCCTTGTTTCAGGCCATTTTCGACGTGAAAGCTCGTGGACAAAAATTTTCCTACCCGGACTTTACTTTGGGATTCACTTAAGCATAACTTAATTAATCCAATTAGCTTTCTCGGTATTCCAAGTTCTGTAAGAACGTTGTACAATGTTTCTCTCCTAACCGAATCGTAAGCCTTTCTAAAATCAATAAATAGTTGATGTACCGGCGTATTGTATTCCCACTTTTTTTCGAGTATTTGGCGAATGGTAAATATTTGGTCAATAGTTGATCGATTTCGTCTAAATCCGCACTGATAATCTCCAATAATTTCATCTGCGTATGGGGTCAGTCTTGCTAATAGAATATTTGAAAGGATTTTATAGGATGTTGACAGAAGAGAAATGCCTCGATAATTATTACAGTCAGTTTTGTCGCCTTTCTTGTGAATTGGAACAATGATTGATTCTTTCCATTCTTGTGGCAATTCTTCCTTGTTCCAGATAAGGAGAATGACTTTGTGTATCTTGTTCCACAATTTTTCGCCTCCAGCTAAAATTAACTCAGCCGGAATTTCATCCACACCCGGAGATTTGTGTTTCTTTAATTTCTTTATAGCGGCTTCTACTTCTATTCGATTGGGTTCTGGAATATACGGTTCTGCGGTGTGTATCTCCTTTTCTCCACGCGCATTAGTTTTTGGCTGCGTGTTCAGCAAATCGTCAAAGAAATCTTTCCATCTATTTAAGAGGCTATCCGTATCGGTGAGAACTGTTCCGTCAGCTTTCTTTAATATATAAGCACGAGGTTGATAGCCTTTCTTAAATTCGTTAATCACCTTATACATGTCCCGAATATTTTTATTTTTACTATTATCTTCAAGTTCCTTAATTTTAGCTTTCAAAAAATCGCGTTTCTTTGTTCTAAAAGTTTTGGAAGTTTCCCGCCTGATATCTGCGAAATTTTGTGTAGTTATTTCATTCGGATTTTGTAGCCACCGCAATTTTGCCTGTTTTCTCTTCTCTGCTAGTTTAATGCATTCTTGGTCGAACCATGGTTTGTTTCTACGTATTTCCGCGTGTCCCAATTTTTCTACTGCTGAACTTTTAATGCTATCTCTAATTTCAATCCAAGTATCCTCAACACTAGTGCACTCCGAGTCTTCTAAAACCGAGAATCTATTCGAAACTTCAATCTGGTATTCCTTTCTTACATGGCTCGCTTCTAATTTCTTTAAATTAAATCTCTCCGTTTTCGGACATTGAATATTACCTTTATTGAACGATAACCTCTCCCGTATTATCGCTACTACCAGGTAGTGATCAGTGTCACAATCAGCCCCTCTAAACGACCGGACGTCAATTATGCTAGATTGCCTTCTTCTATCTACTAAAACGTGATCAATTTGATTATGTGTTCTTCCGTCTGGTGATGTCCAAGTGTATTTATGAACGTCGCGATGTGGGAATTTTGTACTTTTTACGATTAGGTTTTTGGATGTTGCAAAGTTCACGAGTCTAACACCGTTGTCATTACTTTCCTTATGCAAACTTTCGTTCCCTATGATCGGTTTGAAAATATCCTCTCGTCCTACCTTCGCATTGAAATCCCCTAATAGAATCTTCATATGGTATCGCGGGAGTTGGTCAAATATCCGTTCCACTTCTTTTATATCGTCACCCTTATCTTCAGTTGGAGCATGTACATTTAAAACAATAATATCACACCACCGTCTCTTGAGAGTAATAAAAGAAAGTCTGTCAGTAACAAATTCAACCCGTTTAATTGCTGGTAATATTCGTTTGTGAACGAAAAACCCTGTTCCTAACTGGTGATTTTTATTTCCTTCCCCGTAAAAGAACGTAAAATTTCCGGAATTCTCAGACCCATTTCCTTCCCATCTAACTTCCTGAACTCCTACTAGGTCCATCCTGTATTTCTCTAACTCACTCGTAACAGATTTTAACGCGCCTGCCCTATAAAGACTTCTAATATTCCATGTTCCAAATCTCATGTCCATTTTCTTTTGCCGAGGTCGTGCCAAGTTATCAGTCCTTGTCCGAGGCTTTTGTGAATGTTTCTGAACCAGTACCTTTTTTTACAGGATGAGGGTGTTAGCCTTACCCAAACCCCCAAGCTGGAGGACCACTCCTAATCGTCTGTCCGCGACTGCTTATTCAGTATATTCGCAGCTAACCTCTATATCTAGAGGCCTTCTCCTCGATCCGCAACCTGAGGACGCGCCATGCCGTGGTGACAGGAACCCACGTTACACGGACCTAACCTAACTAATTGTGATAATAATTATGTCAGACCATTTAACCGAAGTAGGTTCCAAAACAGACGAAATGTATGGCGTAATTCTGGAAATACTGTAAACCGTATTGATGTAACACGATTGGATCGTGTTGGGTTCGGTTCCAGTTCGGGGCAGCCGTTCTTATGGCCTGCAGGGTCTAATTCTTGCTCGAGCTAACCATTTTTCTGACTGGAAGAGTCTGATGCTTACCTGATCCCATTCGGGATAACCAAATCTTATAACTCCGCTGGAAACAACTCCTGTTCAATACGGCTTACCTGTGGTGGATTTTAGTAATTGGCATGAAGAAGACATTCGCAATTCAAATGATAATACTACAATAGAGAGAGCGCAAACCTCCCAAGTTGGATCTCGAACCAGAATACTATTTCATTGAGGTTGCGACTGCGAGTGCCCACCATCCTTGTCACGCCTGCTGGTATCAGCGGAATAAGTGCAAGTCATTAGATATAACATCCAGCAACTCTGTAGTGATTGTGCAGAAAAACTGTAATGGTAATTGCACATAAAGAAATAGATAGTGTGTAAATTTTATTCGCTTAACACAGGTTTATAATACTTACGTTAACAACGTTACAACATTTTGTTAGTGATTTTTACTTAACATGTACCAAAATACCATAAGCCCAAAACTTTATAAATGTGTAATTTATGCGAAGAAATTATTATATATTTTTAATTTTATTCTTCCTTTCTTTAAGGAAAATGACGCACTACGAATGCCGGCTAAATCTTATATTACGCAATGCACTAGTGTTAAACACACGCCATTTCGGTATCACACTTAACCACACTATAAATTGATGGATTTTGGGGGGGGATCATGTAGTCATTCTTACGAAGAAGATTTCTCCATGCTTCTTGTTGCTCGTTGGCCAGTCATTATTTAGCTTCCGTGGAAGTTATTACCTTTCAATTCCAAGTGGAATTCACCCTTTTACTTGTGTAGGTTCCTTTATCATGCCTCGTTGCTTACATGATTTCACATATTAAACGTTGTCCTGGTATACGAACATAGATTTTGTACTAATTTTATACTTATATACCTGCGCAGATTTAGCTTATTCTTTTCATTGTCAAACTTATTAAATCTTGAAGGATTACGAGGAAAAACTTCGATATTCTTCTCGGGCGTCACTGTAGTAAAACCAATCAACCACCATAACCACTTAGAGTACCTTTCGCGGCTTTTTTGCCTCAGCGTCAGTATGTTTACGCTGAGCATGCCAGAAAAGATTTTATAAATATTCATAATAAATATCCTTCATCAGAAATACAAATATCAAAGGGCGTTAAATAAGTTCACCATTAAAACAAAATAATTAAAGTGTTAAAAACAGTAAAAGTATTTTACGATGGCATTTGAATTCAAGGGACTATTTTTTAGATTGTTATAACCACTTTGCACCTCCTTTGTTCGGTGGACAGGAAGCACGAGTCATCACTCACAGGGTTGCCAACTTTTACAAAGATAAAACCAAAACACAGTTTGCGTCGACGAACAGTACAAGAAGCCTCATTCCAATTCAGCCAACAGTAACTGGGAAATTTTAAAATGGAATGGGAGTGAGGGGGGCTACACACTCACAAATGGCGTGCGACATGGACGATGATCTTCTTTGAAGATTATGAGAACCCTGGGATCTTGGGTTTCCTCTTCTTAGAGTTATTTTTCCGGTTATTATTCCTCTTCTTTCTTCCATTATTAACATTTGATCCATTATGGTTCATTAACACTTTACACAAACGTAGATGGGCTTTTTATTTTATGGGCTATTCACTTTAAATGGGCTCTTCTTTTGTATGTGTAAATATAAGGTTACATTTCTTTTCATAATACAATATTTCAATATAAGTTGAATAATATTGATTATCTATTATATTTTCATTTTATATTATATACTATTCATATTCTATTTATTAACATCAAACCAATATACCTTTTACACCATTACTTAAATTATAAGATTTCAATCTGTTTTTTTTTTTGTAAGTATCTGACTCGTATTTTTACATCTTACACTAAATATTCCTTGTACTTGTTCATTTAGTGCCACATAAGGATTCTGTAGATTCACTAACGCAAATTCCAATACATCAGATGAACACAAATTTTTACAGTACAGAAAGTTCAAATACTTATCAATATCTAGCAATTTCTCTAAAATTTTATGTATTCGTTGGTTATTACTTCTCGATTGAACACTTTGAGATAAACATACTGGTGTTGTAGTTAATGCATTGCAAAGAACAGTTTCAACACTGCTTTCTAGATCTGAATTTTTAAATTCACTTGAAATTACATCATGGTATTTCTCAGAACTATGTTTTACTGCAAGATTTAACCAGATTTTACGAGTTTGTTTCGTAGGCTTCCACACCTTAAGTCTATCCACTGAATGTGAACCAATTGATTTACCAGGTAAAGGATCTAACAATTTACCAATCTTCTCAATTTCTAATTTCTTTACATTCTAAAAACAAAATATTTAATCTTGCATTCATCTTTTTTTTTTTTTTTTGTAATATTCAAGAATCTTAAACATTGCTACGGTCAAATTTTCAAAATGTACACCATCCAGTTTTCTCGCAAGCATGTTTTTATCCAATTCCTACTCTTGGTTTTTCAAGTACAACAAGAATTTTGAATTTTATTCCAAAACGTTTAATAAACATGTTTTCGTAATTGCCTGTGTGTTTTTTGCAACAAATATTTACTTTAATAATCACTGATTTTCCATACGCGTGTGATTTTTCACTGTCAGAAGCAACAACAAATCGTATATTGGCAGAAATTTTGACTTTCGTTTTACCACATTGCTTCACTAACATGCAATTTCCACATGTTTCGTCATTATGTTTACTGCACTTATTTTCTTTCAAAATTTTGTTACGGAAAATTCTCTGCCTAATTTTGTATGAAACATTGAATTTGCTTTTATGATCAACCCAGTTTTTTATTTTCCCTGTGTGCTTACGGGTAGGTGCTGTTACTGAATACTCGTGCCACCTAGCACAAGTTCGTTGGACTAACCTAACTTTTGCCTTTTTCTCGCGTTTGTTTTGAATTTTCGACGCCTGGCTACGACACGGTTTTCTCACTTGATTTCTACATTTTTCACCGACACCATCATAATTTTTAACGACTAATTCCTGCATATCGTTTCCTTTTGCATTGACTTTTGGCTTTTTGAACAACTTACAATATTTACTAGATTTCAACTTTTCATTTCGCTTTTCACTTACATTTTCTGATTGTGCTTTTTCTGGAGTGACTACATTGCTTTTTTCATTACTACTTACCACCATACAATTGCCTTTGTGCTTACATTGGGTTTTCTTAAAATTCCTACGGACAAACTTTGACATTCTTTCAAAAGATCGCAATATTTTGTGCATGCCTTTTATCTTTCGTTTCAATTTACACAACTTTCGTTTCTTGTCGGACGTGTGCTTACTACGCTGTGACCAATATTTATACTTGCTGACGGATTTACTCAAAATGTACTGCAGCTTACTAAAATTATTTCGACAACTTTCAACTTGTTTGTGCCATGACATTCCACTAACATTATTCTCTTTGATGCTACTAGTGCCTGAACTGATTTCATCATTCATTACATATATTTGGGTGCATAGAAAACAATAAAACCTTATGCGCTTGAAATTTACAACATACATATTTATCACCACCAAGTGAGAACTGTTACCACTGTTTTCCTTCTTGTCAATCTGAACCCTAACTATGTTCACGAAGTACGAACATATGTCATTACTTGGAATACATGCAAACTTATCTGTTTGTGACGTGCTTTGGACGCATCCTAGCTCCATTAAATTCAACATATGACTAATGAGTAAAGAGCGCATTCTCTTGCCTCCATTCATTAATATTACTACATTAGTACAATTACACGTACAAAACCTATCAGTGCATTTTCCTCCGTAACATGACAAATATTTTATGTTCAACGCATCTACTTTCTGTTTAAACTTCGAACGAACACTAGGCCTACATGACGTAACAGTTTGGCTAACTAAACCTTTACATTTGTATGATACTGGCTGACTACTTTTTTCTTTACCATTGCAAGCGCTAACAAAAACTGACTCATTTACTACCTTTTGGCACCCTTGTTCTACATCTGCACAACTAGCCTTTTCAATTGGAGCTTCAACTGATTCAATTTTTTCAAGTGCTTGGACCCCCTTTTCTTCACTTTTACCCCAAATTTCTTTCTTTGCAACTTCTATTTGTGCCTGGAGTTTATCGTTGACGTGCTGTTTTGTTATTTCACTGACTTCCACAATTTTATTTTCTAAAGATTTACCAAAATTATCTATTGTGCTTTCTAAAGATTCCCATACGTTACCTTGTTTACCGACTTTTCCTATTTTGTTTTCCAAAGATTTATTAACCTTTTCAACTTTATTTTCTAAAGATTCGTTGATTTTTTCAATTTTGCTTTCTAAAGACTCGCGTAAATTTTGAATTTCTTTATTAGAAGCAACACTTTTAGTTTCTAACGACTCGTGCAAAGTTTGCATTTCAGCTTTAATTGCTTCTAAAAGTGACTTAACGTTACTTGCATCCATTTTTCACAATTGCAGAAAATTTCTAAGTACGAGTCAGATACTTTATACCTTTACGTTTCTACACATAAATCACTACTTTTTACATAAACGGTGAAGGAGTTCTGTTCCTGTTTCGGAGCGCCATTCTTGTAACACGATTGGATCGTGTTGGGTTCGGTTCCAGTTCGGGGCAGCCGTTCTTATGGCCTGCAGGGTCTAATTCTTGCTCGAGCTAACCATTTTTGTGACTGGAAGAGTCTGATGCTTACCTGATCCCATTCGGGATAACCAAATCTTATAACTCCGCTGGAAACAACTCCTGTTCAATACGGCTTACCTGTGGTGGATTTTAGTAATTGGCATGAAGAAGACATTCGCAATTCAAATGATAATACTACAATAGAGAGAGCGCAAACCTCCCAAGTTGGATCTCGAACCAGAATACTATTTCATTGAGGTTGCGACTGCGAGTGCCCACCATCCTTGTCACGCCTGCTGGTATCAGCGGAATAAGTGCAAGTCATTAGATATAACATCCAGCAACTCTGTAGTGATTGTGCAGAAAAACTGTAATGGTAATTGCACATAAAGAAATAGATAGTGTGTAAATTTTATTCGCTTAACACAGGTTTATAATACTTACGTTAACAACGTTACAACATTTTGTTAGTGATTTTTACTTAACATGTACCAAAATACCATAAGCCCAAAACTTTATAAATGTGTAATTTATGCGAAGAAATTATTATATATTTTTAATTTTATTCTTCCTTTCTTTAAGGAAAATGACGCACTACGAATGCCGGCTAAATCTTATATTACGCAATGCACTAGTGTTAAACACACGCCATTTCGGTATCACACTTAACCACACTATAAATTGATGGATTTTGGGGGGGGATCATGTAGTCATTCTTACGAAGAAGATTTCTCCATGCTTCTTGTTGCTCGTTGGCCAGTCATTATTTAGCTTCCGTGGAAGTTATTACCTTTCAATTCCAAGTGGAATTCACCCTTTTACTTGTGTAGGTTCCTTTATCATGCCTCGTTGCTTACATGATTTCACATATTAAACGTTGTCCTGGTATACGAACATAGATTTTGTACTAATTTTATACTTATATACCTGCGCAGATTTAGCTTATTCTTTTCATTGTCAAACTTATTAAATCTTGAAGGATTACGAGGAAAAACTTCGATATTCTTCTCGGGCGTCACTGTAGTAAAACCAATCAACCACCATAACCACTTAGAGTACCTTTCGCGGCTTTTTTGCCTCAGCGTCAGTATGTTTACGCTGAGCATGCCAGAAAAGATTTTATAAATATTCATAATAAATATCCTTCATCAGAAATACAAATATCAAAGGGCGTTAAATAAGTTCACCATTAAAACAAAATAATTAAAGTGTTAAAAACAGTAAAAGTATTTTACGATGGCATTTGAATTCAAGGGACTATTTTTTAGATTGTTATAACCACTTTGCACCTCCTTTGTTCGGTGGACAGGAAGCACGAGTCATCACTCACAGGGTTGCCAACTTTTACAAAGATAAAACCAAAACACAGTTTGCGTCGACGAACAGTACAAGAAGCCTCATTCCAATTCAGCCAACAGTAACTGGGAAATTTTAAAATGGAATGGGAGTGAGGGGGGCTACACACTCACATTGATAGACGTAACTTTAATTTAAGAGATGGCACTTCGTATCATAATCAAAACAATCACGCAATTCCTGTACAAAATAATAATGCGGAACATAATCAGGATTGTGCAATACAATGTACTTTATTGGAACCATACACGAGTACGAATTTAAACTGACTCCAGCTGATGTGGTAGGGGTTAAACCCATATCAGCTATTGATTCTTATGAATATTTATCTTCAAATTTATGTGTTAATGTCAATAATGAAAACAACACCCACAAAGTAATGCGTTGTTAAAGAAGATTTATAAATTTTGTGACGTTTTCTCAGGTCCTTATTTATGTTTCAAGGAAATAAACCCTAAAGTTTTTGAATTGTTGAACGCTAAAACAGGTACGTCAATTGGACTTCGTAATATAGATGAGTTGAAGGTTTGGAGGCCTACCCAGTATACAAGAGAAAAATGGATGCAGCTGGTAAAAAGGTTAGTTGCACCTGACATTCTTGCTCAAATAAATAAGAATGAAGGAAACTAAGACTTCTGTTTGTGTGAAAATAAATTTAATTCCTTCTTTTCGCTCGCCTGAGCATAGGTTACATTTTATTTTTGATTTTTACTTAATTTAATTTTCTTTAATTCTCATTAACAAATATTAATTTTCAAATGATTTTAAAAACAAAGGTTATTTATATTATATTGATTTGTGTTGGAACTTTATTGTCAAAGATTATATTCAGTATAAGGCTCATTCTATTAAGCTAATTATCCGACGACTGTACCCATGCGTCACCTTATATGATACTCGGATAAGGTTCTTTTGTATCCTGACACCTTATTGATATGATACATACTTTAAAATGTCATCTAACGTAATTATTATATAATTCGCTCTGTAAAGATTAACCATTTTTAACATGACCGTTTTTAATAATGCATGAAACTATAGATCATTGTAATTTATGTTTTAGGATGTAATTATCTCTTATGCTTTTGATTTCGCATCCTTCGTTAATTGTATTAGTAAGCGACGACTTTTTAATGATAAAAGATAAATAATAGTGGAATGAAAGTTTTATTATAAATGTATTTATATGAGGTAACTGAACGAAGTTATATATATGAAGGGCGATCAAAATGTAAAGAACACAACTATTATCATGTTATTATTATAAACGGGCCAGTGGTTCTTAAATATAAAAGTCAAGCTTCCATGTAACTTTTATATTTAGTCCCTTTATCGAGCGACATTTTATATAACGAGATACTTTGTATCGATTCATAATTGTATGATTCATAATTGTTTATTTTTCGGGCAGAAAGTACTTTTACACAAGCACTATACATATTATAACGTTAATTAAAATAATAGAAGAAGAATGTTTTTAATATAAGAAATATATATTATTGTCTTGTTGGTTGCTATGTCGTTGTTTATATATACTTACTTAACATGTTTGATTGCAAGACAGTTTGTGTGAATATACGTTAAAGGGGAATCAAAGAATAAATTATTTAATATTTATCATGAACTTGTAATTTCGTTAAAAGGTGATCATCTTAGTGAATATAACATCAGAAGATATTTTAAGGTATAAATGAGTATTGCCACTAGAGATATACTTATATTAACTGAATCAGGGTTAACGGCTACCTTTGGTGAGTCGTTGTAATATATATATATATATATATATATATATATATAATAGAGTCTTGGCAGGCACATACCAAGAAAGTTATTTCGGAAGGTGTCCGAAGATTTCGCGAGAGTCCAAAGCCAATATGATGATAAATTATATAAAACATGGAAAAATGACACACTAATATTATAGAAATTTATAGAAAAATCGGAAGTGGGTTTTTGTGTACATTTGCCATTTTAGGAACCATTAGTATTGATTGTTTATCTGAAATGGGGGAATAATTCACCCAACGTGGAGTTATGCGTATGCTAATCTTACTCCCCATTACGTTACCGCTTTTCTTTACAAATTTCAAATGTTACGTAATCATTAAGCGGTTTATTTAGATATGTTTCCTTGTTTAAAAATATTTACATAAAAGTTACTTTTAATCAAAAACTGTAAGTGAGGGTTTTACTTTTATTTTGATGTCTGTAATAGCTGCTTAAAATATATCCTTATTTTATTTTTTCGATTCCTCCTGATCAACTGTTTCTGTTCTCCCATCTACTGTTAATATTTATACTATTTTTGAAAGTAAGACGAAAAATTCTAGTTAGAGTTTTGCGGACTTTATTGCCTTCTCAAATATTACGGTTCGATTGCTAACAAGTAAGGAGATCAAACATTTGATTCCAGTTGAACAAATCGTACAGAAGAAATCCAAGTAAGTTGTATATTATTGCTCCATAATCAGTTATACATATTGAATTCAATCTACCAGTGGCGGCTTTAGCGGGTAAGCACGGGTTTACCCCAAAATTTTGAAAAATATATAAATGGTAAAAGATACAATAAAGAGTAAAATATTTTCCACGAAGAATTGAAGACTTCCTGGCAGCGAATATTATAGAGATGTTCTTGGGATATCAGCCATGTGAAGTCTGACGATAGAGACGACGTTTCAAGAACTGACATCGTTGTCGCCTTCAGGGCGATTTCCTTTACCTTAATGGAAACAACTTTGACCATAAATCACAGCGCAATACAGTCTTCAGCACGCTTGCACTTAGAGCAAGAGGCATCTCGGACTAAGAAAGCTTCTTTAGTGCAGTAGCGGCGCTTGTGAGCGTGCGTCCTTCCACACTCCCATTCCATTTGTTTAAATTCCCCAGTCAGCCCCATCTGAAGTGGAATAATGCTCTCTGCACAATACATTGACGCAAACCTTATATTATGGTTCTGTCTTTTTCAACGTGTTGGCAATGCTTTGCCGTCGTGACTTGCATTACGTGCTCAAGAAACAAGAGATGCGAAGTGGCTATGATGACAGAAAAAAATAGTTTAATGAAACTTGTCGTCATCGACGTTCAGTTTTATTGTTTTTGGTACTTTGATTCTGTTATTTTAATGGCAAACAAGTATAAAACTCATTAGTGTGCATATTACCTATAAAAGAATATTTTCCAATAATAATATAATGTTATTATTTGTCATTAGTAGGCTTAGGAAGACAGACGCTTTGTCCTAAGAGCGCGAAGATTAGCATTCTGGCGGCACCATGAAGAAAATAAGCAAGCGTTTATATCGGTACTGAAGAAAATCCGTGACAAAATTGATAATCCTTAACGCTGTAGTGAAATTATTGTATAAATAGTCTTTTGAATTAGTGTAGCTTCATGGAATTAATTAGTGACAGCCAACATATGTATGTGAAATAATACAGTTTAGTTTGCAACACGAGAACGCTCATTGTGAATATCAATTGTAATGGCAGCGTAGAATGAACGAATCAACTCAAAATCGAGTGTGAACATATATGTGATTAAATGAAGAATCCTTCAAGAAGTGGTGAAATAATGATATAGATATCCCCCATAGCCAATGCGGTACACAATATAATCGTTCTAGTAAAATTAGAGAAAAAATGTGATAAAAGCACGATTCAGTTGTAACTCAGTGATTATACATTCTGAATATTCATTACGCACTAATGCGGTAAATTAGCATAACTAATCTTTCTAATAAATAGCCGCAATATTAATGAAAGTACACTAAAACATTTGTAGAAACACAAGTTTAATGGTGTTAATCTGAATTTATCGCATTTCAGGTAATTTCACATTAAATCCTGCAAAGAGGAAGCGTGAGATAATATAATCCAGATGGAGGCATGGATTCGTTTCGGCCGGACTAAGAAGACAAAACTGCAAGGAATTCTTCTACACGGAATTACCCCAAGTTCCCCCCCTAAATCCCCTGTAATTGAAGTACAGTGCAGTGATGTGTTCTGTGCACCAACGTGTGCTAAGTGGTCGTGTATCACCAATCTTAAAATAAGCCGGCAATAATATATTATACCATTTTAAATTAATCCTTTGTCATTTTTTTAAAATATTTTTACTACATATCAAATTTTGCTAAAAGGTTTTGAAAATATATCGAAACAGGTTTGTCAATAGAAATATATTTAAAAAAAGGGTGCACGCAAGTAAATACATATGTGAATTACTTTTGATCAAATAAAATTTGTTTTATGTATTTGTTTTGTTTTCAGTTCTTTTCCGCGTCTCTTGCATGAATCACTACAGGAATTGGTAGTATTATGTACAGGTATTTTTGGTACATTCTGCAAATATAAAGATTGGCGTGCCAAGGATGGTGCGTACGCGCGAGTGCAACTTCAGCTTGAGTTTATATTGGTTTGTGATTTAATTTGGAGGTTTACATGATTTTTACTCTAACCACGACCACCTGCAAAGTGAAGTATTTGTTCTTTCTAACCACTAAGTTCGTTCTAAACACAAAAATCAATAGCCCGAACATGGGAGTCCGAACCCGGCCGGTCATAAGAACGGACGAGAATCGAGCCCCGTCGGGTTATAAGAATGGCGCACGAACAGGGACAGAATTCCTGCACCGCTAAATTGAAAGTGGTGATTTATGTTTAGAAACGTAAAGGTAAAAGATAAGTCTGACTCGTGTTTAGAATTTTTTTAGGCATACAAAATGGATGAAAGTAATGTTATGTTATTGTTGGACGCAATTAAAGTAAATAAAGATGAAATGCAAGTTTTACTCGTTGAACAAACTAATAATGTACGCGAATCTTTAGAAAGCAAAATAGAGAAGGTTAATTAATCTTTGGAAAGTAAAATGTTAGAAATTAGCGAAGCAACAAAAAACAAATTGACGATAAACTCGAGGCACAATTAGAATTAGTAAGGAAAGAATTTGGAGGTAAATATGAACAAATACCTAAGGACGAAAAAAATGAATCGATCGAAGCGCCCATTGAAAATTTTAGCCGTGCAGATGTAGAACAAAGGTGCCAAAAAGTTGTACATAATTCAGTTGTTGTTAGCGCTTGCACTGTTAAACGAATGAGTATTCAGCCAGTGTCAACCAAAGGTAAAAGCTCAGTTAGCCAAACTGTTATGTCATGTAGGCCTAATGTTTGTTCGAAGTTTAAACAACAAATAGATGTGTTGAACATAAAGTATTTGTCATGTCATGGAAAAAGGTGCGCTGGTAGATTTTGTGCGTGCAGTTGTACTAATGTAGTAGTATCAATTAATGGAGGCAAGAAAGTGTGCTCTTTACTCATTAGTCACATTTTGAATTTAATGGAGATAGAATGCGTCCTGAGCACGTCACAAACAGAGAGTTTAGCATGTATTCCAAACAATGACATTTGTTCGTACTTCGTGAACATTGTTAGGGTTCAGATAGACCGTAGGCAAAATAGCGGTAACAGTTCTAAATTGGCAGTAACGAATGTGTGTGTTACGAACTTCAAGCGCATAACTTTTTATTGTTTTCTATGTACCCAAGTATGTGTAATGAATGATGAAATCAGTTCAGGCACATGTAGCATTAATGAGAATAACGTTGGTGAAATATTTTGGCGCAAACAAATTGAAATTTGTCAAAATAGTTTGGTAGGCTGGAATATATTTTGAATAAATTTGTTAGAAAGTATAAATATTGGTCATGGCGTGATAAGTATAAGCACAGTGAGAAACAAAAATTGCGTAAACTAAAACGAAAAATAAGATACATTCACAAAACATTGCGATCCTTTGAAAAGGCATCAAAATTTGTTCGTAGGAATTTTAAGAAAAGCCAATGTCAGCGCAAATGCAATCGCATGATAGCAACCATTAATGAAAAGATCAATGTAATCATTAATGTTTCTTTACATGTAATTGCTTTCATAATACTGTTACATACCTTTATGAAATTCATATGTGTTACATCTTGTTTCAAATAGAATCATGTCCGCAACGATTGCCGGGTATCTATAACTGCCTTGTTGTGGGGATATAATTTGATAACTATTTTGTAGGATACTTTTAATACTGTTACTATGTGTATAATCAGGAAATGTATATGTGTGGTAAATTATATAAGAAAATAATTATATATACAAGTGTAAAATAAAATGCTGCTAACTTGATAAGAAAGGTTCTTTCGTTATATTGTTCTTATTTGCTACTCTTTTGACATGAAATTTATCACATACATGCCTTAGCCGATTATGCAGATACTAACATTATAAGAAATACCGGGCGAAATCGTTATCAAGCTATATTCCCACATAACATATTTATAGAGATGCAACAATCATTTTGGATATGACTATGCACCTTTATAGCACGTAGACTGTAGGCGTACGTGCTTCTAACATTTACAATTCACTTTACTGTATTCAAGTGATATGATTTTTTTAATATTTATTGTAAGATTATGCTCCTGTGTTGTGCTTACATTAAAGTGTTTCTAAAAACGTACCTATGTTCATTTGCTACCCACAAGCATAAAGCTGTACAGTCAGAAATAAATTGGATTAGTAAAAGTTCAGAATTAAATAATAATAATAATAATAATAATAATAATAATAATAATAATAATAATAATAATAATAATAATAATAATAATATTAATAATAATAATAATAATAATAATAATAATAATAATAATAATAATAATAATAATAATCGAAGCAAAACAAGTGTGGTTGCCTTGCCACCCAAAAATTGTTATTGAATCCCCTCTTGTCCCCTTACTATTACGAGCCTAGCGCCGCCACTGCTCCAGTAAACTTGCACATCTCAAGAAGACCTTACTGCAGAATGGGTACAAGGAAGATATTCGATTGGTCCTAAAAAGGACCTTTTCCAGTAAAAAGACCAGCACAGAACCTGAAGATGCAGTCAACATCGCAGTCCTGCCCTACATTGAGAAACTAACTGGAAAAATTGCAAGAATCATGAGACACAGTATAAAAACCATATACAGACAGCCATCAAATATCAGAAACCTACTCCGTCCAGATAAAGAGGATTTGCGTCTTAATACACCAGGAGTATACTGCATTCCCTGAGAATGCGGGGAAACTTACATAGTACAAACCTAACGAAAAATAGAGCATCGATGCAAGGAGCATAAGAGGTACATCAAGCTGTTTTATCCGGATAAATCAGCCCTGGCAGAACACAGTATAACAGAAGAACATAGAATTTCACTTTCAGGCACTAAAATTATTTCAAAGAGCTCAAACCACTGGGATAGGATAATTAAAGAATCTCTTGTCATACTACAAGAACCCAACATATAAAATAATATGAAATACAATAGATAGGCACAGTGTTGGGTAAGTTACTTGTAAAAATGTATCGCGTTACAAGTTACTTTACTTTCTCTTAAAATGTAACGCGTTACTTGCCCCAAAAAGTAACTGTTACTTTACTTCGAAAGTAACGCGTTGCTTTTAGATCCGAAACTTTGAATATGTCAGAAAATCTTATTACTTCAATTTTCCTTACTACTATTACTACCGCTATTATTATTATTATTATTAATAATATTATTATTATTTATAACAACACTGTGTATAAATATAAAAGATGGGCGGTTTGTATTTAAATACTAAAAAAAGTAGTTGATTGCCAACCTCGGTAGTCGTGAAGTCTAGGAATCAAGGACATTGTTCACGAGCTCCTGAATTTTGGTTCAAGGTCTAGTTTGAGTATTCGGGTTGAGCCAAAAATTGTTAAAAGTTATAGGGCACTGGCCAAATATCTTCAAAACTGCCCGGCCCGGGTTTAGAATTGTCAACGACCCGAGCAGCTCGGCTCACAGCTCATTCACTATCCACCTGACCGAGAAGTGAGCCGAGCCACGGAGCCAACAGCTCACCCAACCGAGTCGGCTAGAGCCCTCGGCTCAGTTGAGCCGAACCGAGTAGATGGCTCATCCCAACCAAGTCAGCTCGAGCCGATGGTTCACTCCAAGCGAGCCGGCTCAAGCCATCGGCTCAGTTGAACTTGTTATAAAAAATTCTTGGAATCTCGCTATCGAGACGAGACGAGATGCGACCAATGTGTCTTCTCGTGAGCAACACTAAAAGTATTCCATATTACTGCTTAGCTTAAACTTCTCATGGCTTTCGCTTTCCAGTTTAATCAGGACATGATTTCAAAACGAGTTAAAACGAGCAAGCCATTTATCAAACTCGACGCCAAAAAACAGTGATTTGGCTCGGAATTCGACTTGAGAATATTACCTTTGGCTCGACTCGAAACTCGACTTGAATTCGAGTCGAGATTTAGCTTGAACTATGAGTTAGAAAAAATGGTTGCTTATTATTATTCTGCTAAACTAATTATATAATAATAACAATGTTGTTATGTAAAATTAAAAATACACAATATAGAGAAACATTACACTACAACTAATAAAATTAGAACACATGAACTGGGGGTGAATAAAAGCTTGCCAGTAACTCTAAAATCGATACATGCTTTTTGAGGCTAGTTGTTCCAAACTCTATAAGCAACGGGACTCTAAGATACGCAAACTGATCTGAAAGAACTTCAATATTACATACCATCAACAAACTATTTTCTAGTAATGAAGTAGCCTGCTCATCAGAACGCAGTTTTTCGTATTAACCCCTTACTGTATATCGTTAATTATGGCATCCTAGTTGTTAATAAATATTTTCGTTCTCCATCTTTATAAAAAGAACACGAATCAAAGTAAAATAGACTACTGGTACCATTGCACTCCTAATTCACTCAATGAATGTATTGATTTGGAGCTGCCAAAATCTACGAAAAAATGTTCCAGGTGCTTGCAATCAGTACACGTGATTTGACTGAGGCTGTCAACATCTTCCAAAAGCAGCAAGTTGCACTATGATCTTATCTGTTTCTTTATGTGCCGGTGACTGACTGTCGATCACCTACATCGTTCATGCTCCATTGCTCCATTCTGAAAAATTAACTTACAGGAAAGAAACATTTGTTTCCGAAAAAATATACATATATTGTAGTTACTCATCCGAAATGTAACGCGAAAAAAGTAACGCAAACTAGATACGTGACTTAAAAAATTGTAACGCGTTACCGTTACAGTTACTTTGGAAAAAATGTAACGCGTTACTAGGAAACATTACTTAAAAGGTAACGCGTTACAAGTAACGTGTTACTTGCGCTACGTTACTTCCCAAGACTGGATAGGCATAAATGTAGAGGAGAAGGTGTGGAATATGGAACACTTTTTTGTTTTGCACTGTCATTTGGCAAGTTTCTAAGTCTGACTGCTTTCACGTATAGCGAAATTTAGTCTTCGATACTTGTATTACCAAACGTATAAGCAGAACTGTGCACTCAGTTAGGAAATATGAAATTATAAAACAACCTTTCTAAAATTTAGGGCTTGGAAAATGGGGTGGTAATATGAAATAGTGGGATACTTCAAAATAAAAGCCGACTCAGGGATTAATTGTCTAGTGAAGTTTAATAAACTTATACAATCCTACATGCGCAGTGTACTACAACATTGAGTGTGCAGAAACGAGTAGTGAATTACAAACTAGAGGCCTGTTTAGGTGTACTTTAGACCTAAATTTGGACAATACGATATACATTCTGCATATCATTCTGAACCAAAATATGCCAACTGTGTGCGAATGCTGAAGGATAGTCAGAACAAATATCACATATGTAGTAATCGTTTTCACATGGTGAACATTCATGATGAGCCCAAGACTGACACTTTATGCACTGAATTCACTGTTCGTGAGGCCTTGAGATCCTTTTCTAGATCAGCGGGTAACCTTGGTTTTCGGCCCAGTTTTATATTTGCTAACTTCTTGGGAGATTTCTCAATGTCATTAATCTTTCTACACAAGATTGCTGTCGGTATATTAAAACAGCTACTAGCTTCATTCAATGTCTTTTTCTTTCCCCTAACTGCACGTATAGCACTCTTCATATCTTCAGAATTCCATCATTATCTTACGCTTTTCTTCGTAGGACCAAGAAGTGTGTGTGGTATCTTGTATCTGCAACAATAGAAACAGTGGTTGTAATATGGAACAAGTAATTTTTCAAATGCAAGTTGTCCATATTACCACCAACAGCCATTTTTCCAAGCACAGTCAAAAACTTCGGTACTATAAATCTCTACACATTAATTACTATATTCGTATGAAGGTCTTATCTGAGTACTTTCAAAAGCACGGTACTTCATTTTGCGAATAAAACTAATAGTATGTCAAAAACATGCAAAATTCTTGGCTTCTAACAATTGTATAATGGTCAAAAACCTTACGCTCTTGCCTGTCACGGCGTCGGTAACTCAACTGCATTCCACGCGCTCTAGTGCGAACTGGTGAATATATTGTAAGTGTTACCAGCCCCCAACACTGGATCGCACCAGCAAGAAGACAATTAAAGCGAATTTCATTTTAGAACCCCGTTTCATATTCCCACCTTCTCCTCTGTTCATAAATCAATGGGAGAAATTACATTTGCGGTCTTGAGCCAGTTCTTTAAAGCTAAGTTCACGCGGGAGCAGCTTATGCGAAGAGTGTCTTCAAGATGGGTATTTTTTTTCTACCTGTTAATCTTAGCGATATTGCTTCTTCATAAACTTCATTTTTGAATTTGAAGTTTCACAAACATATGTGGAACCAAACATAGTGGCCATGTAAATGACTAATTTTTTGCAATTTCCATATTTTTCTGGGTCATGTTAACTCCAAAATTCTTTGGCAGATGCAGTTTTATACGTTTGCAAGAAAATGTCTTCCTGCAAGTCTATTATTTTCATGTGGAGTAAAGGCTTTTAAAGGCGGAACAACTTTGCCACCACAGCAGTCTATTCTGTCGCTGGAGAAACTTCAAAAAGTGATGATTTTAAGAATTACTGGCCATCTTGGAAATGTTGCTGTAAATTCTTTCCTAAGATCTGCCAAAATTTGAAAATACTGCAATATCTTTTCTAAATTTATTTATTTAACAATCACCAGATAAAGCTCAGAGGCCATTTTATACTGGATATCTAACAACAACAAAACAATAGAAAGGATTTGTGAAGATATCGACCAAGGCGTTTTAGTAGGTACCATTTGCCTGGTAGGACTGAGGAAAACCCTTGAAAACTCCAGTCAGGATGGCCGGCAGCGGGAATTGAACCCACGACTTCCCGAATGCGAAACCACCGCTCTACCACTTGAGGTATTTCTCTCGGTACTTCTATTTCAGAATTATATTTATATTCAAGAATTGTTGGTAAGTGAATAAATTCTTGACTTCCAATGTCTTTTTCAAAGATATCCAGCTTGCAACGGAAAGAAGATACACTTTGTATCAGATCACATATTTATCTGTCTCGATTGCCTTTCCATTTATCATCATCTTGTACAGGCTTTTGGTTCCCGAGATATGGACGAGCAGATTTTGAGTCATAATTTCGAAGAAAAAAATAAAAAAGACATTTACGAAATTCACTCAATCGAGATCAAATTTTGAGTGGTGGTAGCTATACCTTACACAACTACACAACAGTGTGACGTATTATTGTGTGCAGGCTTCTAGTTCTAAATTAATGCGTTGGGCGTAACAAAAGTGTAATAAATGCTATTTAAGGTGGAATTAAAGGTCAGGCTCGGACAGAAAAGAAAAATGAGAATGAAATGATGGGTATTTTTTTTTACAACTATGCGTAATATACTTAGTGTATATACTTGTGTTTATTTTGTTAGAGTAACAAACGAAGATGTTTTAAAACGGATAGGAGAAAAGAGGACGCTTCTAGCCACCAACCTTCGTAGAAAGGCCAATTGGATTGGACACACCTTGCGAAGAAATTGCCTTCTCCATGCCATCATAGAAGGAAAGATGGAAGGAAAGCGAAGAATAGGAAGAAGAACAACAGAAGTGATCGAAGATTCGAAAAATAGAGGAAAACATGGGAGTTAAAAGAGAAAGCTGAAGATCGAGAAACGGGGAAGAAACATTTCCAGGCCTAAACTGAAAATTAAGAAGAAAAGAAAGAAAAACCCTCATTAGTCCCAGGACATGCCAAAATTCAGAATAATAAATTTTTATTTCGCATTCTTCTGCAATTGTAATACCTCCATATTGTAGGGCTGTTCTTAAATCATCTACAGTATTTATAAGAAGTAACCAATATCATTATAATCGTTCTCAGAAATTCGTTAAAAAATATCCCGTCAAATTACACTTTGTGGAGTTTTCTGAGAGAAATAGATTACCGTAAGATGGGGTTACTTTGCACATGAGGGGTTACTTTGCACAAAATATGAAAAGAGTTTCATAGTCCTCTCTCGGTAAGACCATGAGCTGTAAAGAGGAAATTTCAACTCCCGCTGTGAGATAGAACATCTAACTTTATTTTGGCTATAATGTTGGGGGTTAACATAAGTTCTAATTACCCGGAGGGTTTGTTGCTGTAGAGGTATGGAAAGCAGTCACCGTAAAGACCGCCAAAATATCACTTACAAGAATTTCCGTCAAAGTTAAGTCAGTTTCGTAGAATACTACTGTGTATAATGGGACTTTGATGCAATAATTGAAATTGAAATGTGGAACGTTTTTAAAGTCATTAAAAAGTAAAACTGGAAGAAGGCGGTTTCAGCCTCTGATCGGGGTACTTTGCACAGGTAGAAAATACCTCTTAGATAGGAAATTATTACTACTGGAACTTCCTGCATTCTAAATTTAGGTAAATTTCCTATTTATGTAGATGCCGGAATGAATTTCTTGTCGGAAAATAAAGTATGAACAGTGACGGATTAAAAAAAAATAGTTTGACAGGGGCTTCACTCCCAAAGGTTTCGTTTTTTTTTTTTTAAATAGAAATAACGACTTTATTTAAGGGGGAGGCTTGAAGCTTATACGCATAGGAATGACTAACATTAGATTTAGAAAAGAAATCATGCAATTTGAGTGGACTTCTGCCTGAAAGACCAAACCCCGTAAAATTTCCCGATGATATTCTTGGATATAAGGAATAGGCCTAACCAAGCCAATCAGTTCAGGAGTAATTTTTTTCTGTTCCTGAGTTGGCACATGTGTGCCTCATACGCTAAACTATTAGAATGTGGTTCACGTGCCGTTACCAGAAAATACATAATTTTCTTTACAAATATTGGTAATTCATACAAAGTACCGATACCACTACCCTCATTCTAATATCAATATTTGTAAACTATGTGCAGTTTTGTGTAGAAAGTATAATGTATGAATACTAAAGGGGAAATATTGCACAGAAACGTTATATTCGTATGTTGAACATACTTTTCCGTGTGGACTTTGTGGTGGACAAACATCGTGCTCGTGGGTTTTCTCGGGGTTCTCCCGTTTCCTCCCACTTTCTTCATTCCACCATTTCATTCATTTCTCATCATCACCGTCTCCTTTAGCCTAACCGGCATAACTGTGGGACGTAAAACTAAATATTTAATGTTGTGCAAAGTAACCCCAACTATGGGGTTACTTTGAACCAAAGTTTATATTTCAATAACTATGGTCATACTGAACGTTTAGTAATAAACTAGCACGAATGTCTTCCACATATATCTAGCTATTATCTGCCTTATGCGGAGTCGTTTTGACGTATGCTTAGCGTCATAGTAAAGGCCTGACTACTGCAAGAAATTTATGTTAGTTGAACTCTTTAGTATGACGCTAATCATACGTCAAAACGACTCTGCATAAGGCCTTTTATGTTTAAAATACAGTGTTCTAAATCATCACGTTTGTAAGTTGCGTGCGATTTTTTTTTATTTCTTAAATCGTTTGCAAAGTAAACCCATTTTACGGTATGCTTAGTGTTGAGGTCTTGATAAAATATCTACGAAATATGCACAAAATCCTTAGAAATCGAAGAAAAGACACGACCATCTTTCGATTTTTTAAAAATTAAACCAGTTGCGAACTCTCGAAGAGCATTGCCAGAACGGACTTAAAAAGAATTATTTTTTTTCGAAACATATCAAATTGTATATTAAATTTATTTGATTAAATTCAATAGATAATACACTTACATATTTGAAAGCTGCGTATTAGGGGATCTATTGAATTAGCTATATCGAGCTGTCACTTTTTACCACCGTATATATGCTGAAAATACAGATATAACCAGTGACAACCGGTTTCTATTTGGTAGCAAAATGTTGACCATCCTCTTAGGTATTCATAAACAACAATATAATCTCTCTATGACTAACGGTTCCCGAGATATTGCTCCTTAAATCTCCCGAAATCGGAACTATTTTGGCCAGTATCTGGGAAACCGTGAGAGTGACACGAAAAATTCCATCACTTCTTAAAATAATTTTTGATGCTCTATCAAATGGGGGGCTCAAAATGGAAAAAATTATCAAATAACATACACACAGAGAGACATAGGGAATTAAGTAACGAACATTTTCAGTTCGTTGATAAAGTTGTCCGCCCCTCGTTTATGCCATGTAAACTAAAGAAGACGAATTATTATCAAACAATTGGTGGAATGAGAATGCGGAAGATAACAGGAAAACCCCGACAAATCCCACGGTCGCGATAAAAAAATGGGTATTTTTTTTTAAAAAAAAAGAAGAGGAATCATCCCATGCTGTAATATTGTTGATTTAATAAAATATTTATGAAATACTAGCAGCGTTCACCCCGCTTCGCTGCGGTCACCCCGGAACGCAATAAACTTTGTTACTTAGATAATTTTTACTTTTTCGCTTTCAAGTGATATGATAAAAACCATAGAAGATTGCAGTAAATGTTAACATTATATCGCCTGTCATTTATGTTAACCCGCCCCGCTTCGCTGCGGTCACCCCCGAACGCAATAAACTTTGTTACTTAGATAATTTTTACTTTTTCGCTTTCAAGTGATATGATAAAAACCATTATAACGCCTGTCATTTATGTTAACCCGCCGAGTGACACGGTCATGCGGGTTGCATATAAATACGTTTATTTTTATACCTATGATGAACTAACAAAGGATTTGTACGTAATGGACACCTGAATGGTCAATTATCTCAAGACACTGGTAATTGAAAATTAAAGTGATATGATAAAAACCATCTAGGGTCCAAATCCTAATAACCCCCCAAAAATAAAAGAAATTGGTTCAGCCGTATTAGCGTGATGAGCGGACAAAGGATTTGTACGTTCTCTTTTATATATATAGATAAACAAAAATGTTATTGGAACGATTCCAAGGAAATTGCAACATTCGATTTTCATTCTCAAGTAAACTACCTCATTTTGTGATGTAAGGAGAAATCTAGAAAACTTTTCTCAGGAATCCTATAGAAATTTTCAGGCTCAAAATTCCGTCCTGATATATTGAACAATTTAAACTATTTGCCATTGCGCACACAGATGAACGAAGCAATGAATATCCAAAAATCACTTGTTTGGCATTTAGATCTCATGGCAAATGTAAATCTCTTTTATTAATAATAATAATAATTTCATTTGTTTTATAATCAGTTATTTAACACGAAATAAAATACTGTAATACGAAAAGTTAACTTCATACATGTAGTTCAGAGTTTCTCCGTCTAGTGTCACTACTGTTCAGCTATATTCGGTTTCTCGAGAACGTGCTTCGTGTTGTCTCCGTTCATGGCGCTACTGTACATGCCGTTAGCTATTCAGAGATTTTGCGTTCTTTTTTTTTTTTAATGAATTTTTTGTTTTTATTTTTTAAACATTATTTTAATTTTGCCAAGCCTTCTGCTCTCTGTACACTGTAGGCTAAAAACGTACTAAATTAAAAGATCTAATTGTTTACGTAAAGTAAATTTATTTATTTATTTATATAGAATTGCCCACCAGCCATACTAAGCTCCATACCATATTTATGCAATTATTCAAGTTCCTCGTTATACACAACATTGTGTTGATTTAAATTGAGTATCAAATGATAGCTAACTAGCATTATCTATTGACATTGGGTAGGCAGGGCATGAAGTACTTGCACAGACTGACATGTTTTGCTCTTATTATGAGAATAATAATAGAAGCTAGAATAGTGTTTTACAAGTACACTTCCTAGTTCTTACAAAATGTTACAATATAGCGGCAGAACGGACTGTTTGTTTCCTCCCGAAGAAGATAAATGAAGAGACATTGGTTATATGGATAATATTAACAATAATAATGATTTTTTTTTTTTTTTTTTTTTTGCGCTTTCAGTTATGTGGCTTTACCCGAAAGAAAGATGCCGTTGTGTCTTTTCTCCAAGGTGTATTATTGTCAGCTTTGTCCACTATAATTTTGAAACAAAAAAAAAATATATTGTTGTTCCGACAAATCAAGGTTGTACTGAGGCGATAACATAATCACGAATATTTCCTTTTTGTTTCGAGTCGCAGGTTCTAACAAATGTGTTTGCTTCGAATCTGCCACCACTCTCTCAAATTCACGTTGTCATTTTTCATTTCTATTTACCGGAAGTTTTATCTTTCGTTGTATATAAGCACAGTAGCACTTACATGTATTTTATTTCTTTTAATCTAAGTGACAATCGTTTATTCTGTCTGCAGAAGGGAGCCGCGGTGGCTCAGTGGTAGAGCGTTCACCTCTGGTGCATGGGGTCCTGGGTTCAAACCCTCCTCCCGCCAAGTGAACTTTGTGGTGGACAAACACTGTGTGCGTGGGTTTTCTCGGGGTTCTCCCGTTTCCTCCCACTTTCTTCATTCCACCATTTCATTCATTTCTCATAATCACCGTCTCCTTTAGCCTAACTGGCATAACCGTGGGACGTAAAACTCAAAGATTTCATCTTCTGTCTACAGAAATAAGATTGCAACTCCTCGAAATCAACTGAACTCGAATCAGAAGTGCAGAAAAGTTTTGAAGAGTGAAAAAAAAAAAATCCTCGCCGACGCTCGTTACTTATGTGTAAAGAAAAAGGACAAATTAAAATGATTGTTCTCATAATCATGTTTCATTTATTGCGTAATGAAAACAGTTTTGCAGAAACTCTGACTCAAAACTTCCCAGCCTTCAAACAGTCTGAGTCCAATGTTCATTAGATGCAAAAAATTTCAAGCAAAAAGTGTATGCCTATACTTACAGTAGGTAGGGGAAAAAAGAGAATAAATTCTTCCGCAACTCAAAGGGAGGGTAGTTTTATTTGATAAAGTTAACATTTTAAAAAATGGGAGCAACAAAGAGCTTACAATAGTGATATATACTGGGTTAGCCGGGGAGAGGAATGGGGAGCTGGCCCTCCAAACCATATCCTGCCAAATGGGGTTCACTTGTTATATGTATGAAGAATGTTTGTAATATATGAAATGACTTTTTTTTAATTAAACAACGCTAATACCTTAAAATAACATATCATCCACTGTGGTACTCTGATTTGCCTAACTGGATGCACAGTTGCGAGTTCATTGCTATACTACGTATTGTATAATGGTATCTTAGTTTAATCTTATATTTTATTCGAGCTCTTTTCTTTCATTTATACCCATACAAACGTAAAGACAAACAAATCAACTATCATAAGTGATTTTTGCTTCCTTATTAATAGTTTACAGGTATATACATTTTGTACAGGCTATTATTCCAAATTCACGTACTGCGAAGACCAAAGCCTTAATAAGGTAGCATACCCAAGACATAATAATAAATTCTTTGGGAAAGACGATATTTATTGGGTTAAGTTCTGACCCGTTAAGCTCCTATTCTACAACTACTTCAAGTTTGAAAATACTATTATTTTTCTTGTTTACCTTCATTCTTAATATTCCCGCGCAAACAGCAGCTTGCGTGTGTCTTTTCACCCCTCTCATTTTCGTACCTTCATTCTCACCGTCGTGATTAATCTGCTTGGGTAGAAAAGCGTGATTAACTTAAGCAAACCCATCGCCATCGCAACGCTGAACACGTATTTCAGACTTTGACCGTTTCCGATTTAAAAAATGCTCCTGCGTACACTATAGGTCATTACTCGTCACCTTGTATATCACATCGTCATTAACAAATCATATATAATAACTTTCTTTAAGTAATAAGTAACAACTTCTTGTGACTCTTATTGAAACTTTTGCGTTGCGAGCGGAGCGAGCAAGAAAATTCTAAAATTCTTAGCAATGTATTTCTTTGCAAACTGACAACAATATTGATTTAATAGGGCGCCAATTTTTTTTACGGGGCGCCGCGTCGTTTACCCTTTTCCGACACCTTTTCTTTTTTCTTGCACGTTAGCGCCCGGAACGACCGCCCCGCTGGCCTCCCCCTAGCTACGGCTGTGGTGTGAGGGCCAATGGAACACAAACGTCCACAAAAAAGCGACAGAACTTTCTTGGTTACCTTTATATGAGTAAACTACTATAAATTTCGATCTTGGCTACGTCTACTTAATTGAAACAGACAGTTGAAAATGCTGTCGAAAGCAAGTATATTTCTTTCGTCAGGATTCAGTATTTCCATAATGCTTTTGTGACATCATTGTAATGAACGCAAAAATACTAGATGGACTTTATTCTACAGTCCTTTTCCGTAAAATGTTTTCAAAGTTGGTTGTTTCTTATTTTACATTTTATTTTTTTTTCGTTAATTGTATTCTTTGTATTTAAAAGTACCAGAGCATAGCTAGTTTACTTTTTGGGAGCTTGTTTTTTGAGACTCACAATGCTTCTGCACTAGCATGCAGGGGCGGATCCAGGACAGACTTCTGGGGTGGGGGTGTGAGTTGTAATACTGCTACTTAGAGCTACTTTTAAGAGCTCCAAACTCTGGGATGGGTTTTTATTTATATATATTTAAAAAAAAAAAACTTTCATCTTCTGGGGGAGGGGTAATCGCCCCGATCGCCTCCCCCTGGATCCGCGACTGCTAGCATGCATTTCTTGTTAATGAAATCAGACAATTAACACTCATTTAAGATTATTGAGGAGTCATTCGTCTACTTTCTGCCCATAGCGAATTTTGTTGCTATCGATGAGAAATCCCCTATTTAGTATCAATTGCGATGAAAATTTATTTCATCTCTTTTTTCGAGGAATTAATGTAAAACAAACCCACAAAATGGGATTTTTTTCACTGGTCGGCATCACTGACCATCATAAGTTGTACGTAAGTCTACCACATACAGCTGTGTACGTATCCCAGTGGTATTACACGTTCTACAAGCTGAGAAACTCTGACTTGAAAGATACGAACAACAACTCAAAGAAACATAATGATTGAAGAGAATGGACGCGAAGAAATAGGAGAACTTCGAAAAAAAAAAGATCTGAAAAGGGAGGGGTCGCATGACGCCACGCGTCCCCAGTGCAAATTTATGCCCATTGCATTTTTTAAGAACTGGAGGGACACCATATATATATATATATATATATATATATATATATATATATATATATATATATATATATATATAGAGAGAGAGAGAGAGAGAGAGAGAGATATAGATATAGATATAGATATAGATATATATGGAAATAGAGGAATTACGTCGCCCCACAATCCTCCTCACTTTATATATATACAGGGCCGGATTTCCCAATAGGCCCGGTAGGGACATATTTTTTGAATTGATTAAAAAATCAGGCTAATAAAGCATTCTGATTTTGAAGTTCATTGGAACAAATAATTGTTGGTAAAGTTAAACTATTTTTCAACATTATGCATTAACTTCGTTACAACATTGATCTCAAACACGGGAGAACTGGCTGTAGGGATGTCGTTGAGCGGTACGCATCGTATTGCCACTGCCAATAGGTTGATGTTATCAAAATACTTCATGTAAGCTGTGTTTCTGAGATTAAAACTATTTAATAATGTATTACAGAGTTTTTTTTTATTTAATTGCCCAAATGGCTAAATTGAACAAAACCAAAGTTATTCACCAATCTTTTGTTAATACATTAACGGTATTTTGTTAAGCCTAGAACCAAGTAAATTCCTCAAAAAACTTGCAATGATAAAATTGCATCGTGGAGTAGTGTTTAAGCAATTAACATATAGGCCTGATATAATTTTTTAATAAAGGTTTTTAGGAAAGTAACTTTAACCAGACTAGGGGGCGGAAAAAGTTATTGGGCCTAGGGGCGCCAAAATGCTAAATCCGGCCCTGTATATATATGAAAGAGAGATATAGAAAGACGGAATACCACGAATAATTTTTAGCAATTTTTATGTCAACTTTTTGGCAACACTGTTTACAACAAATTCACATGGAATGAGTGTGTCAAGTAGCCTTTGCCAGTGCTCGTGACCTCTATCGAGATGATTTCCAATATTGGTTTGATAAAATATTATTATAAATGTATAGGCCTATCATATAGAGATACATTAGAAATTTCATAATTCAAACTCTCGTTTTAAGTTTGTAAGAATTGTTAAGAAGATACAAGAACCATAGCATAAATCTACAATAAGAATGTGTACAAGAGAACGAGAATCTCAATAAAGAACTAAATTAAAAAGGGAAATTTCCCTTAGGCCATCAAGAATAAATTTCATTTTTTGCCATTTCCAAGAGTAAAAGAAAATTAAAACCAGTCTATTTAAGTTCTTTAGAATCCAAAAATGAAATTTATAGGGCTTTTGGCACGTTTAATAGTCACGAAATTACTTCATTTTACTAATTTCATTGCGTATGTGCAGTTTTTGTGCATGTGTGTGTGTATTTGTGCTCAATTCAAAACACGTATAAAAGACCTTTTAAAGCAAGTGTTATATGAATAAGCTTCTCAACATTATATTAAAAAAAAAAAAAAAAAAAGGCTTCAAGGAATGCGCTAATGAGCAACAACCACAAGCGACAATGATGGTCGGGTGATATAAAATGTTGGGGGAGCAGGAGAAATGAAAAAAAGAATCATACGTGTCGGTTGTTTGATTAAAGCTACAAATGGCTTTTGCTCAAAAACTCACACAAAGAATGGTTCTTGGAGTCTTCGTATTGCAAACTCCTCTGTGATTGTGTCTATTGAAGCGAATGTATATACTCTCATTACAACCAGTGTTGCCAATTTGGGGGAAAAGTCGCTAAATCTAGGGGATTCGACTTCCAGAATAGCGACAAAAAATAATTTTTCCGATTAGCGACTTTTTTGGTGATTTTTGAATGACAATTTGGCGACTTAGTTACAAATCTATCGACTTTTGTGCTGCGAAACAATTAGTCCTGTAGACAAGTACTATTAGCTCGAATAGTTCAGATATATGTTTATTTCCCTTTCGCCTATTTGAATCAGCGCAAGTGTTGAGGAGCTGGCAAAGTACGTAGCATTTATCTCCTTATTCCCGCTTTGATTGCTGGTATCTCTTGCCCTCTAACGGGGACCAATCCAAACAATCCAGTGTCTTTTAGTTTCCAGAGCTTCCGTTTAGAGGCTCAAATAATGCACTACCGATAGCAAGCTGATTATCTGTAGAAACTTCAGTAAAAGGGGATAGAAAATAAGGTTTTTCCTGTGTAGACTTTTACTTTTGTTCATTTTTCTAAACTCATTTTTGATTTCGTTGAAGTGAAATTGACCATAAAGTAATATATATATATATAGTACTAAAAGTGAAATTATTATTTGTTATATATGATTGATTTACTTTTTTACGTATACGCTTTTCTAGCGTAGATATATTATGCCTTGAATTAATCACATATCTGATGTATATGATCACACACTTGATTAGAGAGAACGAGAGAAAGAAAGACGGAATTTCAGCAATAATTTTTCTTAGCGACTTTTCACCCAAAATTGGAGTCATTTCATCTCCCATTTAGCTACTTTTTGTATCAACTTGTTGGCAACTCTGATTACAACTGAGCTTTTTCAGGTACAGCCTTCTAACAGCCTGCTCTCCTAGGAAAAACGGGAAATTAACATAAAAATGGAATATACTAACTTCTTGCTTAACATACAGTACGTCAATGAGACTACATGGTTTGTTTCACAATTTCACTGAATGTAAAGGCTAAGCATCTTGGCTTACCTAACCTTTACTCTTTGAATTTTAGCTAATAACTTATAGAATAACCGCTCTATTATTATTTTGAATTTAACGAATAACTTAAAGGAGAACCTCATCATTACTTTCCTAAATTTTAGCGAACAACTTAAAGAAGAACCTCATTATTACTTTTCTAAATTTTAACAAAAAAAAATTAAAGAAGAACCTCATCATTACTGTTTTTGAATTTTAGCGAATAACTTAAAGAAGAACCTCACCATTACTTTTATTTTAATTTTAGCGAATAACAAACAAAAACCTCCCCATTCCTTTATTGAATTTTAACGAGTAACTTAAAGGAGAACCTCACCATTACTTTTTTGAATTTTAACAAATAACTAAAGAAGAACCTCTCTATTATTTTTTTTTTTTTAATTTTAGGGAATTACTTAAAGACAAAGAAGAAACTCATTATTACTTTACTAAATTTTAGAGAATAACTTAAGGAAGAACATCACCATTAATTTTTTTTTAATTTTAGTGAATAATTTTAAGAATGACTTCCCCATTACTTCTTGAATTTTAGCGCATAACTTAAACAAGAGCCTCGCCATTATTTTTTGTATGTTAGCGATTAACTTACAGAAGAACCTCACCATTACTTTTTTAATTTTAGCGAATAATTTAAAGACAAAGAAGAACCTCAACATTACTTTCTGTTAATTTTAGCGAATAACTTAAAGAATAACTTACCTAGATAAAGCATATGAAGCGAGATTGTCAGATTGTCAGTATCATTTGTTAGAGGACAGGAGGTGCTCCCCGCCGTTCGAGCAGGACCCACGTAGCACGGAGTAGGTTCACTACATTAGAAAAAAATGTCTTAAATGAAACGAAAATGTGATCTGAGTACATTTCAGTAATGTATTTACTACTAGGACCCACAGTAATAATTATATATATATATATATATATACAGTGGCGGATCAAAGGGGGGACTATAGGGGCTGTAGCGCCCCCTTGACGCTCAGATATACACTGGATAAAATGGGCTTCAATCCTGCTTTAGACTGGATAAAACGGCAAAATATGGTTCAGCCCCTCCCTTGATCATATCCTGGATCCGCCCCTGTATATATATATATATATATATATATATATATATATATTCTTAAAGCTTTACGTTGTGTCAAATATTGTCCACTCAATTTAACTAGTAAATCCACCATACTAGTTCCGAAAGAACTGTAAATAATTAAGGCAGATTATTGCTGCTGTCCCATTAGGCTTGCCAACTTTTGAAAACGGAAATACCTGAAACCCTCCTGGAGTACATATATTCTTAACGTTGTGACATCATCGCTCGTCAAACATGTGAGCAACCTGAAAGTGGTTAGGCCCTACTTCACATAAAATTGAGAGATTCGGAGTACGAATTTAATGACTAATTCCTTTGTTTTTTTTTTAATTTTAGCGAATAACTTAAAGAAAAACCTTAAACTTGCTTATTCCGGTTTTGGTTGAGTCGGTACATGTAATCATATTTAAAACAGAAAAGCAAATATAATTGGCGATATAATTATGGCATGCACAAATTATATATGAAAAATCAGTCTTACCAGCTTCACTGGGGCTGGTAATGTCTCATACTTTTACTTCGCCTACATACTTTTACTGGATCTGGATTCATTATTTAATTATAAGATGTAGCTGAGGATAAAGCAGTGCTAGCTACGCTCTTGAAAATGAACTTTTGTTAACCTTTAGCAGTATTGATAAGTTCAGTAAATTTTCCTGCTTTTAACTCTTCAGCAAATTCCGCGTTCAGGTCAACATCAAAGCGAATTATAAGTTCTGCTTTAATCCTTAACGCACCAAGCCGAAATAATCAACGTTGTTTACCAAGCTGGGGTTTTCTAGGGACCCCAAGTATCATTTTAATTTCTCAACTTATTTTTTGCACTCTTTCAACGAACGTATCATTGATCTAATTATGTAGCAGATATCTCATAAGGATGCAGGGCACCAAAAAATCGACAATAAATTGGTTCTTATAGTTGCAGCAGTATCACCAAATATCACCCTCTCTGGTTCCTAGAGTATCCCGCTTGGTGTGTTAAGGGTTAACAATGTGCATCGACAAACGATTCCTTTCGTTACTTCAAAATAATCTGAATAGAACTAGTAAGAGGAAAAATTGCCGGACATTTAACGTCCAGTTTTGAGATGGTACTGGACAGTGGACACCGAACAAGGAGGTCAAAAACCAAACTGTCCGGTAAAATACCGGACGGTTGGCCACTCTAGTAGTATACAAAGTGCCATTTGAAGAGATAATCGTTTGTGTCCAAGATCTTTTGTAAAGTGTGTAAATTCGGCGTATTATACGTCATAAACTGCGCACTCAAATTTTTTATCTTTAAGAAAAGATTTCAACATAGTTATGAGTTTATTTAATAGCATTTTGAAAAACCTGGCGAACTATCTACGTTTTTGATATTCTTCATTACCTTTGTTATTCATTAAAATGTAGAAAATCGGACAGGTGATGGAAACTCGTGATGGTAAAGGTTATATGAATTCAGAGCAACAAGGTACACAGACGGAGAGGAACTTAACAGCATTCTCCCCTAAAACAAGCATGTAAAGTATGTTTTTGTTAATAAAATATCATACTGCACAGATCTAATTATTAATCCTGTAAACTAAAATCTATTTTACTGTATTAAAATTGAGTTGTTTTAACTCCATATCTTTTTTGTTGAATAGTTTTACCAAATGACTACGTTTTTATTTATTTCTAATCCTGTTCCAATTTTAACTTTTGCATTTGTTTTTAACTTTTAACAAGAACCGGGATAAGTATGTATCGATTAACCCTTGAATGTCATATTTTGTTAATGACTGAATTTCTTGCAGAAGAGTTGATTGAGCTTTCCTTTTTTAAAAAAAAGAAACTGTAGAGGTCCATATGAGCGAAAAACAAGACTTGATTCTCTTTTTTTTTTAAAAAAAAAAGAGACAATCCTGTTTTTATTATTATTATTATTATTATTATTATTATTATTATTATTATTATTATTATTATTATTATTATTATTTTAAGAGACGTTTAATCACCATGGTATAATTCCAAGTATCCGAACTTCAATTATCCAGGTCGTCAAATGTCCAAATCAACACCAGAAAAGTGAAAAAATGTAAATTAAAAAGAGTTATTAACGAAAGGAAAATGACAAAAGAACCTGAAGTTAACCCATAAGAAAGATATATCAATTAAAGATATGCAGAACATCATGAAAATTCCTGGCTTTTCTGTATGTCACTGAATAGTTACTGAGATTCAATGGATCAAATGTTGACTGATGGAATTACTCATAGCATTGTGTTCCAGTCTCAGCAGGTGAATGAAGATAGTGACGACGTGGCTGCAATTGAACCTGAAAGAGAACTTACTGCGAGGGAGGTATTTGTTTATTTTGTTGCTCCCTTGAAGTAGATAGGCCTGAATACGACCACGTACGGTTCCTTTCCGTTAAGGGTCTTCACTACAGCGAAATTAAACTATCGCTAATTTTAGAGTTTTTCTGTAATATCTTCAAAACAAATAAAAATATTCGAAAAGTAGAAACGTAGTGAACTAGACAATACAATTTTGCATGTGATACCTTTACCACAATTCACCTATCTGCTTTTCGTATGTCGCTATTTACAGAATCCGCTAAAAATGCTAAATCTATCTACAGTTACAAATCAAAAGCAGATAGATGAGTTGTGATAACGGTATCACATGCAAAATCGTGTTGTCTAGTTCATTACGTTTCTACTTTTCGAATATTTTTATTTGTTTTGAAGATATTACAGACAAACTCTAAAATTAGCGGTAGTTTAATTTCGCTGTAGTGAAGATCCTTAAGTGTTTGAGGCACTTGACAGTACATAAAGGAGTATCTACGGCGAAACATTTAACGTTGTTGGACATGCTCTATTAACTTCTCTAAAGGTAAGAAGATGTAATTGTACTCTTTTTTAAAAAATTGTTTGTAGTAAAAATGATCTTATTTTCAGCATACAGTATATCAAACCTACTTTATTTTATTATTAAAGAAAAGTGGTTTTAGCCCTGTCCGCTGATCTAGTAGCTAGTACACGTGCTTTTGGGACACATGGTCCTGAGTTCGATTCCTGATGGGAGAAAAAAATAATGTCACAATCATCCACTTTCATTCATTATCCGACCCCTTAGCCTAAAAAGAATAATCAAATTACGTTAACTTTGGAAAAAAGGAAAAAGTGATTTTAGAGGGTTATGTTTATTCATAACATGACCTGTTGTTGATTATTGCTCCAAATATCCTGCTTATATCCAGCAGTGATTACTCCATATAATTGAAGTTTCATTGTATTTAGTTTTTTTACGAATGTAATTGTTACGTAAAAGAACAATTATCAACTACAATTATGTGTATCAAGCACTTAAAGATTAAAGGATGGTTCCTTTGTTTCTTAAATTGTTCTTTATCCAGAGCCGGCGAGGGACTTATCCTAGTGATTTTAAGGATTTTAACTCAATATAATGAGTAGAATTCAAGTCATTGTACTGCAGGGTTGCCAACTTTTCTTAAGAAATAATCGGGACGGGACAATCAGTGTTGGAGACCCCTCCCTACCCGGACATTCAACACATGATAAAAAAATAACTTAACGTCAAAGAAGAGAATAATACTGCACAACTCAGGTTAATGTAAACAATGCGATTTACGCGCCAAACCAAATGTGAAATAGAAGACACCGACACTGCTGGCAGATCTAGCAGACGGCTGGTACCCGGTATAGTTAGCGTTAGTATTACTGCCACTGAGATATACCTAGCAGTCGCTTTTATGTAGAGGCTGCAAAAAGAATATTTTTAGCACTGCATGGAATATACTATCATCATAATCAGCTGGAATATCAACTCAAAACAACTAGGGAATAAGTATAAATTAAAGACGAACTGCTATATATTTTTTCATCAGGCAAATCATAAACTTGTTAAATTGATTCTATACATAAAACTGTGCGTGTAAAAGAATAATTTATTCCTTTGTAAAAATGGCCCAGTAAAATATTAATTAACTTTGAAGATCGATAAATCGGGATAATATGCGTCTCGAAGAATGTTTGGTCGGGACGCGGGACAAATAAGTCAGAAATCGGTACAGTCCCGACAGAATCGGGACGGTTGGCAACTCTTTTGTACTGCCATATGATGGGGTCAGTACCGTATCAAGGAATAACCAAGTCCTCCAAGCAAAAATAAAACAAATATACCCCCATACAATCTACGTACATTGCAAACAGTAGATATTAAGTGGATGGAAATAAAAAGTCAAATGACCTTTTGCCTTGGTTTGATATTTCGATGAATAGTCTGTGGTTGTTGACAAGTTGTTAAGTAAAAGTTTTAGATACGATATAGGTCGATACAAGTATTAGCGGGTTAATTGCAATCCGATGTTAGAGTAAAGAGAGCTCCCTCGTAGCTAAACAGTTAACGTAAGCATCTTTGGCGTGGGAGATTTAGGTTCGGTTCCCGGTGGGATCTCATGTTGATCGTATCCAACGTTAAGCTTAAGTCCACATCTCATATAGCCTCGCTGTTCAAAGTGATCTTCAAAGAGACACTAATATTAACACAACTCAATGAAGGGAAAAACGGCTTTTTGAAGTTTTAAAATAGGTTAAAATATATTTGGAATAAGAATTTAGTTTAATTGCTCCGAAGATGAAATTTACAAATGAGTTATGTTAATTTTTTATATTTAAATTCGTTCTGATTTAACTTCGTTTTTGATTTATTGTTTATTTATCGATTGAAAATATTAAATAACACAAAGGCGTACAAGCTTAGGAATATTCAACTCGGGAAGACTCACCCTATTTCCCAAATCGGCAACTAACACGTACCATTTGATCCGATAGTGTACGTGGCGCCTCAGCACTTAAAATTAAGATAGGGCTGGGACTATTGTCTCTCGCTGGTTTTCAAGAGGTTCACACCGTGTGTTGAACTCGGCTGGTTTATGGTCATACAAAGGAATTTGGTACTTGCAACAGATAGATTTGAGCTTGCATTAACTCTTCGAACCGACGATGGAGATGCCAGTAAACTGACATTCGCTACGAGAGTTCCCTCCACTAGTTGAAAATTCTCGAGCATCTTGCGCAACACTAGTTCATCCAAGTCTTAAATCTCAAACACTATTTTAGTGTTAGTTGATTCATAGTAAATATTTATAAATTGATAAAGTGATTTACGAACATAATAAATAGCATTAATCGACGTTTAAAGATACACAAGTCATTAGATCTCTTGTGGCGCAGAAGGTTTCTGATAACTTCTTGACGAAATTAAGAATATCAGGCCATAAGTTTTGTACATACGAGTATATTTAAAAAGCAGATGAAAATAATTTATGGAACTGGACGACAAAACATTATTATTATTATTATTATTATTATTATTATTATTATTATTATTATTATTATTATTATTATTATTATTATTATTATTATTATTATTATTATTGTCTCGTGTCGTTTCGTTGGTAATATTAGTTCCAGTAGCGTACTCCGAACTGATTAGGAGTTGGATTGTAGTCTCCCGTAGTTTCAACAGTATTCCGAGATCGTAGATTGGACTCTACCAATTTGTGGTCATGCACGCGGGATTCTATGCTGTGTGATATCGAAATTACACTGGAGATACTGATAGTCTTTCATATACTAGGAAACTTCCCTCCATCAATAGGGACAACTTAAAGATGGGGTTCGGTCAGGGATGTAATGGAGAGTATACGGTGTATATTCACCTAAAATCTTTAGAGCATTCACCTCTGGTGCATGGGGTCCCTGGTTCGATCCCCGCTGAATACAAGTGAACTGTGTGGTAGAGAAACACCATGTGCGTGACTTTTCCCGGGGTTCTCCCGTTTCCTTCCACTTTCTTCATCCCACCATTTCATTCATTTCTCATCATCACCATCTCCTTTAGCCTAGCCGATATATTCGTGGGACGTAAAATTGAAAGATTAGACCTAAAATCTTTTTGTCCAGTGTATAGGCTATACTCGAACTTTACAAAAGAACGAGCTTATACAGAGTGAGTATACGCTATATGATGGAGAACGGTTTATGTATACCTACCGAGAATTCAAGCATTTCATCATTGCCTTCGGTCCATTGCTGCTGATCCGATAAGAAATCTTTACTTCTTCAAGGGGAAATAGGAAGTTAGTTTAACCTTGAAAGTTAAAGAAGCTCACTGGATTCAATGAAGTTAGAGATTCGGTTTACATATACGACACACAGTGTGTAATGAAATATTTTTAAGAATTTTACTAAATGTGAAATATGAAAATTTGTAAATGCTATTTCGATTTCACATATAGTGATCCCATTGCTCTAAGAGACAAATTTAAAGTTTGAAATTTCATATTTTTCCTGTCTCTGGTTATTAGTATTCATATAGGAAAAGGAACCTGAAAATCAGGCCGAACACGTGTAATTTTTGATAGCAGATGATGTTGTAAAACTGAGTTTTTTTTAAAAAAAAAAAAATAAAACACTCCACCCTTCGTCGGCTTCTTTGAGAAAAACTAAACTTCAGTTCCGGCCTTTCTATTGCATTTGCAAAAATAATTTTTGCAATAACAATAAAGCAGATTGAACACGAGGAAACTTGCTTTCCAATTTTATAATAAGAAACATATCACGTTTATCTGCATGCAAAATTGTTTTAACCTTAGCGACCATTTTGAAATTACTGAAATCGCAGATTTTATTGAGGTCTTTTTTTGCCATTTGAATATTGCCAATTCTGGTTTCCGTGAACAGTAAACCCTTACTTAGACGCAGTAAAACAAAAGGAAAAAGACGAACATTGTGTTTCTGTCGTTTTTAAACTCTATTATGTTACTGCCAGAGGGTTTTTTTTTTTTTGAAAAAATTACTTTTTTTTTAAATTTTTATTTAGTGGGCGGGGGTCTCTTTTGTGTATTAGACCCTGTGGTTGCGAATAATAAAGAGTGTTTCTTTGGAAAGGCATATGCTTTGCTATGCTCTTAAACAAAATGTTTGTTAAGGAAAAAACGATACAATCGATTACTGTTAACAATAGAGTCGTGGTTCCATCACATTATTATAAAAGTGTTTGCAGAGAGCTCTCCATGCAGTGATAGACTTTCACTCAAGATGGTCAACTGTCGTACACGCCATATGGGAAACACCAGCGGAACGTAGGAGACGTCGAATAATATTATGCGTGTTATGTGAATACAAGAACAAACGGTTAATGATGACAATAAAGTAATCTTAAGTTCTTCTATCGAAAAGAAGGAATTAGGGGAAAAGGAGCTGGATAGCAATTTTACTCAACTTTCCGTGATCCCGATGACAAAGCATTTGTTTCTGTGTAATTTTGTTTCTAACGCATAATGGGTGGAGACATGCAAGAATGCTATTTTACTGTACCTATACTTAATATTTTGTGTGGCACACGGTTTTCTTAATTCCACCTGTAAGGGCTACTAAAGGGGTTTCTTAACAAGTTGTCTTTGTTTAGTTAAAAACATGTCATGTAGTCATCCTGTTTCCGGTTTTAACTTGTTTACAAAAATAGACTTACCTTGTTTACCCAATTTCAGTTTGAAGCAAGGAGTATTGGATGAATATTGCTTTAAAGCACCACATGAAGGAGTTTAATTTATCTGGCGTTATGTTTTCTCAACTAATATTGAAATCTGATGTGGTAATAAATTTTTACCATTTCCAATTTTAGTACAGAGATTCGAGTGGAGAAGGAATATATTCTTAAAACGCTTAAATTAATTAGAGAAAACCGCTTCTCGCAAAATATTACTTTGTTACAAGATGGAGTGGGTCAATAGAACGTGACCCACTGCAACCCACCGTGACTCACCGACCCACCATGACCCATTCTAGTCCACTGACCCACTAATTCACCCGACCCACCAACCCACTATGACCCAATCTGCTCAGTGTATTGTAGACAGCATCTTCTGAACAGTGGTGAAATTGTCCACGTTTTAATTTCAAGGTCTCTTTTTTTTTTTTTTTTTTTTTTGTTTCTCTTTACTTACCTGAGATGAGTATACCTAAGTGAAAAGAACTTCAGGAACTTTTGGATATTGATATTTGCAGTTGTAATAACAGCAATAGCACTTACTACTTGACTTTCGAGACACAGTCGAATTTTACACTTTTTTCCTTTACATCGACCTATTTTACCTTGATTTGAGACTTCCAAATTGCATCCTATTTTCTACTGAAAAGTATCTGTAATCCAACAAGGAAATAATTATATATGATAATTAAATTGAAATTCATTGTAATATGACCGATGACAAACACTTTACTATTTTATATCGTAAAAATCAGATCCACCGGTGTTGTAACAGAGTGATGCTTGAGCGATTGACCATAGAAATTCAAACTCCGATTAGTGATAATTTCACAGCCTCGTTTTATTATAAGTGGAGACGAGGGCGTGGAACATGAGTCAGAGTTGATGACGATGGGTTTTGGTGGGTGGTGAGTCAGAGTGGGTCATGGTGGATGGTGGATCACGGTGGGTGGTGGGTCAGTGGGTCATGGGTTAAAATTTTATTGACCCACGCAATCTCTGGTTACTCTTTAACGGTGCAACGTTAAAACCGAAATTGGTTGATTTCTTCCACTTCCGGTTTGAAGAGGGTTAAGAGAGATGATACCTATTCTTAGAACGCTAAGTAGATTCCGTAATAACCGCTTATCGTTGTCTCATCTTTTTTTGCTCCATGTAAATCAATATTGAAACCGGAAGCTTTTCGTAGATTCTATCAGTTCCGATTTGGTAGAAGGTTAAAAATTGACATGAAATGTATTCTAGAGGTGTATGGCACGACCCAGGAAACGGCTTCTCGGTATCTATTACATTTTTTTTCTATAATTGATTTCTATCACCTTCAATTTAAATAGCACCTCCATTAAAAATCTCGTTATCTAAGTTTTGAGCCTCTTCATCCTAAAATTTGATGATAATCCATCAAAGCAGGTCAAGAGATTTTGTGAGGGTAAACCAAACTTCTTACTCACGAAAATTTTGCCGGAATTAAGACAATTTAATGATTTCAAAATGCTACTAAGAGTTTCAAAATTGACTGATTGACTGAAAACTATAAGTACATAAATCTGTTTCCGAAAAAGAGTTGAATGATCCCATAAGTTTCTTTAAGAAAAATGCTATTATAAAGTATATCAATGAGAAATAATATTATTCCGCTTTGATCTCTTTACCCATGAACTCTCTTTTATGTAGTTGTCATTTATGAACTTACTTTTTCCTTTTTTTTTTTTTTTTTTTTAACAAAATGCCACTTATGCCGTTATGGTTTCCAGCTATTCAATTATGACAAGTTAATTTCGTTCCATATTGTGAAACCACGGTAGTATTCCTAATTCTATCGGGAGAGGTACCGGGATCGATATCCGGTGCCTCCACTATGTAAAATTTATGGTAGGTAGAGCTAGGTTAATAAAATCAGAGTCTGGAATCGACTCCCACTACTGGTATATTTAGAAAAATCCTCCAATAACAACAGTATTTACAGAAATACTATAATATACTTTTCTTTAAGTGTAAGATAGAAAGTAGGTAGCCCAAGACCGTGCGGTCGTGGACAGGATCTCTACAGAGCCCCGAAGCAGGCTAAGCAGAGTGGCGTAGGAAACCCCAATGCTCCGAAGCAAGCAGTTAGGGGGCAAGTCATAGAGCCCCGACGCAGGCTAAGCACCTAAGGTTGAAATCCCGACAGAGCCCCGAAGCAGGTTAAGTCATGAGGAAAGGAATAACCAAGAGAGCTTTGAGTGCTCCAGGCAAGCAAGAGGAGGGAGACCAGAAAACTGGTATCTATTCACTAGTTGCAGTTCAATATATAGGCGTCCCAGAGAGGCGGTAGCGCTGCTGCAGTCCTGTCTCCATGTGACTAGGAGGAGATATTGGTGGTCTGTCGTCTGCTTCTTGAAATGAAATCTTTAAGTTTTACGTCCCACGGATATGCCGGTTAGGCTAAAGGAGACGCGGTGATGATGAGAGATGAATGAAATGGTGGAATGAAGAAAGTGGGAGAAAACGGGAGAACACCGAGAAAACCCACGAGCACGGTATTTGTCCACCACAAAGTCCACACGGCGCGAGCTGGGATCGAACCAGGGACCCCAAGCACTGAAGGTGAACGCTCTACCACTGAGCCACCGCGCTCCCTCGTCTGCTTCTTGTAGTACTCCCACGCGGTATGTAGTATTCCGATGTAAATACATGTGGTGATGCTTACAAACAGGAGAATATGATATTGATTATACACAGAAGCACGTGGTACATTACAATATTCATATCCCTGAAACTCCAATAATATCAAACATTTGTTGGAAGTTTAATTTTATTTCGTTTGGATAACTGTTAAGTTTTGTTGTTATGTTGAGACCACTTTTCAATAAATTAATAAATACATATATATACAGCATTATCGGATGGTAGTTTTCTATCGGTGGTGTATAGTACTCCGATGTAAATACATGTGGTAATACTTACAAACAGGAGCATATGACATTGATTGTACACAGAAGCACGTGGTACATTACAATATTCATATCCCTGAAACTCCAATTTTATCAAACATTTGTTGGAAGTTTAATTTTATTTCGTTTGGATAACTGTTAAGTTTTGTTGTTATGTTGAGACCACTTTTCAATAAATTAATAAATACATATATATATAAAGCATTATCGGATGGTAGTTTTCTACACAAAATCATGGACATGCAATGCAACGAAAAATTGCATCGCGAATTGTAATGCATGTGACACAGACGCTGAAAGCCCAGAAATTTAATTCATAATTCTAATTCTAACGTCAGTATGTGCCTAATGTTCCATCTAAATAACACAGAAGGAAATGCGATGGAAGAATATGGAAATTAACTAATATTCTTTATATGGAACTCCTATTGGAATCTGCTAGCTGAAGTTCATCAGTGTGTATATGCATGAGTAAATAAGTTGTGTTGTCTTTTGTTGGTAAAATAAGAATAGTTATGTGTTTTAAAGCTATGAAGCTGAAGACAGTAACCACACCGTAAAGTTGAACTGAATGCTTTTGCTGAAATCACTCCAACAATGCAACTATCCTCTCTATCGAATGATTATAGCTGAAATTACTTTCTGTACACTCTTTTGCCACCAGCATGATTTACTGCAATTCCTTGACGTTGTGTGCATGATCAAATGAGAAAGGGGCAAAAGTTAAAAGGACAAAATCATATTTTGAAACGGGACAGTTGGTTTGTCATTCCCTTGTGGCGAAGCGCTGTTGTTGGTGAGCAAGCTAAAGATAGATAGCTTAACAGTTACTTATATTGTATGCAGCTAAAAATTATCTTTCCTCCTACATTACCATAAGTTGATGAAACTCATATGTATGCTTGTCAACTACACAAAATATTAATCTCATGCATTATATATGCAAGTGTTAAATCTTTTCGTATAAGCACTAGCTAAGCTTGTTGCTAATAGCTTTATGCTTTTAATCATTTCTTTTTTATTTGATTGAAGCAACTTGCGAATTCTGACAGCCGAAAAGGCATATGTTATTTTAATAATTGCATGGTATAGTAAGAAAAGAATATGACCTGTGTCTGATATTTAATGTTACTTCGCTGTCAAGTACTTAAACCTTTCCTGCCTTCAAAATAATAACAAAAACAAACAAACAAAACGAATACAAATAAAAAATATCGTTAAAACGTTACGTTTTATGCATTTGCAATTCACAATAAATGAACATTTAAATTAAGCCTATTACAACATTGAAATTTATAATTCGTGATAAGCGTACTAAAATATTACATTGATTGCAACAAATGCCATGCATCGCTATCTTAAATAGAAAATTCGCTAACTGATTGTACGATTAAGCATACTGCATTTCCCCATTGAAATATGCAGTCTTTGCTGTTAAGACATCTAGGCATCGCCGGTTACGCAGAGATTTGCTCCTTACTATAATTAGTTGCTGAATTTCATTACTCTGGAATATTTTAAACGTTCCTCTGATGTTGTGTTTTAATGGAGTCTTGGTTTGTGCATAAAACCTTGCAGCAATTTATTACAAAAAAAAAAAAAAAAAAAAAAAAACCAAGAACAAGTAGTTGAGAATGCTCGAAGAGCATTGTCAGAACGAACTTAATTAAATTTTTTCGAAATTTGTATGAAATTGTATATTAAATTTATTTGATTAAATTCAATAGTTAATACAATATAGATAATTATATTAATATAAATTATAATTGTAGTAAAATAATTAGAAAATTATAATACAAATTGTAGGCAATTTATTAAATGAAAAAAATATGTAATGTTATTTAAATTATTTCCATAATGTCGTTATTTGTCGTTTGGCATACTGTGCACACAAAGTTAACAAGAATATTATTATTATTTGATATTCCTTGGCAATGCGGGTGGAATTTTTCCCGACATTGTGTGCATCTTATCATATCTTTATTGTCTTCTCAAAACCAGATGCAATGATCTGTTATACTTATTTGTAATTTTAAAACGAGAGGCACTTTAATGGATTAATTTGGCAGAGTTGTTACTCCTGTTTCGTACCATTGGCTGAGCCTTTGTCTTAATTGATAACTTGTTTCGATTATATGTCTGGAACTTTGATTGTGGCCATTATAATTTAATGAAATATTAAAAAAGCTATGTAAACTACAATTGAATTTGGCTGTAAGTTTTCTAACATGAGCACTGATAACTCGTATGACAAATTCATCGATATAAAGAGAATTAAATGAATTAAATATATTACAGATGACAAAGGCACGTTCTTTGAGTTCTAGAGGTATTGCATATCCAATGGTAGTAAATATTTAAGATTTGATGTAATTCTTTTCGAATATTGTTATATTAAGAGAAGGTTTTAAAATAATCGTATGTATGCTGAAAACGAGATTAAATTTGAAACCCAAATGAATTATTTTGAATTTGATTGAGATGTATAGTTGCCATTCCATTATTTATAAGTGTATCGTCAAGCCAATCACTGTCAAGAGTTCCCATAACCTTTTCTACGATCATTAAGAATTAAATTTTCATGAAGACATACATGAGATGTTTATCTAACCGAATTTGATTGTTAGATGTTTGATATGTGTTGAGAATATTTCTTAATATTCTTCTGTGTTAGATGTTCGAATGAGACTTTGGAATCTTTGACAGATAGATAATCTTCAATTTATTCTTGAGAAAGACGCGGAAGTTTTATTTGAATTTTATCATTATCTGATAATGATATATCATTTAAAGTGGATGCAGTTTGGCTTCTTTTGCGATAAAACTGTACTAGGTTTTACATCTTCGTCCAAGTCGATACTTGAATTTGACGAAAATGAATTACCATCAGTTTGTTTTAAGTACAGATTTTAATCCAAAACCGGGTTCGATTCCAAGTGGAGGTACTCGGTCGAAAAAATCTGAAAAGCTTTTCCAGGCCAGTCATCCTGAATGAGGTTTTCCTGGGTATTCGTCATTCATACCAGGCAAATGCCGGGGTGGTACCTAAAATAAAGGTCCCAGGACGCTTCCTTTCTTCCCTTTCCCCGGATAGTGTCCTCGTTGAGGAACGTCATCCCTCAAAACGTGACCAGTTAACATGGCCATAAATGACGAAAGCCCAGAAATCTAAATCCTAAATCCCTTTAATCCAAAATGGAATCATTGCTATTAATGTCATATAACTGCAATTTATCTTTAAGATTTGTGCTAAAGATATATTCTATGTGACTGCCATAGTTATTTGTAATGACAGATGGCTGTATTAATGACAGAGATTCTATATAACTTTTTTTCTATAAATGTTGCCACAAATTATTTTAAGAGGAAATTATTTGGTCTTTTCATGTATATCTTTTAATATATTTTAAATTTCTTTAACAGGCACTTCAGAAGAAAGATATATGACCACAATAGTTATATTATCACATTGGCAATAAGCACCTTCATAATGCCACTTTGGTATCAAATTATATTTAGAAGTGTCTTTTAGATATATGGCAGCTCCTTCCGAAGAAATACTTGAATCTTTACAAATTAAATGACACAGAAATAATAGTTCTCCAATATTTGATAGTAATTGCTGTTTTGTTGGAATTTCAACGAAGACCAAGACGTCGGAGGCTATGATATTTTGATCTGATTGTAAACCATCTCAGTTCTTTCGAAGGGATTGCACATTCAAATATGTTATTTATTTTTTAATTTTATTTATTTCAGAAAACAACAGGCGGATGCCTAATTACAGTTTTCCATCATGACACGACAGCAAAATACTTTAAAATACATATAACATGATATACACCTTATTTATTTAGAATAAAATTCTGTCTATAGCTAAAAACGTCTATCTCTGGGTGCTTTTTTGACATCTTATTATAGAATAAACACATTTTTCTGATAGGCAATACATCCAATGCATTAGTCCTTTGTGCTGAGACATGGAATATGCTATTATGGGGTCTGGTTGCTCTATGTGGGACGTGAAATTCGATTTCTGATAATAAATATTCTGAATCTACTGTACTATGAATTATTTTATGTAAAAAAAGATAAAATGAAATGAGTTCTCTTGCTTTCAAGTGATTGTAATGAATATTTGCTTCGAAGATCTTCATAGTTCTCAAATTTGGGATATATCCCTATTTCTTTATATGTTAAAAAGCGCTTATTTATTTGGAATAGACCTATTTTCGATTTTGTTTATATATTTCTTACTATCAGAATCCCATATTATCGCTGCATACTCCACCTTAGACCTTACATAGGCAATATATAGTGTTTTGAGTACATTGGTGTTAGAAAAATCATTTCCTAATCTCATGACAAAGCCAAGGTTCCTAAAGGCCTCACCAACTACTCTGTTGAAATGAATATCGAATGATAGGTTTGACTGCAAAGTGACTCCAAGATCAGTTATATAATCCATTCTCTCAATTGGTGTTTGATTAATAGTATACACATTCCGCACATAGTTCATTTCCTTGGTGTATGATACTACTTTACATTTTTAAATATTATCAGCAATTTGTTTGATTCACACCATTGGAAAATATAATTTATGTCGCTTTGTAAAGAAATAGCGTTTAATTCCGTGGAGATACTACGATAGATTTTTAAATCGTCAGCGAACAATAGTTTGTGGGAGGCTGTTATTACAGGTGGTAAATCAATAAGAAATAATATAAATAATGGCTGTCCTAAGTTCGATCCCTGAGGCACACCAGTGTCTATGACATATTCCTCAGTTAAAATAGTCTTGTATTGAACGCGATGTTTGCGTTGGCAAAGATAGGACGCTATAAATTGTTGAAGTTTTTGAGAAAAATTGAATGTCACAAGTTTGCTTAGAAGTTTATCATGATTAATTACGTCGAGCGCCTTGGTATCGAAATCCGTTATACAATATTTGGTAGCGTTTGATGATGATAAAGTTAACGAATTAATAATTAATTTTAATCTAGCCTCCGTTTGCAATCGCCTTATTTCGTTGAAAATTTCTTTATCAGTTGGATTTGATTGTAGATTTTGTATCAAAGAAAAATCACCTTTTAAGTATAAGTCTTTTATTGATGTCAGGCGGTGTAAATTAACTCTCTTGGTAAAGACTGCTTGGTAAAGTTTATGAAGTTTCATTGCCACACAGCACACAAGTGGAAATTGTATTCTAATAACTGATGCTTGAGTGTATCTACTTATTTGAAGTGTCTTCTTAATGGGAGTATTGGAGTCAAATCTGATTATTTTGTTGCATAATTTGTTTATATTTCTTTTGCAATTCTAATCCACAGATTTTGGGGATTTTCATCCATATTTGTTTACCTTTTTTGGAATTGGTTTCGAATTCAATGTATTGCAGTAAACCAATTGGTCCGTTAAATAAGCCATCAACAACATCGGTATTACATGTTATCATGTATTTTAATCTTAATTTTAATTCAATAACATTGATTGCAGTTTGTTTTGTATATTTATTTCTTCTTCGTTATTTTGTATTCTGTCAATTGCCAGATATTTACATACTTTACCAGGCCTTTCATTTATAGAATTACGATTAAATGTTTCAACATCGCGATTGCTATATATATATATAAAAAAAAAAGACAGAAAGCTTCAATTTTATTTTGATCTTTAATTTGATATCTGCTTTTAAGTACAGTAGAGCGTCGATTATCCGAACGTCGGTCAACCGAACGACCGCTTAGCCGAACTGTGTACTCGCTCGCACCTGTTACTCTCCCACCCTACCGTCCATCATCCCCCTCACTCCCAAACCAAGTTTCCCACAGTAGTTGCCACACTGAGCCACCGCTGGCGGAACATTGCTTCTAATGGGGCCTGTACATATTTTTGTTTAATAAACTGTACCACATACTATATATTCCTACTAAAGTTGCCTTTGTACGTTACTTTGTAATACTTAAAGAGATGCCTGTTTTTATGAATAAATTTACTGTACAGTACTTCTTTTTGGCAAATAAACATGTACAGTTCAATTATCCGAACAAACCAGTTTTACGAACACCCATGTCCCTCAATTACTTCGGATAATCGACGCTCTACTGTATTTCAATATCGTCATTCAATTAGCAATCGATAAACGATTTAGACAATCAACAAATCTTTTTGTTGCAAAACTTCAGTTAATTCAAAAGATGAAAACAATCTCCATAAATATGGGTCAATTAAACGATTGAATGGATTGTTTCCTTGTGGTAAAAATGCCCAGCCACCAGCGACAGGTTTTGCTTGATGTAGATCAGATATTCCTCCAGATGGCAAATTATTTTCAAATAATTGTTGTAGCTTTTCATTAATCCATTGGAATATTTTATTGTTGCAGAAATTTATTTCATCGATTATTAATAACTTTAAATTTTGTAGTTGAACGCTCATAGTATTTGCCACATCGTCGAATAATTTGTTTTATTTTCCTCCACGAAGTTCTTGGTGTGGCAAATTAAGAGTCGAATGCAAAGTAATTCTATCCATATTCCAGGCAGCTTTTCTAGTGTGGGCAGTTATTAAACCTTTATAGTGTCTTGCCTGGAATCGTGTTGTGAGTTGAGAAAGCATAATATTGATTGGTAAATACATTTTAGGACATGACTTTTGCTTACACTAGCTGATCCCATAATAACATTATCTTAAATGGTAAATTATTTGATTTAAAACGTTATAATATATCCATTGTTATGTTATGTTTTTGGTTATTGAGGGATCTCATCAGATTTCTTTACTCGTTATAATTTACAAGCTTTGCACCGCAAAAAATTTCATAGGTAAATTTACAAGAAACGGTGGCAATTTGTTTGCCACTCCTCTATGTAAATCAATTTAAACCTATAAAGTAAAATTACTAATACGAAATGGTGTAAAATTACATTTTTTAGCAATAAAAATATCATATTATCTAATAAATTTACTGTAAATTTTGTAATTTAATATGAGGAGGTGTATATCAACTAACAAAATGAAGGGTAAATGATTTTACATTGGTCTTTGGCAATTTGATTACATTTTTTTTCAGTGTGGTATTGAAATCTTTGCTGATAGGGTTTTGTTTCAGATTTGCTTTCATTAACTTCTTCAAATATATTTTGCGAGTGGAGATCTATTGGCCAATATTTCATATTCTGGTTCAATAATTTCACTACCACTTAGATTGTCAAGATCTTCATAATCTTACATTTCATGTCCTGCTTCAGTCAAAGTATAATCCATAGACTGCAGATCATTTTTTTTTTCATATTTTAAAAATATGATTTTTTTAAATGTCTTTACATACGTTTGGATTCAAATCTTTTTTTCGTTTCTGCATGGATGAAAGAGCATTACCATTGATCGATAATAATTTTGTGGATCAATGTCAGGATTGGAAATGAAAGCTACAGGTCATCGCACTAAACTTTGCTCAAAAGAAAACTCATTCTCAAAAGTTAACTACCCCTTGCAGATTTTTCCATAAGAACTCATTTATGAAATTGTGGGAGACCCGGCGGGTTCGATTCCCGGCGGGAGCTCATGTGGTTCGGATTCCACGTTAATCAGTAGGTCCATGTCTCATATAGCCTCGTTGCTGAAAGGGACGCTAAACTAAAATCAACTCAACAACTCATTTATGAAATTTGTTAGGCTTATTAATAAAATATTTGTCTATAAAGTAATAACAAAATTACATGAGTTATATTTTACAGAATTGTAAAAAAAAAGAAATCCCAAGATTAAACTACTCTTTGTGGGTATTTTCATTGAATTAATTTATGGAACATTATAAGAACAATAGTGACGTATTTATTAATACTCAAAATCACCTGAGCCGTTTTTGAGAAAGAAGTCTGAAAAGAAACTCATCCCCAATACTGAACTACTTCTTGTGATTTTTTTATAAGAAATAATTTAGAAAATATTATAGAGTTATGAATGAAATTTGAACAAAATGGCTTGAGTTGTTTTCGAAGAAATCGTCCGAAAAGAAACTAACCCCCAAGAATAAACTTCCCCTTTTAGATTTTAAGGAACAAATGTATGCAATATTGCATGGGTATTAATGAATTATTTATTTATGAGTTATGAAGAAAATCATCTCAGTTGTTTTTGAGAAAATCATCCGAAAAACTGACCCATAAATATACTACCCCTCGTAGATTTCTTGAGGACAAATGAGTTATGCCATATGCTCAAGGTATTATACAGGATGGTAAGAAACTATTTGATCAAACTTTGGGAGCTGATTCCCGACACTGAAACCAGCAAAAAGTCCTTTGGAACTTTGGTCAGTGAGGAATAGTTTCGGCGATATAAGGTGCCGAAAGCGTGGGAAAATGAACTTCAGAGGGCTGTAATTCAAAATCAACGCAACGTAGAAAGTGCGGTTTAGAACATGAGACTCGAACTCATATCTGCTCGATTGAAAAATGTATGTTTCAAATCTCCGCAAGATGCGTGGGAGGGATTTTCCAAACGAACGTTGTAATTCTCTATAACCTGGCAAGTAATCCCTACGTTCCTTTGGAGAATCCCTCGCACACGTCTGGCGAAGGATTGAAACATACATTTTTCAATCGAGCAGGTATGAGTTCGAGTCTCATGCTCTAAACCGCACTCTCTACGTTGCGTTGATTTTGAACTACATACCTCTGAAGTTCATTTTCCCACGCTTTCGGCACTTTATATCGCCGAAACTATTCCTCATTGACCAAAGTTCCAAAGGACTTTTTTCCTTCAAAGTTCCAGACGACATTCTGTCACACCAGGCAACACTGCGCGAATACTAATAAAATCCAATCATTGTTTCCCGGTTTAAAAATATTTTAATGGACAAGAATTCATTTTGGTATAAGCATTATATGTATACCACTACCAGTACAAAAGTTATACCATTCTCAGCTCCGTGTTGCATTGTAAATTGAACACTCTGTAGAAGCACAAAAGGGGGTAAAATGAACTGTACACGAAAACAAAGATTGTATATAACAATTAATAAAGGGTATCAAAAATGGTTGATACTGGTGAAAAACGGGTAATCTGATAGGTGATTCTAACCCTGAACTTCTTACTGACTCTGATTTTATAGTGATTTTAACGTGAAAATTCTTTTATAGAGCGCAGAGATCAATTTAATTCTGTGAGTATTTACATAGATACTTGCTAAAACAACGTCAGCCAATACAGAGTCCAACAGAAAAATGTATACATTCTTTGTCATCCTGTATCAAGATACTGTACTGGCATTGACAATTGTTCTGAAATTTAAGTATGTTGTACATAGTATGGTTTTTCTCCCAACAGATGTCGGCATTGTTTTCAGTTAGAATTGTTATTGTACGGTTTTTCGGTCAACAGATGTCGGTACTGTCAGCACGGTTAGTGAGGTAAGAAAATGGCAGGTGCACGTTTGACTTTCGAGCAACGTAAGTACGTTTTGAAGTGTTTTTATCAGGTTTGGAAATGTCATCGAAGTACAGCGCCAGTGGAGAGGGGACTTTGTACTGAACCACCCAACCCGCCTAACAATCAAACGTAATGTTGAGATACAGTACATGCACATGCTTCTGTAATCTTCTGGCGAAAGTTCTCGAGCGTCCCAAGCAATGACCAGCATTTTAACTGAAAACAATGCAAACATCTGTTAGGCGAAAAATCATACTACAACTTAAAACAATTGTCAATGTCAGTATCCTGATACAGAATGACAAAGTGTGTATACAGTTTTCAGGCGGTCTCTGTAGTTTAAAGATTTTCGTGATTTCTGTTGGAGTTTGTACGCATACTACTATTGTTATAAGGCTACCGTTTTTCAAACTGTGAAATCATAACATTTACCTGAAACCTTCCAACCAAATAATAGGAAGTTAAGCACTGGCAATTATTGGCAGTTTACTTTCACATTATTCTTGGGCTACAACAAGGTTTAGAGTGAACTGGGACGCACCAGAAATTTGTTCTGGCAAATCAATATTTTGTCGGGATTGAGTTCGTGTGAGTGCGTGTCTCTAAGCAACATTGGGACATTTCTTTCAGTTTATTTTTCAACCCTCTTGGCATTGCTGTTCATTTCCAAAAATGCTTTAAAACTTCACGGAAGCCATCATTGATAATTACTAGCCAGTTCAAGTGGACATATTGAGCACAAAAACAAAACTTCACCACGAAACGCAGAGAACAGAAACTACTATGGTCACAAGACGAAAAGTCTGCAAAATTAAAGAGAAATTTACTGCAATAGCTTCTACTTAAATGGTGTCCAGGGCTGCAACTAGAGAGGAGCAACTGAGGTTGTTTGAGGGGCCCTTAAAAAGCACCATATGTAAATTGGGGCACCGAATTTCGTTTTTGTCTCGGGTGCAGACTGATGCTATCAGAGCATTATCTTTTCTTACTTGCTTGACAACAATCACCAGCATTAGGCTTAGCCACAAAGGATACCGTAGCATGTGCTCCAAACAGCTTGTTGTTTGCAGTATTCATTCTATTCTCAGAAGTATCGTTGTGGTACTACAGTGGCGTACACAGAAAATTCGTTAAAGAGAGGTTCACGCTTCCAAGTTCATTTAACTTCGGGTGTTTAAATATATATCTCTTAATATGGTAAATATTTATTTTTGCATAATATCTTGCTTAACAGGAGGTTAAAACTCCGAAACACAATTAGAGTACGACCGGCTGACCTACATTTTTTTTCAGGTTCAACCATAATTCAATTAATATTTAAAAAAATAAAATTCAATTATTCTTCATCTATTTGGAGGATTATGAGCGGACACTGGTAATTTAATTTTTCAGGATTGGCAATCCTAGAATATGTATATGAGATTATTTAAATTATGTGTATTAGCATGGGCGTCCATCTTAGGGATGCTAAGGAGCCCCCCTCCGAATTTGACTATTTTTAATCTAGGAATGAATGCACATCTAAACTCTCCCCACCCGCACCACTAACAACAGTTTATGCAGAAATCGGTGCCGCTGCGTATTAGCAACAGAGCTTTAAAAATTTTTGTAAGAAAACAAGAATAACTGTGTAAAATAAAATAATTAATTGATTAAGAAAAAAAGGAACATTTTCGCATCTAGACTTGAGCTGCTGAAAAATTTGTCCGGGCAAGGACCAAAAAGGGACTGACCCGACGGAACGTCTGGTAGCCTTATATTATTTAGAGTTGAAACAACATTCAAAGACAAAATTTATAAACAAGTAAAAGTGTTCGTTTATTAGTAAATGATAACCCTATCCAGGCCGGTAGCCAGCCCAAAAATTTAAGAGAGGCCGAAGTTAGGGAGGGTAGATCCAACCATATTATAGTTCATTTGCAAACCTACTATGAAAATTTTAGGGGTGCAGCAAACATTTAGGGGGACACGGCTCCCCTAGACCCCTGGATACGGGCCTGACCCTATCCATACAGCAGTGGCGGATCTAGAAGGTAAAAACTGTGGGGTGCGGGTGGGGAAGTCAGAACCCAGACTATGATAGGTACATCATGAGTTTACAATTCTTCATGGGCCCTGAAGAAATTTCAAGCTTAAATCTCCCCCGATGGATATTATGGCTAGGTTGGACGTTGACATTGTGGACCTCAAGTATTGTTTCACATATTGTATGCAAAACTGCAAACGAAACCATATCTAATGTTTCAAAAATATTTCGAATAAAGAATAAAAGGCAACGCTTAGGGTCTACTATAAATTTTCAAAAATACGTGGCTCAAAAAACTGGGGGCCAAGCCTCCCGGTCCCAGGTTAGATCCGCCACTACCATACATATTCCTTAAAAGTAGTGAAAATGATGGTTGTTTAATTAGTAACTGGCATTGTTTTAACAAATATCGATAGATTGGTAATTTCTACTGTTATTTTCCAATTGGGTTTGTGAGAAGGTAGATAAAGTATTCAGGAAAAAGTCGCTATTAATATGTATAAATGTTTATGTCATTATATGCTAATTCATTGTAAGTTTGTTACACTGCTTTCATAAGCATTTTAAAAAAAAAAACAAAACGGATAGAAGTTTTGTTCAACACTTTTTGATTGGTTTTCTCCAAGAAGATGAACTCACTTTGCATTCTGAAGCAATAATGGAAAAGAGGAAGAAGACAAAGAGGTCCTGACTCGTTTCAATTACGAAGCGATGTAATGATATGTTTGGGCTCCATTTCATTTTTTTCAAGCTGACCAGCTTTGTTCTTCGGGCGGTTTCCGAAACCGTCATTACATCTTTCTTCTTCAACTTCTTTCTTTTTTGTATTTTATTTAAACCACCTTTTCCACATTTACCAGCAATCATAACCAATCCTCCACCCAAACTTTTTGGTTACTTACCTTTCTTCTTCTTCTTCTTCTTCTTTCTTTCTTTCTTTTTACGTTGTTCATGGTTTAGGAATTTCAGAAACCCCAGTGTCCATTCGCCGTCTTCGTAATTTACACTACAACTGACTGTATACAGAGTCTCCACTAGACATAACGAAATGGTACTAGTTTTAGGTAAATATAACCATAAGAAAGCTTTTAAACACAATGCTTTCACAAGATGCGCTATAAATAGGGCAACCCAAAAGCATAAAAAGCATAATAGCAATTTACACATATTGTTGGTACCTTGAACATGGTTATAGTTGTCTAAGTGTCCAGAAGAAACTAATTTTAAAAGTATAATAAAACATAATTTTAGAAAATAAAGCATAAATCATAATTTAAAAAATATATAGCACAATTCTTGGAAAATTCTGTTTAACTGAGCGTTTAACATACTGTATTAATATTTTAAAAAACAATATTTACAATGCAACATCATTGAGAACATAACAATACAACAATGTAAAGCTTATTTTTATTTCCGTAAATTTTTCGGTGTAATTCTTTCATGTGAAGAAAAGGGAAAAGGAAAAGAAAAAAATTGTCCGCTAACAATGAATAGTACACAAGAACTCCACACTATATTGTCATGTGTATCTCTTGAACTTGAGTACATTCTGTCCTATTTGGTGGCATCTTTTACTTTCCCTTTCTGTATATATGCACCTCTAAGGCGCACACAAGTGATATATATATATACTTGGTTTGTATATATATATATATATATATATATATATATATATACAAACCAAGTATATATATATAAACTGACTCGAAATGAAATGAAATCTTTGAGTTTTACGTCCCACGTTAATGCCGGCTAGACTAAAGGAGACGGTGATAATGAGAAATGAAGGAAATGGTGGAATATGAAGAGTAAAGCATATCTCCTTACAGTGCATTAAATAGGATGTTCATTAAATATTAAAGAAACTGGTTGCATAAAATATTAATAAATAGATCAAGATATTTAGAATATTTAATGTATAGTAAATATTATACATTATACGCGGTTAATGTAAAACAATGATTGAAATTAACAATAAAGCATAATTTCAAAAAAAAAAAAAAAAGCATAATTTCAAAATAAAATAAATTAAAATTAAGCATAATGTGGGTTGCACTAGCTACAAAGGAGAAAATAATGCTTTTGGTGGGGTATTATTCAGGTTTGGAAAAATACATTAAGAAAAAAAGAACAAAACATGTGTTTGAAACATGAAAACGTATTCAAAATGTTTTAAACATGTTTTAAAACACATACGAAAAAAACATGTTTTAAACATTTTGAACAGTTTAAAATATGATTTTAAACAATATTTCAAAATCGTGTAATAACGCATTTATTAAGACTTTTTTGCTTTTGCAACTAATCTTTTCATTTCTTTTATTCTCTGTTGGGTACAGAATATTTCAGTACAGACTAGTAATTCTCAATTCATTTCCCGACCTCCTTTTATTACACCCTCATGCCAGTGACTCTCGTAAGTATTTTCTTGGTTGTAATAAGCTTTTTAGGTAGATTTTAAAATCTACCCATACTATAGAGAGTTCACACAATCTATCAATATACATGTCAAAACAAAAGTTCAAAAGCAAAGCAACTTGTGTTACGTTTTAAGGCTAGAATTTTACCTGAAATATGGTTGTGCGGTTATTTTAGCCCTAAAGCAAGTCATTTCGGAGTTCCCGCTTCTGAAAGTTTTCTAATTATGACTTTAGGGGCTAAGCTGGCATTCCGTGAAGGCGGATGACATTTTAGTTGACAAAAAAAAAAAAAAAAAAAGGAAGAAAGTAAGAAAATGTGATTACTATTTCAGAACACTGATGCTAATAAAATTATTTTTAAATAATAAATTTTCGAAAGTAACGTTTGAAGCACACTTCATGTGTTAACTTTAGAATATTTTCTGCAAGTCTAGGTAATTGGTTGTTTTTTGAGTCAATAATTTATTGAAGAAAGGTTCAGGCGGTTTTTTTTTTTTTGTTTTTTTTTTAATATTTGAGGTGTTCAGAGCACAATTGATTCAAATCCATTTTCAATAAAGTTCAATTTTGCTCAGCAAATGAATTCTATTTCAAAACGTAATATCTTCGCTGTCAAAAGTCAAAAGCAAATCTAACTAAAACCATGCGAAAGGATGTGGGGTAGTTTCATACGACAGTTAGTAGACAGGGGAGTCAATGGGACAGAAGGGCAACCACTCCATCCCCACTCTGGATTTCAGATTTTGGGGGCAGTAAAGCAGTTTTTAGAAATCTTTTAATAAGCATCCAACAAAACAAGCTTGAGGTTCTTACACCGAATAATTACGGAGAACATACAGATGAGTAAAACTGAAAAGTTGCTTAGGCCCAATCTCCGAATTTTAAGCAGGCCCGAAAGTCGAAAGTAGAGCCACCTTTGAAATCCTTGTGCCAAAAAATATACAAAAGAGCAATAGAGGCCTATAGCTCCTTACGGCCAATGGAAATGGATTATAACTTATCAAAATCCGTATTTATTCGGTGTAAGGACTTCAAATTGTTTATGTCGGACTTTGCTCAGCAAAAGTTTTCTAAATCTGCATTACTGCTCCCAAAATCTGAAATTCAGGATAAGGGGCGGATGACCTCTAAACGAACGTCCCTCTCTAGCGGCAATTATATAAAATTCTAGATTGCATCTTGTCATGTAGTTTTTCTTTCTTTCATCTCGGATTCGTGGTTGTGAAAATATGACGTTTTCCGTTGGTGTATCCTTTTGGACACACCCTGCATTTATTTAACGTAATTATGCATCATTGACTATGGCATTTGGAGCTTGACTTGTTAATTATTCCCACGCTATAGCGTACACAATATAATGTATATATGTTTAATTTATGAGCAAGGAGGGGGAAATTAGCCCTCCTCCCCAATTCCATCTACGCCCTTGTCTAGCGGTAATCCCATGAAACTCTAGTCCACACCCTTTCACATGGTTTTTGTTTCATTTATTTCGTACCATTGGCTACACAGATACTGCGTTTGCTGAGCAAAAGTGGACCTTTCTGAAAATGGACTTGGATCCCTTGTGCTCTGAACGTCCCATATCTAAAAATATTTTATAAAAACTGAGTTGGAGTCAAATTTATCTTGCAACCCAAGTTCATTCGAAACGCATAAAATTAGTTTATTTAGTTTGATTGATTACAGTCTTTCATCAGTAGCAAGGCTATGTGAGACAGGATATTTTGTTTAAAATGGGATCCGAACCATACAGCAAATTCCGACGTCTCGTGCCTCTACGTCAACATTTAATGTTAAAAGACCGACAATTGCATCCTGTAGCCTGGTGCATACATACAGACAGATGAACAAATTGAGATCAAGTTGTCCCAAACACTGATGTTTGGCACTGATGTTACAATAAGTGTCACGGTTTAATGGTTAGTTACGCGAGCGAGTACCATACCTTGCGCTTCCTCGCCTGGTCCCTTCATACAAGCTATGACAAGCTGAAAAGTTTCTAAGAAAATTTAGAACTGAGGTGGGGAAGAGGGACAAAATAAAATGTTCATAATATAATGAAAAAGATATTGTTGATACATAATTAATTCTTGCCTGAAGTACCCAGTTGCATCTCAACCACATCGATGACGTTAGTATCATCAGAAGCAATTTTCGGATCAACACTTTTACCATTTGTTTGAGTCTTCAGTTTTTTAACAGCATTGCATGTTTCATAATGACTCTTCATTCTTTGAACTAAACCAATCATTTCTTTCTTACACATTTTGCAACGAGCTCGTACGGTCGTTTTCTTATCTAATGGAGTTTTGTTATTTTAATAAATTTGCTCCAAATAATGTCCTTTCTTTTTTCTTCCCGTAAAACTCATGTTAAACGATTAAAAGTTGTACGGAGACTGAGAACCAATATGTACTGTATTAACGAATGACTGCGTTGTTTTAATTTCAGAACCGCAATTTAGCAAATAGCCTTTTCTTTGTTTTCTGAATACAACACAAAAACTTGTTTACATGATAATAATTTTATTTATTTTTAAATATCAGTTCTACAAGTATTCCAACCTTCGACTACGACACTTTCTCGCAAGTTAACTGAGAAACATTTAAACAATACAATATACGTTAAAAATGAGAGGAAAAAAGAGACAATAAATTGTAGATCACCACATTGACCTGCTGTAGCCACGAGAAGTCAAAACATTCACACGGGAAGAAAATAGTCTTCTGAATGGGGAGCACTTTTGACAATTTTCTTTCTCTGGTAGATTTTTTTTTTTTTTTTTTTTGCAAAAATAAAATAAAATAAAAATAAACATATGTTTATAACAACTCTTTAAAAATACACGTGTTTAAAACAAAATGTTTAAAAAGTTTAGAAAATTTGTTTTAAACAAAATCAATTGTTTAAAATAAGTTTTAATCATTTGTTTTAAACATTTTGTTTTAAACAAAACAACACTGGTATTAACTATTCTGCCTGTTGGCAGATCCTGGGACTAAGGAGATTTTTTTCACGTTTCTCGATCTTCAGCATCCTCTTTTACCTCCCAATATTTTCATATTTTTTTAAAAACCATCGATCAGTTGTATTCTTCTCCTTCTTATTCCTCGCTTTCCTTCCATCTTTCCTCCTATGGTGGTATGAAGAAGACAATTTCTTCGCAAGATATGTCCAATTCAATTGGTCTTTCTACTAACAATGCTGGCTAAAAGCGCCCTCTTCTCTCCTATCCTTTTTAAAATATTTTCGTTCGTTACGCTATCTGTCCATTTTATCTTCTCTATCTTCCCCCAATACCACATTTCAAAGCTCTCTAATATTACTTCATTAACTTCCGTAATGTCCAAATCTCTGAACAATACAGCCCAATATTCCATATATACGTAGTACTTGACCAATTTCTTTCTTAGTTCAATATTAAGGCTGCTAGTTAAGAGTGACCTTTTCTTGTTGAATACTTTTTTGGCTATGGTAATACTTGAGCTGATCTCTTTGGTGCAATAAGCGTCTCTCGTCAAAATATTTCTTACATACTTGAAATTATCGACCTCTACAAGTTCTCTTTGTTCTACTCTGGCCCGTATGAGCGCATTTCCACCGGATATTCTCACGACTTTCGACTTTTCGATGTTGATTTCCATTCCATATAGTTTCCCAGTATCAACTATTTTGTCAATCATCCCCTATACTGTTTTTGGTTCTAGCTATAATAACCGTATCATCTGCATACCTGATCTTGTTAAATGATCTGCCCTCCAATCTTGAAACTTCTAATTCCGATCAATGCTTCATTCATTAAACATTCACTGTAAATGTTATAATGGGGTAGAATGAAGAAATGCAGCTTAGAATAAAAGCATTAGAAAGACCTTCGGCTTGCTGTAGACCTACTTTATAGGCTAAAATCATGCCTAATTAGAAGTCCTAACTGTTTATATTTAACTTTTTCTTTAAGTTTGCCCACCAACTAACTTGCAGTTATATCGTATTAATGTTCAAATCAAAATATTTACGGCCTGGTAATGGTAGTACACTTCATTGGTGGATCGGTAGTAAAGTTTGTTAAATATTACACTATCGTAAAAGTAAGCGGTGACAACTATCTGTAATTTATATACTGTGGGCAAGTTGCTTATTTACTAACTTATATCGCGCTTAACATGGAATAAATACTTTTGGGTTTTATATAGGTAATTGGCCTTCGGCTAGATAGGGACTTCGCCCCTAGACCCCGCATTTGGTTATCCTAGGTCTCGCACTTCTAAAATCCCTGACATGTCTCTAATCTTAAGGGATTTCGAGTTATGGTTATCTTATTATAACAATTGCAACCTACACCCTTTTGTCTTCCCGCCTTTTTGCTCTTTTTCCAAGAAAAACATTTTAAGAAACACTGAAATACGTCTTTAATTATTTCAATTTAAGAGTCTAAGTACCAATTTTCACAAGACCAATTACCAATTTAAGATTTTATAGGGGTAATTTTGACCCCTCTGGAAAATTAATTTTTCATATTTTGGAAAGTTTTGAATGTATTGGAGCTAAATGTTATGACATTCCTTTATTTAAAAAATAGTTACTTTACACTTACTCATAGACTTGAACACTCTTTTCGTTTATTAGATATTTTGAGTTTTACCTAGAAGCATCACAGATGTTAGTTTGACCACTTGTAAATATAACCCCTTTCATTTCCACTGTTCATAAATTTGGATGTTGTAAGTGTTTAGATAATTCCCAACTAGTTCCGTGCCTTTTGTCATATCATCGTAATCTTAAAATTAAATATCATAATCTAGCGTATCAAATTATACGATGGTGTTTTCGCCGAAACTTTTAAGTTAAACATGAATACTGAAATACCATTCACGTCAGAAAATGTTATGGTCAAACTACAGATAAGAAAAAATAGCTGATGAAGTAATTTAGTGGATTAATCAAACAATTATAGGAAAGACATTGATGAATTATCAAAGGAAGAAAGGTTTTCTATGAGCTATGAAAAATCTATTAACTGTTGTAATAATGAAACAATGACAGTGGAAAACATGGAGACAGCAAGACATCAGTCTGTTTTCAGATTGAACAAAATTCGAGTCCATATGTTAGCGGGAGAGCTAAACATTAGAATATGTTTCCTAAGTTTAATTACATACGCTGTTCGAAACATTGACGATATACTTTCAAGTTCCTACATACTTGTAGTAGAAGAATGTTTGATGATACATAAGAAATGCACAGAAGTCAAAGTTCAATGAGTTTAAGAGGAACCCAGCTTGTCAATTTCACAGCCGTGTGCACCAACGAAGTTTAAATGAGCGTCCACTCAAATGCGTTCAACATCAAACTTTCAAGTTTAAACGTGGTTCCAGGACTTTTGTTGCACCATTGAAAATCGAAGTTCAGTACATCTTGTTTAATGGTTGTCGTCTTTTCTCTCTAATCTTCGTTTAACAAAGTAACAAATTAAGAAAGCATACCGCGTGCTGGTCTTTTCGACTTTCGAGATTGTGTGCTTAGTGTTGTAAGTAGTCTAATTTCAGCGATCGTAATTGTGATGGAAAGAAATAATGAAACCACAAGCAAAACATTTTTCCGAACACGAGAAATGTATTGTAATTTCATTAGTGGAAAAATACAAAGACATTATTGAATGTAAACAGACTGACTTGGATCAACGAAGTTTAAACCCCCAAATTCGGCCGTTCAAGCTAAAACCAAGTTTATCCACCATTTGATCGAGACTTAACCTGGAACGTTGTTGGTGCAACAGACATTTTCACCAAGCTTGGTTATGACCCTCGTTCAACAGTTGGATTTCGTTGGTGCACACGGCCATCAATTGAAGATTTAAATGGTTTCTCAGTGTGCCTTAGGAATGAAAGACATAAAAGATTTGTGGTCAGTGAATTGGGGTACCACAATTTTTCACTCATATCATGGAACAAAGGATTTCGCAACTATAAATGAATTTGTGCTTTACAAAGTAGCTACTTGACATCAATTTGTTTTGACGTTTAGGGAAAGATTGTATGCAGAAGTAAGGAAATCAAAACAGGACGGGAAGGTAATAAGACACCCAGTGCCTGGACTGGAGCTAACAATGAAGCAAAAGAAACGTCAAATTGCTGACTGCATAATTAAATCAAAACAAAAGACCAAGACTTCTACTATAAAAAACAGGCACGCAGCCAGGATTTCGTGAAGGGGGGGGGGGTCCGTGACATGAAATACTGTGGTCATCACAAAAGGTGCTCGATCACTCTAAACTATTTTACTGGAACATATATTGGTTCGTTTAGCCAGGATTTCGTAACGGGGGGGGGGGGACATGAAATTGTGAAGGCCCAGGAGCTCGAGCAATCTAAACTACTTTACTATCAACATATATTGGTTTGTTAGGACAATAAAATGAGGATATGTTGCCAAGTATTTTAATAACAGACTATGAAGAAATTTCGAGCAAAATAATAAAAAAAAAAAAGTACTGAAAAAGATTTTGCAATATTTAAGTCCTTCTCCTGTTTATTCAAATATAACAATTTTCCTTTCGTTATGACCTCAATTATTATAAAAAGTATATACTGAATACTGTCTTGTAAACTATCTTCTAATATAGGCCTAAATAAAATAAAGAATTTGTTTGTGTGTTTGTCTCTCTCTGTCTGTGTGCGGCCTGGGGACCAGACGAGTGGACCGAGAGTTACCAAATTTTGGTCAGGGGTACCTTGGCCCAGGCCCCAGATCAGGAATAAGCGCTTTTTTCAAATTTCGAAACAGTGGGGTCTCAGGGGGGCGTTTACCGGAACCGGCTTGGGAACCAGACAAATTGACCGAGAGTTACCAAATTTTAGTCACGAATACGTTGGTCCAGGCTCCAGACCGGAGTTAAACGTTTTTGTCGAAATTCAAACCAGGGGTCTCAGGGGGCGTTTACCGGGACATGTAAAAGTAGTAGAAAATGACCGATATTTATTTATTTAACAATCATCAGATAGAGCTCAAAGGCCATTTTACATTGAATATCCAACAACATTAACAATGGAAAGGATTTGGGAAGGTATCGGCCAGGGCCTGTTTAGTAGGTGTCATCCCGGTATTTGCCTGGTAGGACAGGGAAACCCTGGAAAACCTCAGTCAGGATGGTAGGCAGCGGGATTCGAAGCCACGACCTCCCGAATGCGAAGCCAATACTCTACCACTTGAGCTATTAGTGTCAAATTCATATTTTCGCGGTCGCTAAAACCAATGGTGACACTTCCATTAGCGATGACTTGCAAGCATGCGGGCCGGGAGTCAGCGGGGAGTGGATACCGAAACATGTAAAAAAAAAAAAAAAAAAAAAGCCAAAAATGACCGATATTAGTATCAAATCCATAGTTTTCGCGGTCGCTGAGATCAATGGTGATACTCCCACAGGTGTTGACTTCCAAATACAGCCCCTGTGCGAGGCATGTGTATATTCATCTAGTTTCACAATATATGCGTTCCTTTCTCTGTTGAATCAAATGCTAACAAAACTTTCTTTCAACATATCTTTTTGTTTTTATTATTCCGTCAACTACTGTCTGTTCCAAATGACAGGTTAAAGGAGCAACAGAAAATTGTCCTTGAAATAACGTTTGATACTGCAAAGATGCGATGACGAAAAGTTATGATTAAAAATGTCCACGCTGTTACACAACGGCACTTATGCTTTCGAAAGCTTGAAATCTCCCTGACTAGTAGCAGGAATTCTGAGAATTCCGTAACTTTTCTTGAAATTTCAAATTCCCTGACTCCTCCAGAATACCTCGCTTACCTCGCCACCATATTGCAAGTAATACAAATATCCTCATAAGAAAGAGTAAGCAAAAGCTTCCTGTAGTTTTCTTTTTAATTTTTAACGCTGATCCTTCTTTTTGTCATTTCATTTTGTTTTATCCTTCCTTAATTTTTTTCATTTCTGGTCTCGAAAGGGGGGGTCCGGACCCCCTGGACCCCCCCCCCTTGGCTACGTGCCTGTAAGAAATATGTCTGTGGATCGTATTCAAAGACAGCCAGAAAGTATTTAAATTGTCCAAAGTGTCAGGAATAGACATTCATTTTCTCTTAGAAAATTAACAAGATGTAAAATTTAAATCTTACAATACATTACCGAGAAATCGTCACGTACAAAGGTACTTCATTTCATCAAGTCTAATGAGAAACGAAATGTTGTTTATGGTTTCATCGTATATTATGTATGATGGAAACTAAACATAGACATTGTAATTTTAAAAGATAATATTTGCTATTTTTGCGTTTAACAGCATGACAGTACGATCTACTAATTTTTCATTACCGTCTTTTATCTTTTAAAATTACAATTTCTGTGTTCATAATCACATAAACAAAAGTATAATAAAATACACGTACTACAAAATTCTAGTAACTGCGGAATAATGATATTGACTGTACGAAAACCTAAATAATAGAAATAAATAAGTAAATAAATAAATAAGAAAGTTGTTTAAAAAGCCTGAATTCAGAATTTTGTTAAAAAGGGCTAGAAATATCTCCTTTGATGCTTCTATTATAGATGTCATTTTCATGCTTCTAGTGTTAAGGGATTTCGAGATATGGCCATCTTATTTTAACAATTGCAATTCCGACTCTTTCTTCTTCCCGCCCTGTTTCTTCCCTTGTAGGGGAAATAAAAGAAAGCTGAAATACATCTTGAATTATTTTAAATGAACAATCTAAACACCAAATTTCATGTCTCTAAACTCGAATTTCAAATTACGACTATCCTATTATAACAATACTTATTGTAATCCATTCTTTTGTCTTGACTCATTTTTCTCCCTTTGTAGGGCAAATAATCAAACACGGTGAAATACGTGTCTTATTATTTAAAATGAGAAAGCCAAATATCGAATTTCATGCCTTTAATCTTAAGAGATTCCGAGATATGGACATCTTATTATAATAATTGTAATACTCATTCCTTTTTCCTTCTTACTCCCTTTTGTTTCCTTTTAGGTCAAATAGCAAAAATAAATGAATAAATAAACGCTGAAGGATGTGTTTAATTATTTCAAATTAAGTTCATATACCAAATTTCATGTCTGTTATGTTCAGAGACTCCGAGATATGGACATTTTAAGATAATAATTGCCACCCTTTTCTTTCCCCTTTTCCAGTCAAATTTTTAAGAACCTTTCCTTAGTGGAACCTTACATCCTACGTCTTATCGAAATTTCTAGTTTTTAGTTTAAGCTGTTTGGCCTGGGCGTTTATCAATCAGTCAGTCGGTCAATCAGAACTTCTTCTTTTAGACATTACAATTTATTTACATTTAATACGGCTCTTGTCTTAGAAATAAAAATTAAAGCATGTTCGTGTTCAGCATCATCACTATCTAATTTCAAACAAAGGTAGGCAGGCAGCGAGAGGCGGCTGTTATATATTAGGAATAAGCACAGTGATACATTGTACAATACTAGGATCTTTTGGTAGGCGCATGTTCGACCGTCTTAAAAAATATAACATATATTCACTCCTACATGCGCTCCTTCTTTTGTAAATTTAAAGTGAGTGTACGCTGCACTATAAACTTTTTAGGTGAGTATACGCCGTATACTCCCGTACACGCCCCATTACATCAATGACTTAGCGTTACTCACAGACTGAGACCTCTTCTTTTATAATAAGCATTAGTTTTCTCTTCCCAACTTTTAGCATGTCCGCAAATAGCTTCCACGTTAGTGACACATCTTGGCATTAGATGGAAGGCAGCGCAGCTAACGACAATTAGTAGTCTCAGACAGACTACTTACAGACAGATGTTTCTACTCACAGAAACAAAGACGATGGCCAATAATAGATACTTTACTTAAACATTAAATCGCAAACAATGCTTTCAGACTTACTCTCATCCCTTCATTTTATCCGCCTCCCCTCCCCTTTTTAGCACATTTTATAAAAGCATTATTTTTAAAGATTCTTTTTTAGAACATTCATTATTTAATTTCAAGTCTTTATGCTTGTGGAAGGCAATAGGTGGTAAGTTTTCCTTTAAAGGCACCGGATAGAACCCACATAGCACACTACGTCCCTGGGATGTCCCATTTTAATCCCAATCATCCCATTCGGTTCCCGGGATTATCGGGACAATGAGAAGACATCCCATGGACGTCCTGCATGGGACGTCCTGAAGGATTCCCATGTAGGATGTCCACGGGACGTCCCAGATGGGACAGGAGGTCCGAGGGAAAACAAATAGACATCCCTTCATGGTCCCGTTGAATATACCGTATCCCGGGATATTAGCGAACATCTGGATCTCCCGCGGATATCCTGTGGATGTCCCGGGAGCACATTCGGATATCCCGGGATGTCCTGTCGTCCGTTGCGGGCTCAGTCTCGGACATTCCGTGGACGTACTTGTGCTATGTGGGAAGTCTTGAACCAGCACTAAATCAGTCTGCCATGTATTGAAGTACGCTTAATTGATTGATCCTACTTAACCGTATACATAATCTAAATATAACTATAACTATTATAACTTAACTATTTTACAGTAAAACGATAAGGTGGAAAAAGAATTGTGTGAAAGTACGTATGTTATCGAAAAAAAGTTGAAATCTTTCAGTTTAACGCCCCACGATTATACCTCTTAGCCAAAGGGAGACGCTTAAGACAAGTGAATGATGATGCAATAATTGGTGGAATGATAATGTGGATGGAAACTGGACTACCCCCCCAAAAAAAAACCCACGGACAAGATGTCGTTCACCACAAACTTATTTGATCGGGGATCGAACCAGGGATCCTATGTCAGGGGTTACCGCTGTGGAAATCGAGAATAGAATCGGGCGTTATATTATCTACAGAGGACTATCACCTTAGAAGTTAATTATTGTTTTGTTTTACAAAGGATGTGCGGCACTGCACTAATATACCGGTACACTTCTTCGTTTAAAAAAATAATGAACAATTAATTATGCCATTCTACAGTGTTGTCAATGCACTATTATTTATTTAGAAAATGTAAACATTCACCATTATGGTAATAGTAAACTATCCTTTCTGGATCTTCCCGAAGAAAATGAATTAGAGAATTTTGTCTAAATTGCATCCGTTCTTATTGATTGATTGATTGATCGATCGATTGATTGATTACTGGAAGTTTAATGGGAACATCAGCAGGGAGGCTATTTATTCCTGTCCCAATAAGGCCAATAGCTTTAGTAGTCTATATATTGAAAATTCAAATAAAACTACTAAAGAAACTCTACATCACTTTTGTCATGCCCCTTCTCTACACGCTAGAAACATGGGACACTTACTTTCCACCATAGGCCTATACTGTATATCACATTTAAAAGTGATGTATAACGTTCTTAAATAAGATCAATCTAATTTTTCATGATATTCTGGTCCTTATTTCTTTCTCTTCTTATTAACTGTATGGTTATCTCCATCCACAAACAACTCAAATTATTGGCATGTTGCAACAGATGAATAATCCTCGAAAAAAAATGTTGAAGTTATCCTCGCTGACCTGGAAGCACGTCAAGTTAACCTTTAAACGACGGAGGGATTTAAATGCCGCAGCCCCTTTTATACGGCGCCATTTAAAGCGTTTTCGTAAGAGTTTACAAACAAATCCATATCTTCACCCCTATTTATCCTAGGATCATGGTTCATACCTCATTCTCTTCAGAATGGAGCTGGCTTTCAAATGGTACCACTTGCATGCTCGTATCATATACCAGGAGAGGGGAAAATGATTTTAAATATAAAATTTCGAAGGGGGGGAATTTTTTTCCACACTTTGGGCCCCTCTGGAACGGCCCTGTGTGAACATAGAGATCTCAAAAAAAATCTGGTAAATAGTACTTGGTATACTGAATGTGTGTGCTAAATTTCAAGTTTATATCTTGAATACTAAGGGCGGGAGAAATTTTATCAAGAATTCCCACAATGCCCCAAATTACCGCAAAACACCATGATCTCAGGTAAAAAATTTCCTGAGACATCTCTATTTACCCTAGAACTACAATCTGCCAATCATTCTCTTCAGAATAGAACTGCCTTTCAGGCGGTACCATTCACATGTCTCCATCATGTATCTAAGGCGGGAAAATCCCGATAAAAGGAATTTTTTGGTGTAAATATCCCTTTTTTCAAATTTTAGCCCCTCTGGCTCCCCCCTGTTTTAACGCATAAATCTGAAAAAAAATTCTGTTAAATACTACTCGGTGGACTGAATGTTTGTGCATAATTTCAATCTTCTAGGTGCAAAAATAGGCCCGCAAAAAATTATATATACCGACAACGTCCCATATTCCCCTATACAGAAGTATATTTTGACAAAAATTCCCTGACACATCCCTAATTACCCTAGGGTCATGTTTCGCCCATCATTCTCTTCAGAATAGAACTGCCTTTCAGACGGTACGACTCACGTGTCTCCATCATGTACCTAAGGCGGGAAAATCCCGAAGAAATGGATTTTTTTGGTCTAAATATCCCTTTTTTCAACTTTTAGCTCCTCTGGACCCCCCTGTTTTAACGCAGAGATCTGAAAAAAAAATCTGATAAATACTACTAGGTGGACTGAATGTTTATACACAATTTCAATCTTCTAGGTGCAAAAGTAAGCCTGCCAAAAATATATATATACTGACAATGTACCATATTCTCGTATACAGAGGGATATTTTTGAAAATTCCCTGAGACATCCCTAATTACCCTAGAATCATGGTTTGCACATCGTTTTCTTCAGAATAGAACTGCCTTTCAGGCAGTACCATTCACATGTCTCCACCATGTATCTAAGACGGGAAAATCCCGAAGAAAAGGATTTTTTGATAAAAATATCCCTTTTTTCAACTTTTTCCCTCTCTGGATCCCCCCCTGTTTTAACGCAGAAATCTAAAAAAAATCTGTTAAATACTACTCGGTGGAGTGAATGTTTGTGCAAAATTTCAATCTTCTACGTGCAAAAATAAGCCCGCCAAAAAATAATGAACATAGGCTTAATAAAAGAAAATATATATATATTTGAGAATTATGACGTCATCACCTCCTATGTCTCGACGCAGGAAGGTGTGAAACCATACGTAAGGTCTTCTACAATGCCTCTTGACTTGAAAAACAAAAAAAAACCGGACGAAAAAGCTCAAATAGGAGAGTTATAACGCAATGTACCATGAAACACACAAAGGGATAGAGTGTGGACTGTCTGGACAGAAACACTCTCACACACACACAAACGCATTCACGCACACACATTTTCCCTTATCTCATCAACATCATTGGTAATAAACACCTCGAAGTGTAAGCTGAGTTCCTCACAAGAGAAACAATCTCCTCGTGTCAGCAGAAATAATTGATAAACAAGCGGTCACAAAAGTCAACGTGAAGAAATGAAAAAAAAATAAAGGGAGGAAAAGTAACCAATTTTATGGTTTGTTTGGGTTACAACTGGTGAACCATATTTCAGTCACGTGTTTCTATGATCGTTTTAGAACACACAGATGCTAGCAGCGGAAGGTTTGATGCAGGATAGCCAGTGCTACATTAGTTATTGGTCTGAATAATTCTTTTGGTCGAAAAGGACCAAACCGTATTTTCAGCCAAAATCGCTATTGGTCGAAAACGACCAACTTCGTCGTGTAAAGGTTAATGCTGTGTTGTGATTGAGCAACAGCTCTGCACCTCCCCAATCAGTTACAGCTGTTCGGCTTTTGCTAATTGACATGATATGGCAATAATAAAATACTTTCAAAGACATCAAGTTTTCAGCAGCTAACGACAAGCACACTGTCTGAAGCTGTCTTCTGCTTTAGACAGTAGTGCTACGTGATTGGAGGACGATTCATACAGCGACACGATTATAGATTATGTTTTCCTTGCCATTTGCCCCGGTTACGGAATCGCCATTTTCCGCGCTCGATTACAAAGGAAAACAACCAAAATCTTAGGTGAAACAAAAAGATACGTATAAGATAGAGTATATGATTACTATGGAAGGTAGGTATTGAATATTCTTAACGTAAATTTATATACCTGTGTGTAAAGCAGTTGGATTTTAATTTGATTTGAATTGAGCTTACAGCAATAAGACTATATGAGACGTGACCCTACAACTTAACGTGGGATTTGAACCACATGAACTCACGCTGAGAATCAAACACAAGTCTCCCGCTCCATTTTTCAACTATTTGATGCAAAACAAAGAGAGTGTAACAAATTGTAACAACACCAAATGTAAGATGAATTATGAATCGAACAAGCTTTGCTTATTTCTTCTTGTAGAAGTTATTGACATCTATTTTCCATTTTATTAGTGTGCCAAATAATTTCAACATTAAACAACCTATTCTTCTGGTGTTTATTATTGAAGGTGTGGAAAATCATTTGATATGTTGGATAATTATATTTTAGTTATTTAGGTTACTTATAGTTGTGTATCTTTATAATACTTACAAATAGATATATCGCAGTTACATTACGAAAGAAACAAAATTTTCGAGTATAATAGTAGGGCCTATCTTATTTGTTAAGTTTAATTGTTATTTAACTTAACAAATAAGATAGTTATCTTGATTAATTTTTGTTTTGTTATATTGGTTTATCAATCTTTTCTTTTCAGGTTCATCGTAGATTCTATACATGTCCTTCGCGGTAATAGAATGGGTCACGAAGTTCGTGACACAAGACCCGGAAGATCCAGAGTTAGCCAGATCTGTGATTCATCAGACTCGGTGGCCCAGACAGACCCATAAGCTGGTACCACGCGGTTATCTCATTGCCTTCTCACTAAATAGGTCTATAATTTTCTTTTTGGCTTATTGTTGGCGTCTGTATGTGCCTCAATTATTACACTGAAATATAACTACAAGGTTTATCACAGTACTAACGCTTCAGAATCACAGAAAAGGTAAGCTACATTTTTCTCTTGTGAGGAATCACCAAACTTGAATCGACCTGTAAAACCTGTCGTTTATAATATTGCGGTTATGCTATGAGTTATCTATGATTTACATAGAACGGGACATATGCAAGAGATGTCATAGCGATGACCAAACTTTCTTAATAATCTAAACATTGATAATTTTGTACACCAATATTCATGACTTACCTTTACGGTTGAAATAAAAGAATAGGATTTGTGGGAAATGTTTTTAATGTGTGTAATTTTGATCAGTAGTGTCTATATGAAACTTCCCAAACACTGACTTATGTCTAGGCATTGACAAATATCAAACAAGTACATACCTTCTGCTTATTGATGTCTTAATGAACAATATAACACACTGGTAACAAGGTGTTCCTCCAGATATTTCTCCGATGCTACTACCAAGTGCGCCCATGTTGTGGTTTCCAAGGGAAGGGGCAAATATAAGCGAGGTTTCAAATATAGTTTCAAATTTTGTTATAACTAATGTTAAAATTCTATTGGGCTTTCGATATTCCCAAGTACGATTTCCTCTTAGGAGGTGGGGGCGAGCGCCCCACCTTACACCCCCTGATGGGCGCCCTTGGCTACTACTGCTTTGACTTTGAAAAAGCCCAGTAGTTTCGTTACTCGACTCGAGGCGAGATTATGGAATTTCCTGTACTCGTGGTGAAATATGTAAAGACGTGAACCTCTGAAATCCACTTCTGTCATGATATTGGTCAATGCATGATCTTACACGTTGAATTATGAAAGCTAGCTAACTTCAGTGCTTGGCAACGATTTCAAAGACGGAATTACATACTAGTTTTACAAATAAAGAATTCATTAATTAATTATAATTTAGTGTTGAATATCCATAATTTCCTTTCGCTGTTCGTTGAATGTCCTTTGAAAAATATTCAACTGAATGTACAATCACGGACAAAGCTTAACGATGATATCGATGAGCGTCCGTGACAATATTAAAGATACCTAGGGGTGGATTACTCGCAAAGCAAAAGAAGCACCAAGTATCAAGTACTGCATTAAATGAAAAATTTACCTACAGATATATATACAATAATAGAAATAGCACTCAAAGAGTGCAGTCGTACACTAAGGCTCATAAAATGAAAGGAAAAATCCCCTTACATACCTTAAGTAAAAACAGGGGAAATTTTGTATGCAGTCTCTGATGTCTGTATACTTTCTGTACAATTTCAGTGAAATCATCATACAAATGTATTCTGTCGAAAATATAAACTCCTTGCCATAAATAATAATAATAATAATAATAATAGAAGTAATGACTGATCATAGTAATGATTAAGAATCTGATTAAAAACTTTGCAATTAGTGGAAAATAGAAGAAAAGTTATCATAAAATTTTAGGTAGGTAGGTGTATAGATAAAAGGGGACGCGACATTTTAGTTCACATTTTATCACAATGTTTAAAGATATCCAATATAGTGTTTCCGGAAAATTTCAGACTACGGAAACCCTATAAATTACACAAAACTATGATAGAATTTTTTCTTCAACATTAAGCGTTAGATTCATATTTTTAATAAGTCAACTTGCCCTATACATGTGAATCATTTTTTAATATTAATACTGTAATAAATTGAACAACCACAGAGAGCGCCTTCGTGGCTATGCGGTTAGCGTACGTGCCTTTCGCGTGGGAGACCCAGGTTCGGTTCCCGGCGGGAGCTCATGTGGTTCGGATTCCATGTTAATCAGTAAGTCCCGTCTCATATAGTCTCACTGCTGAAAAGAACATTAAGCTTAAACTCAATTCAACTGCACAACCAAACATATTACCTCCAAGCAAACTCTACTCCCTTGAACTTGAGAATTTAGGATTTAGATTTCTGGGCTTTCGGTATCTAAGGCCATTTAGTCCGTCATGTTTTTTGAGGGATGACGTCCCTCGGCGAGCACACTATCCGGAGAAAGGGAAGGAAGGAAGCGGCCTGGGACTTATAAGTTAGGTACCACCCCGGCATTTGCCTGGTGTGAATGAAGAAAACCTCATTCAGGGTGGCTGGCCTGAAAAAGCGTTTTACACGTTTTTGACCGAGTGCTCTCACTGGGAATCGAACCCGGGACCGCTCGCATCGAAGGCGAAAGCGTTAGCGACTACGCTACGCGGGACCACACCCTTGAACTTGAGTAAACAAGTCTAACATTTTAAAAATTTCCTTCAAATGATATAATTTGTGAGATATCTACATGTGAACCGTGTAGGCCCTATATGAGTAACAGATCCTTATAGAAGTTGATAATTTATTTTATGAAACAAATAGCCTTTGATAAATAATACGGTATTAGTTGGATTTCTCCAGTGATTAATATGCTCGATACTTCAAATAAATTATAAAACATTTTAACTCTTATTTTGCCAATATGCTGTTTCATTGTTGTAACATATCAAAAGTTTTAGTCTGATAAATATAGGACTACAACTTTTGATAAGTGAATTACACTTTATTAATTTATTTTTGCAATTAATTTGTCATTTTGTAGAGTTGATTCGATGGTAGCAGATGGATTCAGGGAGAGAAAAAAGTCTCTCCCGAACTAGAGCCTTGCTATTTCAACTGTGCCCCTGCTGGCGCTACTGTCGAGATGTATTTTTCTGTACCTCCCCTTATAGAGAAGGGTCAGCTTCTGTGGTTGAGAGCCTTTAATTGTTGGATGCGGACAGATTTGCCACATTGAATTATTTTACCGGCTGCGCTGTGCACTGTCTTCTTATTCTCAGTAGCCTACGATCTTCACTCGCCAGTACCAAACGACTGAATGGCAAATTGGCAACACAGCCAATGTCATTCACTTCTTTCCGCAAAGTAAAAGGATGTTTCACATATGTAAAGAAGGCGGCGGGGCTGCGGCCGAAGTATGTTTCACATATTTTCCGAGGGCACACTTGAAACAGAAAAGCTCTAGTGTTCAAACTTGGTGTTGCCTACGAGACAAGAAATAAGATTTTCTTATACATTTTATGGGCCCCAAACAAATTTTTTTAAAGCCCCTAAATTACATAAACCTGTACAAGCAAGAAACATTGTAGCATGAATTTGTAGGTTAATTCTCACAAAACAAGGACTTACACACTGTCATCACTTATCAATTTTAACTGACTTAATTAAAATAAACACAGCATCTTAAGCTCACAATCACTTTACACGCACACAAAATGCATTGATAAAGTCAAGGGTAAACAACGGTCGTCGCCATTGCTTATAGCGGAGAAAAATAAATTGTTTCCTGTTAATAAAACCTCTGGTGTTGAAACTAATTGTAAGTACGCACAATAAATGAAATATCTTTACATCAATCACGTTTTCTAACTTGAAACGAAGTAAACAATATGAAAGTTCTAATTTATTAACTTCCATTGAGCAGCAATTTGTGCACTACTGAACTAGATATGAAAACTTGAGAATAGGGAGTTACTTTCCTCCCACCCTGTAGTACGCACGTAGACGCCCTATGACTACGCCACTGCAGCTGGTATGCATGTGTTGCTTTTCGAATAAAATTGTGGTGTAAACAAACGATCAACTTTGTGAATGTTCTATGTCAATGCATTGCATGAGTTCGCTGGACGTCTCTTTCACCTTTTATCGGCGCCGAGCACGTCACTTGTCTGCCGAGAACACCTTAGCTACACAGGAGCACCTTATTACAAATCATAAAAAAAAAAAAACATGTAATTGCAATCATAAATCAAACACAGAGCAACACTGATTGTAAAGGTGATCCTTCTTGTACAGAAACCACTTTGGGTTAAAGCGAATTTGAAAATTTTACTTTGTTTTCAAGAAGTCATGCAGCATCTTTTGATCTTTTCTGTACGGTACCGTCGGTGAAATATTCGTCTAGTCTGTCTTGTTCTTTATTACGTTGCAAGCACACATGTTGACTTCAAGAAGTTATTATCCGGTATAACTGTCTCTCTAATATAGCTGCTAAACATAGCTAGTTTTGCTACTAAAAATACCGGTTCAATATGAGTTTTGATCACCTCTCAAAATTATATTATTCATAATTGCATATCTCTCTGATGATAGTTTCAATTTTAAAAGCCATTAAAGGCCATTAGACCATCAATTTTATAAAAGTATCACATTTCATAGTGGTATAGGATGTGGTTATTTTCTCGTCTTACATCAGGGTACGCGCTTGGAAAGTCGAAATATACGAAACAAAATTAAAAAGAGTGAAAAAAGCGTTTATTACAGAATGTAATTCGTCGTTGCAAATAAGATTATAAATCACACAAGAATTAATCAAAGGAATGTAATAAATCACAACACGGGTCCTTGTGTCTTCCACGTTGACCATGATGTATGCCTGTTTTAAGTGCTTGTAACGTGGTTCTTGTTTGTATTCTCTGTACAGAAAGAGGTAAGCGAAAACATCTGACATTCTTATAATCGATGAAGTGGAAAAGACGTTGAAGAAAAAGTGGTTTGTATTCTGTGAACATCATTTAAACATGCTTCTATTTTTGAAGCACAAGAAGATATGGATAAGTTTGGGGTTCTCAAAACAAAAACACTTTCTGCCCTATTTTAATAACTGCAAGAGTTATTTTTCCTCCCTAATTACTATTCAGTAGTTGTAGAAAAGGAAAGCCATAGTAATTATTGTCTGGAAACACCAGAAAATAAATAAAAGAGACGCTAGTTTTTGATATTAGAATTCCTTTCGAACACTAATGAAAGAAACTGGTTAATGTTAATGCTCTTCAGATGGATTTTTTTTTTTTTTTTTTTAAGTTCTTTCTACTTACTCTTTGATGAATAGATTACATATAATTCTTCTGAAAGTAGTTGATAATTTAGAAGAAAAGTTGTGACAATGACCGACAAGCTAAGAAAAGACAATAGATAATTAGCTATTTTCAGGCTTATCATAGGTAGTCTGTATTCATCAGTATTCCGTCATCGAAAGATAAGCAAATAAATAAATTTCCTTGCTTTGAAGGCACTAGTGACCGCAGTGGTAGTGCATTCATCACATAATGAGGTACAACATTAAATATCCAAGCAGAGTTGCACATATAATAATTTAGAACAGATCACATTCAATGAAGAGGCAGGAAGGCATTCCCGTTATTTTGAGAGAGGATGTATGCAAAAGATTCAGTAAATTGATATTCATGAAAAATTGCTTGCGAACACGGTTAAACTAACTTTCTGGCCTACGGAACCTGGAGGTTCAATGTCGCGTTCACAAAAGCTCTCCATTGACTTCTGTACTTAGCCAACCGGATACAGTTTCTACTTTGTATTCCTATTTCCGCGAGATCCATCTTAATATTGTCCTCCCATCTTCGCCTAAGTCTTCCTAATGGTCGTTTTCCGATTGGACTTCCAGTTAAAACTTTAAAAGCGTTCCTACTTTCTTCCATCCTGGCTACATGACCTACCCACCTGAGCCTCCTAGATTTGATGACCCTAACAATGTTTGGTAAACTGTATAAATTATGTAGTTCCTCGTTATGAAGTTTCCACCATTCTCCATTCCTGTTCCTCTTGGGTCCGAATATTCGTCTCAAGATCTTGTTCTAAAATACTTTCAGTCTACATTCTTCCCAGGAGAAACGACCCTACCAGGGAGCCGCCGCTCCCAAATGGCCATTGTCTTCAAAGGTAGACAGTCTACATCAGCCATTGGGTCTACCGTAATTAGAGGTAGTTCCGTATTGATTGAACGGCCCTACGGAAGGAAGGGTGTGGGTGTCCCTTCTAATGGTGGTTTACACGTACCATTGGGATTCGGACAAGTAGCATTGCTACAACATGTACGTGGTACCTAAACACGTAAAAGATAAGTAGCCCCGTATTGTTTGAGCGGCCTACCAGGGGAGTACACTCCCTTAGGGCTTGTGGAGCTATATATCCCAAATGGCAATGTCTGCCTTGAGCACACGGTCTACATTAGTCATTGGCTTTGGTAATGTACGGTGTACCTCTACCGTAATTAGGGGAAGTCCCGTATTGCTTGGACGACCTTACCGGGGAGAGTGTCGGATTCTTGCCTGCTGGGGGACCAAATGGAGGTAGGGGAGGGGCCAATCATAGGAATCGGGGTTACGGATCTGATCTTGCCGAAGCGAGGAAGCTCAGTGGGATATGGACCGGCACCAAACTCAAATGGTGACTTAACAAGTACCATTGGGTTAGGGATAAGATACGGGAGTATCTCGACGTGTGCGTGATATGTCTACACGACAAGGCAGTTGCCAGTTGAGCGATAGAGGTAGCCAGGGCCGGGACTGAACAAGCACCCTCAGGCATACCTGCGACTCCTGGAATTGGGTTGGACTCTGCCGTGCTGTAGTCATACCGTGGGATTCGGTACCAGGGAGCTAATCCCACGAATCTGGGTAACGGTGAGCGTATGGGGGAGGTGAGCTTGCCTTGAAACGCTCGGGCGCCATACCTGCAGAATAAGGTAGGACTGGCTCGCTAGCAGTCTGACTCCAGTAGGTAACTGGTAGGCACTCAGGACTTCGGTCTGTCCATGCAGTGGGCGTATCGCACTCCCTTAGTGAATGGGGGTTACACGCTAAGGCGTCAAGGTTAGGGAACAAATCTTTACGATGCACCTCGTGCACAAGGACTAAGGTCAAAGATAGAGAAACGACGGTTCGGGTGCTTTATTTAGTGGTACCGATCCATCAAGTAGACCCAGTGGCCGTAGCACGTCTGCCCAACGTGCATAGCATGGCAGTAGTAGACCACTTGCTCTAACATTACATACGATACTATATTAAGTGCGATTATTTGTGTGCACATGTAATCAGAATACATGGCCCACGCAATAACTTCGAGAGTTGTTTGATAACTTCACATACCACACACATGTTTGGAAGTTGTATTCGTTGTAGAATACCAGAACAACAAGTATTTTTAAAAGAACGTAATGCAATCGCATAACAGTAAAATTATAGCTTTGAAATATTTTCTATTATACCATGGACCAACAAACCATAAAACCTTCCTGGGGGATTTCTCAGTACTCGGAATCTGTCATAATATAAAGAATGAGGAAATCAACTAGAATAATTTGTATCACTTGTTTTCTATAGAAAAATAAAACGGAACATTGATACAGAGTCATATTCGTACTTCCATGAAAATCAATTGTTATGAACCCTGTAAAGACCATAAAATACGTATTTCCTCGGCTGCTATTTGATTGATCAAGACGAAAGTTTCAGTTTAAGTTGAACATAATACAGAACACATAAATACATTTTATTATTCACGTAGTTTGCAGTGTTGTCACTAATAACTGTACATTGACACAAAGTCATACTCGTACTTCCATGAAAATCTATTATTATGAACCCTGTGAAGACTATAACATACATATTTCTTCTGCTACTACTTGAAGGATCAAGACAAAATTTTCAGCTTAAGTTGGACATAAAACAAAACACAAAAATACATTTTATTTATTCACCTAGTTCGCAGTGTTACCACGTAATAACTAAAAGAATCGCGAAAAACAACTTTTTGGGGGAAATTTTCTTAAATATTCCTCAATTATTTTCCCTTTGTACGCAGAAATGTCTTGTTCATTACGTAAACTGAAAGCCTACAGTCTCACAAATCGATCGAGGCATAACTTGTTTCAGTGTTGCACTAACGGTCGGAACATTGACACAAAGTCATACTCGTATTTCCATGAAAATCTATTATTATGAACTCTGTGACAACTATAAAAAAAAATAAAATAAAATAAAATAAAAAATAAAAGAAAAAACATGTTTCCTCTGCTGCTATTTGATAGATCAAGATGAAATTTTCAGTTTAAGGTGAACATAAAATAGGACACATAAATAAATTTTATTATTCAACTAGTTTGCAGTGTTGCCACGTGACAAGTAAAAGAATCGTGAGAAGAGACATTTTTAAGGGAAATTTTCTTAAATATCGCTCAATTAGTTTTCCTTTGTACACAGAAATGAAAGCCTACACTCTTATAAATCGATCGAGGTATTCCATGGGCGCCGATCCTGGGGGGCCGAGGGGGCCCGGGGCCCCCAAAGCTCATGTGGGCTTCCCTTATTGTATTTAAGAATATACAATATTTGGCATAATTTGAATGCAATTTGTCTTAAAATCCTCATATATGCCTTCTGCATCTGAATGGGCCCCCAAAATTTACAAAGAAATCGGCGCCATTGGGTATAACTTGTTCCCGTGTTGCACTAACGGTCTGATCTACGGTCATGTAAAGAGATCTCATCGATGTCTGTAAATATACATAGGTCTTAAAGGGTTAAGGGCCCCAGGACCCAGGTGTTGCACTTATATGTTGACCAACAACCATTTCTTTGATTCTAAGAACCCGAAGGAACATTTCCAATATAGTGGCAAAAGTTCCCCAGAGGGGTAAAAGTTATCACCTCCTTGGCCCTTGGACTATTGCCGTCCAATCTACAAAAGCGATCATGATTCGCAACCATACAACACAACAGGCATAATTATCGTTTTTCACATTTTAAGCTTCAAATTTCTCGTCAGAACTTGAGAAGACAAAAGAATTTGGGCTGAATGATAGTAATAGAACGAATTCTCTGCTTTCTCGACGTTTAATTTCTTCATGAAAGTGGTTTTGTCCTTTTAATTTTGATCCTAAATATTTTAAAGTGTCCATTGTATCGACCTTGCCATTTGAGCGTATTTATAATTTGCAATATTAGATCATGGCGAATTTTCATGAATTTACTTCTAAACCCATGTCCCTATAGGCGTTTAATAAAATTGCATTTTTTCTATTGTCCTTATATTATCCCCAATCCGATTAAATCGTCGGCTTAAGCCACAACCTGGTGAGTTTCATTCAGCTCTAAGTCCTAGTTGCTATATTTAATTTTCGTATAGTGTATTTCAGAATAAAGGCGACAACGCATCCCTTATTCCAGGTTATTTTCGGCATAAAGGCTCGTGATCAAATATTTTCCTACTCCGACTCTACTTTAGGTTTCACTTAAATTCATCTTTGTTAATTTAACTTCTTTTGTTTTACCAAATTCGGTAAGAATGTTGTACAATGTTTCCTTCCGTTCGAGTCGTAGTCCTTTATGAAATTATGTATTGGAGTGTTGTAATCTCATTTCTTTTTGAGTATTTGGCGAATGGTTAATATATAATCGAGAGTTGATCGATTTCTACTAAATCCGCACTGATAATCTCCAATAATTTCAGTTACGTATGGGTCATTCTTGCTAACAGAATGTTTGAGAGGATTTATGGGATGTTGATATAAAGAGAGATGCCTGTATAATTGCCATAATCAATTTTGTCACCTTTCTTATGATGAATTGAAACAGCGATTGGTTCGTTCCATTCTTGTGATAACTCCTCCTTGTTCCACATCAAAAGAATAAGTTTGTGTATCTCGTTCCACAGTTTTTCTCCTCTAGCTAAAATTTGCTCAGTGGGAATTTCGTCCACACCCGAGGAACCGTATTTCCTTTATTTCTTTATTGCAATTTCTATTTCTGTTCGGTTAGGCTCTGGAATACAGTTCTGCCTGTGGATTTCCCTTTCTCCGCAAACAGTGTAGCAAATCGTTAAAGGTTCCCTATTCAAAATACTATCCACATCCATGAGTATTGTTCTGTCGGTTTTTTTTTTTCAAATATATGAGAGCGAATTTGATAGTCTTTCTTAAATTGATTGATGCTTTTCTAAATGTATCGAATATTTTTGTTTAGCTTTCAATAAACAACGATTTTTCGTTCTAAAAGTTTTGAAAAGTTTTCGCCTGCTGTCAATTAAATTTTGTTAAGTGCTATCGTTCGGATTTTGTAGGCAGGCGCCGTGTTGCTTTTTTTCCTTCTCTGCAATTTTAGTTCATTTCTGGTTGAACGGTAATTTGTTTTTAGGTATTTCTTCTTCGACCTAGCTTCTCTTTTGCTGGGTTTTTAATGCTATCTTTAATTTTTAACCTAAGAATCCTCAACACTAGCGTATTCCGAATATTCTAAAACCGAGAATCTATTCGACACTTCAATCTGGTATTCCTGTTTCGATTGGTCCCAAAGCCATAGCTTGTGGTTGGCAGTAAGGAAACTGGCCCCAATTTAAGCCCTTTACTGTTCGAGGGGCTCACTTCAAGATAAAGCTTCTTTACTCCACATGACAGGTTAGAACACGAATATACAAAAAAAAAAAAAAAAAAAAAAGCATGGCATAGATTCATCACATCTCCAAAACCACTCTTAAGTGAAGCAAAAATCTGTTTTGGGCCATTTTTAGCAAATTGTTTACTATATTAGGGTATCCGGAAATAAATGTTTCTTACGGCTTTAAGCGTTGTCAGATACTATTTCTTTAATGTAACTTGTGAAACATCGAATGGGCCCACCACACCATTTCAAGAAAGAACTGAACATAACATTTTAAAATTCTTCTGCTGTCCCATCACCAGAACAAAATATATTTCCGTAAGATTAACCATAAATATAATCTGGGTCGTACTTCCGTAAAACTCAAACTAAGGCTCTTACGAATAAGAAATGAAAATGTTTATTAAGGATTTAAAATCTAGGGGGAGGGCTACATTTTATATTTCATATTTTAAAGAGGTTCAACTTATACTTTTTGGTGGAGGGGGGTACGGTAGCACAGTGGTAGAGTGTTTACCTCTGGTACGTGGGTCCCTGGTTCGATCCCCCGGCCAAGTAAGTTTGTGGTGGACAACATCGTGTCCGTGGGGTTTCTTAGGGTACTCACGTTTTCCTCCCACTTTCTCATTCCATCAATTCTTCTATCATCATTCACTTGCTTTAATCATCGTCTTCCTTAGCTTCAAGGGGATAATCGTGGGATGTTAAACTGATTTTTTAAAAATGTTTTTGGTGGGGCTAGATATTAATGCTTGCCTTCCTCCGAGGGAAAGTCCCAAGTCTGGCTCTCTCTTGAAATTTCTTGTTTAAATGTATCTTCCTTTGTTAAAAAATAAATTTAATAAATAAATAAATAAATTTCGCGATATATATTTCGTGATTATATATATATAATTATATAAAAGAAAATACAAAAATAAATTCCTATCCAAATTAACTGGCTAAAAACAGAGATGATGAGTATATTCAACACCGTTAACACTATATCCAGCTTACTTTCAAAATATGGCAACTAACGTAGGTACCAATATAGTATTCAACATGGTATATTAGGTTTTACTACTGTAGATTGGATTAAGAGTCCTACTACAGACGCTACTATTGCAAAATTCAATTTCTTTTTTTATGTCATGCTTTTACACAATCTTGCGCCTTGAATTGTTTTTTAAAAATGTATCTTAACAGTTATTGAGAAATTCAAAACTTAAAGTGATGTTCCAAGTTAACGGTATTTCAGCCGCCAACTCATTTTGAAGATTTAACAGTACTATTGTTATCTCCGAAGTTTGTACCTCCTCTGAAACATTTTGTACTTCCATCCAAAGCGAAAAAATAGGAGTCGAAAATTCAAAATTTAAAATCCGAAATTTTCCACAGAAGCTAAATTCAAGTTTGAACTTGTTACGTGGTAGAGTATGTTTCAATATTTCATCGAGAAATTCAAAATTTAAAATGGCAAAATAACCATTAACTTGGAACGCTACTAACTCATTTTGAAGAATAATGTCGGAGAAGACGCTGACGTTGCTAATTCTTCAAACTGAATTGGTAGCGTTCCAGGTTAATGATAATTTCCATTTTCAATTTTGAATTCCTCGTAGGGATTCGCACGAGACAAGATTTGTGTCTGTCTCGTCTCGAAAATGTGCTGTAAAAGTGGTCTCGACTCGAAAAATGTATATTTTTCTATTGGAAGAGCCGTGTCTCGACTCGAATTTTGTCAGGAAATTCCTGTCTCGACTCGTCTCGTGCGCATCCCTAATTCCTCGTTAACTGTGATGGTACAACACGAAATTCTGATATTTTATGAAAGTGTAAACAAAGGGTAAGGGGAAAAAACAAGGAATGTCCATGTGTGTGCTTTATCGGGTACTTTGTCCTATGTGTTGGTGACTCTTGGCACTATTCGACTGTGTATATATGCATGCGTAGATGTAAAAATATCCATGTAGAAAAAGGCAAAATATTTGACTTTAATCCTATTCTTTTTTACGCGACTTTCAATATTAAAACGCCGTTTTCTCGAAAATACAGATTTGTGACATTCCTTCTTTTTTCCCCTTATCCTTCAAACGTGACTGCAATCCACTAGCGCAGAAAGAAAAAAAGTGTGCGCTCGTGTTATACAGGGTAGCCCAAAACTAGGTATACACCCCCGCATAGATCAAGTATAACATTCTAGCTTATAAGGTTATATGCATCGGCTGTTCCGAGCTTAAAATATAAGTAAAAAGACATTAAGAACAAATAATAAAGAAATTAAGTCTACATGAAGGATAACAACAAGAAATGATATAAAAAGCAATGAATTGATCAGTACGGGACTGTATACCCCTTTGAACAACCCTGTATATAAAAAAATCACAAGTTCATAATATTTGATGCTGCGTTGCCATATTTTGTAACATTATAGATAAAGGTAAGATTATTCTTGTTGCATGGAAAGGAAATATCAAGATGTATAAAGGATGTTTATTATAACATAACTAATAATAGATTTACTTGAAATTGAGTTGTTAACACTGGACTAATGCCCAATCGTACAATGAAAAAAAAAAACTGGAATTAAATTGCCAAACATTAATGTAAAATCAATTACTGTTCATTTTGTAAGCCGAAATACCTTTCCTTAAATTAAATTACGAAATTTGCTAGTTTTTTTTTTTTTTTACAAATTTACAGTAAATTTATAAGAAAATATATTTTTATTGATAAAAACGTAATTCTGCACCATTTCATACTAGTAATTTTACTTTATAGGTGTAAATTGATTTACATAGAGGAGTGGCAAACAGATTGCCACTTTTTTTTTTGTAAATTTACTTATGATTTTTTTTTTACAGTGTAGAAAATAAGGAATATCTTTCTCCCATGAATTTATTTATAAGATATCAATGAATCTCTAGGTGAATTCCTCCCTTTGGAGATGATTCTTCCTCCCCTCATTCTAAAACCCAAAATTCTGATTCCCATTATGCTTCTTCTGAGCATGGTTTTGCACTAAACTATACCTGCATGAGTATGTAGTATCTTTTTTGAAAGCAGAAGTAATATTCGTATGTAAAACTAAACTTTCTAAACCAAGTACTGTCAAAGATTTAGGCGTTATTTTTGATCCTGAACTAAATTTTAATCAACACATAAATATAATAACAAACAATGCGTATAGAAACAGGTTTAATTTATAGAATAGGGCAAGACTTCTTCAGTGATACAACGTTTACAACACTTTATTTTACATATGTTAGATCAAAATTAGAATATTGTTCTACTATATGGATCGCCAATAATAATAAATAAATAAAAATACTCTCAAGAAATAGAAAGCATCCAAACGAAATTCTTGAAAATGCTTACATACAAAAAAAAAAAAAAAAAAAAAAAAAAAACAAACAAACAAACAAACAAAAACAAAAAAAAACTAGTTATTATCTAAAATATTTTTCCTACGATGCTCTACTAAACAACTTTAATTATCAAACTCTAGAAAAAAGAAGATGGATGTTGGATTTGTTATTCTTATACAAGTTATTAAATAATAAGATTGATTGTATGGAGTTGGTCTGCGAAAAATATCACTGCGAATTCCCACTTGCAAAACCAGAATAGCGAATACAGGAACATTTTATTGTGTGAAAACCAGAAGTAATATATTATATAAATCCCCTATGTGGAGGCTGTGTACATTATACAATGACATTGTAAATAAGCTTGATAAAGTGGATGTATTTAGTCTTTGAGAAAACAGGTTCAGATCATATGTGAAACAAGAAATTTTCTGTAGAAATAACTAAGGAATTTATATATGTAACATTTACAGTATGTACACAACACTGTGCTTGGGCTTTAAACCTGTTGTGTTGTATATTAAATAAATAAATAAATAATATTCGTTAATGGTTTTGGGTTTAGTCTATTGAAAAACCATACGGAAGAAAATATCTAGAATTTCAACCTTCGCTCCTCTGATCTTAGAAAAGGAAAAAGTATGGAATATCGCACTAAGGTTCCTTCTTCCAATTTCTTAAATTAAATCATGTCACAATGAAACGATTGCTAAAACATTCATTTTATGAAATTTAAACAAACTCGCAAGTCTCACCTTTTGATAATTTGATAACATTCACAGTGACTTTCGTTCAGTAATAAGAAAGAAATCTAACAAGTCATGGAACCTCAAACATCCTCTAAATAGTCTATTACCGCATAATCTTTTGTTAACGCCTACGTTGAGAACCACTGATGTAAGAGTCAAAAGTTGAGATGTCTTGTAAATTAAAATACAATGAAATATTTCAGTTCTACTGTCCCACGGTTATGCTGGGTAGGCTAAAGGAGTTGGTGATTATGAGAAATGAATAAAATGGTGGAACGAATAAAATGGGGGGAAATGGAAGAACCTCGGGGAAACCCACGCGCACGGTGTTTGTCCACCACAAAGTTTACTTGGCCCGAACTAAGATCGAACAACGGGACCTCAGGCACCAGAGATGAACACTCTTGCAGTGGAGATCCTTCGTGGCTAAGCGTATGCGCCTGTGGTGTGTGAGATGCGGGTTCGATTCCCAGCGGGAGTTCATGTGGTTCGAATTTCACGTTAATCAGTAGGTCTCGTTTCATGTAGTCTCGCTGCTGAAAGCTCTCCGCTTAAGAGGCCTCATCACCGCGAAATTAAATTACCGCTAATTTTACAGTAATTATATGATATCTTCAAATAGATAAAAGATAATCGAAAAATGGAACAAGACCTCCCTAGACAATATTATTTTGCGTGAGATACCGTTATCATGATTCATTTATCTGCTTTCGATTTCCAGCCATTTAGAAAATTGGCATTTATTTTCGCGTTTCTAAATAACTGCAAACGGAAAGCTACTAGGTGACTCGCGATAACGGTATCTCATGCAAAATAACATCATCTAGGGAGGTCTTGATCCACTTTTCGATTATCTTTTATCTATTTGAAGATATCACATAATTACTGTAAATTTAGCGGTATTTTAATTTCGCGGTGATAGGGACTCTTAAACTCAAAAACTCTCAACTCGCTCTTGCGCTGAGCCACCACGTCTCTCATTGAGGCTATCTTGTCTCGGAAAGTATGTATCTTTATATTTGAAAATTTTTGTTTCGTTTCATATCTCCCCCTGTCTCGTAGGCTACTCTAAGCATTGCATTCTACTGAAATTATACACAAACATGTTTATGCTGTGCAAATAGAAATTTTCTAGTTTACAACAAGGACACATCCTAAACTTCCTAACTCAACATATATTTCTACACTCTCAATAAAACTATACTCGTTTAACAAGGACCAGCTCGCGCCAAATGATCTCCCGTTTCCTCTCACTTTCTTCATTCTACCATTTCGTTAATTTCTCATAATTACTATCTCCTTTAGCCTAGCCGGTATAACAGGTGGACGTAAAACTTAAAGGTTTCATGTTTTGTTTAACAGGGAAATGATTGATGTAGCATTGAATTGATTAATTGATTGATTTTTAGTTTAGCGTCCCTTTCAGCAGCGAGGCTATATGAGACGTGGACCTACTGATTAACGTAGAATCCGAACCACATGAGCTCCCGCCGGGGATCGAACCCGGATCTCCCACGCCAAAGGCGCATAAGCTAACCACTTAGCCACTAGGGAGCTCTGATTAGGGATGCGCACGAGTCGAGACACACTTTGTAAAATTCGAGACGATTCGAGACAAACGTATTTCTCGACTCGAATTTTCGAGTCGAGACAGCTCCTAAAAATCTCGACTCGACTCGAATGTCTCGAAAATCTTTCTATAACTTTTAATATTATTTTGAAGAAAGTACTCATTCAGAAACACTCGGCACGAGAATTTCGGAAACTGCAGGACTTGTCAGATGTTCGAGGAGTGCTGAGGTGATTGTCTTCAATAAGTGGCGAAACCAAGGCGAAAAGACGTCCAAATGTCGAGGGGTTTGGCGCCCCCCGCCTCATTACAGATGTCGGACGTCGTAGGCTGGGCAGACTGGTAAAACAGAACAGGCAGGAATTAAGATCAGAGTTTAATGCTGGGCAAAGTACTTGTGTGTCTGAACTAGTGCTGTCAAATTTCCGGAAATGTTAAACCTGTTTTTTTTTAAAACGTTTTTTTCGATTTTCCGGAAAAATTAAAAAATATATAATATGTTTGTATTAGGTTAATTTTACTAGTAATGATATCTCTTTTTTTTTCAAACACGCGAAAAATGTAAGTTCAAAAATTTCAATATTGCGAATATTAAAAAGTAGCACTCGAAAATAAAACTATTCCAGTCATTATCTATATAGGGTACAGCGGGGTAATTTGAATAATTTCAGACATTTTCTCATATATCTCGGAAACTGTAATTGGTATTCCAATATAAAATTGTGAACAAAAACTTTGAACCTTACTATTACTTAACAATTTTTCTTAAGATAGTATCTGAGATACATCGTTGTGAAATTTGGGTATTCAATTTCCCCTCCGAAATTTGGAAAAACGTAAATGTGAGGGGCAATTTGAATAACGAGTGGGGTAATATGAATAACCAACAAAATAAACAAGTCTTATAGAAATAATGTATAAACTATTTAATAGTTAGATTGCAATTTCTACGGTAGTTGAAATATGCTAATTTTGAATGAAAAGTTCTAGGCCTACATAAATTGTAAATATGCGTCACCTATAGCTATCTTTTTGAACGTAGGCCTACACTAAAAAAATTGTTCAGAACACTGTCTAAGGCAAAGAGCCGTAATTGGTTAATTCATCTTCCATCGTTCGTATTTAACGACAATGACAACAGATAAACTGTTTTCGACCTTTTGCACCGACACACACTTGGTAGAACTATGTCTTACAACGCTGGGAACGAATCCAGTCTCCCTTTCTAGCAGAACGTTCTGAATAGTAATTAAGAAGGCAAAAATAGCAATTCCTTGTTTGACTTTCATTGCCTGCAGCCATCTTTAGACTTAGGCCTAAATTTTCGTCTCTGGGAGGGGTAGAGGATATCAGTTTCTTTCGAGCATTCATTTTTTTTTTTTCTTTTCTTGGCAGGTTCTGTATTAGCATTCTTCTTTCTTGAAGTGTCTATGGATTCTGTTGCACCTGATGCTTGCGTCTTTCCTCGGAAGTGTTTTATTCTCATTGCTCGAATATTCTCAGAAGTTGAGTGGCATGATTTTCCTGCGACACGACGTCTCTTCTGCACACAAACTTTTTCTGGGCTGGGAAGCACTTCTTGTATGGGTTCATCTATAGGCTTCGTTGGGACAAAGTTTTGAGAGCCATGACCGGAAGAAGAAGGCGCGTTGTTAAGATATTCTTCCCGAGAAGACTGCTCCTCAAAATGTATAATAAGGCCTTACGTTTCCGAAGGGGCGAATCGAAATGCTTCAATAGCTTATACCAGTACGTGAAAACCCATTAACTGCCAGTCCAACAGAAGCTGTCCACTTCTAGGCTTCAGTGAACAAAATGCAGAACTGAGATTTACTAATCACTGACCTCGGGTTTTAGTGAATCTAGATAGTTGCCTCTTGGTGGTAATTGGCTTTAAGAGCCTTAAAAACAGAGCGATCGAACGGTTATAATACGTGTGTTGTCTGGAGGTAGGTAAAGCATTTTGATGTCATGACTTTGGTAGAACTCTAAGGACAAAAGTTGTGAGTGAGATCTTGCGTTTTAAAGTCCGGATTTAGGCGTACGCCTTTGAATATTACTACAGGAGGTATAAAAGACCTTCTGGCACCGTTACATTTTCCCAGATGTTAAACTTACCACCTCTTTTCTACCCTTTTCTGCAAAAATTTTAGGGGTCTGTTATTTAGAGAAAGATTACTTTCGTCCATATTATAAATACGTTATACGATGGTTTATGGAGATCATACTCGTTCATTAATTTTCCCAGTAAGTCAAAATAAGAATTCGCAGTTTCCTTGTTAACACTAGAAGCTTTCGCTTTTGACAAACAAATATAAAATAGTAGGCCTATAGTTCTAATTTCACTGCTATTCAAATTGCCCCGTTTTGAATTATCCAAATTGCCCCGCAGTCGACTAATATTCCATTCAGAACGTGGTATGAAAACTGCTGATTAGTTGAAGCCAGTGTACAGTATATCAATGCCCCACATGGTACTGATACGATTATAATCCAGAGCGGTTTCATTTTATCCAGTTAATAATAAGGAAAGCTTAAGGAAACAACGTTGAAAATTATAACGACCTAAAAATACACACATTCGTACTTACCTTGCAGCAAACAAAAAATCGTATAAACCTTCAGAACCGAAGGAATAGTTTGTATTTCTGAGAGCGACTTCTGCAAACCACCACCTACAAATCCACCACAGGTTCACTAACATGGCAATCCGCGTTTCCACTCCAGCTGGCAAAATGCTTAACATTATTCAAATTCCCCGCCTATTCGAATTACCCCGCTGTACCCTATTAAAATACTAGATTTACACGTATATGTTTGTCCCAACAGAAAAGTTTATATGTTTGTCTCCAGTCCTTTCGACAATGAAATCTTGAACCCACAAGTGCTAGAAACGTGCCGTTTTCATTGGTCGATTCCAAATTTTGTGTAAATTTTCCAGTTCTAATTGAATATTAAAAAAAAAATCATGGCCATTAGTTCTTTATTACATTTTTAGGGGTACGTATATAGGGGTTGTATATCTCTCAGGCGTTTATTTCATGGCCAAATTATAAGAAAACGGAGGATAACCATTTCTCCAGTCTAAGATGAATCTTCATTGTTTGGGGAGTTTTTTTTTTTTTTCCACAATGAACTCCGTATATCTCTGACATAATTAATTGTGTGTGTAATTTATTTTCTTATTTCATAATGCATGCAAAAAGAAAGGAAACACTGGTCATATATGAATTAGAAATTCCAACCACAAGTGGGCTCAAATCTTGCAAATGGTGCGAAATATTGAAAAAAAAAAATAATCGAAAAAATTTCCCGTTTATGATACCCCTTGCCGATTTTTATGAAGGCGTCCTTCACTTGTATCTGTAAAGGGACATGTAAAGATATGAGGAATGACAAGGAGATTCATGCTCATATGTGAATGATGCGCTGTGTAGAGAGCGCAAGTTCAGCTAGCTGAAAATTAATAGTATGCACTTATTTCTATTATGTCATTTATTCGTGGATGTGCATTAATTACAGAACTTTTACAGTTACATACAAGCCCACCAACATGAAGTGTTTCTGTTGCAGCAAATAGGTCTCTTGAGTGAAACTAAGTTCTTAATATGCTCTTTGATCTAGTGAAGTTTTGTTAATTTTAACCAAATCACTTCTTAAGAGAAAGAGCAGTGGGAAAACTTCACTAATATTCATGCACTAAAAAACATATAATTACTATTATTTAATATTTTAATATAGACACTTATATAAATTTTATGTACAAAATCCTGTATGTAAACAAATACATGTTTTGTAGTGCGACAGATTATGTATTACAATCAAAATGAAAGTGACTATGTTTCTAACTTAATAACTCCTGAATCATCAGACCGACCTCGATAAAATTTTCAACATAGATGAGGTTCGGGATGATTTTTATCATTTCACTTTGATGGTGCAACTTTAGGGAAGGGGAGAGGGGGAAAATGACAGAGATTGCTGTCGAATCCACACTTTTCGCGGTCGCTGAGATGAACAGTGACTCTTCCGGCCGTTTAAATCCAAATTCATATATATATATATATATATATATATATATATATATGAGAGAGAGAGAGAGAGAGAGAGACATGATCAAAAATGGCCGTCGAATCCATACTTTTCGGGGTTCCTGAGATGAACAGAAGATGCCGTTTAAATCCACTAATTCAGCACCATTAGTACTCCTAAGGGTGGACGGGAACATGTAAAGGTAATTCAAAATTACCGACAGTAGTGTCGAATTCATAGTTTTGGGGCTCTATAATTTCATTGGTGACAGTCTTGGTGCCCTTTATGTCCAAAATGAAACGTATTCTCCCCGTGCAAGGTATACGGCTAGTCTGAAATAATAACGAACGGAACTTTCACATATTCAACCCTTTAATTTAATTGTCGCTGATCAAATTTACTTACTTGTGCGGTATATGTGTATATGTCTAAATAAGATCATTTCTCTTTTTAAGTTATTCGAAAAACATATCAATAATAAAGAGGGAAGATTTTACCAGAAATTAGGAAACAAAAAAGTAAAATTAAAACAACCTGTTGCTTTAAGTATTTTTCCTGTTAGCAAAATACATTGTATATATATGCTGCAAACATGTTACAGCAAGTAAGATTACTAGCATCAGACGAAGAAATAATTTTTAAATTATAATTTCCGGTTTTTGCTAATATTTCCGAACATTTTTTTTTTTTTATTAATGGGTTCAAAATTTTTGGAAATTTTACCGACCTTGATAAAATTTTCAACATAAATAAGGTTCGGGATGTTTTTTATTATTTCACTTTGAAGGTGCAACTTGAGGGAAGGGGAGAGGGGAAAATGACAGACATTAGTGTCGAATCCATAATTTTCGGGGTCGCTGAAATGAACAATGACACTTCCGATGCCCTTTAAATCAAAATTCTGCCCCACAACTTGGAGGAGGTAGAAGATATATAAAAAGTATTGAAAATGACCGATATTACTGTTGAATCCATAGTTTTCGGGGTCGCTGAGATGAACAGTGACACTTCCGACCGTTTAAATTTATATTCAGTCCCATTAGTACTCTAAGGGAGGACGGTGACATGTAAAGATAATTGAAAATTACCGGTATTAATGTCGAATTCATAGTTTTGGGGCTCCATAAGTTCATCGGTGACAGTTTTGTGCCCTTTGTGGCAAAAATGAAACGTATTCTGCTCGTGCGAAAAACGGGTATTCTGCTAGTCTGTAATAATAACGAACGGAAGTTTCACATACTCAACCCTTTAATATATTTCTTCCTGCTCAAATTCACTCACTTGTGCGGTATATATGTGTACGTGTAAATAAGATCCTCTTTCTTTTTGAGTTTTTCGAAAAATATACAAAGAATAAAGAGGGATTTTACTAGAAATCAGAAAACTAAAAGGTAGAATTAAAACCTGTTGCTTTAAGTATTTTTCCGTTAGCGAAATACATTGTATATGCAGTAGGACGTCGATAATCCGAACGTCAAAAATCCGAACCCGGTCTCTAGAAGCTTTTTACATTTTGTCTTAACGCTAGCGATAAACAAACAATAGTGTGTCCGTCGACGTTGTGTGAAGTCAGTATTTTTACAAAAGTTAATTCATTGTAATTGTTTGTCATACATATTTTTATTTTTATTTTCTCTTAGGCCTGTAAGATTTAAGTGTGACTTACAAGATCAGTATAATTTAGTGTACGAGCAGGTTCTTCAGAAACATTAAATGTAAGTAGCCTTTCGTACTGTATTGTAATTACTGTATGTACTGAATAACCACTGTATCGATAGAAGAACATACCGTACAGTATATGTAAGCCTAAATGGCATTTTTTGTCATTTTAGAAAATCCGAACTACCTGTGGTCCCAGTTAGTTTGGATTTTCGACTTCCTACTGTATATCCTGCAAACATATTACAGCAAGTAAGATTGCTAGCATCAGGCCAAAAAATGGTTTGAAACTATATTTTCCTGTTTTTGTCAATATTTCCGAACAAATTATTTTTTCTAATGGATTCAAAATTTCAGGAAATTTTACATACAACAAAGAAGATATCTCTATAAAATATATGTTTGATTTAACATATTAACTAAAATGATTCTGGCCCCGTTATTTTAACACTTCCCTGCCATCAAGGGGGAACTTCATAATATTGCTCAAATTAATTTTAATGCGTCTATAGTAATTAAGCTAACTAGGATTATATTTTAGTTTCTTTTGTAGCCATAACTCCATTCTATCACGGTACTAACTTTGAAGTGTTTGGATGAGTTGTGCACAAAATTTCCCTATTCTAATACAAGAAACATAAATACTCAATTTTCTTAACTCTAAACTAGTAAATATAAAACACTTTTAATTTTGAAAGCATAATATAATAAAATATTCGAAAATTTCAATTTTACCCAAATTATCCGTTTTTTTCAAGCTCGGGAGAACCGTAAAAAAAATGTTCTTTTAAACCCAAAATTTCCGTTTTTTCCCAGTCCTTCACAACACAAGTCTGAACACATATTGCATCGAATACTCCGAACGATGGGCCTCCGCAGTCAATGACCCATTCATGTGCGAATGTTAACACCACGACATCGGCAACTACGACTGAAATGAACACGTGACCATCGCCACTGGACCTTGGTACAGTGGCAGAGTTGCATTATCTGATGAATCCCGATACCTTCTTCATCATGACGATGGGAGGGTGCGAGTCCGTCGTATTCCAAGGGAACAGCTCCTTGACTCTTGCACTGAGAGACGGAGACAAGCGGGCTGCGGCTTAATTATTATCTGAGGAACATTCACGTAAGTGTCCATGTGTCTAGTGGAGCTCGAGCAAGGTATCATGACGGCCGAGGCGTATCGCACACTGCTTTCAGACTACGGACACCCCTTCATGACGATCACGTTTCCCATCGGTAGTAGGATTTTTCGACAAAATAATGCACCATGTCACAAGGCCAGGAATGTGATGGAGTGGTTCTAGGAACACAGGAGCGAGTTCCAAGTGATTTGCTGGCCCCCCGACTCGCCGGATCTGAACCCAATCGAACACATCTGGAATCTGATTAAACGTGACGTCACGGCACATCGCCCCTGCCCGGAATTTACGGGAATTAGGTGACCTGTGTGTGCATATGTGGTGTCAACTCTCTCCGGCGACCTACCAAGGATCACTGAGTCCATGCCAAGACACGTCGCCGTTGTTATCCGTTCCAAAGGTCGACATACTGGTAATTAGGTAGGTAGTCATAATGGTTTGTCTGATGTGTACGTATATTTTAACTCGTACATTTTGTCTCGACTCGAAATTCGAGACGTCTCGACTCGAATTCGAGTCGAGTCGAGACACGAGTCGAGACAGAAACATATTTTCGAGTCGAGACTCGAGTCGAGACAACATTTTCTCGAGACGAGTCGAGACAGGCTTAAATCTCGACTCGACTTGACTCGTGCGCATCCCTAGCTCTGATGTAGCATTGAAAATTTGATATTACACTTCGTCTGTACTCTTATAAAACAATTTAGTTCTATCATTTCCCCTCCTGAAAACATAGGTGGAAGCAGTAGTTCTTTCAGAATGTTCCGGGGGGCACATTTGGTATTCAGGGGGCCACTGCGGGTCTCCTCCCGGGGGAGCACTCAGAGCTCCGAGAGGCAGTGCCCCCCCAAAAAAAAACATGTTTGGAAGAAACACTGGGTGGAAGTATTTTATAGGTATTTATTGTCTTTTAGGGTGCACAATAATACCCGTTCAATAGTACATAGACGCAGTGGTTTCCAGTATTGGACCCCCGGCAAAGCTCAAATCCCTCACAACATAAATTTCTGGGTACGCTCCTGCTCATTTTTGACATTATTTTGTGTTAAACGTTAATAATGTTGAAAAAGTTTACATTTTTACCACTATTTTTTAATTTTATTTTTATGGAATAAATAAATCGATCGATATTCCGCTAGTTATTATCATAATTTCTGAAGTCTACGTCACCTGTTAAGCTAATATGAAGAATAACCATTCCTTATGTTTATAATTGAAAAGATAAGAAATTTCTGGCATCCTGAACAGACGTGTTTTGGTGTTAAAACTTGAGGGCATTGTACTCTACTGTTTTCTGCATAACATGTTATACCAGATGGGATAGTTGGCTTACTACCCCTTCCAATGTCAATGTGCACGTGCGTGTGAAAAATGTTATACTGAATTACAATAGATATATAAATACAAGGGATGGATTTTTAGCACGATGGGTGACGGATATTTCCCGGAAATCTACACAGAATAAGTGTTACGTGAGAGGGGCGAAAAATCTTGTTTTTAGGGTATTAAACTTTTATTCAACACCTGTTTAGAAACGTTTATAATTTTTCTTCTTCTTGTCTCCTGTTGGTATTAGACACGTGTGGTATGTGTAATAATATAGGTTATGGGAGTAACTGCAAGCTTTGCAGTTATGACCGTTATATCACAAATTGCTGGCTCATTGAACTTAGAGCTAATAATTGCATATTTTTGTTTTGTTTAAAATTTAACGCTCTTTCCTGCACCAAGCTTATCAGACATGGAACTTGCGCACGAGACAAGATGAGACGAAAAATAAGGGCTCCTCATCTTAGCTTGTCTCATTTTATAGATTTACGTAAAGTTTTATGTTTGATTTTTCTTAAGTTCATCTAGAATTTATCAGATTTATTCCCCGACACGAGAAGTCCACCTAGGGTGTAATATAACATTTAAACTATATTTGTTATTAGAATATGTTGTTTGAGTTTTACGTCCCGGAAATGAACTAAATGGTGGAAAGACGGAAGTGGGAGGAAACGGGAGATCTCCGAGGAAACCCACGCGCACGGTGTTTGTCCACCACAAAGTTCACTTAGCGCGAGCTGGGATCGAACCAGCGACCTCCGAATTTTCATAAATGCTCTTCATTGTGTTCGTACAACGACTTTATCAATATATAGTTTTTATATATGAACTATATAACGCTAAAAAAAAAACAATGTTTGAGATGAAGACTGAGGTGAACTAGTGTTTCCCGGGAGACTAGTCAAATTTCTCGTCTCGTCTCGTCTCGAATTTAAGAAGGTACTTCTCGAATCTCGTCTAGTTTTCGAGACGAGGCTAGAAATTTCTCATCTTATGTGCAACACTAATAAGAGTTAAATAAGAAACTGAAGCATATTAGGTAATTCAGTTTTTTTTAAGAGAAAAAAGCGGTAGACCGATCTCCTGTCTGTGTCCCTGCTTTGATCCCAAGCTAGATGAATTTTTGGTAAATGACATCGTGTCCGTGCATATTCACAAATCTCTCGTTTACTCCAGTGTTCGAAGTGAAGAAAAAGCAGATTCGGTATGTTTTATTACGATTTTAACTCTACATACCAGCTATCTAAATGTTGAAATATAAAGAGGGTATGTTGCCTAAAATATTGCATATCTATTTACATAACGACTGAAAACCACCGGAGAGCTTTTCTTTAGTTACGTAAGGATGAGGAGGGAGTCTAGCCAACAACTTTCTGAAAAAAAAGAAATCATTTTATGTTGTGTTATAGAGAATTATACACGAAAATTCTCATAAACCGAGTTTTTATATTAACGATTTCCTGTAGTGAAGTTCGCGGACTCCCCACTCGACTGAGGGGTATTCTTAACCCCCTTAAGAATCGTCCCCAAAGCAGACAACCCCTAAATCAGCTCACGCTTAAAAGACGACATTTATATAAATTAAGATAAGAAGATACAAACATACGTACGAAAGAAACAATTCAACATGGTACATCCAAGACGAACTTCTTCGAAGACACTTTATTTTAAAAACAAAAGGTGGGAAAAAGATAACAAAAATGTCGGTGTTGTCAAGTTAGAAATTATCTCTATATGAAAAATGCAATATTTTTACGTGCAAAGCTATTCGTCAATTATTGTGTATAAAAATGGATTTATTAAAGGTATTTGGCATTCACTTTCCAGTGATGGTATGCCTTGATCCCTTGATCACTAAAAAACCAGAGACGGTATGCCTTCATCACTGAAAAACCAGAGGCGGTATGGCATACCACCGCATACCGTCTCACTTCGACCACTGGTTTACTCTTACATTTTCATTCCGCCAGTTCTTTTTTAATAATCCACTTTCATTTAGCCATCCACCTCCTTTAGTCTAAAGCAGGTATGTTCAAATTTGAACAGGGGTGGATCAATCACAGAGAACTTACTGGGAACGAGGGCCGTGTGTAACATTTTCACAAGAATTGAATAGCCATAAAGAATAATTGAAAAAAAAAAAAAAAAAATATTCAAAATTTATGCTGCTACATATGCCACCGGGTGTTCGTGCCCTGCCTGCCAAGTTAAATTTGCTCTTTGAAAACGGACCAAAAAAGTCCAAAATTGTCCTTATATACAGTGTGTTTCAAAATAACACCGACAACGTTGGGAGCTCATTCCTGACATCAAAATAAGACAAAAAGTATATACCAACTTGGGTGTACAAATGCTTCCTTTCAGTTACAAGTTGCCGAAAACATGAAAAAAAAAAAAGAACTTTAAAGGTTCATTTCTCCAAAATTATGGAACCTACCGTAGTGGTCAAGATTTCACTTAGGAACTGGTATGTGTGCTATCCAAAAATACATGTTTTAGAATTCTACGATACTCACGCAACAATTTTTGCAGAGAGAGTTCGGCTACGAGCATTTAATTGGAAGTACTCACCAACTGCTTTTATATCCGAATTTTGTTGAAAAAATTACAGGACTCGAACCAAAAAAGAAAGGAATATCCCGACTATAATTTGAATGTCTGGTAGCCTTATCTATATACATCAAAACGTTCCTGAACATGGGGCAGAGTCGGCTTCGTTTTCAAAAGACAAGGCATGCAAGTGTGAAGTGATTAACGCCGCATAATAGAAAGCAACGGTTCATAGATCACAACTCTTGCATGAAAGAGTTATTGTGTAGTTACAATTGGATGTATGTGAGAATAACTTACCCATGTTTAGGAACATTTTGATGTCAGCAATTATATGCTAACGTGTGAACGTCCAGTGCTATTTGAAAACATAACACTTTGTATCAGGTTGGCAAGACTGATAACCCAATAACCTCAAATGTTGATTCGTTTCTTTCGCTATGTTAGTGTAAATGTATTTGCGCATAATTACACTTGATTGTATTATTCCTATAATATTGAACATTTCACTTTCCCATAGTGAGCCAGTGAAGGGACTCGACATTTGAACACAATGTACAGTATCTCGGATACGAAGCGGCATCAGGCCATGTTTATAGGAACATTTTTTTCTTATTTGGATGTTCGCAATCACCTCGTCACTTTTGGCCATGAATTTATGTTACACCCTGTATAAAAATGAAATCGACGTTATATGTCATTTTTGTATGACAAAGTAGTTCACGGACCATTTAAAACAATGCTATTCAACCGGGGGTACGCCAAGATGTTTCTGAGGGTACGTCATGCTACTTCTGGGGGTCTGCTGGAAATGATTGTTGACAGTTCATTGCAAGTGAAATTCGATATTTTGTCAATTGGTGACTTGGATTTACGCTCGAAAAGAGTGCAACGAGTGCTATTTCACAACTTCTTCCATTTCCATTAACATTTAGGTGAACAGGGTTTCTCTGAATTAACATCAATAAAAACGAAGCACAGAAATTGCTTGAATCCAAAAGTAGCTCTGATTCTTGCACTCTCAAAGATTCGACCAGGAATCGAGGAGTTGGCGTTCCGAAAACAAGCTCAATCATCTCAAATTAGTTCTAAAGTTAGTTTTTGAATTTTTTAACATTATCCTCAGTGTACAAATTATCAGGGAGGATGAGGAGGAAATCCACCTCAGTAGAACTGGATGTCTCCCATATATTTTGAAATTTCCCATGTTAAATTTTTCGGATGTGCGCTTTATCCTCCTGTAAATAGTATTCTGATTGGCACACTGATTGTCCTTTTGTTAAGTATCTGTTTGTCCACCTTTTTAATCAACAGAACATGTGTATTAAGTTAATTTTGGTTTAAATTATTTTTAAGTAGCTTCAGGAGTACACGATTGGATGGCGAACTGTGTCTAGGGGTACGCGAGAAAAAAAGGGTTGAATAGCACTGATTTAAAATGATTATTTGAACATTAGTCAGCACTTGGAGAAATTAGATCTTTCTGATTTGTGTCCCACAATTATGTCGTATAGGCTAAAAAAAAAAAAAAAAAAAAAAGGCGGTGAGATAAGAATTAATGAAATGCTAGAACGAAGAAATTGGGGGGAAACAGGAGAACACCAGGAGAACATGATGTTAATTCACTACAAGATGCCACGTGCCGCGTGATGAAATCGAACTAGAGACCCCACGCTCCAAGTTCTTACTCCTCTCCCACCTCTTCATGTTACTCCACAAAAATCTTATTTCTATTGAATTTTTAACACCATTGCTTTCCTGAAAGTCTTTTTTAAAGGGTTATTATGTAATTATTATTTAATCTCTTATTATTTTAAAGTTTTTTTCATTAATTTTTATTTTAGAGTTTTTGTAATATTAATAATTTTTCACCCTGTAACTGGCCATAGCGAAGCGGGTTGGACTAAAGCAGTACATTGTAAATTATGCTCAGCATTTAAAAAATGAAAAAAAAAAAAAGTTGTCTTTATTAGATTCTATCGTTTAAAACAATAAAGTAGAATGTATATAGTTACAAACAGAGTACTGTCATCAAACCGGAGTATTTTATTAGCTTGTTGCGTGAAATCTGAATTCTGAAATACGCTATTATCTCTAGCATATTTTTCAAGTTCATTTCCTACGCTGTTCGCGTCAACTTTTACTGATGGTAGATATACAACATTGTTTACTTGCATACATACGATGTTTAGATATACGTATATAAGTAATTAAAAATGCAAGGCTTTCATGCACATAAACAGGAAATCACATCCAGTTCGGGTAGATCTGAGAAAACGCTTATTAATAAAACGGTCAGTAACTTAGCAAAATGCATGCATTCATTATATGCATTTTATGTGCAATAGTCTTGAGTCATTGTTTTTTCCTCTTTCCCTGCCCCACTCAGAGCTGTCCATTGTTACATTACAATGATGGTATATTATGGAAACTTTGACGCAACAAGACAGGTAAAAATCAGGGCGGAGCCAACTTCTATACTGTGAACCCTTTCTTTTGTCATAGCAAGTTCATGAAGGCATTCTATTGGTCGTGAAGTAAAGCACAGATTAGCAAATGTGTGTCCATAAGTGGCGTGGACAAGAAGGAAAAGGATTTTAAAAAAAGAAACAAAAAAACATGAAATTTGAAAAAGAAGTAGCACAATGACGAAATCACGAACATATCAAAAAAAAAAAAAAAGAGAGAGAGAGAGAGAAAGAAAAAATATCTGAGTTTTAAAACTTGGAAATAACAGCTAAAATCAGTGAACCATAAACGGCTACAGACGGTTAGGTAGGTGAGACAGAGATGTAAAAATTAATTTCTAGATGGCGTCCCATGCTAACTGAACTGGATTGTAAAGATTATTCACGTGCAAACAATATTCTATTCAATTTTTACTCTTTATTTTTGTAATTCCGTTTTTTTCCTTCCTTTTCTCGTATATGTGTGCAAATGCATGTGTTCTTTATTTCTTTTTTTTCTTTTTTTTTAATACAAGAATATAATTTTGTAATACAAGTCTTGTCGGCAATGGAAGAGTAATAATGCATAAAGATTTTTTTAAAAAAAGCCGGAAAGGTGACTTCTATCAGGAACGAAAATAACAGAATAAGAATATAGGTATACGACAGGTGGAATCAAATGGCCCCGTTGTTTCCGTTTTAGAGAACACCCTCTATTTCTTTCAGACTCCATATCGTGCCATCTTTTAATAAAAAAAAATAAAGAAAAAGCAAGATTTTCTTGTCAATGTGATTGGAGAACTTGGTTCGCGGACATACGCACTTTGAAAAATACACGCAATTAACCTGACTCAAACGATTGTAGTCATACGTAACGCAGTGTTACCCTAGAGAAAAAGACATGTAAACTATAGCCTATATATAATTAACTGACCAACAACGGTGGAACTAGTTCAATGCCCTTGGATAATGTTTTTCTTATTTTATCGTGATAATTTTCTTATTTTTCAAAAAAATAAAAATATTAAACACTTGTATATATGTTGTGCTAAACAACCGGTAGGTCGTTCTAACACCTTTGTTTCATGTTAATAAAAGATCTGTGGCTCGATTCCGGAAAGTGACACCTGGCATATCGTAGAAAAACGAAAGTGCGAAGTACAATGCCCTGAAAATATAGTTCAAAACATTAGGGAACGCTAACAGTTGAAAATATGATTTCTCCCTCCATTTTTCTGTACACGTGGAGTATATTATTTTTTTTAAAAAAAAGAAAAAGACTCTGGTATGTAACCTCTAGGCGTAATAAGCGGTCATCACATGACCTTCTCATATTAACTTAAAAGAAAACTGAAATTATCTACATTTTATTTTTTTAAGTGAATACAAGAGGGAAAGCCATTTTTATAAATGACACGTTATATCCCAAACCAGCATTTATATAAACTTAATTGGTTCTTAACCAGTACTTCATATTTTCATTGAAATTCAAAAGTTCCAACGAAGTGCTTATTTACCCGTACTATGTGTATCACTGTTAAGAAAGGATATTCATAGGTAGTATGCGTGTAAAGGACTGTGTGTATCACTGTTAACAAAAGATATTTACAAATAATATATACGTAAAATACTATGTGTATCACTGTTAGATATTCCCAAGTAATATGTGCATAAAGAACTATGTATATCAGTGTTAGGAAAAGACATTCACAGGGAGTATGGGTGTAAAGGATTATGCGAATCATTGTTAGGAAAAGAAATTTACAAGTACTATGCGCGTAAAGGATTACTTGTATCACTGTTAGGAAACGATATTTACAAATATTATGCGTTTAAAGGACTATGTGTATCTCTATTTAGAAAAAAATATTCACAAATAGTATCTGCGTGAAGAACTATTTGTATCATTGTTAGAAAAGATATTCACAAGTAATGTCTGCATAAAGGACTATGTGTATCATTACTAGAAAAGGATATTCACAAATAGTATGTGCATAAAGGACTATGTGTATCACTGTTAGAAAATATACGTATTCACAAGTAGTATGCGCGTAAAGAACTATGTGTATCACTGTTAGGAAAAGTAGTAAAACAGAAATTAAAATTTAAGACGTAACATAATTTTAGGTTATATCTCAATAACCACGTTACGTAGCGGAGACTAGGGTTCATTGGGACACGGGATGATTGTGACAGTTCCATCTCTCTAAGAAGAATGTGCCATTTGCACGTGTTGTTAACTTTGTTGAAGTATGAGATCGCATATTGATTGGAATTTGTTTCATATCAGCAGGCCGGTAGCCAGCCCAAAAATGTAGGGGGGCCCGGCTGAAGTTAGGGGGGGCCCGATCCAAATATATTATAGTTCATCACCATATTATAGTTCATTTGCAAGCCTACCGTGAAAAGTTAAGGGGGGCCCGCAAAAATTTAGGGGAGGCGGCCCCCCTAGACCCCCCTGGATACGGGCCTGCATATCAATATGAGAGGAGGTACACGGTGGCTCAGTGGTAGAGCGCTTACCTCTGGTGCGTGAGGTCCCTGATTCGATTCCCGGCCAAATAAGTTTATGTTGCACAACATCGTGTCTTTGGATTTTCTCGGGATACTCCAGTTTCCTTCAACATTCGTATTTCACCAATTCCTCAATTATCATTCCCTTGCCTTAATCATCCGTCTCCCTTAGCCTAAAGGGCATAAACGTGGGACGTTAAACTGGAAGATTTCATTTTTATCAGTGTGAGTTACACCAAACCGAAGAAGAAAGGGTGCCTCTTCTACATGATTTTAATCTAATTTTGTAGATAGATTTCTTTTCTCACAAAGGTATCAAAAGTAACTCGAAGAAAATAATATACTTGCCTGTATATATATAGGGTGTCCCAGGAGGAAGGGGCAAAAATTTTTGGATATGATAGTATGAATGATTCTAAGCAAAAAAGTTCATATGAACATTGGTTCTAATCTCAACGGTTTGAGAGCTACAGGTTGTGGACCATTTTTTAATTTATATTGATTATTGTTTACCCTATAGTTATTTTACAGGGGTAAGACATAGCGGATTTGAAAGGTGATGGAATGACCTTTCCAACGGTATGCAGCAGTGTTGTCTGTAGAAGGGAAGCTATTGAGGGAAATTTGAGAAAGTTAAGGTTATTTAAAGAAATTGGATGACAACACTGATTCCAAAATATCCCTCAATACCTTTTCTTACGAAGATACCACTGCCACATTTTGCATATTATTGGAAAGGTCATTTCATCACCTTTCAAATCGGCTATGTACCACATCTGTAGAATAACTACAGAGTGAGCAATAATCAATATAAAATAAAAAATGGTTCACAACCTGTAGCTCTCAAACCGTTGAGATTAGGACCTATGTTCATATGAATCACTCATACTACCATTTCTCAAAATATTGCCCCTTCACCCTACACACCCTATATATATATATATATATATATATATATATATATATATATATATATAATGAGTAACCTTTTTTTTAGAAAAAGGAATATTAGAATAGGAAATTGAGGTCTTGTAGTAAAAAAAGAAAAAGGATGACCATTGGGGTTAGGTGAGGTAAAGTAAATGAGTGAGTTATGATGGCTGTCATAACTTACTCCATTATATAAGCATAGAGTTTAAAAGACAAACTTTTCTTGTTTCAGGAAGACAGGAAGTTAGAAGTGTGAGTCAATTTGCTTTTGAGAATCCATCTGCAAACCTAATTCCTCTTCCTAAAAAATGGAGTCATGTGAAGATGGTAAGTACTAACTGCTTCTTCTTTTTTTTTCATGGAAACATCACTCGAATTTATCAGTTGGACCTACAAACACTAAAATATTTTACGCAGGTTAACAAGTATTAATAGAAGGAATGCGAAGCTGTTTTCAGGTACTCCTCTTCAGTACTTGGTAAGTTCCATTTCCAACCACAAGATATACTGTATATACGGGATAACTACTATACAGGGTGGTCCAAAAGTAGGTAGGTCCTATATACCCCTGCATTGATCAAGTACAATATTCTAGCTTATGGGTTTATTTGCTTCGGCTGTTCCGGGCTTAAGATAGATGTAAAAAAAAAAGCATTAAGAACATATAATAAAGAAACTAAGTCTACCTGATGGATAGCAATAAGAAGTTATATTAAATACACTGAGCTGATCAGTACGGGTTTGTATACCTACTTTTGGACCACCCTGTATAAGAGACAGGTAAGTGAGAAAGATACCAAGACAGTGCAATAGGAGGTGCTACATCTGGTTAACGTAGAAGTTTAGTAACGACCAGTGTGGTAAACACTCACGTTTGAAACGAGTTTTGCTAAATTCAAACTTAAGATGTAGAAAAAAAGTTAAGTTCATGTTTAGCTGAAGATCTTAAAACTGAGACGCTCAATTCAAAGTCATTTCTTATTTGAACAGCTCTCAGTTTACGCTCACAATACGAAAATTTACCAAAGAAAATACCGTTTTAAAATTTAATAGTAATAGTAAAATACATAAACAAGAGAACTTAAATATTCGCTAATTAGAATTGACATTCTTCTACTTCAACTACAAAACCCTTTAAGTATCAAAATAACTTTTAAATATGAATAGGCAAATGTTTTGCATATAGACACTATTAGCGATCTTCTCAATCAAAGATGACGAACGAATGGAATGAGGGGGTGAACGCAACAGTGGTCTAACTCACATTTTTAAAAATGGAGAAAACTCAAGTTAAACTTAAACACATGTGTTTTTTTTGTATAATATATATACGTACAATGTATGATACATTCAACCACTTGTGGTCGTTTTTCGTATATTGTACAAAAAGCACATGTGTTTAACTTTAACTTGATTTTTCTCAATTTTAAAAAAACAATGTGGGTTAGACCACTGTTGCGCTCACCCCCTCAATTGTTAAATATTCTATCTACTCAGTATAACTTGTTTTAAATGATGATATAATTGTGTCAGCTTATATTCTTCAATTACTATGTTCTTGGTATTCTTAGTCCAATTCTTCTTCAACTTTTGCTTCTAGGAGTAAATTAATTCACTGATTGACTAATTAACTGATATGATCAATGATAGTGGTCTTTCTTTACTCTTTCATGAGTAGAGTGCCTAAATTGTCATTTATTCCCTCTAGTATTTTTTTCTACATCCATTATACATGCAACATTCCTGTTTAGTCCATTTGGAACATCTTTTGATTTTCTATATTTCCCTACTTAAGATACATCCTAATATACATTACTGTTTATGAAAATTGAAAAACAATGAATGAATAGCAGAAAAGAGACAAAACTCAGAGGATTTGTACGGCAGGGCATGACATATGAATAATTACAATTTCAACAAGGTGATGCATGTGTAAAGCTGTGAGAATGCGCTTCACGTAGTCCTCGGGGAAGTGGAACGCAGACGAAAGAACATAAAATGTTTGGGTAAGCAGTAGTACGTTACAGTAGGCCAGAATAGTAATTGGTAAGTGGGAGCTTTGGACAGAAGAGCGAGCGCAACAGCGAGACCACGCCATGTGGTGACAGACCTCCGCATGGACTTGGCCTTCTGTACCATGTTGTTGATGCTAGATTATGGACTTGTTTTCGTCGAAGATTCGATGATGTTTACTGAACGCTGGATTGGTGGCACATGACCATGCATCTGTTTCCATTGACCCAGTATCGCTTCAACTTTACGTACAATGATGATCGCACGTATTAGACATTATTGTCGCGAACAGAATTTGCCATTGTGCTTTGTGGAACGTCAGATAAGATGGCGTGTGGACGTTTATACACAACACACGATCTCAGCTCATACGTATCGAGGATAACCTCTTCAGTGATCACACCAGAGCAGTTCTAAAGGTCGAGGTCATACCTTCAGACATCTCCGGACACCATGTTTTAGCAGTACAATGCCTACCCACATGTATCCAAGAGCGTACAAGCCTTCTTCGGCGAATGTTACATACCGCTGCTTTCCAAGTCTGGACGTTTGCTCATTATTGGCGTGTTGGATGGTTAGTTGACACCGTGTTTGTCGCGACCCTTCAGCAGACAATATCAACTTCTCGCGGATTGACGTGCAAGTAATGTAGCAGGTGATTCCTTAAGAATACATCCAAAGTTAATTTGTGTGTTTGGTTCAATGGAATACTGATTTATCAAAGTTAGGTGTGTTGTAAAGCATTGAATTTGTATTCGTTTCTGTGTAATTATGTAACGAATATGTTGTACAAATTTCATGCCACTCACGTGTCTTTCTTGGTGTTGCAGTATTGATGAACAATAGTTGTGAAAGTCCAATTACTTGTCCAAAGCTTTTTCCTATATTCAACATATCTTGATTTGCTTGGCTCTTGTATAGATTGTATATAATTCCTTTGTCTCTGTTATCGGCTCGCAAGCTCTTTATTTAATCATTATTTATATTGACTAATCTTTCTTCAATATTTATGAAAGCAATTAATACCTTTGTTAATGGTTAGTTTATTCCTAAAGCAGTCATAGCTGTTTCCTTATAGTTGTCTTCTTCTGAGGGCGGTTAAATTCTCCGATAGATTCTACTTAATTTTCCATCTGTCTTTTGACAATAACTATGGCCAGGTCTTTTCACACAAGTAATATCAAATATATAATTCTTAGGTTTTTTTTTTTTTTTTTTTGAGAGAGATTCCTTTCTTTGGATTTTAGATTATGACCGTCTTCTTAAATTATATTGCAATCTTCCTGTCATGTAAATTTCATTTAATAATGTATTATTAGTTCTATCGTGTTTGTTTCGAATCCTTTTATTAGTTCAACTGGTATATTATCTATTATTCTACCTTTTCTTTGCTTCATCCTTTGTAATGTTTTTGTAATTTTCACTGTAAAATTGTACCTTAAGTCGTCTTAGTCAATCTTAGATCACTAATGTTCACATTTTAAGAACGTTGTTATTGTTTCTATCGTTATCAAATTCACTATGACGCCAACTGATATCAAAATATAATTTAGAGTAATGTAGATATTCAAGAGCTGAAAGCTGGTGATTTGAATAACACAATTAATTTTACAGAAAAGTTCTTTACCAACGTGAATAAAAACGAAAAATTCTTTAAAAAAAACTGTGGATGTCAGACGAAACGCACTTTCATCTAAATGGATGTGTGAAAGATATACCTAGGTAATGGTAATTAATCTGATGATTTATCCATATATGTACCTATATAATAAATGACATTCTTGTGGAAACAAAATAGCAACGTTACGATCTTGCCAATGTAATGATTATGCCGCAAATATACAAATCAAAATTTCTCGTTACTCTGCACCACGCTGTAGACATATTTATAAGTGTAATACATTTCTTGATTTCTTAACCTCAAATGAGGTTTTATACCTTTAGGTGCACTGTTACAAAATACTTTTTTTTTTAAAAAAAAAAATGAGAAACCGCTTCTTTTCTCTGCACAGAACACTTTGTCTTAGAAGCGAGGTTTTGAAATTCTTATTAATGATAAATGAAGAAAAGAGGAGGAGGGTGTATAAAGCGGAACAAGACACTATACTGCTATTTTTCTTATGAATGAGAATTGCTTAATCTCGTTCTTACAAAAAAGATTGTCTCCGTACAAAGATAAAAAGCTGTTTCTCAAATTTAAGAAAAATGCCTTCAATAGGATGCAGATCCAGATTCAAGTCATTTATATCACTAAATTTTATTATAAATAGTTCTTTGTAATATAATAATTTTCATGTAAAAAATTATGAAAATGATAGTTGGTATTGTCAAGTGGCTCTGATAAATCTCCAACACATTTCGATCCAAGTTTATATAATGAGTCATAGTGTTGTCGCGCGTCATAACGACTTCATTCCTCTAATATGATATATTTGATTTTCGTCGTATATGATAACTCTCCATTTTCCTTAATAAACGCATTTTAATGAAAGTGACAGTATGAAAGCGCGGCTCGAGCCAAGTGCTATGTTCGAAAGCTAATTTCATACGATCCAGTTATTTTTCTGTGATGAAACACAGAGCATAGATGTCAGTTCTATATATTGACAAAACGTTACAGCAATGGGTTCCCTTAGAAGTGAAATTTTTGATAACGCTGTGGCACGCGACCACGTGCTTTTAACGTGGATATTATATATGTTTTTTTCATTTCTTTAGGAGTGGAAATTTCGAAAACACTGAAACATTTTTTTCACTAGTTTCAGTTAGTAATTTAACTAAATAATTTCACACCTTTAATTTAATGAATCCTTATATTTGGCATTTTCTGAAAAGTATTGAGAAATTTATTACTGAAATGCAGAATTACAATTTAGAATGGAATATGTGTAGAACTACTGCCCTTCAAGATTTAAATAAGAAAAAATTGATGTGTTGCGCGACCACGTTTTAAACCTTGACTTTTTTTTATTACGGTGTGTTTTGTTGGAGATTATAGAATTATTTCCAAAGAGTGAGAGAAGCATCCCTCACTTCAACAATGTACAGCATCGGTAGTGGTGCTCTGATTCTATAACTATTTTAGAAACAAGTGATTTTTATTAAATTGCTATTTATTTCGTCTTATTGTTCACGAATTGCTATCTCAGCAAGAAATAATAAGTCTGTGACTATTAATAAACTACAAAGCTTCTCCTATACAACGAGCTGCGATAGCGTAGTTGTTAAGACTGTCAACTGGACGACCCGGTTCGGTTCTCATTATGAGTAGACTTTTTTTTATCGTTTTATCCTTGTTCCATTGCGGCTGTCAATTTCACCAATCCTCTTTAAAACGGTTACCTCATTTCAATCAAGTAAGCATCCATGTTGCGAAAGTTTACATATCTAGTCTTGTAACTATGAGGACATTTAGAATCATTCCAACATTAATCAGGTGACGAATTTAACTTGTTTCACATACGTTATGTCGTAAAATACAAAGTGAGATTTTAAAAAATAACAAAAACAAAAAATATAGCTGTAATGGAAGAGCTGTAATGTCCAATTATTGGCCGAAGACTCATTCTATTTGATATCAAACAAAAGCTACTGTGCAGCTGAAAGGCGATACAAACATTAACCGCATCTTTCATAGAAAGTACAACATAATTATGCAGTTTAAGTGAGCAGTTCATCAATTGGGTTCAGACTTAGCAGGAGGAAAGTTCTTAATTTTCCATTATATACTCTTAACAACCAGAAGACTTGAAATATTTCTTTGTGTAAGCCATTTGTTACTCCTTTCCTTTAAAATTTGTTTAAGAAGAAGACTTGAAATATTTCTTTGTGTAAGCCATTTGTTACTTCTTTTCTTTAAAATTTGTTTAAGAAGCCATATACGAATACCACATTTAAAATACCACTGATAAAAACAAAATATTAAGTATGTTAACTATGTTATTACTCTGTACATAATATAAAATCATGTAGTATGGTGTTTCTTTACAAATGTAACATTCTTTGTTTCTTATGTTTAGAAATAGCAGAATTACAACTTCTATAGATTAGTGGTTCCCAACATATGAGCGTAAAGAGCAAGTAAGGGAGCATAAGCCATTGACAGAAATAGACTATATTAGTACAAATATTGGGAATATTGTAACGAAGAGGTGTTAAGTTAAATACCGCTCAAATTCAACTTTGATAGCGAAAGACTCAAAACTATAATAAATAGTGACTCCAGCATTTTTTCTTTTTACAATCGATTCAGCATCTCAAAAGAAAAAAAATACAACCTTCGCCTACATTAATATTCAAAAACTCGAAGTGATAAACTCTTGGTTTCAACGTTCATCGCAATATCGAGGCAATAGTAGATACTGCAAGTGGTCTTTTATATTTGATTCAGCGTCTCATGAAAATTTACGATTTTACCTAGATTACTCTACTAAAATGGAAGTTGTAAACATTTAATAATACTTCAGGTTTCAACGTTGATCGCCATAGATCAAGAACAATAATAGGTAGTTTCAAGTGGTTTCTTAAGTCCATTTAGCGTCTCAAGAAAATGTCATCTCCACCCGTGATGGCTCTACGAAACCAGAAGTGATAAATTGAACCATTACATCCGTTTCAATGTTGATTTTCATAGAGCGAAAATTGTAATGTACGTATATCGGGAAACGTTTTTCTTGTTTTTTGGAAATCGATTCAACGTTCCTTAGACTAGATTTCCTCTCCTTTGTTAACTCTCTATTCAAACATGAAATGGTTGAAATCCACAAATTTCAGCTTCGATATTGATAGACAAAGATCCAAAACGTAATAAATAGTGACCAACGTTTTTCGGAATCGATTCAGCATCTAAAAAATCTTTGCCCGCATTAATCTACTAAAATTGGAAGTAATGAACATTTACTAGTACTCTTGGTTTCAACGTTCATCGCGACAGATCAAACTCAATAATAGATAGCGTCAAGCGGTTTCTTGAGTTCAATTAGCATCTCAAGATATCATTATCTCCATCCGTATCTCTCTACTTAAACCGGAAATAGTAAATTTACCATTACTTCCGTTTCAATATTGATTTTCGTAGAACAAAAATCTTAATATACGTGTATGGGGAAACGCTTTTGTGTGTGTGTGTGTGTTTTGAAGCGATTTCAGCATTCCAGAAGTACGTTCCATCTCATCTCTAATTAGATTTGGACACTTATGGTTATAACTCATACCAATAAGCGGTGTTTAATCTTAAAAAACACAACTGTTAACGAAGAATCGTTTGTATATGAGAAAAGACCTGAAATCTGACAAGCTAGAATTACACGTTCCAGGAATGCTAATCTTTGAATCGTCGAAAGGCAGTTGTTGAGTTTAATTGAACGGTAGACTTGGATGCGTAGTCAAGGGGTCGCAGGTTCAAATCCAGGCGGAATCACAGTATTTTTTTCTAATTTAAAAGTTTTGAAGTTGAATGTTTCTATGTTCCGCTCCTTGTAATGTTCGAAGGAGAGATTAGAATGCTCAAATAAATATAATAAAAGATAATGAAAGAGAGAGAAGTTACATTATTATATTTGACAATTGTAATAATACTCTCGCCACTGTAATGTAAGTAGTTTTTAAAGGTGCAGATTTTTAGACCTCCTTGCTTCTCTCTTATCGAATATAGTTGTTTAGTGAATCAAATAGATGTTATGTATGTTATCTTCCTTCCTCGTCACTCTATCTTATCTCTGGAGATAAATGTTCTGGCAAATAGGCACCAGAGGCAATTTTTGAAATCAGACGATCTACAGTGTCACTTAAACATATTGTGGTGCTTAGGTTAACATATCACGAAAGCAACTGAGAAATTGGGAAACTCTTTTTTTTTAGAGATGATATCACCATGTAAGTTTACATTTACTATAACATTGAATTTCTCATATTTTGTAGCAACACGTGCTACTGCACTGATGCTGTGAATTTGAGTCTAAACTATATACGCCTATTCCTTATTTCTGTAGTTAAATTAACAGTTCGATCATAGATACTGCCATCCCATACGTAAGTGTGGTCACATACCTACAAGACGATGAATGGGAATGCACTTTTGATCATGTGGATACATAAAGTTTCTTTCTTATGGCCCTTCTGTTTGCTATACTGACTAGAGTTCACCATCTTAACCACTAGTAACATGGTACTTTCTATTCTTTGAGTAAGTGCAAGTTGTATTATTCTCACTGTTTATATTTAGTAGCGAATGAGTATAATGTGACTTTTTCAATACCCATACTCCACTTCTGACGAAACTCAAATTTACTCTAAGTATAAATCCACAATCTTCCAAAAGCAAATTTTTTGGTAATGGTAATGGTTTGTATTTCCGCTTTCTGCCAGAAACTATAATGCCAGTTATTAACATAAAGTTTTATTTTTTTTATTATTATTATTTTTTTAGGTAAGATTATAGATTAGTTCAAAACTAGAATGATCGGAATCCATGTTTACGTTCTATTGTTTGCTTGTTCAAATTTTAACTCTTCTGTGGTTTACTTGTTATACAAATTTGTTTATCCAAATTTGCGACTTTTTGCCGTTAATGATTTATATGTTTAAATTTTAGTTGTCCTACCCAAATTTAATTGGCCGATTCAAATTTTGAAACGGAGCATATGGGGACCACCCAAAAATTTCACAGTTGCTCAAATTTTTGTTGGTCCATTCAAAGTTTAATGAAAAGTATTGCTATTTTTCATCTATATTTCGCTGTTTCCGAAACATTACCTAAAGGACCATCTCCAAAATTTTGGTTACTTGAGAATCATTTGTGTTGAGACCATAACATTTTGTAGATACGACATACTTATCTCATATCGTCCACGGGGACGACTGGAAAATGATGTTACTTTTGTTTTTTATTCTTTCCAAATATGTCGTTCAAAATATTATACATGTAATGACTAACAGATCATGGATAAACAGGATGAAGGCTGTTTATTAATCAATTGTGAAGCTTCTGCTAAGGGAAAGTTAGAAGGATTCTTGAATTATTTTGTACAGCAGTGGCTGGAAAGTGAACGTATTACTGTGTATAAAAGAAACTGTTGCCAGTAGAGAGACAGGACTAATAATGCGGTAGAAGGATGAGATAATATAATTAACAAACTGTTAAGCAGATCCCACCCGAAGGTTCAAGATTTGATTTTCTGCATGAAGTCGGAAACAGAAAGCATTAATGTGATGTGTATGAGAATGGATCTTATCCTAAAAGGTATCAAAACAAAGAACGCATTTGAGACTGGTAAGAAAACTCTGAGAATCGCTCGAAATCACGAAGTTACTGGTGATGTCAGAAATGCCTGTGAGCTCAGAATCTGGATTTCTGCACAATCTCCTGTGAAATTGATGGAGATACCTCCGTCTTGATACCTCATTGCTCATCAAATGAAAATTAACAATGATTTTAAACACGCCCTAACAATTTCGCACTAGCTCGTGTTCCAACTGTTTTGCCTATCTTAATCTTTAAGAAAGTGAGAGAAGAAACGGTATGTAATCACTAAGGTTGTTATTCTATATTACAGTATATTATTATTATTATTATTATTATTATTATTATTATTATTATTATTATTATTATTATTATTATTATTATTATTATTATTATTATTATTACATCTTAATATTTTGATACTTTCAGTTGATCTCAATTGTCGATACACCTTCCGGAATTTTTATCCTGAATTTTTTATTAAAAAATTCAAAATAATTTTCAAAATTTTCATAAAACGAATTGTAAAAATGCTATCTTTGTAACTATGGAAATCTCCTTACTATTGAATTCAAGCATTTTTGAGAACTTTATTTTTGATGAGACGGATTTTAAAAGAAATTCTTAAATTATTTTTCGTCAAGCATATTCTTTTTTAATTCATTCAATTTAATTCAATAAAAGAATTTTAAAAGCTTCTAATCAGTTGATTTTTAAGTATATATAATTTTTTTCGATCTCACATTTTCTAAAGATTTTATCTTGTCATTCCCAACAACTATCAATAAACGATTTTTAAGATTTGTTTTTATTAAAACAAATTTTAAAACTTTTATCAAAACAAAGAAATGTTGACAGTCATCACTAATTCATAACCAATCACCCTAAACACTAGGTTTTCAATATTCCTTCTTAACAAGTTTATCATCTAAAACAACATTTTTGAAATTTTAAAATTATTTTCAGTTAATAGAATTTTAAATTTTGATAATCACCAATTCCTAAATTGCCTTGATGGATGTACGCAACTATTTCTACTTAAACATAGAAAGACGTTTTAAAAATGATCAACTGATTAAATCGTTTACTCGAAAAGTTTTGTCGATTTTAAAAGCTTTATCATGCGAAAGCCCATGGTTAACCATACTCCATATATGTTAACAAAGGAATTGTGATTTCAATATAAAACTTAGTTTCAAATTTGACTGGAAGTTTTCGTGATCATCATAAGACTTACAAGTTAATGCTGGTTCTTACATGAAGCAATAGTCTAAAGAACTAACGATCATGTCACTAGTAAAAAATCCCATCCTTGATTAAATTTTTAATATCCACTTATACTAGTTTGAGGATACTAAATTCAGTGGAACTATTTTTTTGAACGCATGTATCCATGTAATGACAAATTTGGGATATAAACAAATATCCCAACTTTGAGGTAATTTTTCTTGTGATTAAGTTAACAGATATGTTTAAAATAGTTTCATTTGATCTAGAATCGTCAAATCAGCATAGAAAGCGCAATTAGAAATGTATCCATGCTTGAGTGGATTCAGTCTTGATTGACTTATTTGATTATGGCTAGTATCGAATGATCATTATTAACTGGGTTATTATGCTGCATTATATTAGTATTTATTATAGTGTTTGATACTCTTCTTGGATCAGCAACATCTCAATTGCTTTTTACTCTTCCCTATCCTGGAACAGACCTTTCATTTGCATGCACTTTCTTTCCCGTAAATCTTGTTTTCTTTCGACAGTATATTCTAGTCGCAGCCTTCTTCTGAATATTTTATTATCTGCCATTTTTTCCATAAATAACAGGACGATTCTTCAAAATCTTATAATGTGGCCAATCATCTTTTCTCTTCTCTCCGATCACTCTTCAGCATATTCCCGTTTTTCCTACAATCTACTATTTTCTTTGACTTGATATACATTCATCCAATGTTCAACATCTTATACTGCAACACATTTTGGGGACTTTCCCGTTTTTCCAGTTCTACAGTCCATTCTACACATCCGTAGATAACGCCATATTCCATACATAAGCTTGCCTTAACCTTTTCTTCTGTTCTATGTCGACCTTTGCGGTTAGAAGTGTTTGCTTTTCTTCGAATGTATTTAAAATAATTTACGTATTTATTTATTTCATTTCTATATTTAATATGTACTTATTCATATTGTAATATTGGCTCAGAATCTTTAGTAAAAAGCACCAATGCTGTGCGCCATACAGTTTATCATTATGTAACTTTCCACATTTACCAATTTGTTTATTTTTTGTTTCAAAATTTTGTTTGCAAAAAATTGTCAACGTTTGTTCCTTTCTCCGAATGACCAATTTTCACATCCATAAAATACACTAATGACGGTCTATAATACGCATTTTGAAAGAACATTACTGTCTGTTTCTCTGACATTACTCGTGTCTATTTTGTATGAAAATGAAATCTTTGAGTTTTACGTCCCATGGTTATGTCGGTTAGGCTAAAGGCGACGGTGATGATGAGAATGAATGAAATGGTGGAATGAAGAAAGTGGGAGGAAACGGGAGAACCCCGAGAAAACCCACGAGCACGGTGTTTGTCCACCACAAAGTCCACACGGCGCGAACTGGAATCGAACCAGGAACCCCAAGCACAGCAGGTGAACGCTCTACCACTGAGCCACCGCGCCCCCAACTATTTTGTATGACTTTTGAGTGGAGTAGTAATTTGCACATTTCTCGACATAGTCTATTTTTTATTTCTTTGTCGACCTACTTCAATACAGTTAGCGGTAAACATTTTATATAAATTCAGTCATTTACTCTATATCAGTGGTTCTCAAACTTTTTGTTACTGCAACCCACATTAAATAATAAAATGTATTTTGTGGCCCACCTACTTTTCTTCAAACACACATTGACATTCTACGTAATGGTGGTGTGTTTCAAAACAGTTAAATTTTTATATATCTTATCTCTAAATCCAGTTCGTTCAATAACAGTCCGTATGAGTGATTAAAATGAAATTTATTTGGGGTGTTGTAAACACCCTGAGCGACCACGAATGTTACAAAGTGAAGTTCGATGCCTACATCTTAATAAAGCAAATTTAGTTGGTTGCTAGCATATCTATCGTAAAAATCTCACTTTCAAGTTAAATTCTAATGGAAATTTATGAATATAGTGGTCCTGTCAGTACAAGAACATCAGTCGGTTACGATCGAGCAAATGTAATGTAAATTTCTTTCTCAATAACTGTATTTGTTATATGAAATTGTACACATGCGCAAAGAGGGTTAAAGTGTTTCCATAGAAAGGTAACACAGAACTAACACTAGTTCTGACGCAATGCCCTACACCATGACTCACCCATTCTCTTTCCATCCTAACCCAGCATCTCTATTGACTGTACAGCAAAACAGGACTCTGAGTAACCACTCACTTCATTACAGGCACTTCCAATTTTCATTTTCTGAATAATGCTTCACAACATATGTTTCTGCATCAAAATAAAATTTTGATAATTAAAAGGAGAAACTTCTCGTGACCCATCAAAAAGCGGGCCGGGACCCACCAATGGGTTGCGACCCACACTTTGAGAAACACTGCTCTATATAATTATTATTATTATTATTATTATTATTAATAATAATAATAATAATAATAATAATAATAATAATAATAATAATAATAATAATAATAATAATAATAATAATAATAATAATAAAAGTGTTTAGTAGCAAATTTGAACTTGGTACCATCCACAGTCTTGTCCAAAATAATAATTTAAGAAAAACATTCCTTCTAGTGTTTTTAAAATGCCACATTCTTACAAACATAGTAAAATAATTAGCTACTTGGGCTTCAAACGAACACATTAAAGAAACAGAAAATTCATTTTGTTTCCTATTATGGGTACGAGTACACAACAGGGTTTCTTAAATAGAGGTTGGTGGTCATGTTTATTTTATTTTATATTTATTTATTTATTCTTTTAAACAAAATTGTACTTCACTTATCGATTCAATTTACTTCCAATCTGATTTCGTTATGGATGTTATGTTTTTATGTTTCGTTTTTTTTTTTTTGTTGTTGTTGTTGTTTTTTGTTATCAAGATATCTTTTAAGAATATTACAATTTTGGCAGGATTTTATGCAATAAGTTCTATGAATTAAAAAAGAATATATTTGACGAAAAATAATTTAAGAATTTCTCTTAAAATCCGTCTGATCAAAAATAAAATTCTCAAAAATGCTTGAATTCATTAGTAACGATATTTCCATAGTTACAAAGAGAGCATTTTTACAATTCGTTTTATGAAAATTTTGAAAATTATTTTGAAGAATTTTTTATAAAAAATTCAGGATAAAAATTGTCGAATATTCACCTCTAGACTCAATATTCAGGAAGGTGTAGCTACAATTGAGATCAAGTGAACGTGTCAAAATATTAAGATGTCATATTATTATTATTATTATTATTATTATTATTATTATTATTATTATTATTATTATTATTATTATTATTATTATTATTTTACTGTAATATAGAATAACAATCTTAGTTATTACATACCGTTTCTTCTCTCACTTTCTTAAAGATGAAGATTGGCAAAATAGTTGGAACACGAGCTAATGAGAAATTGTTAGGGCGTGTTTAAAATCACTGTTAATTTTCATTTGATGAGCAATGAGGTATCAAGATCATTATGTTCCGTCAATTTCACAGGAGATTGTGCAGAAATCCATATTCTGAGCTCTCAGGCATTTTCTGACATCACCAGTAACTTCGTGATTTCGAGCGATTCTCCGAGTTTTCTTACCAGTCCCAAAGGCGTTCTTTGATTGATCTCTTTTAGGATAAGATCCATTCTCATACACATCACATTAATGCTGTCTGTTTCCGACTTCATGCAGGAAATCAAATCTTGAACCTTCGAGTGGGATCTGCTTAACAGTGTGTTAATTATATTATTTCATCCTTCTACCGCATTATTAGTCCTGTCTCTCTACTGGCAACAGTTTCTTTTATACACAGTAATACGTTCGCTTTCCAGCCACTGCTGTACAAAATAATTCAAGAATCCTTCTAACTTCCTTTTAGCAGGAGCTTCACAATTGATTAATAAACAGCCTTCATCCTGTTTATCCATTATTTGTTAGTCATTAAATGTATAATATTTTAAACGACATATTTTGGAAAGAATAAAAAAAAAACAGTAACATCATTTTCCAGTCGTCCCCGTGGACGATATGAGATAAGTATTGTGAAGATCACGTATCTACAAAATGTCATGGTCTCAACACAAATGATTCTCAAGTAACCAAAATTTTGGAGATAGTTCTTTAGGTAATGTTTCGGAAACAGCGAAATATAGGTGAAAAATGGCAATACTTTTCATTAAACTTTGAATGGACCAACAATAATTTGAGCAACTGTGAAATTTTTGGGTGGTCCCCATATGCTCCGTTTCAAAATTGGAATCGGCCAATTAAATTTGGGTGGGACAACTAAAATTTAAACATATAAATCATTAACGGCAAAAAGTCGCAAATTTGGATGAACAAATTTGTGGAACAAGTAAACCACAAAACAGTTAAAATTTGAACAAGCAAACCATAAAACGAAAACATGGATTCCGATCATTTTAATTTTGAACTAATCTATAATCTTACCTAAAAAATAAAAAAAAATAAAACTTTATGTTAATAACTGGCATTATAGTTTCTGGCAGAAAGCGGTAATACAAACCATTACCGTAAAATTTGATTTTGGAAGATTGTGGATTTATACTTAGAGTAAATTTGAGTTTCGTGAGAAGTGGAGTATGGGTATTGAGAAAGTCACATTATACTCATTCGCTACTAAATATAAACAGTGAGAGTAATTCAACCTTGTATTATAAAAATCTCACTTTGTATTTTACGACATAACGTATGTGAAACAAGTTGAATCCGTCACCTGATTAATGTTGGAATGATTGTAAACGTTTTCATATTTACAAGACTAGATATGTAAACGTTCCCAACATGGATGCTTACTTGATTGAAATGAGGTAACCGTTTTAAAGAGGATTGGTGAAATTGACAGCCGCAATGGAACAAGGATAAAACGATAAGAAAAAAGTCTACTCATAATGAGAACCGAACCAGGCCGTCCAGTTGACAGTCTTAACAACTACGCTATCGCAGCTCGCTGTATAGGAGAAGCTTTGTGGTTTATTGATAATCACAGACTTATTATTTCTTGCTGAGATAGCAATTCGTGAACAATAAGACGAAATAAATAGCAATTTAATAAAAATAACTTGTTTCTAAAATAGTTATAGAATCAGAGCACCACTACCGATGATGTACATTGTTGAAGCGAGGGATGCTTCTCTCACTCTTTGGAAATAATAATTCTATAATCTCCAACAAAATACATCGTAATGAAAAAGTCAAGGTTTAAAACTCGGTCGCGCAACACATCAATTTTTTTCTTATTTAAATCTTGAAGGGCAGTAGTTCTACACATATTCAATTCTAAATTATAATTCTACATTTCAATAACAAATTTCCCAATACTTTTTAGAAAAAGCCAAATATAAGGATTCATTAAATTAAAGGTGTGAAATTATTTAGCTAAATTGCTAACTGAAACTAGTGAAAAAAATGTTTCAGTGTTTTCGAAATTTCCACTCCTAAAGAAATGAAAAAAAAAAAAAACATATATGAAATGCACGTTAAAAGCACGTGGTCGCGTGCCACAGCGTTATCAAAAATTCACTTCTAAGGGAACCCATTGCTGTAACGTTTTGTCAATATATAGAACTGACATCTATGCTGTGTGTTTCATCACAGAAAAATAACTGGATCGTTTGAAATTATCTTTCGAACATAGCACTTGGCTCGGGCAGGCTTTCATAATGTCACTTTCATTAAAATGCGTTTATTAAGGAAAACGGAGAGTTATCATATACGACGAAAATCAAATATATCATATGAGAGGAATTAAGTCGTTATGGCGCGAGACAACAGTATGACTTATTATATAAACTTGGATCGAAATGTGTTGGAGATTTATCACAGCCACTTGACAATATCAACTATCATTTTCATAAATTTTTACATGAAAATTATTATATTACAAACAACTATTTATAATAAAATTTAGTGATATAAATGACTTGAATCTGGATCTGCATCCTATTGAAGACATTTTTCTTAAATTTGAGAAACAGCTTTTTATCTTTGTACGGAGACAATCTTTTTTGTAAGAACGAGATTAAGCAATTCTCATTCGTAAGAAAAATACAGTATAGTGCAGGGGCGTGAAGTGCATATTACCGCTGTTACCGGCGGTAACGGTAAAATAATTACAATTTTTTGTTGTTTTCATATGTCTCTAAATTTCATTATCAAGATGGGAAAATGTTTACATTTTCTCTTTTTCTTTTCTTCTGTTTAAAATTTGGACAGCCTATGCCGCATTTGCAATATAAACGAACGCAATATGCTAACGCCAAATAGGAACATATTGTTTGTTGATACCATAGATTTCACAGGTAACGCGAACCTCGATAGCGGTCATTCATTCCAAAAGCATCCTGCGCTCTCGTATTTGGACCTTCGGAATGGCCCTTTGTGTTACCGCTCAGCTGAATGGATCAAGAAAAAATAGGAACGATCCCTGACCAAACAAGGAGAATCTACAATTTCATCAGCGTGTTCATCCCCATTCCAAGGGTGAAAGCAGTTGTAATTCCTGTATTCATGCGGTTATTTCATTGTGCTTACAGTATACAATTTTCAACAAATACAAACAGCAAGTATTTCATAGTAATAGCATTAACCACCTGCTATTGCGAGGATGTTATACAATCTAAGACAAATATACCATAAGTAGCAGGTATTTCATAGTAATAGCGTTGAATACCTGTTACTGCAAGACTGTATTTTCAGAAATGCGTTATTTATATGTTAGCATATACTGTATATATCATCATCCGACATTACGATATGTTATTACGTTATCTTTGAATATGAATAAATCAGCAACAGAAAATAAGAACTTATTCCATAGAATATTTTAACAAATTTAATACAGATTTACTTAGATTCAAAATGAAGTTTCTCATTGACTGTTAATTCGAGCTTATGAGATTTTTTTAATTAAGAGTTTATTGCTGTTTAAATTGTATTAATAGAAAAAAATTAGATGATAGTTGTCTTGTGCCTGAAAGAGCAACGATAATGTCAGTCTCTAAAGTGTATCATGAAATGTGCAGAAGTACCTATCGATGTAATACATTGTGCTGTATGGGAACTGTTTCAAGAGCAATGGGGAATAGTAACGATAATTAAAGAGAAGTAGAGATGTTTTCCGCGTTCTTTCCAATTCGAGTACCTATTATTATTTTAGGATTTATGCTAATTAAGTTGAATATATTTTGTTTTTAATTTAGTATAGAATACTTTCGATTCAAAAATGTCCAAGTGTAGCTGCTAGCCTATTTGTTAAATCTGCACTTAGATGTGTTGAAAAAGGACTGTCCAATTGTCTTCAGTGCTGTGTGGGTGTCATAGTGTTAGTAGTAGTAAATATGGCAATAATTCAGAAAAAACGAACTATCCTCGGTGACATTGACTGTCCTATAGAAAGCATCACGAAACAATATTTTGGTGTGCGTTCGTTTGCGGGAAAAAGTAAAATAATATGCGGAGAAAGACCAACACCACATTTAAACAATTTAAAATAAAAAACGACTGGGGGTTATGAACGTCATTTTAACGCACAATGGCATGCCCAATACCCATGGCTGTGTTCGTGTGTAAAGCTGATGAAAATTTATTCTATGTCATGACTTTTAATTTTTGTAGGGACAAGAATATATGGCGTTCTCATGGCGTTGATCATAGAAAACATTAGTCATGTGAAGTCGTTATGAAAATTCCAAATAATACATTGTATCTAACTGTTCCTTGGCTACAAGAATTGACTTTTCAACTCTTTAAATCCATAATAGAAAGCATAGACGAGTGGAATTCTGAAACAGAGTTTGTGTAGCAGGATATAATTAAAACCTTCAAAGTTTCAATATTAATTTCCTATTTTATCTGTTTTCTGTTGCGTTATCAAGTTTAGAAATATTGTTCAATGTTTCACAAAAGAAAATTCATAATGTAGGATATTGCAAAAAGAAAATGAATGATTTTGAAGAATATGTAAGATCATTGAGAGACAGTTTCGACTGTATCTGGCAGAAAATGGAAAGCATTTGAGAAACTTGAAAATAAAAACCACTGTTTAAAATATCAAGTGCAAATGAAATGGGATTTGAGAAAAAAAATCGTTTCCAATGTCTGTATTTCGAAATTGTTGGTACGCTGAAAGAAAAAAGTGAACACTAAATTTTCTGATATTGAGAAACTAGAGTTATTCGTAGTATCAACAACCGGTAACAATCCTCAAAGGCCCACGCCACGCCACTGGTATAGTGTCTTGTTCCGCTTTATACACCCTCCTCCACTTTTCTTCATTTATCATTAATAAGAATTTCAAAACCTCGCTTCTAAGACAAGGTGTTCTCAGTGCAGAGAAAAGAAGCGGTTTCTCAAATTTAAAAAATAGTATTTTTAACAGTGCACCTAAAGGTATAAAATCTCATTTGAGGTTAAGAAATCAAGAAATGTATTACACTTATAAATATGTCTACAGCGTGGTGCAGAGTAACGAGAAATGTTGATTTGTATATTTGCGGCATAATCATTACATTGGAAAGATCGTAACGTTGCTATTTTGTTTCCACAAGAATGTCATTTATTATATAGGTACATATATGGATAAATCATCAGATTAATAACATGGATACATCCATTACCTAGGTATATCTTTCACACATCCATTTAGATGAAAGTGCGTTTTGTCTGACATCCACAGTTTTTTTTCTAAGAATTTTTCGTTTTTATTCACGTTGCTAAAAAAACGTTTCTGTAAAATTAACTGTGTTATTCAAATCACCAGCTTTCAGCTCTTGAATAACTACATTACTCTAAATTGTATTTTGATATCAGTTGGCGTTATAGTGAATTTGATAACGATAGAAACAATAACAATGTACTTAAAATGTGAACATTAGTGATCTAAGATTGACTAAGACGTCTTAAGTTACAATTTTACAGTGAAAATTACAAAAAACATTACAAAGGATGAAGCAAAGAAAAGGTAGAATAATAGATAATATACCAGTTGAACTAATAAAAGGATTCGAAACAAACACGATAGAACTAATAGTACATTATTAAATGAAATTTACATGACAGGAAGAGTCCCAACATAATTTAAGAAGACGGTTATAATCTAAAATCCAAAGAAAGGAATCTCAAAAAAGCAAAGTCCTAAGAATTATATATTTGATATCCCATGCGTGAAAAGGCCTGGCCATAGTTATTGTCAAAGAACAGATGGAGAATTAAGTAGGATCTATCTGAGAATTTAACCGCCCTCAGAAGAAGACTACTGTAAAGAAACAACTATGACTGCTTTGGAATAAACTAACCATTAACAAAGGTATTAATTGCTTTTATAAATATTGAAGAAAGATTAGTCAATATAAATAATGACACTAAATAAAGAGCTTGAGAGCCGATAACAGAGACAAAGGAATTATATACAATCTGTACAAGAGCCAAGTAAATCAAGATATGTCGAATATAGGGAAAAGCTTTAGACAAGTAACTGGACTTTCACAACTATTGTTAATCAATACTGCAACACCAAGAAAGACACGTCAGTGGCATGAAATTTGTACAACATATTCGTTACATAATTACACAGAAGCGAATACAAATTCAAAACTTTACAACACACCTTACTTTGATAAATCAGTATTCCGGGAAGCCTCGAATCAACGCCTCTATAAGTCGTCGCATTGAACCAAACACACAAATTAACTTTGGATGTATTCTTAAGAAATCACCTGCTACATTACTTGCACCTCAATCCACGAGAAGTTGATATTGTCTGCTGAGGGGCCGCGACAAACACGGTGTCAACTAACCATCCAACATGCCATTGATGGGCGACCGCCCAGACTTGGAAAGCAGCGGTATGCGACATTCGCCGAAGAAGGTTCTTGGATACATGTGGGTAGGCATTGTACTGCTAAAACATGGTGTCCGGAGATGTCTGAAGATATGAGCAAGACCTTTAAAACTGCCCTGGTGTAGTGATCACTGAAGAGGCTATCCTCGATACGTAGGAGCTGAGATCGTGTGTTGTGTACAAACGATCCACATGCCATCTTACCTGACGTTCCGCAATGCACAATGGCAAATTCTGTTCGTGATGATAATGTCTAATACATGTGATCATCATTGTACAAAAGTTGGAACGAGACTGGGTCAATGGAAACAGATGCATGGTCATGTGCCACCAATCCAGCGTTCAGTAAACATCATCGAACCTTCGACGAAAACAAGTCCATAATCGTCATAACGATCTAGCATCATTTTCTTACATTATCAACAACATGGTACGGCAGGCCAAGCCGATGCGGACATCTGTCACCACACGGCGTGGTCTCGCTGTTGCGCTCGCTCTTCTGTCCATCGCTCCCACTTACCCATTACTATTGTGGCCTACTTTAAAACACTAGTGCTTACCCAAACATTTTATGTTCTTTCGTCTGCGTTCCACTACCTGAGGACTACGTGAAGCGCCCTCTCACAGCTTTAAACATGCATCATCTTGTTGAAATGGTAATTATTCATATGTCATGCCCTGCCGTACAAATCCTCTGAGTTTTGTCTGTTTTCTGCTATTCATTCATTGTTTTTCAATTTTGATAAACAGTAATGTATATTAGGATAGGGTATCTTAAGTAGGGAAATATAGAAAATCAGAAGATGTTCCAAATGGACTAAACAGGAATGTTGCATGTATATTGGATGTAGGAAAAATACTAGAAGGAATAAATGACAATTTAGGCATTCTACTCATGATAGAGCAAAGAAAAACCATGGTCATATCACTTAATTAGTCAATCAGTGAATTAATTTACTCCTAGAAGGAAAAGTTGAAGAAGAATTGGACTAAGAATACCACGAATATAATAATTGAAGAATATAAGCTGACACAATTATATCATCATATAAAACAAGTTATACTGAGTAGATAGAATATTTAACAATTGAGGGAGTGAGCGCAACAGTGGTCTAACCCATATTTTTTAAAAATGGAGAAAAATCAAGTTAAACACATGTGCTGTTTGTACAATATACGAAAAGCAACCACAAGGGGTTGAATGTATCATACATTGTACGTATATATATATTGTACAAAAAATCCACATATGTTTAAGTTTAACTTGAGTTTTCTCCATTTTTAAAAATGTTGGTTAGACCACTGTTGCGCTCACTCCCTCATTCCATTTGTTCATCATCTTTGATTGAGAAGATAGCTAATAGTGTCTATATAGTATAATAGTGCCTATTGATATTTAAAAGTTATTCTGATACTTAAAGGGTTTTGTAGTTGAAGTAGAAGAATGTCAATTATAATTAGTGAATATATAAGTTCTCTTGTTTATGTATTTTACTATTACTTTTAAATTTTAAAACAGTATTTTCTTTGGTAAACGTTATGATAAAGCTGATTGGAATACATATAGAACAACCATTGAAAAAGACATCAGACCTCTCACAGCACCAAGTACCGAACCTGAATTGTATCACACTATTTCACGGCTTACAGATACCTTAACTACAACTGCTCAAATATCCATTCCGGAGGACAAAATCCACCCACACAGACCAAAGTTACCGCCTCAATATCTAGCCATTGTAAAACGTGCAAGGCAGCACATTCGAGAGTATCATCGTACTGGAAACGAGGTCCATCTTCAGTGTCACAGACAATGGCAACGGGCAGTTAAAAACTATCTCATTGCATATAAACGGAGGCACTGGATAAGTGCGTGCAATAAGCTGAGAGACGAGGCACATCCTACCCGCTACTGGAAGAAATTTCATCAATTAACGGGAAAAAACACTGTTACAACATATCCGCTCCATGTCAATAACATTCCGCTTCTTTCAGATGCAGATAAAGCTAATGCTTTTGCAGACCAACTGCAAACAGTTTTCACTCCAACCGAGTCTCCATGCCAGAGCGAACGCATTGATATTTCAAGAATACATTCTTTACAACCTTCTACATCACATCAAACAGATATTAATCATCCTCTTACCAGACCAATCACTGCTCCCGAATTACATTCCGCTCTCCGACGGAAACGTAACACAGCACTAGGAATTGATAGTGTCTCGTATAGGATGCTGAAAGAATCTCCACCTCTATTTATTTCTTTGCTAGTATCTATTTATAATTTCATACTCAACACCGGTTATTATCCACTAGATTGGGAAGTCTCAAAGGTGTGCATGTTTCATAAACCAAACAAGCCTATTCATGATGTTTCTTCCTACAGGCCCATTCAGTTAACTTCTGTCTTCAGTAAATTGTTTGAAAAGATTCTCGTCAACAGACTACATGTTTATCTTAATGAACACAATCTGTTACCAATACATCAAGCAGGTTTCAGGCCTACCTTTTCTATTAACGGCCAATTGCTACGCCTAACTACTGTCCTTACTAACCAGTACAATAAGGCTCTTCCATCCTGTCTAGTCCTTATGGATTTAGAAAAAGCATTTGATAAGGTATGGCACTATGGATTGCTGCACAAACTACAGTCACTCCAACTACCCACTTGTTACATCCGTCTCATTTACTCTTTTCTAAGTAATCGCATAGCGTATGTTTCAATAGGAAGTGCCCTCTCTAGACCTATTTTTCCTCATACAGGCGTACCTCAGGGCTCCGCACTTAGCCCATTTTTATATATCTTATATGCCTCAGATATGCCTAAACCACCGCCTAATGTCTATATTTTCCAATATGCTGACGACACAGCATTTTTATCACTTGGGAAAACTATGCTTCAGATCAGCAGAAGCCTACAATTGACACTCGACAATTTTCTTATCTGGTGCAGGAAGTGGAAATTAACTGTAAATTCGGAGAAAACACAAGCCCTTGTTTTCCTTGCACCTAAACGTAGAACTAAAGTACGCCGAAATCCTACTAATCTTTGTGTATCGGTTGACGGGCATTTTCTTCGACCAACCGCCTCTGCGACATATCTTGGTGTGGTATTCGATACCAAACTCACCTGGAAACCTCACTTTAAGAAACTGGCGCAAAAAGCATCAAGTCGATTAAATCTTCTACGCCGCCTTACGGGCACGACCTGGGGACTAAGTGCGGATGTCTTACTAAAAACATACAAACTTTTTCTTCGACCTCTTCTCACATTTGGTCACATTGCCTGGTGTCATGCTTCACCTCAACTGTACGAGAAGTTAGCAATTATGGAACGCCATGTTATTCGCCTGGCATATCGGATTCGACTACCATATCCAAATTACATGACCTACGAACATATAGACTTTCCATCTATTTTCGAACATCTTGCTACACTTCGGACAAGATACATTCAATCCCGCGTTACAAATGCTCATCCACTGTATCTTGATACGTTAAGAGTTGATGCCCGTACAGATGCTCCATCTCGATATCAGCACTCACCGCTCAACATCCTCACCACACTATATGTTCAGACAACTAATTTGGACGCCGCAGAGAGAGCAATATTTGGCATTTACATCGTCAGAGATCATCTACCTCATATTTTTCCATTTTAGCACATGTTCTTCACTCATCACTAACATTGGGCTATCATTACGTCTTACATCAGTCTCGAGTCGCCCCGAGACAGAAAATCTAACCTTCATGTGTCTCAACTAATGTTCCCAATGTGATTGTGACGTCAATGCACTTCATATCATTATCATACTTGTTTATATATGATATATCCATTTACGTTTATTCTTTAATTATATATATATTTGTATATTTGCACCATTAATATGATACCTTGCACTATATTACATATTGTTCATTTCTCCAGACTAATTTTACGTTTTTTTTTCAATTTCTTGTTTTGCACTGCACTTAGACCACCTAATGTATATGTATTAGCACCACCAACGTGTTTTTTTTTTAAAACCTTCGCCAACGAGAGGGCGTAACCCTCTAATGGCTGGGGTTAGATTGTTTTAATATGAAACCAAATATGATGGAATAAACAGAATAGATGATTAAAGAAATTTCACAAACCTAATCCCTTACCTAAAAAAAAAAAAAAAAAACTTTGGTAAATTTTCGTATTGTGAGCGTAAACTGAGAGCTGTTCAAATAAGAAATGACTTTGAATTGAGCGTCTCAGTTTTAAGATCTTCAGCTAAACATGATCATAACTTATTTTCTACATCTTAAGTTTGAGTTTAGCAGAACTCGTTTCAAACGTGAGTGTTTACTGCACTGGTCGTTACTAAGCTTCTACGTTAACCAGATGTAGCATTTCCCATTGTACTGTCTTGGTATCTTTCTCACTTAATGCCCTGTTAACCTAATGCCCTGTTAACCTAATGCCCTGTTAACTAACACAGCTTTGTAATATCTTTGTTAGGTACTCTTGAATAAGAACATGGAGAATATTCGATGCAAATCCTCCTACAGTAATGAAATCATGTTAGACATGGAAGTGGAAAACAGAATTGCGGCGTTGGAAATAACCAGGTCCCCTGAACAAAGTGGTGATATTACAAATCGTACCCAAAACCCAAGAATTCGGGCCCCACATGTTTGGGTTCAAGTCCCTGATATTCGATATCAAATATATTATGCTGTCCCTTACTGACATGCAGCATCATAGTATTGTCTTGTAATGTTCGATTGAATAATATTCAGGCAAGTTAATAAGGAAACCTACTTTTGTGAGCAAAAATCATGGAGAATATGGCATGAACATCCTTTAGGGGCCTGATTTCTTGGGCTTCGGGTCCAGGGCCAGATTTACGTCATCATCGGTGTGCTCAGGGAAAACCGACCCTTTCCATTGCCACCTCCCACGTCCAAGAACTACATATTTTATTGGTGAATAGAAGGTACCCAAGCTCGAAACTTAGGGGCCCGATTTCTGAGGGTTTGGGCCCGTTTTCTCACATCACCGCTATACTCAGGGGACCATTATTTATCGTCACCACTCGTGTCCAACAATTCCATGTGTAACACAATTTCCTTACCATAGGAAAATCAGCTCCATGCTCTTGATATGTTATTGATTGCATATCACACAGGGTTGTTTTGTTTTAAACATAATGTTTAAAACAAATTATTAAAATTTGTTTTAAACAATTGATTTTGTTTAAAACAAATTTTGTATACGGATTAAACATTTTGTTTTAAACACGTGTATTTTTCAAGACTTGTTTTAAACATATGTTTATTTTTATTTTATTTTATTTTTATAAAAAAATGTCAAAAGTGCTTCCCATTCGGAAGACTATTTTCTTCCCATGTGAATGTTTTGATTTTTCGTGGCTACAGCAGGTCAATGTGGTGGTCTACAATAATTTATTTTATCTCTTTTTTCCCCTTTATTTTTAACTTATATTGTATTGTTTGAATGCTTCTAAGTTAACTTGCGAGAAAGTGTCGTAGTCGAAGGTTGGATTACTTGTAGAACTGATATTAAAAATAAATAAAAGAATTATAATGGAAATACATTTTGTGTTGTATTCAGAAAACAAACAAAAGGATATTTGCTAAATTGCGGTTCTGAAATTAAAATATCGTAGGCATTCGTTGATACAGTACATGCTGTTTTCCAGTCTCCGTACAACTTAGAATTGTTCCACGTGAGTTTTACGGGAAGAGAAAAGGATATCATTTGGAGCAAATTTATTAAAGTAACTCAAACTGCATCAAATAAGAAAATGTCCATACGAGCTCGTTGCAAAACGTGTAAGAAAGAAATGGTTGGTTTAGTTCAAAGAATGAACAATCATTATGAAAAATGCAATGCTGTGAAAAACTGGAAACCCAAACAAATGGTAAAAGTGTTGATCCGAAAATTGCTTCTGATGATTCTAACATCAGTGATGTTGTTGAGATGCAACTGGAAACTTCAAGTTAGAATTAATTTTGTATCAACAATATATTTTTAATTATATTATGAGAATTTTATTTCGTCCCTCTTCCCCACCTCAGTTCTAAATTTTCTTAAAAACTTTACACCTTGGCATAGCTATATGAAGGTACCAGGCAAGAAAGCGCAAAGCATGACAATCTCGCGCGTACTAACCATTAAAGCGTGATACTTATTGTAACATCAGTGTCTGGGACAATTTTATCTCAATTTGTTCGTCGGTCTGTATGTACGCACCACTCTACAGAGCGTAGGGATGCGCACGAGTCGAGGCATGTCTCGAATCTCGACTCGACTCGATTCGAATTCGAATCGAGATTCGAGTCAAGACACACTTTGTAAAATTCGAGACGAGTCGAGTCAAGCGTATTTCTCGACTCGAATTTTCGAGTCGATACAGCTGGTAAAAATCTCGACTCGACTCGAATGTCTCGAAAATTTTTCTATAATTTTTAATATTATTTTGAAGAGAGTACTCGCTCAGAAACACTCGGCACGAGAATTTCGGAAACTGCAGGACTTGTCAGGTGTTCTAGGAGTGCTATGGTGATTGTCTTCAATAAGTGGCGAAACCAAGGGGAAAAGACGTCCAAATGTCGAGGGGTTGGGCGCCCCCCACCTCATTACAGATGTCGAACGTCGTAGGCTGGGCAGACTGGTAAAACAGAACAGGCAGCGAACTGCGTCGGAACTAAGATCAGAGTTTAATGCTGGGCAAAGTACAAGTGTGTCTGAACTACTGTTGTCAAATTTCCGGAAATTTTGAACTTGTTTTTTAAAAAAACGTTTTTTTCGATTTTCCGGAAAAATTGAAAAAATAAATATGTTTGTATTAGATTAATTTTACTAGTAATGATCTCTCTTTTTTTTTCAAACAGGCGAAAAATGTAAGTTCAAAAATTTCAATATTGCGAATATTAAAAAATAGCACTCGAAAATAAAACTATTCTAATTATTATCTATATATTAAAATACTAGATTTACGCGTATATGTTTCTCCTTACAGAAAAGTTTATATGTTTGTCTCCAATCCTTTCAGCAATGAGATCTCGAACCCACAAGTGCTAGAAACGTGCCGTTTTCATTTGTCGATTCCAAATTTTGTGTAAATTGTGCAGTTCTAATTGAATATTTTTATTTTTAAAAAAACATAGCCATTAGTTCTTTATTACATTTATAGGGGTACACTAGAAGTACTGTGGGGGCGCGCCTATAGCAATCATCTGACTTAAAAAGTGCTTTTTGGGATAAGTGTGATGATTTGTGTCCGCTTGATACAAAGGAATGTAAGATGAAATTGATTTCTCTTGACTTTTCCATTTTTAAAAAAAGAATCGTATTCTGTAATATTTCAAACTGAACTTCGTGCTGTAGTGTGTTTAGTAGTTCCATCAATATGTATTAATTCCACTTCCGCTACTTGGGCACAAATTGCAATAAATCCCAGAGGAGGATATGCCTCTCTCCTCGTGTTGGAAAGTTGCCTAGGTATGAGCTCAAATTCCGAGGAAATGGGAAGACATGTCCCCCCAACATAGGAACTGGAGGCTCTCCCAATAATCCGATTTGAAAAGTGCTTTTTGCAGATAAGTGTGATGATTTGTGTCCGACTGCTACAAAGGAAAGTGAGATGAAATTTGTTTCCCTTGGCTTTTCCATTTTTAATGAAAATGAAGGCGTGCGACTGTGCGTGACGTAACTGATATGAAATCTTATCTTCTCCTCTCCCCTAGGCCCTAGCACACGAAGAGTATATAGATTATCCAATGTCAGTAGAGCCCATCTTTTCAGTAAATGTGCATTTAATATATTTGTATTATCAGCCTAGGCATCTACTCATGCTTCGTAAGCTAATTAACTCTATAGCCTATGGAACCCGGAGGTTCAATGCCGCGTTCACAAAAGCTCTCCACTGACTTCTATCCTTAGCTAACTGCATCCAGTTTCTACTTTGTATTCCTATCTCTGCGAGATCCATCTTAATATTGTCTTCCCATCTGCGCCTAGAGGTCTTCCTAATGATCGTTTTCCGATTGGTCTTACCGCTAACACTTTGAAAGCGTCCCTACTTTCTTCCATCCTGGTTATGTGTCCTGCCCACCCAAGCCTCTTGGACTTGATGACCCTAACAATGTTTGGTAAGCCATATAATTTACGTACTTTCTCGTTATGGAATTTTCGCCATTCCCAATTCCCGTTCCTCTTGGGTCCGAATATTCGTCTGAGTATCTTGTTCTCAAATACTTTCAATCTATGTTCTTCCCTCAGAGTAAGCGACCATGTTTCGAAAAAATACAGAACAGCAGGTATGATTATAGTTTTATATATTTTAAGCTTCAAATTCCTCGACAGAATTCGCGACGGCAAGAGATTTTGAATTGAATAATAACATGAATTCCCTGTTTTTAGTCGACATTTAATTTCTTCGTGAATATGATTTTAGTCTGTTAATATTGATCCTAGATATTTGAAACTATCCACTTCATCAAAAGTATTATTTAATATTTTAACACATTCATAATTTGCCGTATTACGGTCCCGACACACTTCTATGTATTTAGTTTTCTCTGCATTTACTTCTAAACTCTTGCCCCTGCAAGCGTTTAATAAGACCTCTGCATTTCTTTCCATTGTTCCGCTATCATCCCCTATTACATTTACATCAGCGTACGCATAATCTGGTGAACACCGTTCAGCTCTAGGCCCTGGTAGCTATTTTTGATTTTCCTTATAGCGTATTCCAGGACAAAGTTAAATAATAATGGCGACAACACACCTCCTTGTTTCAGGCCATTCTCGACGTGAAAGCTCGTGGACAAAAATTTTCCTACCCGGACTTTACTTTGGGATTCATTTAAACATGCCTTAATTGATCTAATTAGCATTTTCGGTATTCCAAATTCTGTAAGAACGTTGTACAATGTTTCTCTCCTAACCGAATCGTAAGCCTTTCTAAAATCAATAAATAGTTGATGTACCGGGCTACTGTATTCCCACTTCTTTCGAGTATTTGTCAAATGGTAAATATTTGGTCGATAGTTGATCGATTTCGTCTAAATCCACACTGATAATCTCCCAATAATTTTATCTGCGTATGGCTTCAATTTTGCTAATAGAATGTTTGAAAGGATTTTATAGGATGTTGACAGAAGAGAGATGCCTCGATAATTATTACAGTCACTTTTGTCGCCTTTCTTGTGGATTGGAACAATGATTGATTCTTTCCACTCTTGTGGCAATTCTTCCTTGTTGTAGATAAGAAGAATGAGTTTGTGTATCTTGTTCCACAATTTTTCGCCTTCAGCTAAAATTAACTCAGCCGGAATTTCGTTTACACCCGGAGATTTGTGTTTCTTTAATTACTTTATAGCGATTTCAACTTCTATTCGCTTGGATTCTGGAATATACGGTTCTGCGGTGTGTATCTCCTTTTCTCCACGCACATTAGTTTTTGGCTGCATGTTAAGCAAATCGTCAAAGGAATCTTTCCATCTATTTAAAATGCTATCTGTATCGGTGAGAACTGTTCCATCAGCATGTATAAGCACGAGGTTGATAGCCTTTCTTAAATTCGCTGAGAAAGCCCCTTATACATGTCCCGAATGTTTTATTTTTACTATTATCTTCAAGTTCCTAAATTTTAGCTTTCAAAAAATCGCGTTTCTTTGTTCTAAAAGTTTTGGAAGTTTCCCGCCTGATGTCTACGAAATTTTTTGTGTAGTTATTTCATTCGGATTTTGTAGCCAACGTAATTTTGCCTGTTTTCTCTTCTCTGCTAGCTCGAACCATGGTTTGTTCCTACGTATTCCCGCGTGTCCCAATTTTTCTTTTGAAAAAGAATGATTCGCAAGCAAAGAAAAGAATTCAATTGCTGGAATATTTTTCTCCATAATCTTAAGGTTACATCTGTTAACTAAAGAGTATATGACATGCGTCAGATTTCTGTAACGATTCCTGTAATTTTATTGAGATTATCATGTTGCTCAAAGAGTACTGTTGCGTCATACATAATTGATATTCTTTCTTCATAGTTTTGGGTAAGTCATTATTTATATTATTATATTATTATAAAACAATTTTAACGTTGATCTTTGTGGATGCCTAATTAGAAACATACCAATTATAAATATGCATGTATTCAGATTTCAAAATGTATTCGCGGCAGTGATTTGTAATACTGATATATACTACTACTTCATCTACATCGTCTAATATATAATATACTCTACAACAGTTGATCAGATTCATCTACCGTAATATGAGTTTCATCTCCCTTCTCTAGAATAAGCCTCAAAGCTGTCCACCTCCCAATGTTGAAGACAACCAATGGCGTATTTAGGATTTTGTTTCGAGGGGCTATGCCCAACATAAGGAAGGAAGTGGGCAATTGCCCACCTGAGTTTGAGAATTAAATACATTTTAATTTACTTTTAAATTGAAGTTATAATGGCAAGAATTGCAGACAGATAAATTCTATATGATATGATACAAAAATTTAGGAGTGAATCTAACCCTTTATTCATACAAGAAAAAGGAAGCATCCTCTTGGCCTTCCTAATTTCCCGGGTTAATTATTCCCCCATTTTGATTTTCTTTAATTCAAACATTTCCTTCTTTTAAAAATAACTAAACGGTATAATTTTTCCTTTGTTATAATAACTAAAGTCCTGTCATTTTGATATCCGCGCAAGTTGTTGTGGAACACCAATTTCGCTTATTAATTCCTTTTAGTTTTAGTGTTACTGATGACGGCCGACTTGAGTCGCAACTGACAACGGTCGATAAAGTATGATAGGCGAAATGGAAGAAAGTAACGTCAAGAAAAAGAAACAGAAAAGTAGAAAGGACGAAAAAAAGAACAAAAGGACACAGTTCTTACATGAAATGAAATGTGACAAATACAGTATTATTTCTGAACAAAGAGCATAAGAAAATGGAAAGTCAATGACATTCTTAGAAATGGTAAGAAGGATTATTGTTGTACGTGGAACGCGAAAACTAACAAATTTATTTCGGGGGGAGCTTGAGCCCAATAGCCTCCTAAATACGCCACTGAAGAGAATTCTGCTCCCCTGATCCTTCACAGCATTGTTTTTCAACTTCATAAATATTTTGACCATAGCTTATATATATATATATATATATATATATATATATATATATATATATATATATATATATATATATATATATATATATATATAACCAGGGTGATTCAATAAGAACGTACCAGGCATATATCACAGCTAATACTGCACGTAGAGCCTTCAAACAAAAAATTGCATTACCAAATCGTATGTGTAGAATGCAATAAAAATAATAGCGAGACCAGTGGCGTCTCGTGAATACCTCCGACAACTTCACAATTTGAAATGGAAAGTGGTATAACTGTTGGAATCGTTCGAAAGGACATTAAATGTCATGCAACTTTTAGAGAACAAACTTTGTCATATCCTTTCCCATTTAGCCGCTAGAGGCGTTGTTGCAGACTTGTACCTACCCGTAACAGGCCTTTATCTCAGCTAATAATGCACATAGAGCCGTCAAATAAACAATTAAACTTCCAAATCGTATGTGTAGAATGCAATACAAATAATAGCGACAACAGTGGCGTATCGTGAATATCTCCAACGGGGGTCATCTGCAAAATTTAACATGCAAACAGGGGTTGGAACAAACGCACCAACATTGAACCAAGCGCACAATGGGAGAAACGTCGAGAGGAAACACGTTGGCATATTTCTTCCTCTGTGGCAGCAACACGGTAGCATTACTAGGTGAAAGTCAGATGGTGCGAGGGTGTCTTCAGTCACACCAGGCGAATGCCGGGAGAGTACGTGCAAACCATGCCCTGGCAAACAACCGCCGACGCCTTTGCAGGATTAACTCGGGGCCTAAGCCAAGGGTAGCCCAGTCCCACAATGACGTGGACTCGCGTTGTATCTTGTGTGCGTACGTACAATATGAAATATCTCCCAAATCCGGGAGCATGTGTTGTGGGCTTGTTTGTCGTTGTTTCGAACAGCACACTCATTTATCGTTGTCATGATTGTGTGGTAGTACTCTTGTAAATCCAGTAGCTAACACGTACATGACCTTGCTCACGACATAGTCTGTGCGGCCTCGAACAGGCGATTGCTGCTATGTCAGACAGAGGTTAGAAGGAGCGATGCTGTATCCAAAACAGGTAATACAAGCGTGTAGAGTCCAAGAGTGATTAACCTCTGCAGTGAGTTAAAGTGGTCTGTGTATTGGACAAGGTGTCGTGCATTGAGTTCTACTACCCCTATGCATTACAAGCTCGTGACGGGACGAATACGGAACTTCCACAAGGAGTGAAATCTCTTTGATTGTGTTGATGTTTGAGTGATTGTAGTAGGAGGTGTCGGTAGTAAATAACATTCATGCGGTATACTAATTTGGAGACATTCCAAATGCTCATGATTTTAGGGGAATGCCGGGAAAATTATAGGGCTGCAGCTCGATTACGTCCACAGCGACAAGCTATTTTCCACAATCTGCTGCGGAGATTAGCAGAACGATTGCGGCAGACAGGTAACATGCGTGGACGCTATGATGTCCGGAGAAGAGTCGTACAAAATGAAGACGTTGCCATTCATATACTTGCTGCTATTGCAGTAAATCCTCATGTATCTTCGCGGCAGATCGCACGGGATCGTGGTATAAGTCAAGGTAGTGTTCTGTGTATTCTGTGGAAATCACATTTTCACCCGTACCACCTCTCTCTGCATCAAGAACTAAGTGATGCGGACTGTAATTTACGGCTTCTGTTCTGCAACTGGATGGTTAATCGCGTGAGAGAACATCCGAATTTCATTCACTTCATTTTATGGACTGATGAAGTGACATTCTGCAGTGATGGCAAGGTGAATCTCCACAAGGCACATTACTGGGCAGCAGAGAACCCTCACTGGACGAGAGAAGTCAATCGGCAACACCAATTGCGCATTAATGTGTGGGGTGGCATTGTAGGGACTCAGGTCATTGGGCCATGGTTTTTTGCTGGTCATTTAACAAGTGCAATGTTTCGTGATTTCTTGCGACACCATCTACAGCCGCTATTGGAAAACATACTGCTCCATATACGTCAGACGCTGTGGTTTCAATTAGATAGCTGTCCAGCCCATAATGCTGCCATGTGTAGGGAAGAGCTAAATGTTCTATTTCCGCAACGCTTGATCGGAAGAGATTCCAATCCACAGTTTCCTCCGTGGTCGCCCGACCTTACTTGTATGGACTATTTTTTCTGGGATCGAATTAAGGATTTTGTGTATGTCAACCGACCAACTACAATTCGCAACATGCAAGACCGCATTACAACCGAATTCCGGACCATCAACGTGGCCGAGTTGGAAGCTATTGCTCACAGTTATGTACAGCGAATAAATCGCTGTATTGCTGTTCGGGGACATCACGTATGCGTATGTCATTGGTTCCCTATTCAGAGCTTCATTCAACAGCAGCAAGGTGTGATTCTGTACACACAATTGTACGTCCCGTTCGTTTCAGACCAGTATTTACTCTTCCATTTGGTTCCGCATGCAGAAACCCTCGCATCATGTGACTTTCACCTAGTAATGCTACCGTGTTGCTGCCACAGAGGAAGAAATATGCCAACGTGTTTCCTCTCGACGTTTCTCCCATTGTGCGCTTGGTTCAATGTTGGTGCGTTTGTTCCAACCCCTGTTTGCATGTTAAATTTTGCAGATGACCCCCGTTGGAGATATTCACGATACGCCACTGTTGTCGCTATTATTTGTATTGCATTCTACACATACGATTTGGAAGTTTAATTGTTTATTTGACGGCTCTATGTGCATTATTAGCTGAGATAAAGGCCTGTTACGGGAAGTCAGATACAAGTCTGCAACAACGCCTCTAGCTGCTAAATGGGAAAGGATATGACAAAGTTTGTTCTCTAAAAGTTGCATGACATTTAATGTCCTTTCGAACGATTCCAACAGTTATACCACTTTCCATTTCAAATTTTGAAGTTGTCGGAGGTATTCACGAGACGCCACTGGTCTCGCCACTATTTTTATTGCATTCTACACATACGATTTGGTAATGCAATTTTTTGTTTGAAGGCTCTACGTGCAGTATTAGCTGTGATATATGCCTGGTACGTTCTTATTGAATCACCCTGTATATATATATACTGGGCCGGAATTAGGGGGGGTATAAAGGTGCACCCCTCAGACAATCCTGTATCCGGCCTTGTGTATATCGGGTGTTCAGAAAGTAACTATGCAGTGCCATGTTGTGATGTGCTAAGGGATGACTGATATGATGACCTCAGCAGTAGAAGGTGTATTTGCAGCAAAGTTCCCAGCAGTGAAAATGCCTAACCGCAGTGCTGTACCGAACCACATCACCAAGTTTCTAAAGACCAGAAGCGTTCTTAATGCTCCAAAATCAGGTAGGCCATCCGCAGCCACTCCACAGAGAAGGTGGCGGAGGTGCAAGACGTGATGCTGCACAGTCCAAAGAAATCGTTCATTCGATTTGACTCCGCCGGATTACTTTCTATCGGGTATGTTGAAGGGAAATTCTTATGAAGGCAATCCGCATACCATACAAGAACTCCAAGCTGCACTGACACGTCACATTTGGAATTTCACTCCCGATGTTCTGCACAACATCTTCTAAAACATGCAGAAACGTGTGCAACTGTGTTTTCAAGTGCAAGGGGATCACTTCCAGAATCTCTTATAACTTCCATGACATTAAAGTTTAGCTTCGACTTAATTTCAGTTGTTTAAAGTGGTTTATTGAAAATAAAATACGGCAAGTTATTAACTGCATAGTTACATTCTGAACACCTTGTATATATGGGAACAGTCTTACCCGTCCGCCCCCAATGTTGAAGACAAATTTGCGCCGATGATCATTATTAATTCCCTGTGTGTAGTATCCTAATTTGTAGTTTGTCCAGTTTTCATACACGTGATGAATCACATTAGAAAGAACTGACCAATTATTAACTACATCATTAAGTTAGAAATAATGTACTTAGGTACGAGCAGAGCAAACAGGCAGAATCTTTATTAAGCCTATTGCTAATATTATTATTATTAGCAATAATAATGATAACTAAATTCCTGGCGTAACACCCTTATATAAGGACGCCTAGACTTAATGGCACTCATGCCTGTGGGGTGATGTGTTGTCAGCAGATCGGCTACCCTCGCCGTTAATGCTGGCTTCTTAGACTGCAGTTTGCTACTTTTTTCAAGTAGTTTCCCAATTGTCCTCACGACGCTGGGTGGACGCCGCAACGGCAACACCGTCTGGTGAGTACGAATGGTCACACCTATCTTTCGTCTGACCAGACCCAGGACTGCTTGACTTCGCTGATCTCACGAGGAGTGATATTCTAGTGTGGCTAGGGCGTTGGTATTAAAATAATAAATACATATTGAAATCGTGATGCCTAGATAAGTACTAAACTGACCCCCTGGAGCTACGGTCCGTGAGTGGCTATGCCTGCCCAATGTTGCAATACAACAAGAATCAATTACGCACTAAAAATATTCGAGATAGGAAGATCTCTTTTTTAAACTTTGTTGTTAATCCTTTAAGCAGTGCTCGAAGTGGAAGATCTAAGGAAGTATACCCCGCATCTTCCCCCTCTTCTATTTACAGCATTGCCCTTACGTCATTTATGGAGAAAACATAATGCAAAGGCTTGGATCGGAAGTAGGGAAGTTTTGGTCTATTCGATAAAATTTACATGCCTCCCGACATAATTTACATCAAAGTGATTTGTGTTTTAAGCTGAACAAAATAGAATAAAATAGCTTTCATATATTGTTACATGACGTGGACTGATTGCAAAGCCTAGCTACTGAAATATACTTACGTTCTTCAATTACGTTGCAAAAACTACGGATGCCAGACGGAACAAACGCTGTACAATGTTACTATGATAACAGTAATGGGGTTAGCCACACTAAGAAATGAATACAGTTCTACCTAAGTTGGAGCAGCAACGCCGGGATCTAGTTACAAAGAAGAATTTATGGTAGGGACAAACCCTTAGATCTTGACCTTTGAAGAAAAACTTTATGTTTTGTCGCGTACTAGAACTAGTTTTAGTTGACTGCAACGTTTAAATAGTTTACGCGTCACTATTAGGAGTATTCGTGTCACTCTTGGAAAACAAAAAACAGTATACGTAGAATTAGGTAAAAAGCGCTTTTTTTTAAAAAAAAAAAATTACGTGTACAGAAGATAAATAAATAAACAATTACTTCCAGCAGAAAAAATATCAATTATTGGGTGGATGCATAAGTTCGTGTTGTTCTTATATTTTATTTTTATTCTGCTGTTTTGTTAATTCAAATATGAATACAACATAGACATAACATTAACATATTTTGCGAGTGTAACAATACATTGCATACATGTTACTGTCACTCGCATTAACTCACAATCACTCAGTGCAGGGACGGATCCAGGGGGGCGATCAGGGCAATCCCCTTCCAGAAGAGGAAACTTTCATATTTTATATATATTAATAAAACCCATTCCAAAGTCTGGAGCCTTTAAAAGTAGCAGTATGACAACCCACCGCCCCCCCCCCCCAGAAGTCGGTCCTGGATCCGCCCCTAACTCAATGATGTATTCACCTCCACCATCTATGACCTTCTGACAATGTTCAGGTAGCAGTTCAATGCCTCGCCTGTAGAACTGTTTTGGTTTTCACTGGAAGAAATCTGTTAGCTATTGGTCAAGAGAAGCTTTATCAGGAAACACTTGCCCCTAAATGTGGTTAGAGAGAGAGAGAGAGAGAGAGAGAGCGAAAGATATGGGAATCTGAGGGAGCAAGGTTAAACTCGAAAGTAAAATGTGACGGAAGTGATCACTTTTCTCAACTTGACATATCATATTAGTTTCTCTGAAATTTATACAATAACACGTTCACAATCAAGAAAACCTATGTTTCACAACACACAAACTCCAAACTACGGTAAAACAACGGAATAACGATAAACAATCGCTTCTCGCCGCATTGTTGCCAACCCAAAAATTACCACATGAACTTAAGCAATGACCCAATATTATTGTTGATACAATGTTTATTAATTATTATTATTATTATTATTATTATTATTATTATTATTATTATTATTATTATTATTATTATTATTATTAGCTAACCGTAGGCTAGTAACCTCTAAGAGAGCTACACTCTTTTTCAGACAAGGAAATTGAGAGAATTGTTATGGTAATTGAGGTGCCTGTTGTAGGGTGGGATATAGGCTGTATTATTTATTTATTGAACTTTATTTATTAATAGGGTTGTCATAATATTTTGATCTAAAATACGGACAAGCCTTAAAAAGACGACCCTCCAAAGATACGGTGCCCAAACACAGAACAAATATTTTGAAATTTCTCACCTAAAAATCACCTTTTTAGGTTATCACACAATTGTTTACTGTAATACTTAAAACACTATTGAAAACTAACATGTTTTATATTTTTTAATATTATAATAAATCATGACATTAAATTACGTATATTAAATCTAACGAAAAGAACCGTGGAATAGAAAAATGAGACACTTTTTAAAAACATAACCTACTTTATTAATAGTAACTAAAATATAAGTTACACAGTAGAAAATGGTTGTGTTAATTCAACTCAATTTTAACACAGGGCAGTGGTTCCAGCGTGACTACCACTATGCGGTGTTAGTTCAACACAGATCCCGCGGTGTTGGCGATTAACACAAAGGGAGTGTTACGTCTTTAACACACAACCGGTGTTAAGCGGTGTTAAATTCGGATCTGTGTTAGTATTTTCGGTGTTGAATCGACATCATGTCAGAGTCGGTAGTATGGAGAAAAGGTGTTGAGTAGTGCTGTCGAAATCGGTTTTTGAAAAAACCGAAAACCGGTTTTTGAAAAAAGTGAAATTTCATAAAACCGAAATGTCGGTTTTGAAAACCGCTTTTGCGGTTTCGGTTTTGAAAACCGCATTTGCGGTTTCGGTTTTGAAAACCGCATCTGCGGTTTTGGTTTTGAAAACCGATTTTCTCAAAAACCGAAAACTGCAGAAGTCACAAAAATTCGAGAGCACTATTATCAAGTAACGACGAGGAAACAGCAAAGAATCTTTCCCATCTTCGGCTCACAGTTGCCAGATGGAGGGAAATTTCCCCCGGCGTAGGGAAAAAATGCTCAAAATTTGCAGAGGTGAAAGAAGATATTTTTTCATAAAATGTCTTAACGTGTAGGGAAATTCTTGTTTAGTATTCTTTTACAATTGGCAGAATAAAAAAAATAAGTTGCAGTTTCTCACAAAGAGGCACAGCTATCGTTATTGGGAAGTAAAAAGATATAGAATAAAATATGATCGGTGTTCCCTTCACGTATAAACTATTGCAGGTGTCTGGGACTTGCGATAAGAAACCAGTCAACACATGCAAAACCACAACATTCACATTTATCGGAGTCGCAACAAATCAACAATAAAATTGTGTATTGCGATCTAAATTGTTTTCTTTTCTTTTTTTTAAGAAAGGGAGGTGGTGTTTTTTTGTTAACAAAAGAAAGAGTGGCAGTACTATTTAGAAACAAAGTGAAAGAGTAATGATAATATAAAAGATCTCAGTCTAAGGCCTACCGCTCACTGGCGACAAAACAGTTGCGCAACTATCTCGTCGCTGTCGCCTGCAGTCAGCAACTTTACGGAGACAAAACAGTTTTGTTGCCATACCCTCGCTCACTGGCGACGGCAACAGAAAAGTTGCCGAGCATTTGATATCACGATTTACATAATCGGCAACCGGAACAGTTCATATAATCGCTGGTTTCGGGCATTAAAACAAACTATAGCCCATTCCAATGGTTAAATAAATAAATTTAAATAAATGAAATAAGACCTGCTTGGATAAATTTCTAAGTCCTCCTTTTCTACTGATTTCAAGACGTTCAATCCAATAGAACTATTTTCTTAACATGTCTCTCTCTGGGATCTCGAGAAAACTAATCTCAAAATTGGGTGGATTGAGAGTCCTCAAATTAGTACGAAAGGTCTATTAGACATGTACCCTATCGTGGGCACCTTTACCATTAGCATGATTTTTTTTTTTTTTAATCAATTCACACTCGGAATTAGCGTGCATAGGTTTTCGAGCGTGTTAAAAGTCTGTAAGTTCAAAAAAGTAATGAGTGGAACTAACAATGCGGAACTAAATAATTTGAAAAGATTAACAATGAGGACGGGGGATGGACTCAGACGACATAAGATCTTCTAAAATGTTCTTGCAATTTTTAGAAGTAAGGGGCCATGGCTCCCCAGCAAATTATCCCAATTACAACAATGCTATCACATTTTGGAAAGTAGCGTCAACAGGGGCGTCATTTCAAACTTGGCTTGAGGGGGGCAAGAGCACTACCGACATAAGACTTTCACGTTTTGTACTAGTATATTAATAGACAATAGATTAGAGTATTTATATAGGCCTATATATTTCTCAAACTCTTGGGGGGGGGCAATTGCCCCTCCTGCCCCCCTAAATGACGTCCCTGAGCGTCAATGAGTGACAAAAATAAGAGCATTATGTAAGCTAATACGAACGGGAACAATTATTCGAATCAAAAGATAACGATAATAACGAAAATATAAAACGACTGGAAATAACTAACAGAACGAAACTAACAAAAGCGGCAATCCGACATCACTGTACCGTAACTATACTTTCAGATGTTCTTTGTATAGCCATAAAATAAAAATTGGCTTTCTTCGTTCTTCCTGCGTATTCTTCACGTTTTAAAATCGGTCACTTTTATACTGTACAGTTTTTTCTTTTTTATATTTGAAATGGAAAGAAAATTGATAATGATAATTTTATCTCTATTTTTCTAGTTGTGGGAAATTAATGAAAGTAGTAATGTGTAGTATGACAGCGATATGTCATTATCGATTAATGTACGCTCATGTCCAAAATGATTATCGCGTATCTATAACTGTCTTTTTGGAAGAATATAATTTGATAATGATTTTGCAGGGTACTTTTAATACTGATACTATGTGTAAAATCATATTTCATTTCATAGGAAAAGAATTATAAATAGGCCTACGAAAATTAGAATGAGTAGAACAAAATGTTGCTAAATGGACTAAAGTTTTATTTTCGTTTCATTGTTCTTACTCTTTTGACATGAAATTTTCCACATATATGTCTTTGCTGATTATACACATACTAACATTATAAGAAATACCGGGTGAATCCGTTATCAAATTATATTCCTACAAAAAACATATTTATAGACTATAATTTTGGACATGAGTGTACCTATCTGTGTTGTTTTTTCTTGGATGGAAAGCTCATTCTAATTTCTTATAACAGCGAAACATACTTCCTTCCACAATTTCTTCTTTATATATATTTCTTCTTTAACGCTGAGCGTTTCTCTATTTCCTCAATTAATTTTTCATTTTTTTATCACTAATTAAAGTCATGCTAGTCACTAATCAAAGAATGTATTAGTTTCCATTGCGAACATTTCTTTTCACGCGCTACACACGGAACGAACTGTTACGTGAAAAAACTTGTAAAAAACCTTTATTTTTTACCTTTCTACTTGGCGGTACTTCGGCAACTTTTCTGTCGCCGTCGCCTCAGTGAGCGGACTCCCATAAGACTCAATGCATTTTTAGATGTTGCGCAACTGTTCCGTCGCCGAGCTGTTTCCCTGCTGTCGCCCTGCTTGGCGACACCTCGGCAACTTTTCTGTCGCCGTCGCCTCAGTGAGCGGACTCCCATAAGACTCAATGCATTTAGCCAGAGCAACAAGATAGTTGCCCGACAAAATGTTGCCAGTGAGCGGTAGGCCTAAGTGGATGAGATTTCAAATTGGATTTCATGGGTTGCATGTGTAGTGATCTTAAATAGGGATATACCTTATTTTCTATTTAGCTTAGTGTTGTCATAATACCCGATTTTTGCAGGTACCACCCGATTGTCAGGTTCTATATTTGTCCCTCGCTATCTTAATCACGAAAAACCACCCGCTTTTTGGGATTGGAGAAAAATCGGGAACTGCTACCGGCTGGTCAGAGCAGAACATTAATGCAACTGTCTACTGTCAGCAGTTGAGCCGTGTTCAAGAAAAACTCAAAACCCTGAAGCCAGCACTTCTCAATCGCTAAGGGGTTCTACCGTTACGGGACAACGCTAAGCCCCATATGATTAGAGTGACCCGGGACACCATCCTACGCCTTAAATGGGAAACACTATTGCAACCGCCATACTCCCTGGACAATGCACCGTCCAATTATCCCTGAACCATTTCTTGGACACTCACATTAGAGAACTAAAGTCCAACTCCGTAGTAAAGGTGCAAAATGCACTTGATACCTTCTTTCCTTCACGGTAAACCAAGTTCTACCGCGAAGGAATAAATGCCCATCCCGAACGTTTTCAGAAGGTCCGTTGATACTGATGGGTACTATTTTTGATCTTCCAGGTACGTCTTAGGCAGGGGTGTAGCCACGGGGCCAGGCTCCCCAAATGATTTCCTGGCCCCCCTAATGACCAGATGTTAAAACATCATCGTGAGATTACTTCGCTTCAGTCATTTAAAAATAACAAAGTTTACATATAATTAATAATTTACGGTAAAATAGTATGGAAAAATAGTATTTTACCATACCGGTCACAAAATAGTATGGCATTTCTTCCTTATAGCGATCCGAAAATAGTATGGTATACTTTTTGTGACAGTAGATTACACAATTAACGGCGATTTGTATTTGACAGTTTGAAGACAAACGTTTTGATAAGGTACTATAAATTCTATGAAATGAAGTGAAATCTTTGAGTTTAACGTCCCACGCCTATGCCGGTTAGGCCAAAGGAGACGGTGATTATGAGAAATGAATGAAATGGTGGAATGAAGAAAGTGGAAGGAAACAGAACCCCGAGAAAACCCACGAGCACGGTTGTTTGTCCACCACAAAGTCCACACGGCGCGAGCTGGGATCGAACCAGGGACCCCAAGCACCGGAGGTGAACGCTCTACCACTGAGCAACCGCGCCCCCCACTATAAATTCTATCATAAAACAATGGTACTATACTAAATCGTAAGTACATTATATTATTTATATGCTGTAATTAGTGTTTCAAGAAAACTTTTTATCAGATAGAAAATTTTCTGAAAAGCAACGTTTTTATTCAGTTTTTCAGTTTGGATTTCATTCGCTTTTTAAAATGCTATTTCGTGTAAAACAGGAAGTGAGATATAGCTGTTAATAAAATAATTATGTCTTTTTAGTCACGAATAATAAATAAACATTTTTTCAGAAAATCTTAAAATAAATTAAGTGCAATTTCAAAGAAAATCAGTCTTATGTATAAAAGTAACCAAGAAAGTTCTGTCGCTTTTTGCGTAGGTCTGCGATAGTTGGCCCTAACTGGCGACCGGGTTTCGTCGAGTCGAAACATATATCTCGCGTCGGGATGTTGAAGTACCACCGCGTAGCAGCGACCAGCGAGAACTTCGTCTTGGTCCGCACTTCTCAGATTCTTCGCGGAGAATCGTGAAGGGACCAACACGAACTGTCGCCAGTCATGTGCATGCGGTTATTATTATATATTATTTTTTGCTGACGAATTGTTTCTAAAGTGAGCTCCGAGGGTCAAGAATAACCTCTGCCTCAACATCATGACGTGAAAAATCTTGAGATAAGTGCGATAATTGTATGAATTTAGATGACAACTGTGGTCGATCATTAGAAAGTGAGTATGCGAGAACTATGAAATAAAGTAAATAGACACGCGTCATTTTGTTACAAAATTACATGGCGAACACATTTTATCTAATTCCAAACAGTTATCGTCGAATATACACGGTTAAAGGAGCACTGTGATTGACCAAATTAAAAAGATCTTAACGATTTATCCCTTTACAAGCAACGTTTCCTTCATCGCCATCGTAGCGAAGTAGGAAGAACACTTGCCTAGTAATCATAAGGTTGGTGGTTTGAGTCCTCTTCGGGGTAATTTTTTGGTACTTTTTAAAAGTGTTTTTTAGACTCACCTTAATGTAACTAAATCACACATATAACCGATTTAACATTTTGGGGGAGTAATTTTGTGGTTCATTGGCGTTTTGTCGCATCTCTGCCGCTGGTGGCATAATTTTCAAAACGGTAGAGGGGCCACCGGGGATCGTCGCTGCGGCGCCGCCAATGTTTGGCGTGATGTCGCTAATTGCCCATTTGTGGTCCACCGACGCTTACGGCATGGGGACAATTCAGTGTGAGTGGCGAAACCATTCAGCAGCACCTTCAACTGAGGAAACACTAGAAGTTGGGTCGATGGGTCCCACATAACTTGATTCCGGGTCAAAAGGCAACGCAAGCAGACACCTGTGTTTCTTTGCTGTCTCGTCTGAGGAAGGAGCCATTTCTGGACAAGGTGTTGTCATGTGATGAGAAATGGGTCCTGTACGAAGTTCCACGGCGCCGTCATAATTGGTTAGCATCCCATGAACGGTTCCAAGACAGCCGAAACCAGTACTACACCAGAAGAAAGTCCTCCTGTGTGTTGATGAACTGCTCGTGGCATCGTGCATCGGGAACTGCTACCAGCTGGTCATCGCATCAATCCAACTGTGTACTGTCAGCAGTTGAGCCGTGTTCAAGAGAAACTCAAAACTCCCAAAGGGGTCCTTATGTTACAGGACAACGCTAAGCCCCTCGTGGCAGGATGACCCGGGACACCATTTTACGTCTTGGATAGGAAACACTATTGCATCCGCCATACTCCCTGGACATTGCACCGTCCGATTATCATCTGTTCCCTTCCTTGGACAATCACTTTAAAGGATGCCAGCTCAAATCCCAAGTAGAGGTGCAAAATGCACTTGATAACTTCTTCACTTCACGGAACACCAACCTCTACCGCGATGGAATAAATGGCCTTCCAGAACGTTTGCAGAAGGTTGTCGATCTATTCTTGATCTTCCAGATACGTGTTAGGTGACATATGAATGTCCGGAGGTGGTGAGTGAGAAAGCGATAGAACTTTCTTGTTTACCTATATAGATCGGTTCTGTGTATTGAAATAGTTATGCACAAAGGTATAATGTTTGGTCGGGAGCAGTAGTTCTTGGTTAAACATAATACAAACTATCTGTAATATAATTTATGAAATTACTATTATTATTATTATTATTATTATTATTATTATTATTATTATTATTATTAATAATATAATAATAATAATAATAATAATAATAATAATAATAATAATAATAATAATAAGCTAAAACAGTGTTTTTAGTTTTCCGGAAGGAAACCAAAATTTTCCAGTTTTTTTCAGGCTTCAAAAACACTAGCTGTAACACATTTTTTTTTAGATTGTAGCTGCCCCCCTTCAAAAACGACGGGCCCCTCCTACAGAAACCTGCTGGCTACACCCCTGGTCTTAGGTGACATATCGATGTTCTAAGGTGATAGGTCAAAAAGCGACAGAACTTTCTTCGTTAATTTTATATATACATACTATGTAAAACTACTGTATAAGTTCTAGTATCTGGAGTTCGGGAAGTCGGAATGTCAAAATTCCTTAAGATTCATGTTCCTCGTGCTCTACTTTACAAAATATATAAAAATCAGGTGGGGTCCAGTTTGCTTCCCTGCAACCGAAAAGTACCTTGGAAGTGTCATCAAAGAAGTAACTAAAAAAAAAGTGCAAATGATCCCAGCAGTATTTGTAACACACAAGTTCACATCAGTACTTACGGAGTTCTAAACCGTAAGAAAGTGGGAGGAAACGGGAGCAAATAAAAAAAAGTTGAAACACAGACATAAATCAATACAATTGTCTCGATCGATAGATGCTTTCACAATTGTTAAAAGGTGTAATTAAAAACATTGGTTTCGGTTTTGAAAACCGCATTTGCGGTTTCGGTTTTGAAAACCGCTTTTGCGGTTTCGGTTTTGAAAACCGCATTTGCGGTTTCGGTTTTGAAAACTGCTTTTGCGGTTTCGGTTTTGAAAACCGCTTTTGCGGTTTCGATTTTGAAAACCGCATTTGCGGTTTTCGGTTTTCAGAAAACCGGTTTTCTCAAAAACCGAAAACCTTAAATGTCACAAAAATTCAACAGCACTAGTGTTGAGTGTTACTTGTAGCGGTGTTGCACCAACACGAAGAAAGTAACACAGTGTGTAGTGTTAATTATTTTATGTTAATATTACACCATGTCAAGTTTTAATATAACACAGTCTCTGTGTTACTTCAACATCATTTTCTAAATATTTCAACACACAATCTGTGTCATAATTCAATGTGTGTCAAAGCCGTGTAAGTAACGCCATTTTGGTGTTAATTCAACACTCCCTGTGTTAAAATGCAAGGTCAGACCACTAGATTAACACCATTTTTGGTGTTAGTTCGACTCCACTTCTGTGTTACTACGACAGCTATTTCGGTGTTAAAATTAACTTTGTGTGCGGTATTGATGTAACCATTTTTCTCTGTTGGAAAACCATGTGTGTGCATGCTTACGCTTACCGAAGATTCTAATTTTAAAATAAGAATAGTAAACTACAGAACACTTCATATAGAAAATCTTCATTAAAAAATTTTGTCGGTGCGAAACACAACTTTCACTAACATCTTGTTCAAGAATTATAGGAAACTCTTACCTATATCCTTATAATGTTTGCCTCTTAATCGTGATTCTACTTGTTTTCCGCCATTTTTGAAGCACAGTCCCCAGTGTTGACTCGTGAGCTCTAGTGTAGTGTAGGAGTGATACTGTAATACGGTGTTGTTTCTCGCTGTTGACATATTTCTTTAGAAACATTATGTAAAACAATTGAAAACACATCGAATGGTTTGCATGTTGAAATTTTGCGTATACCTGGATTTGTTTAAGTATTTCTTTCTACTGTGTTTGTCTGTAGCTTCAATTCATAAACCTTTATAATTAGCTGCCCAAAATATTTGGGAATCACGCAGAAAACAACATCGAAGATTCTACACTTGTATTAATTTAACAACAGACTGTGTGTCATTTCAACTACCGGCATTTGACACACAACTCCAAATGGAGAGTGAGTTGTTCTAACCACTTGTTTGTGTTATATTTTATCACAATCGTGTTAACACAAAGGCATGTCGTTGAAATAACAACGATTGTTTACAGTGTATACGCAATCAGTACACATGATTTCCCTGATGCTGTTATCACGATAACATCGAGTTTGATCGAAATTTTTATAATTTCAAAGATCATACATTTTATTATTAAAAGTGAATGTCACCCGGAAAAATACCAAAGTGAAAAATAAGTTACTATTGGTTTGGTCAAAAACAGGTAGAAGGACACCAGGAACTGAATAATACCCATACGACAAAACAATTTCGTCAGTGAAAGTGTAAAAGCTGAGTTTTCCATGCATACGTCACAAAACTATTATTTGATAGTCTAGAATGTACTGGCCCGGAAGGACATGAGAAAGAAAAATAACAAATAAGGCAAATATAAAAACTACTGGTTTCTAAAACCAGTGTGTTCAGTTTGGTTCAGTCTCAGATCGAGTCTCGGTCGGTCTTGACTCGCATCTGTAAACGCGGTTTAGTCTCGTCTCGAGTATACGCGAGAGTCTCGTCTTAACGCTTCTAGGTTAAGTCAGCAGTATTGATGGATCTGAACATGTAAGTTGTATATTTTATGGTTTTTCTTAATTTCACACATCAGTATGGTCAGGCAATGCAATTCTCACAGTCCTCGTAACCGAAGGTTATGATAAACCGAGTAGTAGTATAATAACAGTAGCAATTATAATAAATAATAGCAGTATTCCATTGTAATGCTATACACTCTTTGATTTGTATATCAATCTATGTATCGCTGATGGATAATTACGTCTGTTGTTTAAAACATTGAGATAATGCTAATAATCTATTTACAAGTGGGTGACTCACATATTAATCCGTAGTCATTATCGGGTATAGAATAGCCCTGTAAGAGTCACACCCACATCTTGTGTAGATAAAATCACATAATAAAATGAGATAGCAAAAGGTAGATTATTGAGTAGTCATTGTTTCGCATGAATAACTATAACCCCTTTCTCCCACGTAAGGTTAAATGAATATTAATATTCACATTGTAAGTAAATACTATATTACCGAGGTAAGCACAGATATGTGATAGGTATGGATAAATAGATACTATCTAACCTCATACTATTAATGGGGTATACTCATAGAATAATCTCTTATCTGTGATACAGAGCACAATTAATTTGTGATATGGCTCCCCGGCGGGCATTATGATCTCATCTGTTTCTTTGTGTGTCAGTGACCGACTGTTGGTCACTGACATACGTAGTTCATGCTCCATTTTTCGATTCTGAGAAATTCACTTACAGGAAAGAAAAATGTGTTTCCGATAAATATATACATGTATTGTAGTTATTTATCCGAAATGTAACGCGAAAAAAGTAACGCAAACTATGTACGTTACTTAAAAATTTGTAACGCGTTACCGTTACAGTTACTTTGGGAAAAATGTAACGCGTTACTTGGAAACTTTACTTAAAAGTAACGCGTTACTTGCGTTACGTTACTTCCCAAGACTGGGTAAAGATAAGGTACAGATAAACGGAAATCGTTAAGCATGATAAAAGAAAGATAGTATAAGGTGCACTTGACGCAATAACTCAACAGAAGAGCTGTTAGAAAGACGAATGCAGTTATGTTCTGCCTAGAGGCTGCTCTAGCCCTTTGGAGTTTTAGTACCTATTTTAGGTAGTAAAGTAGTGTCTTCACTATCCGATTAAAAAAGAAACAATAAAGCTTTTTAATTCGTTTTTTTTTTTCAAGTCTAGAGGCATTGCAGAACACGTTACGTATAGTTTCACGCCTTTCTGTGTCGAGACACGGGAGATGATGACGTGATTACTTTTTAAAAATATTTTTTGTTAAGCCTATTTTTATTTTATTTATTTATTTATTTATTTATTTGGTGGGCTTACTTTTGCACCTAGAAGATTGAAATTTTGCACAAACATTCAGCCCACCGAGTAGTATTTATCAGATTTTTTCAGATCTCAGCATTAACACAGGGGAATCCAGAGGAGCAAATGGGTAAAGAATATATATATATATATATATATATATATATATATATATATATATATATATATATATATATATATATATATATATATATATATAATACAGTGGCGTATTTAGGGGGGTGGCTTCCGGGCTTAAGCCCCCCCCCCCGAAATCTTACTTAGTATAGTAAAGTAAATGAAATATCTTGCATAATTTTCACATTTCCAGGCAAGCCCCCCACCCCGAAAGTTAGCAAAGCCCCTCCCGAAACAAAATCGTAAATACGCCACTGTATATATATATATATATATATATATATATATATATATATATATATATATATATATACAAGGGATTGACAAAAAATCTAAAAACACTTCATACATGACATGTAAGTTTGGCCCTCCACTCTACAACATGTGCTGCGGTTGCCGATCGGTTTTTATTTTTAACGTGTCATGTGGACCTTCCTCTTCCGTCAGCAGTAACCAGTTCACCTGTGAGTGTCGTGGTATGAAAGTGGTGCGGTAAAATGGGTGACCTGACAGACTTCCAAAGAGGCATGATCGTTGGTGCTCGTCTGGTTGGAGCTTCAGTGGCAACAGTGGCAAACATTGTGGGGGTGTCGAAAGGCATTGTGTCCAATGTCACGAAGGCACACAATTCATGGGGAAACGACGTCTGCAAAGCACAACAGTGGTCGAAAGACAATCCTGTCAGATAGGGACCGGAGGGCAGTAGTAAATGCGAAGAGGCGTATCCAGTGGTGCAAGGACCACAAGGCGTGGACTCATGAGCAGTGGAAACACGTAATGTGGTCCGATGAATCGACCTTCACCTTGTTTCCAACAACCGGTCGTGTTTACGTTGGAGAACACCGTCGCAGGTCTATGATACAGATTGACTGTCTACTCCCAACTGTAAAGCATGGGGATGGTTCTGTTACAGTATGGGCAGTGATATCATGGTTTTCTGCAGGTTCCATCATAGTCCTGAATGGAATGATGAATGCTAATGCGTATGAGGCCATTTTGGGGGACCAGGTTCTACCCATGGCCCAATTATTGTTCCCTGATGGTGATGGCATCTACCAAGATGATTTGGCAACCTGTCACGGTGCAAAAACGGTGAAATCATGTTTTGAGGAGCGTGACCAGGAGCTATCACACCTCCCCTGTGTCCCACAATCACCAGATCTGAACATCATTGAGCCATTGTGGTCTGAGTTAGGAAGGCGTGTTCGGTCTCATTACCCTCCACCAGCATCCCTTAAGGAACTGGAGCATGTTTTGGAGGAACAATGGTCCAAAATTCCACACACCATGATTCAGGAGCTGTATACGTCCATTCCACGTCGGATCCAAGCTGTTTTAGATGCAATAGGAGGCCCCACACCATACTAGGTACGATTTTCACACTTTTGCAAACGTTTTAGATTTTTTTGGGTTCCAATCCTCTCTCTCTCTCTCTCTCTCTCTCTCTCTCTCTCTATATATATATATATATATATATATATATATATATATATATATATATATATATATATATATATATATATATATATATATATATATATATATATATATATCTTTTTTACCAAAAAATCCTACTTTTCGCGATTTTCACGCCTCATATGCATGATGGAGACATATGTAAATGGTGCCGTTTGAAAGACAGTTCAATTCTGAAGAGAATGATGTATGAACCATGATCCTAGGATAAATAGGGATGTCTCAGGAAATGTCTACCCAAGATCCTGGTTTATACGGGAATCTGGAGTATTGTGGGTATATTATTTTTTGGTTGGCTTACTTTTGCATCTAGAAAATTGAAATTTTCCACAAACATTCAGTCCACCGAGTTGTATTTATCAGGTTTTTTTCAGAACTCAGCGTTAACACAGGGGGTACAGAGGGGCAAAAAGGTAAAAAAAAAAAAGATATATTTTAACCAAAAATCTCCCTTTTTCGCGATTTTTCCGCCTCAGATACACAATGGAGACATGTGAATGGTACTGTTTAAAAGATAGTTCTATTCTGAAGAGAATGATGGACGAACTAGACCTTAAGGTAAATTGGATGTTTCAGGAAATTTTTACCTGAGATCCTGAAAAACAAATTAGTCAAACCTATTTTGATTATTTTATGGCGGGCTTACTTTTGCACCTTGAAGATTGAAATTTTGCACAAACATTCAGTTCACCGAGAAGTATTTATCAGTTTTTCCTCAGATCTCTGTGTTAACAGAGGAGGGGTCCAGAGGGACAGAAAGATAAAGAATATCGATATTTTAATTTTACAAAATCTCTTTTGCGCGATTTTTCTCGCCTCAGGTACATGATGAAGAGAGGGAAATGATAAAGTTTGAAATGATGTTCTATTCTGAAGAGAATGAGTTACAAAACATGATCCTAGGATAAAAAGGGATGTCTCGAGATTTCTTGTTTTTTTAACTTGAGATCAGGGTCATTTGCGGTAATCTGTGGCATTGTGGGGATCATTGGTAAATATTATCCCCGCCCCTTAATATTCAAGATAGAAGCTTGAAATTTTGTACCCGCATTTAATACACTCCTTAGTATTTTTCAGTTGACTTTCAGGTTTCTGCGTTAACACAGGGGGTCCAGAGGGGCTCAAAATTTGAAAAAAATATTCAGAGAAGAATCACAATTTCTCTCAAAATTTCCTGCCTCATGGACATGATAAGGAAATGTGTATGGTATCGTTTGAAAAGTTGCTCTATTGTGGAGAAAAAACGAGGTATGAGCAATGATCCTACCGTAAATAGGGATAGGATGATGCTGTAGCCGTTTGATTGCAAGTCTATAATTTACCTTTAAAAAAGAAGAACTATGCCAATGGAGACATGGTGAACCCTGTTTGTGAAATAGTATCAGTCTGCACGATATGATGGGACAATATGAAGCACATGTACTTGCAAAGGATAGGTGTGGAGGAACTGTAGATCGAGATGGTCTGGAGGAACAGTGTAGCAATATAATGTAAAGAGAAGATGAAGCCGAGTATTATAGTATCATACAGATGTGTGAAGCAAGACAATGCGATGTTTAAAGCCATAAAAATTCATTTCTCTCGATTCTCTCTAAAACTATGCTTAGACATTTTATTCTATTTTGTTTTAGCACGATCAATTATTGTATGGTTTATCTTTGATAATATTATGGTTAAACAAAAATTAAAATAATAGATTTAATGTATTTTTGGTCTTTACCTCGTTAACCGTACAGCTACTGCTGTCTGGTTAGTATCATAATGAAAAGCTTGATTAGCGTATTCTGCAGTAACAATTTCAACTTAAGCCTTTAACTGGTTATGACGTAGTGGGTATGACGTCATGGCATATGTGCAGTGTAAACGGCTACGACGTAGTACTACATCTTGACTAAAAAATCACTAAGGTTCAGTGTCAATGACGAAGGTCTCTCTTGAAAACTTTTCTTCTTACATTTAAATCGGAAACAAATCAATAGATAGCCCTGCATGCCCATAATGCGCAAACGACATTGGCGTTTGGAATAACACATGGACATTATTGTTCGTAAGAACAACATTGCTGCTGCTGTAATAAAAGAAGCACAAACTGCATTTCAAAACAGTAGCAAACGCCTTTGCTGAGGCTTGGACGGACGTCTTCGTAACGATTTTTTTTAAAAATTGTTGTGTGCTATTGTTGTTTGTGTGAAACATACATCATTGTTTCATAATTCTACAGTTCTTGTGGCTACGACGTAGTACTACGTCTGCCACCTGAGAGTACACATTTCCAGAAAATTGTACCAGTTAAAGGGTTAATAAGTGTTAATAAGTGTTAATAAGGGTTAATAAGTGTTAATAGGGGTTAATAAGTGGTATGATTCTCGTACTGCATCAACTTTTGGGGTTACAGGGAAAAAAAGTTCTTAAAAACTACGCCTGAAGATTTACACTCAGCCGTACCATTTTGTGCAGCCCAATGAGATCTATCGATTAACGTGCATTGCGATTGGACAGTCCTTTTTTCTCGTTAAATACCAATAATAGTCTATTGTAGAGAATAGAAAACTTTCTACAAATGAGATCATTATATAGAAACTTCAATATCAACCATTCTCTTTGTACACAATTTTGTCTAGGCCTCTCTTAAAATTTCATATAATGTTATCTTTTCTTACATTTCTAATCTAATTACCATATTCTATTTAAAAATGTCGAATTACAATTTTCCTTCCCATTTTGAGTGGTAGTAATATGCCTTAATAGTGTACCCTTATTAATTAAGTGAAATAGTGGCTCCGTGTAGTGTAGCCTCTAAAGCTCTCGTCTTTGATGCGAGCTGACCCGGGTTCGACTCTCGGTGGGGGACACTGGGTCGAGAAAGTGTGAAAACTTTTTCAGGTCAATCATGCTGAGTGAGGTTTTCCTGGATTTTCCTCATTCATACCAGGCAAAGGCCGGAATTGTACCTTTCACACCGTCCCAGGCCGGTTTCTTCCTTCCCTTTCCTCGAATAGTGTGATCGCCTCGGGACGTCATTCCTCGTACATGACTAACTAACATGGCCATAGATGTCGAAATTCCAAAAATCTGGTTTCTAATTACTAATTAAGTACCCACGTAAAATAATTGAAAATTGCAAAAACTCCTCCGTCGTATTGTTAAGTGTACTGAAGTAATTTTGTTTAATCTTGAACTTAGTCTTCTTTAAGCCAGTGATCCCCAACCGATTGTCGCGCAGTTCCATACGGTGTGTCCCGGAATGTTAGAATTTAAAAATCAGGGAGCATTTTATAGTTAAAAGTTAGTTTTGAGTCAAACTGTGCCAATCAACGTCTCCAGCGGCTTCAACAATCCTCAGTATATCAGATTATATAAACTCATTACTTTATTGAAATCTATAAGCTTGCACTCCTATAATTTATAATTATTATGATCATCATAGTATTCTGCCAGTATTGGCAAGCACTTGCCGCAACTGAAAAGTTTCCATACTCTACTCTACAGTCTTCCGGTAAACTCTTTATTTTCACGTTCAACTTTTCTGTTTAGGTATCTTCCATTAATTGTAGTCTTCTTCGCCTCCTCCCTATCTTTCCTGTCACCATACTCTCCAGCATGTACCGGTACCTCATGATACAGTTCGTTCTTAGCCAATGCCCCTAGCATTCTTCTTCTTCTTAATAATATCTAAAATTGTTCTTTTCTCCCCCACCATTTTTAACACACTTTTATTCGCTTTCCCCTTACCCAGTTAATTCTTTCCGTTCTTCTTTACACCTACATTTCGAAAGCTTGCAGTGGTTATTATTATTATTATTATTATTATTATTATTATTATTATTATTATTATTATTATTATTATTATTATTAATTATTTTGTTTTTGTAATGAACTGGGCTTTTAATAATTTGATTTTACTAATTTTCTCTTCACATTTATCTAAATGTCGCTTATTTCGTGAAAATTAAACTTTGTTAAACAGTAAACTCCAGTTTATCCGCAGACTATGGTGACGCGGCAACAGCAGCTAAGCAACTTTCGTAGATACTCCGCAAAAATTGTCGAAAAAGGACACAAAAATGTTTCTGAACGAGTTTTTATTTGCAGTAGGGGACCCACACACAACTAATAAAAGTTAATAAATAGTAGGTCTACTTAATAACGAGTAGTTTTCTGTACATACACGTTCATTGATTAACTTTTACATAAAATTTCGGTCAACTGTTTTTGTTATTTCGTAATAAAACATCTCTTCCTTGTTTGTGATTGAAGTTTTTTTTTACACATATTTCGTCATAAAATGATGCATCATCGCAAAAAAAAGAAGAAAAGGAAGACCACGGATAATCCGCAAAGAGGGTAATCCATCCGCGGATAATCAATAGTTTACTGTATATAATTTTAGTATATAAAAATCATGTTTTTAAAAGTAAGATTAAATTCATGTATGATATAACCCCGATTGTATGGTTACAACAGATCATTGCTTACTTCTGCTGACGAACTTGACTGTACTGATAACGTAACCAGTTGACCAAGTTCTTCAAATACTTTCAGAATGTGGAAATTTATTTCAAGAACTTTCTAAAATCGATATTATAAGTCTTCTTTGCTGAAGAATTTGGCTGTATAGATAACATTACTTATTTGAACTCGTTCCGAACTTGGCTTCTTTTTGACACGAAGTGTTTTGGATTAGGATACATATATTTTTCTTCGAGTTCCCAATTATCCCCACTGTTCGGGGTTGAAATAAGTCAAGATCCAAAGAGTGAATTTAGCTTCCTAAACTTTAAAAATATATTCCAGGATAAATTTCGTAGAAATTCTCTGGGTTTTTATAAAGTATTTTTTAAACATAAAACTTACCCATATTGTTTGGTGTTAAAATTGGTCATAGGTAAGAGGATAAATTCACCCGTCTTGAAAGATTAATTCCCGGATAATATCAGGTATGCCTATTCTGCATGTTAGAGTATAAAGCGTACTGATTTCGTAGCTGTGTACAGTGTGTTTGAAATGAAATGGAAAATTAGGAGCCCACCTTACGTATTCTTCAAAGTGGAATTTCTTAAAATTCCGTTTTATCCACTCTCAGCCTATTTGTATAAACTTTGGAAATTCTTAAGTCCAGTGTTAATAAGTTACTTAAGATTCTACTTTAACACCAACTTTTATGTATGTGTTTGAGGTTGTACGTTTACCATGCCTTTCAGATACCAGAGACCACTTCTTTAAGAAATTCGGAAATTATATTATAGGCCTACAAATTGTTCCCATTTCTCACTTTAGAAGCGGATTTTTTTTTTTTAAATTCTGAAACTCGTTTTACCTTATTTCTCTTAAAGTATTAACATACCTACTGAATTTCACACGTCATAATTAACCACACTGTAAACAATTACTGTCACATTTACTGACCGATTAACTCAATTCTGGCTGCCAACCCATTACCCTAGAAAATTACGGTATTAGTGTTAAAGTTAAGGTAATAGAGCATAAATACGTCCTTTTTATGGGCTTAATCCATAATTTTTACATTAATACCATCAATTTTAGAGTAGTCAGTTGGCAGCCAGAACTGACGGTAATCGGTCGGTAAATGTGACCATAATTGTTTACAGTGCATGCTATTCGTTTACATAATTCTTCTAAAATAAGAGTATCAATTGTGTGTAAAATGAATATGTTACGAAAATGTTACGAGTAGATAGCACCTTGAACTGTACATAAAAGTGTTTCGAAATTGATTGTAAAATTATACGATGAAGACCTTGTAAGGAGTCTGTAAACATGTATTTCTCTTAGCAAATTGAGGTTGAAATATATTTTTGTTTCATTTCACTTTTACGTCCCACATTTTTTTCTTGTAGATTAATGAATGGTGAAAGAATAATATGCCTACTTAACATGCATTAAATTACCTCATTGAGGACGTGGAAATAATTCTTGACGATATAAAACATAAAGCTCTTAAAATAGAGAAAGATTACAATAATGTTCAAATACTTTCCGAGATAAAACATCACTTCCACACTTTTTTGAGACGGGACAGCCTCATGTCTGGTAGACAACTCTACTCAACGAGATTGAGATAGGTAACGCTACTGAATGAGATTCAGGTAGGCAACTCCACTCAACGAGATTCTGGTAGGCAACTCTACTCAACGAGATTCAGATAGATACGGCAGCTCAGTGATAAAACGCTTACCTCGATGCAAGGGATTCCTGATTCGATTCCAGACGATATGAGTTTGGGTGAACAACATCGTGACCATGGGTTTTCTTGAGGTTATCCTATTTTCTTCGACATTCTTATTCCATCAATTTCTTTTATAAACATTCACTTTCATTAACCACCCTTCTCCTTTAGCTTAAAGGACATAACTATGAGACGTTAATTAAAGAAATTATGAACGAGACTGGAATCCATGACAGACAGGTCTTGATCGATAGTCATCCCTTGAAAGTACATGTACTATATTTTTGATTTATTTTAAACTTATGGCAATATGAAAAGAGTTGCAGACATTCTTTGTGCCTACATCACTACTGTTAAAAAAAAAAAAAAAAAAATCTAACAACTATATACTATTGAAAATATTTCAGTATGTCCCTGTCTATGGCTAAACTAATGGTTTGCCCACGTCCTTTTTAAAAGATAAATGGGAAACAAATATTACTTACAAGATAATTATCGTTCAACTATTTAACTAATAAGCTGTGTGTACGAGAGATACATTATCAAACACTTTCATTCTAGATACAATCCAACAAGATAAAATCTTTCGGAGTACTATATACACTAGGAAAGGTTAATATATATTTAAAATAAAAAATAAAAAATAAACCGAGTAACCCAACAAAGTCAAAAGATAGATGTGATGTCTATGGATGCTTTGTTTAGAAAAGATATAGCCGAACAGAACTAAAGCCTTCTCACACATACTTTTACGTCGTTTTTCTGTAGACAATTATTGCCAAGAGGTGCTTAGCCTTTTACCTTAGCATACAGGAACGGAACGTGCTTCGAATTAGGAAAACGCTTGCATATACAGTGTGTGTGTATGTATATGTGTGTGCGAAGAAGGTCTGAGCAAGCAAGTGATGTCAATGGCATCTTGTAACGCGACCACCCTTTGGGTCTTCTTTTTTAAACGACCTCCAAAATTGGTCATCGCCTTCTACCGCCCCTTTTTTTCTTTCTTTTTTTTCCAAAAGGGCGTGGTGGTGTTAGAAAAAAGTTATGAAAAAAAAGAAAGAAAGCAAAACATAGGAAAATAATAATAATAAAAAACAGATTTGATGCTATACCTAAAACTTTTTTTTTTCTTTGTATCACTTCGCTTTAGCAGGCGATACTTTCGGTTGTTCTGTGCATAAGCAGTGTGTTAACCTATAACAGAAATATATATGTAAAAGAGGAACAGGCTGTTGTTTATTAACGTCGAACATTTTACTAGTACACTCTGTCAATGTCTATTGGAATTAATATTGACCAATACCTCTTTATTTATGTGACACGCACAAAAGAGACAAATCATGTTTTCTCTTCGTTTTATTTTTTTTTATTATTAGTAGTACAAGCGTTGTTTTTTTTTTTAGTATTAGTTCTTTTTTGGTACTTTCTTTTTATGGGCGTTCATAAGTGTCCAGTATATATAATGCCAGCAATTCAATAGTACGCTTGTGAGATGCTCTGATATATCTATGTAACATGTATAATTTACATTAGCTTACAAAAGGTTAAATAAATGCTGTTTAACACTTTAGCTGGAAAAAGGATTATGTTGTTTACATGTTAGAGATAGTGATATATATGAAAAACAATATAATGCTTACACATAAGGTTATCATTACGGGCGTACATATTGTTGCTTTTAAGTAGGGAAAGGGGAGGCTTGGCCAGCACATTACTTTTTTTTAGAAATGAAATGAAATCTTTGAGTTTTACGTCCCACGCTTATGCGGGATAGGCTAAAGGAGACGGTGATAATGAGAGATGAGTGAAATGGTGGAATGAAGAAAGTGGGAGGAAACGGGAGAACCCCGAGAAAACCCACGAGCACGGTGTTTGTCCACCACAAAGTTCACTTGGCGGGGGCTGGGATCGAACCCGGGACCCCAAGCACCAGAGGTGAACGCTCTACCACTGAGCCACCGCGCCCCCCACTAGAACTCGTAGCTTCTTAATATTATGTTACGGCTTAGAAATCACACCGTTTTACGGTCTTCTTTAACACAATATATAAGTAAAACACAAAATCATGAGATACAAAAAAATTGCTAACTGATCTGCAATAAAACTCCTCGTTATAATAAACAAATACATACATAAAGAGAAAAAAATAATAATACAGTAGAAATTCTACATGTTAGTTTTGAGTATTTATTTCTATCATATATTTTTTAAATGTTTTACTTTCCTATAAGAAAGTAGTTTGGGAGTGCCAAGGGGACAATTACAAACATAGTACAGACATATATGTTTTTTCCACATTACATTTCTATTTAAAAACTATGACCTGATATTTTTCTTACATTCATCTAAAAATTATCAGAATCCTTTTGCGACACGAGAGGTCCATGAAGAGCATGATATAATAACATTCAAATCATAATCACTTTGGAGTATATTTGCGTAATGACTTGTGATTCTTTAAACGTTGATAAATGCTCTTCATTAGATTGGTATAACCACACTGAATAAATAATGTTTAAAAAAAAACGAATTTAAGAAGAAAACGAGGATAACATATTTTTTTGTAGGGAACATCATGTCAAGACGGTGGTGTCAATCGTAATACAGGGTGAAACACCCTTATTTCCTGTAGTGACGTACGTCAGCAAGTGAGAGCGGCGCTTACGGTGTTCACTTTATCAATTTATAGATTATTATTCTTTGAAACATGCAACGTGTGATTTAGTGTCTTTAATGTCGTGTTTCTTGTCTCGTCTCGAAGTTGAAAATTTACTTCTCGTCTCGCTTTTGAAACAAGACCAGAAATTTCTGCTCTCATGGACATTATGGGCCTTATGCAGAGTCGTCCTGAAGAGTGATTAGTGCTATACTAAAGCGTTCCACTAACATATGTTGCCTGCAGTAGTCAGGTCTTTAGTATGACGCAAATCACACATCAAAACGACTCTGCATAAGGCCCTATATGTTTATAAATGAATAACGTATATTCAGTATTTTAATAAAAATGATATATATGCAATATTTTAATAAAAGACAACATGTATGTATTCAGCATGTTAATAAGGGAATAACAATTATTTAGCTTATTTATGGAACAATAACGGACATGAAGCATTTCGATGTAAGATTAATAAAATAATAACATACGTTCAGTACTAAGTGAAAGAATAACATACGATCAGCATTTTCATAAAAGAATAACGGTATGAGCACCATTTCAACGAAAGAACATACATATACAATGTTAATAAAATGATAACTTATATTCACACACACTCACTGTATGGCCTATGGAACCCAGAGGTTCAATGCCACGTTCACAAAAGCTTTCCTTTGACTTCTGTCCTTACCCAATTGGATCTAGTTTCTAATTTGTATTCCTATTTTTGTGAGATCCATCTTAATAGTGTCCTGCCATTTGCGCATAAGTATATATATCGAGAATGCAGGAATAGAAGAAGATATAAACAGCAGAATTAGCAGTGATTGGAACAAAATAGAGAGAAACGGCAGGAGAATTGTGTGACTGTAGATTACAAATACGTCTTAAAGGAAAAGAAGAGAGAGGAACAGAAGTTGCATGTTGCGGAGATGAAAATGTTGCGGTGGATGTGTAGAGTGACACTGAAGGACAAAAGTATGAATGAAGTGATCCGGAGAACATTAAAGGTGAGACCAGTTGTAGAAAAACTGCGAGAAAGAAGGCTGAGGTGCTTTGGGCATGTAAGAAGAAGACGTGTGGAATACATAGCTCACCGAGCGGGTGCTATGGAACTGAATGGGGAACGAGCCTGAGGCCGGCCAAACAAGAAGTGGGGAGATTGGGGAACGGACAGAAAGGCAGGAGGACAAAATGGCAGGGGACATAATGGCAGGACAAAATGGCAGAGGACAAAATGGCAGGGGACAAAATGGCAGGCGCACGAAATGGCAGGGTACAAAATGGCCGGCGGAATAAATGGCAGGAGGACATAAAGGCAGAAAGTATAATTTGAATTCTCGGGTTTTAAACTATTTTGTTCCTTACTTGGTAAATGAAGATTTCAACATAAATTTTCGATTTATTCATTATGTTCCAAAATTCGAACTGCTAATAATACGAATTAAGAGAGTGCCACCAAGATTTCCGCCGGAAGTTTGGAATGCTCATGAGGCAATTCTGTCTAACAACCCTCGCACAAATAACTTATGTTAGGGGTGGAATATTAAGTTTTTTCATTTGGTTGGACACAATCACCCAACGGTATGGAAACTCATACAAAGCCTCCAGAAAGAAAATTCCACCGTTCATTCTACCATTTCCTAGTGCGAAAAAGGACAATACCCCATCAAGAAAACTAAAAGGGTTTATGTTGATCTGCAACATAGATTGAGGAACCTATGTGGGGATTAAAACACAAACAAAAGATCTCTTGAGAAATTCTTGCGGGAATTGATCACAACTTGAAATTAACGACAATGTAAGCAGCTAGTCATTCTTATGACTGCAAATTGTTTTTGTAGTCTATTTTACGGTATATTTTATTATATAAAATTACCGACGGTGTAAATAATTAGCCATTCTTTTCTTAAGACTGCAGAATGTTTTTATAGCATATTCTAGGATATGTGTTATAGGATGTTCACGACACTGTAAGGAACTAGTCATTCTTACGACTGCAAAGTGTTTTTATAGTCTATATTACGATATATTTTCTTATATAAAATTAACGCCAATGTAATTATTAGTCATTCGTACAACTGCAGAATATTTTTATATTGTGTTCCAGTATATGTGTTATAAGATGCCGATAGCTAGCCCAAAAATGTAGGGTGGATTCAGCTGAAGTTAGGGGGGGATCCAACCATGTTATAGTTCATCACCATATTATAGTTCATTTTGCAAGCCTACCATGAAAATTTTAGGGAGCTGCAAAAATTTAGGGTGGCCCGGCCCCCCTAGACCCCACCTGGATACGGGCCTGCCTGGTATGTAATTAGTCATTCTTACAACTGCAAAGTGTGTTTATAGTCTATATTATAATATATTTTGTTATATAAAATTAAGGACTATGTTCTAGTCACTCTTACGAGCGCAGAGAGTTTTTACTAGTGCTGTCGAAACCGGTTTTTGAAACAACCGAAAATCGTTTTTGCTGTTTCGGTTTTGGAAACCGCTTTTGTTGTTTCGGTTTTGAAAACCGCATTTACGGTTTCGATTTCCAAAACTGCATTTGGGGTTTCGATTTCCAAAACTGCACTTGCGGTTTCGATTTTCAGAAAACTGGTTTTCTCAAAAATCGAAAACCGCAAATGTCACCAAAAAATCGACAGCACTTGTTTTTACAGTGTATTCTAGGATACGTGTTATAGGATGTTCACGACACTGCAAGTAACTAGTCATTCTTACAACTGCAAATTGTGTTTATAGTCTATATTACGACATATCCTATCCTAACTATATATAAAACTACATGAGCTGACATAAATTATTGTAGGGCTACAATGATTAAATTTGGCATGATTGTAGCTTTCCGGAACTAACCCACAGGAAAATTGCCAAAAGTGAATATTTATAACTTTAGGGGGTCTAAAGAGGGGATGAAGAATTTTCCCGCTTTCGTTAACGTTACCTAAGTGAATCATCAGAAATAAAAATTTCCAACGTTGAGTGGTTTTATGGGGAACTGAAATCTTTCCCATGTTATTTATATGGAACGTCCTCTACACCCCCAAATTTTTGAGCACTTCCTGTAGGGCTACAATGATTAAATTTGGCATGATTGTAGCTTTCCGGGACAAACCCACAGGAAAATGACCAAGAGTGAATATTTTTAATTTTTTTCGAGTCGAGACTGCCTCAAATCTTATCTCGTTCGCATCCCTAGCCTCCGGATGGGCAGATTCAGAAAACACGAAGAGCAAGTTCAAGAAATTCATTGTTGATGCAAAGGCCGATAGATAAGAAATGCGAAGCCGTAGGCAGACCTGGGGGTCTGGGGGCAGAGACCCCAGCTAGCCAAAGGCTAGTTTTGTTACATAAAATTAATGATGATGTAAGTAATTGGTCATTCTGACGACTGCAGAGTGTTCCTTATAATTTGATCTACGATATCCGTTATTATTGAGAATTAAGAAAGATGTATGTAATTAGTCATTCTTACAACTACAAGCTGCTTGTATAATTTAAAGGATATGTTATAGGAAATTAGAAAAAAAAACTTTGTCATTCCTGTAACTGTAAAAGAATTTTATAGGTCCTATAATATGTATTAATATTGAAGAACAAATAGTAACCATTCTTTCAGTTTTGTACTTACCTTGTTTGCTTTCAATCTATATTTTCTTGTAGTTAGAATTGTTATAAGACCAAGATATCAATTGGAAGATGGTTACAAAGAAATAAATTTAAGAAAAAAAGTTAAGATTTGTTAAGCTAAGTTTCAAGTTAAGTTTGGATAACTGATATTTACCCTCTTTTACGCTCTTGGTTAGCTGTATTTATATGCTTTGGACATTCGAGGCAGAAATGACTAAATCGAGAACCGTTACCCACTAACAAACACAATAGGTGAAACCTAAAAATACGAGTCCTAGGAGTTATAATTTTTGCCAAATTAACTTTCTGCCATTCTGTCCTTCTGCCATTTCGTCCGCTGCCATTTCATCCTCCTGCCATTCCGTCCGCTGCCATTTTGTCCTCTTGCCATTCCGTCCGCTGCCATTTTGACCTCCTGCCTTTATTTCCTGCCATTATGTCATCCTGTCATTCTGTCCTAAATTCTGGGAGATTGCGTTAAGAACGACATAGGCAGCGTGCTGTCACAGTGGATATGACAGTAGATGGAAACAGGTAAAACACAGCAATCTCAAAAGTCGACCTCTGCAAACTGGGAAAAAAGGATTACAAGACTATATATATCGCACAAAAACTTATAGACGGGAAACAATTGGTTGAAATATAAGTAATTTGTTATTTATTTAAACATGGTATTATATAATTGATATATTTAGTATGGAATCTAATTTTGAGGTATACACTTTGTAGTATTTGATTGTGGAACATATATTTTGTTTTACAATTTTAGATACGTAAAATTATTTACATCGAGACTTGACAAACAGATTGCCAGGATTATGTTTTGAAAATTTAGCCATTTTTTTTTTTTTTTTTAAATACTAATAACTTGTTTCATCCCACTTTTGTACCCCAAAGTCAGCGGATACTAGAAAGTTTCACATTCCCTATAATCAGTGATGTATTTGTATTAGGAGATATACTACTAGGATCATAAAAGATATGTAAGGTGAATCCAATCTGCATAGAAATCGAAAGCATCTTTAAGCTCTAGTCGTGTTGGGAGCTTCAATCTGCATAACCTTTTCTTTACAACTCTACTATCGCGTATCATTAATCACTTCTTCAACAGTTTCTAAACACTTAATTTAGTTTCGGACATGTACTAGAAGCCATTTTCTCTTCGCTATTAGCAATCAGTGACTTAAGATCTCTATCATAGGAGATCAGTGCCAAGTTTTCCAAGATAAATACATTATTCAAATGTTTAAAAGCTATTTTTATCATCCGCCATTTTACAAAGCACTTTTGTTTCTTTGTCTACTATGTTCAGTTTACGTACGTACATAATAAGTCGGTGAATCTCTTAAAAGAGACTGAAAAGAACCTTGTAACTTGTTTTGATTATAACGATGTCCTCTGCATTAAGTAAGAAAGACTAGAGAGAAGCCGAGCGATTAATAGCAATCATGAAGAACGCTTTCTCTTAAAGACATTCTCATTTCAGCGGCTGGATAAAGAATTCAAGATGGTAGTTAAGATACGAAAAATAAAGATAGTCCACTATAAATGCCTTTCGAAATATAGTGAGAGCTTACTTTTAAGATTGTGATATATAATTTACAAATATACGATATATATATTCCTACATTTTTGCCCTACCCAAATATAAAATAAACTATTTAGAGAATGCATATGGTAATTTCCTGTAATAACAATAACAATAAGGAGTAAGTTATAGTTATTGTTATGATTGTAATAAATCTCCTAAAGTCAATGCTTATCCACCCCAAAAAAGGTTAAAATTACCAACATCACAGTTTCTTCAGATCTCACGCTTGTATAAATACCGTATATAAATACAGTAGTTTATTTTAAATGTTCATATAAATATAAAATAATCCAGCCTGTATGTTCAATTCCTAAATCGCAACATTTGACTTTACTGTTGTCATATATTTATATATATATATATATATATATATATAATAACGCAAAATTTACTATACATGTATCATTTGAAATGTACTTTTTTCCACATTGGGATACAGATAAAATGGCTTACGCAATTTTATGTTCGTCGTGGCGGCTCAAGAAAAATCAAGCACAAGTCAAGTTTAGGCTTTAAATTACTTGCTATAGCTTCAGAAGTTGTTGTTTTTGAAATGATTAGTATCTGATAACGGAGATGTTTATTTAAAGAAACTAGTGGAGAATCAGATGAAAGGGAAATACCGTCTTGACTTGACTAGATTCTCCGTTTTAGAAGGATCGAAATGCACTAGTGTTGAGGATCCTTGGGTTGAAATTAGGAATAGCATTAACATTTCAGCAAATGAAATCTTGGGCTATGTAGAAATAAGAACAAACATGGTTCGATGCTTCGATCAGGAATCGACTGAACTAGAAGAGAAGATAAAGATGCCAAACTGTGTAGACTACAAAATTCGAATGTTAAAACTACACAAAATTTCATTGAGATCAGGTGAGTTACTTTTAAACCTTTTAGAACAAAGAAACATGTTTTTCTTTTGTTTTTTTTTTAATTTGCAGATAACAGTAAAAATAAAAATATTCGGAACATGTATAAAAACATTAATAAATTTGGAAAAGGCTATCAATCCCGGGCTTATATATTTAAAAAAAACGCGGACGAAACATTTCTCACGGATACGGATAATATTTTGAATAGGTGGAAAGATTTTATTGATAATTAGTTAAACAATTAGCCAAAACTAACTTTCGTTGACAATTACCTAAACACGCAGCCAAATATATATATATATATATATATATATATATATATATATATATATATATATATATATATATATATATATATATATATATATATATATATATATATATATATATCGTTGACAATTAGCTAAATTACCACTGAGTTAATCTAGCGTCATTAAGTCTAGGAGGATGAGATGAATCAATCATGTAGCCATAATGGAAGAAATTTGGAACGTTTCAAAATTCTAACTGCAACTCAATCGGAAAAAGATTATTAAGAAGACCTAGGCGCAGATGGGAGGACAATTTTAATATTGATGTAGCAGGAATAGGAATACAAAGTAGAAGCTGAATCCAATTGGCTAAGGACAGAAGACAGTTTAGAAAGCCTTTGTGAACGCAGCAGTTAACTTACAGGTTCCATAAAGCATAGGAAACGAAACGAGAATTGTTATGTTTCACGTCGTCTCGAATTTGCAAAGGTGCTTCTTGTCTCGTTTTCGCGACGATAAATTTCACTATTGTCGTGGGCAGCGTTAGCTCATCCAGGTGGTAGATCGCAAACACTATTTTGGTGTCACACAATTCATTCTATAAAAGCTATAAAATGACAAAATAATTGTACAATCATACTGCAGAACTTTCATCAATGTTTAGAGATAAGCAAGTTACTACACAATATACTCCAGTAACAAGTATAGTTTAAATGTTATTTCATCACACCCTTCGTGGACCTCTTAAGTCGTCAAAGGTTTCTGATAACTTCTGGATGAAATTATGAAAAAGTCAGGGCTTAAATTTTGTGCATATATTTAAAAATAAAACTAGACGAGAAAACTTATTTCTCGTCTCTGAATAATACTATATACAAATTTAAAATGCTAACACTTTCTTAAGATACTGTAAAAAATTATAGTATTTTCTCGGATCCAGAGCTGAACGGTATTCACCAGGTCATGGCGTATGCTGATGTAAATTTAATAGGAAATGATAGGAGAACAATAGAAAGAAACGCAGAGGCCTTATTAAACGCTTGCAGGGACATGGGTTTGGAAGTAAATGAAGGAAAGAACTAAATACATGGAAACTCGGCGGTATTGTAATGCTGCAAATTATGGATGCGTCAGAACATCAAATAATACTTTCGATAAAGTGAATACTTTCAAATATCTAGGATCAATATTAACAGACCAAAATTATCATATATCCACGAAGAAATTAAATGTCAACTAAAAGCAGGGAATTCGTGTTATTATTCTATTCAAAATCTTTTGTCGTCGCGAATTCTGTCGAAAAATTTGAAGCTTAAAATTTATAAAACAGTAATCATATCTGTTGTGCTGTATGGTTGCGAAACATAATCACTCTAAGGGAAGAACGTAGACTGAAAGTGTTTCAGAACAAGATTCTGAGACAAATATTCGGATACGAGAGAAATGGAAATCTGGAATGGCGGAAACTTGATAACGAGAAACTATATAATTTATTCCGTTTGCCAAACATTGTTAGGCTCAGGTGGGCAAGTCATGTAGTCAAAATGGAAGAATGTAGGAATATTTTCAAAGTTTTAGCTTTAAATCCAATTGGAAAACGACCATTAGCAAGACCTAAGAGCAGATGCGAATGTAGTAATAAGATGAATCTCGCAGAAATAGGAGACACTGGATCCAGTTGGCTAAGGACAGAAGTTAATGTAGAGCTCTTGTGAACGCGGCATTGAACCTTCCGGTTCGGTTCTATAGGCCATAGAGTTAGTTTTTAGTTATATAGTATTTTCTCTGTAAACACTAATATACTTGTAACTCGTAACAAATTATCTGCTAAGTATAAATATTATCAAATTAGTCATTGAAAATAAAATGAAGTTTTACGTTCGACGGTTATGGTCTGCAGACTGAGGGAGACGGGTTTTTAATGAAATTGAGTAACTGCGAAATAATTGGTGGAATGAGAATGTAGAAGGAGAGGGGAGAACCCACCAATACGTTGTTGTCTATTACAAACTTGCGTGGCCGGAGTAACTATTGAACGTTTCTTTTTAAATTTTTCAAAATATTGTAAAATTTAAATGCAAGATTACTAAAATTTATCTGCCTAATTATTTATTACTTAAGAAAATACTAAACACATAAATACACGCCTGTATTCACAATCCCATGCGCCCTGTAATTCGTTTGTACGATTTGCTGTAAACATTGTCTGTCAGAATCCTGTGTTCAAAAACTACTTTTTGTTCTTTATTTTTTTCACCTTTTGTGTTTTTAGCTCAAATACTGTTTTGTTTAATTTACTGTTGCATATTTGTCTTTAAAAAGGATATTATTATTTTCATTCTACATTTTTTTTATTACAGATAGTCACTTAAAAATGTTAAAAAACAAAGGAAAAAAGAAAAGCAAAAGAATACATACAGTATCTTGTTTTGGGACTAGAACGGACTAATTAATGATACTTAGTAATTACAGTTGGGAAAATACCAGTAATTTCGATTCACGAACTGCGTTTGTAACCCGAGTGTCCACTGTATGTCAAAATCAATGCAATTTCCTCTTGATGATGTGTTTGAATTTAGGAGAAACAGGGGTATTCACGAACACTGGGATAATGCCGACCACCCAAGTTTACGCCCAATGAAGCTTGTTAGAAAACAGACAGTTTTGCTGCATGCTAGCGGAGAGACCTGAAAAAGTGTAGCATAAATTTGATGACAGTCAGTCGAGTGGCATTGCCAAGAAGAAGACGTTTTGCTGTTTTTTTTTTTGCCGATTCACTTATAAAGTTGATACAACAATCTGGGCAACGTTAGTTGGTTCTTATCTTATCTATATTGTTACAGATGAGCCTATATATTCCCCTATATCTGAGCATAGTTCTTTGTAATCTTACCAGCCTGTATGCAATCATTAATTAGTTTCAACTTTAACAATAAAATGAAAATGAAATGAAATCTTTGAGTTTTACGTCCCACGTTTATGCCGGTTAGGCTAAAGGAGACAGTGATAATGAGTAATGAATGACATGGTGGAATGAAGAAAGTGGGAGGAAACGGGAGAACCCCGAGAAAACCCACGCACACGGTGTTTGTCCACCACAAAATTTACTTGGCGGGAGCTGAGATCGAACTCGGGACCCCTAGCACCAGAGGTGAACGCTCTACCACTGAGCCACCGCGGCCCCTCTTTTAACAATAAAATAGCCTCTCAAGGTCTCATGAGGAAATGCCAGACAGAATGTTTGCCATTACCCAGGAGTTTTCGAGATTGCTCATGGTGTGAAACAAATTGTCAATTTTTTTAAAAACAGTTTGTTTTTAATTGAAAAGTACGTAATAAGTTAATGAAATTGGTTTTTGAAATAGTCTTGGTAATAAGCGTTATTTGCTTTATTAATTAGAATAGTTTGCTATATTTATTATTTTAGGCCATTAGGAGCTTACTTTATTATTCTAGAGTCAGTAACCCTATTTTAGATATCTGATCCTTCATCATATGCTGCAATTTTTTTTTTCTGTATGTGATTCACAGAGTGTTTTACAAATTTATTTAGCCTAGTAGGGTCCATTAGTAGTTAGCCAATTTTGTTCAGCCGATTAACAGCATATGAACATTGGAATGATAAAGAATACTGTCTTTGGGAGAAAACATTAATGTGTATATCTGTGATTTCAAGAATTCCAAATAATGTTTTCATTTTAATGAATATTTTACTTAATGCACCGTTATTTCTGAATTTGTTTCATAAGAGTACATTTTGTTTAGCCTATTACCTAGTAGCTGTCATTTGTAATAGTTTCAAAGATGATGAGGTCTAGTCATGTTTCTCATTAACTTGAGTTATGTATGTTATTATAATTTTTATTAAAGATTTAAATACTAAATTACAATTTTAATATATTTTAATGCATTTCGCTTCTTTCGTTACGGAAAGTTTAAAGTAAACAGTATGTTCGAGATTACCCTGACCACTGGGGCAATCCCAAACATAGGTACAATTTGAAATCATCTCATTGATTTGTTGAAAAAAAAATGTTACTTTTGGCTTTCCTCTGCACTTTGATAAACGGGAAAACTTCATGCTTTCTATACACAAGAAATCTCTTAATTTTATCTCTAACAACAAAAGAGTTATTTATAACCAAAGCTTAAGTGTTCGTGAATACCCCGGTTTCCCCTAATAGAGCTCCCTCGTGGTAAAGCAGTTAGCGTACGCGCGTTTGGCGTGGGTGATTCGGGTTCAATTCCCGGTGGGAGCTCATGTGCTCCGGATTGCATGTTAATCAGTAGGTCCACGTCTCATATAGCCTCGCTGCTGAAAAGGACGCTAAACTGAAGTAAAATCATTTTTTAAAAAAAAATTACATATACAATCAACTCCACAACAGATTTCATATAAGTTTTAGTACGAAAACTTTACCAATGACATATTTACGAGTTATTTTACTAGGAAAACCCAAAATAAGGAATTAATAAAGAATCAGAAGTTTTCTTTTCAAAAAATGAAAAAAAAAGAAAGAGAGAGAAATAAAGACAAAGAAACCTTTCAAGTCTAAAACAGTGTAATCTTGAAACTGTTAGGCTATTTGGAGGAAATTACAGCTTCACCAAATTAAATAATTTAAATTTCTCAATGTTATTGATTAGCTTAAAATATGTGTCCATAGATGAAACATACTTGTATACTAGACCTAATCAATATACATGAATGAGCTGTGATATCTTAATTATCTTAATTAACTATATATAAAACTACATGAGCTGACATAAATTATTGAGTACTTCCTGTAGGGCTACAATGATTAAATTTGGCATGATTGTAGCTTTCTGGAACAAACCGACAGGAAAATTACCAACAGTGAATATTTTTAATTTTTAGGAGGTCTAAAGAAGGGATGAAGAATTTCCCCATGTTATTTAAATAGGCTTTTTTTTTTTGAACGTATAATCCCATGTTTTAGTTACTTAGAACTGGAAAAAAACTTGAAATTTGATACGCTTTTACGTTTTCATTAGCACTACCTAAGTAAATAAGTACAATTAAAAAATCCACCTTTAGAGGGGTTTTATAGGGAACTGAAAAATCTTTCCCATGTTATTTATATGAGACACTTTTTACACCCCCAAATTATTGAGCACTTTCTGTAGGGCTACAATGATTAAATTTGACATGATTGGAGCTTTTCGGGACTAACCCACAGGAAAATTCCCTAAAGTCAATATTTTTAATTTTTAGGGGTCTAAAGAGAGGATGAAGAATTTCCGCATTTTATTTAAATGGGCCTTTGTTTGGACCTATTATCTCATGTTTTAGGTACTTAGAATTGGAATAAAAATTTGGAATTTGGTATGCTTGTACGTTTTCATTAGCGTTACCTAAGTAAATCATCAGAAATAAAACTTTCTGATCCTAGAGTGGTTTTATGGGGAACTGAAAAATCCTTCTTATGTTATTTATATGGGACGTCTTCTACCCCCCAAAATGTTTAGTACTTCCGGCATTATTAGAATGATGAAATTTGACATGATTGTAGCCTTCCGGGAGTAACCCATAGAAAAATTGCCAAAAGTGAATACTTTTAATTTTTTAGGGGTCTAAAACGGGACAAAAAAATTCCATGGGCGTTTTCTTGGAATACAAAATCTTATCTTTTAGATAGTTGAAATAGAAAAAAAAAAACTTGAAATTTGGCATAATTGTGGATGTAAGAGGTGCGAGGCCGTAGGCCGAGTAAACATGAGGGTGAGGGGGCAAAGCCCCCAGCTGGATCAAATTCAGGAAATATGAAGAGCAAATGCACAAAATTCACTCTTGATGCAATGCGATACGTAAGAGATGCGAGGCCCTAGGCCGAGCAAACGCGGGGGTCTGGGGGGCGAATTTTGTGAGTATAAATCTTGATATATGGTTTTAAAAAAAATCGATATTATTATTATTATTTGAAAACATCACTGGTATTTTCTCGACGTATGAAACATGAAACTGGAATTTCAGCAATTCACTTCTCTGACATCCCTATCAAGAGCCCAGATGCCAACCCAATGGACTTATAACGACCAGTTCGATTGATTTTACTCATTAAATCGTAATATATATTTATTAGAACTTGTTATATTTACTACGATCAGTGTTGCCAACAAGTTGATACAAAAAGTCGCTAAATACGAGTAGTGATGAGCGCAAGAGTCTTGGTCTTGCAGTTTTTGCAAGAGTCTTGCATGCAAGACCAAGACCAAGACCAACACCAAGACCACGAATAGCGGTGCAAGACCAAGACCAAGACCAAGGTGTGCAAGAACAAGACCAAGACCAAGACCATACCTGCAAGACCAAGACCAAGACCAAGACTCTTGCGCAAGAGTCTTGCACAAGTACTGGTACTACTTGAATTTTTTTTATACAATGTAAAAAATGAGAAAATTCATTACATCTTTTACTTGAATTTTTTTACTTCAGTAAAAGTGACACTAGAGTGAATGTGTTGCCAGTATTGTTATGCAATCCGTGTGAGTCGATCTGCCCCTGTAGCATATAGCTACAGTATATCGTTTCCTGAACTGGTTGTTCGCGTTTTCTGTAGATATTGCTCGTTTTCAAGCCACACAAGTGTCATCTTGCGCCATGTAAGCTATTTTGGTGGACAAACATCGTGTGCGTGGGTTTTCTTAGGTTTTTTCCGTTTCCTCCTACTTTCTTCATTCCACCATTTCAGTCTTTTTTCATCATCACCGTCTCCCTTAGCGTTGGTGCATTACTGTGGGACGTTAAACTAGATACTTCATTTCATTTCAAAGCATACTAGTGGTGTTCTTCTTCCAAAACTGAAGAGAAATATAGTATTGAACATCGGTAATTCCGTACACCATAGGTGCTGACTACATGAGTATGGCCTTGGCTATGAGACTCAAGCATCCGTTGTAAATTTTTAATGTGTGCTCAAAAAATTAATATCGAAATAACATTTTCATGACATTGACAAAAACTTAGTGCATGTGACCGCAAGTTTGATTTCATGGGCAGATGCTTATACGTTGAAAAATTGTTTATTCATATAATTTTTAGCCTCCTTAGGTATACGGCACATCGGGGATTGAGCGATATAACGTTACACTACAACAGTAAATCTATATTATAAAATTGAAAGTGACTATGCTTGTGACTCCCAATCTCTTGAACACCCTTGAACCACCAGCTCGAGATCGATCAAATTTTCAATATAGATTAGGTTTGGGCCTGGAATGTTATTTATCAGTTCACTTTGAAGGAGCAACGTATGGAAGGAGGAGGAGGGGGAGGTATACAAAAATCAAAATTAATACAAATAAAAGTGACTAAGTTTGTGACTTAATAATTCTTGAACCACCACACCGGCCTTAATCAAATTTTTAATATGTATGAGGTGCCTAACTGGAAAGTTTTTTATAGTTTCATTTTGATGGTAGAACCTAGGGGAGGAGGAGTGGAGAGGAAGGTAGATATAAAAATAAATACAACTTAATAACTCTTGAAACACCCGACCGATCTCGATCAAATTTTCAACATAGATGAAGCTCAGACCTTTCACGATTTTTATCATTTTACTTTGACGGTGCAACATAGGGGATGGGGAGGAGGGAGATATATGTAAAAAAAATAAAAGTATAAGTGACTGTCTTTGTGACTTCATCACTCTTGAACCAGCCAATCGATCTTAATGAAATTTTCAACATAGATGAGGTTCGGACTTGGGGTGTTTTGTACCATATCACTTTGATAGTAGAACTAAAGATAGGAGGAGGGGAGAGGAAGTGTACAAAAATAAATAAAACTTAATAACTCTTGAACCACCCAACCGCTCTCGATCACATTTTCAACATAGATGAAGTTCGGACCTGAGATGGTTTCTGTCATATCACTTTGACGATGGAGCTTAGGGGCCGGGGAGAGGTGAGATATTTAAAAATGATCGAAAATGACCGATATTAGAGTGGAGTCTATAGTTTTCAGGGTCGCTGAGATAAACAATGACACTTCCGATGCTGTTTAAATCCAAATTTAGCCCCGTAGCTTGGCGGTGGGAGGAGAGATATCTGAAAATGATCGAAAATTAATATTAGTGTCGAATTCATAGTTTTTGGGGTCACGAACGTGAACAGTGATACTTCCGATCCCGTTTAAATGCAAATTCAGCACCGCAACTTGGGGAAGGGAGAAGAAGGAGATATATAAAAATGATTGAAAATGACCATTATTATCAATGTCAAATTCATGGTTTTCGAGGTCATTGAGATGAACAGTGACACTTCCGATGCCGTGCCTTGCAACATGGGGGAGAAGGAGATATATAAATTTATTGAAAATGACCGATATTAGTGCCGACTCCATAGTTTTCGGTGTCTCTAAGATGAACAGTGATGTTTCTGATGCCGTTTAAACCCAAATTCAGCCCCGCAACTTCGGGAGGAGGAGGGGAGAGAAATATAAAAATAATCGATATCAGAAAGCGCTTAGTAATAATGAAAAGTGACTGATTAACGAAACATATTATTTTTTAAAATTTAACCCAACGAAGTGGATAATTGATGCTAGTAATCCATATTCACAAGTGAGACTGATTTTATACAGTTATTTTAAATAACTTGTAGTTTGATGTCGTTATTTTGTATTTCTAATATAGGTCAAAAATATTTATACAAATTGAGTTTATAGAAAAGACATAGACAGACAGACAGACAGATGAGTCGTTTTTAGTTTTCACTCAAATTATTCTAAAATATTAAGTATTGATTATAATAATTATTTTATTTTTTCTCTCTTTTTTGTCGATATGCTGAACATATCATCGTAATCATCATCAAAGCTATTCTGCCATTATCGGCTGGTTGCTTGCTGCAACTGAGAAACCTCGATGTACGGTGGTCCTCAGCTATTCTCTTCGTCTTAATGTAGCAATTTTCTTAATATCTTCCTTCAACTACAATTTCCTTTTCTCCCTCTCTCTCTTTCCTTTCACCATACCCTCTAGCACGTCCTCCACAGCCAATATCCCAACCAGTTCCTCTTTCTCCTCTTATCAATATCTAAAATTCTTCTTTTTTCTCCTACTGCTAATATTTCGAATACCTTCTCATTCGTTTTCCGTTCAACACAGCTAATTCTCTCCATTTTTCTCCATGCCCAGGTTTCGAAAGTCTGTAATTTTTTTCCATCGCTTTTGCGTAATGTCCATGTTTCTGCCCCATTGGAATCAGTAAAACAAAATCTCAATATTTAATTATAAGTTTGTTTAACACAAAGATTAGCTAACGTGGCTGAAAAGAAAAATCTGACGCCTTTAGAGTGTAAAAATAATTTTGCATTTCATGGTATTTCAATTATCTGTACCGTTTTGATTTTCTTTCATTCGTCTCAGGGGTAGCCTCCCCAGTTTCGGAACCTGTGGAGTGTTGGATCTGTTAAAAAATATAAAAAGATTAGCGAAGCGTGGGCACCCAATAAAAAAATAAAGGTCATCACTTATGTTGTACACTATTATCATACTTACACGAAGATAAGCTATGTTACATTTAGAAACATATATTGTATTTCCGTTACTATTGGAGCATTGTAGAATTTATTATCCCTTATATCCAGAGTAAAATTTACCTATGAAAAACATAAGATTTCTTAAAAGCAAAACTTGCAAGACTCTTGCAAGCAAGACCAAGACTGGGGGTGCAAGACCAAGACCAAGACCAAGACTGGGTGTGCAAGACCAAGACCAAGACCAAGACCGAAGGTTCCAGTGCAAGACCAAGACCAAGACTGGGTGTGCAAGACCAAGACCAAGACCAAGACCACCCCGGTCTTGGTCTTGGTCTTGCATTTGCTCATCACTAAATACGAGACAAAATGACTCCAATTTTGGGTGAAAAGTCGCTAAAAAATTTTCGTGGAATTTTGCCTCTTATATAGCCTATATATATATATATATATATATATATATATATATATATATATATATATATATATATATATATATAAAAGATACGTGATCAATTCAAGCCATAGTACTATTTACGCTAAAAGAACGTATATGAAATGCTCAAAGACCCATTGTATGCATATAACTAACAATAATTTCACTTTTATATATTTTTAACTTTATGATCAATTTTGCTTCAACGAAATCAAAAGTGAGATTAAAGAAACGAACAAAATTAAAAGTCTAGAAAAAAATCTTACTTCACTTCTACTCACGCTTCTACACATAATCTGTTTGCTATCGTTAATGCATTATTTGTGCCTCTAAAGGAAGCTCTGTAAAGTAAAGGACATTAAAAGCTGGAGTTGGTCCCCGTTAGAAGGTAAGAGATAACAGCAATCAAAGCGGGAATATAGAGATAAATATTACATAGCCTACTTTCCCAGCTCGTCAACATCTGAACTGATTCAAATAAGCAAAAGGAAAATAAATATATCTGAACTGATTCGAGTTAATAGTGCTTATTTTAGGACAAGTTATTCGCAGCGCAAAAGTCACTAGATTTGTAAGTCGCTAAATCGTCATTCCAAAATCACCAAAAAAGTCGCTAATCGGAAAAATTATTTTTTGTCGCTATCCTGGAAGGCGAATCCCCTAGATTTAGCGACTTTTCCCCCAAATTGGCAACACTGACTACGATGATAATTCAAGTGATTAGACTAACTATTTTGATCATTTGTGAACACTATATTTCCAAATAATTGATAATTGCCTCTCAGCAATCCATACAGTTCTAAATTATATTGCGTCTTCCTAAATTGTATATAAACTTATTTATAAACGAAACCTTGGTAATGAGAACTGTTACCATAGCAACCGGATTACGACGTATAAACAAGCATATTCCCCTCTGGCGTCAGCAGAATAAAACATTTACGAATTAAGATTATTCATGACATTTTCATAATATTTCTTCTTCTTCTTCTTCTTCTTCTTCTTCTTCGAAATTGTAGCTATTGCCAGATAAAATAGCATTTTTGCCCAACATATTAAATAAAATAAAAGTAGTAAATACGCGTGTATCCTTGTAGACTATTGTGCTTTAAGATTTCTCAAGTGGTGACTCTCCCATCCAGTGTTTCTTTCAGAAACTATGTTCCGGGGACTTCGTATTCCGGGGAGCACTGCTGGTACTATTCTATTTATTATTATATTATAGACGTATTATTTTGGTCTTCTCCGGGAAGCCCACTCTCAGAGCTCTGGGGGTCAGTGCCTCCCAAAAAAACATATCTGGAAGAAACACTAGTTTCATCAAGGATGTTATAAAATAGAGGATCTGCCCATATTTATCTTCATTCTATTAAATCAATGAAACCAAAAAACAACCGAGCATCGCCGAGTCTGATTGGCTACTCTCGTTTCTTGCATCGTCTGATTGGGTACTTTCGTTTCCGCCATGATTGTTGGCTCAAAAAATTGCGATCCTATTGGGCAGGGTGGGCAGAGTAGGGGTGGCGAAACTGTGACGTATGGCTTCAAGATTTTGTTGTAAGGGCAGATCCTATATTTTATAAGATCCTTGGGTTTCATCGTCGAGTTCGCAACATCTCCGGCCTGTGGAAAGCCTTGGCTTCCAAACTGGCATACCTTCGGCTCCTAGAAAGTGTAAGTTTATGCAACCCAACATAACCATGGTGTCAGATTGATTGCCTATGCACCTAATCCAGTCCCTGTAAGTTATACATTTTACAATGTGATTTTCAGTTACAAATAGCCTAAATTTAAACTGGCGGGCAAGAAAAAAGATACCATAAATCAAGAAATGGATTCAATACCATTTCACTTTTCGTATAAAATTTCGTATCCATTTCGTTGTCCAGTGTGAAATACTATTGCAAGCTTCAGATACTCTATTAGAACGTTGAACAATATAAGTTCATAGTTCACAAAATTAAAGACATGAACAGCAGTTTTGTAATGACATTAGATTAAGGGTGGTAAAACCACTATTTACACAAATACTTTTTTTTATTTATTTATTTATTGTTACTTCGTGCAATATATCTGAAATAGGAAACTTGAGTATTGTTTTCTTCACTGTTTACCCCTCGAATTTTACCAAATGCCATGTACTGTATATACGAATTAGATAGATAAATTTGTTCCGTGAAATATATCTTTAGCTCCTAAAACGTTACGCACTAAAGTTTTTTTTTTTTTTTTTTTAATGCATAAATTGTAAACAATAGTGTTCTTCCACGGAATCCAGCTACTATCAGCTCATCAAATTTGTGCCCATGGAAAAAATTCCTTTTCAAGTGCATCAGTTTAAATCTCTGATGGTTATCTGTAAAAATACCTAAGATGCATGCGTCATTTATTGATCATACGGAACTGTTAGGTTCAATTCTATTTCATTGTATGCATTATAAATTCATAAATCCACCTTAGTTGGATGCAGGCCGGTAGCCAGCCCAAAAATGTAGGGGGGCCGGTAGAAGTTAGGGGGGCCCGGTCCAACCATGTTATAGTTCATTTGCAAGCCTACCGTAAAAATTTTAGGGGGCGAGTGAAAATTTAGGGGGTCGGCCTACCCCAGGCTCCCCGTGGAAACGGGCCTGGTTGGATGTATTTTACTGCAATATGTATTAAAAAGTAATCAAGGGCGCCTACAAGATTTTTTCCAAGGGAAGGGAGAAGCAAAAAACCGATACACAAGCGCAATCGCGAATACATACACGTAGACATAATCTATCTAGCTGTGTATCTATCTATATATAAAAAAATAAAAATGAAAGTGACTATGTTTGTGACGTAATAACTCTTGAACCACCCGACCAATCTCGATCAAATATTCAACGTAGATGAGGTTCGGGTCTGGGATGTTTTTTTTATCATTTCACTTTGAAGCTGCAACGTAGAGAGAATATATATGAACGATATTAGTGCCAGATCCATAGTTTTAGGGGTCGCTGAACGGTGACACTTCCGTTGCCGTTTAAATACAAATTCAGCCACGCAACTTGAGGGAGGAGGAGAAATATAAAAAATGCACGAAAATGACCGAGAATAGAAAGCGCTTCAGTAGGGTCTAATAGTAAAAAGGGACAGACTAATTGAACATATTAATTACTAATTTTTCTTATCTTAACACAGCAAAGCGGCTATAATAAATGCTGGTATACCATATAAAATATATTTGCGCACATATTCCCATTAACTACAGTAAATTTAATTTCTGTACTGTGAGAATAAATTGGTATATTTCGACATGTATTTCCAAGAACTGAACACTTCTATAATCGTCAGATTTTACGTTCATTGTAACATTAACTTTGTAGTGAAGTTTAGTTCACTTTTGATCAGTACTTATAGTCTAGTTTGACTGTCAAAGGTCAAAATTTATATTTTGTTCTCTTTACAATACTACTACATGAGTTGTATATCAAAGTCTTTCCTATATATTATTTCTGCCATTTTATTAGGTTCATGGTAATTAATTAGTAGATATAATAAATTTTTCCTTATATGTGTTACTACCAACAGAAAAAGTATATATTTTATCTGAAACTCAAAATTAATGTGTCTGCCATCTATCAGCAGAAAACATTTAGAAAATTATACTTAAATTCTGGATGATTTTACGCCAATTCCGAATCTCTAAGATTTTAAAATATATTTGACTATGTTCCTTCTATTAGAAGAAAACCATACTTAAATTATAGAAAATTTTTGAAATATTTGACCAGAAATATCTGTCTAGAAATATTTGACCAACTACAAACAAATACTCATTGCTAATATCTAGCTTCGGTGAATCAGAAGCAAATATTTAAGACAGTTTAAAGCTGCAGTTTTAATGTATTCCACAACCATGATAAAACATCTGTAAGCAATCTGTTTGTGTCAATTTTGACTCTTTATGTCATTTGATCATGCATAAAATGAGCAAAATGACACATAGACATGTTGAATAACTCAATCCTAACCCAGGGGCGGATCCATGGGGAGGGGCGATCGGGGCAATTGGCCCCCCCTAGAAGGGGAAAGTTTCTTCTTTTATATATGTAAATAAAACCCATCCCAGAGTTTGGAGCTCTTAAAAGTAGCTCTAAGTAGCAGTATTACAACCCACTGCCCTCCCAGAAGTCTGTCCTGGATCCGCCCCTGCCCTGACCAAATTTCTGAAAAGTTTCTCTGCTAATCGTCATAAAAATTTCCTGAAAAAAGTGTTCCTTCATGTCTCCACATTTGAGGTTTTGCAACGTTAAAAAATGTAAGGAATGTCGCTTTTGTATTTAAATTATTTATTATAAATTATAATTATCTTTAGATTTTGAAACATTCAAATGCACACATGTGCAATACACTAATATTCGGACTACGTACACTGAGAAAAAAATGTAGGTGGCGTACTTAAAAAGGTAGGTTACATGCGTAATTCCTGTAGTTTTTGGACTTAAAGCAGACGTATAACTGAAAACGCATGTTTTATAATACTTTCCGTATAAGTGTTCCATCTATACGTACTTTCCATATGAAACAATATAGGCGGTCAGGATCTCACATACAATTGGAGGTATATAGAACATAGCAGACAAGTAAAGGGTCCAAATGGATGAATCGAGTTGCAGGATAAGACCTAGTGCATCTGATAGAGGATGTAAAAATATGTGTATGTGCAAAGTTATAGCGGCTGAGCGTCATAAGAAACGGAGAAGGAGGGAGTCAAAGTTGGTGGTAGAGGGACTATGCTATGTTATAGAAATACATCAAATAAATTGTTGAATCATAAAAATAGTAAAAGAAAGACAATGTGAATGGTGATAGTTTCACATATTGACAAAATAAGAATGGGCAGAGTAGATCACGAACCTACGCCGCATCTTGAAATCCGCCATTTTGAAATCTATGATTTTTTTTAAATGGGAAGGTAGTCATGCGGCACATGTATGGAGACTGTGTTTTCATCAGAAATACAGTACTACTGCCCATTTTGTTATATCACTAACCGTTGATGAATTATGGCCTGTTTTATCCCTTTGGATACCATCACAACTCATGCTCGAAATGACCCCCTGTGCAACAATTGCGTGTGTCATACGACTCTTCCACACCTCATGCACAGCCAGCATTGTTTTGGATGCACAGAAGCACATACATGCTCAATCCGCTGCACGAGATGTGGTAAAATCCGGATCTTGACGAAGTATACTATACTGAATGTGGCCCCACAGGTAGAAGTCGATATCCGGAGAGCGTGGTGGTCACTCCATCGGTCCTCGACGCCCACTCCACCTCCCAGGGAACTGCTCATCCAGGTATTCGGCGGACGCCAAGCCAGTAATGCGGAGTTGCTCCATCCTGCTGGAATAACGTTAGATATGAACCGTCCTCCGACAACACTAACAGCAGGATATCCTCGTCCAGCAGCCGTAGGTATTTGTTGGTTTTCAGTGTGCTGTAGATTAAGAATGGGTCAACTACCCTCGTGTCAAAAATACCACACTATACCATAACCTGCTAACCACCAACCATCACTGATGTATTCTCCAATGAGGGTTATTGTCACTCCAGTAGCCGTGCTTTTGTTTACTTCTCCTTTGAAGGAAAAATTCAGCTCATTGTTCTCTTCGGCACTGTATGAAGCAAATTGGAAGTAGCCATAAATAATAATGTAGTAATATATATATCTTGGATATCAAATTTAAATGTTAGTTTTCTTAGCTTGTGGATGTGTTTAACTTGCACGTGTTTTCGTGATAATCCAAACTTTCAACATGAGAGTATCAGTCTCCTAGAGTTCCGTAAATAATTATAAAGATGATCTAAAATTTCCAAATAAGTACAGATAACGATCACTAAAGTTCATAATTGCATTTTAGAGAACGTGCTGGCCCTAATTGATATATCACATGACTACCTTTCTGTTAAAAAAAAATCACCGATTTCAAAATCGTGGATTTCAAGATGGCGGCGGAACTTCATGATCTACTCTTCCCATTTTTCTTTTGAAGATATATGAAACTACCATCATTTGCATTGTCTATATTTCACTATTTTTATGATTCAACAGTTTATCTGATGTATTTCTGTAACATAGCATAGCCCTTCTCCTACCAAATTTGACTTCCTCCCCTTCCCTCTCTTCTGGCGCTCAGCCGCTATAACTTTACACATACACGTATTTTCACATTCTCTATCAGGTGCATTATGTCTCATCACGCAACTCGATTCATCCATTTGGACCATTTATTTCTGAGGAATATAACATAAGTATATGCATGTGATATACGAAAAACTGTTAGATGTCAGACATCTTGCAATGGCATAATGTAACATCTAAAGGCAGTGCGTATTTAGCATATGGATAACGTATGCTCCATACTGATTTCTCTAGTAAGCAAGAAGATTCCGTATATTTGTACAATATACCGCTGTCCGGAGAGCGGATTTTTCTCAGTGTATGTATTGTATATACACTGTAGTTTATTTAAACTTTGTAGATTGAGAGAAGAAATTGTAAAAGCATTCAGTTTGTTTAGAGACGTATAATAGTGAATAAGAAATGCAACGAAATTGGGATTCAAAACGTCAATAAATATTTGATACTGATTGGGTGAAACTAAATAATGTCAATAACGTTTTGCTTGTAACTATCCAATTATTTATACAGAGTTTAATCAGAACTGTTGTATCAATTAAATATGGTTTTCCAAATAACTTTCCTTTTATTTGAGGTGCATACAAGTTATAACATCTTCATTTTTTTTCTCAGTTGACGTGCTGTGTATTTTAAAATGCGCGAGCACTCGTTGTCAATGCGTGACAGAGATGGCAATACTGCACAGTACACACATCTCTAGCGGCAGCAGTGAGAGTGGTGATTGTTTTTGATCCTTTCGACAATCGTGATATGACAACGTTTTCATTACAAGAACAGCATGTAATCATTCGTTTTCTCCATTTGCGCGGTGGGACACCGCTTGATATTCATCGCCATCGAAGTGAGACATATGATGATGGTGTCATGGATGTGTCTAATGTGCGATCGTTGGTCTGACATGATCTGACATGATCCAACGAGTGAAGAAAATTCTTTTAGAGGATCGCCAATGAGTGTGGAACACATCGTCTCCAAAGCTGGCATTTCCGTAAAGGGCACATTGTCGTCAGGAGGCAATGCATTGCTGAAAAGGGTTGTATGAAAGTACACCATGGAAAATACGCAATTGCGAGTAATTTTTCTTTACGAATTGACACTGGAACATTCTGCACGGCAAACTGTAAGAGAGACTAACAGTGCATTTGAACCAAAAATGGCAAATGAACTCACCATTAGTCGCGGGTTTGTCAAATTTCGTTTTGGTGATACAGCATTGGAAAATGATTCCCGTGGGTACCGAGCAACATTATGTTCGAATGAGCTAATCAGAAACACCATAGAAGAGGACCCTCGGACAAGTGGTATTGCAGACGAGTTAGACATACATCATAGCAGTATTGTTCGGCGGCTGTATGCAATCGGTAAGGTGAAAAAGTTCGAGTCACGGGTAGCATATGGTAGACTGTATAATAGATATCGCTATTTAAGACTCTATATGTGAAGAATACAGGATGTCATTATACTGCAAAACACTTCAAACTTTTGTGACAAATCCATTTTGGCATCAATGTATGCAGTTGTGGTCATCCTGGACACATCCCAACGAAAGTCGATTTCCTGCCAAACAGTAGCCAGCATTTCGGGGATAACTACGGGGGCTGTTGTGATGCGATGTTTCAGTTCATTAACATTATCAGGTAGGATAGGGGTGTACACTAGGGTGGGTCGTTTTGCCACTTTTTTTTCGGAACGAAATGTAATACCTGGCAAAAGTGGCCCACCCACATGGACATTACAGGTATAGATTTTTTTTCAAATCAGATAATATCTTCTGTGAGAACTATTGCCTCAAAGTTTCAAAATTTCACTGAAAATTACAAAAAATACCAAAATTGTTCATTATTTTTAGTTATGTTAAAGTAAACATATTTTTGGATTTTTACATGCCAGATGCTATGAAAACTGACATTCAAGTCTCAAAATGCCAGTTATAAGCCCCTGCGGTGGGATAGGGGTGCCTCCTCTGGGACCAGCAAAGGGGGCAAATTCAGTACAATTAAGCGTTTCTACAGTTATTTTCGTCCTTGCCTTTTCCTTCTACTGGTGGTTCATAGTGGTAGCAGAGCATTGTTATTTTTCACCTTGACACTCCCACCCTTCCACCTCACAATACTACAACGTCCTTCTCCTGTCCCGATCTGCGTAACTCAGCGTCAGTATCAGGAACGAGTCGGATACGCTTCAAATTGGGTGCCATTTCTCAAACGCTATATTTGGTTACTGTTGCCTTCAGCTTATATGAATTGGCCGTTACAGATAATAGTTTGCTAAACACTATTTTCACAGAAGATTCTGTATTTCTTTTTTAAAAAAGTCAATATTATTTATTATATCACAAAAATGACTTCAGTGACAATGAAGCAGATCTTGAAGAGAAGGCAGAGGAAAGCTCTTCTGAGGAAGAGACCAAACCCAGAGACAGAACATCTAAACCGAAGCTAGGTTTGACTGAAACTGCTATGATTGCTCAGAGATAAAATGTAAGCGAAAGTGCTGCGGCACATATAACATCAACTGTGCTTCAGGCAGCTTTAAAGGCTGGAATTATAACTTCTAAACAATCTAGCGACATAACTCTGCTTTAATTGTGGACAGGAGAAAAATAAGGCGTGCGAAAATTAAAATTGCTCAGAATTTAAAAAAAAGTTCTGGAAATGATGATCCCATTAAAAGCCTATACTTTGATGGTCAAAGGGAAGACACTAAAACACACTCAGGCATCGTTAGAGAAGAGCAACTTATCACTTGTGGCTGAACCTAACTCTCAATACGTTGGTGACGTGACACCATCCTCTGGCTCTGGCCATGACGAGACCACGGCTATTTTCGAGTACATCATGAACCAAATCGAAGGTGGCTTTGATGACGGTGAGGTTCTTGGGTGTGATGGAACAAACATTAACACTGGTTGGAAGGGAGGTATTCGTCAAAAATTAAAGGAACCAACAGGCGATTTGTCTCTTGCATTTTAATGAACTGCCTTTCCGAGCTCTCTTCACGCATATTGGCGCTAATTCAAGCCTCTATTCTTACACAGGTCCCATAGGTCCAAAACTATCTGACTGAGAAAAGCTTCCAGTGGTGTCATTCAAACCAATAAAATGTGACTTACCTCATCATAGTCAGAAGAGCTCAGAAAACTCAGTAAAGACCTGAGATACTTATCTCAACTCTTCCATTGCTAATGGTCCTTGTCACGTCTTTGAGACCATTCATAGGCCTAGATACTTACCAAATGAATACCAGGCTGTAATCCGTTCATCCATTCAGACGAATGTATTTCTTGCACTCCCAGAGAATGTTCTTTTCGCCATGATGACTGATGGTTTACTTGCTGTCCGACAAGATGATTTACATAAGATTCTTAGGCTCGAAAACACGAAACAGAGAATCTTCATAACACTATTAGATATAACATCATTCCCAGCTGAATTTTGAGACGAAAGATTACACTGAAATGATCTTTTGGGAAAGCACTGATATTTCAATAACTGTACCACCAGTTCTAAGGACGGTATCAAAGAAATAGCTCATGGACAAACTTTCACTTTCTGATAACACTGTGCCAGAATAGTCCTCCACCGTCTATCCATGCCACACGGTGGCAGTAGAACGGATAGTGAAATTAGTCACTGAAGCAGCCTCTCGAGTATGTGGCAGTGATGCTAGGGACGGGATGATCAGGTCAACCTTACTTTCTAGACAAGCTGTGTCTAAATTTCAATCCAAGTCCCAATTTGTGACAATTTTTCTGACAGTGACGAATTGGATTAGTTCATCCGTCCCTATGTATGGTTAGTTGGTTGGATAGGGCTGGCGCAGGAGTCCTAGGTGCAGCCACCTCCACGTGGTAGACTCTGGGATACTTGGACAGGCTATATGACCAGGTGAGCGAGGACCTGCACAACCGCTTAAATATACTGAATATCCCCCCCCTTTTCTGGCCCCAGAGGAGGCATCCCTATCCCCCCCAAGAGCACATAACTGGCATTTTTATACTTGAATGTCAGTTTTCTAAGCAACTGACATGTATATAACCAAAAAATGTTTACTTTAACATAACTAAAATTCATGAAGAACTTTGGTATTTTTTCTAATTTTCAGTGAAATTTTGAAACTTTGAGGCAATAGTTCTCACAGAAGATATTATCCGATTTGAAAAAAAATCTATACCTGTAATGTCCATGTGGGTGGGCCACTTTTGCCAGGTATTACATTTCGTTCCGAAAAAAAAAGTGGTAAAACGCTGCACCCTAGTGTACACCTTATCTTTCACAAATCCTCACTGAAAGAAGTCAAGTGGCGTGTAATTTGAAGACCGTAGCGGCCAGGCAGTTAGTCCACCACAATCCATCCACTTATCTGGGAAACGCTGATCAAGAAATTCCCTTACGTCTGTCAAGTAGCCCATCTTTTGCCACCATAAACGGCCATCGTGGTCATCTTCATCTAACTGTGGAACAAGGAAGTGCTGGAGCATATCAAGATAGGTGATGCCGATGATGGGGCTCTCAGCAAAGAAGAATAGTCCTTTGCTCTGAAAACAGCACAAAACACGTTAACTTTTGGGCTGTCACGAACGAGCTCCACGTGCATATGTGGATTTTCCATGTCCCAAATACGACAATTATATGTGTTGATTCGGCCGGAAAGGTGAAAAGTTGATTCGTCACTGAATACCACATTGTTCAAGAATGTCTCATCACCACTAATGTGATCCAACATGGTATCATAGAATTCATGTCGGGTATGTTTATCCGCTTCACTCAGTGCTTGAATCAAGGACAGTCTGTATGGCTTCATGGACAAACGTCTATGCAATACATGCCAAACAGTGATCTGAGGAATACCAGTTTCTTGTGATGCACGTCATGTATATTTTCTAGGACTGTAGATAAAACTCTCCCTAACTGCTTCCACTATATCATCAATCACGGGTGAGCACCCTGAATCCTTTGTGTGTCGCACAGAACAACCTGTTTCAACTAATGTCTGGTGCCATTTGTACCACTGTTGGTCTGCTAGGTGGTTTCTTGCCGTATTATGTGTGAAACTTACGCTGTACCCTCGTTGCTGACTTCGTTTCTTCAAACCAACACACGCACTTAACTTTTTCCGCACCAGTGAAAGTCTCCATTTTCAACGACTGACCAGTGGCGTCGCGTGTGGTCAACTCCGCCAACCAGTGATGCCAACTTAGCCTATTTTTTGGCTATATATCTAGCCTATTTAGAGAGACAATTAGCCATACAAATCTACGAAATGCTTATAGCCTTAAATATAGCTTATTTTATAAATCTCTTTTGCCATTTTTGACTTTTTTATTAGCCGTTAAATTAATTCAAAAGATACTTTTTCTTTGAAAATAAAGTGTAATTTTAAAAAACTAGCCTATTTGTCATTATATCTAGATATATTATTGTATTAATTGATTTCTCTAGACAGAGGGTGTTTTATTAAGTAACAAACACTTGTTTTTCATTCTTCTTTTGAGCTCCTCTGTGGCTAAGCGGTTAGCGTACGCGCCTTTGGCGTGTGAGACCCGGGTTCGATTCCCGGCGGGAGCTCATGTGGTTCGGATTCCACGTTAATCAGTAGGTCCATATCTCATATAGCCTCGCTGCTGAAAGGGACGCTAAACTAAAATCAACTCAACTCATTCTTCTTTTCTCTCCCCACTCACAGATTTACAGCTACTTAACAATACTTATCGACTCTGAAAGAATTTTAATGTCGATTACGTAAAGGCCCTACTACTTTTTAATTATTTTAATTTTCGCATTTCTTTGCAAGAGTAGAAGTTTTCTAATTCAAATTTAGTAAACCGTTCGTTGCTTCAACCCACAGAGATTGTTTTTGATTATTAAAGAAAACAAATACAGTATCTAATTAGCTTGAAAAATCTCAATGCAATCGGGTTCATTCATGTGGGTGTACGGAGAAACAAGAAGTGTTTGTAAGGATTATGACAGAAGTAGCCTACTACTGAAAATTGGAACACTCTCAGTCTGCACAAACACAACCAATCCACAATCCAACGATGGTGCATCCAGTTCCAGCTCCTCGGCTAGCTGCGACGTCATCGATGATGACTTATTTCAATTCAACTGATAATATGGTTATTGGCTCATAAATCAGGTAAGTAATTGATGGATTTTATTGTAATTTAAAGTCATATGGTGCTTATTAGTCTTCAGCGAATAAAATTCAACATTTCAAATTTTACTATAAGTTACTTATAGGTATAATCCTATACCCCGAAAAAGAGTTTTAAAATCTGCAATGTGAGTTATAGGTTAGCAGTTCAAAATCTAGCCATTTCTTGCGTTAAAAAAGCTTATTTCTGAAGTTAATCTAGCATATTTCCTTCAGAGGTTGTTGACAACACTGCCGCCAACTACTCACTACGTGAGTCAAACTTGAAGTGTTTTATAGTATAATGACATACATATAAACCAAGTTTGTATGTGGTTCCAATAAAAAAAATATAACTGATTGAAGTTGTAAACCCTATAAAGAATCACCCTTATATGGAAAAGTTTCTTGCATTGGATCATCACTTTTGATGAAAAGTGGATCAGCTATGACAATCGAAAACGCGGATATTGATCAAAATCCAGGACGGTTTCCACAATCCCTAAACGATGTTGCTGGTATAGTGATCTATGGTAGGTTCATCTATCATGTTGATCTATCATGAGCCCAAACCATCACTACAAATCGTTACAACGCTGAAATCCGTAAATGAACCGTAAGTTTTTCCGCATGCATCTAAAAATTTCCAATAAGATATGATGTCCTTACGCTGCACAACAATGCCCGCTTAAATATCGCTCAAAGTACGTTGCAAACTCTCCATGAGTTGCACTCTGAAACCCTTCCTCATTCACCTTCCGTTTCCTCACGTTCCGTCTATCGAAGATTACGCTGTAAATGAAAGGTCAAAAAAACAATGTCTATTTCAGAAATTTACACTTTTTACTTCATTTTCATGTCTAGTGGAATTGCTATGGCTTTTACACCTTTTTAGTGGTATTCTGATGGTTTGAAGTCTTTGATCTGATGGAAAAACATGTTAACAACTTCAATGCAACAGAAGATTAGCATTGCTTGGAGTCAGTAGGAAATTCATTACCTCACATGGTTACACGCAATACTTAAAAAAAAAAAAAAAAAAAAAAACTATCAAGTCTACTTCATTGTTACAAAATTTCTATATTGCTGTTGTTTATCTTTGTAATTGTTATATGATGACCAGAAAGTGCTTATTAATTGAGCACATACATCGCGTGATTCGTTCCCAGTCAACTCCTTGATCTTCGCTATTTGTTTTTACTTGAAAGCAGGGATGTAATGGGGCGTATACGGGAGTATACAGCGTATACCCGCCTAAAATTTCTATAGTCCTACGTATAAATTACCTTAAATTTTCGAAAGAATGAGCGTATACGGCAAGTAGTATTGTGTATACGTCATACTTTTCAAAACGATCAAGCGTATACCTACCATTAATTCTACCATTACATCACTGCTTGAAAGTAACAGACCAGCATAAATTCAGAAGTCCTTCATATGCCACTGGACTTGGGACCGATATGAAAATAGCCCAGCAGAACATTTAATAGGCTGTACGTTGGGCAATGGACGGCATGGTTTGAAATTAATAATTGCAAAAATAAAACAGAAAAATACCTGACCAAACTTTTTTTGCCTCACACTGGAATATTATGCTACTGGTAATAAGCCGTTAATGGCATAATAGTGTCATCTATGAAAGACATAATATACGAGTTTCAACTGTTCAACTGAGTCAGTTCGTTAGAGGCGCTCAGTTGAGACACTGTGTGTTGAGCTCGCATCCTGCATGACAATGTTCCAGCCCACACGGCTGTTGTTGCCGAGGCTGCAGTGTTAAAGCTGAGCTGTAGGAAGGGTGCTGAATCTTCTAGAAATCATGAGCTTTCACTGCAGCCTTGGCAACAACTGCCGTATCAAGTGGAGCATTGTCATACACTATGTGAACTCAACATTTCAGCGACTGATTCAAATGACTGCCTCCAACGAACTGGCGAAGCTAGATAGTTGAAACTAATATATCATTTCTTCCATAGATGGCATTATATGATATGAACGACTTATCGAAACTTTTGGACATACGCTCGTAGTTTAAATCTCTTTTTAGTTTGACGTCCCACGATTATGGACCAAGGCTAAGGGAGACGGTGATGATGAATTAAGTGATAACGGTGAAATGAGGAAAGTGGGAGGAAACGTAAGAACCCCGAAAAAAAAAGCACACGGTGTATGTCCACCACAAAGCCCACTTGACGGGAGTTCGTAGTTTAAAGTGTATGTTGGTGAACCAATAATTTGCCGACATTTATCCGACACTTTTGACCTCGCACTCCCAATTCTACTACTTTCGTAGGGTTACGCTGACAATTGAGTTGGTTGGCAAATGATCGGCCAAGTGTGGTGAACTGCAACATGGAACTAACGTTGTCTGGAATACTGTTTCCCACTTTTGGACTTACTGTCTATGTTGTTAGGATAGATACCTTCCGTTCTTCAGGTATTTTATTGGGTATGTAAATTTCCTCCCGATGTCTGGCCAAATTCTTCCAATTTCAATGTGGCTATGGTTCGTTTTTTTATTTTTTAAGCGTAGGGTGTATAATAGCTGCGCTAAAATGTTACGTTAGAGAAATTCGGATTAATGAACAGAGAAATTTGCCTCTAGGATGGTCTCACTACTCAAAACCTCCACAGTTCTAGATTTCGAACCTTATAAAATCCCATCTTGAAAAGCAGACATTCCCATTTTGCTCTTAAATTTCCCACGTGCTATACTAATTACAAAATTTGCAAAATAAATGAAATATGAAAATTGAAACTATTATATGTTACTTACGTTTTTCGACATTTGAGTGAATTATTCGTAAATTCCGATCTTCTAAATTCCTAATAAGTATTTTCCCTAATTAAAAAGGTATACGAAATTGTTGATGGAAACAAGCACATTTTGTTGTCAGAATCCAGTTTTCCCATCACGTTTTTGTGCCATAATGTTCTATTGAACAAAATAAAACTACACAAGCTTCAATCTCCAGTTATTACATGTGGAACGTTTTAGAAATTGGTAGTTTCTTTTGTGGTAATTTACTTTCTTCCGTTTATGATTTTTTTTTTAAACTCCAGAGTACAATTTATTTTCCTTGTTGCTTGAGATTCACAAGTTTCTCCATAAATCACTTTCATACTAACATGTACTTTCAAATAACAAAATTTGACAATTAATACTAATTTCACGTCTATTCAAGCCTACTTCATTAGCCTACTTAGAGTTCACATATATATATATATATATATATATATATATATATATATATATATATATATATATAATTTTTTGTTGTTGATGAAATAAAAATATGAAAAATTCCATAAATGTTGCCAATTTTGACGAAATTTCCTTTATCCCTATCCGAGAAATTAGTGGGAAAAAATCCCACCAAGTGTAATTTTTCCACGGCATCACTTTTCTAAACCTATCAAGTGAATTCTCTATTCAACCTTTTACTAGATCAGGTTATTACACTAAATTAAATCTGTACCAGGATAACATTAGCGAGAACTATTACTAGTCTTAAAGTACTTTTAGCTTCTTCCATAGGCATTTATCATCTTAAACCTCAACATAAAGCAATTCCAGGAAAAAAATAGATTTATTCTTCAAAACTCTACTACAGTTGCTTTAACTAAATACCTAAATATACCAAGTAGTTCTTCCAAATATTAATGTTTCTTATACTGAATCATTAAGACAGAAACTAGTATGTGCTCTGTATCTAAATATCCGTGTTCCACAATACTCTGGTAATTACACAATGAGTATCCAATTAGTAGTTAGAGTTGTATCGCTGTACTCTGACTTCCTTTACATAATTCGTTACCGCGGGATTACCAAACATGGATATTTAGATAGATCGCATACTAGTTCCTGTGTAATTCTTTGACCCGCTTGTGAGAGGTCCTATAATTTGGAATTCAACGCGTTTTAAAACTTGCACGGAGAAAAATGCATAATCCAGTCGGCATGTAAATGCTGTTTTTACCAAGTTACGCGCGTCACCACATTAAGTAATGTTGTTTCATCCTTAGTACGATCTACACCACCGTCCAGCGTAAATTTTGTATTGTGGGACCACCATTTTAAATCTAGAATTAACACCATACCCATTCCGACGGTGGTAACTTACGTATATAATATTGTTACCAACCTTCCTACGACTGTCCCCTCTTGGTTCTTTCTAAATCTGTGACTCCCTACCTTACGAGAGTAATAGTTTTTAACACGAAATCAATCATGTGAATAAAATTATCCAATCACAGTGAGTCTAGTTCGACGCCGAATTCCAGACTTGGCATGGTGTTCCCACCTGCTGTACTTTTATACATGAAATTACATTACTTAAGGAGCGCACCCGCGTAAATACGATGTATCCACACAGAAATCCTAGTCCTTTTTTTCTCAGTGTGATATTTCGTATTTTCGGCTGATTTAAAACTATGAAAGGAGGTTTTCCGATTCATGTTCCTTAGAACTTTTCTTTTATTTGATACTAGCAGAATATCTGTTCTTCGCACGGGGAGAATACGTTTCATTTTGGACATAAAGATGATTAGATCCTGCTACTCTATTGTCAGTGTTTCCACCGAAGAATGGCGAAAAATTGTTTGAAAAACTGAATTTTATAGCACAATTCGAAAATGTTCCCTTTATTATTTCTCTCTTGTATGCAGTACGTGGACAAACTGTTTCAGTAGCTTTAAAACGAGGTATAATACTTAACGTAAAACCAACCACAGGGTGTTCTATAAGCTTTCACACGGAACTTGAGAAGTGCAAGTGGCAAAAACTTACTTTCACCCCTATCTCCGAAACGAAAGAGATTAGACCCTATGTTCATATAGGTATTTTGGCTTAGAATGACCTCCCCTATCACCTCCCAAAATCTTTGCATTTCCTCAACGGACACCCTGTATATATATACCTCCCACAAGTTGTACCGTCAGAGTGAAATGATAAAAACCATTTCCAGTCCCGAACCTCATCTATGTTGAAAATTCAATCGAGATCGATCTGGTGGTTCAAGAGTTACTATACTAAATCACAAACATAGTCACTTTCATTTTCTAGATAAGCCATCACCTCCTAAACTTATGACACGGAGTTCATTAACACCCTGCATAAGGAGCTTTGCGTATGCAAACTACGAGACGCTACTATTTCTGGATTTGTCGTGTAGCAAAATACAATACAAAGGAAAAATGTGTGTGTGTACTTGTCACGTATTCATTTCTCTTTGGTTTATTTCAATGTGTGTAGTAGCTTCCAATAATAATGATAAAAGAAAGAAAGAAGTTGCAATATTTCAGAGCAGTTTTTGTTGCATGTTCAACAAGACCAAGATTGCAGCCTGTGATATCTGCACTGACGGTCAAAGCTGTATCTTGAAACTTTGAATGAACGTGTATATATACATGTTATATGCATATCCAATCTTGTGTGTGAGTACGGACTACTATTATACACACAAAAAGGCACAAGACCCTGACCCGCAATCTTGATAGCGTATATTAATAGTAGCCGACCAAAACGTTTTTATTCATTCTTGTTTTTCACACACGTAATACGCAAGTGCCGTATATAGCTTGAAGTACCGGTCATGCCTCTTCAGGAAGTTTTATAGATAAATGCGGGGGAGCAAGTGGGGCGGAGCTCCATTGCTGAATCGTGTTGCGATTACGATCTCAGCACACAAAAAAGTAAAACAGAAATGAAAAAAGAAGTAATGCTATTAAAGTCGATTGGTTCACAAATCATGCAAGTACCATTTGCTTTCTTCACTAAAGAATGGCCACCATAACTTTAATCTTTAAATCTGTCGAATATTGTTTGAATATTTTCTTCTTCTTTGCTATATATACGAGGCTATCTCATTAAGTATAGATAAATCACATTTTACTACGTTAGATTAAAAGCACATGTAGATGTTCAATATAAATTTCACGACATCCCTGTGTAACCGTTGTTCTCTTTAATACACGTTTACTATTGTTTGATAAGCTTCTGGATTCAAAAGGAAAGTGCGAAGACAGAAACCCATCGTCTCCAATAACGTTGGAGTATTAGCGGATCCACATCCACAAGGATTGTTTGGTGCTTGGGTCGTGTCCTGGCAGGGTTGAAAAAAAAAAACGTTTTAAAAAAAACGTTTTTTATATTTAAAACATGTTATTTTGTTTAAAACGTTTTTAAGGTTTAAACAAAGTACTTTGTTTAAAAAAAACATGTTTAAAACGTTTATTTTGTTTAAAACAATAATCTAAATAAGCATATATATTACATTTTTACACTCTTAGATATTGCTTGCCTTAAATATTCAACCGCTAGATCAAATTTCGGAAACTTCCCTAATCTCGATCCACCCAAATGTTCAATTCCGGAGAAAGAAATCGGGATTTTCCCGATCTCCGTTCACAGAATATGTAGTTTAGTTTCTTTGTGTTACGTTCTACTGGTCGTCTGCAGTCTTAATCTTTAAACGCCCATTAACGCAACTGCTGTGTCAGGGCTTTAAACCTCAATGGCTCAGTCTTAAACCTCAAATTAAGGCTGGAAGATGGTTTTGGTACCAATTTATTCCTAAAAGATGCAGCTTTGCTGGTGTGCATTTTATGTATGTGGGAGAAAGGTAAATATCGTGTTTTTCTGTTTTATTTTTCAACAGTTTTTTTGGGGGGGAGGAATTCCCCCTCTTTGGGGATAGATTCATAAAAAGTGTTACGTGAAGCAATGAAGTAGGCCACTACATGGTAATATCGTGTATTTGTACTTCTTGCTTATATGGAGGAGCAGGGAGGGGGCAAAGTTAGCCAATTTTTGGAGTTTAAGTTTTTAGACGTAAGTTACATTTATTTTTACAACTAACAACAATAGCTCAGTCCTTAATTAAGCTAGAAAGATGATTTGGTACCAAAGTATTTTTGAGGGATGAAGCTTTCTGTCAGTTGCATTATATATATATATATATATATATATATATATATATATATATATATATATATATATATATATATAGGGTGTACGTATGTACGGCCGAGAAGAGGAGGATAAAGTTTTTTGTTTTTAGATTTTTCATCATTTTTTTTTCATCAGGTTTTGGCGGGTATTCCTCCCCCATTTGTGGTACATCCATAAAAATTGGTATGTGAAGCAATGAAGCAGTCCCCTACATGATAGTAACCTGTATGTGTACTTGTTGTTTATAGAGGAAGAGGGGATCAGATTTGGTTAATTTACATTTATTTTCGGGACGGTCCCATATAACACAAGATATATTTCACTGAAGTGGTCTAGAAGGATCATTCTTGTTCGTATACATGATGTGTGCAGCAAAAATGATTTGCATATGGACGTGGTACTATAGTGGGGGAGGGGAGAGAATGTCTAATTCAATGAATGTTTTTCTACGCATATTTTTTTTAATATTCCCTACATAAAACGAATTCATTACGCAATGGCAGCAATGGCTACCATTTCTTATATTATTGTCACAAGTATGCAGCCTACACATTAGCATCATTTTGTCAGCGTAGGGTGACTGCAAGGGTTGCCAGGGCCCCAAAAAGTCAATATTTTCATATTTTTAATGATTTTTTTATGTCTGCTTTTTTATAGAAATACGGCGGGAATTTCACGAATGTTACCTCGTTGGAATTTATGGTCTATAAGCTTTCCAATGGTGTATAACTCATGACTCTGTGATAATTAGGGGGGTCACCAGAGCCCCGAACGTGAAAGTCTACCATTTTGTTAAAATCCCTGGCGGGTGTCTGGAGTTAATTGTGTTGTTATGCCGTAGACATTAATCATTATTAGCTACCCATGTTGCAGATAGAGATGTATTTTGAAAACTGTTTAGTTAAAATATGTCATTTGCTCCTTGTATGCTACTCATTGCTCTTTTCTATGACTTGTATTGTATTTGCCAGAACATTTCTTCTAGTTTATGATGTGAGAACTGTTCATTATTATGGAAAGATAGTGATCAAAAAATACCCAAGTTTTGAATTTGTGAATTTGGATCTTAGAATAGTGTATAGTGTGTTTAACAGTTTGAAAGCCGTCGTGTTTGTTTTTAAAAAGTACTCAGAAGACCAGCCATTTTTGGTGTTTTTCAATAAAGAATTAAAAAATATTCTATAGGTTAATATGTGTGTTTATTACACCACATGAAAGGTCAGTGCTTTCTCTACATTCGCAAACAAACATTACAAGCATACATGCGTCATAAGGGGAGCTATAATGGTTTATCTTGGATATGATTTTCGATATTGGAAAAAGGGAGTACTTTGAGTTTTTAAGTGTACCTAGCCTTGGTATGATAAAAGCGTAACCATTTTGGCATGCAGAGACCCACATCACAATCAGGACACATCAACGTTGTGTTTTTTCCCTTCCGTTTGCCATCATATACCTTTCCTACATCAGAACAGACCTTACAATATCTAGTAGGTCTCTTTTTTTTCCGTAGCGGGAACCTTCTTTGCAAAATGTCTCCCGGTCAATCTGTTGGTTCAAGTTGAGGTTTCAGGAACTTGAGCTTCGACACATGCTTTTTCACTCAAAGCTTACCCCACTTTCTGCACGTAGTCTGCTAAATGCACATTGTTCTTGTCTTGTCTACTTCTAGTTTTCTTGTAATATATCCATGCATTTGTTCCTTGTATAGTATCCATTCATTTGTCCACCACTTCAGTTGCTTCCGATTGAAGGGGTAATACGCCACTAATTGATCACTTTTGACCACACCAACTTAGTTTATATTGTAGTCTAACACTACGTTCGGTTTTGTCATCCCTACAAGACCGTTCTTTGATTTCACTGTAACTTCAGTGGATGTAGCTTGATGTTTAGTTGAAAGCATCAAGACATCCCTTGTACCTTTCCATTTCACACACAAAAGATGACCTTTACGCTGAAACACCATATCACCTTTTTTCAGTTTCTTTTGAACAACTGTAGCTTTAGGCAAGTCCTTTCTATTTGGCATACACGTTCCAACAGCCATTGTGTTCCTTTCCCAGGAACACGAAGGCACAAACTCAGGATCAGGTACAAAATCAGGATCAAGTTCTGCATCGTCATGGCCATCCTCAAATTCCAACTCCCCTTCTGATCAAGAATCAATATAAATTTCATCTAATAAATCAGCAATATTCTGGTCACTTAGTTTTCTTGCCATTTGTGTTCATTCAGTTTGAAAGGGGAAAAAACACTCACGGAAGCACACCTGCCAAATATCTCTGTGCAACATGCTACGAGCTCAATTGCAACTACTTATTGTTCTCCTTTCCTGCCTAAAACGGACTCCATTTTTTGCCCACCAGCATACAGAGGTATCCCTACAGATTCTGCAAAATCATCTTGCACGTCTCTGGCATGCAGAAAGGACTCCTATCTAGTAACATTTGATTGCACGTCCATAGCACGTGCATGGCCTGCTTAGCCAAAATACCGTGCTCGTGCTATGCACGCGTATGGCCTTCAATGGGTTAACCTCCGTTATTATTGGAAATTAAGAAATGTCCAAATACTTCACTTGAATTTCTGTTGGTTTAGTTATACGCACACTGATGTGCAGAACTTCGTTCAGTAATTGCTGTCATAATAAGAATATATCTCTGCTTGTAATTTACTCCATGCACAAATCCTGCGGAGGATGGGTTGTTTGTTAGAAAATTCAATTAGCTTCTCCAATCTGATATTTTAGTTGTTTTAAACATGTCCAACCAGTATCGAAAAAAAAACACGTTTAAAACAATTTGTTTAAAACGTTTAAAACAAACTAAATAAAACAACAGCCCTTGTTTTAAACACTTGTTTTAAACATATCAACTATGTGTCCTGGACTATGAATATAGAGTTAATAAAGGAAACATCACTTCTGTTCAAAACAGAATAACGCAATACATACGAGGGCTGTTCCGAAAGTTCATCTGATGATCTAAAATTCTGATCATCCGAAAATTCTGATGATCTAAAATGAATATAACTTTATTAATAAACAACCCAGAGCTACAAAGTTTGTTCAGTACAATAATAGAACCTTGAACATAAAATTCTCGTTAGCTATATAGGATCTAAGGGTTAAGGTTTAATGACAGTAAATGAATAAATTTAGTGCTACATTTTGAAAAGCAAAAAATGAGGTTAAAATGACATATTGAACTGAGGTAAAATGACATACATAAACTATCTTAGGTAAGAGGCTTATACAGCAACAAAGTGCACTCACGAAGGTAACAGGAGACAAATATCACATTTGAAATGTGCTTCGCACATGCTGACACCTACACATTCCGTATGACTCCAGTGTCCAAACAATTCACATTGAACTTACTCCTCCATAGGTTTTGAATTTGAGTACAGATCGTTACAAAAAATTCAGGCACAATTACTTTAATTGTCATCAACATCTACATCACCCACAGTTCCAGTATCTGAGGGCTCTTGTAGTGTTTGTTTCTTGCACACTCGTGAAGATCGAGGTCCTTCAAGAGCCTCCTTTTCTTCTATTTTCTTTTCCTGTTCCTTGAGACTACATGTTAGAATTGTTGTGCTTCTTCGCTTACGAACCAATCGTTTTGTGTTTACCAATCCTGATGTAGATGAAAACGGAGAACGTTCTTGGATAGAGACAATGTGACCTTCACCTTCAGCTGTTAATGGAGTACTAGGTACATTTTTAGGGGTAAGACTACAGGATGATTTCTCGGATAGATTGAATGGACTGTCAGAAATTGTAGGTGGGTATGAAACGTCTATTTGTAATGAAGCATTTTGTGTAGATCCACCATCATTCATAGACATAACATCTAGTAATTGGTTGTCTGATCAAGGTCTCCTCTCGTCAGCAATTCCTTCTATGTCTGGAATATTCATGTTAGCTTTGGATGCTTTTAAGCAATCCGTTTGCCCCGATCGAATCGCTCAAATTGCTTCCTCCATAGCCACTTTATCCCAGGATTGTCATGTCGTAGTCCGTGTATAGTTACGACCCATTCTAAAACAAAACGAAAGTATTTATTAGAACTGTCAAACTGGTCATTAAAATAGAAATTTTAAAAAATTAATCGTATTCTTGAAAGAACATATTTTCGGTGTCTGTTCACAATTGTCAATTTACAGTGCAATATTTTGCAATTTGAATGTTAGATTAATTTTCCATGTGCTAGAGTGGAGCAAAAATGCTTTTTCTGATACTGAATTTTGGAAGAAGTCAGATCTATTTTGAAAGTGAAAATTAACAGATTTTAGAATGCTGCCTCAGAACAATAGGCTAGAACATGAAACTGAGATACAATGTGTAGCTTCAACTTCCAATTAGGATAAAATGACATACTATGTCATTTTACACCAAGCCATGACGTGTCATTTTCCCTCAATAGCATACTGCGACAAATTGGCGTCATTCTACAAGAGCGCAAAAAACCAAGAAGAAGGCATAAAATGATAGCTCACTGACTATAATTCAACACCCACATATTTTAACAATGGCTCGGTAACTTTAAAGTACTTATGACATTTCTCCGAGCAATAAGAAAAAAATTACATACCTACCTGGTCAACACAAATCTTCCCGTCAAAACGTAACTTCCTCCTCTATTGGTCTAGCATTACTCCACTATCACTATTGCTAAGTACCGCATACCGCATTTGGTTATATTGCTGTCAGATACAAAACACACAACCAACACCGAGAAACCCCGCTGTCATTTTACCAAGTCTGAGTATGTCATTTTCACCACTAGGTATTTTATGTAAACATTTAATTTGTATTATTAACCTAAATTAAGAATATATCTATAGCTGCCTCGACACTAAAGTATTCGTTTCTATGCAGTATTCTGCACGTGAATTAATGTGAAACGAGAAAAGAAAATAGCTTGAGTGGTAACAAACCTAATCCCAGTACATTTTAGAAAGTCTTTCGTAAATTTTCCAAGTAAAAGTTACGAATGACGAGATGGATTCTGAAAATTGTTCTTCAGAGACCACCAACAAATTTGTAAACATTTTAAATAGACCTGATGTTTTAAATGAGAAATAGGCAACTGCCTGGCAAACGGAGAACAAAGTTCCAGTCGCATCCATTGCAACATCTAGAGTATTCTTTGAGGGGGAGGGGTTTACTGCTTTGTACTGCAGAAGTGCAAAATAATAATAATAATAATAATAATAATAATAATAATAATAATAATAATAATAATAATAATAATAATAATAATAATAATAATAATAATATTTTAATTGTACTCCTATTTTCATGACAGAAATTTTAATTATATTTTTTTATGCTTGTGACATGATGCCGCAAGTACTCAAGTGATAGCGAAGTCATAGGGTGGTATGAATAAAATGAAGCCTAGACTCTGCTCACTTGAGGTGAGCATGCTCTATTCGTGAGCAAACTCTAAAAATTTCGTATGAATAAAAACTATCAATAGTTTTGAGAGCTTACTCTTGCAGAAGCCGAGCATGCTCATAGAGGTTGCTCCACTCCGCGCTGGGACGACGAAGCAAGCAGTTTGCAACTGTACTTATTTCTGCTATATTATTTTTAAAAGAATAGCATGTATTGTCATTTATTTTAAGAAGTGTCAACAGACATAAATGAAAAAAAAAAAAAAAAGAGAGAGAGACATTTATTTGAAGAAGTTTGTGTTCAACTTTTCTATAAAACCTCATAGATGCTATAAGATTTTTAAGGATTACTAGGTCTGTAGTATAACATGAATATTTTATATCAAGTATTTGACAAACTACTACTGTAAATAAACTGTACTTTTCATGATAGTTCTTACATTTTAATGACCAACTATCATCCTGGCAATTTCATTCTCCTTTGTTGCCCCCGTTGTCTCACGCGCGGGATGCCCTCGTTATCCTCTTCCATGTCGTCATAGTCTTCAAACGCTCTCTCAACAATGTAAAACTCGCCGTCTTTCAGATATTTAGCCACATTATGAAGGACAAAACCTAGAATCACCGAAGGCACTTTTGTTGGTCGCCAATCGTATTTTATTTTCCAGTATAGGGAATCGCTGCTTGACTTGACGAAGCATCTTTCTATTATAACTCGTTCTCCTTTGAAGCAGTTGTTGAATTCTCTTTCTCCTTCTGTAGCTGGATTTTGGAAAGGAGTCCTAAGCCAAGGAGCAATGGCGTATCCAGAATCGTCCAGAAGTAAGGCTCCTGACCTGTTTTCTGTCATGACCACACGAACAGCCGAATTTATCCATATTCGGGAGTCGTGCACCGAACCTGGCCAGGAAGCATCAACGCTCGTGAATTCCTCTTTACAATTACAAGTGGCTTGAACATTCAAGGTGAAACGTCCTTTACGATTTATGTACTCCTCCGCGTGTACATGAGGGCGTTTAATTTCCACATGTGTAATCGATGACCCCGATGGCAAAGGGAAAATTGTATTTTTGGCGCCACTTATTCATTTCTGCCTGCTGTTCAGCAAAAGTTGTTGGGAACTTTATCCACAGGGGAGCCTTTTCGATTATTTTGTCTAGAACATTTGCAAATGTCACGGACACCGTACTCTGATCCACACCTATATCTTCCCCTTCCCACTTTGAAACCCTGGATCACTCAAATATCTCAAAAAATTCGCATTCTCTGTTCGTTAGTAAGTGCCCCGCCTCTAGTTTTATTTGTTGCACCTAGGAAAACCACTTCACGTTTTCTTGATCAAAGAGATACAGAGTTTTATAGTCCACTTCCCACGTGTTTCTGCGCTCCTTGTATATTTTACGTCGTTGTAAATTCATGAATGCAGCCATTTTCACAACACACCTTCACTGCACGGTTTGAGTCAGCTAATGATGTGACTCCAGATTTTTGGAGACAGTACTCCGAAGTGCGAGCACGAACTCGTTTTTTATTCATATGAAATGTGAGCATGCTCGATAGTTTTCAGACCATGCTCCAGCACTGAGTAACCTCTCCCTGAGCATGCTCTCTTTGCTCCTCTTTATTCATACCAAAAGGAGTAAACTCCACAAATACTGGAGCATGCTCACCTTGCTCCACTTTATTCATAAGACCCATAGTGTCTAACGAAAAACTTGGGTTCAATTCTCTGTCAGTTGAACGAAAAGACTTTCGTTTGTAATACATTTGTATTTCCTAACGACCAATCTGTAAGTTTACTCGCTTTTATTATACAACACCGATCTCAAGTATTTCCAGATACAAATGATTGTCGAACTTAAAAGTTTTTTTTTTTTTTTCAATATTCAGGGACTACAAGGGCAAAGTATCACGATATTCTCAGATCATGAGAAAATATTAGCATTCAAGAGAAAATCTCAGTTTTGGAGCAACTATGTTCGCAACTGTTCAGTGGAATGTTTTCCTGTACTTCAATAATTCTGTGAAGAATTCAGTCCTGATTAGGTCCCAGATGAGCTGTTTGGTGAGATAATACATTTTAATATCTTGCGTGAGTCTGTCGCACACTGCTTTCCGAAGGAACTAGAAGCAAACGTGCAAGATTTTTTGAGGGTGAAAAATCCTTTGTAACTTAAAAAAAAAAAAAAAAAAACCTCCTAACTCCTAACTTGACGACACAGCAGTATGAGAAACTTATTGATATATCTGCTTCTACATTACAAAATACGAGATACTTCTTCAGAAACTTCCATTAGCGGAGTTTTGGTACAGTATTTAGGAAGAATATCCTGAATTATCTGTGAAGGCTATCCTGGTTCTTTTTCCATTTGTCAGCACATGCATTTGTGAGCAGAGATTTTCTTTGTATGCAACGACGAAAGCAAGGTATTGCAATCGACTAAATGTTGAACCTGACATAAAACTTCGATTATATCTTCGATCAAGCCTAATATAGAAGAATTATAGTGTGAGAAAATAGTATCGCTCGTCTAATTAAAAGTTTAATTTTCAAATTTGGCGTTTGAAAAATAGGTAAGTTCTTAGTAAACTTGTTCAGATTGCAAATAAATTATTTTAGAACCAATTTATCAATATTAATATTATTGTTTTTTATAGCAGAAAGACAACATGCGTCTCCTTGAGCATTATTATTATTGACAGTGGCTCCACGTGAAAAAAAAAATTAGAACAACTGCTCTAGTGGAATATTTCATTAGATTTTTTTTTTTTTTATTTTCTTGAATAAAATGTATTTAAGAGAAATTATTGTTGTTATGATTTTATACTTTATATATGAACCTGAAGCTTTCGTGGAAAATACAGATTTAGGTACTTGTATCGCTTATTAATATACAGTGAAACCTGTCTTTAGCGGAATCGAGCGGGACTTGCAAAAATTTCCGTTAAAGTCAGGTTTCCGCTTAGTGGAGGTAGACCTTGCCTTTTTTTTTAAAAAAAAAAAAAATACATGCCTATAAAGGGGTATACTGAGAAAATACATTGCTGTACGTACATTGTTCGATTACAGTACTTCTTTCTTCTACGAATAAATACACAAAAAAATTAAAATGAATACAAAATATACTATGCACACGTTTTCTTTATTTTTCTAATAGCTAAGCAGGGTTTTCTGTGTACATTGCTGCTTGGCTGCTTGACTTTCCGCATACACTTTAGCCTGAGAAATTATACTAAGTGAATCAGAATCATTTTTCCGTAAATTTTTTAGTTCCTTTAAACTTCTGAGAGCATCTTGATATGTATTTATTCTACACTCTTCTTCGAACTCGGTATCGTATTCCTCTTCTTCCTCTATCTCGTTTACTTCTTTCCGACATTCCGTATGATTTTTGATTAAGTTGCGGGGATTAAGGACAATTTGTGGTGGTGAATATGAGTAGTGGTTGGGGAAGGTAAACACCGTCCAGAAATATTTAACAAAAGAACTAACATTTTATCGCAGACAGTGTAATGTATATGTCTCACAAAATGTCTAAACATCTTCTGAACGCTGTAGTCCGGAACTCAGAATTTTCCGTTAAATGTTTATTTTTCTTTCCGTTGTCCGCGTAACACAGTTTCCGCTTAATGAAGGGACTTTTACACGTTTTGTTCTCCAAAATTTATGGGACCGTGAAATATTTCCTTTTAAGACAGTTTTCCGTTTAATAAAGGGTCCGTTGAAGACAGGTTTTACTGTAATAAGTAATTACCCTAGAGGTTACTTATCAGACAAATAATTATTATAAGTATTCGATATACGCCTAAATATACATTTATTATATATTAAAAATGTTATTAAATCGTAGTTGAGTCTTTTGTTATTTATGCAACAGGATGTGTTGAATGCACAGACAAAAAAAAGATCACTATTACGTATAAACACAAGACAGCAACGGGAGCACTAGCAAACTCTTAACATGTTGTCTTTATTTATAATGTTTATTCTTAAACAGAATCAAGTTATTAAATACGTGCTTAAAACTGTTATTAAATCATTTTTTAATAAAATACTACCCCTCTTTATTATCAAAAAAGTTTTCTCTAAAGATTAAGCCCGTTGGTGGCTTGAATAACTCTTGTAAATAGCATTAGCTGCTACATGAAAGGGAAACATGATATTAGTCATTTTCGCTTACTAACAGAGATATGAAACGATTCTTAAATGGTATGTTATTGAATATTGTCATTTATCCGTAATTAATATTTAAGTGTCTCCACTTACGGTGTAACCTCTATACAATTCGTTGCGCCGGAATCGGAGGGTTGTGAAACTTGGATATTTAGATAGAGTGCATATAAGTTCCTGTGCTATTACTTGAACCTCTTCGGATAGGCCTCATTATTCTCGAGCTATGTAACCTTGAAAATTGTTTTCCGTCATTTTTAGCAGCTTGTAACTGAAAGAAGGCGTTTTTTGAACCAATGTTTGTTGTAACTTTTTCTTTCATTTGGTATAAGGAATGTTTCTCTTATTTAATTTCTAGACTGGATAGTACAAAGCTCGGATTGTCGCAAGCTGGATAGTCGATAGTCTATTCTTAGTAATGATAAGTTAACAACGAATGTGTTTTGCTCACTACTTTGGGAGTGTGTTTACACCTTCTACATTTTAAATCATGAACGTAATATGTCTGTAACAAAAAATCTGCAATGTGTCAATATAAAAGATGTCTCACTTAAAGAATGTACAAAATTAATAAGGAAATTGAAAGCATCTAAATCTAGTGGAACCGATGGAATTCCTTATTATTTTTTAAAAGTTGTGCAAATACTCTTCAACATCTTCTAATTTTCATCTATAATTTCATATTAATTACCATCATTTATCCTGATCTCTGAGAACATGGCAAAGTTACTCCAATTCTTAAGAAAGATAATCCGAATTAAACTGAAAATTATAGCCTATTGCTTAATTTCAACACCTTCTAAAATCTTTGAACAAATTCTGTATAATAGAACTTTTTGTACAAGTGAAATCCTATATCACTCCATCCTAATATGGTTTCTGTCATAAACGATCCACTTTAACCAATCTTCTTACATTTACTCAGTTTCTATCAGAATCATTAAATACTATATTTTCGTGGTTGATGTGGTATATACTCATTTTTCTAAGGCATTTGATAAACTAGATCATTTTATTTTTTATTGGCTGAGTTAGATCCCTTTGGATAACATGATAACTTACTAAGATTGCTATCTTCATATTTACTCAATCGGAAATATACAGTTATCTGCAATCTAGATAGTCTTCTCATTATATTGCATCATCCGGTGTCCACAAGGATTTTAATTTAGGTCCTTTAGTATTCTTACTTTGCATTAATTTCTTACCATCTGCCGTCAAATACTCCCAACCATTACTTTATGCTTATGATCTGAAATGTATAAGAAGATTAATTCAATTACTGATTCTAACAAATACAACAGGATCTTGATTCATATTATCAGTATAAAATAGTTAGGATCTTGATTCCTGTTATCAGTAGAATATAGTTAACAGTTTACTATTTTATATTAACAAATGCTGCGTTATAACTTATACTAAGAAAACGTTCTTTATAAAATATATATGACTACAATTCAATAGAGCTTACGAGTTAGTTGGATTAAAATGATTTTGTTGTTTATGTGGATATTACTTTTGATACTAAACTAACATTTAACCTACGTTTGAAATACTAAATTTCCGAATTGTATAAACTACTGGTTTCATTATAAGAACAACGATGACAGGAATAATGGTTATACCAAAATGAAGCTTTGTTCATATACTGTATATATTTTTAAACTAGGAAGCAACGATTGAAGTGCACTAGGAACCATTCAGTGTTGCCAGATGTAACCAAAGGTGTAAATCAATTTTTCTTTTTTGCAAAACATGTAAATTGACTCATAACTCATACGTATGGATGTTCTATCGTTAATTTTCAGTTTGTTTAGTTGGAGTAGCTTGTAATCTATGGAGCAGAAAAAAGAATTTTTCATTTCTACCGATAACTAATCAGATGAGGCCTCTGTAAGGGGAAACTAAGGAAATCGTAGTTTTTATAAGTTATCACTCTGAATTGGCAATCCTGCCGATGTTTCAGTGCATCAAAAGGCGTGTTAAGGATCTGTCTACATTGTGGAATTCCTGAAAACAATGAAAAAGAAACTTTGAAATTATCATGATAAAACTTTTACTTATGTGCACCAGGCAACACTACTATTCATTTCTATGGAGCTACTTAAAGCAAGAGGTATACAAGAACAATTCTCGAACTATTCAAGACCTGGAAACGAACATTCGCAGTGCACGGAGGACGTGAAGATGTATTATCTTACTTTTCTATGACTCATTTCTGAAACGGACGATCATCTTGATTAGAAATGGGTATTAAGCTATACAACCACATGATACGTATGGTAATAATTCTAGGTAAAATCAGAAACAAACCACCTTTAAACACTCCAAATGATAGAGGGAAGTGATGGACTACCAATTTCTGCCGACTGCGAAATATTAAATATCCTCATGTAGATACTGTTTCAAACTGAATTCGGCAGTAATCGATTCGAAGAGTTCAAAATTGACCATTCGGAAGAAAGATGTCTTGCTTATGAACAGGACCACACGCCTCTTTGCAGAGGCGGTAGAAAGTATGTTGCCTGACTGGGATGTCTTACCTTATCTGCCATATTATCTATAACTCGCAATATTAGAGTAATTACCTATTGGAATCCCTGCAGAATTTCTTCAATGTTGAAAACTTTAGACCCTAATTGCTTCGTCTGTAACAGTTCATTATCCGACAGGATGCAAGGTTGTTAGAGGATGAAGTTACCCAGCTGTCAAATAGATGGTAAGAGAATGTGGAACAAAATTGCACATAATTAGGTGGTTGAATATATTAATGAACATGTATGTCAATAATAAGATTTAGTGATATATGTGTGTGATTAGTTAACTGTGTGTTTGTTAGTAAATGTAATAAAAGAGCTCCATTGATGAACCAGAAACGTATTACAAATAATACAAAAAAGCTTTCTGAGGACGTAAATTAATGTTCTTTTTCACCTCAAATTTTGTTGCAGCTCAAAGTTTTATTACGAACTTCTTTCAGACAATATGAGCTGGAACCTTCATCAGTTCCTCATGTTTGTAAGCATTATGCACGCATAGTCATAAGACAAAACTATATGATTCTACTATATTATTAACACTTAACATAGACATATATTTAAAGATGAGACATACTAATCATAAACTTCATTCAGCTCAACAAAATGGCATGCGAGACTGTCAATCTTCATATATAGTCTTCGATAAAGTCCAGAAAAAGGTAGCTTTTTGTAAAGCCGAAAATTGATGTTTTGATATAATTACACAGTTATTTAAAATAAAACTGATATTGAGGTATACTCACATCAAGCTGTACATTATGACACTAGCGAGATGACAGTACATACTATAGGGTAGTAGTTTCCAACCGGTGTCTTGCGATACATTGATGTCTCACTAGCTCCTTCCTGGCTAAGCTGTCAACATACGCCCCTTTGGCGTGAGAGACCCGGGTTCGATTTCCGGCGGAGCTCATGTGGTTCGGATTCCACGTTAATTACTAGGTTCCATCTCATATAGCCTAGGTGGTTAAACTCAAAATGAATTCAACTAAACTGATGTCTCATGTAGTTTCATAAGGTGTGTTGCGAAATTTTGAAAATAAAAATTACGAAACATTTAATTATTAATCAAAAAACAATTTTGAAACAGGCTGTACCACTCAACGCCTCCAACGCAGTAACGATCCTCAATACTACATCATAGAAATTTATAATTTTACACTATTATAATCTACATTATTATTAACACAATAATTACATTATGATTTTGCGGGAACTCAGAAAACTGTCGTCACTCAAAAAAAGTTGGAAACTACTGGTACAGTGAGTTAGATATAACTCAAAATTATAATCATCTTGAAATTTTAATTCTTGTTCAACTGTAAGATTATTCAAAGATGTGTCAGATGAGCTTAAGCTGATCAAGGATGTGACAGATGAGCTTAAACTGTCCAAAGATGTAACAGATGAGCTTAAGCTGCCCAAAGATATAACAGATGAGCTTAAGTTGTCCAACGATTGTAACAGGCGAGCTTAAGCTGTCCAAGGATGTGACAGATGAGCTTAAGGTGTCCAAAGATGTGACGAATGAGCTTAAGCTGTCCAAAGATGTGAGAGATGAGCTTAAGCTGTCGAAAGATGTGACAGATGAGCTTAAGCTGTCGAAAGATGTGACTGATGAGCTTAAGCTGTCCAAAGATGTGTCAAACGAGCTTAAGCTGTCCAAAGATGTGACTGATTAGCTTAAGGTGTCCAAAGATGTGACCGATGAGCTTAACCTGTCCAAGAATGTGATAGATGAGCTTATGCCGTCCAAAGATATAACAGATGAGCTTAAGCTGTCCAGCGATGTAACAGATGAGCTTAAACTGTCCAAGGATGTGACAGATGAGCTTAAGCTGTTTACAGATGTGACAGATGAGCTTACGCTGTCCAAAGATGTGACAGATGAGCTTAAGCTGTCTACAGATGTGACAGATGAGCTTAAGCTGGATAAAAATGTTTTCAGATAAAATCTCATGCGTGGTTTTCGAGAAAAATCAAGCAACAACAAAATTTCTATGACGCTAAAATATATGTCATTGATTGGCAGTAATAAATAATGATAGTTGGAATGCTGGAACAAATTGTTTACCTGTTTGTGGGCTGTATATGTAAATATACAGCTGAGTAGCAGATTGTATCTGTTGTTGTTGATGCTGTTTTTAGTTTCTCCTAACTGTAACACACATGCTTCTAAAAATGAAGCACATACTCTTAACAATGATATATACATTTCTTTTGCGGCCGAAATTTAGGAAACAAATAAAATAAGTTATCTTTAGTACATATATTTTCTGTTGAAAACCTACAATCAAGCAGCAAATAACGTGTGAAAATTAAGCTGTTGAAAGAAAATGACATCACTTTTTATAATAATAATAATAATAATAATAATAATAATAATAATAATAATAATAATAATAATAATAATAATAATAATAATAATAATAATAATAATAATAATAATAATAGCCAGTTTTTGGCACGTAACATGGAACTAGTCGCTGATGTTAAGCCATACTACAAGTACTAGCCAAGTCCAGTACTTGAAAACGACAAATACAAACTCTACTGGGGTCGAGAAATTAGAACGGATGTAATGCTAAATACAAACAGACCCGATATCACTATTATCCATACAATAGACCAAGAAGTAACCTTCATAGATGTAGCAGTACCATTGACTTACACGTAGGTACAACATTCCGTCCGAAAGTAACCTAATATAAAGACCTGGCTGATGAAATCAAATAGTTATGGAAATATCAGAAAGTTACAGTAAGACCAATCATTAACTCAACTACAGCAATCGCCTCTAGAAGTACTGTGACACAACTTGTACAGATAAACGCAAAATATCTCTTAACAAATCTACAAAATTCAATAATATTAGACACCTGTCTAATGGCCTGAAAGTTCTTTGGAGAAGAAGAAATCTTCCAATAATCTGCACATTCCAAAGACGGTCGTTTCATTTCCATTAGTGATTAATAAATGAAGTCTTTGTTTTAGGGACACATGTATTTATGTTGGTGACACATTTCATTTTTGACAGGAAAGGCGCGTTCAGACTTTATGGTTGAGGGGAGCCTCAACTGCAAAAAGTTTGAAAACTCCTGATGTAAGCAAATTGTACTTGTGATATATTTTTCTGTTGCTGACCACCAAATTTATTTATTAAGAAGAAGAACGTTAGTTTGCTGATATATGTACTACTCTTATTACATAAAGCGCCTGAAAATGTAGATTTCGCTCGAATGTTTGCTCGGAGTGTTGCGTGTCGATTTTCCATGTTCAAAGGAGTAACGGGATGGAATCCCGATAAGGGCAATTCATTATCCATTTAAAGCATAAAACATGCAACATGCAACTAAAAGGACTTTTGACGTAAATAATTTGGATTTTCCACTGAGAACATTTTAGTGCAGTCCAATATATATGTCCTCTTTTGGTGTTCTGAGTGTTTTCTTTAATCTCTCTAACGCTAAGCCTTACACGTTAAACACAAATATTAGACAACGTGACTTGTTTCTTACAAAAAAAAAAAAAAAAAAAAAACTGCATCAACACAGGCGTATTGTACAGTATTGTGAAAATTATTATATATTGATCCCTCCGATACTTTACGGGGCATATACACATTTATAATAATATTTTGTATTGAAATTAATCTAAACATTTACCAAAATATCTTGAAAGAGTTTCAAGAATGTAGGCTCATTACAAGTAGAAGTATTTATTCTCAAACATATCACCTATTTAACACATACTCTGGGTTATTTTATTTTGCATTTACGTTTTTTATGTTAATATTTAGTTTATTCATTTCAATAGCAAATAACTTATAGCTTCATTTTATTCATTATTATTATTATTATTGTCAGTCAAATACATATGTAAATTACTGGTAAGGTCGAAACTAGAATGTACATCGGTGACTTGGAACAGCCTAACAAATACTCTCCTCAAAAAAACCTGAAATGGTCCGAAAGCGTTTTATTAGAAATAGTTTAAGTAAGGACTTGATTATTACTGTAGCACGTATGAATACTGGATAACATACTTTAAATTGGAACCACTGGCTGACAGGAGAAAATTAATTTTCTTTGTACTTGTAGAAAAGATAATTGACAACCGATGTAACGCGGACTATATTTTTAAAAATGTGGATTTTAAAGTTCCAATATACGGTACAAGAATAAAAATTTTATTGCAAACACGTAATAGGAGTCATATTTTAATCTTTAGACTTTTAACAAACTACAATAGACCCATATTAAAATGTGACCTTATTTTAGAATTTTTAATATAACTTAGTAGTTGTTTTTATCTTTACTTTCAATTTTTGAAGTTTCAGTGGTTTAGGACTTGACATAAACTGCACTGCCAGAGTTCATCTTATTATCAGTTTCATGTTAATAAGTTAATTATTATTTATCTCATTTACTATTTTATAGTGTTAAAATAACGTTGTAGAATATGATAAAGTGCTGTAATTTTGCTACATTTCAGCTGTTCTAGCACAAAAAATAAAGTTTATTATTATTATTATTATTATTATTATTATTATTATTATTATTATTATTATTATTATTATTATTATTATTATTATTATTATTATTATTATTATTATTATTAGTACAATTCCCATATACCGAAAAGATATACTCATTTCATCCAAAACTGCCAAAACAGAATGTTCCGATAACCCGAAGCCCGAAAATATTTCCATAAAGGAATGAAAATTTCTACTGCCCCATTATCGTCAAGCAAAAATAATATTTTCATGATGTATTATTTGCCTTATTTACGATTAAATCCCTTATTTATTAATAGGATGATCAATTATCCATGGGCGTATAACACAGTTAATTCAGTAATCTCTGTTGTGGGTTACTCAGTATATTGGTGTATTGTGCAGTCTTCTACGATGTATATTCGAGCTAAATATTCACCAGTTTTTAACCCTCAAGCTTCAGTCTTGAAGCCTTCACTTTGAAAATTACGAGTTTTCTCAGTTTCTCTAATGACCTCAAGGATACTCAAAAATGACTGTAATATTATCGTATAAAGGTAGTTGTCAGATGTTCTGAAGGTAATTTCATTTTTATTTTCCATAATAATTTGTGTGTGTGTGTGTGTGTGTGTGTGTGTGTGTGACTCTTTTCTCCGAGTTAAGAGTCAGTATCTAAAGATACGTAATACTTTGACTATCAAATTTGAGGTATTCCAGTTCGCGATCATGTCAATTATCGTTCGTTTCGCGTTCGCGATCAAGTATGACACGTTCTATGACACCACCACTCTAAATAGATCTACCACCCCAAACAGTGATACCAGGGACGTTTAAATATTTTGTCACAGTTTGGTGTGGTCGTGGGAGACTCAGGTTCGATTCCCGACGGGATCTCATATGGTTCGGAATCCACGTTAATCAATAGGTCCCGTCTCATATAGCCTCATTGCTGAAAGGGACGCTAAACTCAAAATCAACTCAACTCAACAGTTTGGTGTAGATTGGATCCCTCCAATAAACACAATTGTATCTGTTTATGCGACCGTTCATCTTGAATGAGGCCTTATCTATCCACAAAATTCCTTTCCAGAAGCCTCTGTCAGCTTCGCTCCGAATGAGAAACCAGTCACAGAACTCAACACCTCGGTTCGGATCACATTCGCGCAACACGTACAGAAGCTTTTTCCGGTAAGGTTTCATCTTAAAATCCTGTAATATGTTCCTTAAAGAGGTACACGCATGTCCAAAATGATTGTCGCATATCTATAACTGTCTTCTTGTAAAAATATAAAAGAATATAATTTGATATTGATTTTGCAGGGTACTTTTAATACTGGTACTGTGTGTATAATTGAGAAATGTATATTTGTGATAAATTTCATAGGAAAAGAATTTTAAATATGAAAATTAGAATGAGTAAAACAAAATGTTGTTAGATGGACAATAAATTTTTATTTTCGTTTTATTGTTCTTATTTACTGCCTTTGGATATAAAATTTGTCACATACCTTCTTTGTAGATATTACACATACTAACATTATAAGAAATACCGGACAAGTTCGTTATCAAATTAAATTCGTAGAACAATATATTTATAGACATGCGACAATAATTTTGGACATGAGTGTACGTGTCTTTTCCAGGTTACGTGCGCGCCTTCTGATAGACTTCTTCGGGCTAAATATACAGCTCTGAGCAATAATTTCAGTGTTTCCTTCATTTCGTATGCTTTGTGGTCTCTGCTTCCCGTAGATTATCCACAAAACCTGTAGCCTCGTATCGTTGGTTCAAGTTTCTTCTGGAAATGTTCTCCTGAAATCTGCTGTTACCGAGTTACTTTGTTGCGTTTTCACCAAGCTTGTAGCACGAAAACACGCTGCTCCTTTGCTAATTTGCGATTCATCCCGGTACATATACTTTTCGGTACAACTTCACTCACTAAAAAAGTTTTAAACAAAATACAAAATACAAGTATGATTACCAGTCCCAGACCAAGATATAATAAAACACACAATAGTGCCAGTTGTGGTAAAGGAAAGAAAAAGCACGCTTATTTCTTTTCTCTCCTTAGACCTACTTGTTTTGGGGAAAACAAATTTGTGCCTACCCTGTATATAGTAGTATATATATATATATATATATATATATATATATATATATATATATATATATATATATTCAAAAGTTTTCTCTTAAAAGTAGAGCTTTTAGGAAACATTAATTATCGGAAAGTTTGTAGGGGGCATTATTTTTTATTCAAATAAGGATAGTTAATCATATATATATATATATATATATATATATATATATATATATATATATATATATAAAGCATGTCCTTATTTTAAGCGAAAACGCAAAAAAAATCAAAAACTAATGATTTATTAATATAGGAAACAAAAAATAGTATGTAAGAAAAATATTTTTAAAAAAGCCTTTGAAAAGAAGCTACATTTTAAGTGACACATTTCAAACAAATACATCTATATTACATTGCTTGAGGAGAACCAATTAAGTTTCCTCCAATTTAAATTTCATATAATAATAAATAATTATTTCCTTCTTTAACATCATTTTAGACATTTAAAATATTACTTTATACAACCAATGTATATTTCGTATTTTGCTATCTGGGAGCAAGTAATTCTTTATGCTAAACGGGCATCCAGATCATCCCTAAAAAGGAAACCTGTTTTTATATCACTACGTGAATCATATTTGCTGTCAAAAGATGGACTAATTAGAACATCCAGATGAAAGTGTAGACAACGGTTGGTTATTTATGTTTAAAGAAGGCTTTGTTATATTTTTGTTCAAAAAAGTTGTGGTTTACCCTAAGTCATGATTACCGTTAAGCCATTTGAAGCATCATTTTTTTTTTTTTTTTAATTTTTCGTCAGAACCAACTTTCCGCAAAATCTTTCTAGGAACTAGGTTCTATAAAACTAAGTTTTCATTAAAATTTTATGATTTTTTTTATATTAAATCCATCGAAATCTCAAATGGCGTTATTTGGACTTTAACGAAACAAGTACTACTTATAGCACGAAATCCAGACCGTTTGCATGTTACATTACTACCAATACTATTACAAAATGGCGTGAAGTGCCTTGGTGTCTTTCTCGACAACAGCTCTCTTGGAATGCCCACTTCTCCAATTTACAAGCTAATATTTGTCATCGGATCAATTTGTTACGCACATTGAACGGCACTAACTGGGGTCTTAAGGGGGGATGTCCGTGTTTGGGTTCAAAATTGTCCGTGTTTGTGATTTTTGAAAAGTATCATTTTCAGCATCTACGGTCTTTGAAGTTTCATTGTAGGAAGTTTCATGTTCATACGACACCAGGTTCCCTTCGATAAATGCAAATTATTGTGTACTTCCGCTGTATTTTCTAGCTTAAATATAGGGCCATCTGTTTTCAGTTTGTACATTCATTGCATCATCTCATTCTTCTGTAATGATATAGTAAATACATTTTTGCTTTATCGTTCCGAAAAGAATACACAGATCATTTTGCTTACTGTTGTTTACTATTCTGCTTTCATAGTTCTTTGTTTTCCTTATTTGTCTGTGTTAGTAAACTTAGTGCCAAAGAAATTGATAGCTTACAGGTATATTATGGGAAAGCAATCAGGGGAAACGCTGGCAACTTTCAGGAGATGAAGAAAGCAGCGTAGGCAGCTGTTTTCCACAAATATTCAACTGATGAGAAACAAACGCATAATATGCTTTGTCATCCAAAGGAGAAAATTCCTAGTGTAGGTATAACAGATCTCAAGCAACTGGAGAACATTATGAACATAAGCATTCTTTGCCTCTTGCAATGATGGATGCTATCAAACCTATCTCCAGAGCCTTTGGGATCCAGTCCTTTTGGGAAAATGTTCGCATTGGAAAACACAGAACCCCAATGAAAGTTTCAATGCGCTGATATAGTAACAATGCCCAAAAACTACATTTGTGGGTTCTAAAATCGTACAAATTGCAGTATATGATGCTGTTCTGTGTTTTAATAATGGCCGTGAAGCAAATACTGGTGTTCTGGAAAAGATGACAATTTCAAGCTGTGAATACACCTCCAAACTAATACGATACAAGGGCAGAAACCGAATAACAAAGTCGGAGTTGGCAATCCTGAAGCTTACCAAGGAATCAAGAATGAAGAAGGTGTAGGAAGGATGAAGAAGACACAACCGAACATCAAAAGTATAGTTATGGGCTTTGTGAATGCTGTGATCTTTATTGATAAAAATCCATTGTAAATTTTAAACCTTCAATTTCTCAAAATTGCATTTTTGTGCATACATGTACCATTTTCTACAAACTACCATTTTCTCACATGCTAAAGTAGTCAAATTTTGCACAAATCTTACTGGTATGCACCTCTATTTACTGAACTAAAATTATGGCATAGTTCCTTTATTTCTCTCAATTACTCTTTGGTGAATATAAGAAATTACATTATTAAAATGTTTTAAAATTAAAAAAATAATAATAATAATTACTGGCTTTGTATGTAGCTTAGAAAAATAATCCTAGTTTGGTAGTATTACCATCTAATGTAGAATGCATGGTATAAAAATAAACGAATCTGTTCAGTAGTTTCCAAGAAAAAGGTACAAATACTTTTATAGCTGTGCTAAAAATTTGAGCCCATATCATGTGCGTAAAAGGAAAGATAGAGGGGGAGGGGATCAACACGAAGATGCTGATATGCTATACACATCTACAACCAAAAATTGAACTTCTGCAAGCAATACCAAAGCGTGGGTTGGCAAATTTTTCGTAAGAGGTCAAAACACGGACATGCCCCCTTAACACCAAACTTATTATTTATACATATAAAGTTTTTGTTCGTTCTGCTCTCACATATGGACATGTCGCCTGGTTATCGACTTCACAGAAGTTTTATGATAAACTACAAGCCCTGGAACAACATGCTTTACGCATTGCTTAAACCTTACCACCATGGACGCCAACCCAAAAGGTCTACCGTCGCACATCTATACCAACACTTTTACCACATCTGTACAGTCTTTGCTTTCATTACATTCATAGCGGATGCTCGTCCGATCCTCCATGAACTCAGAGCAGACTCCAGCTCTAACACGTTACGCATATTCACCGTTAGATCACCTTCTTGCTATCCATGAACATGATTAGGCCACCGCACTAAGTAGCACCAAAACAGAAGATTAACAGCATTGTCACAACTAACATCATATATCTTTCTATTCTATTACCTGCACTTCATTTCATCGTATATATTACATACCATGCTCACATCACCTTCTTCTGTATGCCTAATTAGATAAATATATCAATAAATAAATAAATTCTGATATTCATCTTCGGATTGGGATGAAATTGCAATTAAAACATAAAATTTGTAATTTTGTAGCAATTCTAATTTATAATATGATTTGTATCTGATCTTCTATTAGTATGACCTACCCACATATTCTTCATTACAATTAGTATGAGCGTAATGGTACATATACAGTATGTAAGTGATAATTTCTTCCAGAAGAATAAAACTCTATTATTGTTGGTAACGAACATTTTTTGACGCCATAAAAAGTTTGTTTCACTCGATTTTCTCGAGAAAAACAAATGAAAATTTACCCTCAAGCGTGCTATTTTGTTCAGTTCGAAGTGGTTTGTCGACTGATACGAGGGTAATAAAGAATTATCAGCAATTTTCACATAACTCTTCTTACATTGTCCATACTGATCTCTTTATCCTTGTTTATTTTATTGTTATGTTGTTGTGGTCATGGTATAAAAGTTTGATCGTAATTCCTCCATTGAAACTTCCTTTTGTTGCAGATATATCATGACCGCTCCATTAGAAGTTTGCACCAAAAAGGAAAAACGACAAGTAATCCGGTTTTTGTGTCAAAAAATTATATAAGGAAACAGGGCCGTGCCGTGGGGGGCGAGAGGGGAGACGGCCCCGGGCGCCGAAGTAACGTGGGGGGGGGGCGAAAAATTCGGGAGAAAAAAAGGACGAAAGATAGGAAAAATTGCTTGGAATATATGTATGGGGGCGCCGTCGTATACTCTCGCCCTGGGCGCTGATTTTCCACGACACGGCCCTGTAAGGAAACATGACTAATTTCCAGACAATGTTGCTCTTTATCAATAGTCACTTGTCTGTCTTAACAGAATCATGTCATGTGCACTCTCAATGATATCATCAATTATGGCGTAGCTGATCGTCCTGGCCCCTTCCTCGTGCATAACACATGCGACCATTTCTCAATTTTTCAATCCATTCGTAGACACTCCGTTGCGGCAAGACACTGTTCTCTTATTGTCTCGAAAGTCTTTGATGGATTTTGAACCCTAATACACCTTCCTCTTTGGTGTAAACTTCTAATGGAGCGGCCATAATCTATTTGGAACAAAAGGAAGATAAATAGAGGAATTAGAATCAAACTTTCATAGCATGGCCATAACAGAATAACAATAAAATAAACTAGGACAGAGGTCAGCATCAACAATGTAAGGAGACTTATGTCAAAATTGCGTGTAAATTTAGACTTACCCTCTTATGCCTTTTCTCGGAATAGGAGTTTAGTTAAACAGAAATTAAAATTTAATGTTTACCGTAAACTGGGTCCTTTAAAGGCAACTTTGGTCCAAAGGAAGAGAAAGATTTGATTTCTTTCTACTTGGTTATTATGGTTTCTATCAGTAAGAAAGGTTGTGGAACAAAGTATTACAACATTGAGAACACATGAATATTGGTGCTAGTGATTTGTTTTCAGAACGTGGCAAGCAAAATGTTAGCAATTGTTAGTAAGTAAACATTTGTCATATTATGTTTCACTACTTTTGTTCATTGCATTAAACTGGTATATCCTGTGTATATAAGCAAAATATGAAAACATGTTCCTTGGCGAATATTGTTAAGCTAACGCCTTAAATGTTTGTTCAATTACGCACAAACTATTAAGCGTTTAACTGCGTGGAGTAACATTAGCCCATATTTTTTGTGTTGGTAATGGCTCAATATTAAAGATGAAATGGTGGACAAATCGTGCAATGTAATAAGAAAGATTAATCCTCTCCTCTAGCGTCCAAAAGAGGATGTTATACAGTGCCTGAATTGCAAGAATTTTCTTCCTAAAACTGAGCAGTATGGTACCGATAAAGATCTGTCCCGTAATGAAGAGTATGGTGTTCTTATTTTTGGATGTTAAGTATTCATCCACTGAGAGGGATTTTCATTGAGCGTTACTTTTGTTTGCCTCTAAATTGAACAAGGTGATTTCACTCCTATGTTTGTAATATAGGTATTTTAAGTTAAGTATTCAGAAATTTGTAGCGTTCTTTTATAGATGTTTAATATTCACCCAAGTACAGGGGTGTAGCCAGCAGGTTTGTGTAGGGGGGCCCGTCGTTTTTGAGGGGGGGCCAGCTACAATGTACAAAGCCAAAAAAAAAGTGTTGCTGCTAGTGTTTTTGAGGTCTGAAAGAAAGGAAAATTTTTGTTTTCTTCTGGAAAACTAAAGACACTATTTTAGCTTATTATTATTATTATTATTATTATTATTATTATTATTATTATTATTATTATTATTATTATTATTATTATTATTATTATTATTATTATTATTATTATCCATAAATTATATTCAAGATAGTTTTTATTATGCTTAATCAAGAACTACTGCCCGGGACCAAACGCTATACTTTTGTGCATAACTATAAAGGTAACCAAGAAAGTTCTGTCCCTTTTCGTGGAAGTCTGTGTTCAATTGGACCTCACACCGTGAGTTGAATGCGAGTGTAGATAAGGCGAACGTCAGTTGTTGGTGTGGGTATATCCAACATACTACCTGGTTGTGGCAATTCAGACACACCGTGAACTTGCGTAAAGACAGAGGGAACATGGGACATCCACAGAGCGTCATAATAGCATGTATGCTGAACGAGTTCAAATGGAGGTCAAACGCCGCTGTAGCGGGACAGACGATATGCCAGACCTTTGGTGAGGGTGTCGTGACGACGCGGACATTGCAGCGATGGTTTAACAAGTTTAAGGACGATGACGAAACACCCGAAAACACCACTTGCCAGAAGACCAACACATGTACGAAGAGGAACTGGGACTACAATTCAGTGTGTGGAGAAACCATTCGGCAGCACATCCATCAACTTGTGAAGCACTACAAGTTGGGTCAATGGGTCTCACATATTTTGACTCAGGGCCAGAGGGCAACGCGGCAGTCGCCTGTGTTTATTTTGTTTATTTACTGTTTCGGAGCCATTTCTGGACAGGGCGTTGACATGTGATAAAAAGTGTGTCCTATACGAAGTTCCACAGAGCCATCATCATTGGTTAGCATCCCATGAACCGATTTCAAAACAGCCGAAACCAGCACTGTACCAGAATAAGGTCCTTCTGTGTGTTTGGTGCATCGTGCATCGGAAACTGCTACCAGCTGGTCAGAGTATCAATGCAACTGTGTAGTGTCAGCAGTTGCGCTATGCTCAACAAAAACTCAAAACTCTGGAGCCATCGCTTCTGAATTGCAAATGCGTCCTCGTTTACGGGACAACGATAAGTCCCACGTGGCTAAGATGACTTAGGACACCATTTTCCGCCTTGGATGGAAAACAATATTGCAACCACTATATTCCCCGGGTATTGCACCGTCCAATTATCACCTGTTCCATTCTTTGAACAATCACCTTAGAGGACGCCAATCCCTAGTAAAAGTCCAAAGTGCACCTGATACTTTCTTCGTTTCACGGCCCACCAAGTTCTACCGCGATGGATTCCATGGCCTTCCAGAACGTTTTCAGAAGGTCGTCGATGCTGATGGGGACTATTTTTGATCTTCCAGGTTAGGTGACATATCAATGTTCGAAGGTGGTGGGTGAAAAAGCAACAAAACTTTTCTTGGTTACCTTTATATTTAAATTTAGTACCTTGTATACAGAACCTATCTACACAAGATTGATTTTCTTTGAAATTTCACTTAATTTCTTTACAGTTTCCTGACAAAAATATTTATTATTCGTGACTAAAAAAACATAATTATTTTATTACACTGAATAGAAATAAAAGAGAGAGCGAATGAAATCCAAATTGAATAAAACCATTGTTTCTCGCCAAATTTTCCATCCTCTATGTCATAAAACACTTGTTAAAGCTTATAAAAATATACTGTACTTACAAATCAGTTTAATACCTTTGTTTTAGGGATTTTTTGTAGTACCTTGTTAAAACGTTTGTCTTCAAACTGTCAAATATAAATCGCAGTAAATTGTGTAATCTGCTGTCACGAAAAAAAAAGTATCCTATTTTTCGATCGGTATAAGGAAGAGATACTATATTATTTTTCGATCGGTATGAAAAAAAAAATATTTCTCCTTACTATTTTACCATAAATTATTAATTGTCAATGAACTTTGTTACTTTTAAATGAATGAAGCGAGATAATTTTACTGTGATGTTTTAAAAGCTGGTCGTTTGGGGGGGCCCGGCCCCGGTGGGCCCCCCCTTGGCTACACCCCTGCCCAAGTAGAATACAAATATTTTCATCAGACGATATTTTTCGTTCGATTGAAATTTAGTAAAAACATTGATAATTTCACCAATGTTCTTCTGTTCTTCTATTTCACTGTTTCTTAAATACAGTGATAATACTTTCGTGTATTAATTAGTCATTTTGACAAATGGGCTAAAGTTACCCCAATCATGAAAAATCTTGCATGACATCAAAAAATCAGAACTATAATCATCATTCTTCGTCACACTGAGTTTTCACTGCTTTCAAAAGAAAGCCAAAGGATTGCATTTTAACAAGGAGAAATGCCATTAAATTGCCTCCCTAATCTTAGGATGTTAGAATGGGATTTTTTTTTTAAGGCCAAAGTATACCCAGGTTACGGTAATTGTAAAATTTAATAGGTTATACCTCACAGGAATTTATTTTTCTTCATTTTCTCGAAAAATACACATGAAGTTTCACATTCATTCATTTTATTTTGTTCTGCTAAATAATATATATAATTTATGTCTTATTTTTGTACATTTTTTCTCGTTAAACGATAATAGTATTGAGGCATTGAATTCATCTATCATTGTGAAATTAGGATACGTTACAAATTTTATCTTCCCCTATATTTTCCATTAGTATTGAGTCCTTCTAATACAGAAGATGTAGCTTAGTTCACGAATCTCTGCCGCGATTAACACCTACGAAGAATTACAATCATGGCAGAGATTCGTGAGCTAAGCTCTAATAGACTGTTGTATTGTAACTTCTCATTCTGCTCATTACTATGGATTGATTGTTCTTCTATATAATGCATGTTAACTAACTAATTCTATGCTTATGGCACCCAGAGGTTCAAAGCTGAACTCACAAAAGCTCTCCATTGACTTCTGCCCTTAACCAATTGGATTCAGTTTCTACTTGGTGTTCCTATTCTGCGAGATCCATATTAATATTGTCCTCCCTTCTGCACCTAGATCTTCCTATTCCGATTAGGTTTCCAGTTAAAATTTTGAAAGTGTTTCTACTTTCTTTCATTCTGTCTACATGACCTGCCCACCTGAGCCTCTTAGACCTGATGACCCTAACAATGTTTGGTAAACAGTATAAATTATGCAGTTCCTTATTATGAAGTTTACATCATTCCCATCTCCCTTGGGTCCGAATATTCGCCTCAGGATTTTATTCTCAAATACTTTCAGTCTGAGTTTTTCCCTCAAAGTAAGCGACCACGATCCACAACCATATAATACAACATGTATAATTATCGTGCATGCTAAAATATTGTAAACTGAAGCTATTTTCGTTCTATATTGCAAGCACTGCGGCGAGAAAGATGAAGGTACGATTTCAGCTTTCTTGCAGATAAAAGTAAGAAAAAGGGTGTTCAAAAATGATGACAAAGTGCAAGGCAAGTGAGAGCGAGCATGACGATTGTATACATAAACATGGCAATCGCTATGGTAACAAACAGACAGTGTGACATCACTATTCCAGTCGATTCAACTTTTCTTGTAATATTTCTTACGTGACTAATAGCCACTTTATACTAATACAAGACAAGACCACTTTGGCAAATACAAAATATATTAATTTCAATAAAATTCTATTATTAGTGTTTAACGGAAAAAATACCCGAATATACAGTGTATATTAGTCGGTAAAATTTGTTGACCTAAACTTATTCAGCTTAATAAGTTATAAGTCCGTAAATCAGGGGTGCCCACAAGGAAGGGGCTATGACGCAAACTGCGTCATTGAAATATTTGGGGGGTGTAAATATGTTTGAATAAATATGTTTGAGAGGGTGTAAAAATTAATCGAAAAGATTTTTTTTCAAGGAAGAACACCTATGGATAGGCAATTGAGGGGGGGTGCGTCATGGACATGAGGGGGGTGGGCACCACTGCGTAAATGCGTAATTTTCGAGAAAATAGAGAGAAACAAATTTCTTTGTAAACCTAAAAATTGATCCTAAAAGAGAACCATGCCACTTACTGAAGTGAAACCAATACTGAAATTACCGTCATTAATCTCTTCATTATGAGATTAGCATTGTGCACAGATGGAGTGGGTCAGTGGGTCGTGGTCAAAATGAGTCAAGATTTGTTAGTGAGTCGTGGGTCAACAGGACGAGACAGACTGCGACCCATCACTCACCGTGGCCCACTCTGACCCACCGACCACCATGACCCACTCTGACCCACTACGAGCTAGTACATTATACTGCTGTCCGTTGTAGACAGCATCTTCTGAACACTGGTGAATTTGTCTGCATTTTACTTTCAAGGCCTACACTTTTCTTCCTTTTTCATTGTTTCTACTTATAGTCCAGTCAAGATAAGGATTGACCTTGAACAAATTGCAATAAAAATGAAACATACGCCAAAATGAGGCTGAGCACATTCTAAGCAAACCTGAAAAAGTCCTCAAGAATATTCAGTCTCGAAGGTCGCTAAATCCAATATGGCCGCCGTTGGTGGTCATTTACGGCAGACATAATAACAAACGGGGTAATTATGTGACTTTGTAGCAAAATTACAGACTCAACATCCCTGATGAAAGTTGTTCACCATTATGTGTCCTTCCAAATGAGGCACTGAACATACCTCTAATATACAGGGTGTCTCAAAAGTTCTCTGATATAGGGTAACTCTGTTATTATCAGAGTAACAACAAAATGTAAGAGGGAAACCGTCTCCAAATATGATGTTTTCAATCTAAAGTGGAGCATTTTTTAAATCGGACTAGCCGTTTTTGCTGTACACTCTTTATGTGCCCAATGTTAAATGAAAGTGCAACGTTGCCATTTACCGAGAGGTAGATAAATTTTGTAAGAGTATGATGAATGGAGGTATGTTTGAAATAGAAGCTGGCCATCGACACGTTAGTATAAAAGACAGTAACTTCGCTCACTTATAGTGTGTGTCTCGGTAAATACCAACGTTGCATTTTCATTTAACATTGGGCGTATAAAGAGTGTATAGCCCAAACAGCTCGTCCGATTTTAAAAAATCCTACACTTTAGATTCAAAGCATCATAGTTGGAGACAGTTTTCCCTCTTACATTTTGTTGTAACTCTGATAATAACAGTGTTACCCTACTTTTGAGACATCATGTACTTTATTCATTGTCTACACATAGTAGGACCTTTATGCTTCTTGTAAGTGTAAATGTAACTCTGTTTGTGGTTATTGTTTTCAAATGGCTGAATGGTTGAATACTTAACTGTAACTGATGATTTTAATTTTATTTATCTCAGAAGAAATGCCAAAGAATTCAGAAAGCGAGTGAATTATGTGTAGCTGCATTGACTGCCAATATGTAATGGAAAAGAATACTGAAGGAAGTATGTGAATTTCATTCAAATCAAGAAGGATACGCAATCAAGAATACCGTTCGATAAAGAGACATCTGCAACTATTCTGCGTTCAAATTCGTCAGTATTTCATTTTACTCTTTAACTGTTTGTTTTGTTGTAAGCCTGATAGATATGACGGTAAGTGGAAGGACCACTGTCTAATTCCACTAAAAGCTAATACTTTTCAAAAAAACAATATTGAAATTATGTGAAGAACGCAATGATGATTGGGCCATGACTATAAAAAGTATTGAATAAGTCAGAGATTTGTTTGCGAAAGACGCACTGTACCACATTACTTGCAGTGTAAATTTTAGAACAAGAAAGGAGATTCCAGGAAAGATGAGGAAGCAGATGTCATCAGGTGAATACGAACCGAAGAAAAAAGGCAAGCCCATTGAGACTAAAAGAGAGGATGCTTTCTTGCGAGTAGTTGAGTATTTGGAGATGAACGGTGATAGCTGGGAAGGAATCATAGTAACTGAAATAAATAGTAAAGTCGAGTTGTTACTTTCAAAGAGATATCTGCTAGAATCCTTCAAGACTTTTACGATGAGAACTTCAGAAAAAGTACTCTGGACGAGCAGTTGAGATTAGTGCAAGCAGCAGCAAAGTTAATAAAAGTGTGCAATAAAGTCCATGGAAACATTAAAATAGTACTACCCTTCCACTGATGGGTACAATCTTCAAAGTGCTATGTAATTTTTCCTGTTTTGTTAAAAGTATTTCTAAAAGAGATCGCTACAGTTCCACACACTGAAACCAAAATCGTTTCCTTGGGTCAGTGTATAAATCCAGTTAGCTCGACCAAAACTGATGCAAGCTTTACTACAGGTTGGTTTGGGCTTGCAGATGCACCACGTTTTTGGTTCCCGCTTTCTATTGGACACCCTGTGCCGCCACGGGTATTGCATTTCATATTCTGAGATGTAGTATATTTTCTGATGTTCTTCTCATAATAGTCTTGAAGGATTCTAGGAGATACCTCTTTGAAAGTAACAACTGCACTTTACTACTTATTTCAGTTATAGTGATTCCTTCCGTAAATGATTCTAATAGTTTAGCTTTCATGTATCTGACAGAGTACCTTTGCTCTTCTGAATAGCACAGCTCCTGTACCATAACCTTTAATAAATCACATATGGTAACCTGCTATCATCGTTCATTCCCAAACACTCAACTACTCGCAAGAAAGCATCCTCTCTTTCAGTCTGCATGGGCTTGCCTTTTTTCTTCGGTTCGTATTCACCTGATGACATCTGTTTCCTTATCTTTCCTGGAATCTCCTTTCTTCTTCTAAAATTTACACTGCAAGTAGTGTGGTACAGTGCGTCTTTCGCAAACAAATCTCTGACATATTCAATACTTTTTATAGTCATGGCCCAATCATCATTGCGTTCTTCACATAATTTCAATATTGTTTTTTTGAAAAGTATTAGCTTTTAGTGGAATTAGACAGTGATCCTTCCACTTACCGTCATATCTATCAGGCTTACAACAAAACAAACAGTTAAAGAGTAAGACATTATGAGTGGTTTGGATAAAAACCTTGAAAACGTTATTTCTGAGCTGCTTTACTTGAATGGTAGTTGATGTCTTCTAAGAAGGTATATGTTGGAAAGTTGAAATCTAAGTAGGTCAGAAGCGATGTGGAAGTGGTTGCGTAGATCGACCCAAGCTGGTGGCGATGATAATAATAATAGCCGAAAAGTGAAGTTCAGTGTGATGAGTTCGGGATATTGCTCGGGATAAAGTGGTATGATATGGGTGTGTGGAAGAGAGTGTTAAACGGCTATGGCTGCACTACCGCGTGCAATGTTTTGCGGCTGATCAGAGCATATTAGGTGATAATGTGGAAGATAGAAATGATCAGGTTGGGCCAGAAAGGTTTCATTATAGAGAATGTTATCTATATTGCGCTGTGTTGCGAAGGTTCTAAGAGTATTGAATTGGTGAGTAGCGAACGTAGCTCTATAATTTTCACGGTAATTGTTAATATGAATACGTAACTACCATACTCCTTAATTGAGTATAACCTCAGATATGATACAGGTGAGGAACTTCAGAGTATTTGATGGGACATAAAATTTCGAAGTATTAGGGCTTAATATTTCAGTGAATTCCAGCAGATATTGACATTTTTTATTGATGACTTCATAAGGGAAGAGAAAATTTATTTACTCTGTATATTTTCTCCACATTATCTAATTTTCAATGAAGAGATGAATTGCAAACAAATGAACAAGGGAAAGGGCTTCAACGCAAACATGACTATTCTGTAAAGAATAGTCGAACTCCCATCTGTGGAACTCCCGTAAATAAAAATGAATGTAATGTTTGCTGGCTGACTCGTACTGTTTAACCGATTTTGGTGATTTTTAGTATCTACATAAGTGGACTATGGCATAACTTAGGTTTGACTGTATTTCTTTTGACAAAAATGCGTACCTTAAAGGCAGAAGCAAGGGATATAATTTATGCAAAGAATTGAGTATCTCACGAGCCCTTTAAATTAGTTAGATAAAACTCAGTACTTTACATTTACAAACAAACTCTAGTAAAGAGTTGAGTTGAGTTGATTTTGAGTTTAACGTTCCTAAAGAGATAAAGAGGATCACGCGAAATGTACGTATGGGATATGGATAGCCAGCCTTACCTCTTAAGATGTTAATGGATTGACTTCATTAAAGAACTCGGCAGTGGCGACTTCAACGGGTAGACCGGGAAGGCACGGGTCTACCCCCAAAAATTAAAAAAATATATAAACTCTAAAAGATACAATAAATAGTAAATATATTTTCCACTATTTACATTAATGATAGATAAATATTTAACAAATAACATCAACCACTACTGTAAAAGTAATTTCCTATCATCATTAATCAATAAAATGTGTATATGTATCCATAAGCTAGGGAGCGGGCCTACCCAAAATTAAAATCCTATAGCCGCCCCTGGAACTCGGCCGACATAGTGGCTCTATCTATGTTTTGCTAAAAACAGAATTCAAAAATTTGCTTAAATGCATGGGACATGAGCTACAGATGGCCACCGTTAAGTCGCTGCTTCCCCTAACAGTGCTAACGAATTGATTCCATGAAAGAACTCGGTCAAGGAAATTGCTCTAGCGCAAGGTTTCTCAACCTGGGATCGCTATCCCTTGGGAGGTCGCGAGAGGGTTTCATGGGGTCTCGAAGATAAGCGAAAGAGATAAATGTAAATAAAATCTAATACCGGAGAATGTTTTGAAATATTATTTTGAATTTTGTTCTTATAGGCATATTTTATATTTTTATACATACTGTTAAAAATAATAAAAATAGATCTACTAAACATTTTCAATAGGTGCAAAGTTGTTTAAAAATCAATTTAAATGAAAGAGGTAAGATTTGAAACTAATGAGAACTGCATATTGAAATACCAGAAAAATTCAAATGCGATAAAACCTGTATATTGAAATATAATTATAATTAAAAGCTAATGATATACCTGAGCATATTGTGATTTCATTACTGCTGCAATGCAGTGGCGTATTTACGATTTTGTTTCGGGGGGCTTTGCTAACTTTCGGGGGGGAGGGAGCTTTGCCTGAAAATGTGAAAATTCTGCAAGATATTTCATATACTTTACTATAGTAAGTAAGATTTCGGGGAGGGGCTTAAGCCCGGAAGCCCATCCTAAATACGCCACTGCTGCAATGTCTGGTTTAACCTTCGTGACGCACATTATCAAGTCCTTTAAAATATTCAACAACTTTTTAAACAATGTCCCAGTTTTTAAAACCAAAATTAGAAATCACTTTATTTTTTATCATATGATCTAAAATTAAGAGAGTTATGAAGTTTCAAAGTTTCTAAAGACCTCCATTTTGAAACTGTATGACGGATCGGATTCGATATTTGTAATATGAATGAACTGGCCAAATTTGGCTTTAATCCATTCGCTTTTAAGGAAGTTCCTGTATCCAATATATTACAAGAAATGGATTCAACTATTATAGAAATGGATGGATATCGTTGAGATATCCGCAATAGGTATATTAAAATTCCCACACAAGCTTATTACAAATCAGAAATTATAAGGGGATCGCTGGAAAAGATGATGTGACAAAAGGAGGGTCGTGATAGGAATTAGGTTGAGAACCACTGGTTCTAGCCTATCTAACAGGTTTCAAGATTTCGCTTACATGTTTGGAATACAGTCTATAGATAGGTTACCGTTAAAATCAACATTGCTCGTGAAATTTTTAACAGACTAACACGTTCGCTGCGTTGCGAGTCACTGGTGGCTCGTGCCATATATCATTTCTGTGCGGTGCCGTTTTATGTATTGTATTACCTCTGTGCGTTTGTGTATTTTTGTTTGTACAGATTTTTAACATTACTAGCATCCACGTGCTATGCACGAGTCACTGGTGATGCTTCCTGCTTTGGCGTCATGTAGCTTCAGACTCTGTCAAGAGATGGCTGAAGTGTCAAACACCGTGTTGTCATCTGTGGAGAGATGCTCAAAGTAAGATCTGTGTACGAGTCACTTCTGACTCGTAACGCACCGACGGACAAACCTTCAACGAGACACAAGGTGACTCGTATAGCACTAAGAAGACTGGCTATATAAGACTGCCGCAGTGAACGTGTTAACTCCATTAACAAACTTGGCCGGGATAATCGCTCCAGCTATCTACTGCAAAAGAAAATGAAAAATCGCATCCGTTCAAGAGGTATCGTGTGGAGTAACGGACGGACATATTAACAACACAATCTTATAAGTATCAAATGTATGTGTTCCAGTGTTTCTGAAAATTTCTGTTTTAACGGGACATGGAAATTTTGAATCTTTTTCCCCACATTGAAAAAGATACGTTGTGTGATGTTTGTGATCGCATCACTGGAAAATGCCTGAATAATTTGAAATGAATTTTGAAACATAATAGTACCTATATCGGGCTAGTTTTTTTTTTTTTTTTTTTTTTTTACCTTTTTACTTTGATTTAAGGGCGTATCCTTAGGAGGATATGCGAGGGTAAAAATTTGTGCGGAAAACACGAGCTTCTCAAACTAGGAGCATGAAACTGAGTATTGAATAAAAACTCTTCAGTAAAATTAGAAAAAATGTATCCCAGCGTTGCTGAAATTTCCTATTTCAAGGGTGGTGGAAGGGGAGGATTTTCCGTAATTTTTTCGCCAAATTGAAGTCGGTGTTATCTGTTATGTGCGACCGTATCACGAGTAAAGGGACGACCCCTTTCAAATGAATTTTGGAACAATACCTAGCTCCGGTTGAACTTTTATCGTATTACTTTGATGCAAGGGCGTATCCTCAGTGGGTAACGAGATTCAAAAAACTATGGTAAAATATATTTGCTTATGGATTTTTATCAATATCTTTTCATAGAAATATGAATTTTAATGTGTTCAAATACTTTTAATGAACCTATTATCCCGTGTGAAGAAAGGGCATTTAAGCTACTCCATTGTTAAATATGTTGCTAAATCAGAGCAAGGATACAGAAATTGGTATTTAAATAAGTGAATTGCGTTCCACATTGTGAAACTACGGTAGACTTCCAAACAATAGGAATTTATTATTGCAACCGGAAATGGTAGATGTTTCCCTTCCACCTACAACAGAGGAGTAAGGTCTGATATTAAACTTGTTCGCTAAACACTGAAACTACCTTCTCTAGCTATCTATTACCTCTGTTTGCTCTACAGGAATCAGAAATGAGACCGGAAGTGTGTATATTTCTATAGCTTCCGTTTATCCAGAAATAGAACTACGAAAATAGAACCCATTCCCTAGCTACTATCCATATAAAACCGCTTTTTCCTATCCACTACATTTTATTTATTTATTTATTTATTTTATGGCGATTGGTCTTGAACAAGAAATATTAGATTTCTACCACTTGCAGCTTGGGACAGGGACAGGAGTAGAAATTAAACCTATTGCAATATATTGGAAGCATCCAGTATTAGTAAACAAAACCACCAGCTTCGGTAAAAGCACCAACAAGCAGCAGCCAGATGCCGTCACTACCGATGGAACACGAAGAGATACGAAAAGAACCCCTTCAACCCCTCCACAGACTCCGCCTCCAAAGACTGGCTATTTAAACTGACACCTCAAGGCAGAAACCATCAGTTATTAACTGGTCATCTCCTAACTATCTCTTCAAGCTGTAACGGGGAAAATATATCCGCCCGCACCTATCTCCGAGCAGCAACGGGCACGAGATTTTAGCCCTACCTCTGTGCAACAACGGGTAAAACGTTCCATTAGACCCAGGTGCAACGAGCAGGGTCATTGTTAACCAAAAATCTCTGATCTGCAACTCGCAGAAGATCCAATTGTACTTAACTCAGAGGCAAATAGGAAATTACTTATTTGTAATCTTATGTACAAACTGTATCATTTATAATAAATAAAGGGTGAGGAGAAAAACCAGCGTACCGTTACTCTATCGAATATTACACTATTTTTGAGACTCTGAGTCCATATTAAAAGGTTATTTCTCGTCATTTCTTAATGATTTTGCTCGATGGAAATCAATATCGAAACCAGAAATGGTAGTAGATTTCTAACGCTTCCTTTGGTGGTAGAGATGTGAGAGAGGAGTAAAACTCAATCTCGGGACGCTGAATCTTTTTCGAGAAACAGTTCATATGTATATTTATATTTAATTTAGAAATCAAGAAACAATTATAATTTTATGATAGTTGTAAATTTATGAAGTTCGAGTTACTTTCGTAAATTTTGTAGAAGTCTAGTTTCTTCTCGATGCTCGAAGAATTCTTTCTCAGCTCATTTCGATAATCGTAAAAGCTTATCTCGTCTCGTCTTGGAATTTTTCTCATTTTGTAAATTTATGAATAAAATTTATGCTCTGATTTTTCTTAATTTCATCTAGAAGTTATAATCAACTAGAAGTCAAATGACCAAATATTTACAATTCGACAAACACTCGAAAAGAACTGGGAATACCCTAGTACATCAACTATTTATCGATTTTAGAAAGGCTTACAACTCGGTTAGGACAGAAGCATTGTGCAACATTCTTACAGAATTTGGAATACCTAAAAAGCTAATTCGATTAATTAAGATATGTTTAAATCAATCCCAAAGTAAAGTCCGAGTAGGAAAATTTTTGTCCACAAGCTTTCACGTCGAGAATGGCCTGAAAGAAGGAGCTGCATTGTCGCCATTATTATTCAACCTTGTTCTAGAATACGCTATAAGGAAAATCAAAAATAGCAACTAGGGCCCAGAGTTGAATGGGGTTCACCAGGTTATGGCATATGCTGATGATGGAAATTTAATAGGAGATGATAGAAGAACAATAGAAAGAAATGCAGAAGTCTTATTAAACGTTTGCACGGACATGGGTTTAGAAGTAATATGCACAGAAAACTAAATACATGGGACTTTGTCGAAATCATAATACGTCGAATTATGGATGAGTTAAAATATCGAATATTACTTTTAATAAAGTGGATACTTTTAAATATCTAGGATCAATATTAACATACGAAAATCATATTCACGAAGAAATTAAATGTCGACTAAAAGCAGGGAATTCGTGTTATTCGGTTCAAAATCTTTTGTCGTCGCGAATTCTGTCGAGGAATTTGAAGCTTAAAATATATAAAACGATAACTACGCCTGTTGTTCTGTGTGGTTGCGAAACATGGTCGCTTACTCGGAAGGAAGAATATAGACTGAAAGTATTTGAGAGCAAGATCTTGAGACTAATATTCGGACTCAAGAGAACCGGGAATGGGGAATGCTGGAAACTTCATAACGAAGAACTACATAATTTATACGGTTTACCAAACATTGTTAGGGTCATCAAGTCTAGGAAGCTGAGGTGGGCAGGTCATGTAGCGATAATGGAAGAAAGTAGGAACGCTTTCAAAGTGTTAACTGGAAGACCAATTGGAAAATGACCATTAGAAAGACCTAGGCGCAGATGGAGGACAATATTAAGATGGATCTCGCAGAAATAGGAATACAAAATAGAAACTGGATCCAGTTGGCTAAGGATAGAAGTCAGTGGAGAGCTTTTGTGAACGTGGTATTGAACTTACGGGATCCATAGGGCATAGAGCAAGTTAGTTATTTAGTTTATCTAGAAGTTATCAGAGTGCTTCCACGTCACAGAAGACCTACAAAGGGTGTGACATAACAAGATTAAAACAATATTTATGATTGAAATATATTGTGTATGCATATCTTTAAAGTGATAAATGCTTTTCATTGTATTTGTATATACAATCTTTTTATCAATTTATACATTTTACACAGTAACATTAAAGCAATGTTTGTGATCTAATATTTGAATGAACTTCTGTTGCACACGAGACTTGAGAAATTTCTCGTCTCATCTCGAAAACGAGACGAGAATTTAATATTTCTCGTTTCGTCCCCAATTTGAAAGTGTACATCTCGTTTTTGAGACGAGTATCGAGACGAGACACTATTTTTTTTTTTAATCTTGTAGACAAACTATTCAAGAGTTGATTTTAGATTTTAAATTTTTGAGGTGGAAAGTACGAAATGGAAATGCAATATTTCGTATTACTATTTAAAAATTTATGAATGGTTATACTCTGTGCATTCACTTAATTCTAAGTCGTGTTGTATTTCTTTATAATCGTTTTTTAGAGGATGCTATACAGATCTATAACGAATGATAGCTAGCTTGTAAGAGAACACAAAAGACATTATTAAAGTTATACATATTATATCAATAACTTAACAAGGGAAGTAGATCAAGTAATTGAAGTAAAACATTTGCATTAAAAAGATGATGAGTATTACATATGTTCTGCTAATTTTACTGCTGTGGATAATCTGCAGTGTAGCCAGTAAATGTTTTAGAGGGGGAGAGGAGCTTTTATGTAAAGTACTAAAAAAGCAAAGGGCACCATATTCTAGGGGTTAGAGCATTGGACTCACATCCGCATAATTCCGGGTTCGATTCTCAGCCGGTGCTTCCCAATTTTCGGTGTCCACCCAGCGTTGTGAGGCAAACTGGGGAGTTACGTGAATAAAAGATGTGACGGCCACTAGGTCTAGAAAGCTCCTGTTGGTGACAGTGCGACGCAGTGCGCTGACCACATATTCGTAAGTAGGCTGGACATAGTTCAGCCAGTCCATGACAGATAGCGTTGGAGTGGCTCAGGCCCTCAAAGTGGGCTGTTACACCATGTGGTTTAGCAAACCAAGAATCTTCTTTCAGAATATGAAAGCATATTACCCCACATTTAGTACATGAAGTTAGATTGGATTTGGATTTTTTTTGAGTTTAACGTCCCGTTGAGCAGCGAGGCTATATGAGACGTGGACCTACTGATTAACGTGGAATCCGAACCACATGAGCTCCTGCCGGGAATTGAACCCGCGTCTCCCACGCTAAAGGCGCGTACGCTAACCGCTTAGCCACAAAGGAGCTCTACATGAAGTTAGAATGACAGGTTGTAGAAAACATGTCAATAAACTACTTTATTCAAAGAAAACAAAAGATGTTTGTTTGACTGTATTTATACAGATATATAAATAGTTAAGAGGAAAGAACACTACGAAAAAAATTAGATTAAGCTCAAATACTTTTATGGAATAGCATAGTAATAAATTTGGAACTGTGTACATTCATTAAAAAAAAAAAAAAAAAAAAAAGGTTTAACGTCCCATGATTCTGCACCGAGGCTAAGAAAGGCGGTGAGATGGAATGATGAAAGTGTGAGGAAAGAGGAGAATCCCAAGAAGACCCACAAACACGGTGTTTGTTTGCTATAAAGTTCACTTTGCGTAAGCGTACATTCAACTAGCCAAATGAGACTAACAAAGTAGAATATTACTTTCAGTTATTTTAATTACACCGTATTTTATTCTTTACTCTTTGTTTCTTTTTTTCTTCTTTTTCTTAATGTTTTTCTTTCATTCCCTTCCTAGGTATTATAAACATCTTTCATTTGCAGTAATATTATTTAAGTTTAATAAACACATAACAGACGAACTCCATTTGGAAGGCTAGAATATCGTTTAGTAGCCAGGCCCCTTTCCGTGACAACGTGCATATGAAAAATTTAAAGCTACAGTTCCAAGTAAAGATACGGAAGAAATGGAATTCATTCCTAATGATCGAAAAACATCAAATCAAACATTTTTCAGCTTTTATTCATATTTCTACTCATGCCAATTATAAGCTAGATAGTGCAATGTCTGTTATGAAGGCTTACTGTTTCTCTAAGAAATATCATGCAATTATATTCGTTTTCCAATTGGATTTCCAGTAAAAAACTTTGAAAATGTTCCAACTTTCTTCCATTATGGCTACATAACCTGCGTACCTGAGCCTCCTAGACCTGAGGACCCTAGCAATGTTTGGTAAACGGTGTAAATTATGTAGTTCCTCATTATGAAGGTTCTGCAATTCCCCATTTCCGTTACTCTTGGGTCCGAATATTTATCTCAGGATCTTGTTCTCAAATACTTTCAGTTTACATTCTTCCCTAAAAGTAAGCGACTATTTTTCGCAGCCATAAAGCACTACAGGCATGATTATTGTTTTATATATTTTAAGCTTCAAATTTTTCTACAGAATTCGCGACGACAAAAGATTTTGAATAATAACATGAATTCCCTGCTTTCAGTCGACATTTAATTTCTTCGTGAATATGATTTAGGTCTGTTAATATTGATCCTAGATATTTGAAAGTATTCACTTTGTCGAAAGTATTGTTTGATATTTTAACTCATCTATAATTTGCAGCATTATGATATCTGCTAATTTCCATGTATTTAGTTTTCTCTGCATTTACTTCTAAACTCTTTATTATATCTTTGAACAACATATTAAACAGCAATTAAAGTTCATGAGTAACTTTGGTGTATATCACATTAACCATATTATGTACCGTCGTCTTGGTATTGCTATAGGCAAGAGTTTCACGAAAATTTATTTCAGAATCAGCTCAATCTTAATAGGTGAAGTGGTTACAATATAGTGTACCGTACCTCGAAAAAAAAAAGGAATAAAATATAAATTTGAATAAAGATCAATAATTAATTCTAATTATATTAATAACTAAAATGGAAACTATGAATACGTAAATCAAATTAAATTGTCAAAATAAAGAGTGAAATTAAATGAAGGGTTGCAATCTTTTATTGTCATAAATGACAATATTTTGTTGATGACTCAATTAGCTTACAATGGTAGTATAGTGCATAGTTTTGTGACAATATCATTATTCACCTGTGAACATTCAAAGAGTATTGAGTTCATAATCAGACATAGTATGTTAGCTTAACTGTATAACAAATAATTTTTAGATTCACTCAATGCTAAGCCAATTATAACAAAAATAAGCTGAGGACTTAAACATTCAGATATTTGCCTTTCACTTTCAAAGACCTCCTAATATCACGGTACATGCTAAACAGACAGTTAAAGTTCTCTGTAGCCATACTTTAACTTAGTGTATATTTCGCTTGGTTTTGACCAAACAATGGTCTCTCTTGCGGTATTTGTAGTTTCGTATGGATCTTTCCATTTCGATGCTGGATGCAGGGTCCACAATGCAGAATGCGGAATCCCTTTTTTTAGTTGCAAACTTGGTCATTTTATATGGACTATTATCCTTGTTTGCCTTAATTATTTTTCTTTTTACTTTGCCAAAAGCCAATATAAAAATTTACAAAATCTTAGGAAAGTCCTAATTAGATTTTCTGACAAAATATTGTTGTTATCTAATGATGTAAAAATAAGTATTTTTGAACTTTAATTTACCTTGAGGTTTACTTTCGTCTTTTTCGTAATTTTATCCAAATGTTAATTACTATTGAAAAACATTGTTATTTGACTACAGGTAATTCTTTAGTGTTGCCACGAGACGAGACATTTCTCGTGTCTCGTCTCGTCTCGTCTCGTAAACGAGACGAGACACGAGACGGGACAGAACCCTTTTAGACGAGACACGAGACGAGACAGGCTACTTGTCCCGTCTCGAAAACGAGACGAGGCACGAGACGAGACGGGACGACTCGTGAAATGTCTCGTCTCGTCTCGTGTCTCGAAAATGAAAACGCTGGCGGGAATGGCCAAGATTGAAATTGCCAGTGGTCATATAGATTGTAAAAGGAAAATTCCCTTTGTGAGAAAACATGTTGAAAAGCCTTCATAGAAAAGTGTCCTCTGTCTATTGAATGAAACAATCGTGATACATGAGCTTCCAGGAATATCATCCTTAATGTCTTGTCCCCAATTTTCCTTGCTGTAAACTGAGGAATTCTCATTTTTTTAATTTCTGGCTGGAATGATGACAAACAAAATCAAAGACAAGGAAGATTTTTACAAGGTCAAAAAACCGAACTACCACCACCATCTATTCAATTTGAAAACTGGGTAAGGTCTACACTCATTAGAGGCTGTAGTTGAAAGTTCTGGCTGAGATGGCGGAAGAGAACAGAACAGACTACACTTTCTTTATTCTCTGGTGGCGGTATTCTTTTTGCTATATGAACCGAAAACGGCAATTGAAATATATCATCTTGCAACTAAAATTACGTCTTCTCTCTCTCTCCCCCTTCTCTCTCTCTCACACACACACACATATATATACACACATAAAAACATATATTTACCATTTTACCAATCGCTCGCTTATTATACAGCAGTCATGTTGTAAAATTCACCTCTTCGTTTGGAAGGCGGGCGAAGGACAAAGAAAGCAAATATTTTATCGACAAACCCTTCAAATTGTTTGCTTTCAGCAAATTTATGATACTAACAATAACACTTTAGGTGAAGAGGTTTTACAGGGGGACCTTCGTTTTGTTACGCGGAAATGTTTGATCTGACCAGAGTGCGAAATTGCCCTCTGCATCCATGTTAAGAGGAGGGGAATACTTCCCTTTCCTAGTGAATAATATTCATTAGGACCTGAATTATCTTCAGAAATTGTTTCTTACAGGCATATAAAACCTCTCGAACTTGATAAGTTTAAAGAACATTTGGTATAATATTCATGGAACTCCGTTGAAAGCAGAAAATATCATGAGAATGATCAACATTCGAACATTGGAAAACATAATTAACAGAAAAGAAACAGGATACCCAAATCATATTTTTAAACCTGCTATAAAATGTATATCCTATATTTTTACTAATTCCTTACTCCCATGAAAGTATTCTGGGGAGGATATTCTCTCCAATTTTTTCAGACTGAAATCCTTTTATCCCGTACGATTCCCCCCCCCCCCTGACACAATACGAAAAAACAAATGTTAAAATCCATATGACCCTTCCAGGACTCAACCCGGGGCCTTCAAGCCATGTTCTATCGCCGCAGACCGCTCGGCTTGGTATGAAGATGTACGTTGTATGATTGCGAATAGATCACGAAAATATAAGAAACTTTAATCCAAAATGGCCACCCAAAAATCAACTTTTTTTTTTTAGACCACTAGCTAATCTGGGTGTACTGTCATGAGTTTGTTACACAAACGGGGCAACCACCACATAGTATCACACACCCCGCGGTTATGGGAACAGATTTGAACCATGGAGGTGAAGACTGGCCCCAAGCATTCTTTCGTCCGATGTGTCGTTCAGCTCCCATTACTATGGCACTTTAAGTAGAGCTTGCTGTGCAGTAACATATAAAATTCCAATCAAATACTTTCCATTACTCAATAAAATTATTTGGTTCTAAGCTTTTTTTAAAAAAAAAAAAAAAATAATTGCAGCAAATCTAAACATGCTAAAATGGAAAGTAGTTTTTGGATTGTTATGGGTTAACACTGTGAAACCTAAAGGCTGGAATATATGAAATCAAAATGTACACACATATCTATCTCTCTATTTATCTATATATCTTTCCATCTCTCTCTCTCTCTCTCTCTCTCTCTATATATATATATATATATATATATATATATATATATATATATATATATATATATATATATATATATATATATATACAGATGGTGATCAGAAAAATGGAAACACCTGAACGAAATTGCAACTTACCAGATTAATATGGTGTCGGGCCACCTTTCGTCTTCAGAACAGCCTTGATGCGACGTGGGATGGAGGAATAGAGGTCGTGAATTGTAGCAAGTGGAATTTTACACCATTCCTCGTGCAGGGCATCGGCCAGTTCTGTGAGAGAGGATGGAGGTGGAAATCGTCGCCGAAGTCGTGTTTCCAAGACGGACCACAGATGTTCAATTATGTTGAGATCTGGGGATTGGGCGGGCCAGGGGAGGTGTTGAACTTCATCCCGATGTTCCTCAAACCACGCTGCAACAACGCCAGCTGTGTGAATGGATGCATTATCATCCTGGAAGATGGCGTCATTGTCCGGGAACAACATCCGGATCATAGGATGCAAGTGGTCTCTTAAAATTGCGACATAATCGTTGGCAGTGATTCGTCCGCTAAGTGTAACCACAGGACCCAATGAAAACCATGATATGGCGGCCCACAGCATCACCGAGCCGCCGCTATGTTTCACAGTTGGGCGGAAACACTGCAGATCATAAGCTTCTTTGGGCGTTCTCCACACATAAACACGGCCCGTGGTTGGGAATAGGGTGAAAGATGACTCATCCGACCATATCACACGTTTCCAGTCCTCAACGGTCCAAGTTGCATAGTCGCGGCACCATTTGCGGCGTGCGAAAGCGTTATGGTCGCTGAAGAGCGGTTTGGCCCGTGCAACACGACCCCGTAAGTTCATGTCAGGTAATTCGCGGCGGACTGTGATTGTCGAAACAGGGAGGGGGATGTGCTGATTGCCTTCCTCCGTCACTTGCTCCGCAGTGGCACGACGGTTCTGTGTGACAATGAGCTTTAATACCCGGCGTGACCTGTCACTCATGATTTTCTTCCGCCCACTCTTCCGCTTCCCCGATGTGGTTTTCCCGTGTGTTGTGTAAGCCGTCATCACCTTCGACACTATCCCATGCGACACACCTAAGACAGTAGCCACTGCCGTCACACTCACTCCACATAACCGCGCACCAACAATTTGCCCTCTTTGAAAATCTGAGAGGTCTCCCATTTTACACTACCTCCGTCTGCTGCAGCCACTCGACACTGCTGTCCCATTGCGCCTGACGTAGTATGGAGACCGACCTAACATACCACCCCCAGCGCGCTGGCGGGCGCCACGATACCACTGCCAACCCATACATCTGACGTGTTGCCAACTACAGATGTTTCCATTTTTCTGATCACATCTGTATATATATATATATATATATATATATATATATATATATATATATATATATATATATATACAGACACTATAAAGCAAGTGGGCTGATAGTATACGATAGTGTCGGGGATGGTGACACCTTTACATCGAACTTTGCTTGTCGTGTAAACATTATTTGACATTAGTGCCTTCATCTTCGACGTACCTATGAGCAATTTGCTGTATATTCGTGTATTGAAACTGGCGAAACAAATTTCAATGTTTCAAAATGTGTAAAAAAAAAAAAAAAAAAAAAAAACTATTTGTCCTTGCCTTGTGAGCTTATTTGAATTTATTTTTAAGACCTTTAGGCAACTTTGGCCGAATGGATGATGATGGGAAAATTAGTGGAATGAAGAAAGTGGTAGAATACTAGACAACTTCGAGAAAACACACACATTCGAAAAATGAAATGAAATCTTTGAGTTTTACGTCCCACGATTATGCCGGTTAGGCTAAACGAGACAGTGATGATGAGTAATGAATGAAATGGTGGAATGAAGAAAGTGGGAGGAAACGGGACAACCCTGAGAAAACCCACGCACAAGGTGTTTGTCCACCACAAAGTTCACTTGGCGGGGCTGGGATCAAACCCGAGACCCCAAGCACCACAGGTGAACGCTCTACCACTGAGCCACCGCGGTCCCTGCACACATTTAATGTTTGTCCATCGTAAAGCTCACATGGCACTAACAGAGATCGAACCGACTACCACATACACTAGAGCTGAAGGCTTCACGGTGTAGCTACCGTGATATTTCTTGTCTTGTGTGTTCTGGGTAATACTTGTAACTTAGTTGTATCTTGATTAGCATGGTGCAGCCTGTTACATTTTACTTTCGTTCCCATGGTATGCTGCTATATTTTTTACGAGACAAGACGAGACAAAACGAGACAAACGAGACGAGACGGGACAGCAGCTCTCGAGACGAGACACGAGACGGGACGAGCACATTTTTTTCGAGACGAGACACGAGACGAGACATGCTTTGCACGAGACGAGACGAGACAGGCTGAAATCTCGTCTCGTCTCGTCTCGTGGCAACACTAGTATTTTGCTTCTGCTTCCAACGGTTTCTTGATTACAAATACTGTCCTTGTGATTTTTAAAATAATGTTATGCACGTATCCAACAGTTAAGATGTTACAAAAAACTTCGTTCCATTTTCACCTACCAAGTTGCCATTTATGAATAAAAATTATGATTTTTTAATTCTTAGTTCATGTTTTCATTACATTAGCATCAATTTCTAGATTTATGAAAAAAAGTATTTCTCTATTTTCTCAGAAAGTACGCATGAGTTTTCACATTTGTACATATAATTTTATTCAGTTCTATGAGACTTTTTGATCGGTACGCTAATTATATTGTAAAATTATTTAAAATGCCGTTCATTACCAAAAGAAATAGTGATCAATCCTGTATTGTATTCACATAACCATCAGATCATAAAACAATTGCTTAGTAATCCTTTACCCGTAACCATTGGTTTTTCCCCTGGTAATGCTACTGAACAAAACTTGGTAAGTGAATTCCATCTCGGGAAATCGGACACAACTTTTAGTTGCGAGTCTTTGTCTATTAGAGTTCAAAACTTAAAGGGAGCAATGAGGGGCGGCGATTAGGGGACAAGAGAAGGCAGTTGCCTTCCACTTTTTTGAAGTGACCTCTTAATATATAGTTTCATTTGGAAATGTAGTATTTTTTATGTATTACTGCTTCATAGAAAAATGGTGCCATATAATATTTGTCGTTGCGTGAGTACGTATTGGTTACTTGTCTTCCCGTAGAGTTAAGAAAGCTACAGGAATTGCGTTTTAATTGCCAGGGAAAATTGTCCAAATATTAATCTATTTTAGCGATTTAATTCCAGCGTACTTTTATTTCTTTTTACACGGACTCGATGTGTTAGTTAACTGCTTTGAAACTAATTGAGAGAACATTTCGCAATAAAAGGAAAGTCTTTCACAAGTTATTCTTTAAAAATGCACAAAAATCTTCAGTTTCTAAAGTGTTATTATTCATTACTGTAATTAATATTATCCTTTCTATTTATTTGTTTTGCAAATTTGTTATTAAATAAGTTGATCACACAATTTTGCAGACAGAATTTTAATATGTTCATAAGGAAGGAATCAAATCTTCTTACACATTCGTTGTTTATGAATACTATAGGCTAGTACCTACTTGCGTTGCTCTTGTCAGTTTACTTAATAAAATGTGAAATACGATATACAGTATTTTAATTGAAAGAGATAATATCCTATTGGTTATACGACTTTTCGTCAAACGAAGAGTTAGAAACAACCAGGAAAACTAACATTGATATACAAATATTCAGTTCATGTCTTTCCCCCCCCCCCCCCATACACACACTTTTAATGAACAATTGCCGCCACTGCATACAATTATTATGTAATGAACAAATTATTTCCACTACAGTAAGGTAATCACAGCTTTTATTTCTAGTATGATCTCAGACTCTTTTTACTAATCTTTAAAAAATCATTAGTAATGTCTTAATATGTAGATTACGATGTTTATGATCGAACCTTAAGGGTGAGAAAAGCATGCGAAAAATTAAGGTTACGACCATGTCTATCAGACTTCCAACAGTGAGGACGTGACCAGCTGCTGTGTTCCGCTTTTATATCTACGTTATTAACGTATGCATCACACATACCCACGCATAAGGACCAATCCTAGAAATTGTTCATAAATCAACTCGCCTGATGTATGCTGCGGGAAATCTAGTTGTCACTTGTGCTTAATCTTTTCAAGGATTTTTATTTTTTTTCTTATTATATTCAACCTGTCTCTCTATACGTGGACAGAAAGTGATGGTTAACTCATGAGGACAAACTCTATTTCGTTTTATTTTCGACTTAAAATAACTTTCCATATTAAATGGAATCAAATTGAAAACGAATATTTGTAGTTTTCACTGTTGCTGATTAATATTCGAGCTATTAACTATTCGAAAATCAAACAAAATTCATTATTCGAATAGATTATATCCGAATAATATTTAGAATATTGGGAACGAATATTTGAATAGTTATTTGAATAATTCTTCTAATGTTGACAACGAATATTTGAATAGTTCTTTAAAAATTTGTTCCAATATTCAAGAAGAATATTTCAATTTTCCAATAATTCTTAAAATTTTGGCAACAAATACTAGAACAATTATTAGAAAATTTCTTCAAATATTGAAAGAATATTTTAATAATTGTTCGAACATTGAAAACGAATATTTGAATAGTTGTTCGAATATTGAAAACAAACATTTGAAAAGTTGTTCGAATATTGAAAACGAATATTTGAATAGTTGTTCGAATATTGAAAACAAACATTTGAAAAGTTGTTCGAATATTGAAAACGAATATTTGTATAGTTCTTCGAATATTGAAAACGAATATTTGAATAGTTGTTTGAATATTGAAAACGAATATTTGAATAGTTGTTCGAATATTGAAAACAAACATTTGAAAAGTTGTTCGAATATTGAAAACGAATATTTGAATAGTTGTTCGAATATTGAAAACAAACGTTTGAAAAGTTGTTCGAATATTGAAAACGAATATTTGAATAGTTGTTCGAATATCAAAAACAAATATTTGAATATTTATTCCAATATTAAAAACGAATATTTCAATAATTCTTCGAATATTGACAAGAGGTACTCGGACGGTTATTCGAAATTTGGTTCCAATATTGAAAACGAATATTTCAATAGTTTTTTACATATCTGTTCCAATGTTGAAAATGAATATTTTTCAATAATTCTTCGAACGCTGAAACGAATACTCGAACAGTTATTCGAACATTTGTTCGAATAATGGAAACGAATATTTGAATGGTTATTCAAATAATTGAAGCATTTCGCCGAATAACGCTGTATGGAACACTTTACTACATTTTTCTTTAATTCACTAAACTTGTTATTATATTATCGTTCCCTCAAAAACTAGTTTGCCAGGATATTAGTGCTATCACTTGGGAAATACAGAAACGACCCTTTTCGCAGAAACAAACCTCGTAAATCATATTTAATTGTGCATGTCTGTTGTATGTCGATCATGTTCCGTACTGCGCTTGATTCTACTGATAACTTAGCACATTCCAAAATGAATCATGTATCATTATTCAGTGAGATTGTTTAATTGGTCGAATATTGAAAACGAATGTTCGAATAATTGTTCGAATATTGAAAACGAATATACAAATAGTTATACCTATTTGTATAAGTTCTCGAGTACTGAGAACGAATATTCGAATAATTGCTTGAATACTGAAACAAATATTGAAATATTTGTTTTTAATATTGGAACAATTATTAGTAATTTTAACTAAGGTAGGTGCAGGTAAATACGCTAAGTGAAAGGTGTCGGATTTTTTAAAGCCTTAATTTTTACGATACACAAAGAACAAAACACGTGTGTTGCAGAGTAGCCTTTTCCGCCCAAGGTAAAAGAAAAAAGTATTACAAAGTGGCGTATTTATCAACACGTGCAGGCAATTACGCGAAGTCTAGGATACTACTAGAAACCTGTAATAAATCTTGCAACTACTAACAGCGATTGTATTATACGAACTCAAATATTATTACAAAGTATAACCGAAGCAAAAATTAGAATAAACAAAGTGCAAGATGAAGATAAAAAGATGAAATGTAAAAACGATAATCTCCAAAGTTGAAATGAAGTTCCAAACTGAAAAGTTTTAGTCCATAAGAAGATAAACAAACAGCGTCACTGTACGGTGATTTAAAAAAAAAAAAGAAAGAAAAAGAAAACTACAGCGATATTACATGGTACATGTGGGACAAATGAAAACATCTTTGTTTTCAGCAGTCAGCCCTTCACAAGCCCAGGCGTATTTCACTGCAACAAGCTTGGTATTGATTTAGTAGCCACAGAATCACATATACCGAAGTTACACTTAGAAAACAAAATGTTCCTATACGGACACGAAATAAGGCGTACATTGCTGTAAACAATCGACAATGTTTTGAGTTAGTACGATACTAATAACGAATTCGTACCTTTATTGAAATAATAACGTTCTTCCACGGAACCTTCCAGAAGTAAACAACATTGCACGGCATGGCAGTCTCAGCGCTGTCTCCCGGAGTATTCGTCAAATCGGACTTGTTCAAGCCCGTGGCACGGTGCATTCTAGCGGATTTCGTCGGAAATATTCCAGCACTGAACACTTGGCGTATTTAGCTGCACTGGCGTATATAGCTGCAGTTGCCTCATTTTAATATTTATCGTCGATTTTCGAACAATTATTCGAAATAATTTTTGAATACAATACAATAATCTATACAATACAATACATTCTTGAATAGGAATACACATTTTTGAATAAATTTAACAGTTTTGACTTTGCCCTCTTCAATTCCTCATGTCAAGGCATCTTTTCTATCTTGTCAAAAATCTCAGTAGTCAAACCTAATTCTATCACTAATACAATGACCTTTTTGGGGGCCCCGCTTCCTCACTGCTAGATGCAGTCCAGATGGCAATTACCTATAGGCAATAGTGCTATTCAGCCGGTTCACTAGAACCGGTTGTTAAGATATTTTGAGTTCGCAGAACCGTTTGTTATAACCAGACATAACAGTAAATTTTCCCGTTATATCCAGGAACAGTAAAGTTTAGCTTAACTACATTTGTTTTTAGAAATTCTAACCACTACAGAGCTAAATATATTATCCCTCAGAGCAAGATATAAGCATTTATTTATTAATTTCAAATTCTCAGATGGCAACAATTGTCGATCCATTGCTGAATTAAGACCTTCCCAATACTTTTATCCATGATCTATTTTGGATAATTCGTTTCTAAGATACTCGTAGTGGTACCTAATTTGGTCACACTACCTTGTATTAGGTTGTTGTATAGATCATTTGTCACTTGTGGTATCTGGTAAAAATTTTGCTTCTGTCTACTCTGTATGGCTTGTTTCCTAAGAGAGTTATATCTATCTATCTATCTACTCTCTCTCTCTGTTGTTAAAAAAGTAGAATAACAGCACTGCCTATAGGTGTCATGCTATACATTAATGTACTTCATATATTCTGTAATAAACTATTTTATTTGATAAAACCGTAGTTTCTTTTTCATTTGAGCAAATTTCCTTTCATTTCATTGGTTTTTGACTCCATTAGGTAGCTTAGTGGTATACTGTTCATATCTGGTGCGTGGGGAGCCTGGTTACCTGGTTACCGCATCATGTGAGCCTTGCGGTGGACAAATACCATATGCATGGGTTTTCTCGGAGTTCTGTCGTTTCTTCTAATTTTGTTTATATTACCATTGTCATTATCACCATCGCCTTTACCTACACGGTATAACTATGGTGTGGGACGTAAAAATGAAAGATTGTATTTATTTATTTTTACTCCATCATCATTATCAAATTTGAATAACAGAACGCTTCAAAGATCCGTAGAAAATTACAAATGTCCTCCTGTAATATAGTAGTTGATAATGCTCACAATTCGAGACGAAAAATAAGGTTTTCATCTAAAAGTTATCAAAATCCTTCAGAATCACGAGAGGGCTACGAAGGATGTGATATAACAACATTTAAACCATATTTATTATTGAAATATATTATTATCTTGCGTATCTTGAAATATTGATAAATGCTCCTCATTGTTTTATGTTCCTTGATTCATCTCTAATTAAAATAATGTACTTCTTGGCTCGTTTTAAAGACGACACGAGAAAAATTTTTCGCATCATGGACAACGCTAGTGGAAGGGCTTTTGACTCATTTTCTTTCATGATACGAAAATCTTCCTTAATTAGCTTGGAAAGAAAACCGTAACAAATAACAATTTGTTCTTTTGAGAAGGCAGCTCAAGGTAGGAACGATCCCAGTTTTGAGCAAATAAAAATGTTTTCCAGGTGGATGGATGTGTAATATAAATGTTCTTGTTATTTTTTTTTAAATTTTGTTTTATAAACACACACACACACACACACATATATATATATATATATATATATATATATATATATATATATATATATATATATATATATATATATATATATATATATATATATAGATATAGATATATATATAGATATATATATATATATATATATATATATATATATATATATATAATATTGGAATCTTACACATATAACATTTTCCCAATGCTTTTGTTGTGTATCTAGACCTACTTCCGTAATTTTCCTTCCTGTTTTTAGCCACCAATTTACCATGTCAGTTTTTCTGTCTTCTTTTTTTGCAAAAAATTCATTGAATTCTTATTTTTTTAAAAGAAAAGACCCTTAAAACTACTAATTTTAACCATCTTTCTACTATCTGCCGGACCGGTTGGTGCAGATGTAAGTATTTGATAATACAAGCTGCTTACGAATGTTTAGTATAGACTACATATAAAAGCTCCTTTGGTAAACATGTAAACAAACAAATGTGTATACAAGGAATGCACCTGTTTTCGAGCTTCATTTTTTCTTCATGAATGTGTGTCAGATTGGGTAACTTTAATCTTCATCTGTTTCAATACCATATTTAAAAATGAGTAAATTAGTCTCTTAAAAAAAAAAAATTAGTTGATGTTTCCGTGTTCATCGCAGGGAACACAGTTTGGTCTTTTATTTTTTTTAAAAGACTAAAGTGTATTGAAACAGGTTTTTCTTTCTTTCTTTCTTTCTTTCTTTCTTTCTTCTACCTGAAACAAACCATTCTAGGATAGTTGATCTTCATCTTCCTTCCTCTTCTTCTTTTTCTCTCTTTTTCTTACCCCATGTTAAGTTTCTGTATATTTGTTTGCAACTTAAATTTTACGCACTTCCACACATCTGAAATTGTGTATAGACACCTAAACCTGATGGCAGTACAATATTTTCGAATAATTTTCGCTCTAGCTTATCATTTTACTATAATAGAATGCGTATATGTTTAGGTAACATCAGTTCAACAGGTGACAGAGTGCTTCAGTGTTAGCTCGAGTCCTGTATGTGGCGCCTCTAACGGTAATGTTAGGAACTATTGCCTTCTAAAAATATTCTTTCACCTGTTATGTACTTAGAGAAAAAACATTTAAGTTCATATTTGAAAATCATGTAGTATTTTCGAGTTAAGAAATTTAGGGTTAAAGAATTGATCCCAAGGTACTGGGTATTGCCTAAAAAGTAAATACTACCCGCGAAAAATATTTATAAAATGTAGTAAAAAAAAGAGAACATTTGCTTTATTTTGTCTCATTACTTTTATTATTTATTTACTTTGGTGGGGTAAAATGAAGGACTAAAACTTAAATCATTGGACACGATTTCATGTTTGTTTCGTTTGTAATATTGACCATCAATCCTAATGTCTATAGTCCTCAATCTCACGAAAAGCGCCCAATGCTTTTAGCCTTACTAATAGAATAAATGATTACATTTAAACATTAAATGACGCCCAATGCTTTTAGCCTTACTAATGAAGAAATGGAACTAGAAATAAAACCATTGTTCGTCATTTAATGTTTAAATGTTTCTATTATCGATCATCATTCCTAATATTCATAAACACTTTCGCCCTTAACTTTGCGAAGAGGGCCCATTACTTATGTTTCTAGTTCCATTTCTTCATTAGTAAGACTAAAAGCATTGAATGCCATTTAAAGTTCAAGGTCGTTTGTATTATTGACAAACCTCACTAATATCCATAAAAGCCTTAACTCTCAGTCTTAGGAAGAGTGCCCAATCCTTTAAGTGTTAGTCCCATTTTTCCATTGGTAAGACAAAGCATTGACCGCTATTTAATGTTTATGTTGTTTCTAATGTCGATCATGATGCCTAATACTTCTATCCCTCAACCTCACGAAAAGCGCCCAATGCTTTTATTTTTAGTTCTTTTTCTTTATTAGTAAGACTAAAAGCATTGGGCGTCATTATATATTTAAGGGTTGTTTCTTTTATCGACAATCATTCCTAATGTTCATAAAAACTTTAGATCTCAACTTTGCGAAGAGCGATCGATCCTTTTGCACTTCTTCTGCAAAACATATTTTGTCTATTTACAAAAATTTCGGGAAATCATTTCTTTAAGACATTAATTTATACGCTTAAAAGTAAGCAAAATAACCTTTGTAAACTACAAAATAAATAAATGATTACATTAAATGGGATTGTTAAACAAATCCTAAAGGATGAAATAGACATATTCCTAAAAAGTGAACAAAAGACGTTTCGGAATTGAACAACTTATAATTCATTTCAGTCTTACCTTTCTTTGTCTTGATGATTTATCTCTCTCTCTGTCTGTCTGTCTCTCTTTCTTTTCTTTATTCACTCTTTATGGATGCAACCTATTGGTGTCAGGGGCGGATCCAGGACCGACTTCTGAGGGGAGCGGTGGGTTGTCATACTGCTACTAAGAGTTACTTTTAACAGCTTCAAACTCTGGGATGGGTTTTATTTATATATATAAAATAAGAAAGTTTCCTCTTCTGGGGGGAAGGCGATTGACTCGACCGTCCCCCTGGATCCGCCACTGATTGGTATGCAGCCTTTTTATAAATCTCATTGTAGAACAGAGCTGTCCTTAAAGCACAGGTACACTGTTCAAAATAATTTCTTAAGTTTGAGAAACCGTTTCATATCTGTGCACCGAGACAATATTTTCTTAGAAATGAGATTTGGCAATTCTCACTCATAAGGAAAGTAACAGTATATTTTCTCGTTCCAGTTTATACAACCTGTTCTATTTCTCTTCATTTCTCATTAATAAGAGTTTCAAACTATTGTTTCTAAGAAAAGATATTCTAGGTGCACAGATAAGAAATGTTTTTTAAGATTTAAGAAAGTACTTTTAACAGTGTACGCACTTTAACATTACCTCATTCAACATCACGCTCATATAATCAACCCAGAATCAACTTCACACGACACTCACATCCAGTGATCGAATTGGAACGGTATGAGCTCGGATGACCAGTGGCGGATCTAGAAGGCAAAACCTGGGGGCGACAGCGCCAGAACCCAGACTATGATAAACATATCATGAATTTACTATAAATTTTCAAAATATATAAATAATAGCTTCAATTGTTTTTTCACTCAAAAAAACTGGGAACCTAGCCCCCCTGCCCCGGCTGGATCCGCCGCTGCATATAGCGTACGGATGTTAAATAAAGATGCCAAAAATTAAATCAGCTGTAAAAAGTGAAAAAAATAAATAAAATAATATAAGCTCTACTATATTGAAGTATACCTAAAATAGGTCTGTATGTACGAGCAAGGTAACAATTTATCTCCAGTTTAACCATTGGTCACAATACATCATGCTCAAATTCATTTCGCAGCTCTTGACCTCGGTTCGATTCCCGCCGGGAGCTCATGTGGTTCGGATTCCACGTTAATCAGTAGGTCCACGTCTCATATAGCTTCGCTGCTGAAAGGGATGCTAAACTAAAATCAACTCAACTCATTTCGCAGCTCGCGTTCACTGATCTCAGAGAAAGCTATCGAGTGAGCGTGAGTTCCCAGTTCGTAAGTGCCGACCTATTGAACCTGGGAACCTATGCCTAATAGTACCTATGTTTCAACGTTGCTAACCTAAACCACTTCTTGGTGAATTTGTATTCGGTGTTTAACTCGTTTTACAACACAGATGGCGCACGGAACGTACACCGATAATTTAATAAGAGTTAGTACGTAATAACAACCAAAGATAAATATTTTTTAAGCTATGAAACAAATAACGCTTTTTTAGAAAGTATTACTTTGGTGATATTATCAGAAAATGACTTAATTAACCTATTGATGAGCTTTTGTGTGTGTTATTTTTTTTTTTAAATAAATTCCTAAAACTCTGGAAAAGATCCGGAAGGCTTGGTATAGGACATAGCTTATAAGGAAAAAATGACAAAAAAGGAACAATGTAGTAGTGTTCACAAGGATATAGAAGAAACTACAGAGTAAAAACAATTATGGTATTAAAAAAAAAACTCAATTTTAACACAAGTCAGTGGTCCCAGCATGACTACCACTTTGGTGTGTCATTTTAAGACCGAAGGTCCGTAAATTTTATAAACCTGTATTTACCTAAACTGGGATAGCATCGCTTTATCATCTGCAGCAACTTATTTAATCCAGTACTACCAAACTGAAACATTATAAAATCCCATCTCCAGGGACAGAAATTAGCATTTTGCTCTTGTATTTCCCACGTTGTGCTATTACAAAATTAAAATAAAAAAATAAACATATAAAAATAAATTTATTGTATGTCACACATTTTCTTCAATATACTGTATGAGTAAACTATCCATAAATTTCGATCTTCTACATTCATCAAATAATTGATGAATAACTATTTTTCCTCGTTGAAAGAGGCAGTAAAAAAAAAAAAGGTAGGGAAAACAAGTATATTTTGTTCTCAAGATTTAATATTTACATAATTATTTTGTGTCGTCATATTGAAATGAACAAAAGGATCAGTGGCGTATTTACGATTTTGTTTCGGGGGGGTCTTTGCTAACTTTCGGGGGGGGAGCTTTGCCTAAAAATGTAAAAATTCAGCAAGATATTTCATATACTTTACTATAGTAAGTAAGATTTCAGGGGGGGGGCTTAAGCCCGGAAGCCCCCCCCATAAATATGCCACTGAAAAGGATACTAGAAGAACTTCATTCTTCAGTCGTTTCGTGTAGATCATTTTCGAAGTTGGTGATTTCTCATTTTACATTTTATTTATTGTTTTTTATTAATTACGTTATTTACGCTTAAAAAATTCTAAAACAGAATTCTCAATTCTTGGAGATTTTTGAAAAAGAATCACTTCTGCACTAACGTGCATTTCCCAAACAGCACTTGATAATTAATACTAATTTCAAGATTGTTGACGTGTCATTGGTCTACATTCCGTCCATAGAGAATTTCGTTACATCCTATGAAACATCTCATGTTTTCTGTCAATTGTGACGAAAATTCCCTTATCTTTTCTCGAGAAATTAATGTCAAAAGATTCCACAAAATGGGATTTTCCCACAGGCTAGCATCACTGGTTTAATCACCAAATGTATTCCTGCTAAATGTTAATTCAAACCCAACTCTAACTATACTAGATTCTATGTGTATCACCTACTCCACAACTTTTCTGGAAATACTAACTTTAATGTACTTTCCTTTTAAACTTGACTCACCGAGTTGATAAAAAATTTACAGACACGTTTACTTATTTCTTAGAAACAACTCTAAGATTTGTTTATTTATTCATTTACCTATTTATTTGTTAGCAAATCACAGACATGTTTGGTAAATTTCTTAAACATAACTACGAACTTTATTTATTTATTTCCTAGCAAAGTAACAGAGTCATCTGTTAAATTTCTAAGATATAATCTTAAGCATTACTTTTCTATTTATTCACTAACACGTACAGATTGTAAATCTTAAACTTTACTTATCACTTGATGTACAACAGTTATAGATTGTAAATCTGGAATGAGCTAGTTTTAATATTTGTAATGGGAACTAAAGAAAGTATTCTTTTATATATATATATAAGAAAATGAAGTAGTATTTGTACTACCAACCGCCTGAAGTACTCGGTCTCTATTACTAGATCACGTGATCTAGCAACTAATTGAGATATCTGCGTTGAATTAATCATAGTTCCAACAGTGTAAGCGTATCTAGAACTCCGTCTTAGGAAGGAGAAACTAGGTTTAACATATCGTCGATCCAATGCCAAAACCGCGAATGTGCTAAATTTGACTTTGAGTTATAAGCATTTTAATATTCAACTTATCCCAAAAAATCAACATACAGACTTAGGTACATGTTTTAGGAATTGACGATAACTTCTAATATACTCTTATTTTACAAATGGCACTTTGGTATTGGAATCTGTGTGCCTCAAATAACATAACTTAGGTGAAAATACCAAAATTTGCACATTCGCGGTTTTGGCATTGGACCGGACAGATTAATATATATATTACTTTTTAGACTTCAATTAAAAAAAAAACAATGTACATTTATATTGCTCGACAAATCTCTTACTGGTATAACGAGAAAATATAATCTATACAACTAACTTTACGATACCGGTTCCACATATATGAAGTTTCTTTCGCATTAGCAGATGGGTGTAAATATTGTATTTTCTTGAAGATAGAACATTCTAAGGATATTGGCATTATTACTAGTATACAGCAAGTTATGAATCTTAAAGTTGAAGCAGTGGTCTGTACCTACCACAAAGAGGACGTTTCCCAATCTTCCTAGACTGAAACTGAGGCTTGTCTCGACAGAATTCACTTCTTGAGTACCAAGATTCCAAATAATCTCTGGCCTCCAATTTATTTCATCTTTTCTTCTGAATTTGATCAATATGATTCAGTTGAAACCGCAACTGTCGCAGGTTTGTAGAATATACATAAGTGGGCAACTTCTTCCCGAAAGGGGCTTCGCTGAAGATAGAAATCCAGATGGCGGTTTGTGATTGGCTGTGATTTGAATTGGAGTGTTCTCATAGGACCTCAGAACGAGTGCATGTCCGATTCAAAGAGGAAGTTTGGTAACCTAAAAGACTGCATTAGGTCGACTGAAATATCGAATTTTACGTATGATAGGAAACCACACATTGTAACTCAATCAATGGATGGATTGAGGCCAATCGTCCGTGGTAACGAACTCTGTATGTGTTCAGAAAACAAGCTGAGGTGCCTTGTCAGTCAGAAGAATGTCAGTCCGTGGTAATGAACTCTTTCAGTTTAACGTCCCTTAGCCTAACGACCGTTAGGCTAAGGAAAACAGATGATTAAGGCAAGTGAATTATAATGAAAAAATTGATGGAATGAGATTGTGAGAGGAAACGGGAGTACTCCGAGAAAATCTACGGACCTAATGTTGTCCACCTACTTGGCCAGGATTTAACCTGGGTCCCATACACCAGAGGCAAGCACTTTGCTACGAAGGCACCGTGCCTCCCTGCTCCTTGTTAGTCAGGAGGCATTGTAAAAGCCAGAAATGGCTTGGATCAATGAAAACCTGATCCACAACCTACTGACCCACCACCGATCGTGACCCACGATCCACCATGAACTATCATCCACCATGTCCCACTCTGACCCATCACCCACCATGACCCACTCCGACCCATCACCCACTATGAACCACTCTCACCCACTCTGACACATGATCCAAGGCTTCTTCTCTACTGATTAAAGAATTTACACTTGTAATAAAACCAGGTAGTGAAATTCTAACTAATCAGAGTTAGAATTTCTACGATCAATTGCTCAAGCACCGCTCTGTTACTATAATGGTGGATCTGACCTTAACGATATAAAATGGTAAAGTGTTTGTCGTGATTCAAATTTCGATGAATTTCAATTAAATTATCATGGTATAATTATTTCCTTATTGAATTATCGATACTTTTCAGTGGAAAAAAGGATGAAATTTGAAAGTCCCAAATCAAGGTAAGTAGGCCAACAGTTAGTAGGTAAGTACAATCCAAAGTTAAAATTTCCGTGTAATTAAGCTTACAATACAAATTTTATGTATATTTTTCTCACAAATTTATGGGTTGATTGCCCTGTGCTCTAAGCGCTCCATATAATAAACTTCAACAATTATTATAGTAGAAAGCAATGGGTATATGAAACGAATCGCTGTATTTTTTGTTTCTCAATTAATAATTGTTTCTGAATTTGTTTCTCAACTAATATCGATCGTTTTCTATTGTTTTTACAAACCAACACACTACCATTTTGCCATATATAGAAAGTTCCCCTCTCCATAAAGAAGGATTTTTAAAAATGCTAGGACACGTTCTGTTTATTTTCAATAAAGAGTTAAAATACTGAATTTCAGCTCCTAAGGTTAACGGCTTGCGAGATACTCAATTTTCTTCGCAAAAATTCGTATCCCCACTATCCTCCTAGGATATGTATTACTGTATAATGAAAGAGATATGATAACATTCCAGTTTGGATTAAGGCCAAACTATAGGCCTATAACAAAAGTGATTTCCTTTGACTTTGCAATTTGGGACTATGATCAGGCACACATAGTTACATTCAATTTTTATATAACAATTTATATATTACAGTGATTCAAAAATGTATTTTTCCAGTGGTTATCTCCTCTAAAAACTCAAAGGGTGTGTATCTCGAAAGCCAAGTAGTAGTATAAGTCCTATTGCTATTATTACAATTACAAATATCAATGTCCAAAAGTGCCTGAAGTTATTTTTTTACTCAGATATACTCACCTCACAAGTAAGTAAGAAAACAGAAACAAATGAAAGAGGAAGGGAAATGGAGGCCTTAAAAGTAAAACGTAGACAAATTCATCAGTCAAATTCATCAGTGTTCAGAAGATGCTCTCTAAATACAGTGAGCAAAGTGGGTCAGTAGGTCAGACTGAGTCGGTGGGTCGCAGTGGGTCATGGTGGGTGGTGCGTCGCAGTGGGTCACGGTGGGTCGCAGTGGGTTACATGCTGTTGACCCATGACCCACTGAGAAAACTTGACCCATTGACCCACCGACCCACTGACCCACTCCAACTCTGGAGCGCAGCATGGAGAACACACAATTGCAAATGATTTTCCTTTACGAATTCAGATTGGGATAGGCTAAAATATCGATAGTGCACTTGGAGCAGAAGTGATGAATGGACGCAAGATCATCGTTGGCTTCTAAAATTTCGTGTCGTTGATACACCAGTGAAAAGCGAGACTTGTAGCTACCTACCAATAGTTTGTTTAGCTTCTAAGGATCACCATGAAACAGGATCATTGGAAAAATGCTTGTGCAACTGAATCAGTTTGACGGGGTTAAATTTGATATACATACATTGCACATATCTTCTTTTATCAATGATCGATTCAATAACATATGAGTTAGACATGCATGATATACCACTTTAAGTCACACAGGATAGGACGCAAGAGAATGTTTCGTCTCATCTAAAAAAAAAAAAAAAAAAAAAAAATCAACCTATCTCGTCTAGAAAAAAAAATAATACAAAGTAAATCTCGTAATAACAGAAATATTAGAACTGGACTACTAATACTTCCCGTCCCCAATACAATGATTAATCATACCACACTGTAGAAATACTACTAAAATATTTAATCATAAAACATGAAGAAAAGATGATTTTGAAAACCTTCTGAAGGAAATTAAGAGATTTAAACTACCCCTTCTGACTTTAGGTTGTTTATGGCATGTCTTTGGGCTACTAATGAGATATATATGAAACATGAACAAAATCGTGTTGATTTTACAAAGTCTCGATCGAGAAGAATTAACTTCACAAGTTAAAGCTATCACTACTAAGAGAAATAATATTTATGCTCATTCTAAATTAGTTAATGATATATTTATTTCTCAAAAATGAAGATCAATAGAATCCTTTTGAGAAAATCGCCCAAATAAAATACATTCATAGAAATACACGTAAATTACACTTCCTGAAATTTTGTCACAATTGTACTTATTACAATATAGTTAATTAAATAGTTATTTGTAAAATGTAAGAAAATCTCGTTAACTCACTTTACAGAAAACTATCAAACACTCTGTAAATTATTTTTTTATGATTTTTTCTTACAAATGTGGACTAAACTTGCACATTATATTGTTTTCTAATTAAAGATTTATTATATACGAGGGAAACTCAAAAATTATCTACATTTTTGTCTTAACTTTTCTTACATTGCGCACTGTGTCTTCTGTCCTCGCATATTTTGTTATTATACTGTTGTGGTAATGCTTTGAAAGTGTGATCTTAATTCCTCCATTTTTCTTCCTTCTGTTGCAGATATATCATGGCTGCTCCATTTGAAGTTTGCACCAAAGAGGAACAACGAGCAATGATCCGATTCCTTTGGTCGGAGGGTGTCAAAGGGTCAGACATTCATCGCATACTATCATCGCAATATGGGAGAAGTGCACTATCACGTAAAACTGTTTTTGTGGCTCGAGAAGTTTAAAAGTGGTCGAACAAATGTAACGCATGAAGGGGGAGCAGGACGGCCATCAATCTCCACTACAGACAACAACATTTAGCAAGCTCGAGAGATGGTTCTGGCGAATAGGCGAATCACTATCGATCAGGTAGCAGCTGCTTTGAACATCAGTCATGGCTCTGCCCATCAAACCAAGGATGCTTTGCGTGGTCGCCGATTTGCCTCAGATTTAGAGGTGCAAAATGCGGTGCAAAAGTGGCTTCACGACCAACCGAAAACCTTTTATTTTGAAGGAATACGTAAGCTCGTTGACCGTTGGGCCAAGTGGGGCCACTGATAAGGAGGGAGATTACGTAGAAAAATGATATGCATAGTATAACCTTAGCTTCATATAATTAACTGTAGAATTAAAAAGGTAGATAATTTTTTACTTTCCCTCGTATTAATAAAATAATCATTGCTATTGTTCAAAACTTTCGTCCGAAAAGAATTAGTCCGGCCAATAAATTATTCTTTCATAACTTGTCAAGAGAAATTAGTAAACTACTTTATTTTTGGAACAATTAGAAATATGGATTGTCACATTTTGGGATTGTGACATATAACTTATCAAATAAGAACTAGACCCCTTTTTAGAGAAAATTGTCTTAATAAAACACACTCAAGTAATTAACTATTTTATATGAATTTTTCGTACGAAAACGGACTAAATTATAAAACATCGAATAAAATTACTTGTTCTTTAAAAAATCGATCGTATAAAAAATTAAAAGCAATCACCCTTTCAGAAGTATTTCGAAAGAAATGAAGTATATTAATTATTAAAATTGCAAATGAAGTAATTAATAACTAATTATGAACAAATTCATTAATTAGAGCCATTCTCTTTATAGAAAATTGGAGGAACAAACACATTCCATATGTAAGCTATGTTTTCTGATTTTTGTGAGAAAAGTAAATAATGACACATTCTAGTAGGATTTTGAATGAATAATTTATTTGTGAAATATGTAGTGGGCATGAGATGAAAATTTACGAGCGCACTTCCTGGACCATGTGAAAATTATGCAAAATTTATGAACAATTTTTCACTAGTTTATAAGGAGAGTTTACTTAAGCTGTTTTATATACACTTATGTCCAAAACTCAAGGGAATTTGCAGATAACAGTAGCAATTGTGAACAATTGGTATAAAAATGCTTCTATTCGATCAGGCTTGGAACAGATAGAAAACTTACTTCATCTGTAGGCCATCAAAAGTCCATGATCTTTGTTGGCAGAAATGCTCCATACGGGGCGTGGGTAGCACGAACAGCTATGCAGCTGCGCTTCGTACACCCATACTATCAAGCAGCTCCTGTGGTACAGCATCCTGCTCTTGCACAAGCACCCTGTGCAGTTCAGCAATTGAGCATGGTAAAGATTTTAAGCTGCAATCCGTCTTCCAAAGGAATCCCATGCATGTTCAATTGAACTGAGACCCGGTGGCAACGCTGACCACTCGAGACACGCGATGTCTTCATGCTATAGGTAATCCTTCACCAACTGTGCCTTATGTGAACGTGCATTATCTCCATAAAACGAAATTCAGGACCGTATGCACAACGGAACAGTTAAGCATGACTACTAGTCTGTAGATACCAGCTGTTTTGGTCTGCTCCTTGAACACATGAAGTGGTGTACGGGTTCCAACATAACGCCTGCTCATATCAAGACACCAAGGCCTGTGTCTTTCAATATTTTGGTGGTGGTAATATGTTTGTGGTGTCCTTCAAACAAACAGACAGGGGAAATCACTCTCCAAATTGAATTGTGATCGTCACTGAAGAATACACTACTTTACCGTTCTGAGGTCCACTCACTGTGGATTATACACCGCTGTAGGTATTCCTGACGGAGCGTTATGTGAGGAGAAATACGTCTCAAGGGTAGGTGTATGTACAATGTGCATTCGTGTAATTACCGATATTTAAGACCAGATACCTGTCACAATCTTCACACAACTTTGTTGCACGTCGATGACTTCCACCATATTGCCTTTTAATGTTTTCACCAGCCAGGAGACGATTCCACAGTCGCGACACAACACTGCGAGGAACATTCGAGTCCTTACCACATGTTTGTTGACTTTGCTCCATTTCTAGTCTACCGATGACCAGATTGTGCATTATAACGGTCATATATTTTCTCTGAGCCGTTGTGTGTTCCTAGAACACGTTCATTATGACCGATATGCATTGTGAGCTAAGAAAACCACAACTCACTGATTACGTGTTTTTCTTCCGCTTCGTGTTAAGCAGTCATAGAGGTCACTTGTGTCGCCAAACAGGTTAGTAGGTCACGAGCCGCTCGGGAGAGTAATTCTCCCGGAAGTACGTTTTTTCGCGCGCTACTCTAGCCAGCTGTTTTACGCACTATCCTAGCCAGTTGTTTTAAGTTAGTCACAAAATTTATATCATGGAGTACAAGGGGAATAAAACGAACCCTGCTGGGCTTCTAACCCGTTCCTACTACTATTACTACTTATCTGCACAAAAGTAAGTAAATCACTTTTTTGAGTATTATTTTTATATTATTTTAATTTAAAAAGTGTTATAAAAATGTAAAGAAAAAACTTTCCTCGGGCCGGGTTTGAACACACGCCAAAAGAGATTTCTATCACTATCATATAGCGCTAACCTACTCAGCCACGAAGACCAACAGCAGCAATCGTTTGATTTCTGGCTATTTGAATGCAATGTGGCAAGAAATGGATAACGGCAACCAATCAGAACTGTGTTTTTCGTTAATATTTCCGGGAGCATTACTCTCATGACCTACTCCTAGTAGGTCTACTTACGTCATTTTAGTCAAGAGTGCCAGACTGATGTCTGAAATTCAGAGGATCAATATAGCATAAGGGTTATTTTTTCAAAATTGACATTCCTTTACATTTTGGATATGAGTGTATTTACCCTGCGTGTTCATTCGTCCGGGAAACCAAAAATAAAAAAAATCTCAAGAAATGAATGACCGTCAATTTGATCACGATCTGGTGTCAAAATTAGGAATCGAATTCGTAGATATCAACAATTTTAGATTTTAACGTTGATCACTATAAAGCAAAAATGGTAGTAGATAGCGCAAAACATTTTTTTTAAACAATCGTTTAAGCATACGAAGAATACATTTTATCTCTATTCTTCCCCCTCTATCTATTAGAACCGGAAGATATACAAATCAACTACAACTTCCGGTTTTAATATCGATCTACATAGAGCACAAATGATAAAAGCGAAAAGCGGCTTTTTGGAATCCATTTAGCATTCTAAGAATAGGTACTGTCATTTCTCTTAACCCACTATTCAAAGCAGAAGTAGCAGAAATTAACCACTTTCGGTCTTGACGTTGATAGAGTAAACACGATAATAGACAGCAATAAGCGTTTTTCTGTAATCAATTAATTGTCCTAAGAATATGTTCTATCTCCATTCTAATCTCTCTACTAAGACCAGAATGGATAGAAACCTACTATTACTTCCGGTTTCGATATTAATTGAGAACACCATACAAACCCATACGCCGTACAAACCAAAGTCCTTCGCGTGATGTAGGAGCGATACTGATACCTCATGCTCTCGGTTCTATGGTAAATGTAATTCTATTTATATTTTGACATAAAATTAAATCTCTACTTTACGTCCTAACATTACGATTATGCTCTGTAGGCTATTGGAGACTTACGATTAATGAAAGTGAATTAATATGAAGTAATTGATGGAGTAAGAATGCGGGAGAAAACGGGAGAACTCCGAGAAAACCCACCAACACAATGTTCACCAGGGTCGCAACCCCTAAAAACCTTCTAACTCAATATGCATTTGTACACTTTCTCAATAAATCCCTAGATCTTACTTGTTTAACAGGGAAATGATTGATGTAGCATGAAAACTTGATCTTACACTTCATCTGTACTCTTTCTCTTATCTAGTTCTATCATTTTTTCTGAAAGATTCCAGCCCCCGCCAAGTGAACTTTGTGGTGGACAAACGCCATGTGCGTGAATTTCCTCGGGGTTCTCCCGTTTCCTTCCACTTTCTTCATTCCGCCATTTCATTCATTTCTCATCATCACCATGTCCTTTAGCCTAACCGGCATAACCGTGGGATGTAAAACTCAAAATTTTTCTGAAAATATAGGTAGAAATATTTTAAAATTACTTATCATTTTTTCGGATGCAGAATAATATCCTGTCAAATACTACATAGGCGTAGTAGCTGGTAGTATTGGATCACGTCCCTCCTAAAAATCTTGGACCCCTTCAAACAAAAACTTTCTGGGTACGCGTCTCATTTTCTCCAACATCAACTCACATTGATCAAATTAGGGACACTTCGTGACAGAAATAAAGCATTCTACACTGAGTCACTATATCCTTTCTTTTTAAAAATTATATAACATTTGATTAAACTGTTTGATAAAATAAATCACGAAGTCGAAAGTAATCAGTAGGCCTAATACTACTGAAAATATAGAAATAAATAAATAAATAAATAAATAAAACACACACACAAAAGTGTATACTGTACACTATACTTTGCAAGAGAAGACAACACGTTCAGTGATGCCAACCCGTAGGGAAAAATCCCATACTCTGGGATTTTTTGCAATGATTTCCCGAAACGAATAAGGGGAATTTTCGTTTTAAAAAAATGACAGGATATATGGGATTTTTCATACATTTATTCCATTGCATTCCATTACAAAATTGTATATAGGTGAGAAGAAGACAAATGAGCCTTCAGTAAACTTGAAATTAATCCTAATTGTCAAATTTTGTTACTATAAAATGCATGTTAAAGTGATTTTTGCAGTGATTTGTAAACCTCAAAAACCAAGTACCAAGGAGCATTAAATTGAACTCTGGTATTTAAAAAGAGAGAGAGAAATGAAAGAAAGAATAGAATTAACGGAAGAAAATAAAATGTGAAACGTCCAACTACCAAATCTTTCTATACGAAATGATTAAAGAATGAAGTTTATTTAGTTTTATTACCTTCAATAGAAGATTAGACACAAAAGTATGATGGAAATACTAAACTCACGACAAAATGTACTTATTTCCATCAGCATTTTCAATTATGGAAAGTAGTTGTTCATAAACTGTTTGATGAAAGCAGACAATTGAAATTTTTGAATAATTCACTCATATATTGAAGAAAATTACTAATATACACTAGTTTTACTGTTCATGTTTCTTAACTTTAGAAAACTTTGTTATTAGTATAGCGTGGGTAATTCAAGAGCAAAATGGGAATTTCCTCCTCTCGAGATGGGATTTTTATAACATTTCAGGTTGACATCACGGAACTCGTTTCATATACCCGTGTGGACTTTGTGGTGGACAAACACCGTGCTCGTGGGTTTTCTCGGGATTCTCCCGTTTCCTCCCACTTTCTTCATTCCACCATTTCACTCATTTCTCATTATCACCGTCTCCTTTAGCCTAACCGGCATAACCGTGGGACATTAAACTTAAAGGTAAAGGTTTCGTTTCATATACGTTAAATGAAAAAGCATTAAGAATCTTATGCAATGATATTTTAGTTACAATATTACAGAACTGTTAACACTGATGAAAGTATATTTTCTCATAACGGAAAGAAAGTCTTTGGCTAGGGAAGTACGTATGCAATTCAACAATTCTTATTTATTATTGGGCAGACGTCTGCTGGAAAACATATTTATAGAGGGGAAAAAAAAGAAAGGCAAGTAATGCAAACTTTAAAGGCGGTTGTTCCTTTCGCTTTAAAAATATTAGTTTATTTCTTTTTTTCTTTCTGGTAAAAAAAAATGAAGTAGTCAGGAACTACAAAATGTCGGCTTCCCACACAGCTTGTTTCAGAAAGAGACAAAGTAAAAAAAAAAAGAAAAAAAGAAAAAAGCCGTTTTAGACAATGGACATGCAACAACTTTAAAATTTTCACATAAAAATGTTTTAAAGTTAACGTGTAACTAAAACTAATAGGAAATTTAGAAGAAACGAAACAACCTACTAGAAAGAAATATCACAAAGGAAAAACTAACTTGTAGGTCTATTTTCTTTTTTTCCTTTCCTTCAAATGCCTATTTGTGGAATTGCCTGCTTTTTAGTCAGACTTAATTGTTTCTAACCTCTGTAATCTTTGGTTATTTTAGCTTTATTTATTGCGTTTGTTATGATGTCTAAAACTGTTGTTTGTCTCCGAGGAAAATACGGTTGGTAATTTTAAAGCGGGAGCCTGATAATATAGTATACCGTTTTGAGGACGGTTTTGGTATTTTAGTTTGGTAGGAATGTTTATTATTATGAGGGTCTTTCTTTAATCATGAAAGGCAAGAGTTCTTGCTTCGCAGACAAGAGATCGCGACTTCGTCGTAGTTATTGTACTGAATTATTTTTCAATAAAATTACAACAAAATTATTAACAACCAGAGCCGGATTTATGTTTAATGAGGCCCAAACCTATTGAAGGTAATGGGGGCCCTTTATATGTTCAGTTCTTTTTTCTCTGTGGCAAATTGACTGCACTGCAGACTTCAGCTGTGTGCTGCATGTTGCCATCCAACCAATCCATGCAGAACGTAGGAATCTATATACAAGGTGTCTCAAAAGTCACCTGACATAGGGTAACTGTTATTATCAGAGTTATAACAAAATGTAAGAGGAGAAACCGTCTCCAAATATGATGTTTTCAATCTAAAGTGAAGGATTTAAAAAAAAAAAAAATCGGACCAGCCGTTTGGGCTGTACACTCTTTATGCGCCCAATGTTAAATGAAAATGCAACGTTGCCATATACCTGAACCTACAAGATAAGTGAATGAAATTATTGCCTTTTACGCTAACATGCAATGGCCAGCCCTCATTTCAAACATACCCCCATTCAGTTTATGTTGTGAGTGCAGGTAAATGGTAACGTTGTATTTCATTTAACATTGGTCACATAAAGAGTGTACACCCCAAACGGCTCATCGGATTTAAAAGAAAATCTTCATTTTTAGATTGAAAACATCATATTTGGAGACGGTTTCTCTTTTACATCAGGGGACTTTTGAGATATCCTGCACAAATGAGAAAACTAGTGATGTATTTTAGGAAGAATGCAAGCAAGAGGGAGCCCAATTACTTACATCCTAGGAGCTTACAGAACATAAAACACTGTTGCTGTAAGGCTTAGTAGGTTTAATTGTAATTGTTTTTTCCTTATATTTTCGAAATGTACATCCAGTTTTCTCTGCTTTAAATTTTTGGGGGCCCCTGAGAGACAGAGAGAGGAGTCTTAAGCTATAGCTTGGTTAGCTTATACGTAAATCCACCTCTGTTGACAATTGTGATTTAACGCCATTGTTTGTTAAAATACGATTCACCCTAACAGGAGGAACAGAATTCATACTGAAACAACTACAGTAGTTGTTCCATTCAAGCCTTCGATCTGCAGTATGTTATGCGTTAAAATAGTGTTTAATTAAAAGCTCTAATTGGTTGCATTTAAGATTTTTTTAAAAAAAAGTTTGCGCACCAGCTACCTCAAACTCCATACCATATTTAAGGACACGGAGCGACATTTATTAGCATCGTCGTATGAAATGAAGAAATGAAGTGGAATTTTTCAGTTTTATGTCCCAGGTTTTGCTGGCTAGGCTAAATGAGGCTGTGATAATGGAATAGTGGAATGAATAAAGTGGGAGGAAATAGAAGAACCTCGAGAAAACCCACCCACACTGTGTTTGTCCACCACAAAGTTCATTTGGCGCGAGCTGGGATAGAACCAGGGACCTCACACACCGGAGGGAAACGCTCTACCACTGAGCCACCGTGGCCCATAGAATCGTAGCATAGCCATTCAAACTCCTTCACGTGGCGTACACATTATCATTATTATTAAATGCAAAAATAACGCCAATCACTTACAACTAGCTATTGTATAGGCCTAACGTTGAAAGTTGGTCATTTTATGATCGGAATTCGCCCGGATACCCGCGGGTTCAGCCTCAGTATCTTCAATGGGACACGAGGTCACTAATTTCAATGAGGCTCGCGGTAGCTAAAGACTCGCACTTGCTCAAGCTCGGACTCTCTATCCTCAACAGAGCTAACGGTAGTTCAATCTCACGCCCATTTACCTCATTGAGCTCGGGCTCGGGTTTGCCCTCACTATGGGATCACTATCCTCAATGTGACTCTCGTATTCACTCGTACTCATTATTAACTTCCTTGGAGTTCGCTATAACCCGCACTCGCTTGGACTTCGTGTCTGGCTCACTATCTACTCATAGTGCTCATATTTGTGCTCAATTACTGAATTCACTATCCACTTATAGCGCTAGTGCTTGCGCTTAATTATTGAGCTTACTATCCACATGTAGCACTTGTATTTGCGACCAATCAATGAGTTCACTGTCCACTCATACAGCTCCAATTGATAGATTCCTAGAGCCGACCTCGAGAGTTTAGACATTTATACGAGTATCTACGTTATTATGCTTGAAGCAGTTATTAAAAATGTACAGCAAAGAAGAAAAGTTGGTGACGCAGAAGAACAGAGCACAGAAGTGTTGGGAGTATACGAGGCCTGTCGCAAAAAAGTATTCGACCATGGCCCCGGAAAGCTAATGCACCAACATGGCACTTACGTCATCCTAATCCCTTTTAAACTAGTTCCATCCTGCTTCCACGCACCGTGTTTGGTGGTCTCTCCACTGCTTGAAAGAAACCTGAAACTCCTCATCGAGAAGTGCCATCGCATTGCACTAGATCTTCTCTCAGATGCGAAAGCGAGTTTTTATCTGGAACTTCTTGATTTTCGCAGACAAAAGTCTCACGAGGCTCTAACAGAAGAGTAACGAGCTTGAGGAAACGTCGAAATCTTGTGTTGTGCTAAAAAGGACGAGTACATGAGCTGCATGAATGGAATCATTATCCTAGTGCAGTCTTTCGGGCTTCAAAGTACACGGGCTTGGTCGTTTCGGACAAAGAGCGTTATGTAAACGACAAATAATGTCTAAAGAAAAATCCTTTGTATGTGTGCGTCTCTCTTCTGCGTCCTTATGGCACATACTGCCACAGCAATCGAAGAACACAATCAACATTGGTTTGATTTTGTTATGCACCTGGTGATCTTCTATGGATCTTCGTGAGCTTTGTCAGGCCTTGGCGAGAACGGATGTATTTACGGAATCGGTTTTGATTCGTGCTAGCGTCCATTGTTTCTTCCAGACATGCTTTTAGGGGGCAGTGGTTCTGAAAGAAACACTGCGTCGCGTCCTACCCGTAACCCATATCTTTACAATTTTAACCCCACCCAGATCACAGAAGAGCACCCAACATAACCATTCCTCCACAACTGAAAGTGCAAATGAAAGTAAAGCCATATGCAGACTAAAGACATCGTGGACCTCTCTTCCATGACGTAAAATTTGACCAATCTACGCCATATAGTTTTCTCTAAAACAAAGTAGGTCTGATACTTTTTCGATAGGCCTTGTATTATCAGGAGTGTTGTATCAGTAAAACCCTCGATATTCTTGTTTGCCTCTCAGCTAGTGATGATTTCAGATTTCCTCGAGGAGGGATTTCAACAAGCTAGAGGTGAAATGTAGTACTACATAAATACTGGGAATCCCAAAGATGTTAAGGTGTGGCTTAAATTCGCGATCATTAAAAAAATAATTTTAAGATTTTGTCTTCGCATCCTTGAGCTACGAAGAGGCTTTGAAAAGCAATTGTTACAAAAATTGTCTTTTACAACATTTCGTTACATTGTATGCTGCTAATGATACTGGTTTCTTATTGTGAATCCTCGATTCTCACATAGGTATATAACCTTAGATTTCGTGATCTAGTCTACCCAAATATTGTTTGTTCTTAATATGTCCTTTATATTGAAATCTTCGTGAATACGACCTTTAACTCACACTGCAAATCTTACTGTTTACAAACAATGACAATCTATATTTCTACATATTTATTGAGTACTTCTCTCTTACAAATCAGTACTCAACTGTATCGCTCAAACAGAGTTACTCCATCCGCCACTGTAGGCAGAAATACTTCCATCCTTTATATGAAAACTAACTTAATAATTGCAACATTTCTATATCTATTCATAAGAACAATTCCACCAGCCCAATTATTTATGTTTCACAAATAACTATTTACAATGTCAGGCTTTTTGCATTTTTTAAATATTTTACTAATGTAATGTTGTCATAAATTTGATCTATAAATATTATGCCACTTTTCAATATGACATCCGGTACTTGACTTCTCTTGGCACTTACAATCAATTTCCCTCCTTTTTCTTTCTTCTTCTACTTCCACTTCAACTCCTCTTCATCCATAATTATCTATTTCAAACGTATAGACTACATTCCAACTTCACACTTAACACTGAAATATTGTGTAATTTAGATTATTCTCTAGACAAGTTTTCTGATCTATAAAATGGTAAAATAAAATCAATATTTTTCTCCCTGATTGTAACTGATTTCTTTCTATTCCGAGTTTCAGATTAGGGAATTGTCGTCATTAGTTTTTCCCTCCCTCTCATTTTAAAAGTGAAGCTTATTTCCGGATGTGATTTACTTTTGGGTTCATAAGATATGACAGCTTTCATTCCCGTGAGATTAGTAGTACCTGGGTAGGTGAAAAATGAGGAAAAACATATAGTATTGGCAGAGTAGCATCTATTCAGGTTCTGGAGAATAGTGGGAAAGCTTCTTGAATAATAATAAAAAAGAAAAAAAGTGGCACACGTTGATGAAGACAACCAGTAACCAAAATTCGATGAAATTCGTGACTTGCCGAACACACATATGACATTTTGTTGTACTTTTTCTGTATTTATTCTATAGATAACGAAAGCAACTAAATGTTAAAACTTTTATACTGATATACATTGTCAGATCAAAAGGATCCGGACATGTACTTACAATTGCAGCTAAACTTTGCTCATGTGTACCAGCCTTTACTTTTATAACACCCACCCTCTCACAGACACACTTATGATCAGGTACCGAAAGATTATCTGGAGAATGATGGTGTTCCAAAACATCCTTCAAATGTTCAATCGAGTTCAAATGAGAATTCACAGGAAACCATCTGATAATCGATACGTTTTGTTCTGAAACCAGTCCTCCATAGATCGCACAGTATGAATGGATACTCTGTTATGTTCATACACAATTGATCTTCGATAGTAAGCTGGAGTTGAATTATAATTTAATAATGGAACACAAGTTGGGGTATTAAATTATAATTTGGAGTAAACTCATGATCATGGTGTTTCTCACGACGGATTCCACATAACAGAACTTACATTTGATCACTTTAGCTCTGATCCACCATGGCTTCTGCAACTGACACTAAGGCCTCCCGCTCACTGGCGACAAAACAGTTGCACAACTATCTCGTCACTGTCGCCTACGATTAGCAACTTCACAAAGACAAAACATTTTTGTTGCCACACCTTCGCTCACTGGCGACAGCAACAGAAAAGTTGCCGGGCATTTAAAGTCACAATTTGGTAAGATTGGACACAGTACGATGGACTTCGAAGAATGTACTATTCCGTGTGTTCTAATGCTGAACTTAGGACGGAAGAAAATAAAAAGTAGAAATACTGGGTGCATCCTATATATAGTGATAGATTGCTGAAGGGAACATTTTAAATGCTATATAGTAATTTACGTAATTATCCTTTGGAGTTCATTCCAGTTTCTTATAACTGCAAAACACAGTTCCTACCACAATTTTTTCTTTAAACTTATATATCACGCTAGGTGTTTCTCTATTTTCTCAATTAATTTCTCATTGCTAATTAAAGACATATTAGCTTCTATTTGTGCAAACACTTCTTCACTTCTTTTCAGGCGTTGCACACGGAACGAACTGTTGTGCGAAAAAAAAAAAAACTGTAGAAAACATAATTTGTTTTATCTCTCGGCAACTTTTCTGTCGTTTCCACAGTGAGAGGAGAGCGGACTCCCATAAGACAATGCATTTTTAGTTGTTGCCCAACTGCTCTGTCGCCGATCCAGAGCTCTAGGCGACAACTCTTCGACACCTCGGCAATTTTTCTGTCACTGTCGTTTCAGTGAGCGGACTCCCATAAGACTCAATGCATTTAGCCTGGCAACAAGATAGTTGCCCGACAGAAACTTGCCAGTGAGCGGTAGGCCTAGTACCTTGTCGCTAGAGAAAATTTCTGTCAATCCCATCATGGCTCCTGATGTTCCTGCCTAATGAGCCATTCATAATTCTCCGCTGTTTTAATCAGGTGACTACAAGAATTTGCCAATTAAATTATCCTTAATATAGAGATCAAATTAGTAAAAAGTAATTTTTGGGTACTTACTTCAGTTTAATACCTAAATTACTTTATTAAGATATGAACTTTACCTCGTAGCCTTCAAATGTTATGTTATTTCAACTTTCCCTTTCCAGACTCTATATAAGAACATTAAAATTTAACACATGCGACTCACGGTCAGAGGAATTTCTCACACCTTATTCATCGATATACATACAGATAAAATTAAATAATGGGAAATCTATTAAACCATCAAACTAATAGTATTTTGAAATACTTATGACGCCATAAATATAAGTTTTGTTGAAACATAAATAGTGGGAAATTATCAACAACAATAATAAAACCGCTTAGGAACGTACGCATGTAGTAATTGACTTCTTGCGGAATTGTTTATGGTCATGATTAGACATCAGAAGCTGATAAACGGGTTGAGCAAATGAAATACCAACTCTGTTTTGCGAAGTTATTGCGGTTCTATTAGCAAAACTACGAGTATACCATAAGAATAACGTTAACAAGGTCACAAAATAAGTATTAGAAAAATATAACATCAATAAGAGATGAATTACCACACAAATACTACCAATTACATACGTGGAAAAGATTAATAGAATGCTGAATGGATAATTCTGTATTCTGGAACAGCGTCTGTCATTATTTCTAAGGTCTAATAAAGAATTTTTTCAACTAGCAATCTTTACTTCCAAAGTGCAATTCAGTAGACAGTTATTATCGTCGCTATGTGATTACAAAGCCGTCTACGGTCGGTGCAATCAAATTTCATCGGTTTAATTGACCACCAACTAAAGTGATTCTATCCATCTTTGCTAGACATATTTACAGCTTCTGTGTATGTGTTTGATGGCTTCGTGAAAGTCGAAATTGTTATTGGACTAATATTTTCGATTCCTTTTTTTCTTTCTGTTAAATATTTAGTTCACGACAAAAGAACGTAATGAAGTAAATTATTCTTTTAAAGATAATTGTTTTTCAAGGCAAAGTTTTGAAAAGAATATTTGGTATAAAAATAAATAAATTAAATTGCGTATGTAGAAAATTACATAAACGAAATAGTTACTTGTCATCCAAATTCATCTCTCGACGAGAAATGAAGAGTATAAGGATACTATTGCAAGCAACAATTATAGGCACAAGAAAATTGTTGTGGGCAACAGTGAAAACAAGGAAAAAGAAAGTGTAGGATATATATTGTGAAAGTGAAATGTTTACTTCTTTTATTTCAGAATACAGAAAGCAAATTAAAGTACATGATAGGATAAAAACCAACGCGGCGCAATTTGAAAATATACTCAAGCGTTTAGATTTTTATCGCTGAGGCTATAGGAGTCAAACTTTTTATTACTAAACAAGCATCCCCGCAGGGATGCTTCAGTTACTTTCTTTAGAGACCCCCGCCAAGTGAACTTTGTGGTGGACAAACACCGTGTGTGTGGGTTTCCTCGGGGTTCTCCCGTTTCCTCCCACTTTCTTCATTGCACCATTACTCATTGCTCGTCATCACCGTCTCCTTTAGCCTAACCGGCATAACCGTGGGACGTAAAACTCAAAGATTTCATTTCATTTTTTTCTTTAGAGAGATCAAACTCTTTTTGAGGTGGAATTCCCCCATCCTTCTTTTTCCTTTGAGTCTTAACATACGTTTTCATCATCAACAAATTCTATTTCCACTATCTTCTCTTTTAAACACTTTCCAATAATTATTCCCACATTATTATGATGTTCTTTTCATTACCTGAGTAAAACATTCTATATCCTTCACTCTTCAACTCCCTATTACTTTCCTATCTAACTTCACTATCTCCTACCAAGTCTAGATTATTTTGTTTCATTTCTTCTTTAGGATTTTCTAGCTTCACTTTCTACAACATGGTACGCACGTCCCTATCCTAAACAGTTTGCTCTTATTTGTCTTCCTTTCTCTATCTTTCTTCTCTACACTATTACTTCCTCGTCCAATAGTCATTCCCAAGTCATTGCCCTCCCGGAGATCCGAATTCGGGATATTTTACCAGCGGAACTATATTTTGAGCTGCGAACGATCATTGTATATATGTTTCCTTTATGCTGTCAGCAAACTAGGAAAAATAGAGTGGTGGTTTCCCATCGCCTTCCACCCCGCACTATCCCAGCCGATAAAGTAGCTACTACCACGCCTGGGACTAATGTCCAAGTTGCCGTATCAATCACTATGATTTCCGCCAACTTGGCTACTGAAGAACTTTGCCTTTTCTCAAAAGACTTATTTTGTCTGGCTACTCGATTTAGACGAATTCGGTAGACCTTCTTATATTGAACTATCGCTGACATAGCTCTAAATTTCATTGTATCACGCAATCCTCCTCACCCGACACATAAGTGTCTACGTAAATGTAGTGTTTATCGGGGAGGAGCCGTAACATCGGTATCATAAATAGAACATCCTACATGTAAGCAGAATCCATTTCCGATTTCACTGTCCTAATGGAATGCCAAACCATCTCCTTACTTGTCTCCGGCTACGCCACTGATTAGTGATGGACTGCAGTATCCACCTACAGTACGTCCTTCGAAGCACAAAACATATCTATGAGTGGAAAGAAATTAGCTTTCGAACAGCGCCATCTGCTGGCAATAACTATTAGTAACAACAACAATATATTTTAAAAGCAATTAATAAGTCATTTAAAGGGTGGTCCTCTGTTACAAAAAACATTGTAATGACCCGTTTAAACTAGCCGATTGCTATGCATTACTCGGCAAAATTAACTCTGGCGAATTTTTCGTTCTTTTTCTTTCTTCTAATTTATCTATTTTCTGTTATGTTTCTGTTTCTTGTTGCCCTTTATTAAGTACCAGTAGCTCGGTGTTTAGATTTGAAAACTAAAAGGAACATTACGACGACCTACAATATACTTAAGATAAAGTCCAGTTGCATCAAACCAGTTCAACATCATTAGCTACTTGGTTCCCTCAGTCTATATACGTATAAGAGAAAAGTGAAAATTGCATAGTTATTATTAAGCCACTACTTTCAATAGAGAACAGCTGTGTTCTAATTATCGTGTCCATTACTTTTTTCGAAAGACTTTTTTTTTTCATATTCGGTGTCCATTTTATAATACCGTAAAAACAGGTGTGTTTGTTAAAACTACGTATTATACATCAGGTATATGATGCAAGTATTAACTATCTTAAAGAATAAAAAGAATTACGTAAAATGCATGGTGTTTACCTGCTCAACAAGCATATAAATTGTCAATAATAAATATGTATAAACAAATTTTAGAAAAAAAATTGCCAATATTACTTGTTTAAGTAACATATAGATCAGCCATGTGCAATACCCGGCCCTCGGGCCGGTTGCGGCCCACTGAACCCTTTCATCAGGCCCACTTGATCTGTTATTGCAGATGTGTTTCTTACGTAATCTTTTAACCTGAATTGACTTTTTTCCTTGATAACCTTTTTTCAGCTTTAAAATATCCTTCGTGGAACATCCAGTGTACCACCAAACAGTGACAGATTAGTTCAAAACATGAAGGATCAAGTTTCCCATTAAAATAGTAAGTAAATAGATTTTTCTGTGTTTCTTTAGTAAGTAAATATTTTGATTAGCGTTCAAGCAGTTTTTTCTATTCCTGTGTGTTGTTTCTGTACGATGGACAAATTTTTTCCATTAGATATGGCTATTAAATTTTTGTAAAAATGTTACACGTTGTCTCCTACGGCCCTCAACACTCGTAAGTTCTTTGTGACTGGCCCACCGTCTGTCCCAACTTACACATGACTGATGTAGGTCGTCTTAACATCTCCTAATGAGAAAGTATGATCTTCTGTTTCTCTCTCCTTTTAAAAATAATTAAATAAAAAGATTTCGTTTTTAATCTTCACAATACAAGTAATATAAAAGTGTGTATTTTATTTTTTCGCGTTTATCACAATAAATGAAATTGGCACTTTACCATTCCACCTTATGCTCCTTAAGCTAAAAGAGACAGATGACTAATGAAAGCGAATCATAATGAAAAAGAAACGTTGTAATGACAACGTGAGAGGAAACGGGAGAACCTAGAGAAAAAAACTGCTGCCACAATGTTGCTCAAGAAAATTCGTGTAGACGGGAATCGTACTAGGTACCACGTATCCTTCGTAAGAGAGTCGAATGCTCTACCATTGAACCACCACATCCCCAGGATATATGGAACAAGAAAAGTGTAAAATATGACATACAAGCATAGACACAATCATTCTCGTAAGTCTGACTCGACCTTAAACAGGTTTACCGTCGTTCAAAATTCAATGAACTTATAAGATTACATGGTTCCTCTTAGGTATCGCCAATTTTTTGGCAAAATTTGACGCAGTATCGTTGCTCAAGTTTTTCTGTCATTTTACAAAAAAAAAAAAAAAAAAACTGAAATCCGACGAGCACTCACTACACGTCTTCATTCCTTGGCCGACTGTCAGCGTCTGATACTTTCTGCGGGCGGGAAAAAATTCACGACTACGCATGAGTGTTCCCTCTACATCTTCCCTGAAGAAATTCTATTGCGCTTCATTGATTTACGAAAAAAAAAAAACAACAATACGGTTCGATACTTTTTGAACACACCTCGTGAAAGCATGATACTATTTTTTTTTTCAGGAAACAACATAAGCTTGATATTATTAATTTTAAATACTTTGAACTATTAGTTTTATATTCAGAGTAAGAGATAGTCTTAATACTACCAATTTTGCATTCTCAGGGGAATTATATAAAGTTAATAATATTGATATTAAACTTAAACAATAAAAGATTTAGGCTTAATGATATTACAGTAATTTTAAATAATCAGGAAAATATATAAAAATAATAGGATGATTATAAAGTCTAGAACTAATGTCAATCTTTATATATACAGGGTGGTAGGTAACTCCACCGACAAACTTTGGGAGGCAATTCCTTATACGAAATGAAAGAAAAAGTTCTAATAAACATGGGTTGAAGAATGCCTCCTTTCAGAGTTATGATCCATTGAAAATTCGAAAAATCATTTTTCAAAACTCTCTAACTTAACAACTATAGGACCTATCCCAAGCGGTTTAAGGAATTACAAAGGAACTAGTATGTTCTCTATGTGGATAGAGCGTATACCAGTTCCTGTGTAATTCCTTAAACCGCTTGGGATAAGTCCTCTAGTTTCTAAGTTAGGGAGTTTTGAAAAATGATTTTTCGAATTTTCAATGGATCATAACTCTGAAAGGAGGCATTTTTCGGCCCATGTTTATTAGAACTTCTTTCTTTCATTTCGTATAAGGAATCGCCTCCAAAAGTTTGTCGGTGGAGTTACCTACCACCCTGTATATATATATATATAACTAGCTGGAATGACCGTTCTTCGCACGGAAAGAACAGGTTTATGGGAAATATTTGAATACATTTTCCCTTAGAACATTTATTTAAATAAAAGGGTAATGATAAAAATACAGAAGATTTTCTACTTTTGACATAAATATTGAAATTACCCCCGAGAATACGGCTTTAATCAAATTGAATTAAAAAAACCCAGCTTGAAATGGGTACTAAATATCTTCAAACGGGTCAGAGGATTTCCCGCAGCGAAAACTACGAATTCTCACACTCTTAGTCATTTTGACATTTTATTTTTCACTTATCCTCCCCCTCTCCCACTGGCGATAGGTATGAACTTGGACTTAAGCAACATTGAGAGCATCACTGTTCATTTCAGCGATCCCAAAAACTATGGATTAGACACTAATATCAGTCGTTTTGCATTATTTTTTTCATTTCACTCCTTCCAACTCGCACCTTTTGTGGTGTCGCATTCCCACAGTACCTTTTTTTTTTTTTTTTTTTTAGATTGAACATATTTTGTATACCATGTTTGGTTAAAATTGCTCCAGATGTTTCGGAGTTAAACTGGAACATACATTCATGCACATACATACAAATACACATATAGATAGATGTGCGAGAAACGCCTTTGGCGTTACCCCTGCATATTCTCAATCCAGTTGACATGCTTCTTCATTCTTGGGATTAAATGTCATTCCGATTGTAGTCTAATAGCTTGACGAACCCAAACTATGTATTCGACACTAATTTCAGTCACTTGGGATATTTTATTGTTGACCCCTTCTCACCCTCATGCAGATGGGGGCTGAACTTGGACACTAACGCTATCGGGAGTGTAATACTTAATCTCAGCACCATCGAGAATAACTGATTCGACATTAATATCGGTCGTTTTCGAATATGTTTTACATGTCAACTGTTTTCTACCACCTCCCGGAGTGCTAATGAGAGTTAGACTTAAATACTGTAGAAACTGTTACCAATCAATTTAAGGACCCCAAAAATTATGAATTTGATATTAATATCAGTCGCTTTTAATTATTTTCTCATGTTATCATTTTCCTTTCCCCAGGGGTACTAATGGGGGCTGAACTTAGATTTGAACGGCATTGGGAGTGTCGTTATTCATCTCAATGACCCCGAAAACTAAGGACTCGATGCTACTATCGGTCGTTTTCTATAATTTTTTACGTTACCCCTTTCCACCTTCCTAGATCTTACCACTAAAGGAGGCTGAACTTTAATTTAAAGGTTATCGGAACTGCCACCAATCAACTTAGTAACCCTGAAAACTGCGGATTCGGCACTAATATTGATCGTCCTTTTTTATCATTTTTATGTCTGTCACACTCCCCCCAAGGAGTTCAAAGGGGTTTTTACACATACTGGGAACTAAACTTGGATTTCAACGACACCAGGACTGAAAACAACTAACCTAGCCATGCTGAAAACTAATGATTAGACCAGGGGCGGATGCAGGTGGCGATCTTGGCAATCTGCTCCCCCCAGAAGAGAAAACTTTCTTATTTTATACATAAATAAAACCCTTTCCAGAGTTTGGAGCTCTTAAAAGTAGCTCTAAGTAGCAGTATTACAACCCACCGCCAACCCAGAAGTCCGTCCGGAATTCGCCCCTGGATCACTATCAGTTGTTTTCGAGATTTTTATATGTCACAGAACTGAATTTGAACTTAAATGGCATCGGAAATGTCACTATTTATCTAAGCGATCCCGGGAACTATAGATTCGACACTAATATTGGTCGTTTGGGATCATTGTTATATGTCTTAGCCTCTCCTCCTAGGACTACTAGGAGATCTTAGCCCGATTGGGAGCTACGCTTCAAATACGTTTCAAAAGTTTTCAGGTAGTTAAACTAAATATTTGTGTTATTTTACAAAGCACAGAATAAGGAGTTACAATTTAAATCAACATTGTATTAGATTATACAGTAGATTAGATTAAGACACAAAGTATTCGCCAATTTCTCAGTTGGGTTGCCAGTAAAATAAAGCAAAAATCTTTAGGTTTATGTTGGGTTAAACAAACTTAAAAAAGATGGTTCTTTTTTCAAAAAGAATCAAATGATCATTTCTTTTGTAAGTAATTTAAAAAATCCTAGTTCCTGTCCGATATTGTGTTCATTTAGAAAACAAGTAAAAAGAATTGTGACCTAATAAGTTTTATTTTATTAGCAATAAAGTTAACATTTTAAGCAATTACTTTGGAGTATTGTTTCTAAAGTATAAACTTTACTTCCTTAAGAGTTTTCTAGCGATAGCATAGGTGAGCTACTACTAAAACTCACTATACATTATGTCTCACCAGATGCCCACTCAGACATTTTTGTTGAGGGATTCAAGCATTAGATACCCGATAAATAATTGTAATACTTCCGCCTATATTTTCTAAAAAAAAAAAAAAAAATGATAGAACTAGACTGTTTTTATAAGAGAAAAAGTGCAGATGAAATGTAAAATTAAATGTTCATGCTACACCAATCATTTCTCTGTTAAACAAGTATAGTTTTATTAAAAAAGTGTACATATGTATGTTGAGTTAGAGAGTTTTAGGGTGGGTCCGGAAGAGGTGGACCCCCTGTGAGTGCCCCCCTGTGTCTCACTGTTCTTACGGTTCAAGATACAATGAGGCCAAACGACTTAATTGACTTTTTCAGATTTTGCACATGTATATATACATCATAATGAGTCAATATGTAGTGGTAAATGAAAGTATAAATAACAATGTGTTTATAGTCATTTTTATATGAATATTGCTTGAATATGAATGGTTAATTGAGTTATACTCGTTTAAACGCCTTGTGTTTCATTGTATACTAACTCGAGACCAAGATGGCTCAGTGGTATATTGTCCTCCTTTGGTATATGGGACCTGTGGTTAGACCCCTTCTCGCACCAAGTGGGCTTTGTGATGGACAAGTATCGTGTGCATAGGTTTTTTTCTTTGTTCTCCCGTTTCCTCCCATTTTCTTCATTCCACCGTTTAATTTATTCTCATCATCACCGTAACCTTTATCCTACCCGGCATAACTGTGGGACGTAAAATGAAAAAAAGATTTCAAGATGTACTCCGTTTTCCTCTATGTGCCTTTAGTGCACTAAGTTCTGAGCTCGATTCCTGGTGCGAGCATACTACAGTAATCCAGATCTCACTTTAAAGTGTAGGTCTCTTCCTATGAAGCCTCGTTGTTGACAAAGAACGTAAAATACCACTTAAGAAACCAACTAATTTGTAATCATTCAGTGGTGCTGTAAAACATACCATTACAAAATATATATATGAAATTGCGTCATTAAATATATACTCAACAGGTTTTCTAAGTTATAAATGATATGAAGTTTAGTATTAAGTATATTTTGTTGCACACAAGACCTTTATTTTATTTTATTTTTTTTCAAGATGAACTAGACGTAATAACATATATATGCATATATTATATCTGCGAACACAAATATGTAATTTTGCAGAAAGATGAAATATGTGGATTTGATAGGACCCACCACATTGAACTCAGCATGTTATTAGTGTCCAACAAGATTTAAATGACTTTCCTAAAAAATATTATGCTTCACACACACACCTATCATGAGTTTGTGTGGCCGAGGTGCAGATATCAACATTTCATATATGGGTTCTGTATAGGATGTGGCTGAAAGACATAAAACAAATGACATTTGCGCAAGGGTTGCCAGACGATTCGGTTTTTGATTAAATTCTACAATATTATAGTATAGTTTGTGACAAAGAAAGGAACAGAATTGATAGATATCATTTTGAAGAACAAAATGATCCTGTGAATGTAAATTTTAATGCTTATTTTGAGAGATAATAGAATTTTTAAACTTTTTTTTTTTTTTTGTGCTGTAAGATAGTCATATAACCATTCAATACGAAAGCCTCTCTCTGAAGACTGAACTATATTCCCATTAAACTATTCATTAAGATACTAGCAAGATGACAGCACACAGTATGATTAATTAGCTGTACCAAAACTGGTTATTTTGCAATCGACTCAGTGTCCTAAGCATGGGTTCTATCTCCTCCGTTAGGAGTCTTCATCCCGGCGAAATTAAAATACCGCTCATTTTACAGTAATTATGTGATATCTTCAAATAGATAAAAGATAATCGAAATGTGGAACAAGAGCGCCCTAGACAATATTATTTTGCATGAGGTACCGTTATCACGACTCACTTATCTGTTTTCGATTTCGAGCCATTTTGAGAATCGGCATTTATTTTCGCGTTTCTAAACGGCTGAAAACGGAAAGCCACTAGGTGACTTGTGGTAACGGTACCTCATGCAAAATAATATTGTCTAGGGCGCTCTTGTTCCATATTTCAATTATCTTTTATCTATTTGAAGATATCACATAATTACTGTAAAATGAGCGTATTTTAATTTCGCCGGGATGAAGACTCTTAACTCTCTATTCAAACTGGAAGTGGTTCAAACTAGACATTTCCGGTTTCAACGTTTATCGCCATAGCAAAACACGGTTTCTACAAACTATCCAACGTCTCAAGGTAACGTACCATAACTATGACGAACACTGTCAAATCTGGAAGTAGATAAAAATCTATTAATACTTACGGTCTTTTTAAACTAATTTCCACACAGCAAAAACGGTAAGAGATATCGAGGTATGATCATCTGCAATCGATTCGTTGTCCCAAGAATACGTTCCATCTTCTTGGTTAACTCTCTGTTCAAACCGGAAGTGGCTCAAATTAACGATTTCCGGTTTCAATTTTTATGGTCATAGAACAGTAACAGATAGCGAGTAGACCTAATTGTTTTTTGACATGAACTCAGCGTCAAAGGAACAAGTCCTTTCTTTGATCTTATTACTCTATTGCAACCACTAGTTACAGATGCACAATAAAGGCAACCAAGAAAGCTCTGTCGCTTTTCGTGGATGTCAGTGTTCCACTGGCCCTCACATCTTGAGTTGAACGCGAATAGAGATAAGGCAAAGGTCAGATGTTGGTGTGGGTATATCCAATATACTACGTGGTTGTGGCAGTTCAGTTACACCGTGAACTTACGTAAGGACAAGGTGAACATGGGACCTCCACAGAGCGTCATAAAGCCGTGTATGCTGTACGAGTTCAAACTGGGTCAAACGCCGTTGCACCATGGCGGAAAATATACCAAGCCTTTGGTGAGGGTGTCTTAACTACGCGGACAATGCAGCGGTGGTTTAACAAGTTTAAGGACGGTGACGAAACACTCGAAGACGCATCACGTGCCGGAAAACCAACATATGTACAAATGAAGATCTTCAGGCAGCAATTGAGGCGAATAGTGGTCAGGAACTGTGAGGAACTGGGACTACAATTCAATGTGAGTGGAGAAACCGTTCGGCAGCATCTCCATCAACTTAGGAAGTACTACAAGTTGAGTCGATGGGTCCCACTTGATTTGACTCCGGGCCAGAAGGCAATGCGAGCAGACACCTGTGTTTCTTTGCTATTTTGTCTGAGGAAGGAGCCATTTCGGGACAGGGTGTTTTCATGTGATGAGAAGTGGGTTCTGTACGAAAGCTCCACGGCGCCGTCATCATTGGGTGTCATCCCATGAACCGGTTCCAAAATAGCCTAAACCAGCACTTCACCAGAAGAAGGTCCTCCTGTGTCTTTGGCGGACTGCTCGCGGCATCGTGCATCGCGAACTGCTACCAGCTGGTCAGAGCATTAATGCAACTTGAGCCGCGTTCAAGAAAAACTCAAAGCCCTGGAACCAGCACTTCTGAATCGCAAAGAGTTCCTCCTGTTACAGGAGAACGCTAAGCCCCACGTGGCTAGGATAACTCGGGACGCCTTGGATGGATAATACTGTTGATCCGCTATACTCCCTGGACATTGCACCGTCCGATTATCACCTGTCTCATTCCTTTGACTATCACCTTAGAGGACGCCAGTTCAAATTAGTACAGGTACCAAATGCATTTGATACCTTCTTCATTTAACGGCTTACCAAGTTCTATTGCGATACAATCCATGGCCATCCAGAACGTTGGCACAAGTTCGTCGATGCTGATGGGGACTATTTTTGATCGTCCAAGTAGTCTTAGGAACATATCGATATTCGAATGTTGTGGGTGAAAAAGCGACAGAACTTTCTTGTTTACCTTTATACTTCATGTTCGAGTATTGAATTCCCACATTTTGGAAGTCTACTGTAATTTTACAGCGTGAAACGAAATTCATTTGTTTAAATGTAATACAGGGTGTCCGAGAAGTCCTTCCCTGATTACAGAAATTGATAACTCAGGCTAGAAATAAGATAGAAATATGAAACTGGTGTTGAATTGTTTACAAACTATAAAAGTTTTTGTCTGTGTTAGGTTTGTTCTGTTTTACCAAGTCTCAATTTTTTTGTTTTAGGTTTGTAGTACGTAAGTAAGAAGCCCAAGAAGCCATGCCAACCAACCAGGAGAAGGCACAGTGTGTCCTGTGGTACCATGAGACACGATCACCAACCATGGTGCAGAGACAGTTCCAGACAACATTTGGGAGGACTCCACCTGATGTCAAGAGCATTAAAGCCTGGTATGAGAAGTTCAAGAACACAGGGTCAGTTGCTGACCTTCCGAGGTCTGGTCTACCAAGAACCTCAGCAGACAACAGCTTGGCCTCCACGCTCTTCTGACATAACCCCATTAGACTTCTTTTTATGGGGTTATGTCAAGGATGAGGTCTACCGAACACGTGTACCAGTTTCATATTTCTATCTTATTTCTAGCCTGAGTTATCAATTTCTGTAATCAGGGAAGGACTTCTCGGACACCCTGTATTGTTCAGAAGTAAGACATGCATCAATCGTTGCTGATAAATTCTGATTCGTAATTTTGGAAAAAAAAAATTGGAAAAATGAATGTTACGGAGCTGGAGGTCATTCGTTGGCAATAATAATTCATAGTTTTATTCTGCTTTAACAGATCTAATATAATAAAATGATATGTAATGTGTATGTGTTCTCTCCGTCTGTTAGTCATAATCTTTTTGGATAGAAAGAAGTAACCTAGAAACACTAAATTTTGTACATAGATACATCTTCACCAGGTCTGTTTCTGTACGAAGCCCTTTTCCAATTTTCGGTTCGGAGGGTCAGATTTGTAGAATGAAAATGCGTGCGAAAACGTATGTAAGTTTCTGGCAGTTTTTAATAATCCCTTGTGTGTATGTAACCCCCATTACTTCGTTGTTGTGCGGGCTTTATAACAGCAGAGGATAAATACCTAGGAATTGAAAAAAAAAAAACACTTTTTTCTTTTAATGGGTATCCTGAATTAACAGTAGGCAATGACTGGTTCCTACACCTTTTATCTAGGTTCTGAATGAAGATCCGATAACGAGGAGTGCTTAAAGCTATTATGTAAATTAATACAGTGTTAAATTCCAGTGTATATATATATATATATATATGTATATATATATATATATATATATATATATATATATATATATATATATATATATATATATATATGTGTGTGTGTGTGTGTGTGTGTGTGTGTGTTTTCTACTAACGGTGATGCATATACTCCTAACAATGACATTATGTCGAAAAATGTTTTCGGAATAAATATGCAGACCATTTTAAAAAATGAAGTAATGTTCAATTGAATATCCGACTCTTATGTTCCATAAGGTAAAGAAAATAAACTTAAATCTTCACTTTTACTTACTATTACATTCGACTGAACCCTCAAGGAGATAAACGATGTTTCAAGTAAATGATTATAAAACGATTGCGAATAGAAGAGAGTAAGAAGAAAGAGGGAAAAACTCGAGAAAACCCACTTAAATGATATTGTATGCAAGAAGTTAACACGGTCTTCGAATTAAACTAAGAGTCCCTTTGTACTGGAGGTGCAGGTTCTACCACTGACTCACCTCGTCACCTAATTCTGTAAGCTAAAAAGGACAAGTTTCAGATAAATGCAAGTGGGCTATTGAGGGAAGGAATAATTAAGTTTGTATAGGGCAAAACTTACATTTTAAAGTTGGATCTGGCCCTTGTAATGGATTGGGTGCCCCCTCCAGAAACTCGTAACCTCGTGCGCCAGAGGCACACAATCTAGCTACTATACTAGGTAGTAACTTTAACATATCAATTAATACACCTCTGATATAAGGAGGACTCTAAGATGTCCTGATTAGGCGGATCAGTTCCGAATTTACACAATCTGTCCCACATAAAATTGTTGAGAACTCCAAAATGCCCCAGTTTTTTTCAACCATTCGTGAAATATTTCTAAAAATCAGCTTTTATTAGTCATCAACTAATAGGAAAAATCTACTCTCTGTTACTATCGGTGAACGTTCATCTATTATTTAATTACTCCCGATATTTCGCGAAAAGCAAATACATAATTATAATTATGTTGTAAATTTTCATAGAATATTCTCATTTTTAGTGTAAATTTCATAGAGTGCGCCAGTTTTTTAGTCTAGAAATCTGGGAACCGTAGTGTGTAGAGCACTCCGATTTCTTATAGTGTCAATGAGTGAAATGAATGTTCAGGGTCACATTAAGTAACCAAATCAGTCTTCACTGCATAATTGGATGAAACAAGATAATATGCCTAAATAAAATTAAAATCAAGCACAAAAATAGATCTGATGCACTTTCAGGTCTTCGATGTAAGTTAGTCAACATTCATTAAGTCAAACCTGGTTTATTCAAAAATATATATATATTTTTTAAGTTGTATCTAAAATTTCAACATGGTTAATATGACTAATTTGGTTTGTGAAGAAACAGTAAAGTTTCTTTACACTTCTGGATCTCGTGAAATTCAGCGTGCTGACTCTTTGCTAAATTCACCCCGATTTTTTCGAATTTTAATGAATTGCTTTAACACAATGAGCAATAAAAATTTAGACAATGTGCCAGATAGTAAAGTAAAGTCAGGGGGGAGGTAAAATTAACCCGCACTACACGAATTATTTTTTCATAAAAATAAAATACAATAAGTGATAAAATAAAATTAATGAAGATGAACGATACAATAAAAAAAACGTTTCAAAGGCTTTAGGGAACATTTTATTCTGTGTTTCTAAGGTTAAGATGGATCTCAAACTTGAAATAGTTGAATAGCACTTCTCTACAATGTAGAGACGTCTACACTGGCTTGTTGAAAGTCTGATTAAGGCTTTAACCGTAAGTCTGATTTTTTCAGCTATAAAGTCTGGCAACCCGAAAAATAGAAAAGACATTCTGTTGGCATGAAGCAAGCAATGGACATAAAAAATGTGCACATACTAGCAGTGACAGGCAAGCTAGGACCCACGCAGTACATTCATGCCTGATTTTTATTCTTGTCTCATTGCATGATAAGCAACCATCTCATCACTTTCTTTTTATTTCTTTTTTATTTTCAATTTTTCTTTTCTTATTTTTTAAATCCTAAAGAGACAGTGAATATGGTTTTATCTTCCGGGAAGATTGACCCTCAACAGCTACAGGGCATGTACCGTGTGTTTCATTGATGTTGTCTGACCTGCCTCTTTCTCTCTCTGTGTTTGTCTGTAAGATCCTCATCTGTGGGTTGGGTTAGGTTAAACTTGAGTTAGTGCATAGCTGGATGAATTGAATATGTGATTGCTTGGTCTTTTGGTCGTAACAGCAAAGTATGTCTCAAGTCGGCGGATGTCTAGATATTGGTATTCCCCCACGCCATTGCGAGGACACGTGGGACAATTCATTTTCTCGTTAAAGTTGTCTGTCCTCTTCACTTATTTACGCCTACAAACCCTCTCTTCTTGATATGTGTCCATGTATTTTTCCTTTCTTTCTTTCTCTTTAACTTCTTGTCCTTGAATAGATGCAGAAAGATAATCTTTATTGTAATATGAGAGAGATTTAAAAAAAAAAAAGTTTGACCTCCTCTTTGATTGGCCTCATGTCAATTTTTCCTTCTTTTCCTGAAGACAAAACACCTGGACAAGTTGAGGCTTTTGAGCAGAGTTGCTAACCAAACAATACTTAACTTATTTTTTAGATTTTCAAACTATGCTATGCAAGAGTATGTTAAGTCTAATAAAGTTATATAGTTATATTCGTCTCTCTGTCGACGGGTACAGCAAAGACGGTAAGAGATACCAACTACCTAGAAGCATTTTTTTTTTTTTTTTTTTTTTTTTAAAGAATCGATTCAGCGCCCCAAAAATATGTTCCATCTCCTCTATTATCCCTTTATTCAAACCAGACGTGCTAGAAATCCGGTTTCCGGTTTCAGCGTTGATAACCATACAACAAGAACAGTAATACATAGTGAGAAACAGGGGCGGATCCAGGACGGACTTCTGGGGGGGGGGCGGTGGGTTGTAATACTTATATTTAGAGCTACTTTTAAGAGCTCCAAACTATGAGATGGGTTTTGTTTATATATAAAATTAAAAAAAGTTTCCTTTTCTGGGGAGGTGATCGCTCCGATCGCTCCCCTGGATCCGCTACTGGTGAGAAGCGTTCTATTTAATCGCTAGAGCATCTCAAGAATACTTTCCATGAACGACATTTATCTCTACTAAAACCGGAAATGGTAAAAATTACTATCTCTTCTTATTTCCATATATTGAACTCCATAGAGCAAAAACAGTATGTGATAGCGAGAAATGACATTTCGATGTGGATTCAAAATCCTAAGAATAAGTTTCGTCTCAGTTTATATCTCTCTATTCAAACAGGAAGTAGTAAAATTCCATTAGTTTCATTTTCAACACTGATCGCCATAGAGGTAAAAACGTCATAGATAGCAAGAATCATTTTTATGTGGACTTAGTTAACCAAGAATAGATTCCATCTCTTACCTTATCCTTCTAATCCAACCGCAAGTTATAGTTTTATTACTCCCCGTTTCAGTGTTGAATTCACGGAATTGGGATTGGAAGTTATGAATCTATTACTTCCCGTTTCAGTGTTGAATCACGGAATTGGGATTGGAAGTTATGGATCTATTGCTTTCCTTTCTAGTGTTGAATTCACGGAATTGGGATTGGAGGTTATGAATCTATTACTTTCCGTTTCAGTGTTGAATTCACGGAATTGGGATTGGAAGTTATGGATCTATTACTTCCCGTTTCAGTGTTGAATTCACGGAATTGGGATTGGAAGTTATAGATCTATTACTTCCTTTCCAGTGTAAAATTCACGAAATTGGGATTGGAAGTTATGGTTCCATTACTTTAGGTTTCAGTGTTGAATTCACGGAATTGGGATTGGAAGTTTTGGATCTAGTACTTCCCGTTTTAGTGACGAATTCACATAATTTGGAACTGGGACTAGAAGTTATATAGATCTTTTACTTTCCATTTCAGTGTTGAATTCACGGAATTGGGATTGGAAGTTATGGACCCATTACTTTCCGTTTCAGTGTTGAATTCACGGAATTGGGGTTGGAAGTTATGGATCTATTACTTTCCTTCCCAGTATTGAAGTCACGAGATTGGGACTGGAAGTTATGGACCTAGTACTTCCCGTTTCAGTAATAAATTCACGGAATTGGGATTGGAAGTTATGGATCCATTACTTTCCGTTTCAGTGTTGAATTCACGAAATTGGGACTGGAAGTTATGGATCTAGTACTTCCCGTTTCAGTAATGAATTCACATAATTTGGAATTGGGACCAGAAGTTATAGATCTTTTCTTTCCGTTTCAGTGTTGAATTCACGGAATTGGGATTGGAAGTTATGGATCCATTACTTTCCGCTTCAGTGTTAAATTCACGGAATTGGGATTGGAAGTTATCTATTTATTACTTCCGGTTTCAGTATTCAATTTGCATAGTTTGGGACCATGTAGCGTGGTTTCCTGTCACTATGACATGGCGCAGCTAGTGGTAATCCTTTTTCAAAAGCACTATTTTGCGCAGTCTCTCTCAGTGGATTTGTTTTGTTTGTGGATTGAATTTTAACGTCCCTTTTTAACACCGAAGCTATATGAGACCCACAATTAAAGGTGGAACCGAACCACTGTATGTGTTCAAATTTCAGTGATCACATACCGAAAATCGAATAAGTGACTACGTACATCAAGGACGCACACGTTAGACACTAGATCAGCGTGAAAGGTCTCTCTTTGTGGAGTAGGAGAGAGTACGTACACGAGTAGGTTGAGTGCGCACGACGGTGGTAATACAGAAACAACCTGGTATGAAGAAAATATGTATAGATAGTATCTTTTAGAAACAAGAAAAAACTTAAGGCTAATGTCTGTTTGCTATTGTACTATATATTATTTAATATTTAACCCATGGTATTTGTGCAACCAAAATAACGAACTAACTTGAAATAGACATTTATTTAACTTACGAAACTGCTTTGAGATACAATTTAGCCTATAAAAGGAACCGGTAGTTGCTCACATTTTCTTATTACCCTCTCTACTATGACGTTGACGAACAATATGTTACTTACCTCCAGAATCGCAATATTTCGTACTATTGCATCCATTGAATGTACTAAGTCATCTTTCCTAATACATAAATGTGCAAACTTCCATTTTCAAGTACCACAGATCCCGCATAAGCTTCGGTCAGGCACATACGCAGGTATTTATTTTGGAAGGGTCAAAATTCAAATATAAGGATAATTAAAGCTTGTAAAATCATCTCATGCATATTAAATGATTTGCAGAAAAGTCAATATTTCAAATGTAATACGAATCCACAGGTCGTCGTACCTTCCGTAGTCCCTGGTTTGGGTAGAACTTTCCAGACCGAAGATTAACTAAGTACAACGCTAGTTTACGCAATAAACAAACTCAGATACTCACTCCTTTCTGATTGTTTGATACCTTATTTATTAATTTATACTTAACGTTTATGAAGCTGTACGCACATACTTTGCACTATTCAAGAAAAACGTGGATCATATTTCTCAGCAAACATCATCTATCGAAGTATGAATTCAACTGACTACTCTACGCAGTTTCCAATCATCCGTTCCAATCATCACTCGCTAGCCTCTCTCATTCTCTTTTCTGTTTCTTTCGCGCAGTCTCTCGTACCGCACAATCTCTACTTAATTTACGTTATATTAAAATTCCTTGTTATAACATGCAAATATGCAATGAATGGTACATGAAATAGTACAAATGAAAACAAAGTGTAATGATGTTCAATGTATGAGTCTTCTAGTGGCTATATAGTTAGTATGCGCGTCTTCGGCGTTAGTGAACCGTATTCGATTCCTGATAAGAAGTCTTGTGGCTCAGATCCTACGTTCAGCTATAAGTTTGAGTCTAATATAGACTCGTTGCTGAAAGGGACGCTATATCTCCAATCCAACCAACCTTGAAATTTGAGTTTCTTTTCATATTCTAGGTAGGATATGCAAACTTTACATGTAAATTAGTGTGAGAAAATACGTAAATAGCTATGTATTTTATTCGTATATATTTTTAATTCTTTTTCAAAGTATGAAGCAAGAGCGCCGATCCTGGAGGGTGGGGGAACCGGGCTCCCAAATACTCATGTGAGCCCACATGTATTTTTATGAATATATATTTTTATTGTTATATGTATTGTTATGTGTATTTTTAAGAATATACCATATTTGGCAATATTCGAATTCAATTTGTCTTAAACCCTCATATATGCCTTCTTAGACCTTTGTCTGCAACTAAACACATCTGAATGAGCACCCCCCCAAAGTTATAGAGAAATTGACGCCCTTGGTAAGAAGTTTTCGAGTATCGTGACGGGCGACCGATTCATCTTGCTCCCGCCCTTATGTAGACACCCATGATTTGACGATATTTTAAAGGATATTTAGATGGGCATTGTGGTGTAACAGTGGTGTGGTTATTGTGTTTCTGGGAATGTATAAAATTATCTTATTAAGGCATTAATTAGCTAAATTTACTAATGTTTTATTGTTTGTGTGACTTCCTTTGTAATAGAAAGGTTTACCAACAACAACAACAAGTAATATTTGAAAAATAGGTTTTCCGCTTAATGCATAAACTTTCTTCTATACTTTCCCATGATCTAGAAAGTAATGTGGCGCCATCTTTTTTTCTTGAGGTGAGTGATTAAGACAGGCAAAGTATAAAATTAAAACATGAGGCGGAAAGTAGAAAGACACCGCTTCATTGTAAAAATCATTGGTTTAGTCATTCAATATATTATCTCCCGCTTTTTGCAACACACTTTCTGGCACGGAATTTGAAAGAAAGCTTTAGTAAATTCCTTCACAAACTAAGCAAATTAATTCAAAATTCAATATGCATAGGTTTAGAGGTTAAAAAATTGAACTTTAAGAAAGAAAAGAAAAAACAGATATTTGCGCTTTACCCCTCTCAATTTTTATGTAAACAGGATGCACGTTTTTTTTTTTCCTTCTCGCACATGTAGTAAACGAATTTAGTGTTTATTTTTAAAGTAAACTCACAGTTAAGAAAGAGGTACTGATTTCAATTAACGGATTTAACTATTTACGCTATCTTTATTGTTTAGCCAATTGATTTATATGGATAATTATTTTTCTGTTTTTGTTTGAAATGATGTGGATTTTATTCATGGGCGTCTCTGGCACGTAGAAATTGGAGGAGACAGGGACGACTAGAATGCTAGTAGATCCTAGCTAAATTTACGCCAAAATTATGAGTAAATGTAAAATTTGCTCAAATTATGAGCCAACGGGATACTTACTCATACTAGCTTTACCAATACAATGTATAAAATAAGCATAATGTATTTCCGTCAGTATTTGTTGTTCATTTGTTTCCACTGGATTCCCAAGTCAACATATGCATATGGAACTTACACTTGCGATGTCTTTCATTATCTTATAAATATTTTATAATGAAACAGAGAATTGAAACACGTTTAAATTTCTGAAAAGAGGGAACTTGAAAAAGCAAAATTGATCAAAATAAGTGAGAGAAAGAAACTTATTTACATGAAAATAAAGAGAAACATATACCAGCCTACGCTTTCTGTACGTAGCGTAGCAGACTTGCTGTTTGAAATCCAAAATGTGAGTTTTAGATTCCTGCATACAGGTTTAGCGTACAAGTGATAAAATCACTTAACTCAACCATTCCCCATAAATTTTGCCATTACTGCATCAAATTTAAGTTTACAAATAATATGATTCTTAGGTAACTTCTTCGCCTTGACATAGGGATTATACTTTCAAACTATCCATTAATTTGATATTTCTCTTCCTTCCTTGTTTTCATTCTGCAATTCCTTCTACATTATTTGGAATATATTCCCTATATGTCATTGGACATTTCAATCACACCAAGCTTAAACTTAAAAGCAGATATAGCTTTATTTGCTCTGTTTATTTTTACTTAATCCATATGGATCAGCATTGATCCATTGCATCTCCTCAATAAAATATTGAGGGACATGTCCCCTCTGTCTCCCCCTCTAGAGACGCCCCTGATTTTATTTATGTAATTTGTACTGTTCCTTCAAATTTATTGCTTTTTCAAAATGAATTCGTACTATATAAACAATTATTTATATGAAATTACATTATATACCTAGGTATACGAATTTACTTGTATATTAGATATAGAAGAGACATGTATTGTTATTTGGAAACCATGTTCAATGCAAAAGAAAGCAATCTTTTAAGCATTCAATACATAAGCCGTAACTGTAGCAACGAAGTACATAAAGGTTAAAAGGGAGTTACCGTGGCCACGTATTTTTCAACATTTTTGAGCTTAAAATGTAGATTTCGATAAGCTGTGTCCAATGGCACTGCTTTTGATTCCTGGAACCGACCGCTTCGAAATCAAATTAAGGTCAACAATAAAAATAGTGCGACCATTTGGGCAATGCGGCCCAGTGACCGACTGGGACGAAATGGGTGTCTTTCGATTTGTATTCACAGTACATATATAACTGATACTCCATTTTTTCTGAAATTCTATTTTGACCCCGAAAATTAACGAAAATCTGGAATTTTGGATCTTAGATTTATCAGCTGAACCGAGGGTTTGTCTCCTTCCGGAAAACGATGCCCTTCATGAAGGCTCTTCCCTACAAATATTTTTTGCTTCTCCATGATCTTTTCAATGCTGTATTAAATTACGTAGCGTTCCATTTAAATAGTTTGGACTTTGATCCATGAAAATATCAGCAGGAGAACATTGTTCGGCATATTCAGTAATACCACAAGATTAACAATGTTGCCAACCTAACATTTTATTAAATAGCAGTACATCATGTTATTACATATTTCAAATTTATATGTAATTTGTATGTTACAAATGTTATATGTAAAACAAAAACCTATAACATGAAGTTTGTTATTCAGTAACGTAAAATAAAGACCCCACAGTATCACAAAGTCCAAATTTTGTTGAGCTCTACAGTAGTAATAGTGAAATAAAGACAGGCAGGGCTATGAACATCGAAGTACTTCAATGTATAATACTATCGTAATGATATGACGGTTTTTAAATGAATACGAAAAAAGTTAACCAGAGACTGAAAAGTTTACTTTATTTCGAAAAACTGCTAAGATAAGTACCCTATCTAATTCCATAGATGCTTTTCAATAGCGGTGAATATCAAAATGCCGTTTATAGCAATTTGATACCTCAAACCGTTCTGGAAATATGGTAAAAACTGTTTAAGTTTGCAACACTGCTTAAAATTATGAACTTTCTGAGAACTTTTTGTAGTTATACCTACGAAAAAGTATTGTTGTAATGTTATAGAAGTGAAGTAAATGAAAAATTATTTTTAAAAATTTCCACAAATACGTAATTTTAAGCAATATATAAAATTTACCAATTTTTTTTCACATCTTCCGAGTAGTTTGAGATCTCAAACTGCTGTAAACGGCAAAACCATCAACTTAATTCGATGTGATACTTACTTAAACATTTCTTTGGAAATAAAGTCCTTCGAAAAAAGTAAAATTTTCAATTCCTTGTAAATTTGTTTCTATTTTTTTGAAATGCGTCATATGACGACTGTAGTACTCAACATTAAGATACTTTAATTTGATGCACATTATCCCGTCCGTCTCACTTGCCTGATTGTTGTTGTACAACCTTCCAAAAAATTGTTGTTGTTCGATGTTTGTGATACTGTAGTATCCTTGGCTTGCAACACTGCATAACAAATGTGGTATTGAATTTTTTGTTTTAGATGTAGCTTTGAAATATATGTAATAATAATCAATAAATCCAGCGTAGTTCCTTTTAAGAAATGCAACGTTATGTTGGGTTGGCAACACTGTTCGCCTTGTGATATTGCAGAGTATGCCAAACAATGCTCCCCTGCCAGTATTTGCATAGTACAAAATTTCAGCTTTTTTTAAAACCATTAGTTAAAAGTTACAAGGGGCGTCTGAAGATAAATGGGCTACCCTGTTTTTTTTTTTTTTTTTTTTTTTTTTTTAACATAAATTTAAATGAGTTTATTACGAAAGGAGGTCTGATTCTCTTCAAGCAAGGAAGGAATTCACTTTTAGAGCTGAAATATTCGTTATTAGTTTACCAACATGCTTAAGATTTTTCAAGCTTTCTTCCTTATACGGATTTACGAGGCTGTTGCACTTTGTTGGAAGAAAAATAAAGTACAGGTAAGTTATTGTTTGGTAAGGTTTAGGAGAGGTTAAAATGGGAAGAAAAGGAAAAAAATAAACTGTCTGTAAAATGTAGATCTGTGGGAGGAACCATGCACTCTGTCGGCTGCTGGTGTGTCCTTGTCGCCCGGGAACATCCATCGTAAATTTTACGATTACTTGAAGCGACTGACGTTTACTGCGCTGTCTGATGCAGCGAATGATGCTAACGGTTGGCTAAGAGCGCTCAAGCTCATGGAGAACACGTTGATGACATCATAACATCAATTTGAAGGACAGCCTTGTCTCCTTTGCAAGATAACATTGTCCTTGGAACCGAGTCGTCGATCTGCCCAAGATTATAGGTGTTTCAGCTCAACAAATCAAGGCAAGTTCTCGTTTCCGATGCAATCATGGCAGTGTATAGACTATATATTATTGTATAGCAGTGTTCCTCAACCTGTGTTCCTCGAAGTCACCCCTTCTTGTTCTTTTAGATTGAGCTTTTGCCCAAAAAACAGAAAGAAAACAAAAATCAAGTAAATTTTGTTGTATTTCATACAATATTTGCTTAGAGTTTAGCGTTTCTTTCCAGCACCATGGCTACATGAGACATCTACTTACCATTTAAGGTAGAATACAAACTACCGTAATATGGTCAAATTTCAAGGCTTTAATACCGCGACCGATGTTAGCAGAGCGGTCTCCACAATACGAGAATTCCTATAGACAGATGGAGAATTTACCTTTCAGCCATCCAATGAAAGTTCTTGTATTATTTTTGTTATTCATTTGGGGACCATCGTTACGCATTGACCGCACGTTACCCTTGTGACCTACCTCTTGGGTAAGTTTGACCTTGTACAGTACCTACGGTCGATCACGGCGTATACACGCGCCCACTTTTTGGGTTGTGGAAATATTGCAAGAATTATGATTCACCTTCGTATAATAGTAAGGACTTCACCACTCCTTGGTCTTTTAGAAGATTCTTCTTCTTCTTCTTTTATTCTATAGAGGTAGAATTAGAATATACAGTAGAACCTGTTTTCAGCGGACCCTTTATTAAACGGAAACTTGTGTCAAACGAAAATATTTCAAGGTCCCATGAATTTACTGGCGAAAATAGTGTTAAAGTCCCTTCATCAACTGAAAACTGTATTACGCGGACAACGGAAATCAAAATAAGCCTCTTAACGGAGTACAGAGTACAGCATTTAGAAAGTTTTTAGACATCTTATGAGAGATTAGATATATTTTTTTTTAATAAAACAGATAGTGATTTGCAAATCGAAGCAGACACGACAGATATATATGTTTAATTGGGAATTATACGGAAAGTCTAAAAGGAGAAGAGGAGGTGAAGAAAGAAGAGAAATAAGAAGAGTTGGAAGAAGAGTGTAGACTTAAGACTTATCAAGGTTCTGTTAAAAGTTTAAAGGAACTGCAACATTTCCTTTACGTCGAATTTACACTCATATGCTTACAGTTAGTGTGATTTTCAGGTTAAAGTCTTTGCGTAAAGTTGAGCAGACAAGCAGCAATGTGTACAGAAAACAACCTACCTTGACTGTTGGAAAAATTAAGTTAAAGTGTATACCATACTTTTTTCTGATCATTGTAAGTTTTGCGTGTAATAATTCGTAGTAGAAATAAATACTGTAAATCGATTATGATAGTACGCATTTAACTTTATCTCAGTATGCATTAACATTATATGCATGTACTTTTTTGTTTTGTTTGCATAGGTCTACCTTCATTAACCGGAAACCTATCTTCAACGGAGATTTTTGCAAGTTCCTCTCGATTCCGCTAAAGACAGGTTTTACTGTATATTATTCTGGCCACTTCCAATGCCTTTCTTGCTTTAAGTAAACCTTGACTGTATATGACTAGCTGAAACGCCCTCTCATCGCATAGGGTTTGTGAAAAGCATTTGAACTCCTCCCATTTAGGATACGGATTTCAATGAAAGTATAATTACAAAAATCTGTTTCACCCCTTACCATCCCACTCTCCCTCACTCCTCATGACGATGGGGGATGAACTTGGAATTAAACGGCATCGAAAGTTACACTACTTGCTTCAGCAACCCCATAAATTATGGATTGGACACTAATATCGGTCCTTTCATTATTATTATTGTTTTTACACGTCAATTCCTGTTGACAAATAGTAAATATACTAAAATGCCAAAGTCATGGAATAGTGGTAGGAATTTCAAGCAGTTTCAGTGCTGTCAGTTAGACTTTTGTGAGGCGGTGAAATGTTGTGTACCGTAGTGCTAGCAACTCAAATGCAATTATCGGAGTTTGAACGCGGGATGGTAGTTGGTGCAGGACGAATTGGATTTGTGATTTCGGAAGTGTCCGGATATTGAACTTTTCTTGCTCCGTAGTGTCAAGGATGGACCGTAAGTAAACCATTAGGGGCATTACAACCCATCAGAAGGGATCGTTCACTTGTACTGAACTACTGAGGCTGACGACGTCTGGGCAAACTCAGCCGGGCTAACAAACAACAACAACATTTGATCTCCATAGGATATCACAGTCTTAGACCAATCCCATTAACTGCTGACCATCGGCAATAGTGACTCACGTGCTCTCAGAAACACGTGAATTGGATGTTAGATGTTTGGTAATGTGTTGTATGCATAAATGAGTCATGTTCCCTATTGGAATGCACGGATGGTAGGATCTGGGTGTGTGCAGATCCCATGAGACCATGGAGCGACGGTGTCAACAAGCCAGCGCTCTCCAAGCTGGTAGCTTTATGATGATTTGTGGCGTATTTACGTGCCATGGTTCAGGTCCTTCAGTCGCTTGAACCACACATTGACCGATTATCGTTATTTTCAGTGCTTATTTACCATCTACAGCTCATCTTTGACATCTTATACTCTGCCAAGAATGGTACTTTCCAGGATGGCAATGTGCTGTGTTACGGGGCCACAATAGTGTGCAACTGGTTTGAGGAACATTCTGGCCACTTCCAACACATGATTTGAGCCCCTAGATCTCTGGACATGAATTTTATCGAAACATGTGATGTATCATCGAACGGGCTATTCGTGCCCAGGATCCTTTACCCGCAACAACCACCGACTTATGGACGGTAATCAAGGCTGCATGGCTGCACATTCCTCCAGTGGTGTATCAGCAACTTGTTCTATTCCTCCCAAGTCGAGTTGCTGCACTTCTCGTTTGCTCCAGGAGGTTCCGCACGCTATTAGCTAGATATCCCATGGTTTTCAGCATATGTGTGACATAGAGCAAAACCAGTGTTGTTCATCATCTAAAATATTCATGTACACAAGGTTGTAAGAAAACCATCGATAAGACATGAAACCTAAATCCGTTTTCCAAAATTTGCGAATTCAAAGCATGTAAAGTAACAAAATTTGATTAGAGATATGCAATCCCTTGCTCATCAAATTATAAGAAACCATAGATTTACAGTTAATAGATAATTGGTTATTCTTCTGTGACACTTAAGCTTTCATGTAGTCGAGGTAAGCAACACAGTATATAATATGAAAAAATCTGATATTAAATTTTACTACATAAATATACTAAAGTTGACAAGTAATTTAAAATTATTAACATAATGAATGAAATGCCATCTCTTATCCTGACCGGTAAATAAGTAAGAAATTTCCCAGAAGAAAAGTTAATTGAATTTGTCGTTAGGTTTAATGCCTGAAAGATTCATCCTATTGTTGATGAAACACAACAATGAATCATTTTCTTAATTATTAAATCATTCATTGTTTCCGCTACAATGAAGAATGGAGATATAATAAAGAAAATAACGCTTGTTATCTCCTTTTTATTCATCATTCCATTTTCCTTTTTTTTAAATATCCATTTCTTTTAAGATGAATAGAATGTGTGGTAGGTGTTACGTTGCGATACACACCCCATTTGAGCAAAGCTATAATTTACATTGTCTTGAGAGAATGAAATACGTCTTCAGGCGCCTTGAGCATAATTTACTGACATTTCTTTTTCCTTTAACATTACTCACACACGCTAGAGGTCTCTGAAAGAATATTGTATTAATACAGACTTTTCGAAAAGGGTATAGGACGATTTATTGAGGTCACGGGTCTCAGCTATTATATATATATACAATTAAAATAAAATTGAATTTGAAGACTGTTTTCAACGTACAATGCCCCTTATACTTTTGTTCACTCAAGATATAAATAGTTGTTAATCATTCTTGTATTAAATAGAAATAGTAGAATAGTATATTAAACAATAGAAATAAAAAGTAGACTAATACATCATTGAGGTTTGTTTGCAGAGATTTCATAAGAAAGATGCCATGTTGTCCAGGGGTTCCAAACTCGCGTTATACTTTTTCTGTGCGACACTCCTTGCCCAATTTTTTTTTTTTAAATGTCTATATTCTGTTTGGAGGTCAAGAAAATACAACACAAGAAGGGAATGTAGCATAGTATGCGTGATTGAGAATTAGACTGCTATACACTGTAGGATAGATCCTAGGAAATCTCTAACGATTTATCTTCGGAAAAAATGTTACGACGTATCTCGTAAGAAATCCTACCCTTTTGTGTCATACACGTGAAGAGTTTTCCTTTCTGACCTGATTACTTGCTTGAGAAGTTCAACATGCATTTCTCACGAAATATTGAACTGACAGGTGCAGCACCCAAATACGTATTTGGATTTCTTGTGAAATATTCTTTCAAAATTATATTCATTTCACAAATTTGTGAGATCTAAAATAAGATAGCACCAGGATAATTACACCCATGTTTGTCAATTGTTAAATTGCACACCTCGTAAGAAAAGCATATTTTCTCTCACCTGATGTCACTTAAATAGAAATCTTAGGAATTTTCTCTCCGGAATAGAGCGTTCTCTAAATAAGAGAAATCTCATGTTATTAGAGACCTGCACGGGCCGGGCTTGGGCGGGCCGACTCTGCTATTTCTTTGGGTCGGGCCGGGCTTGGGCGGGCCGACACTGTTATTTCTTTGGGCCGGGCCGGGCTGGGGCCGATCAATTGCAATTCTTTAATAATTATTGACTTTCGTTAAACGATAATTGGAATAAAGCCAAACGTTGAAGAAGTGTGTCCGTGAAAAATGTTACAAAGAATACATTAGCTATTTACAGTTTGTGTTGCTTAGCGGCTCCACTTTCACTATAGAGGATTGCAGGCATTATGCGGTAAATTGAGCTCTACCTTGACCTTCACTGAACTCAAAATATAAAAAGAAGGGGTGGGAATGTTTTACCTGTCGCAAAACAATATTGCCATCTTCACTTTATGCTAAAAATCAATTAAGTTAGATTTCTGTTACAGGGAATGGAGTTTTTGTTCTCTCGATGACAGGCAAAGTTCTAGGAGGCAATGGTACCATTCGGGAGGCAAACGACAGATTGTGAACCAGAGTTTTGAAAATGTTTTTGAGGGTTAGGTCAAATTTAGTACTAAATTTTGAGGAAGATTGGGGCTCGAGCTAATTTTTTAAAACATTTATCGGACCGGGGTCGGGCCAAAAACTTTTAAAATTTATCGGGCCCGGGCCGGGCTTGGGCCAAGAATTTTAAAAACTTATCGGGCCGGGCCGGGCTCGGGCCGAAAATCTCCAAAACTTTTCGGGCCCGGGCTGGGCCGGGCCTAGGTACGTTCGGGCTGGATTGGGCTCGGGCCGAAAAATTCGGCCCATGCAGGTCTCTACATAGGATCGTTCAGAACATAGGAAATGACATGCGATCTGATGCCATACACTTTGACATTTTGATTCTAGGAGAAATCGTAAGAGATTTCCTAAAATCTATCCTATAATATATAGCGGGCCTAACTAGAATAGATGAACGCTTTCCTAAGAAATTCCTGCACGTGATCCTGAATAAAGAGCGTATTTCTGGGTACACAGAAATCAAAACCATTTTCACACATACCAAAAATATCTACTTGAGAATAACTTTACACATTTATTCTGCTTCATATCCTCATATTGAATTTGGACCCTCCAAGAATTTGGTCCCCTCTCGAAACAAATTCCTGGGCCTCTTCATATCCGTCCATTGCAACACAAACCTAACTTCTATAGCCACAACGTCGAAAATGTGCTCAAATTCAGAGCTATTACTGTGTAGGATACGTTTCCTTAACAATGAGAAGTTACTTTAAGTCACGCTACCAGGCACGGCAACCACTAATGACATAGTCACTGGATATAGCCACTACCTTGACTTATACGTATGATAACTTCCATTTCTATTTTGATCCCATAGCTGGAATATTCGTATATTCAATAATATGGAGATCCATCAATATTGTCTTTTCCAACATATACTCTTAGTGCGTATCAATATCAGGGGCGGCTTTAGAATTAGACCCGCTCCTTTGCTTATTAATACATATACACATTTGATTGATTAATGACAGTAGGAAATTAATTTTTATAGTAGTGGTTGACGCTATTTGTTAAATAATTATCTACCATTAATATAAATAGTGGAAAATATATTTACTCTTTATTATATCTTTAAGCGTTTATATATTTTTCAAATTTTTTGGGCAGACCTTTGCCTGCCCGGCCTACCTGCTAAAGCTGCCACTTATCAATATAATACTTTTGAATATAATAAGAACAGTAGACAATAAAGTAAGAATTAAACTTAGTGAAAGGTTCTTAAAGACAGTAGCATAAATAGGATATTTCTTTTACGGGGGTCAGTAAAGGGCGCAACTAAAGTTTTGAGTCAGTTCGTTTATGAACATGGTTTTAGAAGGAAAAAATGAAAAACAACTTGAAGTTAACACATATACTCATAATTACTCATATATAGTGATTTATTTGATACATCGTCCATTTAGCATTTGCACTGAGAAAAACAAAATGTAGGTCGCGTACTTTAAAAGATAAGATACATGCGTAAGTCCTGTAGTTTTTGGACTTAACGAACAGCAGACGTATAACTGAAAACGCACTGTTTTATAATACTTTCTGTATAAGCGTTCGATCTATACGTAGGGTCTACTTTCCGCATGAAACAATGTAGGCGGTAAGGATCTCACATACAAATGGACGTATATAACATATAGCTGACGAAGGTAACATAAGTATATGCATGTGATATACGGAAAACTGTTAGATGTCAGACATCCTGCAACGGCATGATGTAACATCTAAGGATGGTGCCTGTACAGCATACAGATAACGTATGCTCCGTACTGATTTCTATAGTAAGCAAGAGGATACAGTATATTTGTACAATATACCGCTGTCCGGAGAACGGATTTTTCTCTGTGTGGAAGGTCCTGGGTTTGAAATTCATGCATAATCCTGATTGACACCTCTGGTGCGTGGGTTCTCGGGTTCGATCCCAGCTTCCGCCAAGTGAACTTTGTGGTGGACAAACACCGTATGGGTGGGTTTTCTCGGGGTTCTCCCGTTTCCTCCCACTTTCTTCATTCCACCATTTCATTCATTTCTCATAATCACCGTCTCCTTTAGCCTAGCCGGCATAATCGTGGGGCGTAAAACTTAAGATTTCATTTTTTCACAAACCTGATTGAGATTTTTCCAGGATTTTCCATCAGATAAATGCAGGAATTGTATCTTCAAAATAGACCCTAGGCAACTCATTTCCCACGTATCTGACCCCTACGTGATAACCATTGTAAATAATTATTGAAAAAAAAAAAAAACTTTGTTCCTAATTCAAACCAAGTTCAAAAATATTATGACATCCTAGTTGACAAACAAAATATAAGTTGGTAACTTCTTGTACATAGTTTTCTTTCTTTTTTAAAAAAGAAAAAAAAAACTTCTTTTATCATCGCATCTCACTGACTGATTTAGAAAAAGAAACGTAATCCAATCGCTACCGTAATAGACACATGTCGTGAAAGGTTGTCATTATATTGTCATGAGTATATGTACAGAAGAATGAGTTCTAAAATATTTAAAACAAGAAAATAGTTTTCTTTTTTTTTTTTCTTTGACGAAAGCAATTGGATTAAGAAGAAAAATAACATTGAAAAAAAAGAGAGAAAAGAATGCTCCCGAAATAACTATTGCCTGACACCCAATTGACTTCATGCACGTCTGAAAACGGATATGTCGCTAAAATGCCGTGGTACTGAAAAATGGATACTTTCAGACAGAAGGATAGGTAAAGAATATGCGTGGAAAAGAAACTGAGTTTTCTTTTTGTATTGCTTTAAATTATTTTTGTCCAAGACTACTGAACACGCCCATTCTTGTATCTTTTCATGTCAGATTTGGCCAATGGCACCAAACCGTGTAAGGAAAAGGCAGTTAGTAGTTTCTTATTTCTCTGATGTCCAATGAGCTAGCGAACACGCTCATGACGCTGCAGATCCAGGTTTGACTCTTGATAGGAGCTCATATACAGAATAGGATGAAAAAACTGTTAAAAATCCTGTAATATTGATTATTATTTATTTGAAAAACACGTACATGTTCTTCGTTAGATAAGAAAACAAAATAATATGTTAAATTTTATCATAGGCACTCTTTTTGTTAACGAGCTTCCTCAAACTGCAAAGGATAAAATTGATACTTTTCTGATAGAAGTCAATTGGTATATTGGCGATAAACTGTTTAATCCACGTCTATAATTCCTCCACTGTACGAAGTCTGGATTTTTATACATCTTTTTTAGTGTGGTCCCACAAGAGGAAATCACATGGAGTGAGAACTGGACGTCTTGCTAGCCACTCGTGAAATTCACTCAGCGATCTGACAAGAGCTTGTTCATAAACAGATAAACGGTCCGCCGTGATAAAAGCTACGTAATTGATTTCAAATGTTTGTCCATAATCGAATTTGAAGGTGCAGTTGGTGCTGTGGTCCATTCTGTTTCAATACAAGAAGAAAATTATGTATTGTGATCGAGCTATATTTTGAGCTCCAACAAGAAAGAAAAAAAAAAAGCATATTATACTTAGGAATGGTCCAAATTGCTCTCTAGAAATCCGACAAAACCGAAATTTCAGTTTGCTTTTTGTCGGAACCGGTTTCGCTGTTTTCAAAAACTGGTTTGTTTTTCCTCCAAAATTGATTTAATATAAAACGAACCTTTATTGAAACAGGTTTTTATTATAAAACCTAACCGGTTTTTGAAAGTTTTCAAAAAAGGTTACGTTTTTTTTTCTGAAAAGCGTAAACCAAAAATGCAGGATCTTGTGCCCGCCACTAATTACAATCTTAATACAAGAACGACCACGTGAGAAATGTGTAGCACAATAAATTAGATTCTTTTTCAATACAAAAGGTGGGAGAGAGAGAACCAAGTATATTGCCCCAGATTCCAGTCTAATCATTGCGGGGGCGCGGGGTTCAGTGGTAGAGCATTCACCTCCGGTGCTTGGGTTCCCGGGTTCGATCCCGGCTCGCGCCGTGTGGACTTTGTGGTGAACAAACACCGTGCTCGTGGGTTTTCTCGGGGTTCTCCCGTTTCCTCCTACTTTCTTCATTCCACCATTTCGCTCATCTCTCATCATCACCGTCTCCTTTAGCCTAACCGGCATAACCGTGGGACGTAAAACTTAAAGATTTCATTTCATTTCATTTCCAGTCTAATCATCCTAGGTGGAACGAGTTAAATGGCAGTTAGTTGTCTAAACCTGCCACTAGGTGCACTCAGAAGCCGCAGCGCGCTCCCTCTGCCGGTTGACCCGCTATTTCAAAAGTTCGGTTTCCTTTCATAACAATTCATAACTGCATAACAACTTGAACTCACAAACTTAGCACGAGTCCTTCAGCCTAAAAAGATGATCCGTATAATGCAAAAATAAGAAGAAAAGCAAAGGAAATATTACTAACGTTTAACTGAAAAGTGTGTGGCCAAAGATGGAGACATACACGTATACGAATCCATAGATCACATTAAGGTAACAAAATAATAGGGGCGCAAAGCCTCATGCGTAGTTCTTGAGAAATTCGAGAAAAGTTATGTTTTTCTAAAGCTAAAATTTGATGCCGTTCGATAATCACGCCACTAGCAAGGTAACTATATACAGCTTGGTACCCTGCGTTCTCCAGACAAAATGAAAGTGCTATATCCTTCAAGGATCTCTTGTCTCGTCCACCAACTTTATTCAAGGCATCCTATCTTTCCTTGTGAAAGATGAAGTAAGAACAAGCAAAGACTAGATATGAACTTTCAGTCTGGAATTACGTTTTGTGTGCAATTCCTACGTTGCATGTGGTAAACACTAAAATTGGTTTCTTCAGTATCAACAAGGAAATAATTTTTTGTTTCACAAATATGTAGATTGACAACACGTCCCTGACAGGATCATAGACAGAAATTTCTTTTGAACCAGGGGGGAAGGGAGGAAGTCCGACTTTGGCCATTATTAAAAATTAATGTGAAAATTTGCTATTGAATTTTCTAAAGTCTTAACTCTTACCTTTCTCCTTAATTTCAGGGGGTTCTTGACCCCATTGTCCCATTCCTTGGCTACGTCCTTGGTCCCAGAAAACCTTAACTGTCATCAGTTTCCCTTACAATGCTTTCATTAGCTCACTTTCCTGTTTAATTGCTGAATTCAAATCTTGTCATTCATTTTTATTTTATTTTATTTTATGATTATGCACCGAGGTTAAGAGAGATAGTTGACATGATGGAATGAAGAAATTGAGAGGGAACGGGAAAACTCCGACATAACCCTGTCCATCAAAAAGCTTATTTGATGTGCGCTGGGCTTGAACCAGGAACCCAGCAGAGGTGAGCGCTCTACAACTGAGCCACCGAAGGCCCTGTTGCAACTTAAATTTCACGTACTTTCATATTAACCAGGATTCTGAAATTTTGTAGTACTGATACGTAAATCCGATGTCAACACAATATTTTTACACAATTAATTAACTTTCAAAAGAGTGTGGTTGGTTGCAGACAAGTGGGCATTCTGTTGACTTCATGTTAACAAGTTTGAGCATTCAAATTTTTATAGATCGTTTTCAAATATTCTAAATAAATTGTTGTAAAATGTTATTAGATAATACTGTATGTAACTTCACACATTTAAATTATGCAGTATTTTCAAGTTAACGAAGATACAAGTAGAAAGTTGATTGCAGAATATTGAATAAAACCTATAAAGTATAATAATAATAATAATAATAATAATAATAATAATAATAATAATAATAATAATAATAATAATAATAATAATAATGTTCTTTTACATAACATTTAAGAGTAGCACTTCTATAAAATGCACTAAAATTACGGTATTTTTTCTTTCTTTTCTTTTTCTAAGGTAAAATTGATAAACTAAAATCTCGTGCCCAACGATTTTATTCTTAATTTCTTCATTTTACCACACCAAAAATATGTCATTTCCTTTTTAGTATAGTTTTAGAAACCATTACTTTTAAGCAGGCATTCTGTATATAACAAATTATTTGAAGATCATGATAAAATGTACCATGTCCTTGTAAGGCAGTAAAAAAGTTATTGTAAAAATGTATTGTACTATTTCAACACTATAATTGAGCACCTCCCTGTTGTGTTAATAAATAAATAAACAATTGCTTTTGAAACTGTTATCCTTGGGATGCTAATTGCCTTGGTGTTAAAGTATCCAGCAAAATATATTCGTGAGTTTATTCATTACTGTACATTTATTTCCATTAGGAATTTAGTTCCATGTTTAGCCGCTAGTCAGCAGCACTATACTTATAAGTGATTAAAAGTTTCTACAGAATAAGTGTTGCGTTAATTGTACTGTAATTAATTTTGTTATAAATCCCTAAATTCATATACATTTTATTTTACCTCAAGTTTTCGCTTCTAAATTATGAAACATCTCCATAAATTTATTTTTAGTACAAGTCTATATTACCTTTGTCCCTTTTGAAAGCATTTAAAATTGTACTTTACTTTTTTAAAATTAATCGTTCATTTATGAATATGTTCAATAAACTAACTCTATGGCTTAAGGATCCCAAACGTTCATCCCCTCAGAATTAAAGAGGGTCAGGTTCGCAACTAGACGGAGGCTAGGGGGACTGATTCCCTAAAGTCTTCGTGGCTCCCAGACTTCAATGCAAAATGCCATCATTAATACAAAAAAAGCACATTTTAGATATTTGTACCAGAATTTTTAATGAGAGCCCCCCTAACTTATTTATGACCCCCCAAACCTCTGTGGCTGGTTGCGGGCCTGAAGAGGGGGCGTGGCTCAATGGTAGAGTGCTTACTTCTGGTGTGTAGGCTCGCTGGTTTGAACCCCGACCAAGTAAGTTTGTGGTGGACAACATCGTGCCCGTAGGTTTACTCGGAGTACTCCCATTTCCTCCAACATTATCGTTCCACAATTCTTCCATTATCTTTCACTTGCTTTAAACATTCGTCTCCCTTAACCTAACGGACATAATCGCGGGAAGTTAAACCGAAAGAATGTATTTCTTTTTTTTTTCGCAGAATTAAAATTTCTCCCTTGTTTCCTACACTGTGCCGAGCAAGTCTACTCCAAACTTCTATTATCCAACTCTCTCATTGACCTTTGTGGTAGACAAACACCATGTGCGTGAGTTTTCTCGGGGTTCTTCCGTTTTCTCCTACTTTCTTCATTAAACCATTTCATTCATTTCTCATAATCATCGTCTCCTTTACCCTAGCCGGCATATCCGTGGGACGTAAAACTTAAAGATTTCATTTTTCATTTCCAACTTTCTCATAAACTGTTCTTAAGGCTACGCCCCCACTACAACTGAATACTTATGCAATTGGAAATGCGAATACGAACTGCGAACTTAACTGCCTCCATTGGACCCGAAAAGTTGCGAATTCATATTGCAATTCATGGTTCTTTTAAAGACTGAATGTGAAATTTTAAGCTTGACAGTTCGTTTGAAGAGCTCTTGAGAGAGCGATAGAACATATTAGTATTTGTCATTTAACCAGAAAAAAAAATAAGTACCATTTTCGGTCATACTACTATTCTGTGTCTGAATATATATATATATATATATATCAATTAAGAAAATTTTATTCCATTTGTGGGGGTTAAATTTTCTTTAGAGAGGCATGAAGATTCCACTGCCCACTTTGTAGACCTATATATTACAATTATGTTTGGATAAGAATTATATAATATAATATAATCTCTATATGGAAAATATACAACTAGAAGTCCTGAATGATGACTGACTGACGAACCGATTAATATCCACTTCAAATTTGGACAGCATAGGATTTATGACTTAAGGTACCACTAATGAAGGATTTTTTCTATAAATTCTACGTGGAAGGGGTATTAGAAATGGTAATTATTATATTAAGTCTCTCGGAATTTCTGAGAGTTAGAGACATAAAGTTTGGTATATGGACTTCTCATTTAAAATAATTATATACGTGTAAATTTCAGCGGTTTTTTTATAAGGAATTACACAGGACAGGAATTACAATTATTATAAGAAACTGTCCATAGCTTAGAATTTCTGACGATTAGAAACATTAAATTTGGTATTTGCACTTCTTATTAAATAATAAGACACTTGTTTCATCATATCTGATGTATGACCTAGAAAGAGAAGAAAATGGTGTAGGCAGAAATAAAGGGGTAGGATTACAATTATTATGATATGAGCCCAAAACTTAGAATCTCTTAAGGGTAGAGACGTAAAATTTGGTGTTTGAACTTTTCATCTAAAAAACAATTAAACAAGTGTTTCTGCATATTTAGATGTTTTACCTAGAATGGAAGAAAAAGAGGTGAGGGTGCTTGTCTAAGATTCCGATACGAGATCCTAAGATTTAAAGTGTGAAATTGTTGTTGTATCAATTGATTTTAATTATTACTTATCAAGTTTCAAGTTCTAAATTAATTAGGTTTACTTTGAAGACAAAATTAGTGAATGTGACGTTAGAACACATGAATCAGATTACAAAAAATGTAGCAAAGCTATGTTCCATGTTTGAAACCTCCAGATGAACAATTTATGCTCATAACACTGAGTTTTGCTTTGAAGTCAAGAAATGTGCAAGCATGACGTCAGAACATTTTCCTCTTAAGCAATGATGCAATATGTGTCATACGTATTATTATTACTATAATTACTCAATACTAAATATTAAAATCATTAAAAAATTGGGCTCTTAAAATTTTGGGGAGGCAGTACCTTAGTCCAGGACCCAAACGTGACGTACATTCCTTAAGATAATTTCAACTTGGGAAAAGTGTCTTCTACCAAAGTTGGTTCCGAAAATTTGGGACGATACCTTTCGGTGGAAATGATAAATACTCCTATGGACCACATAAGACTTCATCTAAGAAACCTAAAATTAATGAAAGTACCTCCTAAATTCACACTGAGTTTGGTTTTTAAATTTTTGAATGTAGTACCATGGGCCAGGTATCACCTCTTTCAAATCTATCTGTACTTCTATCTTCCAAGGATATAACATTCAATTTACTATAAGCTCTAATACAGCTCTAAATTAATGAGTGAATCATAACATGCACCTTCCAAATATTACGAGGCATTTTCCCCTTGAAAGCAATATATATGAGCCATCTAATTTACAAAGATATATTCCTTAGTCCTATAAAACAATTGAGGACTTTGATGTAATAAGGACATAAGCAAGTTTACGCCCTTTTTTCATCAAACACATAAGTGAATTTTACCTTGCTCGTTTAGCCTCATGTCAAAATTCAACTCAATATTGGAATAAAATGCTATTGTTTTATGTAAGAACAAAACACTACTTAAATTTTCAACATCGTTTTTCTCCAAATGCATATTTCATATTTACACCCTTATTGCATCAAACTCCTCAATTATCAGCTCTTATTTATTTATTTGACAATTCACAAATTTGAGTGGTGTGCCATTGTACCTCTGTCAAATTTTGAAAGATACAACAAAATACCATTATCTTATTAAAGAAAATGATACTCTGAATGCATCTATATGAAGAAGATAACATGGACCTCCAAAATTTACAGAATTTATACTTTAGTGCTAGGGAACACTTATTATTGTTTTGTACTTGTTGATTTTCAAAATTTAAGCATGAGGCAACACACCAAAATTTAAGAGGAATACATCACGGTGCTTATGTCTTATAAAACAGAATTCACCATGTATCTATCCATAAAACCATATGATGTAATACAACTTCATCAATGGAGATAAATTAAGTCAATTATCTACAACGTGGTAAAACTATTACTTACGTTTATATTTTGGCTATTCTTTTGCCCATGAAAGGAGGCAAGCAGAACCAACTAAATTTACAGAAATATAAATTCAAGTTCTAAAGAGCATTTACGAATATTTATTTTTTGATAATTTCCAAATTGAAGGGATGGACCAATATGCTCTTCCAAAATTTAAGGGAATGCATCAATGTACCATGTCCTATGAAAGAAAATGAGCCCCTTTACTGATCCATACAACCAGAGATCCCTTTCATAATCCTTGGGGCAGGTAGGGTTTCCTAAGCTAGGGACAGGGATCAAGGAAGACAAAAGTTTCCCCAATCGACTCCCTTACTACTTATCTAGCACAAAATTCGTTAGAAACTTAAGATCTTTTCATTTCTACGTAAAATCAAGTTTACTGGAACGTTGTTCTATGATCTCCTTTGAAGGCTTTGTTTCATTCTAAGAATTGAAAATTCGGGTACTATATTACTGCGTCATCAAAGGTGCGGGATCAGATATACTGACAAAGTATAGCTCCACCAAAGTACACAATAATAAATGTGAACTTAAACAAACTGTAGCGCAGATTCGTAGCTAAGAAATAGTCAGGAGTCTTAGCAGTTCCTGCGGCTAGACTGAGACCCTCTGAAACTTTGTGTTCTTTGTTTAGATAATTATAAGTTCAATAAATAAGCAGTCAAGAATTTAAGGTGGAAAACATCTACAGCTCTGTTACAGTCTCCATAAATAATACAGTGTTTCTTGGTGTATGTCATTGCCCTCTCACTACTAATTTCTGCTATCTCTAAGAAATCGGGATGGCTGGCTAAGGACTTGGTCGAAGAGGTGCTATTGTGTTTCCACAGCGGTTTTCGAACTTAACAACTCTTGACTTCCACCAATGGAGGACCCTAAACTATTATGTTCATCGGAGAATGGATCCGCTACGAGAAAACATCGAATTATCGTGTTAAATGGTGCCATCACATTGGACGCATTTAAATTAAACAACTTAGCCTATGAGAGATAGATTAACTCTCGAGTACCCATGATATTTTTTTAACTCCTTATTCCCAACAGGGGTACAAGTGTACCCCAACACAATTCTTTGCAATTAGAAACATCCTTACATGTGGTATCGATTATATTGGTATGTTAGTTTATTTAGGGTTGTGCTTAGTTAGGTTATGTTGGTTTTGTTAGTGTAGGTTAAGTTTATGGAGGTTAGGTTAGCGAAACGAAAATTTGTTTACACGCTATTTAACTGCATTAATTTCGTAATATTTTTGTGGCAGGAAAGGTTGCAATATTGCAACATAAATACAAATTTGCAACGATATATTGCAGTAGGATCTAATATTACCTGTTCTTTATTTTGCTCTTTACAATAATAAAATACAAGAACAAAATTCAGTACTTGAAACAAATATTGTAAAATACATACCCAAGGGGGTACAAGTGTAGTTTTAGCCACATACGTAAGTAGAGTGTTTGGATGTTGAAGGTACCCACTTCGAACTCCAGAAAACTGAAAAATTCAAAGACATCTAACAAAAATATAGATATTCATATAAATACAATCGTTATTATATTAGAATACTATTTTTAATCTTAAAATGTACATACTTTTATTGAGCACTGTATAATTAAACTGGTGATCTATCCTTAAACATCATACATATACTTCAACCTGATTGAATAAAAATAAAACCTCATGTCCTTCTTTCAAAATTAGTTTTTTTTTTCTTTTTTTCGACTTACTACTATAAACAACCATCATTCAATTGAAAAAGACAGGTTGATATATTTGGAACAACAATAATAAACAAATGGACTTTTTTGTCAATGGAATACACATCAACGACAGCAAAGTAATTTCCAAGTAGCGCTACACATTTCCTATATGTTGTTGATGACCTGTCCAACAAAGAACACAATGATAGCCACTTGATTGTTCTTTACGTTGACTGACTGCAGCCCTTCATTTGAAATCTGTCAAATGGAGAGAAAGCTAGGAGGAGGAGCATATGCATGTACGTATGTATGTTATGTTATGTGATGGGAATCAGTCACATATGCCATCGCGTGATAATTCATTCTGTAAAACTCCTGGTCCTTTTTTTGGTCTTAGTTTTTGTCATAGAAGGAAAACCTGTCGTCTCGAAATCAATAGTGAATAGGTATAGAATTTTCCTTAATAATAGGGACGACGAAGAAAAAAATATATAATACAAAAGGGCAGGATTATATATATAAATATAAACTAAAACAATTGTCTAGTTCTTGGCAGGTGAGCAGGAAGTCACTTGTCAACAAAGATGTCTCCTGTCGTATTTTCTTTTTTATATCCCCGACATTATATGTGTATGTGAAAGTGGGTCGGAGGTGTGGAGATACATGATAATATAAGAAAATGACTTGCTGGAGATGGAGAAGGCGGAGCTTGATGTGGGTCAGTTCCTCCTCTCTTTGACCAATAAGTATTAAGAATAACTTTCATTATTATTATTAGTATTATTATTAGCTGTATTTTCAGTAAGTAGAATGATTATTACTTGTGCGTATGGTCTTGTTTCGATACTGCTAATTGGCAGCTAACTACTCCTTTTAATGTCGCCTGTTACATATTTAAAAATAAGGAGAGATACTTATCTTATTATGAGTATATAATTTAAATACGAACGGAGTTCTATTCCACAAAAATACTAGTCTGATAATACATGTACTAGTGAAAAAAAGAAGGAATAAATATCAAAAGTTTTACAGTTGTTCCGTAGCATTTATAATTAACATTTATTATTAAATGAAATAAAAGCTTTCAATTTTACGTAACATTATTATTAATTTTATTTTAAAAATTAGTACAAAATTTGATACAGCTGACACGTTCGGCTCTCTCGTCGAGACGTAGAATTCAAAATTTCAGTGCACAGGTTCTGTTCGCTTTGATAGAGCCCTTATATTGACGAAATATTCTCTGCTGTGATAAAAATAACATTATTTAAAATTAAATTTATAATGCTAAACTCAAATTTATTATACTTTGCAATTCAAAACTGGAAACAAACATTACTCAAACAGATCAATACATTATGTACTACCAAGCAGCTTCAAAATCGAATAAGATAATGATATTCAAACTTGACCTAAGCATAAATAAATCCTTAAGATAAGTCAATATATTTCAGTGAAACTCCTTATAATTCATTTGCTCTGAAGGAGTTGTAATAATTAAAGTATAAATAAAGAAATTACAACGAACATTGTTTACCGAAATAAAACACCGAAAATGACAGGCAAAATGGTAAAATTATTTTTTTAAAAATTGTCGTCTATATTAAGAAAATGATATTGTTTCTTTTTTTCTTGTAAGTGTCAATAGCTGACATTAAACGTGTTAATCTACATTATGGGTTATAAATAACACTAATTACTAAGTATGACTTTGAAAGTATAAATAACCAGATCACTCCAAAATAGATAAAGAAAACTACATATCATATTGAAATACACTATTACTCAGTATCACATGTCAAATTGAAAAAAAAAAAATGACAATGAATACCGTGCCCAAAAATTACGTAGAGAAAAGAAAGAAAAATATTTAAAAAAGGCTAGTTCACATTAGGTTAACTCTACCTTGGCAATTATTAAAACAGTCATTCTACACGACACATAGTTCACTTCTGACTGCATGAAATCGTAATCACCTTCTATAGGTTGACCATACAAAAGTTGTATTCTGTACGTTTGAGGCCAGAAAAATCGTTCACTATCTGCTGATGTGACAGGATCATATTTGGACCACGTTTGAACCTTGGGATTCATAGTAACATCAACAGTGCTTCCCATGTATTTGGTTGTTCAATAACGATCAAGACAGATCCTCCTGTCAGGAGCGTTCAATTCCATATCTCACTGGTGAGGTGCATTCCACATAACGGTAAGCAATATGTGACGTATTTCTAGTATAAAGATGTACAAAACTTAAGAAGAAACTACTATAAAATGCCTAATATGGTCAATGATCTCAATAAATGGCAATTATTCAAAAATAAAAATAAAAATGTTTCATTTATGGCATTTTGTCACATACGTGGGTCTTTATTTGTAAATTAGCTCTCAGATATTACATTAATAACATTTCGTCGTTGATTCAAACATTGTAGAACATAGACCCTATATATATATATATATATATAAGTTTCGAAACGCAATACACATCAAGATTAGCTTTCATTTTCTGCCCATAAGTGAATAAGGGCGATTTTTGAGTTACGTCACTTTTGAAATGAACAGGCGATATATCTATATCTATATCTATATCTATATCTATATCTATATATATATATATATATATATATATATATATATATATATATATATATATATATATATATATATATATATAGAGAGAGAGAGAGAGAGAGAGAGAGAGAGAGAGAGTTTTATTTCTAAAAATAAAGGTGCCGGTATGCTGGACCTCAGTTTGTAATGGGTAAATAGTTGCATACCTTTCAGGATATTATTATTACTGACAATAATAATTATAATGTCCAGTAGCATATCACAGCACTCTTGCAACTAAAAACTCTTAACTATATACCTATAAACAGGTTTTAAAAATGTGTGATTCTTACATCTTACTTTTGTAATACCATAAACGTAATGATAATCAATATTTCTTAGTGATTTGGTTTTTGCTTTTTCTCTTTCTGTAAATGGACGAAAGTAAGCTGCTATTGTTTGTTTTCAAAACGCATCAAGAATTCCACAAATACTGAATTTTAATAACAACACACATATAGTATATAATGTTCGCATAATGTTTTCTAGAATACTAGTCATGCTACCAAAATATTCTACAAACCTGTAATGAAATAATGGATAAACTTTGCGAAAGATATCTAGAGGATATTTTCATTTCCTAATAATAAATAAAAACAATTGGATATATTAAAATAGAAATTGAGCAAAGGCTTCTCTACGGAGAAAGTGCAGAAGTGTAGTCCCAACAGAATTTTTGTATTGACTTTTCAGCGACAAACAAATTGTGTTGGTATTATTTCGTTGTGGGAGGTCAGTGATTTCAGAAAAAAAGGTCGGTTCAGGGCTTGTATGGTTTATATTACTGTGCGAAAAAGGAATTTTAAAAAGGAAGGGGCGAGGACGTGCCAGCGAGAGAGATAGAAGGGCCCAAATATTTCTAGTCTCTGAATACAATTAATACATATTCTCAACTCTTTCTCTAGAAAGAAAAAAAAAGAAACGGAAATCAATAGAAACTCAGTTTTCAATAAAACTATATGTTTACTATTTGGTATTTTCGAAGTTTCTCGTCAAACCCTTTCTCGACAGAAGACGAAAGTTTCCGTTCTCGTAAAAAGGTGCCAACCACCAGAAATAAAACACTGTATATATATATATATATATATATATATATATATATATATATATATATATATATATATATATATATATAATTTTCTAAAATCAGTCAGCCATAGCTCATGTACCTGTAATCACACATTAAGCTATTCCGTCTCCTACGTAAAATATTTGAAAAATTATTCATAATATATATACTGTATATATATTTCAAGTTTTTTCAGTTTCTGAAATTTGTACTGATTAGATTGCATCATAGAGCATTTTAAACAGCTGACATACGCTTAAGTGATTACTAGTAACACCAAATCATTGACATCACAAACTGTCACATTCATGGTATTCATAGGTCTATATGAATTGATCTTTATATATATATATATGTGTATGTATCTTATATATATCTTTAATAAAGCAATCACAGTTTGAACTGTAATTCCCAGAGGACAAAAGCGATCAAACACTTACAGTTGCATATCAGCACATGGTTCTACATAATATCAATAAAACCCAATCTTTTGTTCTGAATATAAAAAACAAGAATTATGATGAAAATACTGAAAAAAAATAGATCTTAATCGCAATCAGAACAGCAAAATTTGTTATATTTAATAATATGTTCAATTTCAATTTCTTTTCAAAATTATAGTTTTTAAATCTGAGTAATTATACATAGTTTATGTCAGACACGTTTCAATGTTCCTATTTATTGCTTCAATTACAAGTAATTTGAGTACGTCAATAAGGATAGGCATGAGTCGAGTCAAAGGTAATTTTCTCGAGTCGAGTTCCGAGCCGAGCCACTGTTTATGAGGTCGAGTTTCGAGTCAAGTCTAGTTTGGTAAACGGCTCGCTCGTTCAGCTCGTTTTAACTCATCTTGAAATCATGGCCTGATTAGACTGGAAAGCTAAAATCGTGAGATGTGTAAGCAGTAATATGAAATACTTTTAGTGTTGCTTACAAGAGGGGACTTTGGTTGCATCTCGTCTTGTCTCGTAATGAGATGACAATAGATTTTTATAACGAAATAGCTTCAAATGTCGTGAACACCAATATAAGTATATAGTGTAATTCTTACCATCAAAGCTGAAACTTACACGGTTGATTTTTTTAGCTTAAGCAGGAGCTTAACCCAGGTAGTGATGTCAACCGACTCGGCTCATTTCAACTGAGCGGAAAGCTTCAGCCGTCATTGTTGGAATTAGCCATCAACTCGGCTCAATTGAGCTGACGGCTCGAGCCGGCTCGGTTTGAATGAAGCATCGGCTTAGTTCGGTTCACCCGGGCCGAGCAGATTTGAACATGTTTGGCCGGCACCCTATAACTTTGACAAATTTTTGGCTCGAGCCCGAATATTTGCTCCTCCGGAACTCAAATCCAGAGCCTCGTAAACGATATCCTTGCCTCCTAGACTTTAGACTACCGAAGTCAGCAGTCTATTAGTTTTAAGTATTCAGATACAAATTCCGTGTCTTTCTTGTTTATACACAATATAATAATAATAATAATAATAATAATAATAATAATAATAATAATAATAATAATAATAATAATAATAATAATAATAATAAGAAGAAGAAGAAGAAGAAGAAGAAGAAGAAGAAGAAGAATGTGAATAAGAATAATAAGTTGTAGTAGTAGTAGTACCATTGATACATTATATTGTCTGTATAGGACATTTGAAAAGAGTACTTGAAACTACACACATGATTTGGCTCATTTTGACTCGACTCGACTCGAAACTCGACCGGAATTCGAGTCGAGATGGACGAAATTTTTCGACCCGAGTTCTCGAGTCGAGCTCAAAGATGTCTGTTTCGAGTTGAGTCGAGTTTCAAAGAAAATTCGCTTGAACTCACTCGTACCCATCCATATACGTAAGGATCACATACACAAATCACAGTAATTGAAGCAATGGATGGGAACATTATCCGACAGAAAACTAAATACTAAAGGTAAATTTACAAAATATACATATTCTCCAGAATATAGATTCACTTTTGAAACAAATTATAATATTAAACGTTAATGTTCGAAAAGTTACTCTTATGTCCACACAATAAACCTATATTGTAATCAACCTAATTAATCCTTGCAATATAAATAAACAAATGTATTCCAACAAATGTATTTTTTGGTAATTCAAAACACCAATTAAAGTATTATGTATTGAGTTTCATTTTTTTCCTTGTATAGCTCAGGAAATTTATTCGGGATATTTTCTTTACTCATGTAGCTCAGGATGTTTACTTCCTCAATTGGGTTTTCCTTTTACTTTTATATGTAAGGATCTTGGGTTTTACTCGGGAACTTGGGTTTTAAATGCTTAGGCCTATATTTTACTCCTGTAGTTTACGAGTAGAATATTTATTCGGAAAAGTAAGTTTTCCCTTACTTCTATAGCTCAGGATATTTATTTGGGAAATTGAGTTTTCCTTTTATTCTTGCATCTGATAATATTTATACCGGAAATCAAGTTCATTTTTACTCAAAGCATTTATTTGGGATATTGGATTTTCAAATTAGTCCTGTATCTCAGGATATTATCGAAAAGTTTATTTTTCTTTTTACTCCTGAAGTTCAAGATATTTACTCGGGAAATTGATTTTTAATGTTATTTTTGTATCTTAGGACATTCATTTGGAAGTTTGATTGATTGACTTATTTGGCGCTTATAGTCTCGTTCAGCACCAAGTCTATAGGAAACGTGAACCAACAGCTTAACGAAGGATCGAACTTATCTTCCACTGGGAACCGAACCTGGATCTCCCTCTCCGAAGGCGCGTACGCTAATGATATAACCGTGACGGAACTGTATTCGGATGTTGTAATTGTTTTGAGCAAAGCATTCCACAGTCATGGTTTTAGCTAAATAGAAATTGCTATTAATTAATATTATATTATTTACTTTCTAAATTATGAACTAGAGTACCAATAGAAACAAAGCTCAGAATTGTTTTTCTGCTTATGATCACTCAAAAGGCAGAATTTGGAGTATAACAAACCACATTTTTCTCGAAGCTGGATTAAGGTCAAATTCGCTAAAACTAAAATTGATGATAGTTTCCAAGGTTTGCTCAAAAGTTCAAAGAAGTGGATATGTGCTAGTGCTGGATATATACTAAAAACCGCTTAAATTACACACTTTGATTGATATAAGTTTGTGAGTTTTGTACTCATTGAAGCTTATGATAAGAATCTCGAAAACTTTTTCATATGTTAATTTTATTCAATTGAAATTGGACCTATTTACCATTAGAAAATTGCAGAGAACTTTCTGCATAACAATAGATGCAGTGTCAGAATATGATTTTAATATTGAAACAGACCAGTTGTTCTCCAATTGGGGAACGTAGATCCTCAGTAGACGTGAAAAACAACCAGGGTATGCAAGTTACTGAAAGATCTAATGTACAGGCTAAAGATGGTGAGAATAATAATTACTATTCTCATAAGCACCATATTATTTAATATATTCATATCTCCATCTAAGTTTAAGCCGGGATTAACATCACTGACTTAATAGTAAAGGCATGAAAGTGGAGTGGAGGGATGAAAGATTAGGTCCCGCCGATATTCACATAAAAGACCAACGACACGCAGCCATACATACACAAAAGGGTTGAATTGAAATATTACCGATCTTCATTCAGTCAGACAGAATAATTTGTGACCACTCTAATGTGAAAAACCTCAATTTTTCACGATGTCTGATAATCTTTTAGAATACAGATGGATCTTGAGAATTTAGTTTCATCCCTCAAGCCAGAGTTGCCAACCTCAGAGAACTGAATTATTGATTTTCGTATATTACAAAATATATATATATATATATATATATATATATATATATATATATCGTATATTCGTTATATATGTGATAATTGTATAAATAAGGATAATACTACTAACAATAGCGATAATATATAATAAACTTATCTGGCAATCTTCAGTTTCGAACTCCAAATCGGCGTCACGCAGTGCCCTCACATTTTTAAATCCTTACTATTCTAATGCCACATTTACTTGATCCCTAGTCTTCCGTTGCAAGCGCTGCTATCGGCTGAAGGAATTCCACTCGCTTTCTCTCGCTTAGCAACAGCTGAACCCTTATTGGCTCAACGCGTGGGTGTGAGCTTTAGTTCGCATTTTTACCACGGCTCAAGACATTTTGGCAGCACAACTACTATAAACAAGAACAATATTTCCATTCCCTCCTAAACGTAATTGAATTTAAAGAATGAATGCAGGATTTCCATTTGCCAATTCTCAAATCATTATTGATTTATTGTTAGAGCGATTGACTTTTAAAAACCTCAGTGTATATGTTTTTTAATTATTTAATGCACATCTACAATCTATTTACGCATTCGAAAACTGAAGAAAAAAAACGTGTGCGTTCTAAAATTATCGTATATTCACCTATTATCGCAAGTACATTATTGTATATAATACAGTAATATAAGGCTTAAATTATCGTATATCACGATAAATTATTGTGTGGTTGGCAAGCCTGCCTCAAGAGTTCTCGACTAAAATCAGTGTTGCCACAATCCTCGCTCTGGAGTGGGCTGAAAAATAGTACCAAATTGAAACAAAAAGGGCTGAATTCATTATTTTATATCAATGTAATACATGGTTCTATAACACGAAACTAAAAGAGGTAAAATTCTAGAACATCCCCCCTCTCTTCCAAGTCCAAATCAAGAAAGTGCTCTTTTTAAAAATTATTTTTTAAAAAACATCCAAATAGCAGGACCCAGTGGCATAACAATGGTCTTTGGCGCCCCTAAGCAAAATACCTAGTGGCGCCCCCTCACCCATTTAATAGACCAATGTATGACCATCTGTAACTTACGCGTATGCGCCACATCCCACATTTGACTAGGTTTGGGCAGTGTTGCCAATATGAGATTTTTCTAGAGATGCAAAAAAGCCGGCTTTTTTCAATCAGTGGTTTTTTTCACATACAATGCTGGCTTTTTTGGAAAAAAAAAACAAGAATTTTGGAAATTTTGGCTTTTTCATTTCCATGATTTTTCTATCTAAATAGCTTTCTTATAGTATATTCTATAGTTAGATAAGTATTCCATGACCTAAATGCCATATTTCGCTCTGAAATTCACCATCAAGATGGATGGAGCACATGTTTTACGAATTAAAGCTAACATGAAGAATGTAGTATTTGAGGGCAATTTTAGAGGCTATTTAACTTTATTTTAACTTTTGAGTTATCGACATTTTCTTCTTCTCTAGATCATTTTAGTGTGTCATCCGTGTTTCATTTGTAAGAGCTTAGTACTCTAGCTTCTAGCGCAAAAGTTAAACTTATGGTTTTCTATATATCCGTCAAAGCGTACGTTTTTCAATAGGCGCTAGAACTCAGTCATGTTTGTTGTGCAGTTGTATTTAGATTAACTTAAATATATTCCGTAGGCCTTTTTTTGGGAGAGAAGAGGGTTCCGTAATGATATGTTGAATCCCTCTTGTTAAAAATTAAAAAACTTGAGGATTGAGTAAACCGTGATGGTGGTTATATAAAACTTAACTGTAGAATTTCAAGAATATACAGAACCAAAAGATCTAGATGTGCAGCCTTTAAGTGTATCATATAAAATCTAAGTATTTCTCTTATGTTCAAAAGAGGTTATGGAATATTTTGAAATAAAAATACTACATACAATTTTGCTAGTTATTTGTGTATTTTTTTTTTTTAAAGAAGTGTTTACTTTTAGGGTTGGATGGTTTACACAAGCTGTTTTTTTAATAACTGGTTTAAACCAAAGAAATAAAAAGAACGAAAAATGCGAATCGTGTGAACTTCATGGTGACATTTCCACACACCAAACCATCTGCATTAGTTTATTTCCTTTTCACCTCTTAATCAAGATGTCCCATGTTCAATTCTCGGTCGAACCACAACCCTTCTTTTTTCATGCATAAACTAAGTAGCGGTTCGGATATCACTTTAAGCGAAAGTCTTCTTCTTGATAACCTCAGTATTACGTAAGGATGTTAAGCCTAAACATACGAAACGAAACCAAATTGTATATTTCTGCATGCCTGAATGCCTGTTGTTTTATAAAGAAGCCAAGGCTGCTTAAATATATTGATAGAAATTGTGCAAAATTTATCGATTGCCTACGTAGTTTCCAAAATTAGCTTGGATTGGACTTTCAATGATATAAACATACTGAATATGTAATTTAATACCTCAGGTTTAGCGTACTGATTATGATACGTTGACCTTTAAATTTTACATGCAAAGCAATAACAGGATTTTCCCGTTATTGTTTTACATTTAAAGTAATGACGGGATTTTCTCGATGGTTAGGGCGGGAGTTTCTCAATTTAAGAAATTTACTGACCGGATTTCTTTAAGCTTATGGGACCATTTTCCAGCATAACCCCGTTGTTGCATAATAACACCAAAGCGAAACAAACTTATTTCTGTGAATATGTAGTATAAATGCATAAAGCAAAATATCTAAACCAAAAAAAAAAAAAAACATGGTTTAAACTTTCCCCCAAAAAACGGGGTTTTGGTATTTTCGAAAACAACTATGGTTCTTGCCAACCCTGCTTACTTTTGTATATAGGAGGTTAAAAAATTGTTATTATATATATTGGTTAATCCTTTGGAACTCACAATGTAAATATGTTGAAGAAAAATTGTTTGAAATATCTTTTCGAAATTCACGGTTTATTTTCGAGGTTTTATATTATTATCGGCATCAACCACTAATGAAATAACTTTTTTGTGTTATAGAGAAGCGAAACAAAGCCTGTTTTATCAATTTAAAGCAGAATTTTGAAAACAGCCCAAAATTTCCCACGCAAAAAAGCGAAGCAGAAAAAACCGAGTTTTCTTCCAAAAAAAGCCGTTTTTTTTTCGAGCCCTTGCATCTCTAGATTTTTCTTTCCGCTAAAACAGGGCTAAAATTTGCTAACTGAAAAAAAAATTATCACGTCTACAAAAATGCTGTAAGTAATATTGCAATCGGTATTTAAGATCAGTTAACTATTACTCACCAATAATGTTGAGATTAGAGCCTAAATAGGTCAGTATTGTCCTCATCCATTTAACACTACGTCATCTCAGTCAACATCAGGAGGGGACGAAGGCAAAATTTTCAACTTGCCAATGAGTATTTGCTCCCCCCTACCTAGTCCTAGCCTATATTTTACACTTTATTACATTGATGTTAGAAAATATGCTCGTTTGGGCGCCCCTGACGTTAGCGTCTCGGGCAGTTGCTCGGTTTGCCGAACCTTTGGTGCTTGGAGAATTTGTCGTTCTTGTTGAAAGCGTGTTGCGCAGGGAAATTTTATTTATAGTTAGTAAGCTCAGTACATGTAATATAGGACTGGTATCGTATTAATACGGTAATAATTAACTACCAGGAGGATTAATTTCTTAATCATACAGTGCTATAACCTCGACGAGTTTACAGTAATGCCAATAATTTGATACACAAATGTAATAAACTGCGAGAGGGGGGGGGAGGAATTTTTATCCTTGCCATGTTTGAAAGTGAAGACCACGAAAACTTGGGGCTCCATTTATATAATTTGTATCTTTTTTTATTAAAAACATGGGGCTCCCCCTAATATACCGAAACGTCCTGCGCCCGTAGGCAATGCCTACCCTGACTACCCTAGTGCTACGCCGCTGGGAGGATCCCAAACAACTGTGGAAGTACAACTTTCCTCGCACGTAGGAAGTATATCAGAGGCCGCAAATTAAGAGAAAACAGTTATCATCTTCGGTATGTATTGCAAGGAAACCAAACGCGCCTCTATTTCAAAGTGATCATAAATCAAAACGGTATTATGGCCATATATGAAAATATATATATAAAACGAGAAACAAATCAATCATCTCCGGGTTCGCTCTTCATGATATCACACAGTATGAGTAACGTGAGATGCAGGAAAAGTCTTACTGACACTTTTGAAAATGTGACAAGTATTTGCTAAATGGTGCTGAATTGGGTAGAATTGTACCAACTTTTTCACAAAAGGGGCTGAAAATGCCAGCGTGGTACCAAAGGGCCGATGAATGACAAAAAGGGCTGAATTTGGTACAATTGTACCAAGTGTGGCAACAGTGACTAAAATTCTCTGCACGACAGCGACTGAAGCAGCGCCACTAACGACAACTGTTAGCCTGACTGTGAACTATTTGGAATCAGCTGACTGATAGATGGAAGTGTTTTGTATTTGTAATAAGGGTTAAAAATATCTAAATATTTTTGCCTAGATGTTTATGCAACCCGCAAGTCTGATATGTTTTTAAGTTTTCATATTAGCATTACTTACAGACTGCTGTTTCTGACATTATAAATAGGAAGGTTTTTAATTAGTCCGTTAAAAAAGATACAATTGAATTAATTATTTGTTAAGTTTTTAATTGTCAATTAAATTTTTGAAAAGTTAATTTATAATTGATAATAGTTTTAAAAAAATTCGTAACTAGTTACAAATTAATTGTTAATTTCTTCCTCAGATAGCATGCGAAATAGTATTCCTGATTTTTATGATATGTTAACTTTACTGTTTATTAATCATCAGTTTGTTTGGAAATGCACTACTTTTCATAATAGTAGACTAATTTTCCCATATCCTTAACTTTATCTATTAAATTTTATATTAATGCTCACAATTCAAGATAATTCTCATTGAATACCAGTGGAAATTATAATATTTATTTTTAACTTGGGAGTTAATTTTTAAGTTAATTTTAATAATAATCTTTTTCTTTCTTTAAATTTTAATTTCACCAATTATATTTTCTCTAGTTTAAAATTTAATGTTAGCCCTTTAAATTTTAATGAATGTTTCTAACTATGTAAACAGAATATACAGGGTCGAGTTTATATATACTGTATAAGAATGCGAGTGTCGCAATATTGTCAAAGTGAAACATTGGTAAGATGTTAGTGAGTATCTCTCTATTTTCATCTCCTGAAATGATCATAATTTAACTCTGTGTTAAAGCGCTGAGAACATTTTTTCCAACCAGGCAGACTAAATTTGTTTTTTTGTGTGTTGCGAAGAAACTGTCATATGACAGCTACCATTCGAATTACAGGCTGATTTTCTTTGATTATTAGATTGGAGTTTAACATATCTTTCAGCATCTAGGGTTTATGAGATATGAACTGGAATCTGAACATGAACACTCGACCGGGAATCAAACCTGAATTACTCAAGCCGAAATCGCGTATCTAACCACATATCCAAGAGGGAGCTAGTGGCTTTTATGTAGTTAAGCGTCATACAGCACCGAGGTTATATTAGAGGTAAACCTATCCGAATTACATGAATTCCTACTGTGAATCGAACCCGGTCTCCGTGCCTGAGTCGTGTATGCTAACTGCATATTCACAAAGAGCTCATACTATATCTATATTTTTTCCTATTTCTTAATATGCTTAGTTCTTTGTATTTATCATGTATTCATTTAAGGAGAATATAATGTAGAGTAATTTTGAATAAGAAATTTAAATCTTAGCATATATTACTATCCTTCAAATTTTATTAACAATCCCAAGTGATATTAAATTTTATTCCTTTCTTTATACACTGTCCATGCAATTAATTTTTACTTTCCCACATATCCTACATATAAATTAACTTTTATGTAACTTTCTTATTATAATAATGTCGATTGTGCTCCTTATTTCATGACTTCAGAGTTTTTTTTTTTTATTTTAGTCACATCCACTAAAGATCAAACCAAAGTAACTCATTTAAAAAATTAGCTCCATTGAATAATATTAAATGGCGTCCCAAGTGACTTCGAGTTCTGAATGCATTTATAGTATACAATATGAGGCAAAGGAACTTCATATTGTATACTTGGCATTAAGCTTGTGTTTTCCTTATGAAATAAGTAAATATTTAATTAAGAACTCTACAACTTTGTAAAAGTAAAAAACAAATACGTAAGTTTACTGTTGGGACTTTTTTTTTCGAACAACTTTGTTCATATTTCATAAATAAATATTTTAATGTCAATCTATACTACAGTTGGGTATCTGAATGGATAGTAATGAATAACTGAAGTTTAACACCAAGTATGTTTGATCTTTAGAAGAAGATGAACTATTCTATGTCATATGTTTATGAGAACTTGGCGTTGTAATGACTAAATAAGTTATGATGTTAGGAGTTGTGGAATTTGGGATAAGGTGACGGAATAATTGGGTTCAATATCAGCAATAGTTCTGTAATTGTAGCGATTGATGAGGTAGTAATTAAATGAATAATACGACAAAAGATTGAGTTATAATTACAGTTAATACCATACAAGTTAAGCCTAACCATTTTACTATTTCATCTATGTTTGAACTATTTAACACCATCAACTCCGATGACGTTTCTCGTGAGAAAATACAGAAAGGATTATTTACGGATGCAGGTTACGTTCTTACTGGCCATTTTTTCCCCTCACAAATAGGACAGATGATTTTGTTCATAACTCGTAAATGAATATTTCACTGAAAGTTTTGTAATACAGTGGTACCTTAAAGTGCAAACTTAATTCGTTTCGAAACCTTGTTGAAGTTTCAAATTTTTCAAGTTCTGAGACAGATTTTCCCTTTTAAAGTAACAGAAGCTTAATTAATCTGTTACTGGCTCTATGAACTCGAATAATTTTAACGGTAAATAGAATAGATTTAAGATAAAATATTAACAAATAATACTTGAATGAGAGTTAACTTTCTAAAACCCAAGGCGAACACTAAGTATTTATTATATTTAAACACGCATACAAAAAAATAAATATAAAAAAAACAGGTACAAAGGCTTAAAATAGTGGCGAAAATTAGATGAGATGCTTTCACTCCAGCTACCGATAACAAAACTGAATCAGAAAGTATGGGGGAAATAATCACAAATACATACACGAAATAACGAGCTGGGCTTTCACGGATTCCAAAGCAGCGTTCGTATTTTCCGAGGCAAAATTTGCTCGAAATTTTCGTACGTATTTCAATTTATTGGAGTTCACAGGTGTTCGGATTCCGGGGCAGTACAGTACAGGGTGTCTGGAATGGGACTGACGGTTTTTAAAAGTGTATAGTTTTAGTATGGTTGGAGATACAGAATTTAAAAAAAAAAACCATTCATATTGAAGAAAAACTCAAAAAGTTTTGTTCAGCAAATTTTCATACTTGCACAACTACCGGTGACGACGCTAGTATCGCCGATAAACAGAAATGGCGTCGGCATTCGAAAAGACGTAATGCGAGTGGTGGTTTGCAGAGACAAAAAGTGTTGTTCAAGTTCAACGAAACTTTCGACGTGTTTACCACAAGCATCCTCCATCACGCAACAGTATCCAGACGTGGAAGGATCTATTTTTATAAACGGGGAGTGTAGTGAAACAACACAGCGGTGGTAAATCACGTGTGTCAGAAGAAAATGTGGAAGCAATAAGAGAGTGTTAGGAATGTGTTCTTAGACATGCTTCAACACTTTGCTGTTCCTCAGTTACAACATTTGCAACCTCAAGTTATATTCCAATTGGATGGCGCCCCGCCACATTGGAGCCTACAAGTGAGGGAGTACCTTGATCCTGAATTTTCTGGCCGTTGGATAGGCCGTGATGGGCCAATTAGGTGGTCTCCACGCTCTCCTGATGTTACCCCCTGGACTTCTTTCTGTGGAGGTATGTGAAAGACCTTGTGTATTTTGGTGAAAAGGTGCATAACCGTGATGGACTGAAGAACCGTATTAGGAATTGCTTCAGTAACACCTCAGATGTTACAGAATACATAGAGAGAGATTGAGTTCAGACTAGATATTGTAAGAGTTACAAATGGAGCTCACGTGGAGTTACACTGAGTTAGAATGACATGTAAGTAAGACCAAATAAACTTTTTGAGTTCTCCTTTAAAATGCGTTTTTTTTCCTTCTGTATCTCTGACCATATTAAAACTATACACTTTTAAAAACCGTCAGACCCATTTCGGACACCCTGTATTTCGTTGTCGTAAAAGATTGAAAAAGAAACTTTCTTGGAGAAAATTAGTTATATTTCCTTAAGACTTTCTCAAAAACAGCTCTATCAACTTCGTTCATGTTTCATAAATAAATATTTCACCAACAACTCTATAATACAATATGTCATTTTACTGCTGGGAGTTAAAATTTCTCCCTTTAAGAAAATCCTAATTACGCTCCTACGATGGTTGTAACACATACACACCGTTATCACTAGACATGGGATTTTTTATGTGAATGCATATTTTGTTTGCTTATATGCATTTTTGTTAAACTTGGTAGGGATTTTTAACAACAGTAATACAGCTCGAATTTGAAGTTTTATAGTGCATATAAATGCATATGTTATTTCAAAGGTTGGAGCATATGTTGTTGCTTAAGAGCATATTCAGCATATTCTATCATGGCAGAATGGAAGAATGCCTAATTTATGGAGGACCAAAACTGCTGGGACCGATCAGCAGAGCAAAGACGCTTACAATTGCCAAGACGTTAAGAGAAATCTGATAATGATAAGACTCATTGTAATATCGTGTTGACAATCGTGTAATATCGTGTAATATCGTGTAATATCGTAATTCAGAAACAAGAGACGTAAAGATGCTGCTCTGTGAACGCTTAGCTCTAGTTGATGATGTTCAGTACGAGCTCCAGTCAGCTCCTAGTAAATTTGATGGCTCTGTGGAAAAGAAATTGATGGATGTTATTGCCAGAAACTCTGACTACAAAACAAATGAAGCCAGGAGGAATATACCTTCAAGGATTAAATTTCAACTTGCCAGAAAATATAGATACTAAACTTGCTTCTCTATATAAATATTGTCTAGTAACATCTATTGATGTTAACATTTAATTTTCAGGCTACAAATATCACGAACTGACACCAAAAAATAAAGAGAAGCATCTTGTGATATATTCTAAGGTTAATTGAGACGTATATGTAATGGAAACTTGTAGAAAAATGATGCTTGTATTATTTCCTTCTAAGTAAATGCACTCTAAAATATAAATGTGAAGAACAACTAGAAATCATGTTCTCGTATAATTGGGTTTATGTTAATCTCCTAATTTGTGTGTGTATTTTAAAATGTTAGGAGTATATAAACTGCAACTGTCACTCACTGAAAGGTAAAGTAAACTTCGATGTTTGCTGCATATTTGAAAATACTCTCTTTTATTGCATTGTTAATGCACATTAAGTGCATATTTTAACATATTTAATAGCACAGCATAGTTGCTTACGTATTTCATGAATTTTAAATGCATAAACATCCGATGTCCAGTTATCACAAATATCGAATAATAATTGGAATATTTCAAAATATCGCGTCTTCAAATATAAAAATAACCACAATCTTTGGATTTGTCCTCCATTTTAAGTACAATCATTGTGAACGCCATGCGAAAAGAATGCTATGTAAAATACTGTCTAATATATTAAACAAAGGTTGTTAAGAAGAGACGGTCTTATTCTTGGAAAGGAAACTGGTTTTCTGAGAAAAGATTTGTTGTTTTCAAGAAAATGGATGACGCCATTCTAAGGCGTAGCAAAAAACACACACAAGAATCATACAAAGTTGCATTCAGGGAATGCAATCCCATATTTAATGCTGTCCACAGTTGCAATGTTTAAAATTCATTAGGAGTATGCCGACGCTCAGCGGTAAGCTACAAGTAACACAAATCCAACTGTCTACCACTAAATGCGAAGTATTCTGAAGAATTTCCCCCCTTCCTTGCTTGTTGAATAATTTTCTTTCTTTTATGAGTCACAATTTTCAAGAATATATATATATATATATATATATATATATGCGTAGTGTGTATGTGAATGTTTCAGTTGCTTAGTTTACTTCTGACTGCTGGCGTTTCAAAACCAAAAGCTGATCTCATCTTCGCCAGGAAAAAAAAAGTTAAAAAATCAATGCCGCAGTTGCTCTTCCGTGCTGACAACCTGCTTAACTCCAATTAATTCTTGTAATTTGTTAAATTTATTGTAAAGTTAAAGTTATGCACTAGCGTACTACCTTTCTTGCCCAATTGTGCCATTTTTCTGAGCGTTTAGTATACTCTTCGTCCTATATAATGCAGCGGTTTTCAAACTGTTATTTGCTGACCACAAAAGGTCCTCGAGGTCTGCCCTACTTGTAATGTTACATTGAGCAAGGAAGTTGCTACCTTACACTATATTTCCGAATCTCAAACAGATATAGATTATACAAATACACTAATACTATAAGTAAAGATGATACAATTTCTAATAGTTTATATAGATATATTATTTTTAAAAAAATATTATTAATTGTCTTCCATTAGCAGAAATTAAAAGAAAAAATACGCTTTTCCCTCGATTTTATGGACCTCGACTTAACGGATTTAGGAAGCAACGGATGGCCTTCTTCTAAAAATCTGTTGTTGTTTTTTAATTTTAGAAAATTTTACTTTTCGATCTTTCGTTTTCCGTTTTTCGAAAAAATGTGGCCATCTCTAATCTGGATTCAACCGATTCAATTTGAAAGTTCTTATTTTAAACTAAAAATGCTGAATTTACTATGTCATGGTGTATATTTACAGTGTACAGCGTATTTTGCATTGTCAGATTGGATGGTGTACTTGATTAAAAGTACAGTACTGTATTTTTCCTATTTCTTTCGTAATGTAATTGTGGGTAATAGCCATTGCAAACTTAGTATCAAAATTTACAACAATTCACAACATTAGAACGCTATTGCCTCGTTTTAGTCCCGCTAAAATGAGGGAATATGTGTATTCTTTGAAAAATATAAGAAAAAAACTGGTGTATGCTCAAGATATGAAAATAAACACAAACAAAATTAAATACTTGCTTTAAGAGAGCACAAGAGTAGATGGTCCGTAAAACACTCTGACTAATAAAAATGATAAACACTTGAAGAAAGTTTCAGAAATGGTATTATAACATATAAAAATATGTTTACCTTTTGTGCTTTGGTAATATCCTTCACTGTACAAATACTGTGGTTGACACTCTCTAAATACGACTATCGTATATCACTAGATCGCATTCTTCAAATTCAAAGGGCTCTAAATATCGAAACTGTATATTAGTGTCTGCAATCGTGCGCTCGTCTTCATTTAAGCCCAACTTATTTTTTTGTTTCAGAATTTCGTAATTATCTCTAAATTTATTGATTCTGATCCCATTTAATATATTTTGAGAATTTTACTGACAACAGATGGACTGATACCGGGTACTTATTGTAAAAGACGAAATAATTCCATAACAAATAATCCACTAACAAAGAGGGATAAAAACATAAATTGTTCCCATTTGGGAACAATGGGCTTAAATGGGTTAATTTCGTCGAGACAATTATATATTGAAAAGTCTGAACTCTTTTAGTGACTACTACTGTTCCAACCACTTAATAAATTGGACTACAATTCTTGGTATCTCTTTCAATTTGCTTATTATTGATACTAACAACAAACCAATATCAACATCAATAATTATTCTGTTATACGATGAGCCCATCAAAATGAAAATTTCAATTATTAACAAAAACTGAATTCGAAAGTTTAACAAATTTATGTTTATTTCATGACAGCAGATACTAAATAGTTTTGTCAATTTATTTGAAAACTATTTATTATCGGTTTGAAGAACCTAGGCTATATGAGATGTAAACCTACAGGTTAACGTGGGATTTAACCAGGCCGGTAGCCAGTCCAAAAATGTAGGGGGGGGAGCGGTAGAAGTTAGGGGGCCGATCCAACCATATTATAGTTCATCACCATACTATAGTTCATTTGCAAGCCTGCCATGAAAATTTTAGGGGGGCAGCTTCCCTAGACACCTCGTGGATACGGGCCTGGATCGAACTACATAAGCTCCCACTGTAAAAGGAACTGAAGTCTGTCAGGACGAAGGCACATATACAAACAAAATAGCCCCAAGTGAGCTAATTGAGTATTTGTTTAGTAAGTAAATGCTCTTATGTATTATTTGCGGGTGTTTTAGTGGGTACTTATGATTTTACGCACAATGAATAAACCCTTAGTGATATACATTTGAAACCCGTTAACCCGGTTAAAATCAGCCGACTAGCATGTAGTCGGAATAACTTGTTGTCATTCGAATGGTAGCAACACAAGTAATGTGCAACTTGTCTTACACACAAGGTTATGGACTCTCTCTCTCATACAAAAGTCGTAGAAAATATTTGCTGTATAAAATATTGTTCTTGGTTCCAGAACGCTCTATATCTTCATAATAACTAATTCTTTTTTTTTTTTTTTTTTAACGAAATTTGGCTTAAAACTTTAACCTGACACATGTAGAAGAAGAAATGAAATGAAATCTTTAAATTTTACATCCCACGCTTATGCCGACTAGGCAAAAAGAGACGGCGATGTTAAGAAATGAAAGAAATGGTGGAATGAAGAAAGTTGGAGGAAACGGGAGAACACCGAGAAAACCCACACATACGGTATTTGCCCACCACAAAGCTTACTTGATGTGAATAGAAGCACCTTGCAACAGTTTTGTGAATGAAAGTTTAATTTCCCTTTTACAAAACCCGTTATTTTAAAAGGGTTAAGTATAAGTATTCAAAGACAAAAGAATTAGCATTGACAAATAAATTAAATTTTATATGTAGTCCTCTTATCAATGTTCATAGTTTGTACTGATGGAGAGGATACAAGAACTCCTAACGTAAGAGCCAACTCATCAAATACAACGTAAGAACTCCCTGTAATTGGAGTTTCTTTGATTTAAAATAAAATGTTCGGGTCACAGCACTAAACTTTCTTGCCTCAATTCCTTAAACTAAAACATGTTATGCTGCAGTTATTAATGCATCATTTCTGTTTTTGAAAAATGCAAACAAAATTAAAAGACGTTTTCGGAAAACTTCACTCAAACTCATGGAAAACTCAACCTCAAAAGTAAACTACCCATTCTGGAAATTTTCATCAAAAGAGATTTACGCAACATTATAGGATTATTATTGAAATCTTAGTATTTAGGAAATATGAACACAATTTCTTGAGTCGTTTTTGAGAAAATCGAAACCGAAAAAACAATTTACTGTGAAGACTAAACTATCTATTTCTTGGAGATATTTTTTATAAGAAATAAATCCTGTATTGTAGTGTTATTGATAACACATTTATTTATGAGGGCCGCAGTGACTCAGTGGTAGAGCATTCACCTCTTGTGCTTGGGTTCCCGGGTTCGATCCCAGCCCCGCCAAGTGAACTTTGTGGTAGACAGACACCGTGTGCGTGGGTTTTCTCGGGGTTCTCCCGTTTCCTCCCACTTTATTCATTCCACCATTTCATTCATTATTCATCATCACCGTCTCCTTTAACCTAACCGGCATAACCGTGGGACGTAAAACTCAAAGATTTCATTTTCATTTTCACATTTATTTATGAAATATGAACAAGATCGCCTGAGTCGTTTTTGAGAAAATTATTCGAGATAAACTCACTCTCAAACAAGACTATCCCTCGTAGATATTTTCATGACAAATGAATTATGTCATATGCTCAAGTTTTTAATGAAATTTTCATTTATGAAATATGAACAAAATTATCTGAGTCATTTAAAAAAAAAATCGTTTCAGAAGAACCCACTCCCAAGAGTAAACTATGCCGTAAATTTCTCTCAGAAAAATTACTTCTATTACAGAATTTGGTTGTTAATGAAATATTAATATGTAAAATATAAAAACAATCGTTAGAGCTTTCTTTCTAGAAAATTGGGAACTTTTATTTTTATTCTGCAGTAAAATACTGTTATTGTTATAAGTAAAATTTTTATAAGTATACTACGTAATAGTAAATTTTAACACTTTAATAAGGTAAATAATAAATATAACCTTTAAATAAGGAGGGTTTACTTCAAAGGAGAAAACCGAAAAATTACAATTTTCTCTAAAACAGCAGCAACGATATCGTATAAACTTACCAGATCAATTTGTGATAAATTAATTCTTCAAGCCGATTTATAATAATATAATAGATCTGAAAATTATTTACACTACGTAGCTTAGCTCTTTCCGTGGAGAGAGTTTCGGTGAAAGCTTAGAAAGTAATCTATTATATAAAAGAGAACGCACAAATCCTTTGTTAGCTCATCACGCTAATACGGCTGAACCAATTTCTTTCATTTTTGGGGGGTTATTAGGATTTGGACCCTAGATGGTTTTTATCATATCACTTTAATTTTTAATTACCAGTGTCTTGAGATAATTGACCATTCAAGTGTCCATAACGTACAAATCCTTTGTTAGTTCATCATAGGTATAAAAATAAACGTATTTATATGCAACCCGCATGACCGTGTCACTCGGCGGGTTAACATAAATGACAGGCGATATAATGTTAACATTTACTGCAATTTGAAAGCGAAAAAGTAAAAATTATCTAAGTAACAAAGTTTATTGCGTTCCGGGGTGACCGCAGCGAAGCGGGGTGAACGCTGCTAGTGGTATATGAATTTATTGTAACTTTAATGGGAATGAGAAGATTTGTAAGTTTTCATGCCTAATACATTACAATTTGCGCATATTATAACTTCCTAGGTGCCTCAACGAGATTTGTGTGACGTTTAACCAATATTCATCATAAATAAATTTAAGAGGTTTATTTTCCTATATAGCCTATTCGAATTTCTGCGGAAATTCGTTTTTCATTCTTTCAAATATTATATTCCATATAGAAAACTTATTGTGCATTTTAAAAATATATTGCTAGTTTTATGGAAAAACTATTGTTAATTTCTTTCTATTTATTTTAATTTTCACATGATTCATTGTTTATTTCTTTGATCATCCAAATTCACATAGAAAATTGGATGTCTGCATCAACTAGGGTCTACTATAGAAAATTCAATGTATTTTTTTTATTTTTTCTACTCTAAAGTACTATGGAAAATTCGTTGCCTTTTTTTTATCTATTACAATTTCTACGTAAAATGAAAGGGCCTTTTCCGCTTTCTTTTCTTTTTTTTTTTTTTTTTTATTAAATTCCTATGGAAATTCATACTTGTCGTTTCTATCCATTCAATTTATATAGAAACGCACTGTTAATTTCTTTCTAACTATTGGAATTCTCACAGATTTTTTTACCATCCCAATTCTCGTAGAAAATATTATTTTCTGTAATTCTTTAAAGAAGAAAAAGGAGTATTGTATAAAATTAGCCTAGAGGTTTATAAGACCGGCACTGGAATGCATCCCGATCAGAGCACATGTTTAACCTCAGTTGTTTAACATCAAGACCCTAGATTTAACTGATACTATGGAATTAGTACATTTCGTACGAAAATGTATATATCAGGCCTGGAAAGTCTAAAAGTATTGTGATGCCAATAAAAAGCTTTAGTTCACGTCTTACTAAGTGTTTCGGTTTTTATCGTAACACTCATATATATATATATATATATATATATATATATATATATATATATATATATATATATATATATATATATATATATATATATATATATATATATAAAATGAGTGTTAGAAAACCGAATCATTTTAGAATTCACGACAAATAATGGGTTTCTCTGTTTCTTTATAGTTTAACCAAAACCACAAGGAGGAAGATGTGCTTATGGTCTACGAATGAAAGGTTTTGTATCACACTTACGAAGGTAACAACCCCAGTTTTTAGCGCTGTATTGTCCATTAATATGTTCTCTTCCCTTTTGTATTTTCCACTGGTAACAGTGTAGCTATTCAATACCAACATTATTTGGAAAAGTGTTTCATTCAGTGTACAGTATATACATTAAGGGAAATTTCCGAAAACTAGGAAAACTTGGTGGCAAAATTTAGGAAATAGAGAAGGAAAAATTAAATTTGTAAGGCAAAACGTGTTTTCAATTCTCTTCGAAGTTTTCACATTTTGAGATCATAGCTAATGACCTACTCCTCCGAAAACAAAAGAGTGAGTTTTAATGTGATTTTTAATATTACAAATATATTTACAAATTAGTTTAAGTATTCCTTATAGGAAACGATAGTTATACAACTTTAATATGTTCCAAACGTGTTCATCTGAAGAGGAAATGAAAGTATTTTTTTTTCCTGCTTACTGGAAAACGTTTATTTGGAAGTCTTTTTAAATCTATCCCAACGTCTTTGCCGTACTGGAATATTACTTCTTGTGAGATCAGCAAAGTCAAAGAGTATTGGGTTTAATCAGAGAAAAGCTGGGTGACATACTCATCAATCACCAGATGGTGTTTTCATTGTGGTATCTACCCAGCGTCGTGAGGACAATTGGGGAGCTATACATAAAAGAAAGAAATAGCCAACTAAAGTCAGGGAAACCGTATTAAAGGCAAGGAGACTTGATGTGCTGACCGTACTTTACCCCCAAAGGCATGAGTGCCACAAGACAGCTGATACGCTCTGCCTCTAAGGACAGTTGCGTAAGGACTTTAGTTATTTGGTAAATCTACTGTCTCCACTGACATGAACATCTAGAGAAACTTATGTAATCAATTTCGCTTTTATTTCATTGTTATATGCATGGAATGATATTGTTTAATTTGAACTATTTATTCTATTTTTGAAAATGTTTTTTTGACACATTATTATATTATTTATAAGCATGCGTAAACTATGGTAATATGTGCAAACAGATTAAAATTTACAAAGTGGGGAAAATTTAACACTAAAAATGGGAAATATTGCCGTTGTTAGTGGGAAAGTTGTTTCAGAGAATCCAGGAACATTGGTCTCATTACAAATAAAACGACCTAAGATCAGGGGCGGATCCAGGACCGACTTCTGGGGGGATGCGGTGGGTTGTCATACTGCTACTTTTAAGGGCTCCAAACTTTGGGATAGGTTTTATTTATATATATAAAATAAGAATGTTTCCTCTTCTGGGGGGACAATCGCCCCGATCACCCCCCCCTGGATCCGCCCCTGCCTAGGATTTGTGTCAGCATCTCAGAGTTAAAAGATTCCATATAAGTATAGTTTCAGCTGCTAAATAGTGTGGATGCTGAGAAGAAATATAAAATTTGAAATAAAATATGTGTCATTATATAAAGCGTTCCTTTTTTTGTAAAAATGTTTACTTCGAGCACTGAGAAATGACCAAAACGTAACATTGTCCTTGCTCTCACACATTTATCTATAAGAACATAAAACAGTACGCAATAATAACAAATGGTGGGGAATAAAGACCATCTATCCATTCACATAACACATATGGTATATTAACTGCTGTTTCATGATTTAATTTGTTGCCGTGTGGATGCCCGAGGTAATTTGTCTTACTCAGTAGCACTGTGCCACAATTCAATGGGTTTTTCACTATAACAGCCCTTCCACAATTGTTAACTACAAACAACAATAAGTAGAATGCATTTGAAACAATGAGAGGAATCTGTTTTAATACGATGCATGCATACATACATATACGATGCAATCCTTTTGTGCTGTCAACGATCACTGTCAGTTTGTTATCAAGTGTAAATTTCCAGTGGGTAATAAAAGCCTTTGTTTTGGGGGGGTTCCTCGCTCTGATGAGATTTATTACCCATTATTTGCAAAGATATATTGTCTTTGGTCCACTATGGTGGTCCCAGTAACGTTAATATTACATTCCTGTTTACAATTTCAATGCATTATTAATTAATACATATGTTTGTAAAAAAAAAAAAAAAAAAAAAAAAAAATTAACTCATAAAAGAACTTAAATTTATTCAAGCCCGGTTCCTTACAGGTAGATTATTAGAATCGTAATCAAGAATAACTGGGTTTACATCTATTCTGATTCTTTCAACTTATTGTTAAGTGTTTTTATTATCCCTTTTCAATATCGAGGCTGTACGAGACGAGATCCTACAGTTAAGGTAAAATCAGAACCACTGTAGTACGTTCAATAAACTCTCTCACAAAGAATCGTACCCGGGAACCTGTGTATCAAAGACACACGTTCTAATCACTAGGCCATTGAGGAGGGTTCATTACTCACTCCTCACTGGGGTCCCAGGTTCGATCCTATCTCGCGCCAAGTGAACTTTGTGGTGGACAAACACCGTGTGCGTTGGTTTTCTCGGAGTTCTGCCGTTTCTTTCCACTTTATTCATTCCACCATTGCATTCATTTCTCATTATCACCATCTCCTTTAGCCTGGCCGGCATAACCGTGGGACGTAAAACTGAAAGATTTCATTTCATTTTCTTCACCGTTCTAAATTGCTTTGCTGTTGCCTTCTAATGAGAAGCTCTGACACAGTGCATAGGTACCAATAGGACTTTTAAAAAATCATAAATACACATTATTTCAATACTCTGATATTAATTTTGATTACATAAGTTGATCCATTGGGTCTGAAAAGACTTCCTCAAGGAAGTTAAAGAAAGAAAAGAGATAACGGTAATGAAGCTGTAATTAAAATACAGGCGCATCGGTAAGGCATTATTTTGAAAAGTAACTGAATATAACAGTTTGGGATAGTTTCGTTTTGGAAACGATAAAACACTTGACAAAAGTATGACCCCTTACTTCTGGGACGTTTCAGAGACTGTGCTCCGGCTCATTAATCGATTGACAATATTCACAATTTTCAAAGCTGAACATTTCAAAATATACTTTGTTCACCCCTTTCTGCTAAGATGTAATTTATATAACATCTTCCTTTAAAGGGTTTAGAATACTAGATCCTTGTAAATCATAATACTATGAAACGGCAAAGAGGGTCGTAAGCTCAAAAACAGCATTGCAGAAAAAGAGGTGAAACTTGTAAGTAACTTCTCGGAGGTCTGTCAGAAACTATAAGGGTAGCACTTAATCTTAAAACTAGAACTTATTTTTGTAGTATGTAATACCTGGTATAGAACAAAGTAGTGTGTAAGTGTAGAGAGATTTTCAAAACCAAAATATTTAACTGGAAGAAGCCAAATGTTCCAGCTCATTAACACCAAGTGGGCAAACACTATTTTAAATTAAGTTGTCGTACTGACTGTGTGCTTTTGTCTATTAGTTCTGGATTTGGTGTTAGCACTGTACTGAGCTGCAGAAACTTAAGATTTGTCACTTGTACAGTGTAAGTCAGGATTTCTCAACCTGTAGTACAAATACCACTAGTGGAACGCCAGGTGGTGTTGATGATATGTACGACTCTTGAAGATGTTAATAATTAATAAACTTTAGTTGTACGCCAATCCAAAAGGTTGAAAATTTCTGGTGTAAGTCGTGCAGGTATTGATCATCTAATGACAATTTTCCGAATTGCAAAAGACGAAATTAGGATTTTTTTAAAATAAAATAAATAACACTTAAAGAATATAGATATACTCGTACTGAGCACACAGAATTGTACTATAGGGTGGCCCAAAAGTAGGTATACACTCCCGTCCCGTATTTTACATCATTTCTTATTGTTATCAAACAGGTAGACCTACTTTCTTTATTATTTGTTCTTAACGTCTTTTTTACTTATAACTTAAACCAGGAACCATCGAAACAAATAAATCCATAAACTAGAATGTTATACTTGATCCATGCAGGAGTGTTTACCTACTTTTGGACCACCCTGTACAACTTGAATGTAGATTACTCTGTGACACTATACAAAACAACCTCCTACGCAGTTCATAATTCTGAATGCGAGTACAGTGAAACCTCTACTAACGGACACCTCCCTTAACGGACATATTTTGTAATCCCCAAACACTGTAATAGGAAAAAACATATTGGCAAACCTCTCTAAAGCGGACACTCTCTAGTACGGACACGGACAGTCTTTTCTGTCTTTTATAGGTATTATTTACCTCCGTATTACGGACACTTTTTCTAAAAAATAAGTTGAAAAGTGTAGTAAAAATACATTTTTAGCAATTCTTACATGTGTCACCAAGGAAGCATTGTGAAAAAATTTTGCTTCCTCAAATCTGGTCAGCAACCCAAATGAAGCGTCTCTGTTTAGCAACACTCTTATGTCCTTTGCTTACATCACGCTCCCACCCAAGCTATTTTAGACACAAAAGTGATTGACAGTTGCCCGCCGTTAGGGATGACACGTTATGCTACTGTCCCGTTGGAATCTCCAACCAACCAGATGACAAGTTTAGTATTTTTTGCGCTCAGGTATATATATTGTCTCAAAAAGGACACTTCAGGACTGCAATTACCCCACAAATTAAAGCGCCATACTGAAAACGAAGGAAGTACTGATAAGTGTAAAGTGCAGAAAACTGTAACATGTTATTTCCATGTTGTGCCTCGAACAGAGTATTGAATGACAAAGGATAATGCATGTTATATTCGTAAATACGTGATTCATGCAAAAATATTTCTAATTGTATATTACCTTGCTCACTAATTTACATAACAAAATACTGAAACCTCTTGAAGGCGGACACCTCTCTATAGCGGACAATTTTTGATTCCCCACGGCTGTCCGCTTTAGAGAGGTTTCACTGTATTAAGAAGGGAGGTATAGTATACGAGGAAGAATCAGAAACTAAGGTTACAAGACTGACATTTCTGGAGTTTCGTCTGTTACAGAGAAATGAGGAGTTTGCGGTAATTTTATTACATGGAGTTGGCAACTGTGGAGAATTTCAACCACCTACGACGCTAGTTGTAGGTTTACACAAATGGTGACTCGTTCAGAAAATTGGTCTCGCGAAGAAGTCCGCTTCGTTATTCGATTTCTGTGGGCGAAACATGTAACCAAGACTGAAGTTCACCGGCAGCTGGCTGAAGTTTACGGAGAGACTAAAATGTCTCGTCAGCCTGTCGCAGAATGGTGTCGAAAGTTTGCGGCTGATAGAGAAAACATCACCGGCGCAGTTGCCGACCCAGCACGCTGGGATACCATCGACCACCCTCCGTACAGCCCGGACTCACTTCAAGCAACTTTAACCTGTTCCCGCACTTAAAGGAGCACCTAGGAGGCCGTCGCTTCACTTCAGACGAGGAGGGGAAACACTTCGTGACAACGTGATTGAACACGCAAGGACAGGATTTTTATCAGGAGGGAATCTTCAAACTCATCCCACGATACGACAAGTCCTTCAACCGATATGGAGACTATGTCGAAACTAACCTATTGTGTGTACTATCTGTTGACTGTATTGGTTGTATGAAATAGTAAATACACGTTTCACTACATGTTTGGTAACCTTACTTTCTGATCACTCCTCGTACATTAGGGATGTTAAAATTCCAATAATTCCTTATTCGAATAATATATTTCACTAATGTTTGAGATTCGAATATTCGAACAAATTTCATTATTCCAATAATTTTTCGAATAATTATTCAAGTAACAAATAATTGTTTACATATTGAAAATCAATATTTGGAATGTAAATAGCAGCAGAAAATGTTTAGATGATGAATATTCGAGTAATTATAGCACTTTGGTTGACACCATACGTTTCGTAGTTTGCATCTTCCTCCATCATTTTCACGGAACAGAAACGTTGTTTTATTCTTTCGGGCCACAGTGGCTCAATGGTAGAATTCTTACATCTGGTGCATGGGGTCCTCGGTCTGATCCCAGCTCTAAACAAATAGGATTTGTGGTAAACAAACACCATATGCGTTGGTTTTTCTCGATGTTCTCTCGTTTCCTCCACTTTTGTCATTTATATTTCAGGTACTTGATATAACGATGTAAGTTCGTTCAATACCACAAAAATGCAGATGTAATACCTCTTTATGAATCTATATAAATGAAAATTAATGTAACAATGTTTGTTTCCTAACTCCCCCTAGACCGCTACAATGATTTTGAAGACTTTTGGTACATGAGTAGTCCCCACACTAACTTTAATTTTTAGAATATTTTTTATAAGGAGTGAGGGGAGTGACAATTAAAAATAATCGAAAACTACCGATATTAGTGATGAATTCATAGTTTTCGGTGTCGCTGAGATCAAGGGCGCCCATGTTGTGGTTTCCAAGGGGGGAAGGGGGCAAGTATAAGTGACGTTTCAAATAAAATTTGAAATTTTGCTGTAACTAATGTAAAACTTCTATTAGGTTTTCGATATTCTGAAGTACAATTTCCTCTAGGGGGCAAGCGCCCCACCTTGCCCTCCTGATGGGCGCCCTTGGCTGTGATGAATAGTGACACTTCAGATACGGTTTAAAACAAAATTCGTCCCCTATTGGCATCAAGGTGATGGATGGGCATGGGAAAGGGTTGACGTGTAAAAATAATCGAAAACAACCTAGATTAGTGTACAATCCATAGTTTTCAGGGTCACTCAAATGAATAGTGATACACCCAATGCCGTTTAAATCCAAATCCGTCTCCTATTGGCATCAAAGTGATGGGTGAGTATTTGAAGGGATTCGTATGTAAAAATAATCGAAAACGATCGATATTAGTATCCTATTCATAGTTTTGGGGGTCGCTGAGATGAACAATGACATTTCCGAAACCGTTTAAATCGAAATTCATCCTCCATACGTTTCTTAGGTAGAAGAAAGGCTTTAAATATTTTTTATAAATCTATCCACCCCGGGTGAAGAACGGAGATTGTAGCTAGACTTTATTTAAGAACGAAAAAAAAAATGCTCTTTATTTTATTTTATTTTATTTTATTTTATTTTATTTTATTTTATTTTATTTTATTTATTTATTTATTTACTTTTTTTTTGCCTTGCTGCTGGTATATCGAAAGAAAAACTTACTGAATATTTCATCATATCCTTTTGTGCTTTTTCGAATGATATCTAGATAAACACGTCAAATATTTAGAATTTCAAAGTACAAAATCAAATGTTATTCATTTTTCTCTTTCCAAAAGATGGAAAAAATATAAATTCTCACAAAAACTAAATAACTTCAGCAAAATAAACTTGTAGCGCTAGTAGTAAACTTGTCGGTAGTAGCTCTGTTAGTATTGGTAGCTAAGGTCAGTGTTCCGCTATTAGGAAACCGTAGCTGGTCTCAACAACTATAAGAAAAAAAAAATATGCGAAGGGCGTAAAAAAAAGTGAGTAATAATGCTGTCTAGCTTCTAAACGAAATACAACGGAACGAAGACTGTTTGGTTGTTGTAACAGCAGAAGCACTGGGAAGCAAAGGCATGTCTTCCATTTAACAAATTTACAACTTACAACCCACGAATAGCTGCTACAAAGAGAAAATAAAAAAACAACTCAAACCAAATAGTTCAACTTTGCAACATTTATTTTAGTTTCCTTTTTAAAAATTTCTTTCATGGTTGCCATCTGCCTCTGGAATTTTGCGTTTTTTTTATTTACCGATGCTTATCAAAATCATTAAGAGGCCCCATCATAGCGAAATTAAAATACCGCTAATTTAACAAAAACTATGTGATATCTTCAAATAGATAAAAGATAATCGAAAAATGGAAAAATAGCTCGCTAGACAATATTATTTTACATGAGATACCGTTATCGCCACTCATTTATCTGCTTATGATTTCCAGCCATTTAGAAAATTGGCATATTTTCGAGTTTCTAAATGGTTGCAAACGGAAAGCTACTATGTGACTCGTGATAATGGTATCTCATGCAAAATAATATTGTCTAGCGCGCTCTTGTTCCATATTTCGATTTTTTTAAATCTATTTGAAGATATCACATAATTACTGTAAAATTAACGGTATTTTAATTTCGCAGTGATTAGGTCTCTTAAAGACATCTGAAGAAAATGCTACTTACAGCTTGATCAATTTAAAGAAGGTAAATAAGCCGTGAATAGTATTGTCCATGAGATGAGAAATTTCCCGTCCCGCCGTTTTAAATTCTAGACAAGACGAGAAACATGATTTAATCTCGTCTCGTTTTTGAGTTGAGCCAAGAAGTTTCACGAGTCTTGTGTATAATACTAGTTCCCGCAAGTCTTAGATCTCAAACGCTGTTTTAGCGTTATGTGTGTCATTGTATAAAAATTATAAATTAATAAAAGAATTGAACAGTGAAGAGGGTTTATAAAATTTTAAAGGTGCTCAAGTCATTGAACCATATAATTCAATAATAAATAGACTATGGTTTAAATGTTGTTCATCATTTTGGGGACCGATACTGATCCACGGACCGGTGGTTGAAAACCACTGTTTTTAAAGCATCCCAAAACTTTATATAACTCACGTATATGGTGTACATATATTACAAATATAAGTAGGAAAACTGAATTGTGTGCCAAATTGATCACCAAAACTTTTCAATCAGAAAGCTCATTTAAGCCGAAATTATGGAACATATCGTTTTGTGGACAAGTAGCTACCGATTGTGTTATCTGTACGCCTAATCGTGAGTACCGTTGCCAAGAACTCACAGTCTTGAATAAAAACTCGTGTAGTGGCTAGGACTTTATTTTAAACAATAGGACTCCTTCGTTCTGCAAAGAAACTTCAGAATTTAATTAATTAAAGATTTAAAATGTGAAATGAAACTCAAGAAACAAATAACAGTGTCGCATGTACACAACGCAAAGGAGTTTGGTTTGTATGGCATGATATTTTCTCGATTAATATTTAAACCGGAAGTAGTAGTAAGACTTACATTTTTATCAGTTCCGCTTTTAGTAGGGAGATTAGAGTGGATATGGAATAAAACATTATTGAGACGCTTAACAGACTTCAAAAAGTAGCTTTTCACTATCTCTTATAGTTTTGGTCTATGTATAGATCATCAATGAATCCGGTAGTCGTAGTAGATTTCTATGACTTCCGGTTTTAATAGAGAGTTAAGGATGCAGATGGACCATAATATTCTTGGAACGCTTAATCAAGTACAGGAAATTGCTTATTGCTATATATTACAGTTTTAATATTCAACGTTAAAACCGGAAATCGTTCTTCTTCCACTTCCGGTTCGAATGTACTTTCCATCAACGATTTCGATTCCTAAGTTTCACCTTTCTCATTCTGACCTCAATTCATATTTACGAAAATAAATAAAAGGTAATTCTAGAATATTATTACTGAATAACAGGAGAAAGTGGTCCAAGAATTAGAAAAAAAAATGTCAATAGATTACATTGAGATGAACAAAATTGTACCAATGTAAATCTTTATGTATAACTTTCCAAAAAAAGTCTAGAAAATCTACATATTTTGTTTGTAAAACCACAAATTGATGCTACTCAGTAACCATCTCTCTATAAAGACGAAACTGATACTGAAGCTCTCTTCAAGGTTTTCATTGAGACACTAGCAAGGCAACACTATACAATGTGGCTAAGATGAATTTTGATTTTAGTTTAATTACGAGGGTTACCGGAAAAGTCATGCCTACTATTTCTTTCTTTGTTTGTTTTTCGTTTTTTTTTTCCTACGAAAATGGAAACGAAGTGAGAAATTCTAAAATATGCAAATGAAAGGTTAGTACATATGTAAACATTACATATAAGGAGTTGCTTGGATATGCATATCCCCATCAGAATATAGCACGAGAAAAGCGAGTACAACAAATCATATGTGTTTTACCTCAAATTACAACATTACAAACCATTAAAAGTGCAATTACAATTATGTACAGTACCTCTCAAACACATACCAAAAGCATCTAAAGTCCTTCGGAACAGTCTCCTAAAGAATCCACGAGACACAGTGAAACGATGTGGAATGCGACGAGTAACCGTGACATAACCATGATCGAATCTTTTATTTCACGGTTCACTGCTGTGGTGAAGTCTTCACTTCTTTCAAAGTGTATTTCACGCAATATCTTCCTCAGTTTTCGAATAAGGTCAAAATCGCAAGGAGATAACTAAGTCTGGCGAATACATACAGTAGATGTTTGGGTACTTCCCATCTCCATCGTGTGGGCTGTCGCGTTGTCATGAAGGATGATTGCATCGTGTAGACTTTCAGGGGCTTATTTCTCAAAACAACAAGTATAGTAATACTAGTGTAAAACTTTATTTTAAAATTGCATATAGCCCTACCATAAAATGATGAGAAATTAGAGCTATGAACATTAGTATTTAGAAGTGACATCTACCATTACTTTAGTTTTTCTGCTTCATAATATTCTATGACTTGTAAGAAAACACATTACAAGGCTAGCAGCTTTGACAAACAGATCCCAGGGCGTTTCTCCCGAATAGCCCGATGGATTGCGATGAAACTTCTGTCCGCGTGACGAACCTGGATTAAGAGTCTTCATCCCGGCGAAATTAAAATACCGCTAATTTTACAGTAATTATGTGATATCTTCAAATAGATAAAAGATAATCGAAATGTGAAACAAGAGCACCCTAGACAATATTATTTTACATGAGAAACCGTTATCACGACTCACTTATCTGCTTTTGATTTCAAACCATTTTGAAAATCGGCATTTATTTTCGCGTTTCTAAACGACTGAAAACGGAAAGCTACTAAGTGACTTGTGGTAACGGTACCTCATGCAAAATAATATTGTCTAGGGCGCTCTTGTTCCATATTTCAATTACCTTTTATCTATTTGAAGATATCACATAATTACAGTAAAATTAGCGGTACTTTAATTTCGCCGGGATGAAGACTCTTAAGCAATTCCGCTGACTAGCGTTTTGGTTTTGGCTGATTGTCCTGGACCAAATTTCATTAACGGAGATTACTTCGAAGGACTCTAGATGCCACTGGTATGTATTTCTTGGCTTAACGTATCATTATAATTGTACTTGCAATTGTTTGTGATGTAATTCGATGTCAAAACACGCATGAAACGAATAATTGTTGTTTTTTTCTAGTCTGTACCCTGATAAGGATATATATATATATGTTAACTAACTCCCTACAGGTTTACATATGTACAAACTTTTGATTTGCATAAATCAGAAATTCTTGTATCGTTCCCATTTTCGTTTTTAAAAAAGTTGCCATGAGTTTTGCGGTAACATTTGTATAATATTGCCCAAAAATAAAGACATCTGCAACCATATCAATCCAAATAAAATGACGTGCTTTGTCTCTCATTTGGAAATAATTAAAATATGTAATTGTCAAGAAATCCTGGCCGGTGCTTCCCAATTTTCGGTGTCCACCGAGCGTCATGAGGCAAACTGGGGAGTCATGTAAAAACAAGACGTGACGGCCACTAGGTCTAGAAAGCTCCTGATGCGCCTGTTGTGGACAGGGCGTTGCAGCTAGGCTGGACGTAGTTCAGCCGGTCGCTAACAGATGGCGTTGGAGCAGCTTAACCCCATAAGAGCTCCCATGCTAATGATTAGTTAGCTTTTTAATTGGTAAGAAAGCAATAGCTCACGTGATAAAAGAGTGACATTTCAACTAGCTTTGCAGTGCTGATATGCTGCGAGAATAGTGTCACTAGTGGACGGAGTAATAACCAAGTACAGCTTACTTGATATGCTACACATCTGGTACGAAACGAAATTAGTTCTATTAATTCATGCGCCTCCGAAATGCCAAAGAGAAAGCGTGTTCTCATACTTCTAACACGATGTGCATACTCCTAACAGTGACACACATACATTAACAATAACACATACCCCTAACAGTAACTTGCATACTCCGAACAGTGACGTACATGCTACTAACAGTGACACATACTCCTAACAGTGATAAGCATACTCTTAAGAGTGATGATCATACTCCTAATAGTAACAAGCATACTCCTAAAAGTGATAGACATATCCCAACAGTGACACACATACTCGTAATAATGATACATATAATCCTAACATTGACGCACATACTACTAACAGTGAAACACAAACTCCTAACAGTGACACATACTCCTAATAGTGACACATGCTCCTAACAGTGACGAGGATACTCCTAACAGTAACATACACAAACTTCTGCCAGTTCACACATACTCCTAACAGTGACACAATCCTAATAGTGACACATGCTCCTAACAGTGACGAGACCTCGTAACAGTAACATACACATGCTCCTAACAGTGACACACAAACTCCTGCCAGTTCACACATACTCCTAACAGTGACACATACTCCTAATAGTGACACATGCTTCTAACAGTGACGAGGATACTCCTAATAGTAACATACACATACTCCTAACAGTGACACACAAACTCCTGTCAGTTCACACATACTCCTAACAGTGACACATACTCCTAATAGTGACACATGCTCCTAACAGTGATGAGGATACTCCTAACAGTAACATACACATACTCCTAACAGTGACACACAAACTTCTGCCAGTTCACACATACTCCTAACAGTGACACATACTCCTAATAGTGACACATGCTCCTAACAGTGACGAGGATACTCCTAACAGTAGCATACACATACTCCTAACAGTGACACACATACTCCTAAGTGTGATACACATACTCCTAACAGTGACACATACTCCTAGAGGTGACACTCCTACCTGTGACACATATACTCCTAAGAGTGACGCATATACTTCTAACTGACACACATACTCCTCACAGTGACAATTACTCCTAGCAGTGATGAGCATACTATTGATAACACTTCCTGTACACATGCTTGGGACAGTATTGAAATCTGAAAGTAAGAAGCATGCCAACCAAAAAATAGAAAGGAAGCATGAAAAGTGAAGTTTCAACATATCTGGAAAAGAAATACAAAATCTTATTACTAGTTATGAGTTTAGTTTGCATTGGCTCTCCCCTATTTAGATGAGCCTTCTTTAATACTATCCCACTAGAATAACATTTAATCCAAAACATTAAGTTTTTAAGAAGAAGAGGTAGCAACGGTGAATGCTATCCTTGTTTAAAGGGAAGCAGTTTTTATCTTCTAATGATAGCAAAACTTGTTATGCATTCCAAGAGTCGTTGCTAAACCATACGTTTTTTCTTCTTATTTTTGTATGTATCACATTTCTTTCCACTAGGGCTTTGTCGCATTTTTTTCTTAAAAGAAAACGTCCTGCATACCACTGAAATAAGTTTATATTTTTATTTATTTTTTATTTCGTGTATTTTTTAAGTGTCTGAAGCAAGAAATAGAACTAAACTGGTTCTCTGTCTAGACTTTTGACCATTAAATAACATTTTCTTATTTTTTTTTTAAATCATGAAATATTCTCCAATAGTTCGTCCGTTTATTAGAGTTTAGTGTCCTTTCCAGCAGGGAGACTATATCAGACCTGGACCTACTGATTAACGTAGGAACTGACTTACATAAACTCCCACCGAGGAACGAACCTGGGTTTTCCGCGCCAAATACCGTATGCTAACCGTAAAGCCACGAAGGAGCTATTTCTAAAATACTTATAATTATCTTCTTTTATCTGTTGCAGATTCCTTCAGAGTGAAGATAGCAGCTCTCTAGTATACTGTCCATGGCACATAAGTGTTCCATCTATACGTACTTTTCGTATGGAACAATATAGGCAGTCAGGATCTTACATACAAATGGTCGTATATAACATATAGCTGACGAAGGTAACATAGGCCTACATATGTAATATACGGTAGACTGTTAGATATCAGACATCCTGCAACAGCATGCTGTAACATCTAAGGGTAGTGTGTATGTAGCATATGAATAGCGTTGCCTCACACTGATTTCTGTAGTAAGCAAGAGGATTCCGTATATTATTACAATATACCGCTGTCCGGAGAACGGATTTTTCTGTGTTTAGCAATATTTGTTAGAGAAACAAAATAAGGTTGATTTAAAACTGTAATTAACATTTATTTCTGAACAGACTTAAATTTATACTTGTTTCCATTATTAGCACTTTTCAATACAGCATTTTTTTTAAACATAAGGGTAAAATTCTTTGTAGCTCATGTGAAAATTAATTTTTACCATTATTTCAGATTTCAGTAAATTTTCAGACATACAGTTTCTCAACTCAACACCGGAAAACCGAATTGTTGGTTACATGGGGGCTAGACAATTACTATTGGGCTTGTACAAAGTTACCACTCTGTTCGTATCTTATTTTCTGATTCTGATCACAGGCAAATAAGACAATTTTTATTTATTTATTTAATTTTGCTAAATGATGACAATAATGATCGAATCGTTGATTTTAACCAATAAAAGAAAACCAATGTGAAAATTATTAGTTTGACGGTACATTTTGAATAACAACCCGTATCTGAGTTGTTAAACCCGAACAATACGGGTAAAACCCGTACAGTTGACAGCCCTGCGAGTATTGAATTCTTGTACCTTACGCTCGAAAGGATAGTAATAAAATAATAAAGATATTTAATACTCTGTTTTCGGATATGACATTTTACTTTTACAATTCATATAATATTGTAATCTAATATAAATACGAGGATCATTCAATAAGTAAAGAGACAAAGCCTATATTTTTAACACTAATCATTTTTTTTTTTGTTTTCTTTTGTTTCAGGGGTGTTAGCTGGCAACCTTGGGATATGCTCTGATCTGCTGTTTCGTAATTTTATCAAAAATAAAAAAAATACTTCAAAAATATCAATTCATCATGGCAAGTCCTCTAGAAGATTGCACCTTAGAAGAACAGCGCTCAGTCATTAGATTTTTAGTCGCAGAAGGTGTAAAACCAAGTGAATTTTTTTCTCGAATGTTGAGACAGTACGGTAACAGTTGTATAAACCGTGCGAATGTGTACAAGTGGGTTGATCGGTTTAAAAGTGGCCGAACCAATGTAGGTGATGAACCCCGATGTGGACGTCCAGTGAAAGTTTCTGGTTCTTCGTTGGAATCGAGGATTGACGGTCTTATTCGTGATAACAGAAGAATTACTGTTGAAATGATAGCCGAGGAAGTTCAAGTAAGTGTTGAAACTGTTCACAATGTCATTAAGAACATTTTAAAGCACACAAGAACGTGTGCCAGATGGGTTCCCAGACAGCTTACTGACGCTCATAAAGAATCAAGGCTTTCCATTTGTCAAGCCTTAACGCAACGAAGTTTGATTGAAGGATACGTTTTTTTTTTTTTGAAAGAATAGTGACTTGCGACGAGGCCTGGATCCATCACTACGACCTTGAGACCAAAAGGCAGAGTATGGAGTGGAAACACACTAGCTCTCCAGTTCGCAAAAAATTCAAGGTTCAACCTTCCGCTGGTAAAGTGCTGCTGACCATCCTTAGCTTTTTTTTTTTTTTTTTTTTTAGTTATTTCTTTGACGACACTTTCAATGTACCTTTCGGCTGCAGGAAAGCAAACCCGGTGGACCCCACCTGATTTTCATATATGTTGTAAATTAGACCACCAGGAACACGAATCTGAAGGAATTTTGACATTTCGAATGTCGGAACTCGAGATATTCGAACATAAATTGACCATTGAAGCAAACTGGACCCCACCTGATTTTTATATATTTTGTAAAGTAGACCACAAGGAACACGTATCTGAAGGAATTTTGACATTCCGAATTTCGGAACTCGAGATATTCGAACATCAAGTGAAAACGGAAACAAACTAGACCCCAACTGATTTTTATATATTTTGTAAACTAAACCACGAGAAACACGAATCTGAAGGAATTTTGACATTCCGAATTTCGGAACTTGAGATATTCGAACATAAAGTAACCAGGAAGCAAAAAGGACACTATTTGATTTTTATATATTTTGTAAACTGGACCAAAATTAGCAATTATCTGAACGAATTTTGACATTCCAATTTCCCGATCTCGAGATACTAGAACTTATACAGTAGTTTTATGTAATATGTATAAAAGTAACGAAGAAAGTTCTGTCGCTTTTTGACCTATCACTTAGAGCATAGATATGTCACCAAAGACGTACCTGGAAGATCAAAAATAGTACCCATCAGTATCAATGACCTTCTGGCAACGTTCGGGATGGGCATGGATTCCTTCGCGGTAGAACTTGGTTTGCCGTGAAGCGAAGAAGGTATCAAGTGCATTTAGCACCTCTACTACGGAGTTGAACTGGAGTCCTCTAAAGTGAGTGTCCAAGGAAAGGAACAGGTGATAACCGGACGGTATAATGTCCGGACAGTATGGCGGATGCAATAGTGTTTCTCATTCAAGGTGTAGGATGGTGTTCCGGCTCATTCTAGCTATGTGGGGCATAGCGTTGTCCCGTAATGGGGGAACCCCTTAGCGATTGAGAAGTGTTGGCTCCAGGGTTTTGAGTTTTTCTTGAACACGGCTCAACTGCTGACAGTAGACAGTTGCATTGATGTTCTTCTCTGACCGCCCGGTAGCAGTTCCCAATGCACGATGTCGTGAGCAGTCCACCAAACACACAGGAGGACTTTCTGGAACCGGAAACAAATCATCTGGGACACATAGACCCAACTTGTAGTGCTTCCCAAATTGATGGAGGTGCTGGCGAATGGTTTCTCGACTAACATTGAATGTTAGCACCAGTTCCTCACATGTCTGTTCGGCTCAATTGCTACCTGAAGATCCTCATTTTGTACATGTGTTGGTCTTCCGGCACGTGTGGTGCGTCTTTCGTGAGTGTTCCGTCGCCGTCCTTAAACTTGCTAAACCACCCTTGCACTGTCTGCGTAATCACGACACCCTCACCAAAGCCCTGAGGTATCTTCCGCCCCGCTACAGTGGCGTTTGATCCAAGTTGGAACTCGTACAGCATACACGCCCCTATGACGCTCTGTGGAGGTTCCATATTCACTCCGTCCTTACATACGTTTACGTTGTAACTGAACTTCCACAACCAGGTAGAATGTCGGATATACCCACACCAACAACTGACCTTCGCTTTATCTCCATTCGCATTAAACTCACGGTATGAGGGTCAATTTTACACAGAATTCCACAAAAAGCGACAGAACTTTCTTGGTTACCTTTATATATCTCTCAGGACATAATATGTTTCGTATAGAGAATATTGTGTTTTTTTTTCATATAACTTTAAGTTTTAATATCTCGAGTTCCGGAGGTCGGAATGTCAAAACGCCTTCAGATTCGTGTTCCTCGTGATCTAGTTTACAAAATATATAAAAATCAGGGGAGGTCCAATTTGCTTCCCTGCATCCTACTTTTCAAACGAAACAGTTTTCCAGAGTGTACATTTTGCTTCAAACTGAGTTCTGCCCTGGCTAAGAAACGTAAATTCGCTTCTATAAGAGTCTTTAAAGTTATATTTGAAATTGTCGTTCGGCATTCTTGTAGCTTGTGAAGGTATGAATAATTCAAGTATGTTTGTTACAACATCTACAAACGAATACTCATTCGTATAGAACCTCCAATACATTACATAGAAAACACATGAACTATACAAAGAAAACCATTGTGCATTAGAGCAGATCTCTTATTAGCAAATGATTCTGCACACGCGCACTGCTCAGATAGCCCAGAGCTAGAGCCTGAGCGCGAGTCCAAATTTAACTCAATCGCGATTGAGATTGTCAAAGGTGTAGCGGTTTACGTTGAATATACCATACCAACACTTTATCAACTAAGTCCTCTTATATTTTTCTCCAATCCCAAAAAGCGGGTGGTTTTTCGTGATTAAGATATGTTTAAGCGGGGGACGAATATATAACCTGAAAATCGGGTGGTACCCGCTAAAATAGGGTAATAAGCCAACACTCAATAGAAATAAGGTATATCCCTATTTAAGATCACTACACATGCAACTCATGAAATTCAATTTGAAATATCATCCACTTAGACTGACATCTTTTATATTATTATTACTCTTTCCCCATATTTTTAAAAATAGTACTGCCACTCTTTCTTTTGTTAACAAAAAGGCACCACCTCCCTTTCTTAATATAAAGGAAGAGAAAAGAAAGAAAGAAAATCTCTATCGCAATACACAATTTTATTGTTGATTTAATGCCACTCCGATAAATGTGAATGTTGTGGTTTTGCATGTGTCGACTGGCTTCTTATCGCAAGTCCCAGACACCTGCAATAGTTTATACTAGACGGAAACACCGATCATATTTTATTCTGTATCATTTTACTTCCCAATAACGATAGCCGTGCCTCTTTGAGAAATTGCAACTTAATTTTTTTTTATTCTGCCAATTGTAAAAGTATAGAATTTCCCTACACTTTAGGACATTTTAAGAAAAAATACCTTCTTTTCCTTCTGCAAATTTTGATCATTTTTCCCTAAGCCGCCGAGGGAAATTTCCCTCCATCTGGCAACTGAAAGCCGGTGTAGGGAAAGATTCTTTGCTGTTTTCTCGTCATTACTTAATATTAGTGCTGTAGAATTTTTGACATTTGCGGTTTTCAAAACCGAAACCGCAAAAGCGATTTTCAAAACCGAAACCGCAAAAGCGATTTTCAAAACCGAAACCGCAAAAGCGGTTTTCAAAACCGAAACCGCAAATGCGGTTTTCAAAACCGACATTTCGGTTTTATGAAATTTCACTTTTTTCAAAAACCGGTTTTCGGTTTTTTCAAAAACCGATTTCGACAGCACTAATTTCTACTACGAGTTACTATAGCAAGCAGACTACAGGAATCAGCGCCATGTTACTCTTCATCATGTGATTGAAGAGTAACACTAACGCCACCACTACACAGGAGCAGCTATGAAGTTCCGAGAATCACCACAGCCGGTATCAGTTTCGTCTGGTTAACTCCTCTCTTAGCTTGCAATAGAGCTCTGAGATTTATTTTCCCATTTAGCTTGGAGCGGAGCTCTGTTGAGAACTTAACTCCTCTCTTAGCTTGCAGTGGAGCTCTGAGGTTTCCTTTCCCATTTAGCTTGGAGCGGAGCTCTGTTGAGAACTTAACACATCTCTTAGCTTGCAGTGGAGCGCTGAGGTTTCCTTTCCCATTTAGCTTAAAGCGGAGCTCTGTTGAGAACTTAACTCCTCTCTTAGCTTGCAGTGGAGCCCTGAGATTTCCTTTCCCATTTACCTTGCAGCAGAGCTCTGTTGAGAACTTAACACATATCTTAGCTTGCAGTGGAGCGTTGAGGTTTCCTTTCCCATTTACCTTGCAGCAGAGCTCTGTTGAGAACTTAACACATCTCTTAGCTTGCATTGGAGCTCTGCGAGATTTCAACCTCTCTTTTCTTGAAGTGGAGCCTTGAGAATCCTGTTCCATCTCACTCAGCTTTCACCGTAGCTTTCTGAGGTGTCCTTCTCTTGGCTACCTGGGCCTTAGAACACCTACTTACTCTAATTATTAGTATACTTCGTACTTATATAGTTGAAGTATTATACTGTTTCATATCAGGGACTTCTTATAACAAAATTGGTTATGGGAGAAAACAATTCCCGTTTGTATTTGCTCTTCTTTCTACTTGTTTTGGTAGAAGGAGCTGCGGTGGCACAGTGGTAGAGCATTCACTTCTTTTGCATGGGGTCACTGGTTCAATCCTAGCTCGCGCCAAGTGAACTTTGTGGTGGACAAACACTGTGTGCGTGGGTTTCTTCGGGGTTCTTCCGTTTCCTCTCACTTTCCTCATTCCATCATGTCATTTATTTCTCGTCATCACTGTCTCCTTTAACCTAGCCGACATAACTGTGGGACGTAAACTTCAAAGATTTCATTTCATTTGCTTTAGTAGAATTTTACAATATTGTTACAAAATCGATTTTTTAAAAATAGTATAAGGTTTTTCAAACAAATGGTCTTAGTCTCCGGGTTAGCGGGGGTAAAATTAAAATTTACAGTTTCATCACCTTATTTTCATGTGGTATCAGTTGAGTACAGACACAGGATGTGGGCGCCCAAATGTTACCCTGCATACATCGATGCGATGATCGAGCTTTGAAGCGATCAACAACTCGACTTGAGACTGGGGACGGCCTAAATTAAATTTACTTTTTAACTTTTATTCATTATCCTGCAAACACCTAACGTTCTTTATTTAAAAATATTTTATGATTTCATTGCGTATACTTTTATTTTTTCTAAGAACATTTTACAAGATTTACAAGATTTACAACAGCTTATTCAAATTATTATTGTAAAAGGATACATCAAATCTATCCGCCAGCATGATGAGAGCCAGGCCCGCAACCAAAGGGGAACTAGGGGCCCTGGATCCCCGTAAACTTTTCATGGCCCCTCCAGACATCAATACAGAAAACACAATTTAAATATTTGGAAGAAAATTTTTAATGACTTGGACCCCCTAACAAATTCATGCCCCCCCCCTTAACCTCTGTGGCTGGTTTCGGGCCTGATGAGAGCTATAGTGCACACAAACGATGCTTTTGAACAGGATGGAAGAGCACTTGTAGGAAGACAGTAGTTCTAAACTCTTCCGTTAGAGGCGCCCCATAAATGTCTCGATCCAGCACTTGAACCACTTTTGCACTAAATTAAGTGACGTTGGCTACGTACTCGTATGTACGGAATCTTAAACATTTGTAATAACTTAGCTAATTTAACTACAATGTGATAGCCTAGAGCAAAAATTATGTAAAATGCATATTGTCAATAAGTTTGCATACTATATGAGCTCCCTCGTGACTAAGTGGTTAGCAAACAGGCCTTTGGAGTGGGAGAACCGGGTTCGATTTCCAGTGGGAGATCATGTGATTCGGGTCCCACGTTCAGCTGTAAATCCATGGTTCATACAGCCTCGCTGATGAAAGAGAAGCTACACTCGAAATCAAATGAAATCAATTTGCATACCTGTGCAAGAAAAAATGAAATCTTTAAGTTTTACGTCCCACGGTTATGCCGGTTAGTCTGAAGGAGACGGTGAGTGAAATGGTGGAATGAAGAAAGTAGGAGGAAACGGGAGAACCCCGAGAAAACCCACGAGTACGGTGTTTGTCCACCACAAAGTCCACACGGCGCGAGCTGGAATCGAACCAGGGACTCCAAGCACCGGAGGTGAACGCTCTACCACTGAGCTACCGCGGCCCCATACCTGTGTAAGAGTTCGTAGCTCTAGTTAGTGTAGAAGACAAGAAAACGTGTAAAAAGCTTTACCAGGCCAGTCATCCTGAATAAGGTTTTCCTGGGTTTTCCTCATTCACCTCGGCAAATGTCGGAATGGTACCCAACATACAGGTTCCAGGCCGCTCCCTTCCTTCCCTTTCCTCGGATAGTGTGATCGCCGAGAGACGTCATCCCTCATATGTGACGGGCTAAATGGCCATAGATGCCGAAAGCCAAGAAATCTATAATAATAATAATAATAATAATAATAATAATAATAATAATAATAATAATAATAATAATAATAATAATAATAATAATAAGTTGCAAGATTTAATTCGAACAAACAAACAGAAATTTGATAAAAATATTGTAATAAATACACAAAATACGCATTAAATAGGTTTTGGGTGACACTATAAAGGAATGGTAACACCGATAAGTCAAAGACAACCATTTTCATTCATGGTAACATTGAAACTGATGCTGATTGGCGCTGAACTGTCACGTGATAAGGCCATTGGACTTGGTCCGGACCACTCATTTCAGTATATTGAAATTTTATTTTCCTAATTGGTTGAAATGTAAGTTACAAAGACAAACAAACAAAAAAAAATTACTGAAGTTAATGTTAATAATTAAAACGATAGAAAAGAAATGAAAAAAAAAACATAAAGGAGAAGAAGGAAAGAGAAGATCGTGAAAACAGGTTTGAATCACTTCAGATATATTTCTTATTTAGACTATATCTCAAAATAATCAGAGATCTATGGTGCTTAAAAACCAGTTTTATTTTAGATGTGTTAACAGGTTTATTCACCACGTATAGGTGTCAGAAGCGTGTTTTGTTGGTGGTGGTGTTGATATCAATAGAATACTAACAAAAGAGAATAGGTTCTTTCTCCATATTTATATCAATAATCTGCTTTCACTTCTGACCCTTTATGAAGTACAGCTTAATAAGAAAATGCCCTATGAATAAGAGAGAAAATCTCTATTGCCGTTATTATTAATGGTCATTCAAAGCATATAATTAGGTGTAAGGCCTGTGTCTCCTAGAACGAATTAATTTTCATTATAACCTGTGTTGCAACACTTGGTACAATTGTACCAGATTCAGCCCTTTTTGTCATTTATCGGCCCGTTGGTACCACGCTGGCATTTTCAGCCCCTTTTGTGAAAAAGATGGTACAATTCTACCCAATTCAGCACCATTTAGCAAATATTGTCACATTTTCAAACACACGTTACTCATACTGTGTTGGACACTTAAGAAATGCTGGTGAACATTCATTCTGTGACGTTGCACCGCATAACGCTACAAACTTCATGCGGAAAGTCGTAATTCGAACTATACCGGGAAACAAATGACGCTAGATGGGCGCATCCGAGCCGCGCAGGAAGGAGACGAGAAAGAACTACCCCCCAACGGCATGATATAGCACAAAAAATACATTGACGTAGTTGCCGCCTTACCGGGCTAAGTTGTTTACTAGTGACGCCATATTGACGAATATAAAAATACCTGAACATTTCTGCGTTTCAGAGATCTATATCGACGCGTTTATGTATAGGCCTAAAGTTAGATCAGGGATGATTATACGTGAGCAAAAATATTTTACTTTTTGACAAAAAATGAATTCAGACGTTTTTTTTTTTTTTTTTTTTTAAATTTGGTACTATTTCTCAGTCCATTCCAGAGCTAGGACTGTGGCAACACTGTACTAAACATTTATATCAGAAGTAGTGTGTGATATGACGAATACGTGTCACTTTCGTTTCTAAGGCCAAAAAATTAATAAATATATATAATAATAATATATTATCTGGTTAGTCGAAGTAATTTCCGACGTAGTCAAATACTTTCGAAAATTAAATAAAATCTTCCAGTTTAACGTCCCACGATTATGTCCCTTAGGCTAAAGGAGACGGATGATTAATGAAAGTAAATAATGATGGAACAATTGGTGGAATGAGAATGTAGGAGGACACAAGAGTATCTCGAGAAAATTTATATTAATATATACTAACTGATTTTAAAAATCTAAATAATAATAATAATAATAATAATAATAATAATAATAATAATAATAATAATAATAATAATAATAATAATAATAAACGCTAGGAAGCAGAAAGTAGTTCTCAAAAAGCACTAAGAATTAGACAATTTTTAAAAATGCTTAACCCTACGACTACCAGGTGGGTCCATTGGACCCATACGGATTCTTTTGCCAGTAATTATAATGATACTGTGCTTTTCCAGGTATTGATATTCTCTGACTTTTTTTTCTGTTTGCTTTCTTGTTTTAAATTATTTAGGTGTTATTTTACTTTTGTAAGTCATGTGGTAGGTTTACTAATTTATATCATCAAGTCCGATGCGGGTCCATTGGACCCTACCTTTATTAAGTGCAAACATGTTTGTAAAATTTCTGCTTCGGTTGAAATTGTGCATTGGAGATGGCAGCATTAGCATTGTAATGTTCTCCTGGCTGTCATGGTGAAGCTGGAAATAAATACGAGGGCCGGAAAGAAAGAAATGGCAACACTGGGTTATTCCCGCGCATGGAGTTTAGTTCGAGCTACAGTTGGCAAAGCATGTAGAAGGTGGGTGGAGCTATACAACGCTGGTGACGGCACTGCAGTGTGCAGTGATAGTAGTGGAGTGTGTTGAATGTAGGCTGTCAAATCACACCGCTCTAAAGGGAATGCTTTCCACACTGAGGGAAAAAAATGTAGGTGGCATACTTAAAAAGATAGATTACATGCGTAATTCCTGTAGTTTTTGGACTTAACGTACAGCAGACGTATAACTGAAAACGCATGTTTTATAATACTTTTTGTATAAGTGTTCCATCTATACGTACTTTCCGTATGAATCAATGTAGGCGGTCAGGATCTCACATACAAATGTACGTATATAACATATAGCTGACGAGGGTAACATAAGTATATGCATGTGATATACTGGAAACTGTTAGATGTCAGACATCCTGCAATGGCATGATGTAACATCTAATGGCAGTGCCTATGTAGCATACGGATAACGTATGTTCCTTACTGATTTCTATAGTAAACAAGAGGGTACCGTATATTTGTACAATATACCGCTGTCCGGAGAACGGATTTTTCTCTGTGCAAGTTAAAACAAAGTGCATGGGTAAAAATCGAAGTGACCCGTGGAAAAAGAACGCCAGGAATGTTACTCTGGACTACGTGAAGCTTGCGGCAATGACGCATTGTGGTATCGGACTGTGATATTTTGGGTTGCAACTTTTCGTGCTGTACGTGATAGTGTGCAACAGGAACCAGGTGGAGGTCGACATGGTGTCGGAAACAGAGTCACTCCATTGATTCAATATTTGCTACATGTGACCAGGAGGTGGACTGGCAGGGAATTGGCTAACGAGGTAGGAATATCCCACTACAGTATTGAATGTGATTCACAATATCCTTGATTACGAAAGATTGCATCCCGGAGGGTACCGCACACCTTACAGTCGTTCAAAAATGGCACAGATACGCCCTCGCCTGTGATCATTTGGCACATTACAGACGGGAAGGTCGCGTGTTCCCGGAAAGGATTATCCTACTTGACAAAATATAGGTGCGCTCTTATGAGGCAGAACTTAAGCTCCAATCCAATGAATAGCGCTCCCATCATCTCCCCGACCCAAGAAGCTGCGTCAGTATGAAAATAAGTGTAACCTGGGGGAATATGAAGGTGATGCAAATAGTGGAACAAGATGTACGTGGTGCCATATTACGCCATCCAGTCCCTTTGAACCAGACCATAAATGCAGTGTACTACCACAGGTTCCTGGAACAATATCTTCGTCCTGCACTGCGTAGGGAACGACCCAACTTCATAAGGGGTCCACCCACTGTTTTGAATGACAACGCCCATTGTCACAACGCAGTTCGTGTGAGAAACTTGTTTGCACAATAGGAGTGGAAGGTTCTAGAGCACACTCCCTATTCACCGGACATAAGTCCATGAGACCTTCATTTGTTCCCTAATCTGAAAGAACCACTGCGAGTTAGTCAAAACTCCTTGGGAAATTTTATTTTATGTTACATAGGAATACATTTCTGACTTCTACATTTCTATATTGTGTACCTTAGTATTGGTTACTTCATAAATAAAAATACTTTATTTTTCTTAAAGGGAAAAAAACATTAAACGTAAGTGTATTTCTTTGGTGTTTTAGTTAATAAAACGTAAGATGGTAGCAATTTACTGTCCTCTCTTCAAAAAGTGTACATTAAAGGCTAGAAAAAAGCAAGAAATCACCATGCGTCCATTGGACCCGGTTCGTATTGAAAGGTATAAAATTTTGTCTGTAGTTCCAGGGTTAAACGTTAAATCAACAATAAAAATTGAAGTCAGTGCTATGCCAAAGAAATTAATGTCTAATAAAGTTACCATTTGAACTACAAATTTATATTAGGCATTAATTTGTTTGGCTTGGCATGCACTTTATTTTTTCAACTGATAATAATAGTATCTTTTTGAGCTTTTTTGAAAATATGTTTTCTTTTATCCTTTTTTAAAATTATTTCATACAGCGTTTTTGGTCGGGTAAGTAGAGTCGTACCGTGTAATACGACCGCGATGTGATAATTTGGTTTATTATCAGAGAAGCAATACACGGAAAATAAGTAAGAATGTCTGTAACGTTGCAGATACTTCTACTGATGCAAACAAAATATTCTTTGGAATTGAAAGTGGGAAACATATATTAATTTGGATTTCTTTTTTACGGAAATTCGTATATAAATATTTTGCAAAACTGTTCTTTAATGTGGCTATATAAGTACGTGTGTGATTATCATTGCATAGAATAGTATTGGCATTCAAAATTGTCCATATTTTGTATTTTTGTACATTCTTCATGACACCAGTGACCTCTCTGTACATACTAAATCCAAGTTTCACCATTATGATCATTGCTGTAACACCCGTTATAATGAGTATACATCGAATCAATTTATCCAGTGTTAGTTCATTTCTATATGTTACTCTGTTGTTTCCCCGCTTTTGCCCATCACATTCTTTCTGGATTTTCTAGCTCCCTTAGTTACCGTTTTCTGTATGTGATGCTTAGATGTCTGGAAAGTGGCTGACTTTCTATCTCCTAGTGGGCATCTTCTTTTTGGGTAATGTAGAAAGAACACAAAACTCATGCATCAGGGGAATGTGGTCTTTGCCATCTAATTAACTAATTAACTTTATGGCCTATGGAACCCGGAAGTTCAATGCCGCGTTCACAAAAGCTCTCCACTGACTTCTATCCTTAGCTAACTACATCCAGTTTCTACTTTGTATTCAAATCTCTGCGAGATCCATCTTAATATTGTCTTCCCATCTGCGCCTAGGTCTTTCTAATGGTCGTTTTCCGATTGGTCTTCCAGTCAAGACTTTGAAAGCGTTTCTACTTTCTTCCATTCTGGCTACATGACCCGCCCACCTAAGCCTCCTAGACTTGACGACCCTAACAATTTTGGGTAAACCATATAAATTATGTAGTTCCTCGTTATGAAGTTTCCGCCATTCCCCATTCCCGTTCCTCTTAGGTCCGAATATTCGTCTCAGGATCTTGTTCTCAAATACTTTCAGTCTATGTTCTTCCCTCAGAGTTAGCGATCATGCTTCGTGACCATACAGAACAACAGGCATGATTATCGTTTTCTACATTTTAAGTTTCAGATTCCTCGATAGAATTCTCGACAAGAGATTTTGAACCGAGTAGTAACACGAATTCCCTGCTTTTAGTCGGCATTTAATTTCTTCGTGAATATGATTTTCCTCTATTAATACTGATCCTAGATATTTGAAACTATCCACTTTATCAAAGGTATTATTTAATATTTTAACGCATCCATAATTTGCCATATTACGGTCCCGACGCACTTCCATGTATTTAGTTTTCTTTGCATTTACTTCTAAACCCATGTCCCTGCAAGCGTTTAATAAGATCTTTGCATTTCTTTCTATTATACTCCTATCATTCCCTATTAAATTTACATCAGCATATGCCATAACCTGGTGAATACTGTTCAGCTCTAGGCCCTGGTTGCTATCTTTGATTTTCCTTATAGTGTATTCCAGAACAAAGTTAAATAATAGTGGCGACCACGCATCTCCTTGTTTCAGGCCATTTTCGATGTGAAAGGTCGGGGAACAAAAAGTTTCCTACCAGGACTTTACTTTGGGATTCATTTAAACATATCTTAATTAATCTAATTAGCTTTCTCGGTATTCCAAGTTCTGTAAGAACGTTGTATAATGTTTCTCTCCTAACCGAGTCGTACGCCTTTCTAAAATCAATAAATAGTTGATGTACCGGGGTATTGTATTTCCCCCCTTTTTTTTCGAGTATTTGGCGAATGGTAAATACTTGGTCGATAGTTGATTGATTTCGTCTAAATCCGCACTGATAATCTCCAATAATTTCATCTGCGTATTGGGGCAATTTTGCTAATAGAATATTTGAAAGGATTTTATAAGATGTTGACAAAAGAGAAATGCTTCGATAATTATAACGGTCAGTTTTGTCGCTTTTCTTGTGAATTGGAACAATGATTGATTCTTTCCACTCTCGTGGCAATTCTTCCTTGTTCCAGACAAGGAGAATGAGTTTGAGTATCTTGTTCCACAATTTTTCGCCTCCAGCTAAAATTAACTCAGTCGGAATTTCATCTACACCCGGAGATTTGTGTTTCTTTAATTTCTTTATAGCGGTTTCTACTTCTATTCGGTTAGGTTCTGAAATATACGGTTTTGCGGTGTGTATCTCCTTTTCTCCACGCACACTAGTTTTTGGTTGCGTGTTAAGCAAATCGTCAAAGAAATCTTTCCATCTATTGAAGATGCTATCCGTATCAGTGTGAATTATACCGTCAGATTTCTTTAATATATAAGCACGAGGTTGATAGCCATTCTTAAATTCGCTTATCCCCTTATACATGTCCCGGATGTTTTTATTTTTACTATTATATTCAAGTTCCTTAATTTTAGCTTTCAAAAATTCGCGTTTCTTTGTTCTAAAAGTTTTGGAAGTTTCCCGCCTGATATCTGCGAAATTTTGTGTGGTTATTTCATTCGGATTTTGTAGCCAGCGTAATTTTGCCTGTTTTCCCTTCTCTGTTAGTTTAATGCATTCCTGGTCGAACCATGGTTTCTTCCTACGTATTTCTGCGTGTCCCAATTTTTCTTTTGCTGAAATTTTAATGCTATCTCTAATTTCAATCCAGGTATCCTCAACACTAGTGCACTCCGAATCTTCTAAAGCCGAGAATCTATTTGAAACTTCAATCTGGTATTCCTCTCTTACCTGGCTCTCTTCTAATTTCTTTAAATTAAATCTCTCCGTTTTCGGACATTGAATATCACTTTTATTCAACGACAATCACTCTCGTATTATCGCTGCTATCAGGTAGTGATCAGTGTCTCAATCAGCCCCTTTAAACGACCTGACATCAATTATGCTAGATTGCCTTCTTCTATCTACTAAAACGTGATCAATTTGATTATGTGTTTTTCCGTCTGGTGATGTCCAAGTGTATTTATGAACGTCGCGATGTGTGAATTTTGTGCTCTTCACGATTAGGTTTTTGGATGTTGCAAAGTTCACGAGTCTAACACCGTTGTCATTACTTTCCTTATGCAGACTTTCGTTCCCTATAATCGGTTTGAAAATATCCTCTCGTCCTACCTTCGCATTGAAATCCCCTAATAGAATTTTCATATAGTATCGCGGGAGTTGGTCAAATATCCGTTCCACTTCTCCGTAAAAACTGTCATTTATATCGTCATCTTTATTTTCAGTTGGGACATGTACATTTAAAACAATAATATCACACCACCGTCCTTAAGAGTAATAAAAGAAAGTCTGTCAGTAACAAATTCAACCCGTTTAATTGCTGGTAATATACGTTTATGAATGAAAAACTCTGTTCCTAACTGGTGATTTTTATTTTCTTCCCCGCAAAAGACCGTAAAATTTCCGGAATTCACAGATCCATTTCCTTCCCGCCTAACTTCCTGAACTCCTCATCCTGTATTTCTCTAACTCACTCGTTACGTATTTTAACGCGCCTGCCCTATAAAAACTTCTAATATTCCATGTTCCAAATCTCACGTCCATTTTCTTTTGCTGAGGTCGTGTCAAACTATCAGTCCTTGTCCGAGACTTTTGTGAATATTTCTGAACAAGTGCTTTTTTTTTTTTTTTTTTTTTTTTACAGGTTGAGGTTGTTAGCCTTCCCCAAATCCCCAAGCTGGAGGACCACTCCTAGTCGGCTGTCCGCGACTGCTTATTCAGTACATTCACAGCTAACCTCTATATCTAGTGGCCTTCTCCTCGATCCGCAACCTGAGGACGCGCCATGCCGTGGTGACAGGAACCCACGTTACACGGGGTATTTGCCATCAGTAGAAATATTGTCAGATGACAAATCATCACACTTATCGCCAAGACTATGTATTCAGTTATCTTTGTCACCTTTCATCTTCAGACTCATTGCCGTGCATTACTCCGAGTCAGGAAATGTGATTTAAACAACAAAAATTAAATAATGATGCATAATTTATGTTTCAGATAGTACGTTTTAATTCATAACATTCTCATTAACAGTCTATTGATAATCTATTTGATAGTGAGTTAAGATTGTATGCAGCCTTCATCTGGCACTTGCGCACTGTGCTGACGAACTTTCATATGATCATTCGCCATATCTATAAGTTGCCAATCATTCTTGTAAAACGGCCACTTGTGTGGCCGTTTGACAGAAAAATTTACAGAGGCATGTTTCTGATTGTGACACCCACACCACTTATTGCCACCAGACATTGTCATGATCTACTACAACAATCACAGGTTACACGCACAGACACATGCTTTGAGCATTTACATGTCTGAAATTGTGTTTCAGAACATGATACTGCGAAAGAAAAAAATATGGCAATTTCTGACATCTTTTATGACAGTACTCTTTCCTTGACTGCTTCGGTTGTCTGACGCACAGATAAAAATCTCTAGCCACACTGGTTGTCAGCCACGTCTCTCCCCAACGGTTCGAGTACACAACCACAGATGTCTCTTCGTTCGATTAGAATTTTACTGCTTGGCCGTTTTTACAAGAGTGGCCATATTACAGGGTTTGACTCTAGGTACTTTTAAAATTTCTTTTTCTTTTTAATTTTCCACTTTTACGTTAATCCAGTAGCTTTGTATCTAAACTAAAAGTAGAATAGTAAAACTAAATTCTTATAAAATGCACCGCCATAAAAAAAAATTTGTGAACATTTTTATGTGTCTACGCGTACGGAATTATATGTGAACATACACACAGTTACTCTATTAAAACCGTTAGCTGTTGAGAAGTTTCTGGTCTAGGTCATTGTTTAAGGTTCCTCTCAGTACCAAGCTATGTAAGAGATGGATCCAAAACACAGTAATGTGTTCAAATTTTAAAGTCATCCCACCCGGAATCACATGCACCAAAGACGCGCACGTACTAGGCACTATAACAGTGGGAGGGCTTCCCATATCGAATTATGTATAAATATCTTTCTCTTTGCTTTCTGGAAATCGTTTTAAAAGGCGAATAATTGGTACTATCTACATTATGTCGCATACATTATCCTTTGTCCTTAAGTCATTCACTAACATTTTAAAAAATTGAGGTTGAGCTTAGCGAAAAGTCTTAAATGAGAACTAAATGTGGAAGAACCTGATTTGAGAATGCCAAGATAAATTTTATAGCGTAATTTTATAGTACACTAAAACTATAAAATGTTGTTTGCTTTATTCTTACAAGGTACATTCGCGAAGTGTACTCTCGGGATTTGTGTAAAATTGATTCAAAAGCAAAGTTCTCCGTGGCCCAATATGTATTGTACTAATTTTAGCGGCCCATACCGGTAATGTGCATATTTAGGGACCTTCATATATCCAAAATTCGATCATACACTACTATAATGCTCAGACACAAAATTGCTTTTAGTTTATTTCGATGTAACTAGACATAAATGTGGACATATGCAAAACAAATTGGATCAAGTACTGCTCCTCTGACACATGTTACCCACTCCGGCCACCATCTTGGATCCTCCATATTGGATTCAACTTTGGGTTTTTAAATGTTTATACAGAGTTGCAACTGATGCATCAAATTCGTGTACAATTTTCTCGGAAATTCACTGCTGTAGTGAGTTTTACCGTCTCTTGTACCGTTTATAAGGTATTACATGTTAAATGTCAGGCACTTTACGAGTACTGGACCAAAAGAAAGTTGTGCAGGGCCCCATGTGTATATGTAATCTTTTACGTGATTTATCGTAGATGAAATATTCTCTGAACGTACATACATACAAGCACACACAGACATCAATACGGAAATGGTAGGTCATCACTCAAAGCTGGTCATATCTGAATTTGCATTAGATATTTTGACCGTAATGCAATACTTCCTTGTTATAGTTCCTTGTTAACGAAAGTAATAACAATCACTCACAGAAATGTAATAAGATTGATATCAATGTTGTAAAGATTTTGTTTATACCTACAGTACTTTTCCAGTTAGAAATTCTTTGATTTGTGAACATCAAAAACGTAAGCGTAACTGATATTACTCTGCAATATCTATTCGTGAAGTGTCTGGAGGGATTGGACATGAAATACCTTCGAAACAGTACAAGCTACGGTAAAATTCACTTCACCAGTGAATTTCCGAGAAAATTGCACATGAATTTGATGTATCACTTGTACCTATTCTCATTTGAGAAAACGAAAGTTTAATCCAATATGGCGAATCCAAGACGGCAGTCGGGATGGGTAACATGTGTTAGAGAAGCAGACTTGATCCAATTTGTTTTGCATATGCCCACATTTATGTCTAGTTACATATAAAGAACCTAAAAGTAATTTTGTGTCCGAGCATTATAGTAGTGTATGATTGAATTTCGGATATATGAAGGTCCATAAATATGCAAATTACCGGCATGGGCCGTTAAAATTATTACAACACACATTGGACCGAAGAGAACTTTGCTTTCGGACCAATTTTACACGAATCCCGAGGGGACACTTCACGAATGTACCTTGTGAGACTCTGTTAGTCATATAATTTAGCCATAGTTTTAGAGAAGAGTTTAGCCATTTTCCACTATATTCTTCTGTGCTTCATTTAGCCACTCTCTGAATACTCTTGTTACCAACGCAGTACTGAATTAGAGCATTTATAATATTCAATAGTATGAAAGAAAAGACTGCTGACTATGTGTTATTTGTCCTACGTAAATAGACTTTCATTCTTTAACGTATTTTCGCTCACTGTAGTGAATGACAATTTTGGATACAAGTTCATTTGTAAACAATCATTCGGAAAGAAGGAAAGGAAAGAAAAGAACGAAAAGATCACTAAGTCGTTTCTAACCAACTAAAAACTAAAGTTGTTACGTATTAGGTAGCCTAAGTAAGTATGACAAACACCTGTTACATTTAATTACAAATGCTAATAAATTCTATTCTCGTAATTTGAAGTTCCTTTTTGAATAGGGAGAAGAAGAAAAAAATAAAAGCTAAAAAAGGGTGTGACGGTTAAGACTTCCTTGCAATTATCACGCTGAAAGAACCATATATATATATATATATATATATATATTAGGCACTTTAGAAAAGTACATGCACACACTTTGTCAAAGACAAAAACGTAGCAAAAAAAAAAAAAAAAAAAAAAAAACTTCTACAGCAAAATTTGATTTATGAAGCATGTCGCTAGATTAATATACATTTGTTATCCGACGAGAACAAGAAAAATAATTGTTTAAGGGTTAATTCGTCGTTTTCAGTAAACTATAAATGTTGTTATGCTTGTGGCTTACAAGCAATAGACATAACTAGGAGCCTCAATTTTTAAAATGTTATTTTGTGATAAAAATCGATGTTATTTTCTGTATGAATCGATATGCTTAAAGATATCGATGTTAGTATTTATCAAAAACTAAAATGACAAGACTTTTAGCGCGGCAGGGGTAAGATATATTCAAACTGTTACTAAACTTCAAGACTCTTTGTCTACTTCGGCACACTATTATCTGTAACAAGAATCATTTTTCCAAAAGAGTACAGATAGAAGCACCACTTTCCTACACTGAGCCCAAGGGCGCCGAATTCTCTGTAACTTTGGGCATCCCATTCAGATGTGGGTTTGTATATTCATAAAAAATACATATAAGAATAAAAAATACATATAAAAATACATATTCATAAAAATACATGGGGCCCACATGAGTCCCTCGACCCCCGGGCCCCCCAGGATCGGCGCCCTTGACTGAGCCTATGACGACCAATCATAATAGAAAAGTCAGATCCGATAATGCTATATTCATACCAAGCATTCTAGGATTTTTACTTTCAAACAGATAATATTTCTTGTTCATGATGTTATAATAAGCCTCGGTCACACGTTCCCACTTTCTTTCAAAGGAAATGAGGCCTAATCAATAGAATGTTATAATAGCTTCTTTCAAAACGCTTCAACTTTCATTGAAAGGAATATAGTCCTATTCAATGGGGTATTATAATAGTCTCGCTCAAGACGTTTGTGCTTTCCCTCAAAGGAATATCTTCCTAATCAATGGCGTTTATAATAGCCTCGCTCACAATGTTTCCATTTTCTCTGAAAGTAATGTCATCCTATCAATGGGGATTGAAATAAACTTGTTCAAAATATTTTCGCTTTCTTTCAAAGAAATGCTATCCTATTCAACGGGTTATTATAATATCCCAGCTGAAAATGTGATTACATGATCGAAATGAGACAAGAAATGTACCTTTTAAAATTAAATGCTATTGGAACCTGATATTAGAGATAACAAATATGAATGCTAATATGGCAGTTCGGATTTTAATTCAGTTTGACGTCCCACGATTATGCTCCAAGGCTAAAGAAGTCGGTGCTGATGAGATGAATGATAATGGTTGATTAACAAAAGTAGGAGAACCCCGAAGAAGCCACGCACACGGTGTTTGTCCACCACAAAGACCACTAAATTGCCCCGTTGTAGCGTAGTCGCTAACGATCTCGCCTTTGTTGCGAGCTTTCCCGGAGGGGACACTCGGTCGAACATCTTTTTCAGCCCAGCTATCCTGACCCGAGATGGTACCTAACAGAATAGTCCCAGACTGCTTCTTGTCCAATTCCCCGTGCAGTGTGATCGCCAAGGGACGTCATCCCTCATATGTTGTGACGGGTTTAACATGGCCATAGATGCGGAAAGCTCAGATCTAATTCCTAATCCTAATACTAAACAAAACCCACTAGGTGATGGTTGGGATCAAACCAAGAACCCCACGTACCAGAAATGAGCTCTCTACCACGGAGCCGCCGCGGCCCCTGTTTGGAAGAAATTAGACATTAATATTATTATTTTAAAATTTCAATCCTTAAAAACTAAAGAACGTGAAACTATACTAAGAAACGGATGTTATTCAAAATCCAAACTATTCCATTTGCGATAGGTGCAGGAAATAAATATTTTAAATAAAATATTAAAAATTTAGGAACCGAAAAAAATCCTAAACCTCTGTCTGTAAAAATAAATTTGACTTGAACAAACCTGTTTTAGTAATTTTTTTCTCAAAACGGTACTTACTTGCAGCATATACCTCGTAGTTTTTGAAGTACGTGATTAGGAAAAAAAAAAAAACATTAAAGGTAAAAATTATGAACTATAATATGGCCGATTGGAACTGTAGTGATTAGCATTTTTAGTGTAGCTGATTCCTTTACATTTTTTCTTTTGTGTTTAACGTCCCTCGATTATGCTCAAAGGAGACAGTGATTATGATCACGAACGAAATAGTATAATGAAGAAAGTAGGAAGAAACCAGAGAACTCCGAGAAAACCCACGTACTTGGTGTTTATCTACCACAAGGTTTATTTGGCGGGAGCAAGCATCGAACCAGAAACCCCATGCACAAGAGAGGAATGTGGCGGATTAGAAAATAAATTTTAAAAAGGCAACTTTAATATGGTTCCTAATCATTATCGAAGAAAAGAGATCTAACTTCTAAAGTAACTGATCATAGATAAGAAATATGAATTACAATACAACCGATTGGAAATTTAGTGCAGATAAGAAATATAGCTTTCAAAGTAGATAATAAATGAGATTTTAATATGGTTAATTGGAACCATAATATATTAAAGATAGGAAATGCAGCTTTAAAGGATGACTGATTAGTGGTTTTAAAAAAGATAGAGAAGGTAATGAAGCCATGAAAGCGTATATAAATGAAACTGTAATGAAGATAAGAAATGACAAGTTTACTTTCTCGAGTACTCAGTATGCATTTGAGAACATGAAGAGGGTTGCAAATGAGCAACAACTGGAGGGTGTACACGGAGAGGAGGAATAAATAAAACTCTAATAAGGAGGACAGAACAAAAACCTATTGACTCAGCTCACTATAGCGGAAAAGGAGGAGCTAAAATAATCTTTTCCTACAATGACTGTGTCAATGTTTTGATTTTTTTTAAAGTGGATTAAAAAAAAATGTCATATAATTTCCTTTGTCGCCGTTAGCCAGAACGTCAACCATTGGAGAGTTAGGACGGGAAAAGGAGGTGGGGTTACTACTCTCCAATTATGAGGTTGTTAATTACCAACGCAGCCATTCCCTTATAAGAAAATCCAACGACTTGCATATATTGTATGTTGAGTGTGTGAAATGTGTTGCCTGTGTGCGAACCTGCTAATGAGGTGTATCTCTTTTTTTCTTCTTTTTTTTTACTGTCCTCCTGTACATATTAAAGGTGTAAAATTCTATTCCTCCCCGTGACGCTTACTACGGAAATGAACAGAAAGGAAATTGAAAAAGAGAGAAAAAACATTGTTGATAATTCACCTGCTCATTTAATAATGTTATTTTTTAATTTCTACTACTCCCATGCAAAAAAATATATTATATATATACTTTATAGTAAATATTAGTTACGATTCGTTAATTTTCCCTCCTTTATTTTTTACTCAGACTTTTTTTTATCGCATTACTGTTATTTATTCATCAATGATCATATTTTCCGCCTCCTATTATATTATTCCATTGTGTATTTTTTCATTCACATCTCAACGAGTTTTTTTCCTGAAAAAAAAAACATTTCTAAGTTATTTCCTTTGTTTCATGTTATATATATATATATATATATATATATATATATATATATATATATATATATATATATATATATATATATATATATAACTTCAAAATGGAGCTAGTGTTTAAATTGTCAAATGTGGTTCCATATTTCTTGTACATAATTGACTTAGTAATTAAACACTATGTATATTTTTTAAAATGAGAATGAACATCGACGACAAGTAGTGAAAGAAAAATCTACTTGGCCTATAAATTTGTTTACATTGTTTTCAATAGCAATAATATAGTTTAAATTGATGCGTTCGCAACCAACAGTTTGTCAGTATGTAGTTTGCGTGATCTCTAGTTTCGATTTCTAATAAGATTTACATGGATTGGATCAATTTAATATTCTTAAGATAAGATTGATTTGCAGGGGTGCTGTAACGATTGCAAAATCGTTACATTTTGGTTCATAGTTTCATTGTGGAAAATTACTTTTTTTGTTTTCTTTTTTTTTAAAAATAAGAAGTTTATTGTTTTGTTTTTGAAGAATTATTTTGTTATGCGTTGTTGGATTGAAATGAGAGTACTTTCATTGTAAAGAGCATGAAAAAAGCTTTAAAATGATATATATATGTTTATATGTTAGCTTGGTTATTCTTGTAATACGGCAGAGAATCAATTCTTTTTTTTTTTTTAAATTACACAACCACTTCAGTTAGCGCAGGGGTCTGGAGTGACGTATGTAATGAGTTGGGCGCTGCGCAGTAGCGAGAGTCTTGCTCCTATATATGGCATTCTGATCCGCTGCGCCTCATAACTGTATTGTAGTTTATTGAGCCAACACGGGTTGGACTCAAGTATTAGACATCATTACTTCGCGCCGAAAATTGTTCTTTTTAGAAAACGTGGTCGAGAGTTCGTTATAGCTGTGCCTCGTTTAAACTTGTGAAGTGTGTCTTAATTACAACTGTGATTCTAAAACTCAGTTCTAAATTACTAAGAGTTTCAGAAATATAAAATTAAATTGTGTCTAAATAAGTTCTGTAAAGCTAAATAAGTTTAAAAGTGAAAAAGTTACTTGTGTTTCTAGTGTGTGGAGTAGTGTTTAAGGAAGACGTATCTTGCAAGTGAATGAAATTAATAAGGTCTAAAATTCCTCTTAACAATACTTCCGTGTTAAACCCTTTTAAAGGCTTAAAACTACGTTAAATTCCTAACGCTGTTTTGTGAGAGACGGAACACGTGTGTTACGTCATCGAGTCTAGTGCATTTCTTGCTTTCGTTGTGCCACAGAAGGTCGAGTAAGAAATTTAACTGGGTAACTTTAAATGGGGGAAGAAAAATAAAACGTTAAATCAAGTATTATAATTCCACTTTTAAATTGCATACTCGCGTAGTAACTAATATAAGAAGGATTTCCATAACTTCTTTTCATTCATTATTAAACTTTGTCGGTAATTAATGGTAATTAAAATTCCTAATTACCTTTGGTTTCGTTCTATTAACTTTTAAAGTCTAAAACGGTCTCTAATAACGTGCTTAAAGTTTTTAAGAACTAAAGTAAAATATAAATTGGTATTTCCTGCTTTGGAAATAGGTTAACTAATTTACAGTGCTGTTAATGAAAACGTCACTAGTTACCTAATTCATTAATTAACTGCTGTTAAATGCATATATTGCTATTTTAGTTCTCTTGGAATTCTCGGCTAGGTGTCAATTGTAAATTTGAAGTAAAATGAATAATTTATATTAAATTTAGAACATGCTGTCCGACCGAATAAATTTTTATGCTTAATTATTAAATGCTGGAAATATTCGCGTGCACTGCACTGTACTGTATGGAATTGTATTGTAAGGAATAGTCTCTAAACCCAAGAGGATCTGGAGTGAGAAATGGTAACTACCTCTGCTATACTGTCACTATTATTTCCTGCTGTATTACGGTAAGTGTGAAGTAGTAATGCTAGTTAAAAGTATTGTAGTTAGTTAAATAGTTTCATAGTAGTACAGCACTGCGTACTTTCCTTAACTAAGAATTACTGAGAGAATTAAAGAGATAAATAGTTCAAAAGTTAATTTTTAAAAATTATACGAGGCTACTTCGAAAGTCACGATATCTTTTTGTTACAGTTAGATTAAATTGATTGACGTGGTTGTTACCTTGCTGTTTATGAATTATAGAATTCAATTTAGCGTTTAATATTTAATGAATTGAGAGTTTTGATTGTGTTATCCTCATTCAAAATCTATTTATTGTAAATGATCTCTGCCTTGCAAAAAGTAACTGTAGTTGTTAGAGTAAAGGTTTTTCAATTAAAATTTTGAATACCTCCTTCGAAAATAAGAACCTATTAAGAATTTAATTGTTATAACTGCTCTGAAGGATCTGAATTGCATTAAATATTTTAAATCAACACTTCTGGAATTTCATTAAATAAAATCTGTAATTCTAATCACCCACCTTCACTCAGTTTAGGTTTTAAGATTGTGTGCTGGTGTGAATGGTACTTAGTAGTAATTTATTTGCTATAATAATATCTTTTTTACAGGATTTGTCCAATCAGGTGTGGTTAAGTCACTCGGGGTCACATTTAGTTTCCTTTTTAACTATTAAGGCTAATAGATACAGGAAACATTCTGACCGCGATACCGAGAATTGTGACAAAAAAGATAAACTACGATACAGTTATATATTTTGGTTTCGGTGATTCATAAATTAGCATATAGATTAAGCCTATAGTATGGTCACCGACTATAGTAAATAGGATTACAGTAATTGTTAATATTTTCCTGATTGAAGTTAAATTTCGGAATTACTAGCGTTGATTAAAGGTTAAGGTGTGTAGGATCTTTCATTGTGGGAATCATTATCGGAATTTTGATTGGGGGATAGGATTTTTAGGTCCTAAATTAATATTAATCTCCGAGTTTGCCTTTTTGAAGTCATTGTTGGTTAAACACAGTTCAGTTGATGATTGCAAATATATTTTTGATAAAAATTGGGTTTGCTAATATAGAGTTTGAATTTTTAAGAGAATTTAGTTGGAAATTAGTAAAAATTATCAGTGTTAGCTGTTTTCTAAAAACAGTTTGAAGTTTTCATAGCTCCATTACTAAAAACACGAGTGACTTGCAACTACACAAGCTGTCAGCTGTGGATGCTTTCTATTTACTTTTGTTGTTAAATAAAGTGAATTTTAATAAATTTTGTCAACCTTTATTTGTACTGGCTTGCGTGCTAGAGATTGAATGAATGAGTTTCATTGTAGAAGTAGTTGTAGTGTAGCTAAATTGGAGTATTTATATATTGTCATAATTGAATTTATTTTTCTGTTACTACTTCCTTATTTAATTTGTACTGTGTGTTTAATTTACATTTTGTTTATTTATTGTGGTTTAAACATGGAATTAGACAATCGATCTGTTCTTTCAAATGCTACTTCAGTTAATATTGAAGACCCTATGATAGAAGTAGTTGAAGTATCTGACATGTCGACTCAGTTTCTACAGGAGAATATAGTAGCGCCACCTAGGTTCGAAAATGATATTGTTTACCAACTAAGCGATGAATTGAATAGACTGAAAATAGAAAATGGGGGTAATAGTAAAGGCGCAAACAGGTGTTTTGCAGGATTAGGTGCTTCTAGTAAATTACCACAAAATTCTGAACAGTTTAATCGAGCTGTCGGTTCTCATCGCTATGCGAATAGAAATTTTACAGTACAACCTAACTTTATTGATAAATATCTTAGTCATAGAAGCGAACATGCGTCAAGGTTAGAGCCTGGTAGGTCGTTTGAAGTTAGTCATCAAGAACCATTTGTTGAAGGTCATGAATTAGGTAATCCAAATATACCAGTGGTGTTTAGTGGTTTAGGAGTAAATGATCATTGTCACATGCCAGATCAGAATCAACATTTAAATAAGAAGGAAATAAAATTTGATAATTTAAGTCAGGAAAGTCAGGGAAATGATAGAAAATTTATTGTTCCGCCTCCTCCCTTGTATTATAAGGGTGCTATCCCTAAGGTAAGAGACGTTAGGTCTCAAATGAAGCCTAGTGGTCACAATATTTGTAAAAACGACTCTGAAATAGAAACCGAAGTAAAACAAAGGGTACTTAACCAACAAAATTCAGGGAACCTTGAACAACCGCCTCAGTATGTAGATAGAGTGGGAGCTCAAGTGTTTGATGGTATTCATAATACGTATGGACATAGTCGAGAATCAGTAAGGTCTCAATATTGTGAACCTCCTAGAGCTTTTACGCCTTTAAACGCATACAGTATTCCTGAGAGAATTCCGGTAGCAACAAACTGTGAGGATAATTGGAAATCTTTTGATCCTTTAATAGATAAGTATGTTTTCAATAAGATTAGTATTCTTATTGACACTAAACTTGGTTCTTTGAAAAAGATTGATGGTAATGACAGTTTTCAAGTATTTGAATTGATGTTTATTTTAAACGATCTTGTTTTAAATTACAACTTCCCTTTAAGAATGATTTTGTATGCAGTTTCTGTTAAAACTTCAGGGTTGTTGTATACAGAAATAATGAATAGTCTTACATTAAATAAAACTTGGCCCGAATTAAGGATGACTTTGTTGAATAAATTTATTTCTTTAAATGTTAGGGGATATTTAATAGGAGTTAAAGTATATAGGCCAATGAAACCTAGTGAACATGTGATGGAATTTATAGATAACGTGTATAATTCAGCCAAGGTCTTAAATGTAGGGTCAAGCGAGTTTGAAATCTTGGAAATTATCATTCATGGTTTGAATCCTGTGTATAGGTATAAATGTTTTTCAGATAGGATTCCACGAAACCTTACTGAAATGAAAAATATAATTGAGCAACTTGATTTGTACAAAAGATCAAAAAGGGAATACTTAGAAATTAATTCATCTAAAAACAGAAACTTAAAAACTTGTTTTGTTGCAAATGAAGATCAGGAGGTATGGGTGGCCAGTAGTGGTCCATCAACTAAGAATGCTTATAAAGGCAATAGATTTAAGCCTAATTATCCTTATGGAGGGAATAGGTTTAAGAATACCATTAATTATAGATCTAATAATGATTCTAAAAAAGTTTCTGAAAATAATTTTTCAAAAAATGTCAATAAGAAAAACTTGGAATTTGAACAGGGTAAGACATGTGTAAGTGGTAATAATGTGAGATTGTACTCAGGTAAGTCTAACCAACTCAGTCTCAACACAGGAAGTCCTGGGAAATCCATAAATGACAGAAAGAGTGTAAAAGCATCTCCTACGTACAGAGTGCCTTCTAGTGGAGATAATTGTTCTGCAACCTTTGTGATTGGGTCCATTAGTGATAAGAGACTTCCTCTTTGTATTGACAGCGGAAGTTCGGTGAATTTAGCATCGTCGACTCTAATTAATCAAATTAGTCATCTGATTAAGAGACAACGATCGATTCCGTCGATGAAAATGAATTCAATGATGTGTTCTAATGTGACAGAACCAAGAGAAGTCACTGTGGACTTGAACTTAGGTGGATTCAGATTTGAAGTGGACTTCGTAGTGATAGCTTCATTACCCTGTGATGCGATCTTGGGTACTCCGTTTTTGCGTTCAACTGGTGCCATGCTTGACGTACTTGGGAACAAACTTTATTTTCGAAACCAAAGAAGATACATTCCTCTGAGATCAATGGAGACTTTAAAGAATTTCTTTGAAGTAGATGCCATCCATGGTTCGAGCGGCTTGAAGGATGAGGGTCTGAAGCCTGTTTGTATTTATCTACATGGATTCCGTCGTCGAAACAACTTCATCACTTCAGTTCCTTCAGTGGTGTCTGATTCTAGGGAGATTGGAATTCAGTGTGAACCAGTTCCTAACTTGGACTATCCGGAATCTGAAGATACAATAGTTAACAGTATTCCAACATCAGTTTCTGGTCTAGTGGATCAACTTGGACGTGTCAATGGAGCTCGAGATCATACTAGAAAGAACCAGATATCTAAAATCGTCTTAGCGACTGGTGAAGTGTACGCCGACAAGGATGGAGTGTTAGAACTGGTAGATTCAGGTGAAACCAAGAATACTAACGAATGGAGTGAATCCTTTGAAGAAGAATTTAGTGAAAGATTTAAGAAGTTAAAACAACAACTTGGACTGGAATCTTCGAGTGACATAATAGTTTGTGAGAAACCACCACTTGAAGAAACTGAAATTAACTTGGATAACAAAGAACTTCATGAACCTGAGGATGAATCTCCTATTGGTAGTTCTTCGGAAGATGATAGTGATTATTGGATTGATCCAGATATAGAGTCATTTGTGCGATCTCTCAAACAGGATTTTCCTGATGTTGTGAGTGAGAAGGTGGGCTGCCTCAAAGATTTTAAATGTAAATTGTACCTTCGGGAACAAAAATATTTTCGAGAAAAACCTTTTCCCATACCCAGGGAAAAGAGACAGATTTTTGAGAATGTTATTAAAGAATTAGTTGAACAAGATGTGTTAGTTGAAACAGATCATTCAAATTTTGGTAGCACATGTTTCATTGTGAAAAACCGAGATGGTTCATATCGATTAGTTGCCAACTTTGTAAAATTGAATAGTATGTTGTCAGATTATGTTTTTCCGACACCTCACATGGAAGAATGTTTAAGTAACCTATCTGGGTGCCCCTATATATCATTGTGTGACCTAAAGAAGGCTTATTTTCAGCTGGAGCTTGATGAAGCGAGTCGAGATTTAACTACGATAGTCACTCCGATTGGTACCTTCCAATATAAGAAGCTCCCAGCTGGAATTAAGGTTGGAAGTAGTGTTTTATCTAAATGTATGAAAGATGTACTTGGTGACCTTGAACCGTATGGTGTTCATGTATACTTTGATGACATTTTAATCGCAAATAGGGATAAGGAGTCACATAAAAAGGCGATTAGAATGGTGTTAAATAGGTTTAGAGAATATGGTTTGACTATATCTCCTGATAAGAGTTTTTTCTTTAAAAAACGGATTAAATATTTAGGTTTTATAGTCGATGGGGATAATATCACCATGGATCCTAAACGAGTTGAGTCTATTCTTAGTCTTCCACCTCCTAAGACCAGAAAGGCTGTGCAGCGATTCTGTGGAGTAGTTAATTTTTATTCAAGGTTTATACCAGGATTTCAAGAAATTATAGGTCCTATATCTGAGTTAAGATCTATTAAAAAGAAGTTTGAGTGGGGGGAAGCCCAAAATAACGCCTTTTTAGAAATAAAAAGAATTTTCTCAGAAGAGCTTATTCTAAAAACACCTGATCTTTCAAAGAGATTCGTAGTTCACGTCGATGGGTCCTCGCGAGGCTTAGGAGGCGTGATTTCACAGAAAAATGATAAAGGTGACTTAATTCCTGTGGGTTTCTTTTCGAAGAAACTAAGTGAGGCCGACCGGCATAGATCAATCTACGAGATTGAATTTTTAAGTCTAGTTAAAACTATAGTAAGATTCAAACATTTTTTGTTTAATGAGTTTGATTTGTATACTGATAACAAGGCCTTAAGCTGGATAATTAATAACTCTAAAAGACTATTAAAGTACGGCTCACTTATAGAACAACTTTCTCAGTTCTCATTTAAAATCCACCATTTAAAAACTAATGAGAATAAAGTAGCAGATTTCCTTTCTAGGCAGTATGATATGTTTAATTTTGACAATAGTGTTAAAGTCAAAGAAGGTAATGATAAATCATATTTAGTTTTGACAAATCTTTGGAAATTACCTTTTCTAAGTGAACCATTGATCGAATTACAACGTAAAGATCCTGAAATAAATGAGTTAATCGGTAAGGTAGAAGGTGGTGAAAATAGTAATGAGTATCAAATCAAACATGGGTTTTTGTTAAAAAAGACTAGAGCAAAGAACAATGAGTGGAAAATCGTTGTTCCAAAAGATCTTAGAAGAAGTCTGGTCGAATACTACCATTTAGAATATCTTACAGGTGGTCATTCTGGAATATATAAAACCTTACGTAAAATTATGAAGAGATTTACATTTGATGGTTTAGTAGAGTACGTAAAGGAATTTGTTAGGTCTTGTCCAGAATGTCAAAAGGCTAAGCCTTTAAACACTAAGAAATATGGTAGACTAGGGTCTCATGTAACTCGCAGGATAAACTCAAACTGGATGATTGATACTGTAGGGCCTCTACCTTCTTCTGAAGGGTACACTTATCTTCTAATAGCAGTAGATAATTGTTCTAGATATTGTATGCTTGAAAAACTAAGGAGATTATCTTCTAAAATAATTTGTGACAAATTGTATGATTTGTTCTCCCGTTACGGTTTTGTAGAATCAATATCTAGTGATAACGCCTCAGTATTTACATCTGAGTATTTTCAGGGATTTGTGTATAGTTTGGGTATTAAGCATATAAAACTGAGTCCTTACCATCCGGAGGCAAATATTGCTGAAAGGTTTATAAAAACTCTGAAATACTCCTTGAAATCTTATTTTGCTGAAAGACAAAACAAATGGAGTAAGGTTATTCGTGAGTTACAGTTTAATCTTAATTTGTGTGAGCATGAAGGATTAAAAGCTGTACCTTCAGAATTATTTTTTGGTAGAGAGTTAAATAGTCCATTAGAGATCAAATGGAAAGTTATGGATGCTGATCTTAAAGGTCTGAATAGTCAAGATCTTTGGAAAAATGCAATGGATAACATGGTAAAATCTTGGGAAAAACGTCGTAAATTATTTGAAGGTAAACGAAAGGATGTAAATTTGGTAGTAGATGATCTTGTGTTAGTTAAAAACCACGAAAAATCATCTCTGAAGGATAAAGTAACTAAGAGTTTAACGTATCATTGGATTGGTCCATTCAAAATTGTGAAATTCTTAACTTACAACTCCGTGTTATTAGAAGATGTAAACAATGCTAATAATACTAAAAGAGCTCATGTAAGTGATATTAAAAAATACTTTGAGAGAAGGAATGGAGCAAACACCAACTGAACAAATGAAAATGAGAATCCTACACATGTAGAGTTAAACTAGAAGAAATTAAACTTTCATTAGTGATGTAAGGTTAGAATAAGAAAATTTAGATTTAAGTTAGGTTTAGAAGTAGGTTAAGGTAGGAATTAAGATGTCATGTAGATTTAAGATATGATCATAATCGTTTCACGTTCATTTTTTCATGTTCATTAAAAATTTCATTTGTGAAACATGCATTAGGGTAGATTTATATCATTTATAGTGTAGTTAATAGTTGAAATGTATAACATCTGAATAATATTATCTACATGTGAAAGGAAAAATGTCGAAGATCTTATTCTCATTTTGAAAATAAATCCTTTATTACTTTACAGGGCTAACATCTAGTTATTGCCTGAATTTAACATTTCTATTTATATTTGTAGATTGCCTTTTGTTTTCCTTACATTGATGTATTTTTATGGAGACATGTTAAGATGGTCAACGCATCCTGTAGAATGGTTTATGGTCTCGAATGGAACCAAAGCTGTAACCTTGGAAGTTTGGAAATCTCTTATCTGGCTGGCTGTTCTTAAACCCAGAAATGGAAAAATGGTCTACATTTGAGTGGAATGTTGCATCAAACTGGAATGGAAATCTACAGAAATGACAAATTCCGAATGGACTTTTGAGAAATATAGTTAAAGGAATGATATAAAATGTGAAAATAATGGAAGTTTAAAATGGAATTGTATATTGTATATAAAATTATTTTTTCCTTAAAATTTTATATTTAACAAGGAGGTGGTGTTTGTAACGATTGCAAAATCGTTACATTTTGGTTCATAGTTTCATTGTGGAAAATTACTTTTTTTGTTTTCTTTTTTTTTAAAAATAAGAAGTTTATTGTTTTGTTTTTGAAGAATTATTTTGTTATGCGTTGTTGGATTGAAATGAGAGTACTTTCATTGTAAAGAGCATGAAAAAAGCTTTAAAATGATATATATATGTTTATATGTTAGCTTGGTTATTCTTGTAATACGGCAGAGAATCAATTCTTTTTTTTTTTTTTAAATTACACAACCACTTCAGTTAGCGCAGGGGTCTGGAGTGACGTATGTAATGAGTTGGGCGCTGCGCAGTAGCGAGAGTCTTGCTCCTATATATGGCATTCTGATCCGCTGCGCCTCATAACTGTATTGTAGTTTATTGAGCCAACACGGGTTGGACTCAAGTATTAGACATCATTACTTCGCGCCGAAAATTGTTCTTTTTAGAAAACGTGGTCGAGAGTTCGTTATAGCTGTGCCTCGTTTAAACTTGTGAAGTGTGTCTTAATTACAACTGTGATTCTAAAACTCAGTTCTAAATTACTAAGAGTTTCAGAAATATAAAATTAAATTGTGTCTAAATAAGTTCTGTAAAGCTAAATAAGTTTAAAAGTGAAAAAGTTACTTGTGTTTCTAGTGTGTGGAGTAGTGTTTAAGGAAGACGTATCTTGCAAGTGAATGAAATTAATAAGGTCTAAAATTCCTCTTAACAATACTTCCGTGTTAAACCCTTTTAAAGGCTTAAAACTACGTTAAATTCCTAACGCTGTTTTGTGAGAGACGGAACACGTGTGTTACGTCATCGAGTCTAGTGCATTTCTTGCTTTCGTTGTGCCACAGAAGGTCGAGTAAGAAATTTAACTGGGTAACTTTAAATGGGGGAAGAAAAATAAAACGTTAAATCAAGTATTATAATTCCACTTTTAAATTGCATACTCGCGTAGTAACTAATATAAGAAGGATTTCCATAACTTCTTTTCATTCATTATTAAACTTTGTCGGTAATTAATGGTAATTAAAATTCCTAATTACCTTTGGTTTCGTTCTATTAACTTTTAAAGTCTAAAACGGTCTCTAATAACGTGCTTAAAGTTTTTAAGAACTAAAGTAAAATATAAATTGGTATTTCCTGCTTTGGAAATAGGTTAACTAATTTACAGTGCTGTTAATGAAAACGTCACTAGTTACCTAATTCATTAATTAACTGCTGTTAAATGCATATATTGCTATTTTAGTTCTCTTGGAATTCTCGGCTAGGTGTCAATTGTAAATTTGAAGTAAAATGAATAATTTATATTAAATTTAGAACATGCTGTCCGACCGAATAAATTTTTATGCTTAATTATTAAATGCTGGAAATATTCGCGTGCACTGCACTGTACTGTATGGAATTGTATTGTAAGGAATAGTCTCTAAACCCAAGAGGATCTGGAGTGAGAAATGGTAACTACCTCTGCTATACTGTCACTATTATTTCCTGCTGTATTACGGTAAGTGTGAAGTAGTAATGCTAGTTAAAAGTATTGTAGTTAGTTAAATAGTTTCATAGTAGTACAGCACTGCGTACTTTCCTTAACTAAGAATTACTGAGAGAATTAAAGAGATAAATAGTTCAAAAGTTAATTTTTAAAAATTATACGAGGCTACTTCGAAAGTCACGATATCTTTTTGTTACAGTTAGATTAAATTGATTGACGTGGTTGTTACCTTGCTGTTTATGAATTATAGAATTCAATTTAGCGTTTAATATTTAATGAATTGAGAGTTTTGATTGTGTTATCCTCATTCAAAATCTATTTATTGTAAATGATCTCTGCCTTGCAAAAAGTAACTGTAGTTGTTAGAGTAAAGGTTTTTCAATTAAAATTTTGAATACCTCCTTCGAAAATAAGAACCTATTAAGAATTTAATTGTTATAACTGCTCTGAAGGATCTGAATTGCATTAAATATTTTAAATCAACACTTCTGGAATTTCATTAAATAAAATCTGTAATTCTAATCACCCACCTTCACTCAGTTTAGGTTTTAAGATTGTGTGCTGGTGTGAATGGTACTTAGTAGTAATTTATTTGCTATAATAATATCTTTTTTACAGGATTTGTCCAATCAGGTGTGGTTAAGTCACTCGGGGTCACATTTAGTTTCCTTTTTAACTATTAAGGCTAATAGATACAGGAAACATTCTGACCGCGATACCGAGAATTGTGACAGTGCACCGACGGGGAATCCACCGGGTCCAAATTCCCCGCAAAACTTCCTAACTCAACATACATTTGTACACTTTCTTAATAAAACTATATTTGTTTAACGGGAAAATGATTGATGTAACATGAACATTTAATTTTACACTTCATCTGTATTCTTTCTCTTATAAATATAACCTATAAATTGTTCGGTGTAAGCTCTAAACTGCGATAAACAAAGCCACGTAAAACTAAATCTCGATTATTTGCTGTTGACCTACCGACACTTGTACTCCTCCGCAAAATAGTTCATATGATATTATGATTACTTTTACTATGAAGCTTCATATAAAACTGCTACATTATTATAAATGACAAAAATATAATACGGATTATCTAATAATACTGCAATCGAGTGTGGCTAATGAAACAATAGAAATAAACACTAAGCATGCGCAGTAATTATGGCGCCAATTTAACTGTGGAGGCGTGCTCTGCTTTTAAAGTCTGAAAGATGACTGGCATGAATCCCGGTTCCGCGAGTGTTGTGGTGAAACACCAACAAGGCAAACCTTTACTCACTAAGCAACAATTGTTTACGACCAAAATTCAAATACTTTCTTTTTTAATCTTTCGAGTTTCTTTTCTTTCTTTTCTGCTGCTGCTGTAAGTATCTGGACAACACGAGACAGTATTGTCAAAATGCACGTGCATAATTTGCTCCTCCCCGTGGGGAGTGGGAGTGATACATCACTAGCCAATCGTATTTGTGACAAGCGGAAGGATACAAATATTTTGTTTATCGGAGTTTAGAACTTACGCTGAACAATGTATAGTTACATGATTTTTCCCCCTGAAAATATAGTTGGAAGTACTTTACAATTACTTTTCGTGTTTTCGTGTACAGAATAATACCCGTTCAATACTATATAAACGTAGTGGCTTGTAATATTATACTCCTTCTTCTCAAAGCTTGGATTCTTTCCAACAAAAAATTCTGAGTGCGCTCCTCTTCGTTTATTACTATAAATATAGTCTCATAAACAACAGTAGTTCAGCCAAATCTTATACTGAAACCCTATTTTAGCGTTACATGATTTATACAGTGGAACCTGGATAATTCGAACTTCTGTAACTCGAAAACTTCTTTATTTCGAATTTTTCTCTTGGTCCCTAGAATTTTATATACAAACAATGCTTTAAAAAATCATGGTTAATTCGAATTATAATCTGGATAATTCGAAGTTTCTGCCGTGTAAATCTAAAAGGAGGTCAAGTCATCGGGTCGGATTTTCCAAGAAACGGATGAAGATACGTACTGTAGCAGTGTACGAGACCAACCGTAGAAGATACGTACGAGACCAACCCCGAACAATCAGTTCCGAGTGCGGCCGAGGCAGCGAAGCACATCATGCAACTCAGACGGTTTTTGGAAAGCAAAAATGAGGTAAGTGATGAACTAGTCCGTTCCTTGAATTTGTTAGATTCGTTTGTGATGACGGAGAGACTAAATTCTAGGAAACAAGCAAAGATCTCAGCATTTTTGAAAAATGTTGATTTTTTTTGAGTCTCATGACAGTTATTTGTCTATTAATACAGTAATATTATTTTCTGTTTTTATGATTTTTTCAATGTTCATGCATAATACAGTGCTAGTGTATGTACGTACTTATTACGGTACAGTATTTTACTTCATATTGTATTAACCTATGTTTTTTCTAGTTTTACAATGAGTGTATGGTTCTTAAAACACTTATTATTAGCTCCAATAATGGTCTTTATGTTAAAACCTGAAGTTTGATTGTTTATTTCAACCATTTACAAAAAAACTTTTCGAATTCGAATTTTTGTATAATTCGAATTTTTCTACTGGTCCCTTGAGGTTCGAATTATCCAGGTTCCACTGTAGTATAAAAGCTATAAAATGATAAAGCGATTGTACAAATGTAATGAACAGCATTTATCAAAGTTTAAAGTTGCACAAGTTACTATATAATTTACAAGTATACTGTACAAGTAACTATGCAAGTTACTATATTAAGAAAGTATACAAATGTATGAGTTAGGAAGTTTTGGGGGGAGTTTACTCCCCGTGGGTACGCCCCTGCAAATGGATCTTATTTTAACTATATATACTCCAATGTTAAATATGACTTAGATATTGTTATATCAACCCTTCCTGGACCTCTCGTGACGCAGAAGGATTCTGATCCTTCTAGATGAAATTAGGCAAATATATGTATATATATGAGTGATCATTTATGTATGTTTCTCTTTACATTTTGTACAACAATTTGTTAGTTCTGTATCGCACTTTAAGCAGCACAGAAAATATTATTATTATTATTATTATTATTATTATTATTATTATTATTATTATTATTATTATTATTATTTACCGGCTAGCCAAAGTGGCTAGCAAACTTTAAAAAGGTTACGCCCTCTGTGAGGTGAGTGAGGGAAAGGCCTTTAGATGCAGAGGACAATGGGTGGTCTATGTGCTTTATTGAACTTACTAATATCGAATGTTACACTAAATAACAAGACAACAAACTGAAAATAACAAAATTGGATGTAAGCAACTTTGATCCTTGCCATTATGAAAGGAATGAAACATATATACATATATAGTAAGTGTTAACTATAATAAATTATTAATGTAAATGGTAATATTCAATAACGATTACAAGAAAAGGAAATGAAAATGTAATAGAAATTTGAGAAGCTTATAATGAGGATGAAGAATGAGGCGAGGTGCGAAGGACAGGACAACACGTGGGTTTTGTTAATCAGACAAATGAAATTATCTTCTGCCTAGGGGCAGCTATTATTATTATTAAGAGCGTCGATTATCCGAAGTAATTGGGGGACATGGGTGTTCGGAAAACTGGTTTGTTCGGATAATCGAACTGTACTGTACTGTACTGTACTTCTACAGCCACTGCCAAACAGACAGAAGTGTGTTGATTGTTGAAACACAGCGACTGGCGGCTTGGCCGGTCAGCAGCGCCTTATGAAGGCCCCATTAGAAGCAATGTTCCGCCAGCGGTGGCTCAGTGCGGCGACTACTGTGGGAAACTTGGTTTGGGAGTGAGGGGGATGATGGACGGTAGGGTGGGAGAGTAACAGGTGCGAGCGAGTACACAGTTCGGTTAAGCGGTCGTTCGGTTGACCGACGTTCGGATAATCGACGCTCTACTGTATTATTATTATTATTATTATTATTATTATTATTATTATTATTATTATTATTATTATTATTATTATTATTATTTACATATTTATTTTACTGTATTGTATGGATGTGAGAAAGGAAAGAATTTCCTATCGCAAGCAACTGTGGTAGAAGGAAACAAAGCAGAGAAATAGTAATGTCAGTTGTAATGTTCTAATTCTCATTTTATAGACTGTCTAAGCTGGTAGCTGGATGTGCATATAGATGTGTCATTTCTGAAGTCTTCATTAGACCTTGAAACAAGTATGAAAAGATAGAATGGCAGAGAAAAGGGAATTACTGAAGCTTCGTGTTTTTCATTGTGTCATTGTTTCCAAAAAGTAAGCTGTAGTCAGTAGTGCCCACCCCCCTCATGTCCATGACGCACCCGCCTCAATTGTCTATCCGCAGGTGTTCTTCCATGAAAAAAAAAACTTTTCGATTAATTTTTACACCCCTCAAACATATTTATATAGATGTTTAACCCCTCCCAAATATTTCAATGACGCAGTTTGCGTCATAGCCCCCTTTGTGGGCACCCCTGCTGTAGTCTTTCATCTGGAAAGCTAATTGAGGCACTCTATTTAAGATGGAATATAATGTCAAAATGCATACGAGGTCGATTCTATGACCATCTTCCGTAATATGACGTGAAATCCATCGTGGATTTTCTGTTATTTAAAACCTAATAGACACCTAAAGGAGAACTTTGGGTTTTCCGATGGGACTATTTCACTGAACTGTAGCTAAATGTTTCTTGTTGCAAAATAGCTCTTTTTTTTTTTTTTTTTTTTGTAATATACTGTATTACTGGTCATAAATGCATTACGTTTTGGATTCTAATTTTTCTTTTTTTCCTTTACATAGCATTTCTTTGATTTTGTGTAGCAAAAAAAAAAAAAAAATGCAATACCACGTTAAAGAAACGCCAGAAACAACCTTTGGAAGTTACGAAATTGTCAGATAGAGCATGCAGTATCAGCAATCCAGGGGTGCAACCAGAAATTTTCGTTGGAACGGGTCAATTCTTTGGGGGGGGGGGGTCAATACTACAAGCCACTATGTCTATTTAATATTGAACGGGTATTATTCTGCACCTGTAAAGACGATAAGTAACTGTAAAATACTTTCTTCTATATTTTGAGGGGAAAAATGATAGAACTAAATTGTTCTTTTATGAGAAAGGATACAGATGAAGTATAAAATCAAATTTTCATGCTACATCAAACATTTCCTAAATAAAGTTTTATTGAGAAAGTGTACAAATGTATATTGAGCTAGGAAGTTTTTATGGGGGGGGCGGACCCGGTGAATCCCCCATGAGAGTACACAGAGAAAAATCCGTTGTCCAAATATACGGTATCCTCCTGCTTACTATAGAAATCAGTACGGAGCATACATTATCCGTATGCTACATAGGCACTGCCCTTAGATGTTACATCATGCCGTTGCAGGATGTCTGACATCTAATAGTTTTCCGTATGTCACATGCATATACTTATGTTACCTCCGTCAGCTATATGTTACATACGTCCATTTGTATGTGAGATCCTGACCGCCTACATTGTTTCATACGGAAAGTACATATAGATGGGACACTTATACAGAAAGTATTATAAAACATGCGTTTTCAGTTATACGTCTGCTGTACGTTAAGTCCAAAAACTACAGGAATTATGCATGTAACCTATCTTTTTAAGTACGCCACCTAGAATTTTTTTCTCAGTGTATCATTGCAGCAAGCAGATTATTTAATTAACAGAAGAGAATGAAGCTTGCTGTAAAATTATTTTATAGTTCTCGCAGTATCTACATAGTCTATAAACTTGATAATTTTCAGCAATGTTAAAAATGATATGATAAAAATAACTACAGTATTTCAATTGATTTTTATTCAATATAAACATATTGTTTATTACATTAGAAACCATGTCATCTTTTGTGTTATATTTGATTCTTTGCAATGAACATATGATGCCTAGATTATTGCAATGGCTTTTGAAAGTATTTAAAAAAATAAGCATAAGTACTGAAAAGTTAGACGTAGATATAAAACAGCTTCAATCAATTAAAAGAACCAATTGTTGTTATATAATTGCGTATATGCTTTCGGCGCGGGAGACCTGGATTCAATTTCCGGTGTCATCTCATGTGGTTCGGATTCCCGTTAAGCTGCAGATCCACATTTCATATAGCCTCGGTGCTGAACGGGATGCTAAAGTGTAAATCAACCAAACAATTCCCCATAAGGAAGTCGCGGTCGGAAAGAGGGATTGCCGCCATCGACGGCGGCGGGCCGCCGAAAGCAGCCGGCACCCGTCCGCGGCGGCATGACGATCTACTTGTTCAAAGTTGCTGACCTTCTGCCGAGGCGGCAAGTGGTCGAAAATCGTAAAATAAAATGCCCTTTGCCGACTCTTTGCCGAACGTCAGAGTCGGCAAAACAGTCGGAAAGGTCTCTTTCCGACCCACTGCCGACTCCTTATGCCGGCCTCTTTTCGACGGCGGCGCCGGCGCATTTACTGCGCCTTTACGGCTGTTTCCCGACTGCTCGGCAAGGCAACTATTCGTCGCGGTCGAAAATCGTGCGGAAAGACGCCAGTGTCCACCGCCGACAATCCGACCGCGGCATCTGTTCTGCATGGATAAATTGTCCGACTATAGGGACAGGATCCTGATGGGGTTGGATAGACCAGGAGAAAAATCATGGAAGTCCAAAATCGTTGAAGCGGAGAAAACTTACCGGTACTTTAAAGTTGAAAATTCTGCAAAGGTATTTCTATTTCAGCCTTACGTGAATATCTACAAACTATTACTGTTTTTGCAATCTCTTATTACTAGATAACACTAATTTAAATGCTGAATCAAACTGTTAAAAATTCTTGTTATCTCAATTCCTCTTGTTCAAAATCCTGAAATCGTTTCATATACGTAATTCTCTTGGACTCTTTAATTGTAAAAGTATAAAACTAACCTAACTAACCCTATGGCCTATGGAACCCGGAGGTTCAGTGCCGCGTTCACAAAAGCTCTCCACTGACTTCTATCCTTAGCTAATTGGATCCAGTTTCTACTTTGTATTCCTATCTCTGCGAGATCCATCTTAATATTATCCTCCCATCTGCGCCTAGGTCTTCCTAATGGTCGTTTTCCTATGGGTCTACCAGTCAAGACTTTGAAAGCGTTTCTACTTTCTTCCATTCTAGCTACATGACCTGCCCACCTAAGCCTCCTAGACTTGACGACCCTAACAATGTTGGGTAAACCGTATAAACTATGTAGTTCCTCGTTATGAAGCTTCCGCCATTCCCCATTCTCGTTCCTCTTGGGTCCGAATATTCTTCTCAATTGTAAAAGTATTGCCTTCAAAAACAAAAACATAATAAAACATGACAGTTTAAAATCTTAGCAGTGTCTTTTTACCATGGTGAAACTAAGTACAGTATACTTTGTCGTGTTCAAACACTAAATTCAAATACGATCCTATCTGTTTACAGTATTGTGTATTGCAGAAGGTCTAAACTTCGACTATGATTTAGTTAACTTACAAACAAATTTAAAACGCCACAGCTGGGCAAATTTCCAGCTCACGATATTATAGATCAGCGTCACACTAAACGAACAGTAGCAACCCTTCATTCATGCTTAGTTTCTTCTAGTCAGTGCTTAAATGTAGATAGCATGCACTCAGGAGCGGATTAAGGATGAAGCCAATGGAGCCCTCTCCAGGGCCCCCCAAAATCCCTCTCTTTAATACTAAAATACAGCAAGCAATAAAATAGTCTTCAGATCCATGCTATTTTTTCCCACTCGCTACGCTCGCCGTAATGCTAGAGTTAAGTCTTCTCCCACCAGCGTCTTCACGATACTTATTTTGTGAGGGAGTAAGCTATTTTAGGCGTCCATTATAAACCAAATTATTAGCTTGTGGTAACAATTCCTTTGGAATATATCGTCATTTCATTGTTGTTTAATGACACATAGAATCCTTTGCAGAGCAAAAATGTAGGAAACAACCTTTCTAACAATGTAGCGTTGTACAGTTTTATCTATTTGTATATGATATTTACTCTATTAGTGTTTTTGTAGGGACTTTTAACCATTTGGATTTTAATTCTCATTTATGTGTTACAATGCAGTATATAGGCATTTATATGTTAATAATGAATGTAATTAAACTAATTATTTTAAACTTGGAGCACATTAAAATATTATATCATAGTTCTCGGTGTTCCGATAAGCCTATGAGGCTGTGGAAGGCAGCAAAGAAAATTTAAGCGCTGGATTTATTCGTAACATAGGGCCCCCTTGAAATAGTCGGCTCCAGGGCCCCAAAAGTCTTAATCCGTCCCTGCATGCACTGTCTGACTAAATAATGAGGTCTTTTGACATCATCATTAATCAGAAGTTTCCAATAATAGTTGGTGGTGGAATTGAAAACATGGCGAAATTGCGCACACTTACTTTATACAGACTTCAATTTATTCACTAGAATTCAGAAAGTTGTGTCAAAAGTAGGCGCAGTAATTCTATAATTCTTTAGAAGTTCACCTTAGCTCAATGATAGTGCTATAACTTCTGGTGTTAATTCAGTAAGAAGTCATGCATTTTTTGATGTACAACATCTGTTCATCAGTTTTTCTCTGCGTTTTCTTGAACTTTTTCACCCATTCTTATTCACCTAATAATTATCCAACTTTTTTGGTCTACAGTGGAACGTTAAACTATACATTTTATTTCATTTTCATTTTTACCTAACTCCGAGATTCTAACACCAGCATAAAGCGTATGTTATAAAAATTTCTCGGTTTATGGTGTACGCAGAACTACCACTAGGCAACATCCACTTAAATCTTGGGCTTTTCAAAGTTGCATCTGATCATTTTGATCCTCAAAACAATATTATCATTTGAAATCGCAATACTCCTTTTTTTTTTTTTTTTTTTTTTTTGATAGGGGAAACAGTGGTTCGTTCAGGTTGGTTGGTTGGTTTGAATTAAATTAGAATTTAGTGTCCCTTTGAACTGCAAGATTATATAAGACGTGAAGCTTCAGCTTAATCTGTGATACGAACCACATAAGTTCCCACTGGAATTAAACCCGGCACTCCTGCGCCAAATGCGGGTACGGTAACCATATAGCCAAGAAGGAGTTATTGGTTGGAGTTTAGCGTCTTTTTCAGGACCGAGACCTGTAGGAGGATAGACCTACAGTTTAAGATAGAATTCAAACAGTAATGCACTCAAATCTCAAGGCTGCTCCATCGAGTAATGAGCCCGAAACGCAGATCACCAAAGGTGTGCACGAAGGTACTAGATCAGCAGTGAAGGCTAGGTTATTTAAGTACAAACCAAGAAAATAGATCTGTAATTTGCAGTGCTTTTGTTTCTGTAGCTGACTCTTAAGGATCACTACCACAATATGTAGGGTGAAGTTATTATTCTTGAATGAAATAAAAATTTTATACTTTAGTTTTAGGTTCCATTATTGTACAGTGTAGGCTAAAGAAAGTAGTGATGATGAGAATCAATGAAATGAATAAACTGAGAGGAAATGAGTAAACTCCAAGAAAACCCACGTACACGAAATTTGTCCACCGCAAACCCTACTTGGCACGAGATTTCCAGCTTGTTCAGGAACCCTACATTCCACAGTTTAGCGCACCATCACTGAGGCATAGCGGCTTCATTATTATTCTTGTTATAGAAACAATATTAAAATAATATTTAGACGAATTAACAGTTGTCCGCTACATGTGAAAAATATAATAATAGCAATGATTTAAATCACAAATTTAGTTTTCGTTCGTTCGTTCGTTCGTTCGTTGTTCTTGGAGGGTTTTAGTGTTACAAGTAACGAGCGTGTGCTCTTGACTTGCATTTGAGTTTTCTTTCCTTGGCGTTTGTGTTACATCATCTTATCTTTTTCGGATCGCTACTGTCGCAGATCCTTCGGTTTGTTGGCCTTAGGGTGGTCGCGGCGTCCTGTAGACTAGTCTTCTTGGGGCATTGGTTCCAATGGCTGCGATGCTGGGGTTGGGGTGGTTGGTGACCTTTGTCCAGAATCTGGCTGAAAGATTCTCTCGAACTTCCTGGAGGAGAGGGAGGTCCAGATCTTCATGTAGTTGAGCAATGCTGGTTCCTAGTGCGTGCCGAGTTATGGCTCGTGCTGCCCTATTCTGAACCACCTGTAGTTGTCGATGGTGAAGGCGTGCTGCGTGCTCCCAAGCAGGATGGGCATACAGCAATATGGGTCATATGCAGACTTCCTAGATGTGTCTTCGAGTGCTGTGGCTGAAGCTGCTGCTGAGAAGGATTGGCAGCAGTGCTCGTAGGGTTCTGGTTGCTTTGGTTGCGGTTTCTGTTAGGTGTCTTCGGAATGTTAGGCGGTCATCCAGGATAACTCCGAGGTACTTGGCTTCTTTTGCGAGAGGTAGCAGGGTTCCAGACATCATGATGGTAAAGTTCCGGTTTGCGTATCTTCTAGTGAAGTCTACCAAGGTGGTCTTCGCGGGGTTGATTCTGATCTTCCACTTCTGTGTCCACTCTTCGAGTTTGATGATATGTCTCTGCATTGCCCTTTCTGCGTACCGTGGGTTGCGATTCTGGTCAAAGACTGCCGTGTCATCTGCGTAGGTGGCTATTAGCGTGCCATGGTCCGTAGGAATATCTGCAGTGAAGAGTGCATACAGAAGTGGAGAGAGGCAGGACCCCTGTGGTACTCCTGCGTGGATTGGCCTGGTGTCTGTTAGGTGTCCTGCGTGGAACACCCGGAATCGGCGATCGGTCAGGTAGCTCCGGATGATCCTGATTTGATATGTGGGGAGGCCGGCTTGGTACAGTTTGTGGACCAGTCCATTGTGCCACACCCTGTCGAATGCCTTTTCGATGTCTAGAAAGAGGCCTAGGGTGTGGCCTCCTTCGTTGTACTGATGAGTTATTCTATCGACTACCCGGACTAGCTGAAGGGTGGTGCTGTGCCCAGCTAAGATATGATATCTTAGACATGAACATTTTCAAATGGGAAAAGCAGAAAACGAGCAAGAGTTAACTGATTACGAACGAGCTGTAAACAATAGTGTTGCTGTCAATAATGTCCCTAATAATTATTTAAAAATTTGAAAAATAATTTTATTAAAAACAATATTCTAATTTTTCAAGCCTACAAGAAAAATCATAGATTTATCAGAGTCATCAGGTGAGCTCTACTAGTCATATTTTAACACTTACAAATCTGTGAACTATCAAATCAAGCCATTGTAATCTATTAATTAATAATATTGCAGTCTAATATTGCAGTGTATCTTTCAGTGTTTGCTGTATACGAGGTGTGTTCAAAAAATATCGGACCTTTGCTTGCCACAAATACATTTATTGATTTCGAAATCCGAAACATTTCTCCCAGTACTCTTGCCATTGTTGGAAACACTTCTTGAACGCTTTTTTTTTTTTTTTTTTTAAATGGTGAGCAATCCTGCCGTCGTATTCCGCATGATGTTTTCTCCCAACTCAAATCGCCTCCCTTTAGTGAGATTTTAAGTTTGGGAATTAACTAAAAGTGAAATGAAATCTTTGAGTTTTACGTCTCACGTTTATGCCGGCTAGGCTAAAGGAGACGGTGATGATAGGAAATGAATTAAAATGGTGGAATGAAGAAAGTGGGCGGAAACGGGAGATCCTCGAGAAAACCCTTGTACATGGTGTTTTTCCACCACAAAGCTCATTTGGCGCGAACTGGCATCGAACCAGGGACCCCACGCACCAGAGGCGAATGCTTTGCCACTGAGCTACTGCGGCCCTGGGAAATAACCAAAAGTCACACTGAGCTATGTCGGGTGAGTAGGGAACCTGACGACGGACAGGAATGTTATGTTTGGCGATGAAAATTTGAATCAAATGCACGGAATGGGCAAGTGCGTACACATTTCACAGATACTCTCCACATGCCCAAATTCTCGTTCAAAATTGAATGTACTGATCCGATGCTTACCCCTATATCGTTCGCAATTTCTCGAACTGAGGTACGACGGTCCTGCAAGACCACAGTCCGCACTTGCTCAATGATATTGTCATTCCGGCTTGTTGGGGGTCTAACTGAACGTGGTTCATTGTCCGTCCACTGATGTGGGGCCATCTTTGAAACGGTTGTACCACTCATTTATGCGTGGGGTGCTCATAACATTTTCGCCACAAGCCTGTTGAATCTTGCGAATGGTTTCCGCTTGGGTACCGCCAAGCTTTTAGCAATATTTGATGCAATATCGCTGCTCAAATTTTTCTGCTATTTTACAAAATCTGAAATTCGACGATTGCTCACTACACGTCTTTATTCGTTGACTGACGCTTTCTGCGGGCGGGAAAAAAAAAATCACGACTGCGAATGAGTGTCCACTCTCTACATCTACACTGGAGAAAGTCTACCGCGAGTCATTGATTTATACGAAAAATAATAAGGTTCGATACTTTTTGAACACACCTCGTATGAATCAATATTGAAACCTGAAGTTGTAGTAGATTTGTACCACTTTCGTTTTTAGAAGCAAGATAATTTTGAATCACGAAATTAGACTGAAAATATTTTCTTTTAACTATTTCCGTTTTTGTATTATGAGGTACAATATTGGAACCGGAAGTGGTAGGAGACTTCTACTAATGCCGGTTTTAATAGAAGTATAAGTACTGAGAAGTAACATTGTTGGGACTGGAAATCTACACCAAAAAATCATTCTTGGCTATCTATTACGCCTTTTAATCCAGAGAAACCAGCATTGAAATTCAAAATTGTAGATTTCTACAACTTCCACTTTGAGCAAAGAATAAGGGCGGACATGACTTATGTTCTTACAACGGTAAATTCATATCAGAAAAACGTTTCTGGTTATATCTTACAGCTTTTGCACTACGGCTATCAATGCAAAATCGGAAATGATAGATTTTTGCCACTTCCGGTTACAAAGTGGTGTCTATTCTTGGGACACTAAATTCATATCAACTTATCTTTTTGCTCTCTGGTGATCAATATTGAAACCGGAAGTAGTATATTTCTATAACTTCCGGTTGGAAAGGAGGGATAAGAATGGAGATGGAACTTATTCCTGAGCCAATGAATCCGCATTAGAAGTCCATTTTGCGTAATTTCTTATCGTTCTTGTTCTGATGCCAGTTGACATATGGACGGACGAAGGAAAAACATTCGTTCTATGAGGCTTCTCATATTCTGTACTTGCGCATAGCGTAATTCGAAAGTCTAAAATGTCCTGATAAACATGTATTAATAAAATGCTTCCGTACAGAGCACTATAAGCTATCGGATATGTGAAACCTTTCTTTAAGGCCCCCGCACCTTAAAAACTATGGTAATTAACTCAAGCAATTTGAAATTATAGACAAACTAGCAGAACCCATGTTATTTGCATGAGAAGAATAAAGTTTATCACTAGCGTTGCCAATGATACGTGAAATAATGTTTTCTCGTTTCCTCTCGTTTCTTGGAAAGTTTTTCTCGTCTCGACTCCATTCTTGGAAGGTTTTTCTCGTCTCGCTTTGAAAATTTATGTACAAAATTTATGGCATGATTTTTGTTTTCCATAATATTGTCTAGAATTTAAAGGGATCGTTTTGTGTTGTGGGAGACCCATGAAGGGTGTGATATAACATTTAAACCATAGTTATTATTGGAATATCGTATTTTCTATGTGACTTGAGTACCTTTAAATATTGATAAATGCTCTTCATTATGTTCGTAGAATCACTTTTTCAGTGTATAGCTTTTTTTTACTATGAATCATGTAATGTTAAAATAGTGTTTGAGATCTAAGACTCCGGTGGATTAGTGTTGCCACAAGAAATTCCAGAAATTTCTCGTTTCGACTCTAATTTGAAATTGTACTTTTCGTCTCGATTCGAATTTGAAAATGTACTTCTGGTCTCATAGAGAAAATGAATAAGAAAAAGGAGTCTCTCCTGTATATGAACAAATATATCGCGGAGTCTGCAACCATTTATTAAAACTATATAGTGTGCAATTATTTAACACTAGCAGAATAACTGTTTTTCGCACGGGAAGAATACGCTTCATTTTGGACATAAAGGACTCAATTTGGGTTTAAATGGCATCGGAAGTACCACTATTCATCTCAGTTACCCCGGAAACTATGGATTCGACACTAATATTGATCATTTTCGATCATTTTTAAATATTTCCTCTTCCCCCTCTCCTACACTGTAAAAAATGAGGTGCTGAAACAACACAAAATGACTACCACTTTAGCATGTTACTTGTGTGTTATATCAGCACCAAACACATTGCCTTCTGAGCATATCAAAAGTAACTGATACCTACCTGGGAGAATTTGCATTGGTATTTATCGTTTAATATAAGTAGAGCTTTGCGAAATATATTTGGCACTTATGCCAACCAACGAACACTGTTCTATATTTTCAGTAATCGGTCACAATAATATTGTTGTAAACCTGTAAATCGTCTGACAACAGTAACACAGGCAACAGTTCTGCCATCTTATGTTCATATATGCTAAGACACAAGAATAACAGATAAAGAATACAGATAGAAGCACAGCTACCTGTGTAACTGTTGTCAGATGATTCACAGGTTTACAACAATATTATTGTGACCGATTACTGAAAACATAGAACATTATTCATTACTTGGCATAAGTGCCAAAGATATTTCGCAAAGCTTTGCTCATATCAAACGATAAATACAAATTCAAATTCTCTCAGGTAGCAACTAGTTATTGTTGATATGTTCGGAAGGCGATGTGCGTGGTGTTGATTTGACACACAAGTAACACACTAAAGTGGTAGTCAGTTTGTGTTGTTACAACACCTCATTTTTTACTGTGTACGTTGAACCGTCAAAGTGAAATGATAAAAATCATCCCAGACCCGAAACTCATTTATGTTGACAATTTGATCGGTCGAGTGGTTCAAGGGCCACGAAGTTACAAACATAGTGAATTTCATCTTTACATACATAGATTCCAGGGATTATGTTTTGCATAATCGTATTCAATGGACACTTTGATTGTCAATTATATGAAGTTGTGGATGACTGACTCTCAAAGTGAAATGATAAAAACAAAGCTCAATCCAAGTGCTATGTTCAAAAAAATTGCGTGAAACGGTTCAGTCTTATTATGGTGGAAAGCCGACACAGACTACAATGTCGATTTCACTTTTATGAAAATGAAACTGACCTTGTGGGTGGTCGAACATAGTAAAACGGCTGTACCGTTTGAAAGAAATTTTCGAATATCACCTATACCTTGAACTGTTTTTCATTGTTTTTTTTTTTTTTTTTTTTGTATGTCAATTTCATTAAATTACGTATCCTAAGGGGAAAGTAGCTTAATTTATGCAAAAAAATTGTATCTCTTGAGTTCTTCAAATTAGGAAGATGAAACTCGATAAACTTCTCATTAAAAATTAACAAACACGAAGTTTTTGAAAATTATTGTAAGGAAGAAAGGGGGAATTTTACATATTTTTTCCTGCTACACAAGAAGAGACGTTGCCTAATGTTTATGATCTCATCACGGGAAAACGACCGAACAGTTTGATTTGAATTTTTGAACATAGTTAGTAACATAGCTCAATTTAAATTTTTATCATGCCACTTAAATTAAATGGTATGTCCTAAGTGAGTAGGGAGGTTCGAAATCTATATATTAAAATACTACGTTTATATGTTTGTCTCCAAAGAAAAGTTTATATGTTTGTCTCTAATGATTTCGACTTTGAGATCTCGAAAGACACAAGTGCTAGAAACGTGCCGTTTTCACTGGTCGATTCCAAATTTAGTGTAGATTGTCTGGTTTTAATTGAATATTTAAAAATCATGGCTGTTATTTCTTTATTACATTTTTTAGGAGTACACTAGAAGTGTTGAAATTTGAAAAAGTAAAGCATCATATCTTATGAGTTATACATTCCAACACAACATAGTTGTATACAGGGGTTGTATATCCCCCAAGCGTATGTTTCATGACCAAATGATAATGAAAACGAAGGATAATCATTTCTCCAGGATAAGATGAATCTTTATTGTTTGGAGTGTTTTTGTCAATAAACACCATAGGGGAAATCAGTTGAATATGAGCATAGCTAATGAAAATATTAATATATCTAAAAATGATGTATTACAGAAAGTAGAAAGTATCACCAACAGAAAGCCTGATCTTTCGTCTACAAACACTAAAAAGTACAAGGTTATATGCACTTTTGCTCATGAGTAATAAACAGGTTAATAAGGTAGGTGCGCAGTGCTCATATTTTCCGTAGTACAAGGGTAATATGAGCACTTCGTACGGCAAATATGAGCAGCATTTCTTTTCTAATATTTTGACATAAAATACAAAGCAGATACCAAAAAATTATAAAAGAAGAAATAAAATGCAAATGATTACAATAACGATAAAAAAATAGTTTCACATACACGTAGAACAGTTCATTTCAAGAGTCCTGTCTATTGATGTGACGTAATTCTGCTACAATAATCACAAACAAGGTACTCAAGACACTGAACGTTCACGCAAAGGACATGATACCAGTCTTGGCACATATCACACTTGATCCATTCTTTCCCTTTGGAGATTTTACTAAAGTTTCCTTCACAAATATGGAAAATAGTTTCATTCGCTTCACACTGTGTGGATGAGACTGTCCTCTTACTTGGCGTAGCATTTCTAGCCTTTTCTTCAATGAAATTATTAGTATCCACTTGAGCTTTAGACTTATTTATGGTTGTCTGCGAGCTTTAGATTTATTTATGGGTGTCTGCTTGTTCACCTTCTCCGCACACACACACTGTGACAACACCCATCTCACACAGGGCTGAAGTTATAGATTGGAAATACGCGAAATGTATCCAAGCTGATTATAAACTTGAAGATAGTAGAATTTGTATTATCCATTTATTACAAATTATGTTATTACGGAATGTCTACTTTAATTAACATCTGCAAAAGCTCCTCACATCCATTTCTTTCATTACTTTCAAAAGAAATATGTGTGCCCATATTAAACTGAATGCGAAAGCTCATATTTCACTGACAGTTAATGATATTTTAACGTGTTGTGGTTGACAACTCTTTTTATAAAAAAGAAGTGAACAAAACACTGGCGTTATATTCCTAGATAGATCTGACTATAAATCCATTGACAAATTATATATAACGCATAGATACCAAGTTTCAGCTTATTATCCATTACCCTGATTTAACTAAAGTTTCAAAAAGCTACACTTTTTTATTTTACGTACATGTAAACTTGTCTATTATTTCACAACAACTCCAGCGAACGAACTTGGGTTACTCTCTGCAAATTCATGAAACTCCAAACAATACTACGAGCTTCGTTGTTTTCCTCTTGTGCAAGGTATATGTGTACTGTGTGAGTTTAAGCTTCGTGCTGCTCATATTTTTGGACTGCTCATATTAAACTGACTTCCCCTACATCACTGACATTATAATTAATTGTGTATGTAATGTATTTGCTTATTACATACTGCATGTAAGAAGAAAGAAAACACTAATTATAAATGAATTAAATCTCCAACCGGAAGGATTCTCAATCTTGCAAAGGGATATTGAAAAAAAAATAATAGAAAAAATCTCCCCTTTATGGTACCTCTTGCCAATTTTTATCAAGACGTTTTTCACTTTTGTCTGTAAAGGAACATGTACATATGTTGTGAGAAATGTCAAGGAGATTCATTCTCATATGTGAATGATGCACTGTGTACAGATCGCAGATTCAGCTAGTTTATATTTTAAAAAATATAGATTCTCTTGTGAGATTTTTTAAATAATTACACTTTTATAGGAGTGCGTATTCTGAGGAAGGGGGAGGGTTCTGTTCGTGCAAAGAACAATCGAACATTGCAGATAGTCGTGTATAAAGATTAGTACTAGTTCAAGCTTAACATCCACGTTTGCAAGTTAAGCAGGACTACACATTTTCCATTGTTAAATCCAATCATGTTATGATATTTCATTGCGTATAGATTGCCATGTGTTGAAGAATATAGATAAACGTAGAAAAGAGGAGGAGCTAATTTTTCATTTACCCTCCCTCAGTTTAAATTTCAAAATAAATGATTGGTTATGGCACGTGACATTAATGGATGAAGTATACTGTGTATTGAAGTTGATCTTTTTTTTCTGCTTGTGAAATATTTTCTTTGAAATCTTCGTCATGACCAATTGTGTTACATAACTTTTGCTTGAATTTATCAAAACGGTTGAGATTTTTTTTCTACTTCTTTTTGCTTGATCTAAAGGAATTCTTAACTACCGAAGGAAGTATTTTTTTTTTAAGAAAAATAAAAGGAAATGAGAATTTTATGTACATTCTTATGATTGATATTTAAGCTAAAATAGTTTTTGAATGTGTCAGCAACACGTCAAACATTAGATTTACGACAGAAGTAAAAAAAAGTTTTTCTTTTCAAAGAGAAAGAAAGAAGTAAAGATCAATAACATTCAATTGGGTTGACCATTTCTTTAATCCTCTTTATTTATGGAGGAAGATTACCTTTGGATAAAAACTGCTAGAAAAATCATTAATTCCTGATTTTAACATTTTTTTCATTAAAATTGACGTATCTTTTTCTTATTTCACTTCTCTTTGTAAGAATTAGTCATTTTAACCAGTGTTTGTTTTCGCATAATAGGATAAGTTATTGGACTTCCCAAGTGTGAAAACATTTATGGAAGTTTTAATAATTGGCCTAATAATAATAATAATAATAATAATAATAATAATAATAATAATAATAATAATAATAATAATAATAATAATAATAATAATAATAATAATCTTTATTTTAGTGCCAGGAACAACTTGTTGGCCAACATACAGCATATTGTGTGGTATCAGTGCAGTACAATGCGATGGAATAATAATACTAATGATACTAGTAATAATAATAATAATAAATAAGAAAACGGTAAAAAGAAGAACAGTAATATAAAACACAATGTATCTAAACATCAATGAAGCAGAAATAATTCTTTGTCAACACTGTAAAAGTTGTGAAGCTCTCTGATTATCTCAAACAACAAAAAGCTAAGAACTACACTTTTAAAATTACATTTTAGCTTAGTGTTTCTAAACGCCGTTACTTAAAACTATCAATCAGATGTTATAAAAATTTCACTTAATTAATACAGTAAGTCTAAGTTTATGGATTTAAAAGAATCTGTCAATGTTTTTAAAATTTCACATTTCCAAGTCAGAGAAACTAAAATCGTACTATTTCTTATACTATGATTTCGTACTTTAAAACCTATATTTCGTAAACAGTATTCACTGATAGCCTATAAACATTATCTAGTATTTTTAGCATGTATAGTTTCTCAAACATTATTCTTCCGTTCGTAAGACTCTCCAAACCCCAATAATCATTCCAATTCAATCCAATAATAATAATAATAATAATAATAATAATAATAATAATAATAATAATAATAATAATAATAATAATAATAATAATAATAATAAATGCATTTAACTAATAATGATATATTTTTGAAGTTAAGTTAGAGCAATCATTTCCTACCGCTCGAAGTATGCATAGGAGCACGCTTTTACAATCAGTGAGAATGGTGTAGAAAAGTGATGGGTATATTCATAACAAGAAATTAAACATGTGTGATTTATCCTTTCGTTTTCTTTATTTCATGCGTAACAGCAAGCCAGAGACGTACGCAAGGGGTGGGTCCTGAGGGCCCGGACAACCTCGAAATTTCGACTTGACAGAGACCACAATAGATTTTTATAACGAGAAACCCTCAAATGACGTGGGCACCGATATAAGTATATATCAATATAAGTATATGTAGTTCTTACCATCAAGACCTGTACGATCGAATTTTTTAGCCCAAGCAGAAGCCCAATCCGGATAGTGATGTCAACCGGCTTAGCTCGGTTCAACTGAGCAAACTGCTCGAGCCGGTTTGGTTGGGATGAGCCACCGACTCGTCTCATGTGACACAGCCAGCTTCGTTGAAACCAGTCTATCGGTTCGATTCGGCTCAGCTCAATTGAGTCGATGGCTCGAAGTGGCTCGGTTTGGTTCGGCTTGGATGAGCCATCGGTTCGAGCCAGTTCGATTAGATGAGCTGCTGGCTCGGCTCACTTCTTGGTTCGGCTCAATAGTGAATGAGCTGTGAGCCGAGCAGATCGATCCGTTGACATCCCTAAACCCGGGCCGAGCAGCTTTGAATATGTTTGGCCGGCGCCTTATAACTTTTAACAATTTTTGGCTCTTGCCCGAATACTTGCTCCTCCAGAACTCACACCTAGAACCTCGTGACCGATGTCCTTGCTTCCTGAAGACTTTTCGATGACTGAGATCAACAGTCACTAGTTTTCAGTATTCATATAAAAAAACACCTATCTTTCATGATTATACACGGTGTTGTTATAATAATAATAATAATAATAATAATAATAATAATAATAATAATAATAATAATAATAATAATAATAATAATAATAATAATAATAATAATAATAATAATAATGGGGAATAGGAAATGGTGGAAACTTCATAACGAGGAACTACATAATTTATACGGTTTACCCAACATTGTTAGGGTCGTCAAGTCTAGGAGGCTTAGGTGGGTGGGTCATGTAGCCAGAATGGAAGAAAGTAGAAACGCTTTCAGAGTCTTGACTGGAAGACCAATCGGAAAACGACCATTAGGAAGACATAGGCGCAGATGGGAGGACAATATTAAGATGTATCTCGCAGAGATTGGAATACAAAGTAGAAATGGATGCAGTTAGCTAAGGATAGAAGTCAGAGGAGAGCTTTTGTGAACGCGACATTGAACCTCCGGGTTCTATAAGCCATAGAGTTAGTTAGTTAGTTTTTTTTTAATAATAATAAATAATAAGTGTAGTAGTAGTATCATTGACAATTATACTGTCTATGTAGAATACTTGAAGAGAGTACTTGGAACTACACACTGGGTTTAGCTCGAATTTGCTTGTTGAGACTCGACTTGACTCGAAACTCGACCCGAATTCGAGTCTAGTTGGAGAAAATTTCTCGAACCGAGTTGTCGAGTCGAGCTCAAAAATGTCTGTTTCGAGTCGATTCGAGTTTCAAAGACAAGTCGCTCGAACTCGCTCGTGTCCATCCCTAACTATAAGTGATTACTCGGTATCTTGTATATCACATCGTCATAAAACAAATCATTATAATCTTTTTAAGGTAATAAGTAAAAATTTGTTGTGACTTTTATTAAAACGTTTGGGTTACGAGCGGAGTGAGCAAGAAAATTTTTACCGAATCTATTTCTTTGCAAACCGACAAAAATATTGATTTAATAGGGCGCCAATATGTTTTCGGGACGATGTGTCATTTAATTTTCAACACCTTTTCTTTGTGCTTGCTTGTTCGGTGCTCTCTTGCAATCAGCGCCCGGGGCAACCTCCCCGTTCGCCTCCTGTAGCTACGGCTTTGATTTTGGAGCAGTTCTTTAGTTTCTTATATCTTGATATGTTCGTTTTCAAATTTCATTTATGGCAGTCCGTGTTTGAGCAGTTGTACTGATCGTGACGGGAACAAATAACCCTGATGTTGACGTTCTCTATTAAACCTCAATCAATGAAAAATTCGCTTTCATTCAAGTGTTATTGTGTGGAATAACGGACGGACAAAGGTACAAACATTACAATCGTATTGTGCCCAGCAACGTAAAAATAATACTAATAAAGTCTTGAATATTGTGATGGGATGTTCACGAAGCTGCTTCTACGTACACTTTCCGTTTCTGTCTTAAATGAACCTTCCTAGGTGTTAGATATTAGAAAATTAACCAATAAAAAAAATAGTTGTCTCCTTATATTTGTTTTTCATCCTTACTTTGAAAATACTTTGCAGCTTATTATTCAAAGAGAAAGAAAGAGAAATGTAGACATGTTAGAAAACAAAAATAAAGCTTTCCAATTAGTGAATCTTGCGTGCGAAACTCTATGTTTCGCACTACAATGTTGCTTATGGACACATTGCATGCAATTTCAGAAACAAACGCACACATACATACTCACACCACTAGTTTAGTTAGTTAAAATTGGCCACAAGTTAAAAAGGAAAAAAAAAGAGAAAAAAAATGAAGGATTAATGAGGTTTTCATGATAAATTAGCAGAAGCATCTTCATGTGACGCCTTATGGTAGAAATAATGATTAATTTTGCTCTCCTGTCTGGAGGATAATTTAAGGTTTCACATTATTAAAAATAGAAACAAACTATTATTAATATTTGTTGTTGTTATAGTTCCCTCGGGCCAGTGTACGTTAAAATCATGCTTAATTGTTCACATTTAACACCAATTTTTGTTGACCCCCCTTTCCCTCCCGGACTCCATACCGTATTTACGCAAGTAAAGAGCTTCATATACTCATTAGGTTGATTTAAATCAAATCATTGAGTAGCAAGCGATAGCGCAACTAGTGATATCTATTATCGTCAGACAGGCAAACGATATCGGACGTAGAAACATCTATTAGCGTGAGGCAGGCAGGCAATAGCGGACGTAGCGACATCTATTAGCGTCAGGTAGGCAGGCGATTGCGAACGTGGCGACATTTATTAGCATCAGGCATGCAAGCGATTTCGCAGGTAGCGACATCTATTAGCATCAGACAGGCAATCATTAGCGCAGGTAACGACATCTATTAGCATCAGGCAGGCAAGCGATAGCGCAGGTAACGACTTCTATCAGCGTTAGACAGGCAAGCGATAGCGGACGTAGTGACACCTATCAGCGTTAGGCAGGCAAGTGATTGCGGGCGCAGCGACATCTACCAGCGTTAGGCAGGCAAGTGATAGCGAACGTAGCGACATTTATTAGCGTTAGGCAGGCAAACGATAGTGGACGTGGCGACATCTATTAGTGTCAGACAGGTAAACAATAGCGGACGAAGCGACATCTATTAATGTCAGGCAGGCACACGATAGTGGACGTAGCGACAACTATTAGCGTTAGGCAGGCAAACGATAGCAGACGTAGCGACATCTATTAGCGTTAGGCAGCCAAGTGATTGTGGGCGCAGCGACATCAATTAGCGTCAGGCAGACAAGCGATAGCGGACATAGTGACTTCGATTAGCGTCAGGCAGGCAAGCGATAGCGGACGTAGTGACATCTATCAGCGTTAGGCAGGCAAGTGATTGCGGGCGCAGCGACATCTATCAGCGTTAGGCGCGCAAGTGATTGCGTGCGCAGCGACATCAATTAGCGTCAGGCAGGCAAGCGATAGCGGACGCAGTGACGTCTATTATCGTTAAGCATGCAAGTGATTGCGGACGCAGCGACATCTATTAGCGTCAGACAGGCAAGCGATAGCAGACATAGTGACTTCGATTAGCGTCAGGCAAGCAAGCGATAGCGGACGTAGTGACATCTATTAGCGTTAGGCATGCAAGCGATTTCGCAGATTTCGAGGTAGCAATATCTATTAGCATCAGGCAGGCAAGCAATAGCGGGCGTTGCGACATTTCTCACACTCTTAAAATTTTTGTACTCAGAAATGAGGAAAATGCCTATTCAAAACAAAATAAATAATTTTTACTCATATTTGAGACAAAATGTCTCATTATTTTCAAAAGTGTTTTCATTTGTGAGCTCAAGGCAAATTTTCAGGATCCCATTTATGAGATTTTCTCATTTCTTAAAAATGAGAATGAAATAGTGCGTGATTTGTAATATAATAGATGATTTAAAAGTAACGGTAACAATCGTACCTAAATAATATTACTATGTTTTACTAGGGTGTAATTTTGCTAGGGCTTAATTACTATACAGGAAAAGAGAGGAAGAATTTCAATTGTAGCAGAATGCGAATGGGTATAAGTTCCCAGTACGCTGATGCGGCTGAGGTGGTGTATGAGTACGACCATACCATTACGAGAGTCGAGGAAGTCAACAGAATGGGATAAAAACATATAGATTTGATCAGACAAGATTCAGGGAAGTTATCAACTGTGTTGTATTAAGATTAATATTGTAATGTAAGTTCATGTAGTTTAATGATGGAACACTGTTGTAGTAATTGAACAGAGTTTACAGTAAGAGGAAAGGTAAAGAATAAATGGATCGATTACTGTAAAAACCCTTTCTGTTATGTAGCAATAAATAGAATGGGGAGGCATGTCAATGTTTTACACGCTTTCCCATTCGTTATAAGGTGCAAAATAGCTTATGTACGGAAACAAAGAACAAATAAGTGATCTGTGTAGTTGGAAACAGAGTTGAAAAAAGTGAGATTTATTATTATGGAATTGTGATGCAGACGTATTTTGTACTGATCACCTCACATAGATTGGCGTCTCTCTTTTCCTAAACATTAATATTTTTAATGACATACGTTTGAGGTTATTTGTGAAATATAGTCAATGTGTGAATTGAATTATTCGTGCAGATTGATTATACAAATCCATACAGAAATTCATGACATACATGTATATACTTCTTTCTGAATTCACTTTCCGTACCTTCAGTAATCATTTATGAGATGTGCACTTGCATTTCCCGGTGCAGATTCACTGTTTTAGGATGTAAAGATACGTTTTTGTTAAACTCATTTGTTTGTTGCATTAAGATGTGCACTTACTTTCCCGGGACAGATTCACTTTAAGAGGTCTTGTGCAAAAACATTAACTCACGTGTGCTAGATGGCCACTAAAAAGCACGAATGCTACCATACCGAGTCAGGGCAGATGTGGAGCAGGGTGCCGCACGTTAGAGCGGGGGTGCGCCCGTAGGAAGCAGGCGCGTCAGCGAAAGTGGTTATACGTGTAAAGGAAGATTATGGAAAACCTCTGCTTTTACGATGCGAAGATATATATTTTTGTTCAAGTCACTTGCTCGTTACATTCTACCACTACTTACCTTATGGGTGAATATGTCCATACCAGGTTCGACCTTCATTAATATATTTTCACGTAAATACGCCTCTCACAGGCAAGAGCGCACCATATTTTGATTACTTACACACTAGTCCATTAAAATATTATTACAATTTTCTTCTGTTAATTTTACAAATATATGGATCCTTATAATCAATCTGCACCGAACATTTTTTCGAGGAGGAGGGATAACTTTCACCCATATACGCATCCAGTCGTCACACACGTATACTATATATAATTTGAACAGTCCCTGCCAAGGATGGAAATTTTCTCCAGGGGCGATAAATTTTTCTCAGAGTGGAAATCCCCTCTGCATATAGTAATATACTTATTTGCTCTTAATTTAACGTAGGGGCCACTGTAGCTAAATGGTAGAGCGTTCACCTCTGGGCTCTTCGTTCCAGCTCGCGGTAAGTGGGTTTTGTAGAGGATAAACACAATGTGCGTGGTTTTCCCCGAGATTCTCACGTTTCTTTCCACTTTCTTCATTCCACTGTCTCATTCATTCTCGTCATCACCGTCTCTTTTAGCCTACCCAACACCTACATCGTTAGCCTACCCGACAGAAGTGTGGGACGTAAAACTCAAAGATTTCATTTCCTTTTTTTTTTTTTTTAATTTAGCGTTCCAAGATTGTGCTTCCCGGTTAAGGGAAACAGTGATAGACATGGATAATAATGGTGTAGTGAAAATATGGACGTTCGTTTCTTGGCAGTTTTTACAGAATTTATTGGCTTAAATGTTTGGTTTGTTGTAAAACAAACATTTCGTTATTAAGAAATGTAATTTTGTTGCGTTGAAATGAAGGTTTAAATGTGTTATATTTTAAATAATATAACTGTAGATGTTAATTTAATATTAATTCTATACGTACTTATAGCTTGAAATTTTTTGCATGTTTGTGTTATATCTTTTCCCCTCTCAAATTTGAGAAAGCATTTGCACCCTGAGAAATAAAACATAATTCCTCGCGTTTGAATCATTATTTCTCAAAACGATTAGAGAAAATTGAAATCTTACTTTTAAAAATGTATTACTCGGTGCACAGGTAAGAAACAAATGTTCTCAAATACGAGGATTTTTTTCTCGAATCTGAGAAACCATTTTTAACAGTGTAGTGGGACTTTATTAATAGGAATAAAATCGACACACGGACTGAAAAGAGTGAGCTGTTCAACTTTTATTACTTTTAAACGACTAAGAGCCAGCCAGCATTACGACCTTCTGACATGTTTTCAGCTTGTGAAACTATAGAAAGAAACTATCAAACAGTTATTTCCAACATTACTTATCTACAACTATTAGACGATAATCGAACTCATAACTGTATCTGTCAAACTTACCAGAAGCTCACTAGAAGATCATAGAACTGACTTACAATCCAAGGTACTTTGATGGACATTAAAAATTCAACATCAAGAAGGTATCAAACTAACTCCACTTTCCCAGAATGTGTAAACGATGAAAGGATAATGAAATGTTTATCAGATTAGCTCCAAAATGCATCAGCATCACGTGCACCGGTCACGACATTCTGGAAATTGCAACTGGGGACAGGTCAGAGAGCCACAGTTCAGTAGTGAACTGCCATGACTGTCTTGAAGGTCGAACAATTTTTCGTCGTCGAGTGTGTCAGCAATTCCAGCATGTTTCCGCTCTTGATCGTGGGAGAAGTACGATACATCACTGCTACAGATTATTATTCCAGTACATGGGACGAAATATAGCCATAGTTATGAAAATATATAATCGATAGCTCTCTGAAGGTAAGACACAAAGAGGTGCAGGATTTCAACGGTCTTGTCATACCAAGGACTGAAAGGACACATTTCTTATTAGCATGGTTATGTCAGGTCGGGAGCCACATCCAGAACACTAACGCATGAATGCGCAGCGGCAAGTTTCCCAACGACCCAAGTTTCCTTTTGACGTCATGGCAACAGCCTCTCTAACGCCTGCATTCTGCATCACCTTACGTCTTGAACCGAGCATTATAGTACGGGCAGACATTAGATTCTGTGTTCGCTCTCGTCTTAGCATGTATTGATCTGGTCGTGGTCCCTTTATTGAAACTGCTAAATGGTGTCATTTTGCAACAGAATAGCGGGCGATTGCTTGTGGTACTCAATGTCTACTTATTGGATGGACATAATTTTTCACTGTTTCGTTCACCGGTGCATTCACCTAAGCTCTCGCTGATCAAATACGTCTGGCTCAGAATTGTACATTGTTGCGTACAGCAAAATCCTCCTGCAGCGATTGTTGATGAGATTCGGCATCGTATCACAGACGCATTGTTTTCCATACCCCTGGAGAATATCCAGGGACACGTCATCTCTATTCCCCATAATGTCGCAGCAACTCTGGGCGCTTGTGGTAGACTCACGCACTACTGCTAGGCTGTCGTGGCATTAACATACATCATACAGTGCGACAATGGTAATGATTCACATTTGTACTTCAAGCTAGCTGCCATATTTCAGGCACTACCTTTTCTCCTTTTAGGTGTTACATTATTAATGTCCAGCAGTGTACTGTCAACATAACTTTACTAATTAGCCGAAACTATTTCTCAATATATATTAGAGACTGTACTACTAAAAGGTGCTACTTTTGTTTAGTGTTAAAAAGATAAAGATCAAAGTTTTCAATTTTATGTATAATGAAATTGAAAGTATGTACTCCCCAGAAAAGTAGATAAATACGAACACAATTTCTTTGATCAACCATCTCGCAGCACAGACAACTGTTTTTCTATATGATCTAATAACTGAAGAAAGATATTCTCCATACAAAGTTACTAAAAGAATAAATTATTTGTATGATTAACCACTTTTACTGTCTACTGTACCTAATAAATTAGAAGAAACATTACCGGTTAATTAGATTCTCTACTACTTGCACCACCAAATTTGGCACAAATAAATATATAATCATGGATACAGAAACACAAATTCCGACAAATAAACAATCGTTCATCGATAAATCATTTCTTATCTTTTAATAAGCACATGCCCTTATTTCTACAATGTGTTAGGAAATCAAACAAATCCAACGAAGTGCCCGTAGTAATAACAAATATGACTCAAAAGAAATCTAAATGTATAACAGAAATATTTTATTGTTATTTTGTTGGTTGAATTCGAGTTTAGTGTCCCTTTCAGAACCGAAGCTATTTGAGAATGGAATATGCAGCTGAACATGGGATTCAAACCACATTTCCACCCGCATCCGAACCTGAGAATACCGCACCGAATGCACATATTAACCAGAAGTCCTATGTTTGTTAGTATTTATTCTGTATTCGCTTTTATATGCTTGGATGGTAGAAATAATGTATCAGTTGTATTTATCTATCTGCATCAGTTAGTTGGGCTTGGTCATTTGAATTAGTCACTGTACATTGAGTTCGCATGAAGCAATGCTTCAGTCCACACGGTTGCTGTTTCCAAATATGTAATGAAAAACTGACTTCCAGGAGATCCAACGCCCACTATACAGCCTAGGATTTAGAAATTAAATTTCTGGGTTTTGGCATCTATAGCCATATGAGGGATGACGTCCCTTATCGATCACACTATCTGAGGAAAGGGAAGGAAGAAAAGGTTGGGGAAGAAAGGAAGTGGCCTAGGACCTATATGTTAGATACCATCCCGGCATTTGCCTGGTGTGAAAGAGGAAAACTTTACCCAGGATGACTGGCCTGAAAAAAGCTTTTATACTTTTTCGATCAAGTATCCCCATCGGCAATCGAACTCGGGACCGCTCACACCAAAGATGAGAGCAATATACAGTCTAGATTAGATTACATTGATTAGTATTGCCGTTCACATGAAAGACGAGAGCACTATATATTCTAGATTAAATTAGCTTGTCTCATTTTTCTTTTTCTTGTGAAAATACTGCTATTTTAAAACAAAACAAAGTATTTTATATAGTAACTTAATAATTTAATTTCTATCACATCGAACGTAAAAATTATTTTCTATTGAAATCAATTACAGATATTGCAGAAAAACTGCAAATGTATGCAGAAACTCGCAGGACGACTTAGCAGAACCATAAATTGGATAAAAGTCATGATCATAGTGTGAAAGTTCCGTGCTGACTAAACCCAACTTTAGAAACTCGAAAATGAATGTGGCAAGTCAAGTTCTTTCTTTTTTTCCTTTTTTTTCATTTCTTTTTTTATGAGCTTCCAACATAGAATGTTGTAAAAGAAAATACTTTTGACCCCTAGGACGTGCTAATGACAAGAAACTACCTGGTGAATAAAACAACCAAATACTCATTTATTATTTGTCCGTCACATAGACACACACACACACACACCACCACTACTACTACTACTAATACTTATACACAGAACTTAATATAAAGCATAATCTTGAAATAGTAATTACGAAGCACTTAACGAAGATTCTACCCTCTTTTTTATCATTTCATCTGCCTAGCAGGAAGCTGGGCATTTCTCTCCCCCTGCTTCGCTCCTAAGCCTGTTGTCTATCCATCTACCTTGTTCATTCGCTGACTACTGATGCCATCAATCATTTGTAACGTGGCTTTTCTCAGGAGAGAAAGAGCTTTTGTGGATTGTTTATGTATACTAATGTATAATAGTAATATTGTTGTCATTGTTAGATCAACAATTAGAGAAGAAGTATGGAAAATAAACTCTACAAAATCATTAACATTAGTGTTTCACGGGATAATATTTGTTCAAATATGAGATATACCAATAGAGAAAACTTACTGAGTTCGGCTGAACAAAACGATATGCATGAATATAAGAACTCATGTATAGTTTTCGGAAACAAAAAATGGGGATAACTAATTTCTTTGTAAACTTAAAGTTGATGCTGTACTAGATTCATGCTACTTACTGATACTGATACTGAGAGATACTGGTAATGATACTAAAAGATACTGATACTGAAATATACTGATACTGATACTGTAATATATTTGTGCTGATACACAAAGATATTGATACTGGTATAGAAAGATACTGAGACTGATACTGAAGTATATTTATATTGATACTGACACTGTAGTATACTCGTACTTGACTGATACGGGAAGGTCCTGATACTGAAATATACTGATACTGACGGACCTATACTTGTACTGATACGGGGAGATATGGATACTGGCATTGAAAGATACTGAGACTGATACTAAAATATATTTATACTGGTACTGACACTTTATTTTATTACCGTACTTGTACTGATACGGAGAGATAATGATACTGGTACTGAAAGATACTGAGACTGATCCTGAAATATACTGATACTGAAAGACACTGATAATGATACTGTAATATACTCACACTCGTACTGATACGAAAATATACTGCAATATGCTCGTATTTATACTAGTACTGATACTGAAAGATCTCTCATTAAGCTCTTCATTATAACACTAGCACGACGACAATATATAAATATGGTAACTGAGATGTAGCGTGAAAGTATAATAACTGTTAAATTTTAATTTCTGCGTAACTAAAATACTCTCCAAAGATAAGTCATATACAGGCTATTTGAAAACAACACCTACTACGTTTGAGACACTACGATAATAAAAGAAGTTGATATGTATCTCTGGGGAGAAGTGCTTAGTTTTACAGCTAATGCTGTTCAAAAGCATGGAAAAGTTACATTGCAACACACGTTATTTCGAACACGAGAACTCGTTCAGTGGTGGTTCATATCAACGTAAACGAAATCATGCATATATCACCCAAACATGCATATTTCAGTTATATGCAATGTATGCACAAGGAATTCTTTCCAGGGTACAATTTCCAGACATTCTCCCACCAACAGAACTCTCAGATATGCTCTGCCGTAAAAGTGGGTCCAAAATAGGCAAAAGGAAATCACTTGACAGCAGTGAGTACGGAATACATCTGAAGAGTTAGGGAACGCCAGCTACACGGTTCCTTGTGTTTGAAATAACGCGTAGTGTAATGTATTATTTGTCGCTTATACGTGTAAAAGAAACTTGAAATATACATGGAACATCTCAGCACGCGTTATTCCGAACACAAAGAAGTGGTTAATAAATGGATATTACTGTTTCTGCACTATGGGAGTCTTATATTGACAGTGGAAGTAATTAAATCTATTGTTAACAGAATTAACAGAGACCAAAAACTAAATTCTATAATATAATATTCAATAAACTTTAATATTCATAATTCAAGTTTAAGTAATTAATATATATATATATATATATATATATATATATATATATATATATATATATATATATATATATATATATATATATATATATATGTGTGTGTGTGTGTGTGTGTGTGTGTGTAATACCAATGGACTTTTACAAGGCAACTTACTGTTACCCAGGCTTGTAATAGCAAACCATTTAATTTCAAATTCCCAAAGGGAAAAAGAGAAAACTTCATATAAATCAGTGGACATGAAATATGGCGCTGGTAGTCATCATTCTTAACTCGTAAGGATTAAATTTGGTCCTATTCTTCGGACTTTTCAATCACATTTTTTTTTTTTTTTTTTTTTTTTTTTACCTTATCTTCGCACGAAATTTAGTGTCTGCCACTACAACTCCACTTAAAACCAACATATTAAAATTGAACTACAGGTTGACAATCAAAAATCTGGCTCGATAAATTCGATTCCTTCAGATTTCCGATATGGATTTCGGAGCGCATTTTCAAATTTAACGTTTAGGTGCGCCACTGTTTTTTCGAGTCCCTGTTTAAGGTTTGATGGCTCTGTATTCAATAATCAGTTGCTGGGTCTTGCTTGACGTTCCTGGCTATTTTATTATCATTTACTTGGTGCTATGTAGCTTCATAATGGATTCAGCAAAGGAAAATCAAATACTATTAATAGATGGAACTACTGTATTTAGTTCAATTAAAATGCTATTGGACCATTTTATTCAGTTAAACGAAAATTCTGTAGAACTGTTTTTATTTAGTTGCAGAACATAAAAATTTCATTTGCTTTTCATCTAATATTTAATTTTCTTTCTTTAAATACTACAGATAGTCATTTCCTGTTAAATGTAAACAGCATAGTCTATAAAACCATTCAAAATCCACCATTTTCAAAAATCCAGCATTCCTCAGGTTCGGGTGTTATCGGATTTTTAAATGTCAGTCTGTACTAGTGATAGAACGTAATAACATTTTCTTATTGCCTCAGGAATTTTATAGTACTATCATTGAAATATGTATGTATGTATTTACCGTTGTATTAATATAAAAATGTTCTGTTGTTTATAATGAACACTTGTTTCTTTTATATTTGATGTTTAATTTTTACATGTAAATTTTACAATGAAACAAAATCAATAAAACAATAAAATAATATAAAAGTTTAAAACAAGCAGTAGTTTCAGTCATTTTCAAGACAAGGAAGTTCAGGTGGGAATTTACATTTCAATCTTTAGGTTGCTCTCTGTAGGTTAAAACAGAGAACAGCTTTAAGAATGAAATCTATCCATAAAGCTAAATTGTTTTATGAATCAAAAATTTATTGACAAAATATATGTTTGTCAAATGATGAAAACCATGTATCAAAAATATTTTGTACCATTGGTGTGTACGTAGTTTCTAAGTGAAGTACATAAATTAAAAAAAAAAAAAAATTAGAGGAAATAAGAAAAGACTTATTTCTAGCCTTGTCTTCTTTCGTAGGCAGAACTAATGTATATGTTAGCCCCCTATGCAAATGAATATCGTTAGCTTGACATATTTCTAGATAACTGTAGGGAAGAGACCGTATGCGATATACAATTTTTAAAATGCATATCCTAAAGCAGTGGTTCTCAACCTAATTTCTACAACGACCCCTATTTTATTATATCGTCTTGCCAGCGACCCCCTTATAATTTCTGGTTTGTAATAAGCTCGTGTGGGATTTTTAGTATACCTATTGCGGAATTCTCAGATATGCATCTATTTCTATAATAGTAGAATAAATTTCTTGATTATAGCGGAAACAGTAACTTAGGTAAAAGCGAATAAATTAAAACCAAATTTGATCAGCACATTTATATTACAAATACCGAATCCGATCAGTCATATTGTTTCAAAATGGAGGCCGTTTGAAAATTTTAAAACTTCATAATTCCCTTAATTTTGGGTGATATGATTAAAAAATAAAAAGATTTCTAATTTTGGATCTAAAACCTTGGACAGTTGTTAAAAAAGTTATTGAGTATTTTAAATGATTTGATAATGTACGTCACGAAGATTGAACCGGACATTCCCGCACTAGTAAAATCACACCATTCTCATGTATCTTAGCTTTCAATTATAATTGTATTTCAATATGCAGGTTTTGTTGCATTTGTATTTTTCTGATATTTCAATATATAGTTTTCATTAGTTTCATATTGTATCTCTTTCATTTAAGTTAATGTTTAAACAACTCTACCCCTGTTGAAAATGTTCAGTAGATCTATTTCAGAACAAAATTCAAAATAATATTTAAAATTATTTTCCGGTGTTAAATTCTATAAATAATTATATTTACCTCTTCTGCTTATCTTCGTGACCCCATGAAACCCTTTCGAGACGCCCGGGTTAAGGAATTCTGCCCTAAGAGGAACGAGATTCAAATTTATGCCAAAAGTTCAGGACATCAGGAGTCTTTTAAATTAAGAAGATGAAGCACAATATTCCTCATTCAAAATAATAGGAAACACGTGCCAGCGTTTTCAAAATTCCGCTGCTAAAGGTAGACGAGTAATTTAATTTTCCATTTTGTACTCATGAGATGGTAGAACTAAGAAAAAGGTTGAACAATTTAAAATGAATTTTCGAGCACCTATCTTGAACTGGGTATACTTTGAATGAAATGCGTATCCCAAGGGAGGGAGGAAGAGGATTATTTTGGACAAAAGGATAACGGTTTCATCGTTTCGGAGTGAAGTTTTGTAGTAGTACTTGGGTCGACCTGGGTCTTATTACACTTTAATTGTAGGGAGTGGGGATGGGAAACATTTTCACAAAGAACAAGGGAGGCACCACTTGAAATGAAATTTTGAGCTTTTTTTTTTTCATTTAGATAGACCTAGGTTTGTATACTTTCATTTCGATTTAAATATTTATCCTAAGGAAGAAAATGGGTTTCAAATATAGCTACGTTTCAAATATTTCTCATATACTTATTATTTTTATATGTAAATACACGCATTTCAGCTAGTATTTAATAAGTATTAAAGCTGTGTTATAAAATTTATTTGTTGTTCTTTGATCTTGAATATTTTTTAAAAATCTCAGCTTATGTTGGTCAATTTTATACAAACCTTTCTAAATATCAAAAAGCAACTAACTGCCTGATTGTTTTCCACTGACTTCTTGGTAAATCTTATTGAAAAAGTACTGTAGTTTACATGTTCTCAACATGATCAAAAACTAAAACAAAATGAAAAAATCCAGTCCACTTCTGTCTTTAAAAAACTACGCCATCACAACCGTTTGGCCTGAAATAAATAAATTTTGACAGCCAAAAATCACTCATATTTGTTTGATTTAGTTAAATCTATGAATAAAAATACATACAGGACGTTTCAGAAATAAGGGTTGGGCAGTTCGTGCTTTTTTAATGTTAATTTCTGAATGAGTAAATAGCACATTTAACAATGATAATTTGTTTACTTTTGAGCATGCATAAATTTTTATTGAAATATTATGGCAGTTGAAATATTAGATTGAATTAATCAATGCTGACGGATACAATAAAATACGTTAATAATTTTCAGTTTTAATCAATTTTAATTAATTTAAGCTTGTTTATATATTCTATGTAAAGACACTTTCTTTATGGGTATGCAATCTTACAAATGAAAATTCCTAATATAACAACACCTGCTGCTAGCAATGTTCTCAACATTTGTTTGTATCCACAAATAGACTACATTATGTTTACATATTTAAACTGAAAGTGTCTCTTGCAACAACTGATACAATACGTCGTCTTAGTTCTCAAGATTATAGTTCTGGTAAAGACTCAAGCATGTTTCACTAATATAGACACCATCTAATGGAGCATGCTAAGGAAAGACAGAATCCACTAAGGTTATTAAGTAGCTAATATACTGAATATCAAAGATGTCAAAATGAAGGTAAGTATCAGTTTTGATAAAGTGAAATGAATATTCTCTTGAAGCATATGATCTTATCGGAATCAAGCAATAAATCTGTGTCTGCTCAATTCTGATTGGTATGCTCACCTTATATTTCTGAGTTTTGGTATATCGTCCTGTACTTTGACGTCATCTGTATATCATCTTGAAAAATTGATTTCTTCGTGATTATTTATTATTATTATCAGGACCAGTGACTACCTTTAGTCATAGAATATAACTCATTGGTGTCTTCACCACTGACGTCTTACGGTTCATCAAGATTGCATATTTGCAACATTATAAGCTCCTTGTAAAGGAACATCTCGCTCTCTTTGTTGAATTGTCATGTAAAAAAAATGCTTAGCGATGGATGATTCAACGTTATTCTCACGTGTTTCACAAATCCTGTTCTGATCCGCGGAGCCATCTAAGATTTCTTCGTTACCTCCTGGATTTTGATAATTAGTCGCAGCATTCGTATTATCTTTTCTTCTGCTGATGCATCATTATTCTGTGATGGCCATGGCCATATTATCATTCTCAGCACTGCTGACGAAATCTTTGTGTGTCCTCGCCTCATTATCAATCCTATCTCACGAGTTTTAAGTGTTAGGGTAATACTCTCTTTTAAAGGTTTCTTCAGTATTATTTATCCAGAATATATAGAAAGTACCCAGGATATCTGTAAACCTCTCACTTGTAAATTGTCCACATGCATTACACTCTTTGCTCCATTTCGCATGAAAACATGCTTGAAGTAACCATAGTAACAAAAACACGGACCTGATTGAAGACACTAAGAATTACCTTCAACGTTAGACAATATGTGATTGTATTTTATCGGTTGCTAATCAATCTCGGAAATTCTTCAAAAGTGCATATAAATTAATGAGAAATTTTGGGACTGTGCAGAACAGAGTCATTGTAACACGAACCCGATGTTCACTTGCCCAGGAAGGGGGAGGGGCACGAGCATAGAAGTCCCATGTTAATCAGTGTATATTAAAAGACTTGCCATAAATAAATAACAGGTGCGGCAGTGAAATGAGTCATTTTAAAACCTTTAGCAGCAATACTAATTTATTCACAGCGATATACAAGAAATACCACATGAATTTACAATGTTTGCAATTTGTAAGGAATGTTTCTGAACAACTGTTATATCTTGCACAGACATGTAACGGTACAAAATGTTCATCCCTTGAAATTGACATCACGTAAGTGACTCCCATTTTCCTCGACACACAATCCAAGCCTTTTACGGAAGTTAAGACATCACATCTTGCAATACTGTCACTGGAAGTCAATTAACTTCCTCCCGAATTCGATCCTTCAGTTCCTGTATGGTGTGTGGTGGGTCACATCAGAAGACTTCGGATTTTAAATGTCCCCAAAGGAAGAAATCACACGCTGAAAGGTCAGGGGATCTTGGAGACCACAAATGTCCCCGTTCTTGGAGGTGAGATGACTAGGAAATATGTTCTGTAGCGTGTTAATTGAATTCCATGTGGCCCCGTCTTGTTGGAAGAATGTGTTTGCAATTACAAGAAGATCAGCAATCTGCGGCACTCAAAAATGATTCAACAAGTGAACATAACTTTCTGTATTCACGGTAACAGTATTGCCGCGATCGTCTTCACAAAAATAAGGCCCGATGATTCTAAATAATGATAATATCAGGGTCAATGGCAAAGGTTTGTTGTTCAGATGGCACCACTTACATTACTTTTTCCAGGGTTGCCAATCGCAAGTTTCACTGCCGCACCTGTTACTACTTCAATAATTTGGATTATACTAAACTATTTTACAATGTTATTAGCGTTTAAAGAGAAAAGCTGTCAAAAAATCAGACAAACGTATACCAATCAGTAGATATCATTGAGTAGAACAAAATACATGCGCCAGTACAAAATCTCATGCGTAGTTTTCGGAAAAAACTGAGAAAAACATTATTTTGTAAACCTTATAATTGATGCTGAATGAAAACCACGCGAATTGTTAAGGTGAGCCTGATATTGAAATAGTCTATAGCCTTATTGTTCCTCATAAATATGCCTTTTCACGCAAAGTATTCAATTTTACCTGTAAATCTTCCAGAATATGGTGCGCCAAATCTAAACTAGCACCATTATTATTATTATTATTATTATTATTATTATTATTATTATTATTATTATTATTATTATTATTATTATTATTATTATTATTATTTTAAATTTGGAAATTTGTTCCGTTTATTAGTAAATATCTAATTAGGTCTTCAATATATAAAAGTATAGAAATAGCTAATAACTTTTATCCGGTTCTTGATTTGTTTCATTAGAGTTTCAGGAAGGTGCGTGAATTATTTTTTAAACAAAGTATGAAATGTCTAAGTATTTTTAGGCTTGCAACTGATTGTCTTAATTTTGTTTTGTGTTTTCACTAAATACTGTATGGATTTGTTTTATATATATATATTAATCAAATTGTAAGAACCTTTTTAATTATGAATAGATACACATGTTCTTTTTTTTGTTTTGTTTTTATTATATTTCTGGAGGTCATTTTGTAAAGTTTGTATGGTGCCATTTGAAACATCCTTTGATGTTTTGTTAGTTTTTTTTTATTTATTCTCTCGTCTTTTATTTTCCTATCATCTTTTCTTCTATGCTTAATACCTTCTTTACTACGTATACTGCATTTTTTTAAAAAAACTTGGTCATGGATTTTTTTATTTGTCATATGTAACTTTTTTATGCTTATTTTATCTTCGTCATTATTACTAGCCTTATGAATCAGTGTATTTTACTTGATGTGTTTAACTTAGAAATATTTATTTTCAATCTGTAATAGCAGCTACAAAGTGTCTTTCTGAACTTTTTTTTCTTTCAATATTTTGTAAACTGTTTCAACTATACAGTAAATAATCCATTTTTGTATTTTATACTGTATACTTATCCTATATGGTATACCTTTTCTATGTGCATGTTAATTATGCTTTTTTTACTATTGTTATTTTTGTATTTTCCAGTTTGTAACAGATACTGCATGTTTTTATGTTATTTTTCTAAACTAATATTTTATACATTTCATCTATTTTTTGTATAATCAGTTGTATGTTGTTAATTCTATTTGCATGCGCCCTATGCTTGTAAAAACATTTTTTTCTTTGGGGCACTTCTGGCTGCAATGCTGTTTGCTTCCAATAAACATATTTCAAACATTATTATTATTATTATTATTATTTATTATTATTATTATTATTATTATTATTATTATTATTATTATTATTATTATTTGCTGCCACAGTAATGCAAATTGGGAAAATCTTGCAGTTTCCAGAACTAACTTCGCTCATCTAAACATATTGAAATCTTCCATCATTGTCACAGACAAAACCATAACAAGCTAGATTTAGTAGTACATTATTCATATTGTTACTCTATGTTTGATGATTTTATAGAGAACGGAAAACTATTCTCAAATGCTATGCTTCTGCTAAAATTTAACGTACAAAGTACCTTTCCTTATTATTATTAGCTATTTACGATGACAAAATGTATTCTACTTTTGGTTGAAAATCACCGTTCTATCAATTTTCAAAAGATTTCACTTCAAAATTACCGTATTAGTTTCTTCTTTTTATGGTTCTATAATATGGTTTCGCTAGTGCTGCCAACTTTTTAAGTAGAAATACCGGACATCTTCCTGCTCTATGTATACTCTTAAGATTGTGTCATCATCGCTCGTCAAAAATGTGAATAACTTGAAAATGGTTACTTCACACAAAATTGGGTGATTCGGAGTTAGAATTTAATAATTTTAGTTATTTTTGAAGAATTTATTATACTTGCTTATCCGTGTCGGTCCCGGTGTCCCCCACAGAGGAGATAAAATATGACGAAATTATTATTTCTTTACAATTTTAAAATCATAGATGGATCATCCCCTGTAAACAGTTTACAATGTTGCCAGTCTGTTTTTAAAGTTGTAAAGAAATAATAATTTCGTCATATTTTATGTCCCCTGTGGGGGACGCTGGGACCGACATGGTTATTCCAGTTTTGATTGAGTCGGCACATATAATTTTTGTAGTCTACCATCAATAATACATCATATTTAAAACAGAAAAGCAAATATCATTGGCAATATAATTATGGCATGCACAAAATATATTTTAAAAAATAAGTCTTACCAGCTTCGCTGCGGCTAGTATTATCTTTCAATGCCTACATACTTTTACTGGAGCTGGATGCATTATTTAATTAGTAGATGTGGCTGAGAATGAAGCCGTGGTAGTTGCGTACTTGAAAATGTACTTTTGTTGACCTTTAGCAGTTTTGATGAGCTCAGTAAATTTTCCTGTCCTCAACTCTTTAGCAAATTCCACGCATGACAGGTCGATATCAAAGCGAATTATAAGCTTTGCTTTAACCATGTTCATCGACAAACAATTCCTCTAGAAAATAATATCAATAGAACAGATAATAGAACTAGTAAGAGGAAGATTACCAAACATCTAACGCCGGAGTTTCGAAATCATACCGGACACCGGACAATGAGGTCAAAAATCAAACTGTCCGGTGGAATGCCGAACTGTTGTCAACCCTAGATTTCGCCGATAACACATAGAATAACTAAGTGAATATTAAATATGTTCCAAAGGGTTTTAAGTAATGTGTTCAAAATCACGAAATTAATGACGATAGTAAACAAAAGCATGAATATTAACAAAATAACTCTAACAAATATACATAAATCATAAGCTCCAACTCTGATGTATTATATAGCCACCTCTGTTATAACCATTTGTTTGCTTTTTATTATTCTTATTATTATATTTACTTTTTATGTTATTCTTAGAGCAGCCCAAAAGCATAAAAAGCATAACAGCAATTTACACATATGGTTGGTACCTTGAACATGGTTGTGGTTGTCTAAGGGTCCAGAGGACACTAATTTTTTAAAGCATAATAAGGCATAATTTTAGAAAATAAAACAATTTAAAATACATATATATATCACAATTCTTGGAAAATTCTGTTTAATTCCAAGTTTAACATACTGTATTAATATTTTTTTAAAACCAATATTTACAATGCAAAATTATTGAGTACGTAACAATGCAACAATGAAAAGCTTATTTTTATTACGGTGTTACCCTTTGATGTGGAGAAAAGAAAAAAGGGAAAGAAGAAAACTTTCCGCCAACAATGAATAGTACAGAACTCCACACTATATTGTCATGTGTATCTCTTGAACTTGAGCATTTTCTGTACTTTCTGGTGGGATCTTTTACTTTCCCTTTCTGTATATATGCACCTCTAAGGCGCACACAAGTAATAAGAAAAGCTGACTCGAGTAAAGCATATCTCTTTACAGTGCATTAAGTAGAAAGTTCATTAAATATGAAAGAAGCTGGTTGCATAAAATATTAATAAATAGATCAAGATATTTAGAATATTTAATGTATAGTAAATATTATACATTATACAGGATTAATGTAAAACAATGATTGAAATTAACAATAAAGCATAATTTAACAAAAAATAAAGCATAATGTGGGTTGCTCTAGTTATTATCATTATTTAGGTCAATGTCCCACGATTATGCTCTGATCCTTAGGAAGACAGGTAATGATAAAGGAAATGGTGGAAGTGGAAGGAAACTGGAGAACCCCGAGTAAATCATGAGTTTAACTGCCTTTTTTTAGTATCGAGGTTTTGGGAGAAAGGGCCTATAGTTGTTCTTATTTTTTATATATATGTAATTAACGATTCCCATGTAAATTGGTATGATTTGTTGAACATAGAAGTTTCTTAAATACGTAAATTCTAATCAGATTAGCTTTCACTGGGAGTAGAATCTGGACCTACCATGCCAAAAGCAAGAACGTTAATCTAGCTACGAGGTAGCCGCAACCTCTTCGTGGCATTTATTACTAACCATAAAGATGACAATGTTTTGCAGACAATCGTCTCTTGATTATGACTCTAATTCTTAATATTGTAGTATGAAAACACTTATGGCTTTGGACTTTGTAGTACCTGTGAATGACTGACAAATGGACAGAAGACGGGTACATCCTTCAGTACAGAGGGAGGTATCCAGGGCATTCGAGCAAGACTAGTCGGATGATTCTAATTGGTCACCTGAACGCTGTCGCTAAAGGCCAAAAACCAAAAGGAAACTTAACTGCAAGAAAAAAGGAAAATAAAAACAAGAACACAAGCTTCCTGCTCATCGAACCATTTCTTCCAACTTGTCAAAGCTCTTGACAGGATGAAAGCCTTCTGCAGTTGTTGTCTGCCGCGTATTATTACAACAAACGTTGTTAGTAAAAGCGTAATTACTCTTTCCGAGGACGCATGTTTACTTTTGCAGGCCTCTAACCAAATGAGTCTTTCCGCAAATGAGCTAACTACGCAGCGAAGCGGAATATTGACCGCATAGACTTCATGACATTCATTCTTGCATGAACTGAATGACAAAATAGTCTGCCTACCTTGCTTTTCAGCAATGAACATCATGCCATTGTATTTTCTGAATGCTGTGACCGAAAGTAGTTTAGTTCATTTACTCAATGTAAATAGACGGGCGTCACTAAGCCCATAGAACAAGACTATGATGAACAGTTTATTTTCTAATGACTCGAAAAGAAATATGAAATACTGAAAATTAGGGATACCTTGAGATTTAGAAATAGGTACCGATATACCATGCAGAACCTTAGCTACGAGTAAACCTGGAATTTCAGCCCCTTGTGACAACCTTCACTTCCTACTGAAAGTTTTACTATTTTGTTTAGGTAAAGATTTGCGCAAACAATAAGCGTCAAGAAGTGGGGTGAACGGTGTCTTCTCACTTGCGACAGTCCTATTAGCGACAGGAACTGTTAACTGTCCTATAAGCGACCGATTCGATCTGTTAACTGCTCTATGAGTCACCGATTCGTTCATACTAAGATAATGGAAGAAGATAAGGTTCTCTCTTCTTTAACTTGGTTTATGCTAATGTGATTTAGAACCTAACAAAATGTATTATGAAAAATTTCGCTCTACCTGAATTTAATACGTGAGAATGCTCTCATTACATTAACAATCTTGTATACGTTTTCCCTAGTATTATATTTTTGAATTAATTTTTATGAATACATTGACTCTATCAAGGGGGAAACTAACTAATTATTTAGAGTAGCTCCGCCTTTGTCTATGATTCTAATGTTAATATAATTAAAAATTTCATGTTAAAATGATACGAAGCGTAAGTTTAGATTGAATATGCTTATGGCATAAGAAAGAAATCAGAAAGAGGTAGGAGCGCCCGAAGAAAATTTTCTAGGGAGGGGCATCTACATGGTTGCTGTACCATGTCTGGTATATCTGGTATTGAATATACGTGTTTTGCTATATTACATATACATTTTTGTGAGCCAAGGAGACAACCCCTGCCTTCCCAACGGGCGCCCATGGAAAAAAGGTGTTCACCATTTGAGGATATCAAAGAAATCTAAGTTACAAATCTCTCGCAGGACTTAACAGTTCGTCTAGTTATAAGGGATCATTTCAGATTGCTACACGACAAGCTTTTATGTATAAGTCAAAACAAGGGAGGAAGACAAATTAAACAATTAGTTTACGTTTTAATTGCTTATAATAGGTGGGAAGGTAGTTTAAAGAGTTTGTTTACCTTTTGGATTGTTTAGAGTGAACTGCATTGTAATTGGTGGGATTAGTTGATAATAGCCAATCAGATGTGAGGGATCTCAAAAGCTGTATTTTATCATTGACTTTTTTTTTCATTTTATTCATAGAGTCTTAGGACGTCTAAAAAGTAGATAGTTGGCGAAACTGTTACACGTTTAAATTTTTCAAAATAAAATATATTACTGTGCTTAGTGAGTAATTAGATTTGAATCAAATTAAGTACAGAAAACAGAGCTTTTGAAGAAAGGGAATATCACAACTGGAGTTTCAATAATTACATAGGAATATACTTTACATGGAAATATCCCTGTTGTCTCGTTAAGTTATTTGATATATTTTATGTCAAATCTAACTCAAAATTAAAATAAGTTTTATTTGCACTCACAGTAGAGGAAAATATATATTTGACGGACAGTATCACTGGCACTTACATATTTCATAACAAGGTTGTTCGGGCGCTAATAACGCCACAGGCAAACATATTTTACGAGATGGAATCATATCATCTTCCATCATCTCAATGTAAATGAATCGGTTGCTCATAGGACAGAAAACAGTTCCTGTCACTAATAGGACTGTCGCTTCTGGGACTAATTCGGGTGAACCCAAGTTAGTTTCCCTAAAAATTATCACACCTTAACTGAATGTGTAAATTTTTCTAAGATCGAGATTTCTAAGCACTAAGTAGGCACCAAAAATACGAGAAAAGGTACCGAAAGATAATTTTGAAATTACTTGCAAACCATGATAGTGACAAAAATAACTATTTTTCTGTTAGACATAAAATAATACAATAAAATATCACTGAAGCGAACGCGATATAATGAAATGTTCAGAATTGCAAAATTATTTTTAGGTGCTTCCCTTTTCTCTATTTGTTTGCAAAACATATTTCATTTTAATGAATTTGAACTTTTAATATTCAAATGAATTTTTTTCTCTTTTTACACACACACACACACACACACACACACACACATATATATATATATATATATATATATATATATATATATATATATATATATATATATATATATATATATCTTTAATAGTTGAAATTTATCCTTCTCTAATAATGTAAATATGTATTTTTGGTATTACATTTTTAAAAATTATTATTCAGATCATATGGTTGCCATTTTCTACACATGTAGGTACGCTATCGCCGATTGGTCGAGCACAAGAGTAATTTGAAGATATCTAATGTGACTTATTACATTAAATAAACTTTGCATATCTTCCAACTCAAGAAAATAGAAACTAAGTCGTATCCAAAACAGGTTCTTTCTTATAAAATATTAAAAATTAACGGCAATTATTAAGGATTTACCGCATTATCAATTACAATTAAAATTAACGGCAATTATTAAATGTATGTTCATTTTAGTGTAACATTCTCCCTTAAAAATCAAACTGCTTAGATTCCAAGTGGTGTAACTCAAAAAATGGAAAGGTGGCTCAGTGGTCGAGCGTTCACCTCTGGTGCTTGGGATCCCGGGTTTGATTCTAGACACCGCCAAGTGAACTTTGTGGTGGAAAAACACCGTGTGCGTGGGTTTCCTCTGGGTTCTCCTGTTTCCTCCCACTTTCTTCATTCCACCATTTCATTCATTACTCATCATCACCGTCTCCTTTAGCCTAACCGGCATAACCGTGGGACGTAAAACTCAAAGATTTCATTTCGTTTTTTTCAAAAAGTGGAAATTTTTCAGCAGAGAACTTCGAAGTTCAATTGTCATGAAAAATGCATATTTCTTTTATAATTGTAATGAAGTTACTTTTTCTAAAGTTGATACTAAATAATATTCTCTTCAAGTGATTCACATAAGATTTACGAAAGTATGGCTTCCAAACTAGGCAAATATTCAATACTAAAACTTGAAGTAGTGCATCTATAAGTGCTGGTTGCAATATAGTAATAATATCAAGATAAAACATGTTCCTTGGATGCTGAATCCATATCAAAGAACAGTTACTCGCTATATATTACAGTTTTTTCTTCTATGGTGATAAAGGTTGAAAACAAAAATACTTTATTTCAACCACTTCCGGTTTGAATAGATGATTTAAGGGAGGAGATAGAACCTATTCTTGAGACACTGAATCGACTTTTTAAGAAATCTCGATATACCTTACCATTTTTACTTTACGGAAATCATTATTGAAACCGAAAGCAACATTCGGTTTTGGTAGAGTGTTGTGGATAGTCATGGTACGTTGTCTTGAGACACTGAATCGTTTACAAAATATCGCTTTTCGCTATGTTTCAGTTTTCGTTTTACGGCGATAAACATTGAAATCGGAAATGGTTAGTTTTAACAATTTCCAGTTAGAAGAGAGAAATTGGTATAGATGGACCCTATTCTTTTGACGCTGAACCGATTGCAAGAAATCTATTTTCGATATCTCTTACAGTTTTCAGCTGATACCTGTCGATAGACAGATGAATGGACAAAGCCGTTCTATAAGACTTCCGACATTTATGCACAGCATAGGTTCATCATCATCATCACAGGTATTCTGCCCTTACTGGCAGATCACTTGCAGCAGTTGAGAAGCTTCCATGCTCCACGGTTCTCCGCTAACCTCTTCGTCTTCACGTATGATCTTTCTGTTTTTATATCATCCGTTAATTGTAGTCTCCTTCGCCCCCTCCCTCTCTTTCCCGCCACCATATCCTCTATGACGTCCCTCATGATACAATTACTTCTTAGGCAATGTCCCAACCAGCTTCTCTTCCTCTTCGTAACAATATCTAAAAGTGTTCTTTTCTCCCCCACCACTTTTAACACTCTCTCATTCGTTTTCCGCTCGACCCAACTAATTCTTTCTATTCTTCTCCACACCCACATTTTGAAGGCTTCCAATCGTTTTTCATCACTTTTACGCAATGTCCATGTTTCCTCCCCATACAGTACAACACTCCACACGAAGAAGCGTTTTATAAGTCTTTTTCTCAACTCTTTATGCAGGGTCCCACAAAACAAACTTTTCTTCCTCCTAAAGGCTTCTTTCATCATTCCTATCCTTGCTTTTATTTCACGTTTGCACTTCATGTCATTACTAAGAATACTATCCAGATATTGAAAACTATTCACTTGTTCTATTTTCTCCCCTCCCACTTTTATATTTGACACATACCTCTTCGTTCCAATCGCCATAGCATAACTTAGAATTCTAAAAGTGATACATAAAAGTGTGAGATGGACAAGGGAAATACACATCATTTGATTTTTTTTTTTTTTTTGTCCAAGCCTGACCTTTAGTTGTTATTTAAACAGTATTTGCAACATTTCCTTACAGCTAATGTATTGATTTAGAGCTTTGTGCATAACTTAAGAATCTAAAACCTGTACACACAATAGTATTTCAAACGTTAGTATGACAAGTCAAGGGCTAACGTAATGCCAAATTTGATCCAGATCGAAAGAGTGCGATTGATTCTTTTATTATTATTATTATTTTTTTTTTTTTTTTAAGAAAATGTGACCCAAACTTTGACCGACCATAACTCGGGAATCAGAGGCCTGCACAGCATAATATTTCAGACACTTATGCAGCAGATCAAGGTCTTTTAACGATGTTAAATTTGATTCCCATTGTATGGGTTCGGTTGAATTCTCACGCTATATACAGAGAAAAATCAAATTATGGACGAAAATAAGGCATACATAGTAACTGCCTGTTTAATCGTTAGTTTAATCATTGCAGCCAAGAATTAAATGTATTTTAATTTAAATTTCCCGCAGCAATGAACTAGGAATTTCAATAGTGGATACTTAAAAAGATTATAAAAGTATATTGTTACATGCCTATAATGAAGTTTCAAACTTAAGAATTCAAAACTAATAATTAACCCTACACAAGTACACGCTTAATTTTTGATACACGAAGTACACACCGGGTTCTGCTTTATCCCGAAGTACTTGGACGGTTTTACGTAAGATTTTGAAAATAATTAAGGAATCTGTGTGACTGGAATATACCTAGATATCTTAATGTAGGAAAATAATAGAAGTGGGTAATTTCTGTATAACAGTCGTGTAAATTTCCACTGTAGAAAACAATACAGTAGCTCTATTATTGGTGCTCATTCCAAACAGCAGCGTCATTTCAGATTTTGTTTAAGTGAGAAGACTTTTAGATATAAGTAGGATTTTACGTTTTGCAATACTATATTATTATTATCAGGAGACACCCCAAATTATCTCATCTTATCCCAAATAAACCAAATTGTAATGTAACATCACTATGAGATCTAATAAATCCTTAGCCCGACCAGGAGGGAAATGGCAGAGAATGAAACAGGTCATTCCACACATTCCTCACGAGCAGTGTTCGAAGTAAAAAAAAAAAAAAGCAGAGGTGATATGATTTATTACGATTTTAACTCGGCATACCGGCTATCTAAATGTTGAAATACAGTGAAGGTATGTTCCCTAAAAGATAGGATTTCTATATACATAATAACTGAAAAGCACTGGGGAGCATCTTTTTAGTTATAAGGGGGAGGCATGGAGAGACCTTGATCCCTCGCCAAAAACTTTCTGAAAAAAAATATATATCCATTTATGTTGTATTATACAGAATTATTACACGAAAATGCTCAAAAACGGGTTTTTATATTAACAATTTCCTGTGGGAAAGCTCCCGGACTCCCCACTCGGCTAAGGGGTATTCCAACCCGGAAGAATCTCTCCTACAGCATACAACCCCTAAATCCACTCATGCTCAAAACACGACATTTATAGACAAGACCAAAAGACACACACATACATACGAAAGAAACAATTCAATATGGCACATCGAAATATAAACTTGATGAACTTCTTTGAAGACACCTCATTTTAGAAACAAAAGGTAGGGGGAAAAAGTAACAAAAATCTCGGTGTTGTCAACTTAGCAATTATTTCTATTTACGTGCAAAACTATTCGTCAACTACTGTGTATAAAAATGGATTTATTAAAGGTATTTAGCATCTACTCTCCCGTGAGGGTGTGTCTTGATCATCAAAAAACCAGAGGCGGTATGGCATACCACCGCATACCGTCTCACTTCGACCACTGCTCACGAGTGTCAATACATCTCTGACAACGTTTCTGTAGCTTGTCAGTCACTTCCATAGCAGCTTATATGGGAATAAGCCATAGAAGATGAGAGCTATATCTGGGTACGTGGTCAGTATATTAAAACTGTAGTTTCCTCAGAACACAAGGTGCCATTTTTGACTTGGATTCAAATATTTGGGTATCCACTTGGCTGAAAGCGTCTTCATGCTCAAATGTTGGTGGCTAACGACTCCAACCTGATCCATGAATATTTGTATTGTCTCAGCAGTCTCCTTTGCCGAAGTACACCGATAAACTAAAATTATGTCATGAACCAGAACGATTTAGTATTTGGTTATCACTTCTACTCCTGGATGCATCATAGGTATTAGAATCTCCACGTCTGAAATTGGAATACCAATTTTTTATACTCCTATAGTAAGGAGCCTTGTCTCCTAATGTTCGCACACCATGATCCCATGAATTCCCTTTGTTATTTCCTTTTGCATGAAGTGGTGCTTGAAGATCGTCTTCAGTTCGACATTGAAAAATTCTAGATCAGTTGGTCACATGAAGTTTTCTTAGACTTAAAAGAAATAAAAAGAATTTTAGATCTCCATAAGGATTGTGGTGTGTGCTCTTCAAGATTCTATTATCAAAATTAACATTACTGAACAAGAAGTGTCTAAGGACTTAACACACTCTCTTGTACTAAATACATTTGAAAACATTTAGTATAAATAGAAATTATAAATAACATTTTTGGAAGATGAATGGAAATTGATTTTACATTAAATTTCGCCCGTCAGTATGATAAAATTAATTCATAATATACTGTAATTTTAAAATGTAATCTGGGTCCTATAGAATTCTGCCTGTATTTACAGGATTAAAATCACGTTACGCAGTGCGTAAACATTTCATGCTTTTATAAGAGTCAATATCCACTTTAAATCTGAGTATTTCATCATCTGGCACAGTTGAAAAAAGCTTTTCTTTTGAGTTGAAATGGATTTTCAATTCTAGAAGGTCGTATTTGATAAGAACATTTTGAAGCTGACATAAAACTTGCAAAGTGGCCAAGCTCTTCAAGGAAGTGTAGACAAAGTGACTAAGAATGATGTAGATATCCACAGTCCGGCTCAAACCTCCTGACGTTTCAGGCGTTTCCTCCTTTTCACAATATCCAATGCAAGCTGGGCGACGTTGTCTAATAGCTTTGTTTCTGGACTAGGAAAAAATAATTTCAAGGTACGTCCTTATGATACATTTAATAAATTTGTAAGAACGAATTTTTGTTTTTCAATATCTTAATTTCTCGCGTTAATGGTTCACGTTATGCCTGTGCACGAAAGGAAGCGAAATCCGACAACATCGCACTTGCACACCATTGGCTTTTGACAGATGTCAAGAGGTTTGAGCCAGACTTTAGATGGTCATTCTTAGGCTTTACTTTGTTATTATTGTAGTGTGTACTTGTACAACTTTTAATTATCTTATTAACTTACTTTACTTTCAGAAGGAAAGAAAAAAGAAAAGAAATGAAAGAATAAAAGTAAAAATCAATTTATGATGTTGATTAACAGTATTTTTTTTTTTTTTTGTTTGTTGGTATGATAAAATTGTTATATATAAAATCTTAACTGATAAAAAAAAAAAACTACATGAACTCACTGACATAAAATAACGAGTACTTTCTATTGACGAGAAAAGTTGAAATTTGGCATGGTTGTAGCTTTTCGAGACTAACCCACACGAACATTTCCAAAAGTGAATATTTTTAATTTTTAGTGAGTCTAAAGTGGAATGAAGTAATTCTCCATGTTATTTAAACGGGCCTTTTTCGGACCCATAATCTCATGTTTTAGGTTCCTGGAATTGGAATAAAAACTTGGAATCCAGTATACTTGTACGTTTTCTATAGGATTATTTAACAAAATAAGATCTCCAACTTTAGAGCGGTTTTATGAGGAACTGAAAAATCTTTCCGATATTATTTATATTGGACATGCACCCCAAAATTATTGGACACTTGCTGTAGGCTGATTAAATTTGGCATGATTTGGCTTTTCGGGGATAACTCACAGGAAATTTGCCAAAAGTAAATATTTTTAGTTTCTAGAGTGTCTAATGGGAAGGAAAAAAACTTCATCTTATTTAAATAAGCATTATTATTTTTTAGACCTCTAAAATCTCATGTTTTAGATACTTGCAATTGGACTTGTACATTTTCTATTGGATTATTTAACAAAATCACTAAAATTAAAAAGTTCCAACTTTAGAGTGATTTTATGGTCGAACTAAAACCCCAGATTTATTTTACAGAAACCTCTGAAAATGAGAATCCAACATCATTATTATTATTATTATTATTATTATTATTATTATTATTATTATTATTATTATTATTATTATTATTATTATTATTATTATTATTATTATTATTGTTGTTGTTGTTGTTCAATAAATCGGATACATTGTAAATGACAAAACAAAGGCTGCTGTAAAAATAAATTGCGAGTTATTAAAGCAGAGTATTAAGAATCAAAGGATGATACAAAGATTGGCAAATCTCCCAGCTGTCCAAAATCTAGCATTAATATGTAGACAGATATAAGGTATTCCATTATTTGTGTTAGAAACAAATTAAAAATAAGGTAAAATTACAAAAAAAAAAAAAAACCGAAACTTAGCATGTAACTAAAGTTGGAGACCGTGGTTGGATTTGTATGGGTCTTTTGTATTTCTATGAAAAATTTCAAGTCATTATCTACAATAGTTTGTTAAATATTACTGTATCAAAATTTACATGTTATCAAATGGAGAGTTAGAAACCTTAGCGAAGAGGTGTAAGATCCCCCTTAATTATCAGGAAATAAGACATAATGTAGATTGATCTTATGATTTCCTTTAAGGAAGTCTCATAAGTGAAACAAAACTACCAGGAAAATTTAACTGGAAAGTAATGGAAATATTTTAATAGAGATATTACTATCAGAAAATCACATGTGCTGGATTCGAATCAAGACCCTTTTGCATTCAGTTGGGCACTTTACAGCTAAACTACTGCACTTGTTCTCAACAGACTAGAAAAATCATGAATACACTTTCCAATTCATGATACATTCAAATAATAAAACCAGAAATTGTCGTGTAGCCAATGAATTACACATTTCTCTCCCATTCTCCTTGGTCATAGCCCTACCGACCTATCGTTTAAAAAAAATGTTCCTCGTGATGAAAAATATTCCGGCGTGATTCTTTAAAAAAAAAAAGTACATTGCACTTCTGTGTTACAGTGTATGTTCTTTTGAAGACACGCTATTACTCATTTTTACACTACATTTGAGAAAATTCCTTTTGTTAGGGTGAAAAAAATAATAATAAAGAAAGAAAAATAAAAAAATGATAGCACAATTCGTTCATTATTGTAAAACATCACGCAAGAGATTTTCATGTATTCAACCCAGTCAGTCAGCTTCTCTTAGACAGAAACAAAACGAACTGCGGGACAATGAAGCTACCACACTAACCTAAGTGAACACTAATTACAAAAAGTACTTAATTACTGCCTTTTATGTAGCTAAAAGAGGAAAAAGCGACACGGAAAGAATATACGATATACATATACCGTGGCGTGCCAACATATAACAAGATTGACAAGCCAAGAGCCTGCACTTCAATTATCCCGCCCTTCTCCTCTTTTTGGATTTGGTAACGTTTTCGTGTGTGTGTGTGTATGTTTTTTTTTTAAATTAAAGGTCCTTGCCACTTATTTTTTTCTTTTTGCTTTGTTAAAAAGTTTTTTTTTCTTTTTTAAGTATAAACATATGTTTCTGATTCTTTTCATAATTTTGTTTGTATTAGAGAATTATGAGAATGGTACTTGCTTTCCAAAATCACTGTACACCGAAATCTCTCAACCTGATGGTCGAGAATTCTAAGGGAGGGGGCGCGAGAGGAATTCATGTTGGCCGCGAAGGGAAGTGAAAAAGGTAAAATGTAATTAGGATGTAATAGCGTGAAAAAATTTTTTTTGAAAGATTATTTTGAATTTCTTGTTGTGATAGATATATTACTATTACTATACTAACTGTCAAATACAACAAAAAATATTAAACAAATAAAGAGTCATTTATAAACTATACGAATAAAAGCGGAATGTAACTGGTGAAAACCTGGATATTGAAGTACAAAAAGAAAAAAAGACACAACCAAAATTACATATTGAAGCACAATTTAATATGAAGGATAATGCGAAACCTGAGCCTGGTGTAATTTCATTATGAGCCTGGTGTGACTTCACTAGGCTTTACAAAACGAGGGCTAGTGTGACACTTGAGCCTGTTGTAATTTCACTAGGTTTCACAAAATTAGGGCTAATGTGAAACCTGAACTTGTTGTGATTTCACTATAGGCTTCTCAAAATAAGAACTAGTGTGAGACTTCAGCCTGGTGTGATTTTACTAGGCTTCACAAAATGAGGTCTAAAGCTAAACCTGAGCCTGGAATGATTTCACTAGGCTTCACGAACGATAAGCTTATTACAAAAAGGAGCTACATGTGTCCATGGGAGTCGCTGAAAAGAGAATATGATAAAAGGGTAAGCGTAACATGAAATATGTTGATAAACCCTACGTGCACACGATTTTATGTCAAACCCGTTTGACAGAGAAACATTTATTATAGTAATGCTGCCTAAAAAGTCGTAAGTTAAAGTATAGCATCAAAAACATCGGATCTCTGTGTGGTAGGCATAATTTTGATTAGTATCACCTCGTGATGTATATTTAAAAGAATATTAGAGAAAAGTTCAATCCTGTCTCCTTGACTGAAATGTGACGTACATACCGAAGTCTATTGGCTACTACAATCGCCAACGTATCCACAATAGCCAACAACAATCATACAATCCCGTTTCAGGTGCACATTATCCTTTCTTTTATTTCAATTCGTTTTCCACGCTTAACCTATATATTGCCTTTTTGACACACCACGGCGCTGTAAGCGAACCAAGAAATGCTGAGAAAAATCGGACACGATAGACCATGTTTCATCTCCGAGAAATTCCATAGGATATATCATGCCATAGAAAATGCTATGACAGTTATTATTTTTTAATACAGTGAGATAACGAAGGTAGGATTTTTGTCTCGAGGAATGGTACGATAAATGTTTCCGTGTGAAACAGACCTTACTATTGGTCCTATCCTAATATATTGCAATATCCCCTCATACTGTAAACAAAACCATATGCTTCGGCACAAGCACCAGCAAGCATCCGACGGATACCCTCTCCGATAGAACACGAAGAGATACGAAGAAAACCCCTTCGACCTCCCCGAGGTTTCGCACCCGTAGACTGGATATATAAACGGACACCTCAAGTAGAAGACATCAGTTGTTAACTTATCATCCCCTACCTATCTCTGAGCTGCAACGGGCAAAAAAACTCCCTTGTCTCCAAGCTGGTACGAGCAGATCTTACCCTACCTCTGAGTGCAAGGGCAAGAGGTTGTTTTAAACCTGGCTGAAACCGGCAGGGTCCTTCTTGACCAGCAAAACTTAAACCTTCGAGCTGCAACGGGCAGGAGGTCCAATTGTAGGCTACGTAGAGGAAACAACTTTTGTACAAACGTATAAACATCTTTACATAATAAAAGGTGAGAGAAAATACCGGTGTACCATCACTCTACTCAATATTACCATCAGGAATCATTTCAAAGCTATTGACAGAAATTAATCTACTTTTACTGCTAATGCCGATTGTTCAAATTACATATTTGTATGTACTCTAGTATTAGAAACGTTAATTTTCACTAGCTTTTATCCTAATTATAAATGGTAAACTTGCTACTACCAGTCATGCTAACAGATGTCGCGACCTGCACAATTCCTTTACTGCCTGATACTAATAGATATTGCTAGCTGGCAGACAACTTGCCGATTTAAAACTGTTGTGATAATTTAATTGCAACTTAAAACTATATGGTTTCGATTTAATTATTTAAAAAAAAAGCAAAGGGCCGTAACCATAGTAAGTTTTTTTTGCATTAATATTTGTGAATTTCTACAGTAATATTTTACCCACATCATGATTTAATCCTACAACGCAAGCCGGCTTCCGACCATCTTTCAGCACCACGGATCAACTGCTTAAGCTCTCGAGCCTTTTGACCAACCACTTCAACAAACGACTACCTTCTGTCCTAATCTCATTTGACATTGAGCGAGCATTTGATACGGTATGGCATCAAGGCCTTCTTTTTAAACTGCTACATCTTCTTCCTATACCGTACGTCCGCCTCATAGCCAATTTCCTTCATCAACGCCCAGCTTTTATACAAATCAACCAGGCTCAGTCTCACCATTTTGTTCTTCGTGCTGGGGTGCCACAAGGTTCCGTGCTCTCCCCCTTACTCTATATCTTATATGTTGCAGATATGCCACAACCTCGGCCACCCATCCATGCACTACAATTTGCTGACGACACAGCCTATCTCGCCTTGTGCTCTTCTGTGGATCGTATTAACACTACTCTCCAACCAGCAATCGATCAGTTGGTCACCTGGTGTCTCAAGTGGAAACTCAAACTGAACCCCGCCAAAACCCAAATGGCCCTATTCGCCCGTAACCGCAACAAATTTTGTCCGACACGAAATCCTGAGCGTCTCCATCTTACTTACGCTTCTCGATTCACCGTTGACCTTGTCCAACAGTGTGAAATATCTCGGCGTCATTTTTGATAAACATCTTACCTGGAGAGCCCAACTTTCTCAGTTACAAACTAAAATTCGACGCCGAATAAATTTGTTGCGAAGCCTCTGCGGCACCAACTGGGGTCTCAACACCAGGCTTCTTCTCCATACGTATAAGGTCTTTGTCCGCCCAGCTCTTACCCATGGTCATATTGCTTGGTTGTCTGCTCCACAGCACTTCTACAGCAAATTGCAAGTCCTGGAACGTCATGCTCTGCGCACCGCTTATTTCTTACCGGCAAATACTCCTACTCGGGAGATCTATCGGCACACCACCATACCCACGCTTTTACAACATCTTTATCGTCTTCGCACTCGCTATATACAGAGCCGTATAGCTGAGGCACATCCAATTCTCGGTGCTTTGCTCGATCAGACTCCTACACGACCACGGCATGCCTATCCACCAGTCGACCATCTACTTGCACTGCATGAACTTGACCAGGACACGGCAACTTATAACCCTCGTCGTCGCATCTATCAAAGCCATCTGCATATCTATCGTCCATAATCTCTCTTACTCTACACTTCATCTACAACATCTAACAATATAACGATGATCGTACATCACCACAATCAATAGCTTCCTGTATCCCAACTATATTCAGGCGCTTCTAACAATTCTGTTTTTTTTTTCTCCTGGCCCCGGAGAAGGCGTTACCTTCTGTGGCCCGCCCAGTTTCGACTGGGAATGAAATTGCAGTTAAAAAAAAATGATTTAATTGCAACTTAATTTTTAGAATTTCAATTTAATTCAAAATGGCTAGTGATGATACTAAACATGAACATGTTTCGTTGTTTGTTATTAAGACAGGAGCCGTAACCATATTTAGGCTTTAGCATTAATAACAGTTTAATTGCAATTTAAGCTGTTTTGTTTCAATTTAATTAATGAAAATGGATAGTAATGATACTGAACATGAACATAACGATATTTAGATTTGAGCATTAATATTTAAGTATGTATGAGTATTTATGTAATATTCTTGTAACTGCAGTATTGGTTAAAAATGGAAATAATTAGAAGTTTTAATTGAACATGATTATAATGTATAGTGTACAATAAGCCAAAGACTCGGGGCCAACAACTAGCAAAAACCATAGTTTTTCTGCCTTTAAATTTTCCCAGTGAAATTTATAAACTAAGATTCCATGTTAATAATTTTGCAATATTTGTTTAAATTGTTATTTTTCTGTGGTTTAATAATGAATAATAAGTTTACAAATTAAAACTTCGATTTTGAAAGATTCTTTGAATAATTTTACTTCTTTATTGTGACTAATTCTCTTATAAATGAAGTATTCTACCGGATAATGCTGTATGGCACATTTCAGTATATTCAAGAAATACGTAGACAAGAATTTTAGGAATGATCCTAAACATGGATCAAAAGATTGCGATCTTGGCCAAGACTTTTCGGAATGATAAAAAAATGCATCAAAAGATTGCCATCTTGGTCAATAATTAGTTTTTGTATCAGAGGCCACAACAGTTTGGAACGGCCCCCAAAATCGAGTTTTCGTATTTTTTACGTAATAAGCACATCATACTGAGTTAGGCGATATTTTTGGTTTGGCTACACTACATGTAGTTCTCCAAATATAAAACGTACAAGAAAATGTTTGATTGAATGAAATATATTGGATTTTTTGAATCAGGGGCCACAAAATTTCTGAACGGTTCGTAAATCGCGTTTTCGGTTTTTTTTTTTTTTTTTTTTTTTTTTTTTTACGGAATAAGCATATTATACGGAGTAAATTGTTGGTTTTGGTTTGGTTACTCTATATGTAGTTCTCAAAATATGGAGCGTACAAGAAAATGTTTGATGGAATGTAATATATTGAATTTTATGGATCAGGGGCTACAATATTTTTGAACAGCCCTAAATCGAGTTTTCATATTTTTTACGAATTAGCACGTCATACTGAGTTAAATGATAGTAGTTCTCGAGATATAAGGCCTAGAAGATAATTTTTGCCTGAAATATATTGGATCTTTTGAACAATTAAACATACTTGTCTCACAAATATATTTCCGAATATTCGCTAAAATCAAATTACACGCCCAGTCACTTTTGTTAATTAGGATCACTGTCTTTAAAGGGTATTCTTACTTTTTGGTCTAGTGTCCAAGAAAAAGACTTCACGGAGACCTGAAACAATACACTCAGAGCCGGGTTTAGGTATAATGAGACCCGCCCATCATATATTCAACTCTTTTTGTCTATGATAAGTTGACTCCACTGCAGTCTTCAGCTGTATGCTGCCAATCCATGCAGAACATAGGTACGCTATACGTATAAGGAGATATGTAAACTACCCCATGCCGTAAACGTCTCCAACACTTCCCGGTAAATGCCGATCGTCGATATAGCGAGGCGTCGAAGGATGAGCCACTGGCGGTATGGCGTTCCGTCGAGTCGAAACAGTTATCTAGAGTCGGAGTGTTGAAGTTACCACCGCGTAGCAGCGAGGACTTCATTTTGGTCCACGCTCCTTCGATTCGTCGAACCAACACGAACTATCGCGAGTCATGTGCATGCGGTTATTATTATATAATATTTTTTCCTGGCGAATTGTTCCTGAAGTGAGCTTAGGGGATCAAGAGTAACTCTTGCCTCTACATGATGAAATGAAAAATCTTGTGATCAGTGCGTATAATTGTATGAATTTAAGTGGCAACTGTCGCCGATCATTAGAAAGTGAATATGAAAAAAACTATGAAATAAAGTATATAGACGCGCGTCATTTTGTTATAAAATTATGTGGCGGACGCATTTTATCTGATTCCAAACGGTTATCGTCGAATATACAAGGTTAAAGGAGGACTCTGATTAGCCAAATTAAAAAGACCTCAACGATTTATCCGTCTACAAGCGAGATTTTCTTCACTGTCTTCGTGGCGAAGTGGGAAGAACAAGCGTGTCTAGTAATCATGAGTTTGGTGGTTCGCACCCACCCGAGGGTACATTTTTTAAACTTTTTTCTAGTGTTCTTTTAGACACCTCGATGTAAACAATTATGCATATAGACGATTTAACATATTTTAGTTGAGTAGTTTTGTGGTTCATTGGCGTTTCGTCATATCTCTGCCGCTGCTAGTATAATTTTCAAAACGGAAGTGGGGTCACCGCGGACCGTCGATGCGGGGCCGCCAATTTTTGGCTAGTTGCCCATCGGTGGTCCACCGACGCTTATGGCATGAGATAATGATGTATTTTAGGAAGAAGGCTAGCAAAAGGGGTCCGAATTACTTATATCATAGGAACTTACAGAACACAAAACATTGTTGCTGTAGGGTTAGCTAAGTTTTATTGTAATACTTTTATCTTATATAGTTTGTATATCAAGTTTTCTTTCCTTATTTTTATTTTATTTTATTTTGATTTGATTTGATTTATTTATTTTGGAAGGGCGAGAGAAAGAGACCCTGAGCTATTTTTGTTTAACTTATACGTAAATCCTGCAGTAACACAACTACAGACCACCGTAGGCCACAACCAAACCAGAGGATGAAAGGACCTACAACTACAATGGAAGGTAAGATCTCCGACCCGATACTTCACACCAGCCAAGAGATACTCCATGTCAATATTGATTGAATTTATAGTATATATGTCTAAATATTTTTGTCAAGGCTAGGTATAACTGACATTACTTTTTTTAAAAAAAATGTTATACATTAAAACTTCCTTTACTGGATACCTCTTAATAACCGATACTTCCATCATACGGATAGATGTGTATCTTTGTTGGACAAAACCTTTCTCTTTAAAGACACTATCAGAGAGGGATATGGACAGTCTTATTTTTCCACAACGCTTCAGTAACCTGTTCATAACGTACAGGGATTATACTGAATTCACACATATTTTGCATAGAAAATACTTGTGAAGTTTGGGACAGAAGATTCTTTCCTCACATACAGTATATATAAAACAAGAAAGCTTATTTATATATAAAATAAGAAAGTTTCCTCTTCTAGGGGGAGGCGATTGCCCCGATCACCCCCCTGGATCCGCTCCTGTGTGAACACAGGGTGAATAAATAGTCTGTATATTATATAAGTATATAAGTATATATAGTTCGCTCATCAACAGATCTTCAAAACTATTAGGCGTACGTAGAATCTTGAAATTTTGTATGAATGTCCTCCGTGCAAATGAAAGGAAATGATTTTTTTTTCAGTTTAACGTTCCACGATTATACCTTTTAGTCTAAGGGAAACGGATGATTAAGATATGTGAATGACGATGGAAGAATCGATGCAATGAGAACGTGTGAAGAAATGAGAACTCCAAGAAAGCTCACGGACATGATGTTGTCCACAATGTCCTCCTTGTATTCTAAACTCGTAGATAAGATTTTTTTTTTCTTTTTGCGAAATATGATCTCAAAAGGGGATTAAAGCAGCTTGAATAATTTTTCGTTGTTCTTTAGATCTCTGAAACTTTGAAACTTTATTTAAATGTTCTCTTTTCATCTTGTGTGTAGATGACATGGGGTTTTGTGATCCCTAAAAGGTGTTAGGTGGGCTTGAGTGTTCTTCTACTGTTCATCAGATCTCCTAAACTATCACGCATAAAACTTTGATATTTTGTGTAAATATTTTCCTTGCACCCCAGACTGCAGATAAGACGAGGCTTTACAAAACGCGAGTCCTAAGGAAAAACTCTCATCTATAGAACTTTGAAAGTTTTATATAAATGTTTTCTTTGCTTCTAGATTATATTGAAGGAACCGTGTCCCTTTTATTTATTTTTTTTTTCATTAGGTCTCCAAAACTATTGAGCGCAGAACCATAAAATTGTATGTTATTCTATTGCACGTATTCAATATTGAAGATAAGAGGAATGACACACAGCAAGAGGAAGAGATGAAATATATTGTTCGCGGTAACATGCGACGGCTATACTAATATTTGAATTTTCGAACATTTTCCTTATTGAATAAACTTTGAATATTTGAATTTTCGAACATTTATCTATATTGAACAAACTTTGAGTATTTGAATTTTTGAACATTTAGCTGTAATGAATAAACTTTGAATATTTGAGTTTTTTAACATTTACCTGTATTGAACAAAGTTTGAATATTTGAATTTTTTAACATTTACCGGTATTGACTAAACTTTGAATATTTAAAAAACTTTTCAATAAGCTTTGAATACTGAATTTTGAACATTTACCTGTATTGAATAAACTTTAAATATTTGAATTTTGAATATTTACCTGTATTGAGCAAATATTTGAATATTTGAAATTTTGAACATTTATCTGTATTGAACAAACTTTGAATACTTGAATATATACCTGTATTGAACAAACTTAGAATATTTGAATTTTTGAATATTTATCTGTATTGAACAAACTTTTGATTATTTATTGGGTTGGCAACTAAGTTCCCGCTCTTTTTAGTGTCAGGCACCCTTGCTCCACACTTCTGAACTTTGCCCATCGAGTGAAGATGCTTCTCTACAGTAGTGTGGGAGCAATCCATTGTCTCTGCCAGTTTCCTTGTTGTTTGACGCGGATTTTCATGCAAAAGATGGTTCAATAGCTCTTCATCGAACTCAACTGGACGGCCAGAACGAGGGACGTCTTTGAGGTCAAAATTTCCTTTTTTGAACCTTGCATACCAATCACGGGCGTTTCTTTCAGCTATAGCACACACTCCATACAGAGCACAAATGTTGCGAGTAGCTTTTGTGACCTTAGAACCTTGATTAAAGGCAAAAAGAAGGGGGTGTCGAAAATGCTCATTCTTTTCAACTTGACATTCTATGTTAATGATCTGTAAATAACAAAAAAAAAAAAAAAAAAAGTATCTTAGTAACAACGAAACATATATATTTAGGTATAGAACAATATATTCTCTTTCGAATGATGTACAACTTTGTGCCAAAAGTATTTAATATCATACAGATAATTCCAATTTAAAAAACGTCGGGAACTTAGTTGCCAACCCAATATTTCAACAAACGAAGAAATCTTCGAATACTAATTTAAATCAACAAATAATAATTATCGGAATATTTATTCAAATAAACATATTTTTCAAAATACTTATTCGAATAAACAAACAAACTTCAGAATATTTATTTGAACAAACTAACAAATGTTTCTAATACACAATGAAATTAAAATTTCTCCAAATAAACTGCCAAAGTTTCAACTAACTATTTCTTTAGACTAATAATAATTATTAGTTTATTTCTTCGACTAAAATACAATTCTTTAAATACTTACTCGAACAGAAAGAAAAATTTTAGAATATTTATCTAAATACATAATAACAACATATATTCGAATCAATGGCAAAATGTTTGAATGCTAGTTTTAAATAAACAAAAGAAATTGAATAAATGAACAAAACTTCAAGTATTTATTTGAAAATAAGCAAGTAACTAATACTCAATTTCTTCTGATTACGATCGACGCTTCAAATCTTTATTTGAATCAGTTATAATTTTTGGAATAGATATTTGAATAATTCTTCAAATGAACGAACAATTATTCAAATACTGATTCAAATTAACGAAAAATAAATGTTCGAATATTTATTCAAATAAGTAAACCACTTTTTGAATATTTACTGAACTAAGCGAACAAACTTGGAAATACTATACAAATAAACAAACAATTGTTCAAATATTTATTTAAATAATCAAATAAATAACATTCTGTGAATGTTATAATTAGAATAAACCTGATATCGAATAAATTAACAACTCTGTTGAATAAATTAACAACTCTTCGAACATTAACTCTAATAAACAAGCTATTTTCGACTATTTGTTCGAATAAGAAAATGTATTCAAATATTTGTGTTTCAAATGTTGAGGTAATTTTAACATATGTACCCAGATAAAGTAGCACTTGTTCGATTAATAATCAGAATTCTAAAGTAAGTTTGAGGAATATTAGAATAAAAGAAGTAAATCATCGAAATATTTTTAACAGCAATAACAGAAATTAGGAAAAGAATTAAAGAAGATAACAGAAGAATTGTTTTAAAGTATATACAATCACAGAAAATTAACAATGTAGAAAGGAAAGAAATGTTTTGGCAGAAAGGAGAAGAACCTATATACAAAAGTATAATTTCAATATAGATTGATGGACTTAGGAGAAAATTCTTAAAATTATTTAATTGGTCTGACACCAAGGATATCCCAACTGTTAGGTGAGAACACTGTTCATTAATTGAATATCAGCTCGTAAAACTGATGTGATATATTGTTTTGCTACAACTCTGTGCAAATCGCAAAATAAGTTTTGATTATTTTGTACTTAATTCGCTTGTTGACATAATATATAGCACAAAACTGTCATAACAATTTGCAATATTGACATACATGCATAGTTTGTTCCGTGTGTGTTCCGTGTCAAGGGTGCTAGTATTGATATTGGTAATTTGTGCTTTGAAATGCTGTGTAATACTGTATTCTGTATGCGATGTGGTGCCCACAAAGATAGAGGCACAACAGCTTCTAATTCAGTAACTCCTGCATTATGACTTTCGAACTACCCATAATGGCCACGGAAGTACAGGAAACATTTGTTGTGCGAAAGGTGAAGTGGTAGACGATCATAGCACAATAACCAGATAGTTCAAAGAAGTGTCGGTGGATTGTAAGAAAGGTAAGCTAGCCCAAAATCTGTGCGGGAGATCATTGAAGCAAATTCGACCACTAGCATTATTATCTTATTAGACAAGCTTAGTATCTCACAGTCCATTCTGTTCATCATTTCCACAATCTCGACTTAAGCTTCCCTAGTTACAGAATTGTGCCTCGTGAGTTGATCCCAACTTGAGCACGGAAGCGAGTAGATGTATGCAAAACTTGGAAACCCAGCGTGATCTACGTTTCCTCAAAATGTTAACGTGCCCCGAAAATTGGATATATGTATTTTAAATACTAACGTGCACAAGCAGTGGTTCAACAAGAGATAGGCCTGTCGTCAAATATGGCCGTTTCGAGCATAATGAAAATATGAGGAGATAATTCACTACGAATTCGTTCCTGATGGTCTAAGTATTGATGTCAATCTACATTTTGAACAATTCGAGTGGATGTATTCCATGCATTAGTGAAGCAAGCCCTTCTGTAGCAAGACATAGCAAAACTTCATACTTCTTGAACGGCACAGAATGAACTCCAGAAGTTTGAGGAAACAGAACTGATGCTAACCTATAGTATAAACGACGCACCTTCGGATTACTATTGGTTCCAATACATGACGTAATTCCTGCTCTCTTGATAGTTCAACAACTAAGAAAGACTCATCAAAAGACAAGAACATGTATTGACTTGGGATCGAAGAACTAACTGAAAGGTAGCTTCAGACGGTACAATATGATAAGCTCTACTTTCAGAGAGGCAGCTTTTGATGTACTGTAATTACAGGCGTAATAAACGATTCTTTTTTCCTTTGAGAACATGTCCAAAAATGGAGTGCATCTTCATACACAAGTACAAAGAGTTGAGCTATTTCAATTTCAATATTTTTTTGTCTTTCTGTGATTTTGTGTTATATCATGTGTTCTTCGCGCTCTTACAGTATGCAACAGAATTCCATTTACGTACAGCTCAGTGACTCAGTAAATACAGTTTGAATACGATCGGCATATTTATCATTTCAAAATATAAATGGAATTTCTCTCGACGCACAAGTGCTATAGATATTCCACAATCCGCATGAGATTCCGGATGTATTTATGCAACACAGAAAAATTAGGTGAGTTTTATGTGTAAGCAAATACGATAACTTGATGCATAAAGCAAGTAAGTAACCGAAATATTGCAAAACTTTGACTCATTCTTGTATGGTCTAGGTATTTTAAAAGTGTACATTTTCGTAAGAAGATAAATACTTCCAAAAGGTTCCACCCTGACAAAAAAAAAAAAAAAAAAAAAAAAAAATATTGTGCCTCTAATAATATTCCGTTTATGGTATACAGTGATATCTATGGGCGAAATAGTGTATCAGTATTAACTGTCTAGTTGTCAGTTCGTTGTAGGCAGTTATGTGAATCAGTTGCGCTGTGCGTTGAGCTCGAATATTGCATGATAATGCTCCAATCCACACGGTTGTTGCCGTCAAGGCTGCAGTGAAAAACTGTGGCTTCAAGGAGACCTAGCAACAACCCTACAGCTCAGATTTAGCACTGTAGCATTGGTATCAATAGCCTTGCGGACTGGAAGATTATCATACAGTTTGTGAGTTCAACGCACAACAGTGTTGCCAATCTGAAACGTTATAAAATTCCATCTCGAGAGGCAGAAATTCCCATTTTGGTTTTGAATTCCCCAAGTAATACTAATTACAAAATTTAATTTTGGTTTTGAATTCCCCAAGTAATACAAATTACAAAATTTAATACGTATGACAGAGAGAGAGAGAGAGAGAGAGAGAGAGAGAGAGAGAGAGAGAACAGATATAGATATGAAATTATTGTATGTTACTTTCGTCAATATATATCAGTGACTTATCCGTAACTTTCGATCTTCTACGTCAATCAACTAGTAATGAAAACAAGTACATTTTGTTGTCAGGAGTTAGTATTGGCATTATGTCTAAGCCTCATCTTCTTATGAATGTAAGGATGCGATAAGAACTTTAATCTCCAATCATTTTGTGTGGAACTTTTCCAAGTTGGCTGTTTCCCAGTTTGTATTTTACTTGTTTTAACCCTTAACTACTGTTGTGAAATTGTGTTACACTAACACTGTTGTTGGGTCTATTAGACCCAGCACTATTTTATGTTTATAAATGATACTAGCTTGATTCAACAATACAAACATCTGTATTTTCTAACGTTTTTCAGTCCTCGGAATATTTCACAGTAGCAAATACCAAAAAGAAAAGGATTTTTTTTTGTGAAAACTTAAATTAAATTAAATGGCTCTTTGTTTTTGTAATAAAGTAGTTGAACAATTACATTTTTTCCTGTGCATAACAATGCTGTTTGTGACACACCAATCGTATTCTTTTGTCGGAATAGTGTTCAAAAAAAGAAATATTACAATACATACACAATTCACTCCCTAATAACTAAAACTTGACGAGGTAAACATGTCTGCACTTTTTTGTTAATTTTTTCACAAGATTCAGACATGGAGTGCGCATTGTATTGGCGCATTCTAAGCAAAGAAGTCTGAAACATGACACACACGGGTATTGTGTTTTCCTGTCTTTTGCTGAGCCACAAAATTGACATCTCTTCCTTTTTCTCAATCTGCTTCCCTCCCTGGCTTGAGGTGTGATTCTTGTTCGCTAATACTAAGAACTCTCGACGTGGATGTTCGTAACTCCAGGCTCATTTGAGGGTTTGACAGTCTGTTTTTGATGTTGGGTTGGACAAGTTCACGAGCAACAGCTTCATAAAGTCTAATCTGGAAAGTGTCTTAGTTTGTGGGAATGCAGAGAACAAAATAAAAGCATTCACCCCTGCAATATCCAAGATGCGAAAAAATATAGCCATGATCCATCTTTGTGTTCGGCGACTAGTTGAAAAGACACTGCATTTTTCATCTAAATAGTCCACTCCACCTTTCGTCATGTTATAATAACTTATTCTGGTAGTTCGTTCACATTTCCCCTGGTATGGTGCACGGATGATACCAAAATTACTGCTTTACCTTTCTTTCGGACATGTGAGTTAATCTGGATCATTATCAGAAATCACCATCACTAACTTCGTCTATAACAGATTGAATGTACGATTGAAATCATGGATCTGTCACTGAAATACTTCGTGCGTTTGCTTCCCTCTCCATTGCATAAATAGCAAATAATACCACTAAAATAGATTGCACAGCAAAATGAAAAAAGTTACGCTGCCACTGTTGTGGGTCACACAGACCCACCCACAACGTGTAGATCTAACTGCAAGCGTCAAACAATCACAACTGTTCAGCCACCAGTCTCAGTTCACACTGATATGCAGCTACTCGGAAGACAACAGCGTTCACGTGTTACAAAGTAGTACTGCTCAACGTAAAATTTTCTTCACGGGTCTGTGAGACCCACAACAGCAGTTACGGGTTAATACCAGAGCACGATTTCCATGTCTTGGAACTATTCTTTTTTACAAATTACTTCTGTAGTAACATGCATGCATTTCGCGACAACAAAATTAGATAGTTGGCACTGATTCCGTCCATAGAGAACTTTGTTGCTGTCAACAGGCTGTGTATGTCTATATATGAAAAATCCCACAAAAATTCCCTTTATCCCTTTTCAAAAAAATATTGACAAAAATCCAATAAAGAGATACGTATTTTCATACGGTTTGGCTTTGACAGCTGCTGATTCAAATGACTGCTTCCAACGAATTGATGCAGCTAGACAGTAGAGAATGATACATTATTTCTCCCTGTTCATACGTATGTAACGAACAGTTTATTAGCACTGGCGCGAGGTTTCCGTATCAAGCCGGAAATTTCTGGAAATACCCTCGTATTCTTAATCATATTCGTTTAGCTATGAGAAAAATTAAGATATAAGATCGAGAATCTTCAGACTTTTCTCTCCCTCCCTCCATTATAGTGTAAAACTTAACCTACATATTTAGAGGACACGGATAATATATATATATATATATATATATATATATATATATATATATATATATATATATATATATATATATATATATATATATATATATTACACATTTTGCGATTATATTCTTACGTATGATATGTTGCTTAATCTTCCGCTGAGAACACCTGCCGACATTTAATCTCAAATGTTAGTGCACATCTCTTTTGTTGTCAAATTTTGACAACAAAATTTATCAGGACTTCTTAATTTTCGTCCGGAATATATAGCAAAGCGCTCTTCAATCAACAGGTGTCTGGCAAGGTGACCTTTTTAACTTTATTAATTGTATGGTTTAACTATTAATCTCCCAAATAAAGTGGTTGAATTTAAGAAAAGGAAAAGTGTGTTGATTTAGGAAGTTCTACTTTCAATAATAGTCAGTTACAAATTTGGTGATCTCTAGTCTTGGACGAAGATATATATTTAGAAGTACTGTATATTGCTATTTTTAAATTATATTAACAAGACGTGAACCTTTCTTGCAAATAGTAATATCCATTTATATGTAATAAAGATATTTCAGCTGCGTAATATCAAGTCACACTATTAAATGCTCATTAATTGCGATTGGAATCAATCAAGGATAAATAAGTACAAGGGAATTATTTTCTCCAAGTTTTGACGTTTTTCTTATTTGGTTAATATGATCAGAAATCCATCTTCATTTGTAACATTCACCTCCCCAATACTTCATTTTAAAGTATGTAAAGAATGAAAGGGTGAGTTTACATAATCCTCTCAGCCATTTAACAATGTCTTGCACGGTAGTCACAGAAAATATATACAGTAGTGTCCGAAAACTCGACCTAATGTAGACCGAAGAGTGGCCGAATTTGTGAAAATGCCTGGTTATCGGAAATGGGGTTACATAGAATAAGTACGAATGTTTTCTCAGAAAATATAAAAAATGAAATGAAATCTTTGAGTTTTACGTCCCACGGTTATGCCGGTTAGGCTAAAGGAGACGGTGAGGATGAGAGATGAATGAAATGGTGGAATGAAGAAAGTGGGAGGAAACGGGAGAACCCCGAGAAAACCCACGCACACGGTGTTTGTCCACCAGAAAGTTCACTTGGCGGGAGCAGGGTTTGAACCCAGGACCCCAAGCACCAGAGGTGAACGCTCTACCACTGAGCCACCGCGGCCCCCTCAGAAAATATAGTACTCCACTTATATGTATTGGTTGTTTGAGAATACAACAGAGAATAAACTGCACAATTACCCTTGAACCAGGCACGTAGCCAGAATTTCCTGAATGGGGGGTCCGCGACATGCAATATTGTGGTAATCATACCAGGGGCTCGATCATTCTAAACTATTTTACTGGAATACATATTGGTTCGTTTAGCCAAGATTTCGTAACGGGGGGGGGGGCGTGACATGAAATTCTGAAGGCCCAGGAGCTCGATTAATCTAAACTACTTTACTATCAACATATATTGGTTTGTTAGGACAATAAAATTAGGATATGTTGGTAAATATTTCAATAACAAACTGTGAAGAAATCTCGAGTAAAATAATAAAAGAAAATATTGAAAAAGATTATACAATATTTGCGTCCTTCCTCTGTTTATTCAAATATAAAAATTTTCCTTTCATTATGACCTCAACTATTATAAAAAGTACATACTCAATAATGTCTTGTAAAATATTTTACAATATCTGTGTTCCTTTCTCTGTTGAATAAAATGTTAATAGAACTTTCTTTCTACATAAGTTTTTGTTTTTATTATTCCGTCAGCTACTGTCTGTTCCAAATGACAGGTTAAAGGAGCAGTACAAAATTGTTTTTGAAATAACATGTTTGGTACTGCAAGGATGCGATGACTAAAAATTATGATTAAAAATGACCACGCTGTTACAGAACGGCACTATGTTTTCCGAAGCTTGAAATCTCCCTGACTAGAAATTCTGAAAAATCGTTAACTTTTCTAGAAATTTCAAATTTCCTGACTCTTCCAGGATATCTCGCTCACTTCGCCACCATGTATTGCAAGTAATACAAATCTCCTCTCAAAAAGAGTAACCAAAAGCTTCCTGTAGTTTCTTTTTAACTCTGATTCTTCTTTTTCTCATTTCATTTTGTTTCATCCTTCCTTAATTTTTTCATTTCTGGTCTCGAAGGGGGGGTCCGGACCCCCCTACCCCCCTTGGCTACGTCCCTGTTTGAACAACGGAAAAGTACGTATTTTATGAAGGTAAAGAGTATTTACGATACCTACAAATGAAAATTAATCAATACACACTGTACAGTAATTTACCTGATAACACAGACCTCAGAATAATACTTTATGAAGGCATAAATTTGTCTATAATGAAAATTAACTAGCCGACTTTGCAGAAACTGGCCACTTTTTTTTTCTTTAATGTACAATGTCCTTGAACAAAATCTGTGTGGTTTTTCGACCTGCCAGGGCCAGTTATCCGGACTGCCGAGTTTTAGAGACTCTATTGTATTTGACTTTAAAGCAATATGGTGCAAACTTCCTTCCAGACTTCTCAATAATCTCCATTACATGAAGTTAAAATCAGTGGCGAAAAAAGAGGTGGATTTACCCTCCCTAAAATTATATATATATATATATATATATATATATATATATATATATATATATATATATATATATATATATATATATATATATATATATATATATATATATATATATATATATATATGCTCTACAATAATTTTCATAAATAAAATATTAAATTTCTTCAAAAAAATTATATGAAATGTTTTTCTGAGACTTCCCAATCATGCCACTATTTGGATTTAAATTAAGGCGAGAATGATTAAATAAATTTAACCAATACCCTTCGCAATCTAGGAAATAAGTTTGTCGATAGTTTTCGTTAAAAAAAAAAATATCGATTTTGATGAACTATGGTGCTTTGGTGCATAAATTTTAGGAGACTTTTCCACAATTTCAACTGTTTGGACTTTGGATAATCAGTTAACAATGAGGGCGTGAATTTACCCCACCTCACCGCTATTTAAAAATATGTTCCACAAAGTCCTCGTAGAAACATAGTGAAATTGGTAAAGATTAATGTGATAAAATCCTTTATAATAATAATAATAATAATAATAATAATAATAATAATAATAATAATAATAATAATAATAATAATAATAATAATAATAATAAGAAGAAGAAGAAGAAGAAGAAGAAGAAGAAGAAGAACTATCGTTCGCTACTACATATAATGAACTGCACCACTAGTGGTAAAATAAGTACCCCCAAAAACGACTATACAGTTGGTCAGTTTTGAAAAGCAGAAAAAAACCTCTGTCTTCAACGGTTTGTTCATCGACTGAAGTATAACTTGCAAGATTTGTTAGATCTCAATTAACATATTTTAAATTTCCCACCTTAAGGTGGAATCACTAGGTGTACTCGGTGCTATGCTAAACGCTGTTTGCATAGTGTAGCGTTGCCAGATAGTGTCATAAAGGAAGTTATCATGGAATTCTGCTTGGATACTTACTGGAGAAATTAATTTTCGACCCTTACCGGAATTCAAAGTAAAGTTTCGCTTCTCGAACTGCAACGCTAGAATCCAGAAATTTTCTTATTGTGACTATCACAGTAAACGTACAAATTTGGCAACAACTTATTATGGCGTTTTGGGCAAGTTTCTTCTCAAAATCTATTTCCTTAAATGTAAATTAATATTTAAATAAAATTTGAAACATAATACTAGAAATGGTCAAACAAAATATCTATTTCGTAATAAGATTGTTACTTTAATATACTTTACATTTACAAATAAACACTTCATAATAATGAGCAGTTCTAGTAAGATCTAACAGCAAGTGCCATCTTGTGTGTTCATTGTAAAACGAATCAAATATTTTCTTTTATTTGTTACTTTTTTCGATATCAGAAGACATAACCAAATGGATCAGTGTCCTGTGTTGTAGTTGAAACATAACTCTATCTTATAGTACAATATTTATAATATGTAACGCTTCATTGCGCAGTAGTTAAGGGAATGAGCTAAAATATGTGTACTGACTTCCGGGTGGTGATCCACCTTAACCTTCTGAATGATATTCAGAAGGACAGGAGAAACGATATTTCGATCTTTCAACTTATTTACATGTTTTGTGGTCCAAACATGCCGAAAAATGTCATTTTTGATGTCGCCAGTCGTCTTTTTTTTTTATCCATTGGTAGATAAACATGGTTAGAATTCCAATTTAAAGGCCTTCATGAGATTCTTGGTTTTTCGACACACATCTCTTTCTAAAAGAATAAGGATAATAGCCTATAATGTAAAATGAAAAGCAAAGTTCGATTTAGTCGAAAGCAACTCTAATAAATCCATTTACATTTTAGAAATCAGTCTTTCTTATTGATAGCGTAGCTAACAGAAACTACCAATATTGAAATTAGGTTACTGATTTTAGTATGTACGATCTCCAATAGAGGTTAATAAATAGTTTAGATCGTTTTCCAAGTGTGTTTATGATATCACAACTTCTACTGATTGTTATGACTTTAGTACAAAATTCCTTCAGGAATTTCAAATTCCCTCTTCACCTCTTAGGCGAGATGGGATTAAACTTGATGGAAATTCCCATCTCGCCCAAAATTGCGAAAATTCTTATATTGGATAAATCAGCGGCTGGAAAGCCGGTAGTCGAGATAGGATAAACATGATGGAAATTTCATCTTGCCTAAAATGGCGTAAATTCTTACTTTGGAGAAATCAGTGGGTGATAAGCCGTTAGGCAAAATGGGATTAAGCATGATGGATATTCCCATCTCACCTAAAATTGCGGAAATTCTTATCTTGGAGAATCGGTGGTTGGTATGCCGTTAGGTGAGATGAGATTGAATCATTTTACTAGTAATTGCCTCTATGTATTACCGCACGCAATAATTTTCATTCTTCCTTCCGCGTACTTCATATAGAATTTGTCTGAACTCGAAGACGAAATTCGAACATCTTGAAGGGAATTCTTTATACACCACCTCCAAACCTTGTTTAATCATTTTAAATGAAAAGTTTAATTGCCAAATTTCATTTTTCTGAACCTGATGAATTTCGAAACATGGGCAACTTTAGTAACCAACCTCACCCCTTTTCTTCCCTTCTATGGAGAATATCTTCCTCAAATTTAAAAAAAAACACTTAAACATGGGTAAATATTATAAATAGAAAGTCCAAATATCAAATTTCATGTTTGTAACCTTACTGGATTCCGAGATATGGATATCTTATTATGATAATTGCAACACGATTTCACCTGAATCACTTCGAATTTCCAACTCCTTTTTCTCCCTTTGTAGGTCTAATATCAAAAAACGAAATACTTGGGGATATGAACTTATTATAATAATGCTATTCCCATTCTTCACTTTTCCGCGTCGAACTTTTGAAAATTCTTCCTTAGTGGTACGTTACGTCACAAACCCTATGTACAAATTTTTAATTATCTCTACTGTTGACGAGCCAATCGTTTGGTCAGGATATCTTCTTTTATACTGAGAAATCAGTGGAAAATACAGTGTTAAAGGTGTGTTGTTTCCTCCAGGGACGTACGGAAGGGGGGGGACACAGGGGTCCGGACCCCCCCCCGAAATTTCGACTTTTTAAAAATTTAGCCTAATTTTAGGGGCAATTTTAGCAATTTTAATATAAAATAGCTTCATATTTAGTTTGAACCCCCCCGAAATAAATTCCTGGGTACGCTACTGGTTTCCTCCATACAAGGGGTTCCAACTAGTTTGTTCACGGAATTTAATGAATAGTAACAGTTCGACATTAGTTTGATTCTGTATTTTCCATTACTATTTCATGTGAAGGCATTGCTATCAACATTGTTCTTAACTGTTATTAGAAACCTTAATGAAAATTGACATTGTCCTTAACTGTTATTGAAACCTTAATGAATATTGGCATTGCCCATAACTCTTATTAAAATCTTAATGAATATTGCCCTTGCCCTTAAAAGTTATTGAAACCGTAATGAATAATGGCATTGCCTTAACTGTTATTAAAACCTTAATTGCCCACAATTGACATTGAAATCTTAACGAATATTGACGTTGCCCTTAAAAGTAATTGAAACCTTAATGAATATTGACATTGCCCATAATTGGTATTGAAATCTTAATGGATATTAACATTGTCCTTAACTGTTATTGAAACCTTAATGAATATTGGCATTGCCCTTAACTGTTATTAAAACCTTAATGAATTTTGACCTTGCCTTTAAAAGTTATTGAAACCTTAATGAATATTGATATTGCCCATAATTGTTATTGAAACCTTAATGAATATTGGCATTGTCCTTAACTATTATTAAAACCTTAATTGCCCTTAACTGTTATTAAAATGTTAATGAATATTGACATTGCCCTTAACTGTTATTGAAATCTTAATGAATATTGGCATTGCTCATAACTGTTATTAAAACCTTAATGAATATTGATATTGCCCTTAACTGTTATTAAACCCTTAATTGTCCTTAACTGTTATTAAAACCGTAATGAATATTGACATTGCCCTTAACTGTTATTGAAACCTTAATGAATATTGGCATTGCCCATAACTGTTATTAAAACCATAATGAATTTTGACCTTGCCCTTAAAAGTTATTGAAACCTTAATGAATATTGATATTGCCCATAATTGTTATTGAAACCTTAATGAATATTGACATTGCCCTTAACTATTATTAAAACCTTAATTGCCCTTAACTGTTATTAACATGTTAATGAATATTGACATTGCCCTTAACTGTTATTGAAATCTTAATGAATATTGGCATTGCCCTTAACTGTTATTAAAACCTTAATGAATATTGACATTGCCCTTAACTGTTATTAAACCCTTAATTGCCCTTAACTGTTATTAAAACCGTAATGAATATTGACATTGCCCTTAACTATTATTGAAACCTTAATGAATATTGGCATTCCCCATAACTGTTATTGAAACCCTAATTTTCCTTAAGTGTTAGTTAAACCTTAATGAATATTGATATTGCCCTTAACTGTTATTAAAACCTTCATGAATATTGACATAGACCTTAATTGTTATTGAAACCTTAATGAATATCGACATTGTTTAACTGTTATTAATATCTTAACGAAACTTAACATTGTCCTTGGCTGTAACTGGTAGCCTGAATGATGACTGACAACACCTTTAACTGTTACAGATAGTCTTAATGAAAATTGGCATTGTCCTTAACCTAGAATGATATATTCTTAAGGAAAATTGACAGTTATCAGTTTAAAGTCCATGTTATTCCTATAATTTGATCAAAACTAAATACGTACATGTTTGGATATTTCATTGATGTTAAAATGTATATTGCTTATCAGCATGGTAAACATTTTCTTTCAACTATATTGTTAACGTGGGACGAGAATGTAAATTATTTCCAGCCTCTTTAACGATAGATACAAGATAATAATTTGTGTCAAGTTTGTGCTCTGTGTAAACACGTATAACTTTATTGATTATCGTAACTATTTCGATTCAACTTCCAATATTTTCTGAATACGACAAACAAGCAACGAGAAACGTCACAGATCTAAATTTACATCACAGCTGTTTTGACTTGTTCTACACCTTATACAGAACTCTGTCATATCTTAACTGGTTGCTGACATTGGAGATCTTAATGAGAGACTCGAGAGATATAGAATTCCTTGGAAAACAAATACAAATGTACTGTAGTCTACTTTACATAATAATGTCCAGTCAATGATGCATGTTCCGTATATGATAGAACGAAAACTTTTAGTATCTATAACGAACAGAGTAATGTCATACTAACTTCCATGACTACATCCAATAATTCACGCATTGATTAGCTGAGTTACCTTCGAGAACTCAAAATCATGAAATATATATATTAACTTTTCTGTATCGCGTTGCTTATACGTAGTACTATGCTTGTTAGACAAGTTTGTGTGAGTCAAAGATACACCATTTGCATCATAAATTATGTAAACAAGAACATAATTTGCGTGTACAGCCATTTTTAGTTAATAACAAATGTTACTCTACATAATATGACTGTATATTTTGTCGAAACTTCCTTCAGTCGAATGTATTATTCCTTTCTACTAGTTACTTTTCATAGAATTGTTTTCTGGTAACCTTGATTGGTACCAATCGAGCATATATGCGATATTAATGATGCTTCATATTAGTGAGGTTACGGGTTCAAATCTAGAAACGAAATCTTGACAGTTTTTTGAAAAGTATTTTCTCAGACATACTAACTATTGAACTTTACATATAAAGTGACAGTGGTACTTTCCTTGATGAAAAAGTACCACTGTCACGTGTTCACCGTGCGAAGGAGTTTAGTTAGAATATTGAAAGTAACCGAATAGTAGACAACCAACCTGATTTGTAAGTAAAATTTGGTTTGCATATTACTAGCAATGGGGAATTTATCTATAATAACTAGAGACCGGATGTTTAGGCATTAGAAACCTGAAAATAGGCAGGCAAATAGGCACTTAAAATTTAAAAAATGGTTAGTAAAATAGAGACTAAAATGTAATTCGAAATAATGTAGATAAATACTCAATACAATTAAAAAAATAAATTCGACATTGATATGTTCTAAGAATATAGAAACGTACCTATTTGTTAATACCTTCTTTTACTGTTCGTATGAAAACGAATCTTGACATGTATTCCATTAATATTTTGGTAAATATATTCTCTTACAGCACTTTATCACTACAGATAACAGTGATAAAGTGCTGTAAGAATAGGCAGCACACAGAATAGGCAACATTAGACACTAAAGCAATTATTTAGCCAGGAATGGGCGAAATAGGCAAAATAGGCAGAATAAAATTGGCTTAAGTTGAAACTATAACTCCCCATATAAACTTTAAAATGTTATTTTTGATCATAACTTCAATATTAAAAAATAGGCATTTTTCCTAACATCCGGTCTCACGAGGGCATATCTTCGGATGGACAAACTCAATTCCTAAATTTTGATCATCTACATCCTGGCTAAAATTGATGGTAATCCTTCAAGTACCTCTTGAAGTTTTGTTCAGTACATACAAGGTAAGTACTTGCAAAGAAGGTTTGGTAAACCAATAATAATGTAATGTCAAGCAAATTAGAAAGAAACAAAGGATCAATTCAAACTGTAGAGTTACTCAGAGTTAGTGCTCCATTAGTTGCTCTCAGATCATGAAGTAGGTATTTAATTTCTATCAAGTGATGGGGGGGCACGGTGGATCAATGGTAGAGCGCTTACCCTCTGATGTGTGGAGTTCCTGGTTCAATTCTCAGCCAATTAAATTGGTGGTGGGCAACATTCTGTCCGTGGATTTTCTTGGAGCACTCTCGTTTCCTATTATATTCTCATTGTACAAATTCTTCCACCATCCTTCACTCACCTAAATCATCCGTCTCCCTTAGTCTAAAAGATATAATCGTGAGACGTTAAACTAAAAGATTTCATTTCATTTCGATTCAATTTCTATCAAAGTTTGTTTTCTGTTTCTGTTGCTACCATGCTCATTCTTTCTTTCAGTGAGCGATTATCTTTTATAGGTAATGTAACCTTTAACTCGACTCCAAAGGAAGAAGTCAGAGGGTGTTATGTCTGGGGATCGTGGCGGCCAAGACGTTGGTCTATCTCTTCTAACCCATTGGCCAGAGAAGGTTTCATTGTGAAATATACATGCAAGTATACTTCACCGTGGATTTGTCCCGTCTAATTGTAGAATAATACATTGTGTTCTTGACGTTGGGGTATTTTGGAATTCACAACGTGGCTAAGAATACCATAACGCACACTTCGCTCTCCCCTGCACAGATGCCAGTTTTCAATGAATTGACTTTATTGCTGTAATCATACGACATAGAGGATAGCACCACACAACTGCAAAACTAGAAACATTAGACTAAGTAATACCGCAAACTGCATATTTCTATCTTGTGATGTTTGTGCGTTATTACATTTTCTTATTACAAGCAAAATACTTTGTGTTTACCTTCTATAAAGAGTATTTGAAAAGTACACAACAGTACTTGGGAATATTTAGGCCTATAAGTTATAAGCAACATAGAAATTTCCTATCCACTCTTGCCTGAAACTCTGGTTATAAATAAATACTTGTCGCTTCTGGTTTATCATGATTATATTCACAAAACATTTTTTCTTTTACAATACGCAGCATAATAATTTCATTAAAGCAAAAGATATTCTGGTATATTTGGATAATCATCAACATCATAAGTAATCAGTCATCATAAGCACGTTACTTGAGGCAAATTGAAAAGTTTCTATTCAATATGGTCATAAGATAACTTCGCACTGTAGAATAAATACTACTCTTTTTGATACAGCCAATCAAGAGCAGTATCTTACAGGATATGCGATTAAGTGTCTATCTATCAATTGGGTAGCCTCGGATCGATCGTTGGTGAGGGAATAACATTTTTTTTTCATTCTCTCTAATTCCAATACGACTAAGGGGTCTACCCAACCTCTATAAAATGGGAACCTCAGATAAAGTTGGTCGGAGGATCAAGAAAGTGTGGATCCTTACTTCTACCTAGTTGTGCCTCGTGTGCTCTATCCCACATGGAAAACACTCAAAACCTTACCTTTTAATTGTGTAGCTTAGCGGGTTAGTATAATGCTCAGAATGCAAAATATTAATCTGTGCAATACAGCTAAAATGAAATTTAATGATTTTCTAAAGACTTGAATACATATTCTCTATTATATAATATTTATTCATTTTAAAGCAAACTTCATTTAATTTGAGATAAAAAATACTATAATTTAAGTTTGGGCTTGTTAAAATTCACATTACTAAGAAGCTTAATTTAGCAAAAATCAAACGAAACCCCTTCGCCTGATATGACACTGCAACTTGATCTTTGTTTCACTTTCATTTTCATATTTTCTGTATTTATTTATTTATTTATTTATTTACGTATTTATTGGCTATATTATTGTATGATTGCTCTGAACATAGGAAGCAATTGATATTTTCGTGTAAGTTTGTTGGTTTATTTTCATTTTCATGTAAAATCTCAAGTGCTTAATCATGTTTGTAAACGGTCGTCATGCTGATTCTTAATGGTAAACAGTCACGCTAAGAGATGTCGTTACTTGTACTATCGATTGTCTACCTGATGCTATTAGATATCACTAGCGTGTAAGCAATTTGCCAAGTTAAAACTATTGTGACTATTTAATTTCGAGTTGAAAAATACGTTGCTTCAATTTAATCATTTCAAAGTGGATAGTGATGATACTGACAATGCACGTCTTTTGGTGTTTAATAGAGCTCCCTCGTGGCTCAGCGATCAGCGTACGCGCATTCGACGTGGGAGTCCCGGGTTCGATTCCAGGCGGGAGCTCATGTGGTTCGGATTCCACGTTAATCAGTAGGTCCACGTCTCATATAGCCTCGCTGCTGAAAGGGACGCTAAACTAAAATCAACTCAACAACTCATTGGTGTTTAATGTAAGAACGAGGACCGTAACTGTTTCTATTTAAATTTCAGGTGTAATATTTGTGTAACAACATGCTAGTTGATAAAAATACTTAAAATAAATCATTAAATGAATTTGATTAAATGTAAATAATTAGAGCTTTTAATTAAGCACGATTTTAACTAATAGTGAAAAGTGGATCGAAGACTCGGGCAAAACAACTAGTCATCATCATCATAAGTATTCTGCCATTATTAGCAGGTCACTTGGTGTAACTGAGAAACTTCCAGGTTCCACGGTCTTCTGCCAACAACTTAGTCTTCACGTACGATTTTTCTGTTTTGATATCGTTCATTAATTGTAGTCTCCTTCCGCCCCTCCCTCTCTTTCCTGCCACCATGTCCTCTAGCACCTTCCTCATGATACAATTCCTTCTTAATCAGTATTCCAGCCAGTTTCTCTTCCTCTTTTTATAATATCTAAAATTGTTCTTTTCTTTCCCACCATTTCTGACACCCTCTCATTCGTTTTCCACTCAACCCAGCTAATTCTCTCCATTCTTCTCCACGCTCACATTTCGAAAGCTTCCAGCCATTTTTCATCATTTTTGCGTAATATCCATGTTTCTAACCCACACAGCACAATACTCCATACGAAGACTTTTTATGAGTCTTTTTCTCAACTCTTTATCCAAGGTTCCACACGTGGCCCCTCGTAGCGTAGCCGCTAACGCTCTCGCCTTCGGTGCGAGCGGTCCCGGGTTCGATTCCCGGTGGGGTCACTTGGTCGAAAAAGTGTAACACGATTTTTCGGGCCAGTCACCCTGATTGAAGTTTTCCTGGGGTTTTCTCATTCGCACCAGGTAAATGCCGGGGTGCTACCTAACTTATAGGTCCCAGACCCTTCCTTCCTTCCCCAATCCTTTCTTTCTTCCCTTTGCCCGGATTGTGTGCTCGCCGAGGGACGTCATTCCTCAAATCGTGACGGGCTAAATGGCCTTAGATGCCGAAAGCACAGAAATCTAAATCCTAAATCAAGGTTCCACAAAATAGTATTTTCTTTCTCCTAAAGGCTTCTTTCGCCATTCCTATTCTTGCTTTTATTTTCCCTTTACACTTCATATCATCACTAATAATACTACTCACGTATCGAAACCTATACACCTGTTCTATTTTCTCCCCTCCTACTTCTATATTCGGCACTGACCGCTTCGTTTCAATCACCATGGCTTTTGCCTTTATCATATTATGCCGATAAATTTATCATAATATGGTGTCACGTAAAATTCAGTATAGTTTATGCCAATCTTCATGTTATTAAGACAGAAATATCAAATATTAGTGATTGTACAACGTATGATGAGGTAATTGCTAAAATATAGAATTTACGGTGGTACTATTTTGTGCAACCAAAGAAATAGATCATTCCATTATGAAGAAAGTTATAATACATTTTTAATATTTATACTTGAAGAAATATCATGAGCTTTGTGCAATTGTAGTTCTTAATATAGTTAATCAATCTGTTTAAACAGCAAACAATAACGCAAATTACTATCTTATTTGCATTTAAAAAAAAAAAACAGTGATGTTCCTTTATGATTAAGTTAGCCTATATCATCCGAATGAAAGCAATTCAACAAAAATACATAACAAATGATTAGATATAGAGACATACTCTTCTAATTTTTTTAAGTACCACTTTCTTACATAAATATCTTGTTAGAATTCTGTGAAGATATAAAATATTGCATCCGTATCTGTACCACATCCATAACATCTCTATCCGGTCCACATCCGTTAAATCTCAATCCGAATCCGCAGATAATGATATATTACATACGTATCTAAAATTTTCTACTATAATAATTGGAAGTCTCTCTTTTATAGTTTTGTGAATCCTATAATAAAATTTAATAATAACAATAAAATGCAAGTTCAACATTCAATACTTCTCTTTCAATCGTAGGTTAACCACACTAAGTTAAATAAAATAAAATTCATGCAAACACAAATACGAAACTAATGAAAAACGTACCTACATACCTAAGGTACCCTCAAATATACATTTATGACAAGAAAATTGTCAAGCTGGAAATACTATATCTGTCCATTAATTTTAGAGGAAATGTTTTTTCTTTGCTTTCCCACACCCGGTAAAAGATCCTCCAGAAAAGAAGAACAATACACTTCACTTAAACTGACATGAAATTAAATTACCGGTATCACTTCAAATTTATAAGATTTTAAAGCAGAGAAAAAGGGAAGGTAATTATATTAAGGAAATCCAATTTTGTTCTGGTGGATAGCCGAAGCGATAATCACAGATTATTACAAGGTATCAATAATTAATAGTGTATAGAAGAACGATCACTGAAATTTTGGCCTTTTCACGATTATCCGCATTTTTATCTGCCATCCACACAGGAACTAAAACTACATCCACTAAAGGCTATAATGATCCTGTGCACATCTCTGTGACCTGTTTTGGTCTTCTGGAAGGCATTTTTTATGTAACTCTTCAAAATTTTTGAATTACCATCTGATTCGTAGACACTTATCAGAATTTATCTGACTTTAATTTAATAAATTGCTTTTAATGTGGGTTTCCGCATATCATTTTATTCTGAAAGAACTGCGTTACAATTTAAATATTGAAACATATAATACTTTCTCTCTCTTTGCAAATCAAATTAGCTTACAAATTGTTGTCTTTTATTCGAAAAGCTTTTTTCTCCTCATACATGCTAACAGTCCTTCAATGAAATTTGGCAAATAAATATCCTAGGACACGTGTTACTTTTTGAGGTAGGCTACTTTCCGTGTACCAGCACATTGGGCTCCATTAGTAGAGCAAAACAAATTTCAAGTATAAACTATTCCGAGAAAATTCCCGAATTTTGTTTTCACGTGAAAAGTATTTGGTGTCGTCTGAAAGCCTCTTATGTTCTGAAGGTAAATGACATATGGATCATGAACCTATCCCCTGCTAAAGAACGAGTAGCATTTTCGCTAGGTATAAGTCTATGATTTCTTTTTTTTAAAAAATACAAAAAAGGCTAGATTTTATGTTGATGCCAATAAGTAACGTTGAACCCCACACAAAACATAGTGAATTTAATAATAATAATAATAATAATAATAATAATAATAATAATAATAATAATAATAATAATAATAATAATAATAATAATAAAACTTCCTAATCGCTTTATGAATAAAATATTGTATTTTAATACGTATCAGCTTCAAAATTCTGGAGACTAACAGCTACGGAGCTAGGGAGCATTTTGTACAACATGCATGACTTAAAAATGTATACTGTTATAGATACCATCGCGGTGGTTAGAAGAATTCATGCTTAGCCCGGTAGGTGGCGTTGAGCAATAAGTAGACTCGCTTCTGTGCTGATGCGTCCTAAGGCTAGCCTATCATTTTGTTTCTTCGTCGTCTTCTTCTTCTTCTTACAGACATTATTTTTCAAGAAAAAAAAAAGAGATTTGAATGGTTCATGCAAGCAAATCCATTTACCGCAGGAGTAAGTTAATGGTTGTAGATATTTATGAGTGAGTTAGGCTTCTGCCTCTATTCACCAGTGTCAGAACTGAAGGAAAACGAAAACAGATTGAATGAAAAGACGCTAAAAAGAAGGAAAAAAAAAAGACTTGAAGTGTATATCCGCATTTGTTCAGCTAACGCTATTTTTTTCACCACCCCCTGCTTTCTTTCTTTCTTTCTTTCCGTTACTATGACAACCAGCGCAAAGCCTTGCCATTCAAACGTCCTACCCAAGTCAATCGATCTTATTCTATCGTCTTTTGCAAAAAAAAAAATCTCACACCCACCCTTCGAAGGCACCACCCCTTTAGAATCCGTAAAGCTTTTCTGCCTTTACAAAATAGAGATTCGCTTGCCCTAAACTCCACCCTTCAAACAAAGGGGGTGGGACTAAACTAAAGCCGCCCCCGTACTAATATATTATTAGTATTATTATATCCTGTATCCCTTGGCTGCTGTATTATAATACAATGCGATAAAAGAGAAAAGGAGGTGGCGGTATTTGTTATATAGAATGTCTTTAAAAGAAACTAACCATACAGGTATAATAATAACTTTAAAAAAAAATAAAAATAAAAGTACGCCATGAACACGATAGGATAAGAAGGTTTTGTTACGTCATCATGGGATAATGAAACATAAGGAGGTCTGTTATTAACTAGTGTATAACGCACAACCGTTTGTACTTCCTTCGTACGCACGCATTCAAAAAAAAAAAAAAAACCTTTTTTTCACCCCTCTCCTTCCCATTCCCTAGGGTAGCAGCCAAAAACTAGACGGAAAGAATTCAACGTATTCTTGGCACGCAAGGCCTGCTTATTACGAATCCTCTCGCATTTTTTGCATAAAGTGAATTGAAAAGTGTGTCATTTTCTTTTTTAAAAAATTCTTGGATTTCTACGGAAGAAATGGTGATTTGCTTTATTTTTTATTTAAATTTTATAACGTATAATAATTATGTTAGTGTAGTGTGTGTATGTGTTTTTTTTTCTTACAGAGTTTATTTTTTTATATAATCGTTTGTGCATTTGAATTAATTTAGATAAGGTATTATTATTAGTATTTTATTTAGTCAAATTAAACAGTACTTCTAATACATTATTAACAAATGTAGAGGCGGTTCACAAATGTTTTTAGCCTACTCTGATATTAAATTAATTATATATGTAAATATATATAGATAAATAGATATAGATATATAGATAGATAGATAGATATAGATAGATAGATTTTTTTATTTCCATTCAATAAGGTTACATCGGTAATTCTATCATCAATATTTTATAAACTAGACTGTACACTGTTCTACAAATTTAAATTTTAGTATTTATATTCAACGTATAAGTGCTTATTATATTTTATACACAAGTTCTTGCTCGTTGAAGGTACAAAGAACATCATTGTATGTCCATATATTTGCGAAGGCTACAATATTATTTTGAGATACCGCTCAAAACTTTTCAAACATCATGGATTTTTGTAAGTATTTGCTGTGACCACTATATATTTATCTACTATATTATTTTGGCACGAGAACTTTGCTGCTGTGTATCAGGCACTCCTGCCTATAGCAAAAAAAAATGATGACAATTGAATCGAGGTCTGAGAGATACTGCAGATGATATGTCAAATTATAATTCTTAAAATTGAAATAAAAAAAGACAATGGGACATAGGTAATGGATAGTAGAAACGAAAATGTGGAAGATGAAGCCAGATATTAGTTTTGTTTGGAAAGTGTATACATTAGAGAGTGAACGCAGTGACAGAAATTTTACAGAAAAAGTAGTTGTCCAAATTTTGCAGTTCTTTATAGGTTGCTAATATGATAACGTTTAAAACGCCAAAAATACCATTCTTTGACAAGTGTTTCGTAAGCTCCATTGTTGTTCGATGAAATAGTAACAACGAATATTACATATATGCTTTCACTGAGCAACAGTTGACCAGAAAATGATGTACATTTACCGTCGTAAACACTTATCATACAATGGTATTTTTGACCTTTTAAACGTTAACATATCAACAAGCGATAAAGAACTGCAAAATTTGAAAAACTACTTTTTCTTTAAAATTTCTGTCACTGCATTCACCCTCTATGTTTACACTTTCAAAACAAAACTAATATATTGCCTTACCTTCCACAGTTTTGTTTATTCTATGTAATATCTGTATAAGATGTCCTTTTTTGTGGCTTCTGTCTGTTTTAAGAATTATAATTTGACATACATCTATGACCTCGATTCACCTATTGTCAAATTACATGCTTTAGGCAGGAATATCTTTGACGCAGAGTGGTAAAGTTCTCTTGTGAAATTAATATGATCATAGTTAATGTTTACAAAATTCGGGTGTTCGAAAACTTTTGAGGGGTACTGTATATAATTATTTTATCATAATTATAAATATTGAGTAAGTTATTGCGGTCTCCAAACTCTGAAAGAAGGAAATTTATTGATAAATTATTTAGTCAATTGTATCGAGAGTGTTTAGAAAATACTAAGTTATAGGTAAGGCACAAGAGTACTAAGTTATAGGGTAAGGAATCGACTGGCATTGATCCCATTAAATTCGAAATGTGAAATACTAAGAATTGCAAATAATTACAAAATTAAACTCACAGTGTTGATCACATTAATGAATGTATTCACTGAATGACAGGGAATTATCTACCCATCTTTGATGTTATTGTTAGCATATTTGAACCAATGTGACAACAAAGTGATGTATTTTACCTTAGTGGGCGTGAAACTTTCAGAAGTTCAATCATTTGCTTGAATGAAACTTTATTTAGATTGTTTTGACTATGATACGTTACGATATTGATTATTTTTACTTGAATCTTGATTTTAAAAACATATTGAATATGAGAAATGTGTATATCTCAGCGTTCTGACAAGTACAATAACCTGCTCAGTTTATTATTATTATTATTATTATTATTATTATTATTAGTAGTAGTAGTAGTAGTAGTAGTAGTAGTAGTAGTAGTAGTAGTAGTAGCAGTAGTAGTAGTTACGAGTTGCCAACTTTTGAAAATTGAAATACCAGACACCCTCTTGAAGTACGTATACTCTTAAGATTGTAACGTCATAGCTTGTCAAAGTGTGAACAACCTGACAGTGGTTACTTCACTTAAAATTGAGCAATTCTGAGTTCGAATTCAATAACTTCAGTTACTTTTGAAGCATTTACTAAACTAACTTATTCCAGTTTTAGTTGAGTCGGCATATACAGTATGGCGCTAAATTCGTTGTACAAAAGCAGAGGAGTAATTCCTGAGAGTAAAACAAACAAAAAAGTTGCAATAAACATAGGGCGAAACCCCATCGTTTACGTGTTATAGGCTGCCGAAATAATAAAAAAAAAATTTAAAGGTTCATAGCTCCAAAACTATGGGACCTACCGTGGTTGGGTCAAGACTTCACTTAGGAACTAGCATGTGCCCTATCCAAAAATGCGTGTTTCAGAATCCTGAGGTGCTTCCACAACAATTTTTATAGTGGGAGTTTGACTACGGGCCTATGATATAAAGTACTTTCCAACTACCTCCATAAAAATTATTGCGTGAGTACCTTAGGATTCTAAAGCATGTATTTTTGGATAGGACACATACTAGTTCCTAAGTGAAGTCTTGACCCGACTACAGTAGGTCCCATAGTTTTGGATCTATGAACCTTTAAAATTCATTTTTTCATGTTTTCGGCAGCCTATAACTTGAGTTTACTATAACAAGTAAACGATGAGGTTTTGGCCATATGTTTATAGGAACTTTTTTGTTTGTTTTACTCTCAGGAATCACTCCTCTGCTTTTGTACAACGAATTTAGCGCCATACTGTATAAATTTTGTAGTCTATCATCAATAATACCTAGGTACATCGTATTGAAAGCATAAAAGCAAATATGATATGGCATGCACAAAATATGGTTGAAAAGTACGTCTTACCAGCTTCGTTGGTGCTGGTAATGTCTACATGCTTTTACTGGATCTGGATGCATTATTTAATTGGAAAATGTAGTTGAGGATGAAGCAGTGGTAGCTGCGTTGTTGAAAATGTACTTTTATTGACCTTAACAGTTTCTGTAAGTTCAGTAAATTTTCCTGCCTTCAACTCTTCAGCAAATTCCGCGCACGATAGATCGATATCAATGCGAATTGTGGGAAAATTTCCCGAACATTAAACGTCCGGTTTTGAGGTCAAAAACTGAACTGTCCGATAAAATATCGGACGATTGATAACCCTCGTAGTAGTAGTATTTAATTTTTAACCTTTACCAGATTGTATATTGATATTACCCTAGTGCTGCATTTTTGCCTGAAAGCTGTTCGCAACACTTAAAGCAGCTATTAATTACTATTATTCCCTTGAAATATTAGTTGTAGATTTAAGATATATTAGTTCAAAATTTAACGTCGTTTTCATCACAGAGAATCGAACTTAGGTTTTCCACACCGAATGCATGTATGCTAACCATTGACCTGTAAGCCACGAAATTGAACATTTAAGAGTTACAGAACTTCTTTCTTGCTGTTTTGTAAATTACAAAAGCATAAGCGGTAAATCGGTGATCTGTTACATGTGGTTACATGTTGAGAATCCTTAAACTTGGCACAAGAAATTCTGTGTCAGTTCTTGTTGGGAGTTTATGTCCTCTCAATATCACGTTAAAAATCGTAGGTCCATGTCTCAAACAGTGTCAATGTTGAGAAGCACCAACTTTCAAATGCAGTGAAACAAGTCTTTAGTCACCATAAATGGTGTACTCAATGAACACATTGACATATTTGCACTGTAGCTTTTAAAATTATTATTTGTAAACGCTAGATAGTAAGATGAATAAGTAAATAATAATAATAATCAGACGAGTGGTAAAATCAGGCATTTTCATCCGAAAACAAAAGACTTTATTCCGTTGCTATTAAAGTTGACGTACGGGGTAATTAAGGTTAGTGTAAAGGGACAAATTTTGCAAATAGATGTCACTACAGTGTTTGTATCTCCTCCATGTATTTTTTACCTTTCAAGAAAATTTACAATTTCTCTTACAAAATTCAACCTAGAGATTTCAAATTTTTGGAGAAGGAACTTCATAACCTATTAAAGGGAACAATCCGTGCCGATTTTTTTATTTAGAATTTTCTTCATTGTTGAAACAGTTTCATTGTTAAAGGTTTGGATATCCATTTCAACAATCAAGCCATTTCAACAATGAAGAAAATTTTAAATAAAAAATCGGCACGGATTATTGCCTTCGATAGATTATGAAGTTCCTTTTCTAAAAATTTGAAGTCTGTAGGTTGAAATTTGTAAAAGAAATCGTTAATTTTCGTGAAAGGTAAAAAAAAAATACATGGGAGAGATACGAAGACTGTAGTGCCATCTATTGGCAAAACTTGTCCCTTTAAAACAACCTTAAGGCAATGAGCATAGAAGATTTTCAATACGTATGTCCTGTCAACGTGAATCAGTATAGTAATCAATATTCGAGTGGAAATGAATGCCTAATAGGTTGCAGATCAATATTCTCGTTATCTATTATTGTTTTGGCTCTATGTAGATCAATATTCAAACCAGAAGTTTCAGTGGATTTCTATCATTTCTAGTTTTAGTAGAGAGTTAAAGATGGAAGTGAAATAAAATGAGACGCTTAATCAATTGCAGGAAACCATTTCCCGTTACATACAGGGGCGGATTAAGACTTTTGGGGCCCTGGAGCCGACTATTGCAAGGGGGCCCTATGTTACGAATAATTCCAGTACATAAATTTTCTTTGTTGCCTTTCACAGCTTCATAAGCTTATCGAAACACCGAGAACTATGCTGTAATATTTTAATGTGCTCCAATTTACAATAATCAGTTTAATTACATTTATTATTAATGCTCATATACTGTAATACATAAATACATAAATGCCAAAGTGTAATACATAAATGCCAAATACAAGTCAGGGAAATGCAGTCCCTGTAAAAACACTAATAGAGTAAAGGGGATTTGGGAAACCTCCTAGATTTGCTCTAAGTAATGACAGACATATTTCAAAGGAATTTCCAGAAGCTGATAATTTGGTTTGTAATAGAGACCCAAGATAGCTCATTACCTCACAAAATACGTAATATATCGTGAAGACTCTAATGGAAGAAGACTTAATTCTAGCGAAACCGCAAGCGTAGCGAGCGGGAAAAAAAAATTAGCATGGGTCTGAATCCTATAATATAGTAAGTTGATCGCTATATTTTCGTATTAAAGAGAGGGATTTTGGGGGCCCTGGAGCCTGGGCTCCTCCATTGGCTCCGCCCTTAATCCACTCCTAGTTACATATTACCGTTTTGGTCTAAAGTGATCAACTTAAAAACCGGAAATAGGTCATTTACACCACTTCAGATCCATAGATCATCTCCATCAACGAGCTCAATTCCTAGTTTTTACACTCTCTACACCCTGGGCAAAATTGATGGTGATCCATTTAGTAGTGCTTGAGAGTTCTTCGTTTGTCGGACACGTGCAGATCAGAGGCGCATCGACGGGTAGTCCGCCGAGTCCGGAGTTCCCCCTTCTCCCCGCCAGGAAACTTCCTAACTCAACATGCATTTGTACATTTTCTCAATAAAACTATACTTGTTCAATAAGGAAATTGATGATGTGGCATGGACATTTAATCTTACACTTCATCTATTCTTTTTCTCTTATAAAATCAATCTAGCTCTATAATTTTTTTTCTGAAAATATTTTGGAAGCATTTTACAATTATTTATCGTCTTTTCGGGTCAAGAATAATACCCTTTCAATACTACATAGACAGAGTGGGTTGTAGTATTGGACTATCTCCCAAAGCTTGGACCTCTTTCCCCCCCGAAAAAATCTGATTGTGCGTCTGGTGAATATGAGAAAATTCAACAAACCAAACTCCTTAAAAATAAAACAACCTCTCTTGAAAATAGTTATCTCTCTTGAAACAAGATTTTAATACTCAATTTAGTGTTGCCTGAAAGCTTAAACTGTACACAGAGAAAAATCCGTTCTCTGGACAGCGGCATATTGTACAAATATACGGTATCCTCTTGCTTACTATAGAAATCAGTATGGAGCATACGATATCCGTATGCTACATAGGCACTGCCCCTAGATGTTACATCATGCCGTTGCAGGATGTCTGACATCTAACAGTTTTCTGTATATCACATGCATATACTTATGTTACCTTCGTCAGCTATATGTTATATACGTCCATTTGTATGTGAGATCCTGATCGCCTACATTGTTTAATACAGAAAGTACGTATAGATGGAACAATTATACAGAAAATATTATAAAACATGCGTTTTCAATTATACGTCTGCTGTACGTTAAGTCCAAAAACTACAGGAATTACGCATGTAACCTATCTTTTTAAGTACGCTACCTACATTTTTTTTCTCAGTGTAGATATTATATTTAACTAAGTAAAGTTAACCATCTTTTTTCCTAATTATAAATGATAAAGGAGATTAGCCCACTATTTCCCACACGTGTATATATTATCTCTAATCATTGAATGTATAACTACGTGTTTTAAAATGTTTCATGTACGTTATCCAAGTAGTATATTTCCATTTCCATGCATTCGATGTACGTATGATAACTTTATCACTTCCAGCTTTTTCAATCTCTTCTGTACAATGTATGTACTACTATAATGGGATTCTGGGTGTTTTTTTTTTTTTTTTTAGGAACAAGAAATTCAAATAAATTATTATTAGTAGTAATGTTATTATTTATAGTACTAGACTATTAGTAGTTGTTGTGCAGAATTAGTATTATAATACGAAAATCGGTAGCATTAATATTTAGCCAACAGCAAGATTTCAAGAAGGAAACGTCCTTCCTACATTTATTTACATAATTTATTGCGAACTGAAACAGGTACTTTTTATGTGCTGTGTTATTAATTAAATTTTAATAAAATACATTTTATGCGAATCGTACTAATTAGTTAGAATGTTTAGGAACTACAGAAGGCAAATAATAGTTTAAAAAGAAAAATATTCATACTTTTAATTTTTACAAAATAAAATAAGAGATTTTAATAAATTTACTTAGTATTATTATTTTCATAATTTCAAATTACAACAAAAAATAAGAATTTTAGGAAAACAAAAGAAATAGATCAAAAGATTGCGATCTTGGATATTAATTAGTTTTTGGATCAGGGGCTACAACATTTTTGAACGGCTCCTAAATCGAGTTTTGGTATTTTCTACAGAATAAGCACATCATACTGAGTTAAGTGATAGTTTGGGTTTGGCTACATTATACGTAGTTCTTCAGATATAAGCCCTACAAGAAAATTTTTGATTGGTACATATTGGATCTTTTGATCCAATAATAATTTAAGTGCGAATTATCACAATGGCTTTATTATTATTATTATTATTATTATTATTATTATTATTATTATTATTATTATTATTATTATTATTATTATTATTATTATTATTATTATAGAATAACATAAACTTATAGTAAATTTTGGAAAGCGATATAGTTGAAACGAATCTATACTCGTAGGTTTAATTGCATACCTACAATATAGTGGATTTCATTTGTTAATTGACTAACTGAATGCCCATTTTCATTACGAGAAGAACAAGGTTCATGGAAAACAAAGTAATTTGAAAAGTTACGAACATTTATTTCGAGTTTCAAGGTACTTATCGATGGAAACATGAGTTTCTTGGAGTTACGTAAACCTTTATATATGATACATCGTTTCTAAACAACTATTCAAAACGCCAAAACTGATCCGAATCGTTTCTTCGTAGTCCAAACTAGTGAATTTATCCAATTCACGCAAGTGATTAGGAAAATCTTTACAAGTACAAAATCGGAATTTATAATATTATAGAAATTGCCCCTCTTTCTCTTTTTTACAAGCAGAAATATCGAAAGTGTTGAAACATAGTAGATATATGTCTAATCCTATTTATAAAAGAAACATTTCAGTGTGTCACACAGGGCCCGCGGTGGCTCAGTGATACAGCTTTCACCTTTTTTCCCTGGGGTCCTTAGCTCGATCCCAGCTCGCACCAAATGATCTTTGTGGTGGGCAAACATCGTGTGCGTTGGTTTATCGGGATTCTCCCGTTTCCTCACACTTTTTTCATTCCACGATATCATTCATTTCTCATTATCACCGCCTCATTTAGCCTAGCCGGCATAGGCGTGGGACATTTCATTTTTACAGTAGGTCAAACTAATTCATAATAAGAAAGTTACGTTAACAAACGTCGCGACCTGCACTATCGCTTAGCTGTCTGATAATAATAGATATCGTTAGTGTCCAGACAATTCGCTTATTTAAAACTATTGAGAGTTAGACGATTTCATTGCAAGTTTAAGGACTATTGCTTCAGTTATTTAGCGTAGAATACAAGACAAGAGCCCTGACTGTATTTAGACTTGAACATTATTATTTACGGATTACTACAGTAATATACCGGATGTATTAAAATTCCGAAGCCATGGCGGAACTGCGTTATGAACAAAGATATGAAAACAATTGAAACAGAAGAAAGTTGTTAGAAATAAGTGGTTTTTAATTTAAAATGGTGGAATTTTGCGAATCGCATCAGCCTTTTGAGCTTTACACTAATAAGGTGCTCAATGATAAATGGAAAAAGTAGACTGATATTTCCAGTTCTGAAGTTTGTTTAAACATAATGCAAAAGGACGTAAAAATTACAGAGTGAACGGGCACTTTTTGTGTAAAGAAACCTAAAGCACCTCAAATCCAACAACACTATATTGTTCTGATGGTAAGAGTTCAAGGTAACAGAAAATCAGAATGTGAACAGAATATGAACAAAATCACTTGAGTCGTTTAGAAGAAAATAATCCAAAAATAAAGTCACCCCAAGAATAAGCTACCCTTTTGGATATTTATTCATAATAATTTACTTAACCCGTATTCTAAGGTTGTTATATTAATAAAATATACGCAAAACCGTCCAGTCATTTTTGAGAAAAATGTTCGAAAGAAACTAACCCCTAACATAAAATACCCCTCCTGGATTTTTTCCGGAACAAATTAGTTATTCAATATTGTCAGGTTGTACAAAATCACCTGAGATTTTGAGAAAATCGGTCCAAAAGGAATCAAGACCCCTTACTTCTTCTGAATCTATTCAGGACAAACAAATTATTCCACATTATGAAGTTATTAATGAAACATTTATTTACGATATACTTCTATATGAACAAAATCGCTTAAGATGTTTTTGAGGAAATTGTAAAAAAAAATCCCCCAAAATAAACTATCCGTTCTGGAGTTTTTCAAGACAAATTAATAATTCCACATCCTCAGGCTATTCATAGAACATTTGAAGAGTACAGGGGAAAAGATGAAGGTTTAAAAGTTGTACTTTCGAGAAAACAAGTTTTGTAAGTTGAAAGATGTGTACTTCTTTATAGGAAAACTTTATTCCAAGGTTCAATGTTACCTACTCTTCATCTATTTCCCCTCCTCTTTTTTTTTTTACTGCCTTAAAAAATTATTTACTTACTGTGAAACGCAGAAACATTTCCGTTCATATTTTCATCAAAAGTGGATTCTCATCTTTTTTTTTCTCCATTTACAACTCATTTATTTATGAAATAAGAACAAAATTGCCTGAGTTGTTTTTGAGAAAAATGTTCGGGAAAAAAATCATCTCAATAGTAAACTGTTTCTTGTGGATTTTCAAAAGATAAACTACTTACGCCACAATATAGTGTTAACAATAAAATACTGTATATATTTTTGAAATCTGAATAAAAATTGCTGCAGTCGTTTTTAAGGAAATCGTCCAGAAGAAACACAGCTTCAAGAGCAAAATATTCCTTATGACCTTTTCTTAGAAAATGACCTATATAGCAATATAGAATCGTTAATGAAACATTAATTTATGAAATATGAATAAACTCGAGATTGAGACACTTTCAAGAAAATCGCAAATTTTAATTGGCAGCCTTCAGTGAACTAATCTTATTTTTGTGGGGCAAAAAGAAAATTTTTTAAAATGTCCCCAGAGAATTTTATAAAAAACCTGAAGTTTAAAATTTGACCTTGATACGTTGAATGGTATTTTCTCTAGACGAGTGATCATTATTTATATTTAGACGTTAGGACTGACAGACATGCAAAAATCCGTTTCTCAGCATGTAGGGGCCATGAAACGTGTAAATCCGTTTAAATCTCGAATTCGATTTTCTTTTCACGATCGCCATATTCTCTTCTCTCCTATAGTCCCTTGAAAGTAAAATTGAAACAATTAAAAACACGAATTTCATGGTTATATACGGTACTAATATTTTCTAGACCTGTATCTAAATTTGATTACGTGCAACACTATCAAGCTATATAGATATAAAATAATAGATAAAGAACATCGAATATAGGTAAAGTACATAGTTTTGTAATTCTTACGAAAAAGGAGTATTTACTAGCATCAAATACCAATCTAATCTGGAGTCAGTTTTGAAGTTAACACACTAAAATAAGTAATTTAATAAAAATAATAACTAACCATTTCAGTTACATCATTGTCTGTTTATTCTTATTTTACGGTTTCAAATAGAAGATAGATTCTTATACAGAACTTTAACCGTGATGAGTTTAAGGATGTGAAACACTCATTTAATAATAAAAGTTAAGTTGGGTGATGCTTACCGTGGGGAGGAGGGACACTGCCCACCGTGATCCCCCGTTCTTCGCCAATGCAAAATACGATATGTACATTTATACAGGCAAACAAATTACAACCTTATAAATTAAATTTAAAATATCGGACTTTTAACTCACTGGCAAAAGTGGAATATATAAACTGCTAAATGGGAAATTTCTAATTAACCTGTTAGCAACTTTTTCCAGCATAGATTTTAGTGTGACCAACTACCGGAACGAGAAATCAGAAAAATGGTCAAAAAGTAGCATTCTATGTTTTACCAAGTTCGTGGTGTAGATATATATCTCTGCCAAACAAAATAACAATAGCTCTGTGTACAACATATACTATTTTTTCAACCTGAATTGCACCTCTATATTAGTTTTGCTTTACTTTTATTTTCTATATTATTATTATTATTATTATTATTATTATTATTATTATTATTATTATTATTATTGGGGTACGATGACATAGTGATCTGGTGCACTCAAGTCTGGTGCAAGGGGTCTCTAGTCGATAACAGCTAACAGCTCCCTACAAGTGGGCTTTATGTTAGATAAACACTTTGTGCACGGATTTTCTTGGGATTCTCCCGTTTCCTCCCACTTTCGTAATTCCACCATTATCACCTATTTCACCATCACTGGCTTCCTTAGCCACGGCGCATAATCATGGGACGTTAAACAAAATAAATTCAAATGGATTATTATTATTGTTATTAGTATGTTATTATTATTATAGTTAAATCATAGCACACAAGTCGAATCGCGTAGAGATAAACAATTCAAAGGCAGGCACAATAGTTCAATTTATATTTTTTTTGTAATATGGTATTTCAAACTCCTTACAATATTATTCATATTCTTTATTTAGTTTATATGCTTTCTAATAAATAATTCAATAGTCTTATTATATTAATAGTAGTTTTAATTTTAATTAATTTATTATTGCTTTTTAACATGAGATTTCAATGATCTTATAATACTTATAATACTTAATATTTTAGTTTATTTTCTTTCTAGTGTTACACTTCAATAATCTTAACTATTGATAATATTCACTATTTTAGTTTATTATTCATACTAATGTGACACCTCAATAATTTTGTAATATTGTTAATTCTCTTTATTTAAACTTGTTTCGCTTTTCAATATGACATCTTAACTATCATATAATACTCATAATACTTCATATTTTAGTTTAATTTTCTTTCTAGTATGACACCTCGATGACCTTATGATATCGTTAATTTATTTTAGTTTATTTGTCAATCGTAAATTAATTTATTTTCATCTCTCTGGAATATTTACTAATTTTAAACTCATGTTTTATTTATTACAATTATTCCTACCAATTTTGCGACTTACGTTAGTCCCTAGATATAAGTATTTTGAAACTTTCCAGCAACAAAACTAAAATTTTAATGCATAAAAACATTTGGCGACTTATTGAGACAAATGTATAGTTTCGACGACAAATCTAGAGATTTACTCTGTTTACGAAGATTTTTCACAAGTTATTTGTATCATATTTAGAACAAAAAAACAGTAAGAAAGTAATGTACATACATCTTAAGACAGGGAAAGTCTCTTGTTCGGGAGAGAGGCATTAATCGTCCTTTAGAAACAGTATTATACACTCTTGCACACACAAAAATTACACATCAATGTGTCTATTTTGGAAAATCAAAGGAAAATAAAATATAATATTTGTCAATATGTGATGCCACACACGTCAAAATGTATATTTTGGAAAAACACAAAAAGTAACACGCCAAATTGTCTATTTAAACAAGAGAACAAAGGATTGGGAAAAATTCGCCGTTCTTCATTAATTTTTGTTAGCACATCTTTATTACGAGTAGGCACTACATTTACAGACTAATTAACGTAGCTAATCTTGAAAATGTAACATGGGTTTCAATTACCACCATATAGTGTGTCCTCAGGTTGCGGATGGGAAGAGACGACCTCTAAATATAGAGAGAAGTTAGCTGCGAATATATTGAATAAGCAATCGCGAACACAGACGACAAGGGACATGGTCTTCCAGATTAGGAGTTTGGAGTGAAATTAACAACCAGATCCTGTAAAAAAAAAAAAAAAAAAAAAAAAAAAAAGCACTTGTTTTGACTTTAGAAACATTTACAGAAAAAGACCTAGTCATTTCATACAGCGGTGGATCTGTGCTGGTATGAGCCACAATTTCATGGTATTCTGATGGTCTTATTTTTATTACTCTCAAAGAAATTAATATCTGTAGGTGATTTGCTGATTATGTAACTAATTGTGTCCTGTGCCCCAAATGTTATTCTCTATCAGCCACACAATCTTCCATACGAATACTCAGAGCTCTCGATTTGTCCAGGTGTGAATTGAGAAATAATAGAATGAACTTCAATGCCTCTCCTGGGAGCTCAAACTCCAGAACATTATTGAACATATGTGATCACTAGAGCCCGGATTTATATGCACTAAAAAACTAAAAATATGAATGGAAATATGCATTGGAAAGTTATAAAATTTGCACTCTAAATAAAACAGTTGAAGAAACAGCTTATTCATCTTAGATACACTTGTTTACAACGTTTACTGTGTTTAGAATAAATTTGAACAGATCACTAGTGGGAGTAGGAACTTGTTTGTCGAAAAAAATAGTTAAGTTACCTGTTGCCTATTAAAATAAGTTTATTGGAAGAAAATAATCTTTGAACACCAACTGAAGTGACTGAACAATATATTCACATAATGACACAAAAAGTTCGTAACGTTTATCTGGCAAAGAGTTACTGATCCCACACACGTACAGGTTGATCGACTTGATTTTTCCTGTCCTGTATTAGAGCTAAGTTAAGTACCTTACTTGCCTTCTCTTTATTCTTCTCTCCAGTTTCAATATTGTTTTCTTAAGTTCACGAAACTCGTAAAGGGATGCCATCTTAAGTTCCCAGACGCTTAATTTCTTCAACAGTTGTCGAAAAGTGTACATGAATAAAATTAAAATCTTGATATACAGTATCATTTTTAACGTTACTATAGCATAACAGTATTCCAGAGGGTACGAAATATACTTTCTGAAATAATGAATGTCCAATACACTCTTAACTACCGACTCAGTACATTAAGAATATTAAAATGTTTCATAACTTCTTCAAAATATGCATTTGCATAGGCACATATGTATCCGGAACTTTTTTAAATATCCGGACCATAATGATCACTGTTAGAGCATCGTCTTTGACAACTTCTTCCTCTTGCTGATACAATTGAGTAGACTGCATTGCATGAATAATGCTATACTATTGTATTTTCTGGAAATAATTCTCTTAATTCTGCGACTAATGCAAAATATAGTATAGGCGGGTTTGTAATTGAGCCGTCATCAATTGGGTAAACCGTTTAAACATTTTGCTAAATTTTAATTTAATCAATTAAATTTTTACTGGAGTTATTAAGGAGCGGATTATAGAATGAGCTCCTTCTAGTATTTGGCATTCATGTCTGTCCGTGATACGAAATTGAGTGTGGCTAAAATGTTGTAAGCTCACCACTGGGTATTCTATTGTTACGTACATGGTATCCTAGTATTATATGCATTATTATGCATAGGAATTTCGGGCAATCTCCACTGTTGTTAACTTTGACTTTGTTGTGTCCTTTAAAAATGATTGTTGTTATCGTTACCACGACAACAAGAGTTGCTCATTTATCAGCATATGTTGTACCCTAGCCGTTGAGAATGGAAATTATACTGTTATTATGTGGATTATTATTTTACATAGGAATTTCTGGAACTTTCCATTTTTATTAACGTTGACTTTGTTGCGGCCTTGAAAAGTATTGTTTCTATCGTTACCTGTCAATGTAAATTGGTCAGTTATTCTGCGATTTATATACAATTCAATATTCAATTCGTTCTTTTGATACTGGTGTGTTCGATTTGTTTCTTAAATTGAAAATCGTTAAAAAAATATTTTTTTCTCTAAAACTATATGAAATGGATATTCTTCATTATATTTTTTGTGGCTTATAAAATTCACGATCGGTTCCCCCACAGAAGGGGAGTAATGCAGACTCCTTTTCTCAAAATAGTCCCAGCAGACTCCTTTCCTCAAAATAGTCCCAGCAGACTCCTTTTCTTAAAATAGTTCCAGCAGACTCTTTTTTCAAAATAGTCCCAACTTGCCTTGAAATATGGACGATGGATTCATGGACTTAGTAACGATGGTATAACCATCATTAACAATTATTGTATATACTTGATATTTAGTATGACTTTGACATACAATTATTATTAATACGAATATATATATATATATAAAACTTTTTTTTACTATGATATAGACAATTCTAATGGTTGTCCGAAGACCAATAGAGTCCGTTAATTTGGTAGTTGGTGATTATAATGTCTCAGGGTCTAAACACAGTCAAAAAAACAGATACGGATCTATGATACTCTTCGGAGTTAGACTATGAAAATTTACAATAGCTGACCGTGGTAACTAACCAACGTTATTGTATAGTCACACATAACTAGGACATAGATGTATCATTTTTTTATTATTATCTTTTAGTTTCAAAGAGGATACTTCCTCACAGGATTCAAATAAACTTTATTAGGATTTGATAGTAGTCTTTGAAGCTAGATCATGGAAATTCTCAACAGCTGACAATTAATACTGTGAGTGAAATTCCATAATAATTATAAAAATGTATAATTCTTCGCGCATGTTTCGTAGGCCAGCAGATTTTATAGGAAGTCAGTGTCCTACCTTTAGTTTAGGTATCTAAGTAAACTACTGGGGTAAGGAAAGAGTGGAGAAAATAATCGAACTTAAAAAAGACAATGTTAACCGATTTCAACAAAAGTGTTAATAGGCAGAAAATTATAATACAAGTAATAAAAATAATAAGGCACTTGAAAGCAGAAAATAATTCTATAAAATAAATTTTGAAGTTTGTGCTGATTTAAATAGATTTTTATGTAAGATAAATTAAGTTGACATGGTAATTTTATGAGGCACTAATTTCTTAACTTGCAACAGACTTCAATTTTGTTTATTGATAATACTGAAGCATTATTTTGCTTTTGAGCGCTTTATTACTATTATTATTTTCTGCATTTTAGTTCTTTTATTGAAGTCAGTTAATTGTTTCTTTTAGAAAACTTTTTTAAGTGTAGATGTAGAGGTGACACTCGTGCACAGTCATGAATTTTTTCCTGTCCGCAAAAAGCGTCAGTAGCTTTTAGTCGGCCAACAAATGATGACGTGTAGTGAACGGTCGTCGGATTTCAGTTTTTGTAAAATGACAGAAAAACTTGAGAAGCAATATTGATTAAATTTTGCTAAAAGCTTAGCGATACCCAAGCGGAACACATTCGCAAGATTCAAAAGGCTTTCGGGGACGATGCCATGAACACTTCACACATAAAAGGTTGGCAGTCACGAACATTAATAAATGGAGGTTGGAGCCATAAGAAATAATGGCTTCAGCCTCCATTTATTAATGTTCGTGACTGTACAACCGCTTCAAAAATGGTCGCATATCAGTGTACAGTGAACCACGTTCAGGTAGACCCTTGACCAGCCGGAATGACAATGTCATTGAGCAAGTGCGGACTGTAGTCTTGCAGGACCGTTGTATCAAATTGCGAGAAATTGTGAACGATATAAGGATAAGCATTCAATTTTCAACGAGAATTTGGGCATGAGGAGAATGTCCGGGAAGCTGCTAACAATAGCGTTTGGACATCGCACAGGATCCCTATTCACCCGACATGGCTTTCTGTGACTTTTGGTTATTTTCCAAGCTGAAAATGTCACTAAAAGGGACCCGATTTAAGCCAAGAGAAGACATCATACGGAATGCAACAGCACGGTTGCTCACCATTCCAAAAACTACGTTCCAAAAGTGTTTCCAACAATGATAGGAGCGCTAGAAGTATATACATTACGAAGGAGACTACTTTGAAGGCAATTAGTATTTCAGATTTCCAAATCGATAAATGTATTTTTGCCAACCAAAACTTTTGATATTTTTTAAAAACACCTCGTATACTTTTTCTGAAATTAATTTTTAATTTAATCAATAGTTTCTTCTTTACCTTAATTACTCAGTTTTATTCCATTAATTTTTTCATTAATTTCTCGAACTATGGTTAGGCTAAATATGGTTCAACTCTGTATTATTGACAGTAAAGCAAGTTACATTTTATTTCCATTATTTTGATAAATATCAGCATCATTATGTATGTATGTAGTATAAATAATGAGAAAGGAACAGTGCTATAATGATCCTTTTTTTTACTGTTAGTACTTAGAGACGTAGTTAAGGATAATTAAATTGTTTACTATTATTACTGTTATCAAAATATTCCTTCTAGTATTTCCGGCTACTTGGTATCTAAAAAAGAAAAATAACAGTAAGCTGGAAAGTGCAGGACAAGGTGTTTTTATAATTATTTACAACACTATGAAATCGTTACATATAATAAGTCAATTAACACACAGAAAAAAACTCCTTTACGTAAAGACAAAAAAAAATCTAAAATTAAATGAGTTGAGAAAATATTACAATATTAATTTACTTCCTTTTTGCATCTTCATTTTTTGTAAGTTTTTTTTTTATTTTGTTAATAAGCTAGTATCATTAAGTACTCTTCATTATCTTGTTGCTGTAATACTATACATATAACAATGTTTCTTTGTTATGAAGCAAAGGGTGTGCAATGTGGTCTCGTCAGTTCTGGAGACAAAAGTAAAATTAAGAATTTAAGGATTTAGAACTGATATGTCCATCCCAGGATTTTGTAAACTAGAATCTTTAGAGCAGAAAAAATAGGCTCATGGCCTGAGTTGCTTAACAAATGAAATTGAATAATTTCCAATTTGAAACAGATTGCGATGTGAGAGGTGAAAAAGAAAGGATAAACTTAGGTAAAATTCTACGCAGCACTTGCTTGGATTATTTGGGGATCCTCCATCGATGGTTCTCTCGGTGTACTGTCGTTTATCTTCAAGAACATGTGAATCTGGGCTACGGACGACTAAACTTTTCGAACAGAAACTCGGCACGCAAGCAACAAAATTAAAATAAATTTATAGTGTGGAATAACTCGAGTACGAACCCTTCCTAATAACGAAGTAATTTCTGCTGTTGATAAAAGAATACGCAACTATATGCGAAACGGTACCATTATAAACCTGGGTAAAGTTTAGGTTTGAAAATTAAATGTCGCGGAGAGTTCTTCTTTACATCGTCGCCGTTGGTCAATTCTAATGACGTGTTCTCTCGGCAAATTTGTTCCCAGGCGTCGGTCATCGAATTCCTAGTTCAATGAATCGAAGGCAGACGGATGAAATGCAAAGCGTGTATACTGACGTCAGATAAGGTGATTTTTTAGGAATGTCTACAAAGGAACAATCTGTATGTCTATTCATTAATAAAAACACATCAAAGTAAACAATCAACTCAAAATAGAAATTATTTTACGTCTGAACGTGTAAATGAACTGTAAGTTACGCTGAAAGAAATGGAAATTAAAATATAACATTGATATTATATTGGGGTGGATTTTACCATTTCATTTTGAAGATGCAATTGGAGGGAGGAAGTGTGGATATATGTTGAAAGTTACCGATCATAGTATTCGGGGTTGCTGAGATGAACAGCAACATTTCCGATTAATCTTAAATTCAAATTCAGGCCCTCAACTTAGGGGAGGGGGAAGGAGACATATATAAAAATGATTGAAAATAGTCTATGTCAGTGTCGAATCCATAGTTTTCAGGGTCGCTGAGATGAACAGTGACACTTTCGATGCCGTTTAAATCAAAATTTATCCCCGCAAACTGAGGGAGGAGGGAGACACATAAAAATGGTGCAAAATGATCGATATTAGTGTGAATCCATAGTTTTCAGGCCGCTGAAATGAACAGTGATATTTCCGATGCAGTTTAAATCCAAATTCAACGCTGAAACTTTAGGGAGGGGAAGGAGGTGATATATATATATATATATATATATATATATATATATATATATATATATATATATATATATATATATATATATATATATATATATATATATACCAGAGGAAAGCAATCTATTAGTGAGCCGCCGTGCCCTCCCTTCAGGAATTATCACTGAAGGACTGTGATTGTCGGTTCTAGTATGGGCAGATGATGCTTGCTTTGGTACACTTTGCAACACCAAAATTAGAATTTATATCCCAAGAAATTTCGTGGAGCGTGGCAGGTCACGTCAGACAGAATTTTGTTGACAGGTCAAACTTGCCCATACAACTTATTTTTCTTTCCAATTTTAATGAAAATTGTTCAAAAATTTGTACCCGATATGTACAACTTTTTCAACAAAAATTAGAATTTCTAGCCCCACAAACATGAATCACGGCTTTATCTCACTACAGGATATTACCGAAAAGATTGGACCAGTCTTCATACTAAGCAAGCATCATCTGCCCATACTAGAACCGACAATCACAGTCCTTCAGTGATAATTCCTGAAGGGAGGGCACGGCGGCTCACTAATAGATTGCTTACCTCTGGTATATATATATATATATATATATATATATATATATATATATATATATATATATATAAAGATCGAAAATGATTGATATTAGTGTCGAATCCAAAGTTTTCGGGGTCGCTGAGATGAACAGTGATACTTCTAATGCCGTTTAAGTCCAAATTAAGCGCGGTGACGTGGGGGCAGGGGAAAGGGGAGATATACAAATGATCAAAAATGACCAATATTAGTGTCGAATTCATAGTTTTTGGGATTGCTGTGATGAACAGTAACACTTCCGATGCCGTTTAAATCCAAATTCAGGCCGGCAACTTGGGTAGGAAGAGATTTATAAAAATGACTGACAACAGGAGCGTCATTTCAGATTTTGCTTCGTGGGGCAAGATCCCTTGATATAAGTAAAATTTCGCACTTTTCACTGATTTACTACTATTTTATTGATTAATCGGTTGGGGCAATTGCCCCTCCCTGCCCCCTAAATGACGTTTCTGACTGAAAATGGCCGATATTAGTGTCAAATCCATAGTTTTTGGGGTCGTTGAAATGAGCAGGTACATTTCCGATGTTGTTCAAATCCAAATTCATCCACGCAACTTGGGAGCGGGGAGATATATAAAAATGATCGAAAATGACCGATATTAGTGTCGAATCCATAGTTTTTGGGGTAGCTGAGATGAACAGTGAAATTTCCAATGCCGTTTAAATCCAAATTCAGCCCCCATTAGATACTCTTAAGAGAGAAGGGTGACACGTAAAACTAATTGAAAATGACTGATAGTAGTGTCGAATTCATATTTTTTGGAGTCCCTAAGTTCATTGGTAACAGTTTTGCTGCCCTTTATACCCAAAATAAAATGTATTCTCCCTGTGCGAAAAACGGGTATTCTGCTAGTCTTTAATAATAACGAACGGAAATTTCACATGTTAAATTCTTTAATATATCTGTCGCTGCTCAAATTTACGCATTTCTGCGGTGTATATGTGTATATGTAAATAAGATCATCTCTCTTTCTGTGTTGTTCGAAAAATATAATTACAAATAATAAAGAGAGGTTTTTATCAGAAATCAGAAAAGGAAAAAGTAAAATTAAAAGCTGTTGCTTTAAGTATTTTTCCTGAGCGAAATATGTTGTATGTATACTGCAGACACGTTACAGCAAATAAGATTTGTATCAGACGAAGAAACAGTTTTTAAATTATATTTTCCGGGTTTTGCCAATATTTCCGAACACAAGATTTTTTTCTAATGGGTTCATAATTTCCGGAAATTTTAAACAGCACAAGGAAGATACGTATCTCCATAAAATATGTATTTGATTTTAACATATGGTAATAACTAAAATGATTCTGACCCTGTTTTTTTTAACACTTCCCTGCCATAAAATCGTAACTTTATAAGATTACTTAAGATAATTGAAATGCGTCTATATTAATTAATCTAACTAGGATTAGCTATATTTTAGGATCTTTTGTAGCCATAACTCCATTCTATCACTTTAAAGAAGTGGTACAAATATATTTGTTGCCTCAAAATTTCCCTATTCTAGTACAAGAAACATAGCTACTCAATGATCTCAACTGTAAATATGATAGTTAAGATTATTATCTAGTAGTAAATATAAACTAGTAAATATAAAATAGTTTTCATTTTAAAAGCATAATGTAGTAAAATATTAGAAAATTTCAATTTTTCCCATTTTTTCCGTTTTTTCCAAGCTCGGAAAAAACGATAAAAAACTGTTTTTTACCCAAAATTTCCGGGTTTTTTCCAGTCCTTTACAACACTAACCGTGATCCAGGGACTTACGCAGGAATTTATTGCGGGAGGTTCAAAGTTTTTCGGAGATCCCCAGTTCAATACAAAGATAAATCATAATAAAATTTGCAAAATCATCCCTAAAATTAGACTAAGTTTGCAGAGAAATCGGGAGGGTAAAGGCTTTATAAATTCAAATAGCTAGTCCTGCAACAGGGAATGTTGACACTTGTTTCTCATTATTAATTAAAAGATTAGTTATTAAAACAATTTTGATAAGATAGTCAAAACTAATAAATATTTAGCCAAAAGAGTTGTTTTGGGGTTTTATTAGTTACATAGTTGTGAGCATACCCATACGTACATGGGTTCAAGTTTCTAAGTGACCCCTCCTGGATACATAGATTTACGACTTTAAATTATCTTCCATCTTAGTATCCAAGAGTAATTTTCTACCAGAGAAAATTTTGTAGAGATTACTCAAAGTACCATTAGACACCATGATGTACAACCTGAAAAGGAGATATTGGAATATCAGGAACTCACGAAGCGGCAAGAGGAGAATCCAATTATAAGAGATGAATTCCTTTTATGGAAAAAACATAACACTTTTATTTAAAATTTACTCAACTTGACATCTCACTAATTTACACATTTTTCTTTTCTAATTTGAATTGACAATGTGCTACTAGAAGATTGATCTTTATATATATCTTCTTGTAAAAATTATTTAGTTATAATTTTCTTTTTAACTTTAGTTGACTTTCTCAACTGGCTGCTCAGTATTTGCACAATAACGTAGTGTCATCATTACCAATTTTGCCGTATACATATACTGTATTCAACGAAACGAAATTAATAAAATATAATATGCTTCTTTGTTTTGCGATATGAAGCACCTTATATATATCCATATCACTTTTAAAGATTTGAGCCTAATATTGTCACTTATTTTATGGTGATGTTAGTTTTTTGATTGTAATATATTTTTTGTGCTGTTCACAGATTAACAGATTTACAATTAAACATCCAGGAATCCAAATGTAAGCTTCTGAAATTGCTTCATAGTTTTAAGAATCAACCGCTAGTAATTACTTTAAGTGGCTTATATTGTCACTATGAATTTCGTGAACTGCGCACAAGCTAAACTTCGACTTCTCACCACCAACTCTCGACAACCAACTGCAACTAACCATTGTAGCTCGGTGACAGTCTTTCTGTCTCCACGGGACTCTGTTGGAAACCCCAGTACTCGCTTCTAATGTATACTCTTTTCAATAACAAGCCTGTGTTTCATTGTTCATAGTCACTAGTTTTGGTGGAAGAAGGCCAAAGCTAATTTTTGCTTAATTACTCACTTAATTTGAGATGTCATGTCGTACTACTATACTCACAACAAAAAGTCGTTAATTTGGATTATTTTAGTGTATGATTTACTGTATATGCATAGTTTCTATAATATATAAAGCTTAATGTTTATGTTCTGTTATGTAGACCGAGACACGGCGTGTATTTTTCCGCCATGGATGAACCATGTACTGTTGTCCTTTGTGACCAGAGGGATGAAACTGAACACTTGTCTCCATACTGCAAAATTTTGATCATTTCGATAGTGTTTTTATGGTGTATTTCTGTTAGATACGTATTCGTAAAATAAAATTGAAAACTATAAAACTTGTCATAAAATGAAAGACACATATTTTCAGTATACTATGTGTTATTTATTTACAGTTCTCATCCTGTTATTATTTGATATAATTGTTATTCTCCGTCAGGCGTTTTCTCCGATTTCTTATGCCTTTGTCACCTGGATAAGATGATATCCGACAGTGTATCAAGTAATTACTTTTTAAGTTGAAATTAATAGGCTACAAGCCAAATAACATAATTTTGAAAAGACCAATGAAAGGGCATCACGATAAGAAGAATTATTTAATCGGAGTGAAAATTAAAAAAGCATTACTTTAATTAATATTTATTAATTACGTACTTCATTAGTTTTTGTGAATATGTTAATAGTGTCAGCTAAAAACCTAACCGATGTAACCTAGATCCATGAACGATCAAGCTTGAGAGGGACGCCCTAGCAAGAGATTGTGAATTCGGCGATCAGCAGAAAAATGCCATACATATTATTCTCAAAGAATTGACGTAGAAATACAATGAATAAGAACAGTAGCGCAGGGTACAAACCTCTGTCGCCTGCAGACATTGTTACCAACTTTGCCATTCTTTATCTTAGTCCTACTGTACATATACTATAAGCAAAGAACTCTTGAAAATAATTATATTTTCAAGTTTTCTGTCTTCTTTTTAGTTGGCAATCTTTAGATATTCATGTGTCATTGACCTCAGATGTGTATTTCTAGTTGGTGTTTTCTAAACATGTATAAATATAAGTAGTAATGCAAAATCTAAAATAACGAAAATTACTTAATCAAAGATTGCAAATTAAAATCCTGTATGTAGATGTAGGCCTACTTAGCAATAATCATACTTCTAAAATTTATTCTAACTACTGAATTATCCTAATTGATTAAATTTGAATATTGATCATCAGTTCCGTATTGAGGATCTGCTTCCGGGGGTGGGGTGGTGGCTTGAGAACCAGTAAGGAGCATTTGTGTTGTACGTATAATGCGAAAAAAATAATAATAAAATTATTTCGGGGAGGAGCTTGAGCCCGATAGCTACCCCTAAATACGCCACTGTTGATAATCAAATTAAGATTAGGACACGAGCACCTCTGTTGTGTTAAACCTGCAAACTTTGTAAAAAGCTACAGAAAAAGATGCATGGATTAAACTTTATGCACAGTAAGTTAATTTTATATAAATTGAATGTATCTCTTTTGCCATTCATGTAAAATAGAACTTTAAAGAAATAAGAAATATATGTTGCTCTCTTTCCATATTAGATGCTTTAAGTATCGTGAAGGAAATACAAAAACTTAATAAGTCCCTTTACGTTTCTCTCTCTGTATCTTTGCAGTAAATGTGGAAATTTAAAACTTCTGAAATCAAGCTTGAAGTATCATCTACTGAGCATAACATCTAGCTGAAAAAAATTAATATTACACATGTGTGACACTGGAACATGTCTGTTAGGATCATGTGTGTTGGAGTATTACATCACCATTATGGGATGACAAACAACGAAAGTTATAACCTCTTACTTAATCTATAAATATATTATAAAATTGAAACTATGTTTGTGACTCTATCTCTTGAACCACCCGACCGGTCTCGATCAAATTTTCAGCGTAGATGAAGTTCGGAGGGGCCACCGTGACTCAGTGGGAGAGCGTTTATCTGTGGTGTATGGGGTCCTTACTTCGATCCCAGCTCATGTCAAGTGTACTGCGATGGACAAACACTGTGTGGGTGGGTTTTCTCGGGGTTCTCCCGTTTCCTACAACTTTCTTCATTCCACTATTTCCTTCATTTCTCATCATCACTGTGTTCTTTAGCCTAACCTGCATAAACGTCGGACGTAAAATTTAAAGATTTCAGATGAAGTTCGGGCCTGGGAGTGTTTTTATCATTTCACTTCGACGGTAGAAATTAGGGGACGGGGAGATATAAAAATATATAAAACTAACACCACCCGACCGATCTCGATCAAATTTTCAACATTTCGGGCCTGGGATGGTTCTTATCATTTCACTTTGCCGATAGAACTTAGGGAAGGGGCAGGACGGAAAGATACACAAAAATCAATAGACCTATATATAAAATGAACGTGACTATGTTTTTCACTTAATAACTCTTGAACCACCCGACCGATAGATGAAGTTCAAACCTAGGGAAGCTTTTTATCATTTCACTTTAACGGTAGAACTTAGGGGGGGAGGGAAATATTTAAAAATGATCGAAAGTAACCGACACTAGTATCGAATCCATAGTATTCGGGGTCACTGAGATGAACAGTGATACTTCCGATCCCGTTTAAATCTATGTCACTAAAAACAAAATAGCATAGCATAAACACAATGATAATGTTATGCATGTAAAATGTTTATTTTAACCCAGAGAAGCGGGTAATCGATGCTAGTAGTTTAAATTTTTCATAATATAGAGGAAGGTTACCAAAGAGCACGCACTTAATATTCATCTTGAAAAACCTCAGAAAATAATGAAGCAAAAATTATATAAATTGAACGTAGTTTTAGTTGAAGTTTAGGCTGTATTGTAACAAATGGAAAACTTTACTACTAGATGTAAAAGGAGGGTATACGTTAAAAAGTTAAAAGACCTAAATACGTATTCTTAAGAACCACTGTCCCAAAGAGTGCGTTTTGCGGTCCCTAAGAGGGCGAACTCAACACCTATCATACTTGAAACCCAAACCCCCTTCGTAAGATGAACACTGCTCATGTCACCATCGTTCACAATTAATGCACTGAATCCAGTCTTCGCCAATTGGTCTTTCTTACAATTCGTGATACATTGGCATGAAGGTCGATCGACCTCAGCTGCAGTTTTCTCTGTTGAAATGAATGGTTCATTGGGATGATGAAAGAGTTTTCTCTTTGACTTAACATATCCTTTGATTCTTTTGCTCTGAAAGACCTTGTGAAATGGAAAACTAGTAAAAATTTCAGATCGACGTTTGGTACGTGCAGTTTGTCGGTTTTTTTTTTTTTTTTTTAATTTCGGAAGAGGAACTATGTATCTAGGATGAACAGACGTGCTTGAAGTTGCGACTTCGGTAAGTCTAAGACGTTTTCCTTTCTTCATGGTAATCGGAGCCGTGTTTCGCTCAGCATCTTCCCCCGAAACACTTCCAGGATCTTCATTTTGATCATTTCCTTCGTTCATTTTCTTTCTACTTATAGGACGCCGTCATCATACTATGAAAGGCAATGGCAAACTACCATAGATTCACCTTGCGCGGGGACTTCGGGCAGAACACCATCTCATTATTATCATCATTGTAGTTTAAGAAATTCTATAAATTAGAAAATACTTCTCATAGAAGATTTACAGTTGGTGCTTCAATTGAAGACAAACAACTGCAAATAATCCTACAATCCATTCAAACATTTCATTACACAACGCTTTCTTACACTAACTGGTGAGAATAACCACATAGTTTGTATTATGAATGCCCACACACACTCTCAAAGAATTTGTCCCAAAGAGTAGGCGTGCGCTCTTTGCTAACTCACTAAGACGCACTCTTTGGGAAACAGCAATCAATTCGAGTGAAATTCATCCAGTGGCTGCACATGCATTACTCCCCAAACAAAACAATGGCAAACAATTCTATTTGCATTCATGTTTTCTACCATGCAACAAAGGTAGTGTAGTTAGCTACTATGTATATTAGAATAATTTCTTAACTAAGAGTACTAAAATATTACATAAAGAATTCAAAAAAGTTATTTTTATCTGTATTTTCTGTTTGCAGCTATACGTTAACCTCTGTTTTCTTCGTATCAACTCTCACACATCAAACATCGTAGCAATAATAAATTTGTGTGTTGCCACTTCAGCGTAATTGACCCTGCACTCTCTTAGGGCGTGCGTGCGTGCTCTTTGGTAACTTTCTGCTACAAAACATAAAAAACTACGTAGATATATAATTTATTTCAGTTGAATAAAAACTCTTCATCAGATAGGCAACAAGATGTGCTTTTTAACGCCATTTTATCTTAAACTACGCATGAGCATTTACCCTCAAGCATTTTATTTTGTTTAATTCGATGTGATCTTTCGATTGATATAAATCTTGTCTTTGGACCTGAGCTACATCTCATTAAAATATTTCTAAGACAAATTCTAATTATGAGCTACATCTCATTAAGAATATGTCTAAGAGAAAATCATAATTCTGAGCTACATCTCATTAAGGATACTTCTAAGACAAAATCATAATTATGAGCTACATCTCACTAAGAATACTTCTAAGAAAATATCGTAATTCTGATCTACTTCTCATTAAGGATACTTCTGAGAGAAAATCGTAATTCTTAGCTACATCTCATTAAGAATACTTCTAAGACAAAATCGTAATTCTAAGCTACATCTCATTAAGGATACTTCTGAGAGAAAATTGTAATTTTGATCTACTTCTCATTAAGGATACTTCTGAGAGAAAATCGTAATTCTTAGCTACATCTCATTAAGAATACTTCTAAGACAAAATCGTAATTCTAAGCTACATCTCATTAAGGATACTTCTGAGAGAAAATTGTAATTTTGATCTACTTCTCATTAAGGATACTTCTGAGAGAAAATCGTAATTGTGAGCTACATCTCATTGAGGATACTTCTAAGACAAAATCGTAATTCTGAGCTGCACCTCATTGAGAATACTTGTAAGAGAAAATCGTAATTGTGAGCTACATCTCATTAAGGGTACTACTAAGAGGAAATCGTTATTCTGAACTATATCTCATTAAGGATACTTCTGAGAGAAAATCGTAATTGTGATCTACTTCTCATTAAGGATACGTCTGAGAGAAAATCGTAATTCTGAGATACATCTCATTAAGAATACTTCTAAAGAAAATCGTAATTCTGAATTACATCTCATTAAGAATTCATATAAGAGAAAATCGTAATTCTGAGCTATATTTCATTAAGAATACTTCTAAAACAAAATCGTAATTGTGAGCTACATCTCATTGAGGATACTTCTAAGACAAAAATCGTAATTATAAGCTACATCTCATAAAGAATAATTCTAAGAGAAAATCGTATTTCTTAGCTACATCTAAATTGATAATACTTCTAAGAGAAAATCATAATTCTGTGCTACATCTCATTAAGAATATTCCTTAGAGGCTCTCATTAGCCATACTTCTAAGGAAAAAATGTAATTCTAAGCTATATCTCGTTAATTACTGTATATTCCTAAGAGATAATCGTAATTCTAAGCTACATCTCATTAAGGATATTTCTAAGACAAAGTTGTACTTCTGTACTACGTTTCATTGAGGGTATTTGTAAGATAAAATAGTAATTCTGAACTATACCTCATTAAGGATACTTCTAAGAGAAAATCGTAATTCTATATTACATATCATTAGCCATACTTCCAAGAGAAAACCACAATTCTGAGCTACATCCCCTTAGCCATCCTCCTGAGATAAAATCGTAATTCTGAGCTACATCTCATTAGCCATACTTCTAAAAGAAAGTCGTAACTCTTTACTACATCTCATTAGCCATACTTTTAAAGAGAAAACCGTAATTCTGAGCTACCTCTTATTAACCATAGTTTATATTCTCAAGTAGGTCATATTGGAGAGCTTGATGAGGTTATACTTCACTATTAGCTTCATCTTAACAGATAGAATGATTGATGTATGATATCAATTTTCCGGTTTATAAAAATTTTTGTTTTTCTGGGTTTTGATGGAAACTACTATACATAACAATTTACACTGATCCATATTATTTTATTCAACTCAATTAGATCCCTCGAATGGTATATAGTTACACCATATTCGATTGTTGTTGTTAAACGCTTATAACTTTTGAATCCGGGAAATGCAGGAGGGGATAATTGATACCTCATGAATTTGAGAAATACAAATCATATAATCAATTGTATAGTAATATACCAAAAAACGTAAAATTCTTACATGAATGGAGAATCTTGCCCCCTCTAGTAAAATCTGAAATGATGCTCCTGGTATAAAATCTACGATTTACTACGCATTGTACACAAGGTGGCAGAAAAAGCTTTCAATATTTTAAAGATTAACATTTTAAAGAAAAATAACCTTTTTTTTTCGATTAGAAGGAGGATAATGTGCAATTAATTTGTTTGCTAAACTTGCTCTTAAATATGATATCGCCCAAACTTATGATAATGGAAAGGAGAATTGAGTTTGAAATGTATTTCAAAAGCTATCTGCGTAGCAATCAGATTTCAGATGAATAACTGAAATACAAATATACTATGTACTGTACACTATCCTATGTCATGATGGCAAACCGGAGCGGCAAGCCACGCTGCCGGAAACCTTTTTACCTTTCTTGTCATTCCATCCAAATCGGCGAAATAACTCGGCAAATATGATAGTATTCCTCCACTACACTGCATATTTGATAAATCTGTTTTTTGACAGATATCACATAGTCTTTTAACTGTGAAGTGTTAGTTGAAGGGTCCGCAACGGTACAAATGTATATATCGGATGTTCTAAAAATGGCACATACGAACTACAGAGTTTTATTCTTCAAGTGAAAATAAAGTGAAAAATATATATACAATTGTATACTTTTCGGGTTCCCGTCTGGAGATGCAATTTGAATTATGTGGCAACCCCGCAGATAATGAACCATAGAGTAGATCTACAAATCCATCAAATAATTACATCGATTCTTTCCAGATGACAGATTAAATCGATAGACTTTGACACTATCACATCTATTATTCTTAGCGCGTATTTGTGTTACGTTGTGGTTCTCAAATTTTATGAAGACAGGTGCGGAATGAGATTCCAGATATTCTTATATAATAACTATGCTTTCTTTTCTGAATTTTTGATTTTTTTGAAGAACATAATCACTTTTTTCTCAAATCTATTAGGAAGGGTCAAATGCAAAGTGTTAACACCGGTGACCAATTTATCTGAGCTGAGGCCTTTTTCAAAAATGTACTATTATTATAATACTTGTATAGAACTAGTAACAACTACATGTATAATATTATATCTTTATATCTTAAAATCATGACATATTAATGTGTAGCTAGTACGTTATTGTACTAATAATTACAGTACAAATTAATTTTGTTAAATTTTTGGATCAAAATATCCAATATATTTCAATCAAAAAATTTTTGTACGCCTTGTATCTGGAGAACTATATATAGTGTAGTCAAACCCAAACTATCACTTAACTCAGTATGATGTGCTTATTCCGTAGAAAGTACGAAGACTCGATTTAGAGACCGTTCAAAAATATTGTGGGCTCTGATCCAAAAACTAGTTATTGTCCAAGATTGCAATCTTTTGATCCATTTCTTTGATCATTCCTAAAATTCTTGTTTGTATTTCTTCTTAGTAATATTTTACAAGTAATATAAAGAAAAACACAGCTATTCAACTTTAAAGTTTCGTGAAACGGGCAATGTTTTAAACATGGGCACCCGATGAATATTTTCTAGGGGGGCTCAAATCCCTAGTTGCTATATTACGTTTGGTATATGTTATTTGTATTTAGAGAATCTTTTAAAAAAATTAATACTTTTTGGTGAGCCAGGGGGCTCGGGTCCCCTCTCCTTCTGGCGCCCATGATTATTATTATTAATCACAAGAAATATTATTATGTGAAAATCTCAAGGATACTCTATCCTCAAGGCTCCATAATATGTATTCATGGTTCATTGGCACTATTTACTGGTATTATAATCCCTTTAGAAAATAGTTCGTCACTTGTCAAGGAGATGAAGATATGATTTCCCTTAATTTGTCTTCATTGCCAATCGATTTATGCCTATGATCCACGTAAAATTATTTTCTTCTTTCATGCTGACAAATATTGTACTTTGATGTTAAATATGGTATGAAAAAAATATTGTTTTCCTTTGTTTCCTTTTTCTTTTCTTTTTTTTTTTCTTCTGGTGTTGTCTTTTCTTAAATCACAATTTTTTAAAACGATGTTCCTCAGACTAGTTCACACAAAGACACAAAACACACGCACGATTTGACCCAGTTTTCGTGTTTCTGTTCTTACCAAGAGATACATACCAAGCAAGGCAGGTGATTCAAAATTACACCTGCAAATCCATTCTTTTGTACGCGAGCTAAAGCACTTGTAATTCTTCATGTTTTCTTCTTCTTCTTCTTCAAATCCGTCTTCAGCACGAAAGCAAGAATAACTGCTTTTGCCCTTTTCGCTTTTAGAAACTGTTTTTATTTTATTTTTTTCTTCTTCGCTCTGTCAAATTCGTGGCTTGTCTCTGGGCATTAACTCTCAAGCATTTTGGAATATTTTTGGTTCACATGGACACACGATAACCATGAAATGTTTAGTGTTCGCTATTGTGTCTTCCCTTTCTTCTCTTTAACAAGTTGAAAATAAGTGTTCGTGAACAATTTAGTGTAATTAGACTGTATTCTTAAGTATGTTAAATTTCTGATCTTTTTTTAGTTTTTAATTATGCAAAATACAAAGGACTATGAAACTCGGATCGAATTACGGTATCATTATATGAACAGTGATTTTATGTATAACATAACATGATTAGTTGATATATTATCTAGATGTTGAAGTGGAAGTACCATGTTCACCCCATGGAGCAGGAAATGAATAAACGGATTCGGGAGCCTCATTACATATTTGACGATCTTATCGCCTCCCTACAGACATATATTAAAGAATTGTGTTGACGAGTCCGTAAAAACAACGCAGGAGATCAAATCGCAAAATTTCGTTTTTGACATCATGTCACAAATTCCTAAATAGTATGCAATACTCATGATTCCAAACTGAAACAACTTTGCGTTGCGTTGACTCAAATCGATATGTAAAAGTTCCAAGATCATTCAAATATCAGGTTCCTCCAAAGTCCGGGGCTCGTCTCGAATTCGGATCAATACCCCCTCCCCCATTACAGACAATGTTTTGCGTCAACACAAAGCAAAATTTGAGTTTCAGTTTGCGACACTACATTATTAATGTTTTTGTAAATTTTTGATATGACGTCAGTAATAAATTTTGCGTTTTGCAACCCTTCACAACTTTTTTTTTCTCGGACTCACTATCACAACTCTTAAATATATTGGTAGTAAATCTAAGAAAAAAAGTTGCGAAATATTGTAAAATGATATGTGTCTAGGTCCGATATGTAACTGGTTTTAATTAGCTACGCTAGGGATTACGGAAAAGAGTTAAAGGATATATATATATATATATATATATATATATATATATATATATATATATATATATATATATAGATAGATAGATAGATAGATAGATAGATAGATAGATAGATAGATAGATACTACAGTATTTTATTCTTTATTAGTTTATGTAGAGATAATGATTGGGAAGCCTTAAAAATGTACGACACATTACATCAAACTCGAACATTTATTAATGAAAATTACCATGGAATTTTGAGTATGCAAGGAAGGTTCGGGGTTTGAACCCTCCTATCATTAAGCAGGATATTATGGAAAAATTAAAAATTCACTATGTTAAGATATAGGATATTTTATATAGGAGTTATTTTTTATATAAGATATACAAAAATAACTCTTGTCCTAAAAGGAAATTAAATGGAATGCTTGAAATTCCTATTTATGTAATTCTGTGTGAGCCAGTGCCGTCAAACAATTTTCTCTTAATTAGAGAGAAAAGCAATCACAAGTTGAATTAAAATCGGATAAGCTTTGCAAGAATTATTGTGCGACAGTTGGACGGAGAGACGGACAGAAACACAAATACCGACCTAGTCGAATGATAGAAACTTCGCTACGTTCGCTTCAATATTTAGATACATGCATGCATTACTATTAGTGGCTTTGTTGCACTAGGGAATACTAATAAACCTTGCTCTTCGAATCAACAAATACATAATAGTAATAATGTTTAAATAAAGATCATACAGCTATCATGTGTAACAATATTTTTCTTCGTTTTTGTACAAAACAAGTGGTCCGTTTCCACGCTACAAAAGAACGTAGGATTTTTCCAATGTACACGAATTAAATGTAGAAACTGAAAAACGCAGTAGATCTATAACTTCCAGTCGCAAAGATCGAATCTGTTCTTCGGAAGCTTAGTCCATAGAAAAAAAATCTACTGTCATTCATCACAATTTTTGCTACATGGTTATCAATACTAAAATCAGAACTTTAGTACCTTTTCTACTTCAATTTTTACTAGAAGAATTGTAGCAATTATGATTGCATTAGAGGAATACACTCGGGGAGATTGAACCTTTTATTTTATTTTATTTGTTTTTACGATACTGATTGCATACAAAACACTTCTCTGTGCAGTCCATTACTGTTATTATCGTATTTCACTATGGCGATCAGTGTTTCTTCTAGGTCTAATATTTCCAGTGGTTTAATCATTTTCTCCCGGAGTTAGTAAAACGTTTAGAGCTAAGACAAATTGTGGTTTTACGATAGTATAGTGGAGTAGGGATGGCCACAAAGTTCCGGTTCCGGCGGAACGGTTCCGAGAGAAACCGGTTCGTAGAGATCCGGTTTTCAGAACCGGTTCCAAAGCTGGATCCGAAAAGCCCTGTTCCGGAACCGGATCTTCGGGACCGGTTTCAGGCCTAGATCTGAAAACCCGGTTAAGCAACCGAATATTCTAGAACCGGATCCGTTCAGAACCGAAAACCGGTTCCACCAGGAACCGGTTCCGTCCATCCTTATTGTGGAGAGCAAATAATGTCCCAGTACAGGGCCCTGACAATTAGCTTTGCCCCCCGAACAAAACTTGCTGGAAGAAAGCGTGAAGGTGAACAGCGTTGAAACCGGAAATCGTAAATTTTTACGACCTCCGGTTTGAATAATTAAACTAATCTTAACACATAGCTTCTGTCATAGGAATTGGATACGGAACAAACTAGGGAAAATTTGATAAGAAACCCCCCCCACCCCACCTCTCGGTACAAACGATTTCCGCATATCAATTAGTGATGAACAAATGCAAGACCAAGGCCAAGACCAGGGTGGTCTTGGCCTTAGTCTTGGTCTTGGTCTTACTTGCAAGAGTCTTGCAAGTCTCTCGTCCTACCTTCGCATTGAGATCCCCTAATAGAATTTTCATATGGTATCGCGGGAGTTCGTCAAATACCCGTTCCGCTTCTTCGCAAAAACTGTCTTTTATATCGTCATCCTTAACTTCAGTTGGGGCATGTACATTTAAAACAATAATATTGCACCAGCGTCCCTTAAGAGTAATAAAAGAAAGTCTGTCAGTAACAAATTCAACCCGTTTAATTGCTGGTAATATACGTTTATGAACGAAAAACCCTGTTTCTAACTGGTGATTTAAATTTCCTTCCCCGTAAAAGAACGTAAAATTTCCGGAATTCACAGATCCATTTCCATCCCACCTAACTTCCTGAAATCCTACTACGTCCATCCTGTATTTCTCTAATTCACTCGTTACGGATTTTAACGCGCCTGCCCTATGAAGACTCCTAATATTCCATGTTCCAAATCTCATGTCCATTTTCTTTTGCTGAGGTCGTGCCAAGTTATCAGTCCTTGTCCGAGGCTTTTGTGAATATTTCTTAGCAAGACTGACCCCATACGCAGATGAAATTATTGGAGATTATCAGTGCGGATTTAGACGAAATCGATCAACTATCGACCAAATATTTACCATTCGCCAAATACTCGAAAAAAAGTGGGAATACAATACCCCGGTACATCAACTATTTATTGATTTTAGAAAGGCGTACGACTCGGTTAGGAGAGAAACATTATACAACGTTCTTACAAAACTTGGAATACCGAAAAAGCTAATTAGTTTAATTAAGATATGTTTAAATGAATCCCAAAGTAAAGTCCGGGTAGGAAAATTTTTGTCCACGAGCTTTCACGTCGAAAATGGCCTGAAACAAGGAGATGCGTTGTCGCCATTATTATTTAACTTCGTTCTGGAATACGCTATAAGGAAAATCAAAGATAGCAACCAGGGCCTACAATTGAACGGTATTCACCAGGTTATGGCATATGCTGATAATGTAAATTTAATAGGTGATGATAGGAGAACAATAGAAAGAAATGCAGAGATCTTATTAAACGCTTGTAGGGACATGGGTTTAGAAGTAAATGCAGAGAAAACTAAATACATGGAAGTGCGTCGGGACCGGAATACAGCAAATTATGGATGCGTTAAAATATTAAATAATACTTTTGATAAAGCGGATAGTTTCAAATATCTAGGATCAATATTAACAGAGGAAAATCATATTCAAGAAGAAATTAAATGTCGACTAAAAGCAGGGAATTCGTGTTACTATTCTGTTCAAAATCTCTTGTCGTCGCGAATTTTGTCGAGGAATTTGAAGCTTAAAATATACAAAACGATAATCATGCCTGTTGTTTTGCATGGCTGCGAAACATGGTCACTTACTCTGAGGGAAGAACATAGACTGAAAGTATTTGAGAACAAGATCCTGAGACGAATATTCGGACCCAGGAGGAACGGGAATGGGGAATGGCGGAAACTTCATAACGAGGAACTACATAATTTATATGGTTTATCCAACATTGTTATGGTCGTCAAGTCTAGGAGGCTTAGGTGGGCAGGTAATGTAGCTAGAATGGAAGAAAGTAGAAACGCTTTCAAAGTCTTGACTGGAAGACCAATCGGAAAACGACCATTAGGAAGACCTAGGCGCAGATGGAAGGACAATATTAAGATGGATCTCGCAGAGATTGGAATACAAAGTAGAAACTGGATGCAGTTAGCTAAGGATAGAAGTCAGTGGAGAGTTGTTGTGAACGCGGCATTGAACCTCCGAGTTCCATAGGCCATAGAGTTAGTTAGTTAGTTATGCTTTCCATAGGTAAAACTTTGGATATAAGGGATAATAAATTCTGCAATGCGCCAATAGTAACGGAAATACAATGTATTTCTAAATGTAAATACAATATAGTTTACCTTCCTGTAAGTATGATGATAGTACACAACATAGGCGATGACCCTGATTTTTTTCAATGGGTGCCCACGCTTCACTACTTATAAGATAAACACAATGTTTCGTAATCTTTTTGTATTTTTTAACAGATCCAACACTCCACTGGTTCCCAAACTGGGCAGACTACCCCTGAGACGCATGAAAGAAAATCAAGAGAGCACAGATTAATACCATGAATTGCAAAATTGTTTTTTACACTCTAAAGGCGTCAGATTTTTCTTTTCAACCACGATAAGCTAATCCTTGTATTAAACAAACTTCCAATTAAATATTGAGATTTTGTTTTACTGATCCCAGTATGTACTCTATGAAGCAGAAAAATGGACATTACGCAAAATCGGTGAAAAAATTGCAGGCTTTCAAAACATGGGCATGGAGAAGAAAGGAGAGAATTTACTGTGTTGAACGAAAAACGAATGAGAAGGTGTTAGAAATATTAGCAGTGGGGAAAAAAAGAATTTTAGATATTGTTAAGAGGAAGAAGAGGGACTGGTTGGGATATTGGCTGAGGAGGAACTGTATTATGAGGAACGTGCTAGAGGTATGCACTGTAACCAATAACCGTGAAAATAAGTGCCTCCTACCATGAAAAATATACGGTTTACCGTTTTTCTAAAATAATGGTAGGAGACCGTTTTCCTGTCAGATGCTTGTGTCGGGCATGCGCATTGGAGAGAAACAGCACATGTTCCAAGCGAGGATTGATGGCGCGTAGGTTCGGATGTGTTGTGCTTTGTTTTGTTTCTTTCTTTCTTTTGTTTGTTTGTTTGTTTAGTGTGTGGTTTTCTGGTGTTATACATACAGTACTAGTGTTAAAGATATCCTCGAAATTCACCATTAAGCAAGGTAATGTATGGGAAAGCACCACGTTAATATTTGAACTTTATTCGGTGACAAACAAAACTTTAGTTGGCTATCGTGGCAAGCAGATCGCTCCAAAGTGCAACGATTCGAAACCAAGAAGCTGCTGGATGTATAAACTAAAGTTCTTATGATAATGTAACCAACTACGAGTGGTGGTGAAGCTAGAATTAGAATCACAATTTCGAAATACTTTTTTAAAAGAAAGAAAAAAATTAGGAAAAGTGCTTCGTAGTTTACCGTACAGCATTACATAAATTGTGTTGCATCAACTGGAATTTTTTATGTTACAGAAATAAAAGTATACTGTCACTCATGTGTGCCCGAAGGAGGGGCAGGGGGTCGCTCCCCTAGCTAATGAAAACGTATTAAATTTCTTAATACAAATAAAAAATATCAAATGTAATAGGGTATATAGTAACCAGGGAGATGAGTCCCCTAGAAAATTTTCATCGGGCGCCCATGCTGTCATTATTTTTTCTGGATAAATGAATTGTTAGATTTGAAAAATATTTCTGTAAATGTTTTTATCTTTAATTTTGTTCTGAGTACCTATAATCTGTTCTGGTGTCTTGTTAATACATTTGAGCGTTTAATAAATATGCAAAAGTTCGATACTCTGGAAGTTTGGTGACTTTTTTTTTTTTTTTTTTTTTTTAAGCATTGATGCCACTGTTACATAATTATGCAAACACATATTTATTAATTTGGGATAGCGGATACTGGATACTGTAGGCAGTGTTGTGAGAAGTAATATGGTTTTACACTTGTTTAGTCGTAGTTCTGGTCATTCTAAGCTGTGTTGTCGGGTGTCGAGTGGCTTGGTTATCTGAAACCGTAATAATGCGACTAATCGAATGAATCGCTGATTAGAATATTTGAGGTTTATTAGTCTACTGGTACTCATAGCAAACATACATGCAATAAAGCTAGTATTAACACTGCAACAGAATAAAAGGACATGGATATTTGTTCCAACTACATTTTCAAAGCGTGCGAAAACAGCTATAAAATTCAAGAAGTAGTTTTTTTTTTTTTTTATGTAATATCGAATCCTCTTCTGTTTTGTTCAATACATGACAAAATTGATAATTTTGAAAAGAAAAAGCAATGTATGTTCAAGATGATATCAGAACAAGGGTTCGATATTACAAACTATGAATTAATTTCAGCTTTTGTTTTTATGGATATTATGCACGTCGTAGGTGCAACGCTTCTTTCATTCACTTTTGTGTTTTCTTTTGTTAAGTAGTCTTTAACACCAGTGGACCAGCATGCACTGTAGTTGCATCCATCCAGGAAAAATTATTGCTAGCTAGTGTGTGTACTGATACAGTTTGCAGCAATTCGATGAAACTTGGGTCAATATATACTGCCCAGCAAGAATTCTTACTGGATCTAGCAAGAGGGTACGCTGGACCGCCAAGGACCTCTAGATAGGGAATCGGTGTGATAATTACCGTAAATCTTGTACGGTAATAACACACCTGTGCTTTTTTTTTAAAAACGTGTTCCCTAAATTTTACGGTAAATTACCGTAAAATATACGGTACCAAATTTGTTTCTAAACACGGTCAATATTATTTTGCTTCTAAATATACGGTCTGCCGTTTTTATGAAAAAACGGTGGTCCGTAAAATTTAGGGTAATCGGATGGCAGCGAGAGTTGACGGTAATCGGTCAGTAAATTTAAGGCGAAATTTTTTACAGTGTGGTGGAAGAAAAGAAAGGGAGGGGACGAAGGAGACTGTAGTTGAAGTAAGGTATTATAACAGAAAATTGCTGCGTCAAGGCGAAGAAACTAGCTAATGACCGCCGTACATCGAAGCTTCTCAGTTGCAGCAAGTTATCTGGCAATAATGGCAGAATAGCTATGATGATGATGATGATATGTTTAGCAATATTGACGAAAAAAGGGAGAAGAAATAAAATAATAATTATTATAATCAAGCCTCTTAATATTTTAGAATAATTTGAGTGAAAACTGAAAACGACTCAACTGTCTACGTCTTTTGTGTAAACTTAATTCATATAAATACTTTTGACCTATATTAGAAATACAAATAATGGCATCAAACTCCAGGTTATTTGAAATAACTATACAAAATCATTCTTGTTTGTGAATATGGATTACTAGCATCAATTACCCACTTCGTTTGGTTAAATTTTAAATACGGTAATAATAATAATAATAATAATAATAATAATAATAATAATAATAATAATAATAATAATAATAATAATAATAATAATAATATGTTTCGTTAGTCAGTCACTTTTTACTATTACTAAAGCTCTCTCTGATATCGGTCATTTTCGATTATTTTTATATTTCTCTTCCTCCTCCTCTTCCCCAAGTAGCAGAGCTGAATTTGAATTTAAACAGCATCAGAAGTGTCACTGTTCATCTCAGAGACCCCGAAAACTCTGGATTCGGCACTAATATCAGTCATTTTCGATAAATTTATATATCTCCTCCTCCCCTATGTTGCGAGGCACGGCATCGGAAGTGTCTCTGTTCATGTAAATGACCTCGAAAACCATGTATTCTACATTGATAATGGTCACTTTCGATAATTTTTATATATTTCCTTAATCCCCCTCCCCAAGCTGCGGTGCTGAATTTGCATTTAAATAGAATCGGAAGTAGCACTGTTCACCTTAGCGATCCCGAAAACTATGGATTCGACACTAACATTTGGTTATTTTTGATCATTTTTATGTATCTCCCTCCTTCCCCACGTTACGGGGCTGAATTTGGTTGTAAATGGTATCGGAAGTGTCAGTATTCAACTCAGCGTCTTCGAAAACTATGGATTCGACATTAATATTCATCAATTTCGATCATTTTTATATATCTCCCGTCCCTTCCGCCAAGCTACGGAGCAGAATTTGGATTTGAACAGCATCGGAAGTGTCACTGTTTATCTCAGCGACCCACAGGACTATAGATTCCCCTCTAATATTGGTCATCCTCGATCACTTTAACATATATATCCCCCCACATCTCCTAAGCTGCACCGTCAAAGTGATATGACAGAAACCATCTCAGGTCCGAACCTCATCTATGTTAAAAATGTGATCGAGATCGTTCGTTTAGTTCCCCTTCCTTCTCCCTCCCCTAAGTTCTACTGTCAAAGTGATATGATAAAAACCATCCCAAGTACCCGAACCTCATCTATGTTAAAAATTTGATTGAGATCGATTGGCTGGTTCAAGAGTGATGAAGTCACGAAGTCAGCCACTTATTTTTATTTTTTACATATATGTCCCTCCTCCCGCTTCCCTACGTTGTATCGTCAAAGTAAAATTATAAAAATCGTTCCAGGCCTGAACTTCATCTATGTTGAAAGTTTGATCGAGATCTGTCAGGTGTTTCAAGAGTTACTAAGTTTTATTTATTTTTATATACCGAGGTAAATCTCCTTCTCCCGTCTCCTCCGCTAGGTTCTACAATCAAAGTGAAGCTATAAAAAAAACTTTCCAGTCCCGAACCTCATATATATTAAAAATGTATTTGAGATTGGTCGTTTGGTTCAAGAGTTATTAAATTTTATTTATTATTTTATAACTCCCTCTCTTCCCCCTCCCCTAAGTTTTATCGTCAAAGTGAAATGATGAAAACATTCCCAGGCCCAAACCTTATCTATGTTGAAAATTTGATCGAGATTGGTCGGGTGGTTCAAGAGATTAGGAGTCACTAACATAGTCACTTTCAATTTTATAATATAGATTTATTGTTGTAGTATAATGCTATATCGCACAATCCTCGATGTGCCGTATACCTAAGGAGGCTAAAAGTTATATTGATAAACAATTATTCAACGTATAAACATCCGCCCATGAAATCAAACTTGCGGTCACATGCACTAAGTTTTTGTCAGTGTCATGAAAATGTTATTTCGAAATTAGTCTTATGAGCACACATTAAAAACTTTCAACGGATGCTTGAGCTCCGAGCCAAGGCCCATGTAAACGGCATCTATGGTGTACAGAATTACCAATGTTCAGTACTATATTACTCTTTAGTTTTGGAAGAACACCACTAATATGCTCTGAAATGAAATGAAATGAAATATCTAGTTTAACGTCCCATGATTATGCACCAAGGCTAAGGAAGACGTCGATGATGAAAAATGACTGAAATAGTGGAATGAAGAAAGTAGAAGGAAACGGAAAAACCGCGAGAAAACCCACGCTCACGGAGTTTGTCCACCAAAAAATCTCACATGGCGGAAGATGTCACCTGTGTGGCTTGAAAACGAGCAATATCTACAGAAAACGAGAATAACCAATTCAGAAGATGACATACTGTAGCTATATGCTACAGGGACAGATCGACTGACACGGATTGCATAAACTACTGGGAACACAATTACTCCAGCGGCATTTTTACTGAAGCCAAGAAATTCAAATAAAAAATTTAATGATTTTTCCCCTTCTTTTTTAGTTCTATAAAAAAATTTAAGTAGCGCCGGTACTTGTGCAAGACTCTTGAGCAAGAGTCTTGATCTTGGTCTTGGTCTTGCAGGTATGGTCTTGGTCTTGCACCCCCTGATCTTGGTCTTGGTCTTGAATCGGAATTCCTGGTCTTGGTCTGTTTTGGTCTTGGTCTTGCATGCAAGACTCTCGAAAAAACTGCAGCACCAAGAGTCTTGCGCTCATCACTAAATCAATAAAAGGTACTTCATTTGTACCGGTTTGTACCGCAAATATTTTTGTATGTACTGTACTGCAATATGAGAAATTAAGAAACCAAAGTGGGGGGGAGGGCAAGTTCACGCAGCACCCCCACAATGTCCTAGGATCGATTTAATTGGCTCATTTGAAAGTTTATCGTTTGTACCGGATTGTACCGTAGTTTGTTTCGTTTGTACGTCCTGGATTATGAAAAATTAACGAAACAAAATGGGGTCCAGGCCAAGCAGGCCCTCAAATCACGACTTAATACACCGAGTTCACATGACTCTTGTATGTCATATGAAAGTACTTGATTAGTACCGGATTGTACCGCAATGAGTTTTAGTTTAACCATAATAGATTATGGAAAATTAAGAAAACAAAATTGGGGGCTTCGTGAACATGGTTGAGGACAAACTGGTCCAGACAATACAATTTCTTTACAATTCGAATGAAAACGGGACCAAAAATTTGTACCAGTTATGCACTAATTTGTAACACCAAAAATCTAATTAGCACCCCCACCAATTCTTAGAAGTTTGAATTCTTGATTGCGGGTCAAGTTGTCACGCATAATTTATTTTTGTTTCGAATAGTAATCAAAACGGAATCAAAAATTTGTTGCCAATATTTACCAATTTGTAGTACTTACAACTCTCCGCACAACTCTTTTTTCTTTCCAATTCGAATCAAAATGGCACTAAAAATTCGTACCCCATACTTGCCAATTTGTACCACCTAATTAGAATCTGGAATTTCCACCAAATTTGAGTTTTCGATGGCGGGCCAAACTGGATCGCACAACTTATTTTTCTTTCAAATTCGAATCACAACGATACCAAAAATTGTAACCAATATGCGCCAACTTGTATCACCAAAATTAGAATTTGTACACTCTACTAATTTCGACAAAATTTGAATTTTTATGGAGGATCAGTATGACCTTAAATCTGGCCTACACAACACACATTTTTCCAGCTGGAATGAAAACGGTACTAAAACTTTGTAAACAATATGTACCAATTTGTACCACTACAATTATGATTTGCAACCTCATCAATTTCGCGAGAATTGAATTTTTAATGGCGGGTCAAACAGACTCGCACAACCCTTTTTTGTTCCCAATTCAAATCAAAACGGTACGAGAATTTTGTGTCCAATGTGTACCAATTTGTAACACCAAAATTAGAATTCGTATCCCACGAAATTTCGTGAGGCATGGCAGGTCATGTTAGGCAGAATTTTGTTGGCAGGTCAAATTTTCCCACACAACTTATTTTTCTTTACAATTTGAATCAAAATTGTTCAAAAGTTTGTACCTGGTATGTATCAACTTTTGCCACAAAAATTAGAATTTCTATCCCCCACCAATTTCGAGGAATTTGAATTTTGATGGCGGGTCAAAGTGACAAATAAACACTTTCCAATTCGAATCAATAACGGTACAAAAATTTGTACCCAATATGTACCAATTTGAACTACCAAAATAAGAATTTGTACCTGATATGTTCAAACTTTTGTCACAAAAATTAGAATTTCTAGCCCAACCAATTTCGACAAATTTGAATTTTTGTTAGGAGGTCAAGCTGGCGAGCACAAAACTTTTTTCTTCCCAATTCGAATCAAAACTGTAGCAAAAATGTGTACCCAATATGTAACAACTTGTATCACCAAAACTAGAATTTGTACACCAACCAATTTCAAGAAATATGAATTTTTGATGGCAGGTCAAACTGGCCGACCAATTTAGTTTTGTTTCCAATTCGAATCAAAACCGCACCAAAAATTTGAAACCAATATGTACCAATTTGTACAGCCGCAATTATAATTTGTACCCCCACTATTTTCGAGAAATTATAATTTTTGGTGGCAGGTGAAACTTTTCCGCATAACTTATTTTTCTTTCCAATTCGAATGAAAACGGTACCGAAAACGTTTATACGATATGTACCAATTTCTACCACCAAAATTAGAATTTGTACCCTCACCGATTTGGAGAAATTTGAATTTTCAATGCTGGAACCAACTTGACGGCGAAACTTGGTTTACGCAACACATTTGTTTTACAAATTCGGATTAAAATGTTGCCAAAAATTGTGTGAAGTAAGTACTAGTTTGTACTGTCAAAATTAGAATTTCCAACCCTACCAGTTTCTAGAAATTTCATTTTTCATTGCAATCTGTCTAAGCACGGCAATTTATTTTTATATTGAATCAAAATAGTATTCAAATCGAACGAGAATGTGTAACCAAATTTCCCTGCAATTCATAAAAACGGAAAGATAAATTTGCTTATAACTTGCATGAGCAAAATCACGTACGGGTAAAGATTAGAAATTGTTATTCAACGAACGGCCAATTTATCACCAAATAAACTCTCCCAGGCCAAAGGCTTATTCAGAATTCATATGAAAATTGTCCAAAAAAAATTTAGACAATTTGTAACAAAAAAATTACATTATATTTGCACCAATTCAATAAATTTGAAATGCTTACTAAAATATGTGGATCTATTTGATCCCAAGGTAAACAACAGAATCGTATTTTTTTTTTAATTCGACATCACCACTTAGCAAACGAATTTTTGACTGATTCCATTAAACATTTTAACTCTGGAGTTTATTTTTGATGATAACTGAATTTGTAAAAATTTGTATAAGCAAAATTAGAACTTAGACTCTGTTATCGTAACGGAGACATGAGTGGATGGAGACGACTTCACAAAACTGATCCTCTGAATGAGTTCTGTAATAAAAATTAATATTGTCCATGATCACAAATGGTTGGAGAAAAATCACCCACCCTTAAATATTTTGGAATCCTCAACATATGTAGATGTTTGACTCTTTCTTCCCCAACCAATGCTGTCCGTTTAATCTGCCGCCTATCCAACAAGTTGTTTTGTGATAATGTTTTCTTTTATTCTTTCTAACATTTGGTGCACCGTGGAAAAATATTAAAATAATTTTGTCTTCGGTGTTTATAAATGGCACAATCTGGTATCTATTTGGCACAAATTTTTCATAACATTTTGATTCGAATTGTTAAAAGAAATGTGTTGCGCGAGCCAAGTTTCGATGTCGAGTTGGCTCGAGCATTGAAATGAAATGAAAATGAAATCTTTGAGTTTTACGTCCCACGCGTATGCCGGTTAGACTAAAGGAGACGGTGATGATGAGTAATGAATGAAATGGTGGAATGAAGAAAGTGGGAGGAAACGGGAGAACCCCGAGAAAACCCACGCACACGGTGTTTGTTCACCACAAAGTTCACTTGGCGGGGACTGGGTTCGAACCCGGGACCCCAAGCACCAGTTTGTTCCGTTAATTTATCATAATCTAGGGCGGTACAGACGAAACAAACTAAGAACAATCCACTACAAACGAAAATCTCTCAAATGAGCTGATTAAATAGTTTGTTACGGGAGGGGGGCCAGTTTCACGCACCCCCCCAAGTTTGGTTTCTTAATTTTTCATAATCTACTAACGTTAAACTAAAACTCATTGTGGTACAATACGGTACTAACCAAGTATTTTTATATGATATACAAAAGTCTTGTGTACCCGGTATGTTAAGTCCTGATTTAAGGGCCTGCCTGAACTAGGCCCTCACTTTGTCGTTAGTTTATCATAATCTAAGACGGTACAAACGAAACAAATCACGGTACAATCTCGTACAAACGAAAATCTTTCAAATGAGCCGATTAAATCGTATGTACAACGTGGTGGGGGGGCAGTTCACACAGCCCTCCCAATTTTGTTTTATTAATTTGTCATAATCTATTATGGGTAAATTAAAACTCATTGCGGTACAATCCGATACTAACCAAGTACTTTCATATGACATACAAAAGTCATGTGTACCCGGTGTATTAAGTCGTGATTTTAGGGCCTGGTTGATCTGGGCCCAAATTTTGTTTCGTTAATTTTTCAAAATCCAGGACGACACAAACAAAACAAACTACGGTACAATCAGATACAAACGAAAATCTTTCAAATGAGCCAATTAAATCGTTTCTGCAACGTGGTCGCGGGGCCAGGTTCACACAGCCCCTCCATTTTTTTCTTAATTTATCATAATCTATTATCGGTAAACTAAAACTCATTGTGGTACAATCCGGTACAAACCAAGTACTTTCATATGACATACAAGAGTCATGTGAACTCGGTGTATTAAGTCGTGATTTGAGGGCCTGCTTGATTTGGCCTCCATTTTGTTTCGGCAATTTTTCATAATCCAGAACGGTACAAACGAAACAAACTACGGTACAATCCGGTACAAACGAAAATCTTTCAAATGAGCCCATTAAATCGATCCTAGGACATTGTGGAGGGGGGCTGCGTGAACTTGCCACCCCACTTTGGTTTCTTAATTTCTCATACTGCAGTACACTACAAACAAAATATTTGCGGTACAAACCGGTACAAACGAAGTACTTTTTATTGATATGCGGAAATCGTTTGTACTGAGACGTGGGGGAGTCAGGTTCACAAGGGTCCATTTTCCACAACTTCTTTTGGTATTATATTGTACGTCAATGGGACTGCACATAATGGTTTATCCCTGTCCTGCCCTCTCTCTCTCTCTCTCTCTCTCTCTCTCTCTCTCTCTTGTGTCTGACAGTTTACCTGTAGGGAGTACCAGGTTCTCTTTTGGATCCCTTGCCTGCTATTTGAGCTGAAAAGGCATGCTTTGAATATTGATCTACCTAAAGCCAAAATAGATCTGCAACCTATTAGGCATTCATTTACATTCGAATATTGATTAGTATACTAATCATCACGTTAACGGACATATTAAAAAGATGTCCTGTCCCTCTCCGCTAACAATTTTTGTAACAAGGAAACAAATCAAATGTTGACAGGTGTTTACATATCACGAGCTTTTAAGCTTGAAGAAACTGAATAATAAGCACTGCCTACTCAGTATGTGAAACACAAAAGGGGTTTCGAGAATCTTCGAGAAATGTGTATTTTGGAGGCAAGAAAGGTCGAATTACTTCCAATGACAAGTATATAATTACTATTTTTACCATCTAGCGAACTAGCGAGAAGATCCCAAACTAATATCACAGAAAGTATTTGTCGATAGATGTAAATAGTCATGTTATCCCGCCAGAAGGTAGCAGGAATTTAGTTTGTGACATTTTTTTTTTTTATTAGTTTATTTACCAGCTAGCTGATAATTTTGTAATTTCATAACTGCCGCGGACAGAGTCCTAAAAATGTTTCTCGCGAATTCCCAAACGCTCCGTGGAGCACAGTTTGGGAAATACTGTTCTATGGAGACGAATGTTGAAAGTGGAAGAGATTGATTTATATCTCTTTCGGTGTTAATTGAGAGTTAAGGATGATGGAACGTATTCTTGGGACGCTAAATCAATTCAAGATAACTAGTTCTTGCTATGTCTGACCATTTTTGCCCTGATACCTGTCAACAAACAGATGGACATAACTAACTCTATGGCCTATGGAACCCGGGGGTTCAATGCTGCATTTACAATCCGGCATAATGCTGCATTTACAATCCGGATGTCTCCATTGATTTTAGTCCTTACCTAACTGGATCCAGTTACTACTTTGTATTCCTATTCCTGCGACAATCTTAATATTGTCTTCGTAATGGTCATTTACAACGATAAAATATAAATCGCTGTAGCCTTGGTTCCTTATTTTTTTTATAATAAATACGAGACACATTAAAATAACACTCATTCCATTACATGGTTTGTTTCCATTTTATTTATATTTTGTATATCTCTGGTTGTCTTGCCAACGGCGTGCCAAAACCTTATTATTTAAACATTGGAATATTATATTTTACATCGATATATTATTTTGACAACTATATAAATTTTTAAGCATTCCTTCTTCTTCTTCTGATAGTAGAAATCAGCCAGCCTAGTACAAAATTTGAAATAGCTTATGACTCAAAATTATAAATAAATACATATTTACAATATTAATATACAACGTACCGTTGTATATTATGACGCCCGAACGGACTTTTCTTTTTATTCATTAACCTCATAAAAAGAAAAAGATTTCTGGACCGTTTACATATACATGGGAATCATTCGAGTTTTCGAATGCACCTCGTATATTTAAAAAATTACAATTCATATAATTATACATACATACAAAAACAATATTATTATCATATTTATCATCATATTTATTTATTTTAATTTTATCATCATCTTCATATATTTAAACATTTCAACGACGATGAGGTACATTCGAAATTAGATTTACAAGTTATTTAAGTCATTTTTCGGATCCATTAAATGCTGGTTACAAGCTATTAATTATTTACTGGGGCATCATGAAGAAGGTTTTGTAAAAGATGTATGTGATATTCATATAGTTGTTCTTTGAATACAACATGATCGAATACAAAATATAGTTAAACAAAATATAGATTGAGATTGAAATATCCATAACAATCAGGACATAGCATAATAATTAACTTCTTATTAACATCATAGCATGAATAATGTGATGAATATACACTGCTCCACAAAACTTAAGCAACCCGAGAGAATGTGGTATAAGTGACGTGTGGGGCCCATTCAACACTGGTTAGTGGCATGCACATACACAGAGACACAGAGGCAAGTCGAGCACTCACTCTATCGCATAAGCAACATCGTTGCAAGCGCGGTGAACAACTTATGCCATGAGCCGTACACCACAGCCCAGTAGTGTCCGAGGCTCCAAGCATTGAGTTGGTGGTTCTTGTGTGGGGTACACACCTTGCAATGGCTGGTAGACGACATTTGAGTGACTTTGACCGTGGGCAAACAATTGGGCGGTGGAATTCGGCCGATCGCAAGTGGAAGTGGCGCAGGAATTCAACGTGAACAAAAGTGTTGTGTCGAGGCTGTGCAATCGCTTTCAAAATGGAGGTGAAGTCAGTAGACGTCATGGAGGAGGCCGTCCGAAGAAGACGTCGGCCGTCGATGTCCGATTTCTCACAATTTCTGTCAAACGTAACCGTCAAGCTTCATGCCGTCAAGCTACAGGACAACGCGTGAGTCGTGAAATTGTTTGTCGGCGACTGAATAGAGCAGGACTGTATGCAAAAAGGCCTTTGCTGTGTGTGCCATGAAACTGGAGCACAAATGTGCGCGTTACACATGGTGTCAGGAACATGTTGTATGGAGGAACAACAGTGGGCGCGTGTCATGTTCTTCAATGAGTCGAGATTCAGCCTGTCGTCAGATTCTGATCGGACTTTAGTGTAGAGAGAGCCAGGAGCACGCTATCATCCAAACTTCATTGCTAAACGGCCCTCCTATGGCGGTGGTTCCATTATGGTATGGGGTGAAATTATGCTGGACTCGAAAACGGACCTCCATATTGTGCAACATGGCACTTTGACAGCACAACGGTACCTGGATGAAATTCTCAATACACATGTGTGCAATTTCCGCGGAGCATTTGGCCCAGACTTCCTGTTCATGGATGACAAAGCCCACCCACACCATGCACATAGTGTGTCCGAGTATCTGGAGAGCGAAGGCATTACGCGTATTGCATGGCCTGCATATTCACCGGACTTGAATCTCATCGAGCATGTGTGGGATGCCCTTGGGCGGCGAATAGCGCAGCGCAGTTCACCAGCACACACTCTCCCTGACCTGCAAACAGCTCTCCTCGAAGAGTGGCGCCGTCTGCCGCAAGACTTGATCAACACTCTGATTTGCAGCATGGAGGCCAGATGTCGTGCCTGTATAGCTGTTCGTGGTGGTTACATGCCATATTGACTGCCTATGCCCTCGCACAACCCAGCTTCACCTATTGAGGTATCGTAGTGCTGAACTTTTTGGTCACCCTGTACATCCTAACTGTATTGTTCGTCTTCACTTGTGTTGCATTGTGCATCTGGACCGTCTGTTTGTTCATTATACTTGGTGCAGTGATCGTGTCGTTTTATTTTCTGCCACTTTCTTCGAGTTGCTTAAGTTTTGTGGAGCAGTGTAGCATTTTGACAATCATAGAACTCAAGTACAAACAACGAACGAGATCGTATCGATATTTGAAGCAAAATCAATAGAGTACGGTCCCCTCAGACGCCGTAACTTCAATCTAAGTTACATATCCAACAAATTCCTTATAGAAAACAAAACTTATAACCTTCAATGTATATCCTCGCATTACAAAGATGCTTTTGAATATTCTTCAGTAACATAGAATACGAATAATGTGATTGATAATACAACACGAATAATTAGATTGATAATAAAAATATCAAAGAAAACACATAACATTAGGCATTTGATCAAATTAAGAATCAATTTGATATGTCCTTTTAGACGTCCCTACATTAGGTTAAGTTACATGACCAATGCATTCGTTTGGGTTGCATCGAAAGTCGCAAACCGAAATACAGCCCTGCGTGTTAGATTCGGTTACACAAACACTACCACTATCGCTATTAGGACTAGGTTCACTTACATTACCGGTAAAATTAGGTTTAGTTTTTCTTCGTTTTACTGGTGTCGAAGTGTCGTGTCTCTTAACATATCTGTACCTCTTCTTTCCACAATGCTCGCGGAACTTTGTCCTTCCACGGGTTTTGTTTCTTCTGTGGTTAGGTTCGGTTGCATCATCGGTACGCATGAATTTAACATCTTCCTACACATTGGGATCACACTTCAATCGCACATATATACTTCGAACTTGTCCCCGAAGATTAGTTTGATTCAAGTTAGCACTGTATCGCTCCATTACTGGATCTTCAAAACTATGCAATATCACATTTGAATGATGGAAATCAACGCACTGCATCACGTTCTGTGAAGACACCATCGGACCGTTCACCATCATCATTCTGGTCTTTTCGTTGAATACACGATTCAACACCTCCAACTCAGTTGTACAATCACTACAAACATTGGTAAGAACGTACGCTTTCCTTCTGAATTTCACAAATATTGGATTCAACTTCCTTTCTGCTACAGGAACCATTGTCGTGCACATATCACCCAACGGTTCTATTACCATTACCTCATCTCCAACATCACTACCATGTAGAATATATCGTGAATATAAATGATCAATGGCATTCATGAGACGAAAATGATCATAACTTCTCGTACATTGATACACATCAAAATCTTCTTTATACACATCATCAGGAAGACAATTAAAAACATTTGAACGAAGAGAAAAACTAGGATGATCTGACCTAATCAGTACGGCAGTACGCTTATACATTCATCTGATTTCATACAAACATTCAAACCAATAATATCGTATATCTTCATCGATGCCAACTTGGGATCCGCAGGAGGTTCAAGTTTATTTGATGTATTCCTGCTGGCTGACGATGAAGTTTCGGAAACTGATAGGTCTTCTTTAATCTGGTTGATCTTTTCCTTTACCGTTGTCTCAAATTTGACAGCAATTTGTTGGTTTATTTGTTGCAACTGCTGTTGTAGGCTGTCATTACGATATTGCAATTGCTCCAATCGCTCATCAAAATGTTGACCTTGCTGATTTACCTTTTGGTCCAACTTTTCCAGTTGCTGGTTCACCCTACCAAACTGTTCAGCTTGTTCCTTAGCCTGATACTTGAGTTGTCGGGATAACTCATCACCTTGTTCCTTAGCCTGATTTTGAGTTGTTGGGATAGCTCCTTTAAGGCTTCCATTATATTATCGGAATTCCTTACTTGACTTTCAACCGTTTCACTATCATCAGTACTCATCATGTTTTTATATATAACTCGGCCATTCCATAAAATAGTACAGGGATATAGTATACGTAAGACCGTCTGAGTTCCAGAAGAAGCTGGACGCTCATACTTTTAGGGATTATTCATTGAGTATCTAGGAACTTAGAAAGGGGGTAACAAACCCACTTTCATTTACTTATCCACTGATACGAAAATAAAAAAGAACGTTCCTATTTGCCCTTGTACTTTATATGCTATAGCGCATTACATTATATGCAACAAGGATTTTGGTCTGCATCATGATATAAATTTAAAAATATTTAACATTTTTCGAATCGAAATCAACAAAATTTATTCTAGAAAGTAAAAATAGAATGTTAAGCACATATAATGAAGACAACGCAGTGATTTAATTTGGTAACGTATAAATATATAATATGAAGTATCCTCGCGCACGGAAGACAGGGGGTTCTCATGTATACTATTACCTAGTACAGTTAATATATGGCTCTATCGTGATTGATTTTTACTATCCTTCAAAAACAATACTAACTACTTTTCCTCTCCAGTCTCGGGTTCCGGGCACCATTATACAACGATAAAATATAATTCGCTAAGCCTTGGTTCCTTTTTTTATATATATAATAAATACGAGACACATTAAAATAACACTCATTCCATTACGTGATTTGTTTCCATTTTATTTATATTTTGTATATCTCTGGTTGTCTTGCCAACGGCGTGCCAAAACCTTATTATTTAAACATTGGAATATTATATTTTACATCGATATATTATTTTGACAACTATATAAATTTTTAAATATTCCTTCTTCTTCTTCTGATAGTAGAAATCAGTCAGCCTAGTACAAAATTTGAAATAGCTTATGGCTCAAAATCATAAATAAATACATATTTACAATATTGATATACAACGTACCGTTGTACATTTTCCAATTGGATTTCCAGTTGAAACTTTGAAAGTGTTGATACTTGTCTTCCATTCTGGCTGCATGACCTGCCCACCTGAGTCTCCTAGACTTGATGACCCTAACAATGTGTTTAACACGGTATAAACTATGCAGTTACTCGTTACGACGTTTCCGCCATTCCCCATTCCCGTTCCCCTTGGATTCGAATATTCGTCTCAGGATCTTATTCTCAAATACTTTCAGTCTATGTTCTTCCCCCAAAGTAAGCGACCATGTTACGCAACAATACAAAACAGGCATAATTATCGTTTTATACATTTTAAGCTTCAAATTCCTCGACAGAATTCGCTACGACAAAGGATTTTGAACTAAATAGTAACACGAATTTCCTGCTTTCAGTTCATATTTAATTTCTTCGTAGATATGGTTTTTGACCTATTATTATTGATCCTAGATATTTGAAAGTATCCATTTTTTAGAAAGTATCATTTGATATTTTGACGCATACGCAATTTTCAGTATTATGATCCCGGTGAACTCCCGAATGATCCCGATGAACGGGTGGACATAGCCGCATTGTAAGACTTTACATATTGTTGCATAGCACAATTTGAAACTAATATATATATATATATATATATATATATATATATATATATATATATATATATATATATATATATATATATATATATATATATATATATATATATATTTGAGGGTCATTATGAGGCAGCTTGACAGTCAAACTTGTTATCGTTGTTAAAAGATCATCATATTAATCATATGATGATGTTAAAATTTAAATAATGCCATGCTCGAATATTTCAAGAATATATTATGAGTATATTTTTGAACTAACTTGTTCCCCTAATTGTACAAATAATTATATTTTTTTTCAGAACTAATGATTAATCATTCCAAAAAGAATTAATCCATTCTAATGATGAACAGCTGTTCGAATAATTATTGGTAAAATTACCACTTATTTGATAAATAAGTAACCTACGTTAATAAAAATGTATGTAATCTTGTTTGTGATTGCATCTCGACCGAAGAGCTGGACTGAACGAATTAACTTGTATTTGTAAATTATAATTAGTGGCTACCTCGAACTGTTTATTTTTTTTTATCATGTCACTTATTTTAAGAAATTAAAATATAAATACTAGTAAGAGTGATAGGGGGAGTTCAAAATTTATACTGAAATCAAAATATTTCACCCTGCAAAAGTGTATTAATTTATTACTACATTTAATTATGATTTTTTTTTTTCATTGCTGCACGTAATAAAATATTTTCCATTGTTTCTAACATAAACTTTCAAGATAAACCATACAACGTCAGCCAATGAGGAAACGAACAAACTTAGGAAGAAAAACCAGGCATGGTATGTTCAGCGACAGATTAGAACAGCAAAGGAAATGATGAAAAACGACTAGAAGCTTTCGAAATGTGGATGTGGAAAAGAATATAGAATTACCTGGGTCGAGCTGAAAACGAGTAAGTGGGTCTTAGAAATGGTAAGGGAGAAAAGGACAATTGTAGATACATAAAGAAAAGAAAGATAAACTGGATGGAACATTGGCTAAGAAGGAACTGTATCATGAGGGAGGTGCTAGAGGGTATGGTGGTAGTAAAGAGAGGGAAGGACAGAGGAGACTAAAATTAATGGACGATGTCAAAACAGAAAAGTCATTCCTCAAAACGAATAGGTTAGGCGGAAGACCGTGGTGCATGGAAGCTTCTCAGTTGCAGCAAGTGGCCTGTCAATACTAGCAGAATATCTATTATTATGATGATGATGATGATGACTATCTTTAATAACCTTTGATTTTGTAAAATCCCAAAATTTATTCGTTTATCGTGTCTCGTTTCACGTAAAAATGCTATAACTGAAAATTCTTGCCTCTATAGCAGTTCACTCTCTTTATGAGTCCTTCATTTGTATCTATAAAGGGACAACATGTACAGATATAGTGATGAAGTGGGAAGGGGATTCATGCTCATATTAGAACGACCCGCTCTGGTGGCAGCGTAGGTTCATCTTGTTTATTATAAAATATGAACAAAATTGTAGTAGGTGTCCTTAAGAAACCTTAGCCTCAAAAGTAAACTATAGCCCTTGAGAATTTCTTTCATGATTAACGAAATATGCCATATTATGGAGTTGTTATTTGAAATATGAACCAAATAGACTGAAATTTGTTTTTGAGGAAATTATAGGAAAAGTCCTCTCCTGCAAGGGTAGACTACCCTTTCTGGGGTTTCTCCTCCAACAAAAAAGACATGCCGTTTTATGTTTGACGATAAAATATTGATTTATGAAATATATTCACAATCATTAGCAGTGTAAGCCTATTTTATTTCCACCCTTCAACAAACTACCCCTGTTTTCGGTGGTTGGCAAAAAATTACCCCTGGATAAGCTTATGAAAACCTTACGTTTAAAAATTGGTCCAGATACGTTAAACGGTGTGGTCGGTAGGCGAGTGTACTAAGGATGGCCATTTCCGGAATTTTTACTTTACGGATTCGGGAAAATGTTGTCCATCCCTAGAGTATACATACATCGAGAAGAATGAAGGAAATGACCTGGAAAATGTCCATCCTTAGAGTATACATACATCGAGAAGAATGCAGGAACAGATTCGGAAAATTTTGTCCACTCCTAGAGTATACATACATCGAGAAGAAAGAAGGAACAGACTCGGAAAATGTTGTCCATTCCTAGAGTATACATACATCGAGAAGAATGGAGGAACAGACTGACAGACAGGTTTTCGAAATGAAGAGGCCATGATAGGTGTAAATCCGTTGAATATCAAATCTGATTGTGTTCACGATCATCATACTTTATTCTCTCCTATCGTCGCTCAAATGTGAAAAAGCTAATTCAAATTTCTTAACACTGTAAGCAACGGTATAATGTGATTCATCACTCCCAATAACATCTTCCCACTGTTCCGTGGTTCAGTAACGTCATTTCACACAACATTTATTAGTGTGATATGTGGAATATGATTAGCTGATTGTTCATGGAAACCAAATTTTCGCATCCGAGTAGATCTTGATACATTGTGGAATTCTCGATGACGGCAGCTATGGATGACACTTTTGAGTTGTAGACGTCCTAATATGTTCTCACTTCATTTTATGGGTATGTTTAAGAGGGATGAAATCCTTCGCACCGATTTATTACCAGTGACACGCAATTACCTGGCTACTTTGAAAGTCTGTGAGTTCTACAAATGACCCATTCTGCTCTCTCACACTATCTTGTTACGACTGCAGACACTATTCGTATGTTTCATGCATCTTTGGCATTCACTGTATTTACAGCGCCAAAAAAAAAAAAAAAAAAAAAAAAGCATTGTTCGAGAAGGATGTCCGGACAGTTTTGATCACATAGTGTATACAGTATTTAGTAATGTGTTCGTTCAGACACACTCTCTATGTCCAGCACGCAGCGATGCAGCTAATTAGTTATTGGATGCGTTACGTCCTGGAGATCGTATATGACTGAGCCAATAGTAGGTTAAGTACAGGGTCATTCAAAAAGAAAGAACAGATTTCAAATATTTATTTCTTCCAAACTACAAAAGATAGAAACATGATTCGAAAGTTGCTTGGTTAAGAAAAGTTTACAATTTATTGTTAGTAATTATGGTGTGCATTCAATATGAGCACTGTGTGTTACACGACAAATGTTAAAACGGTGGCTCATTTCTTACCACACACGGATCAGCTGGTCTGCAATGCAAACTACAATGCTTGCAATAACTGCAGGTTGTATGGCTTCATGTGCAGACGATGTTTTAGAACTCGCCATACCGTTGGTCGAGAAATGTTAAGTTCTTTGTTTGCTCGTGATGTGGATTTCTTTGGGATCCTTTCGTAAAGTATACGAATACGCTCGACAGTCTCGTTCGATGTGCGTGGACGTCCAGTGCTTTTCCCTTTGGAGATGCAACCATTTTCTACGAATTTTCGATGCCACTCGTAAATTTGCTTATGATGCGGCGGTTGTTTATTAAATTGACGGCGAAATGCTCGCTGAACTGCAACAATGGACTCAAGTTTTGCCAATTGTAGCACACAAAAAGACTTCTGTGGTGACGCCGCCATTTCACTACAGACAAACAACAACAAACAACAGCGCCAATGCGGCCGTGATTGGAACTTCTATCCAGGCTGTTTAAATTGTAAACTTTTCTCAATCAAGTAACGTTCGAATCATGTTTCTATCTCTTGTAGTTTGGAAGAAATAAATGTTTGAAATCTGTTCTTTCTTTCTGAATAACCCTGTATAATAGTGCCAAATCATATTGAAGTAGATTACGTAAAAGCTACTATACTGCAATTTATACAACTTGTCCTTTCTGACAGTTGACTTCCTCTGTTTTTTCCTTCCTGCATGTGGTCATAATCAGGCAAGAAGAACTGTTTCTAAGGAAACAGTGCGTTCAGCCAATTATAGTGGCTCATTTCTCTCGCTCTGCAATGATAAACATTCCACGCTTTCCAGACGTTGCCAATTTGGATATAAACAAATGCACATCGTTTTAGCCGAATGTCAATTTGAGTAGTGGTCCTGCTGGTTAATGAGAGAATTCTTTTTAGTTCTCTTTTGTGTCATTTAATTTTATAAAACTGAGATTTATTTGCAGTGAATAATTTCGTGTTTCAATACCCAACGGAAAAGCTGGCAACACAGCATTGAGCACCACGTGCGCGCAGCGAGCTGTCAGAAAGGACAAGTAGTATCAATTGCAGTGTAGATAATCAGAGCTACTTGAAAACAACCGCATGTTAGTTTTTAAACGTTATCTGGCTTCGCTTCGTCATGTAAGGGACACCTCAACTGTGATTTGAAGGCGGCCAAGGCTTCTTTTGAGTTTACTTCAGAGGGGTCGTTGTCCCCTTGTCATTTTGTTGACACGTTCTTGACTACAAGGCACGATCGTGCAACATACTCCCTCCACTCCCACCAAAGAAACCTAAAATACAAACAGTTTAACTCCACTTCATTTCAATATATATTCGATAAGAATCAGGCTTCTACTGTAATCTCAAAACGTTTAGGGTATGAAAAGCTATTACCTCTCTATGATTCAACACAAAGCATGTTTTAGAATGAAAAAGAGACAGAGACTGTGATGTAAGTTGTGTAAAAAAGCAAAACAAAAAAAAAAAAAAACAGGAAGGTTACTGAGGAAGCAAGGTGTCAAAGGTAGGTGTTATATCACTCACTTCACCCCGGGAGTCCTAAGCAGAGAATCCCGGAGAACTTTGTATTCACGCAAGCGATAAACACAAGTCACTGTCGTGCAGTTATTTCACATATATATATTGGTTATGACCTTCAAGAGGTTTTTCTTTTATAAAATATATTTATTGTGAAGATACCGTCATGCATTGCGGCAAAAAAGATTTCTTTTTCTTACACAGATAAATTTCATTTCCAACATTTCATTATTTCCGTGTTCTTGGTTTGTTCGTTTCCTCTATTTAATCCCTTATTATTTTTTATGTGATAGTTACACGAAATCTAAAATAAGAATAAATATATATATATTGTTTGTATTAATCGGAAGTAGAGGAAAATTGCGCATAATGGTTCCCTCAATGTAAAATGGTTATCTCAGGGCAATACCACATTTTGCTGCTTCCATCTGTTTTACATCCTTATGAGTCTTCATCCCGGCGAAATTAAAATACCGCTAATTTTACAGTAATTATGTGCTATCTTCAAATAGATAAAAGATAATTGAAATATGGAACAAGAGCGCCCTAAACAATATTATATTGCATGAGGTACCGTTACCACAAGTCACTTAGTAGCTTTCGGTTTTCAGCCATTTAGAAACGCGAAAATAAATGCCGATTTTCAAAATGGCTCGAAATCGAAAGCAGATAAGTGAGTCGTGATAACGGTTTCTCATGTAAAATAATATTGTCTAGGGCGCTCTTGTTCCACATTTCAATTATCTTTTATCTATTTGAAGATACCACATAATTACTGTAAAACTAGCGGTATTTTAATTTCGCCGGGATGAAGACTCATAAGTAAGACATGATTCAATATCATCCTGGAGAAACAATGTTCTTGTTGGTCATATTCGGAAACAATTTTACATTATATGTGATTAGCGCCGTACTAAGGATTTGACTAACATATGGTTATAATTTTTGTATTGAAGTCAGGGCCCTACGCAATTTGTCGCCCCATGCAATGGTAACATTTGTCGCCCTCCTTTGTCCAGAAAACACAAATCGCTTAAAAGCCACGATTTTAAGTATACAGCTCCATCACGAACAACGAATGGAAAGGAAAATGCACTCGCACTCAGAAAGGCCTAAACATTACAAATACAATCTCATTGTGTCTGTTTTTCTTTAAATGATAATCTATTATGTTAGTGAAACACACCTGCAGAGGAAAGATGGTAATCCTTTTTATAGAATTCAATATCGAGCTTCAATCTCAATATATCGGTTTGTAATTCCAGTGCAAATAGCCTATTTTATCTTGATTTCTTGATTTTCCTCCTACGTGTGTTATTTTTTTTTTTAAAGAAACTTGTTTTCACCTTCAATGATAAGAAACCAGCTTATGGCAAAGACAAGATTAGTTTTCATATCAAAGATGTGATAACTAACTAAATAGAACAGGTATTTGCTACTGTTCGAGAATTGAGTTCTTGTATTTGACAGCAATCAAGCAATTCCTGCTGGGACTTGTTTGACCATTTGCTTTAGCATTGTCGGTGTGACCTTAAACTAATGAGACCTAAACATGATTTATGAATGTACTATTCAAATAGAAGGTCAGCTTAGTAAATTTAATTACCATCATCATGAAGTCTGTTTCCAACAAGAAATATTTATTTATTTATGACAGATTTTGCCGACCCGGGCAAATGCAGGTGTTGCACATATGGTAGAGCCGGCCCTGATTGAGGTACATTTTGACTGTTATCCACGACTGATCGATATATATCGATAAAGGAAAGCCACGTCTTTTTCACAGGGCTGTCCAAACACATTAGCAGCTAAACAAAGTAAAAGAGAATATTAAACATCTTTCTTTCTTACCATTCTTCTCATAATGTATTTGGATCACTATAAAAAAAAGTCGTGACTTGCATCTTCCGATAAAAGTCGTGGATAAAGCAACGTTCTTCTGAGTTCCTAAATTATAATCACGCATTAGCCAAATCCTTAGTACGACGCTAATCACATTTAAAATTATCCGTGCTTAAGGCTCTATATATATATATTAATGTTTGAAATAAAATTAGAAAGGAAATTCTCACGCTGCAATTATCACGAAATGAGTTAACAGCTCTGTAAGATGCTGGGAGTACCCCCTGTTTTAATTCAAACACTGGTTCACATGTTTCACCATGTTGGAAGCAACTTTACAAAGAGTAGAAGCGTTAATGTTGTCAGTGGCACTGCGAATGTTCGTTTCCACGTCTTGTGTAGTTCGAGGATTATTCTTGTTTACTTCTTGCTTTAAGTAGCCCCATTGAAGTGAAAAGCAATGTTGCCGGGTGCATGTAAGTAAAAGTTTCATCATGGTAATTTCAAAGTTTCTTTCTCGTTGTTTTCAGGAATTGCATAACGTAGACAGATCCTTAACACACCTTTTGATGTACTGAAACATCAGCAGTGTTGCCAATTCAGACTGCTAATTTATGAAAACTACTATTTCCCCAGTTCCTCCTTATAGAGGCTCATCCGATTAGTTACACTGTTCAACAAATTTTGATCGAAAGTATGTAAATTCTTTGAAATTGCGATTTTTACATTCATTTAAGCATAATATGAAAGGAAATGATAATAGAAGAATTTTCTTAGCTCAGGTCGTGAAAAAAAACGCCCTTGTACAACAGTAGCTGTATATATACAAATGTATTAATATTTATAGAACATTTAAGCAAAATCCTTGTAAAAACCTACATTTTACTTTTTGTATCTATTTCACTGTGATGTGATAAGCTGGGGAGTTAAGAAGTACCCTAACCTATAGCTTTCTATACCCTTGTATTTCCTTTTTCAAAATTGCGGAAATACCAGTTTCACAGCGATACAGAAAATAAAGTAACCGTGGTCAAGTTAAACATTAACAATTCCGTAATAAAATCAGTATTAACATCAAAACATGAAAAATATGTACAAATACCTTTTTGTGCAAGAACTACACTGCAATGTAGACAAAAGTTTCAAGTGATCCCTTGTACAGGGTTATGTTTATTTTATTTTGAGCGCCTTCGCTTGGCTTGCCTTTTGTAGGTTACATCTGGAGCATCCCTTGCAATAGTCCAACAGTAGTCGGCCAATATGTTAGAACTCCACTTTCCCTCATATCTCTTCTCCATGGCTGCAATATCTTGATGGAAACGCTCACCATGTTCGTCACTTACTGCTCCACAATCTACGGGAAAGAAGTCTAGATGTGAATGAAGAAAGTGGAGTTTCAGAGACATATTGCAACCAAGATTTTCGTAGCACAATAACAACTTTGCTACCAGTTCTTTGTAATTTGTTGCTCGGTGTCTTCCCAAGAACTGTGAACAAACACTCTTCAAGCTTTCCCACGCAGCTTTCTCCTCACCTTGGAGAATTTCGTCGAACTTGTGATCTTTGAATAGTTGCTTAATATGTGGCCCTATGAAAACACCCTCTTTAACTTTGGCATCACTTAATCGAGGGAATTGTCCTCTTAGGTACTTATAGGCCTCATCCTCTTGATTCATGCTCTTAACAAAACTTTTCAAAAGACCTAATTTAATATGTAGAGGAGGAAGCAAAATTCGGTTACGATCTACCAGTGGTTCATGCTGCACATTTTTCACTCTCGGCTGAAGAGTTTCTCTGGTACTCCAATCACTTTTGCAGTAATGAGATCCACGATCTCTACTGTCCCATTCACATATAAAGCAACAATACTTTGTATACCATAACTGCATACCTAGCAACAGTGCTATTACTTTAAGGTCACCACAAATGAGCCACTGAAAATCGTAATATTTAATGACTTGAAGTAAACGTTTCAAGTTTTCATAAGATTCCTTCCTATGAAGTGCGTAACCTACAGGAATTGAAGGAAGTTCATTTCCAATATGCAAAATTACTGCCTTTAAACACACCTTGGACGAATCTATAAAGAGCCTCCACTCTGTAGGTTCGTAATTAATTTTAAGTGCCCTCATGAGATCATTTACATCTGTACATGCCACAAGTATGTCTTCCATAGTAAAAAATGAAGTAAACATCTTCTCCCTATTTCGATACACTGAAATATTTACTTTTTCCTGCAATAAATTCCATTGCTTTAAGCGTGACGCTAAAATTTCGGCTTTGCTTTTCAAGAGGTCCAAGTCTGATTAGATCACTTAGTTCCTCTTGAGTAAGTCTATGTGGTTCACATGAAGGTTTTTCTACAACAAACGTAGGGTCCTTCGAAGTACTTGATTCAGGAGCTTCAACTTCTTGATCATCATCAGAAAAAAGATCGTATTCTTTAGGTGGGTCAGGATCAGGTAGTCCTTCTCCATGTGAAACAGGGCGCATTGCAGAAGGAATGTTAGATAGATCAAGGCCCGCTTCTTCTTCGTGGAAATTCCCTTCTTGACGGAAGGAATCATACAAAAATAACAGTCTCTGATGTGGTCACTTGGCTCCCTCTAAATCATGGGCACTGCAAAAGGCATTGAGCGCCCCTTCCCATTAATCCAATTTCTTAGATTGCTGGCACAAATGTTACACACAATGTGGGGTGCCCAAGATTTATCTTGGTCTCCAATTTTACAACCAAAGTAATATTGATAGGCTTTTCTTATTAGTGGTTTATAGTCTGCTTTTGTGAGGAAAATGTCACTTCCCCACACACGTAGCAGAAGCTATCCGCACTGTTTACACAATTTCGCGGCATTTTTGCTTATTGAAATCCTCAAAATGTCACTTGAAATAGTTCCGACAACTATTTACAAATATACATTCGAAATACCAGTATTTTTGCGTACTTGTAGTTGTATTTTTATGTCCTGCACTACACAAACGTCACACCCAAAACGCTGATAACTGCACTAAACCTGTCTTTTCTAACAATAGCAGAACACTAGTGAGATAAGGAACACAATGAAACCAAGCGTTCATATAGTTTCTCCAGTGTTGCCGGATCAGTGTAACATTTTACCCCAAACGAAGCGAATATATTTATTTTTAAAGCGTTATTATTAGACATGCCTGTAAAGCGAAAAGTAGAGCTAATATTCGAAAATAACTTTCAAATTCGTGATCAGCACCACGAAATCAATAAGAATTAGCTGATTTTGTTCAATTTATATTTTCGTTGTTGAACAGTGTTATCGGTGGAAATGAAAAATTATTTTTTCTGATCAATAGTTTCCAAGCTACTCCAACTAAGCAATCTGAAAATTAACGACAGAACATCTATACATATGAGTTATGAGTTAATTTACGTGTTTTGCAAAAAAAAAAGAAAAAAAGAAAAGAAAAGAAAAAAGAAAGAAAGAAAAAATTGATTTACACCTTCGGTTACATCTGGCAACACTGTGTGATTCCTAGTGAACTTCAATCGTTGCTTCCTAGTTTAAAAATATATACATGAACAAGGCTTCATTTTGGTATAAAAATTATTTGTGTATTGTTTCAGGTTCAAAAGTTGTACTTTTCTAAACTCCGAGCTGTATAACGATATTGTGTATTTTATATGTAATCTTAAATATCTTTTCTTGTTTTTACGGGCAATATGTGCTATTGAAATATGCACAAGCTAGTTAAAAGAAGAAGAAGGAAATATAAAAAAAGAAATAGAATTAATTTCTTTCTGATATTATTATCGATGTTATGTCGACATGGTAGTATCTGACGATATGTGTTAATGGTCGTCATAGAAACGAGAAACATAAAATATAACAGAGGATCCCAGGGGACTCTCGGGATAGCTTTTCTGCTCTCATTTTTCCCAGGATACTTTGCGGTCGGTGACGTCACGTGGAGGTATCGCGGTATTTTTCAAAATAAGTGAAATTCTGCATAAACAATAACACTACTGTTTCAAGATGGGGAAAAGTTTTCTTACTTGTGCAGTAGCTCATTCTAATAACATAGGAAGCAATACAAATGAAATAATGTTCCATCGATTCCCTAAAAAGGATGAACTTCGAAGAAGATTGATTTCCCGCTGTAAGCGAAAGAACACTTTTAATGTGGATAACGCACGAATATGTTCTGCTCACTTTTCACCAGAGGATTATCAAAGAGTTTGAAAAAACGAGCTTCTAAGTTTCCTGCAAAAGTAGTGTTTAAGATCTGACGCTGTTCCTTCATTATTAATACCAAACTGGCATGGGAAAAAATAAACTAGACACTAGTTAAGTTGAAAAACAGATGTGTAACAAGGGCCTGAAGCTTAAGGAGTTTATGTACGTAAAGCGAAGTGGAAGGGGATACCAACGGGAATATAAATGTATACTCTCATATATTCTTTAGTTTAAATGATATTTGTAAGTTTTGTTAAGTATCTGAAACATTATTCTAGCAAAGTGCTCAAAGTGCACTTTGAGCAGAGCATTCATAGGAACCTATTACGAACCGAACCTAACCTAGCTTTACCTAATCTAACCTAATATAATCTTGTTTAACCGAACCGTATCTGTTACGTACAAATCATATTGATTTTATTCCTTCTCGTATGCCACATCGTGCGACAAAATAATTTGTTCTGATCAAAGTGCACTCTTACCATATTCTTATAATTAAAGGACTGGCCGAGAGAGGGGGCTAAGCCACAAAAACTAAATTCCGATAAATCGAAGGGCAAAGTGTAGGACAAATAACTGCAAATTTTCCCCTGTGAAGGTGGTTCTTTTATGTATGTATACCACTCTATAGATATCTGTGCAACTTATAACCTGTAATACATAATGTAAAATGTGTTATATTGAGTAATAAACAAATATTAGTAATGTAAAGGAAATATTTTGCAGTCACGATTTCTGACCATTTGGTTAATACACACTAAATACAACGGGTTAGCTTAGATTTCTAACCTGACCTAACTTAACCTAACCTAATCAAGGTTAGGTTAGATTCGGTTATATGAGGTTAGGGTAGATTAGATTTCTAACATAACCTAACCTATCCTAACATATACCCGAAATCTCTGAAATTTTTAATAATGTTTGCTTTATGTATTTTACTACCTGAAATGTTCTTATTGTGAGGATTGGTTTATGGAAAGTATTTGAACTCCTTCCACCCTTAGAATTCACGTTTCAATGAAAGTGCAACGACAATTACACTCTCAAACCTTAGAAATGTTGTCTAGGCGATGATGAGTCACTCGCTCCTACTGTTTTACGCAATAGTATAGATAAGAATATAAAATTATTTTTATGAAAATAAAGTGCAAAAGTCGGTTATTTTCATACTTTTCTCAAGCAAGCGAAAAACACTATAAGCGAGCAACAGAAATGAAAGTATCTTAAAATATGTTCTATCACCAGCATGAACTTCAACCCGCATCGTGAAACCATTCCAAATTAAAAGTTAGAACTTAATTAGAAATCAAATGCGGGTTTGAAGGGAAACAAGATGTGTTTACATAGCATTTGTTGTAGCAAATGGTTTAAAAATTTTACTTCGACTAGAAAGCAAAAGATCAGCTCTCAGATCACATACTACCAAACACATACTGAATCCCGTACGCGATTTCCGATGCGTAATAATATGCTAGCTGCATGCTTATACAATGTATATGCAGTTCGTGTACTTTTAAGTGCATATGCTGATGTTGAAGAAAAACCTGTTGTGTATTGTATATAGTGGATATTCAGCGTTGACATATATATCGCTTTATTTTCATTTATTTATTTTTGTGTCTCATTCTGCTATAGCGATATTATAGTTTTCCATAAGAACAAAGTGTTATTGAAATAATTCAGCTAGGCGCTAATTGTTGAAACACTCCCTATCGTTATTCAACTAAATGAACGTCCGTTCTTCGTACGGAAGGTACAGTATACGGACAAAATCTCGCGGGCGAAACATCGTTGCCCAAATGAAATGAAATGAAATCTTTGAGTTTTACGTCCCACGGTTATGCCGGTTGGGCTAAAGGAGACGGTGATGATGAGTGATGAATGAAATAGTGGAATGAAAGTGGGAGGAAAAGGGAGAACCCCGAGAAAACCCATGCACGCGGTGTTTGTCCACCACAAAGTTCACTTGGTGGGGGCTTGGATCGAAACCGGGACCCCAAGCACCAGAGGTGAACGCTCTACCACTAAGCCACCGCGGCCCCCATTGTCGCCCAAAATCTCATAAGGACAAAAACTCGTCATAACAATATATATAAGAGTTTCTGAAGTCAAGATAATAATAATAATAATAATAATAATAATAATCATAGAAGAAGTTCAAAAGAAATGGATATACAATCTAAAATAAACCAAAACTAGGAGAAATCTTATCCATGGAAACTACCTATATATTAAAATGCTAGTTTTATATGTTTGTCTTCGAAGAAAAGTTTATATGTTTGTCTCCAGTCCTTTCGACAATGAGATTTGCAAAACCATAAGTGCTAGAAACGTGCCGTTTTCGATGGTCGATTCCAAATCTTATGTAGTTCTAATTAAATATTCTATAAAATATGGCTGTTATTTCTTTATTACATTTTGTAGGGGTACACTGGAGGTGTTGAAATTTTAAAAGTAAAGCATCATACCTACGAGTTATACACTCCAACACAACATAGTTGTATACAGAGGTTGTACATCTCTCAGATGTTTGTTTCATGGCGAAATGAGAATGAGAATGAAAGATAACCATTTCTCCACGCTAAGATGAATCTTTATTGTTTGGAGTGTTTTGCGCAATGAACACTATATATCACTGACATTATAATTATTTGTGTATTTGCTTATTACATACTGCATCCAAGAAGAAAGAAAACATTGATCATACATGAATTAGAACTCCAACCGCAAGTAGACTCAAATCTAACAAACGGTGTGAGATATTGAAAAAATAATTTTTAAAAATCTTCCCTTTTTGATACCGATTGCCGATTTTTTATCAAGACGTGTTTCACTTGTGTTTGTAAAGGGACATGTACAGACGTTGTTAGAAATGACAAGGAGTTTCATGTTCATATGGGAATGGTGTGCTGTGTAGAGGGCACAGGTTCAGCTAGTCTATATATTAAAATGCTAGATTTATATGTTTATCTCCAATCCTTTCGACAATGAGATCTGGAAAATCACAAGTGCTAGAAACGTGCGTTTTCACTCGTCGATTCCAATGTTGTGTGAATTATCCAGTTCTAATTGATTATTTAAAAGACATGGTCGTTATTTCTTTATTAATTTCATTTCTAGGGATAGAGTCTACACTGGAAATGTTGGCATTTTAAAAAGTAAAGCATCATATCCTACTAGTTATACATTCCAACACCACATAGTAATATACAGTGTTTTTATATCTCTCAGGCGTTTGTTTCATGGCAAATGGTAACGAAAAACGGAGGATAACCGTTTCTCCAGTCTGATTGTAAGATGAATCTTTACTGTGTGGAGTGTTTTGCCCAATGAGCACCATATATCACTGACATTCTAATTAATTGTGTATGTAATGTATATGCTTATTACATACTGCATGCAAGAAGAAAGAAAACACTGATCATACATGACTTAGAATCCAACCGGAAGTAGGCTCAATCTTGCAAACGGTACGAGATATTGAAAAAAAATGATTGAAAGAAAGCTCCCCTGTCCATATTATGCAAGCTTAACTTTGGGAGAGTTTGGGAGAGTAGCCAAAGTCGCACCACTTTTTACATAAATGGTTTTAATTCGAGACTTTTGATGAAATTTATTTATTTATTTATTATTTTTTTGATCGTATTGAACTTTATAGTTTTCCGATTCTTTCACTGATTCCACAACAATATCTTATCATTATCATGATGAAAGTGATCATATTATAGGAACCTGCGATTGGTGCGAGTTACGCAAGTTTCCCAAATTGCCCTATGTGAAGCAAAAATCGCACTGCCATTTGAATACATGCAAATTTCACAATAAAGCATATGGATAAAACATGGAATGTCACATTATTTTATTCATGTTTTGTTAAGATTAGGAATAAGTCATCTTTAAAGAGACTACAATGTAAATAACCGAACACAAAAATAAGCTAAGCAGAACTGCAACCTATAAGTAAAACAAATTATTTATATCACATTCTTTTACCTCAGTGTTCCTCTAGGATTATATATGAATACGAGAAAGAACATATCATTGAATAAAAAATATCCATATTGTTGACTCAGTTAGCAATAATCCATGAGCAATGTTGTTCATAATCCTATGAAACGTAAACGTATCTGTATTTATGGAAAACACGGACAGCTACATTATATATGCACAAAAATCACATTGGAATGCACGTTCATCTCCTGAAACACCCGCACAGGGCTTATGCATCCAGACTTTACACAAAACACACTGTATCATATCTTCGACTAAATTTTGTTGACAGAGGATGCAAAACCATCTTGTTCATTGATTTCAATAGCCACATTTGAAACACTGCGAATGTGTAGTTCTTAGCATCATGATTTGGATGTATCTACTTTCCGAATACACTTTTTTGTATTAAGGATCCCTGACCGTCAGCTAGATCTGCAGATTAGGTCTCTCCACACGTTTGGATACTCTTGATTGCCTTTGCCGTTGTTCGTAAAGATGCGTTTTGTAAGGACTTGATTAAAGAACTTCTGTTCTCTGTGGTTGCCTGTTGGTAGGCCTACTTCCTCCTGCTATTGAACTGATCAGCGTAATGATTTCATGAACCGTTTTTAGTAGCCTTGGCGATTTTCCGTTTTCCCCGTTTTCACTAGTGGTAGAGATTGTTGCTATATTTGTTGTAACGTCCATATTTTTTATGCTGTTTACCTCTTCTGCCTGTTCTACCTGATTGTCTAACATTGAGATCGATCTAGGTACAAAGTCACACTCTCGGAATGCATGTCGATCCACTGGCCAAATACTAGTAGCTTTGAAACCGCTCATAACATTGGTCATTGTTGCTGCACCTGGATAGGCTTCAGAGAGTATACTAGCACGTAACATTGTCTAAACGGAAGAGAATTGGTTCTGTGCCATTTTGCCAATGCTTCATTGTAGTAAAGCTGAAATGATTTGAACACAGAAACGTCCAGCAGCTAGAGACGATGTGTTGTATGACCTGGCAATTGTATTAGCAAGACGCCAGTTTTCTTGGCCAGATTGATGACTTCGAAGTTTTCTTGAGTGCGTCGTGTGTCCATTCAATAAGAGAAGTACCTTCTCTTCCTTAGACAGTTTAACATGCGCAAAAAAGTGTTCGAACTTCAGAAAAAAGTTCGCTATTGATGAAACCGCTTTCTGAAATCTCTACAATGCTTCCTGCAGGTGCTTCGCTTCCCAGTGGACAATCCATACGCGCTCATTTGAAGATGATCATAGGAGGAACATGTGAACCAACTACGTTTGTACAACAGACGACTGTAGTATTCAGACTTCTTTCTGCGCTTGTCAAACATCCAATACTCTTCTTCCCTTTCATTGACAATATGTTTAGATTTTTCTTTTGCACGATTTGATCTACTTTCGAAGTCCGTTGAGTTCATGTTCGTCCATTAGTTTTTCAAGAACATCAAAGAAATGATACACATTAATTTTGTTAAATCCTTTCGCACGATTTACAGACACGTTTTCTGGCTAGCGTAGACTTAGCTATGGCTGACACTTCATAAACGCATAATACCATTTCTTTCCTATCATCTATTTTTCAGTATTAAATGGATTTAGGAGATGAGGATTTTGCTCAATGACATGATACGCTAAACCAGTGGTTCTTAACCTAATTCCTACCACGACCCTCATTTTATCACATCCTCTTGCCAATGACCCTCTAATAATTCTGGTTTGTAATAACCTTGTGTGGGATTTTCAATATACCTATTGCGGAAATCTCACGATATCCATCTATTTCTATAACAGTAGAATCCATTTCTTGTATAAAGTGGATACAGTAACTTCCGTAAAAGCGAATGGATTAAAACCAAATTTGATCAGTTCATTCATATTACAAATATCGAATCCGATTCGTCTTACTATTTCAAAATAGAGTCCGTTTGAAAATTTTAAAACTTAATAACTCCCTTAATATTAAGTCATGTGATAAAAAAAATAGAGTGATTTATAATTTTGGTTAAAGAAAACTTGGACAGCTGTTTAAAAAGTTATTGAATATTTTAATTTTCGACAAGCTGCCACTTTGAATTACCTTATATTGTTGTGAATTTAGTACTTCGTTGTGTATGTGTTCGGTATCACCACAAACTGTTAAAAGCAACTTGTTTACATTTAAAATTTAGGAAACAAATAAAACCGGACATTACCGTACTAGTGAAATCATATCATGCTCATAGCTTTTAATTTTAATTGTATTTCAATATGCGGTTTTGTTGCATTTGTATTTTTCTGGTATTTCAATATGAAGTTCTCATTAGTTTCATATTGTATCTCTTTCATTTAAATTGATTTTTAAACAACTCTTCCCCTGTTGAAAATGTTTACTAGATCTATTTTTTTTGTTCTTAACATGTATAAAAATAAAAAAAATATGCCTATCAGAACAAAATTCAAAGTAATATTTATAAATATTTTCTCGCATTAGATTCTAATGATATATAACTCTTCCGCTTATCTTCGCGACCCCAGGTTGAGAAGCGCTAAACGACGAACATCAAGCGCTGTAAGTCCAAACAACTGTGCTTCTAATTCTAAAATAAGGCTAACAAATTCTTTTTGTCCTTCAGCAGGCAAGGCTGGTTTACCATTTACGCCGTTCGAACTATTATCTCGGCACGTTCCACGTGCCATCTCACCGAGATAATGTCGCAAAAATGTTTTCTTTGGAATACAATACTTTCTTTCTATTACATTTAATTTCACTTTATTTTCTCTATTCCTCTTTCAAAGCATGATTCATAGACTCTGGAGACCATTTTCCATATCGGTTTGTATCCATCTTGTGTAATCTGTAACGAGAAAGAAACCAGGAAAACCAATTGCACCATGGGAGCCAAAATCGCACTGGAGCGATTTCGAACACTGGTAGTAGTGCGATATGGGAAACTGTCATTTTTTAAAAAATGATTCTTTACATACCTCACAAATTAAAAAAAAAGGAATGACTTGAGTTTGTCACTATAATATTAATGGTATTTTGTTTGTTGATGTTCGTCTGTCTTTACATCTGTTCTGATGTATGTATACACACCTAGAGATCACGCTGTTTCACCAAATTTTGCACTTAAGTTTTCTACAACGTTATCCGGTAATGTTTTCGAAAATATTTTCCCATGTATTCCCCAAAAATAATAGGGGTTTTTTATTGGAGGATGAAAATCGAAGGTTTCAAGTTGTTTAAAATGGCTATGAAACTATGTTTATATTTTATAAATTAACATTCTGTTAACAACTTTACAACATAAAATGCCATTTCCCTTGAAAAACCCAGAAGAAAACTTTTAAAAGAAAATTTTCTTATGAATTGCATAGACGCTTCTGTTCACATTTCATCAATAAATATTCAATAGAATCTTACAATATGAGATAAGCAATTTCTCTTGGAAACGTCTGCATAGAACTATATACTCTTCAGGTTTTTTTTTTTTTTTTTTTTTTTTTGACAATTTCCTCAAGAATGACTTAGGAAATTTTGTTTATATTTCATAACTAATCGTTTCATTAATAATTATGCAATGTAGCATGTCTTTTAGTTAAAAAAAAATCAGAAGAAAGACTTTGCCTGTGAGAGTAAAGTGTTTTACTTCCTATGAATTTTTCGAAAATGGCTCTAAGTTTATTATTTTGTTTGTTTTTAGGTTTTTTGAGAGTAAAATTTTCTTTATTAAGCCTAGACTATGGCATAATCCGTTTCCTTCTGCAGAACCCAGAAAAATGCTCTACTGATAGGATCAGATTTCTTTAATAAGATATTTTTGAATATTTCGCCTATTATAATTCGTTCATATAGTAATAGCTGCAGTATGGAAGCTTCTCAATTGGCCGCAATTGGTCTGCCAACAGTGGTAGAATATATGAATGGAAGCTTGTCAGTTTGCGGAAGGTGACCTGCCAACAATGGTATAACATATGAATGGAAGCTTCTCGGTTTGAGGCAAGTGGCATGTCAATGTAATACTAGAAATGATAATTATTATTCAGAATACAAAATGATTATCTTTGTGGTTATTTAATCCTTAACTATATTATTTGAAATTCAACTTCATCCCTTTTGCAATAAGATACCCTAGTTGTCTGTTTCGTCCCTAATTTTGACCATGAATCTGTGTAATAATTATTCAATTCACGTTTCTTGTATGTGGAACATCCCGTATAGGACTATATCTGAAAACACATGATGAACGAACCTACCACATTTTCAAGCTTCTACTTAAGGAAATCTATTTCTACATATACAGTGCATAACAAATGAGAAAATGTGTATATATTTATAGATAGAAAGGTTAGATAAAAATAACAACTCATATTAGCGCCCAATGGTGTATATGAGCATGGGCGGCGATTAGGGGGGGCAAAGGGGGGCAGTTGCCCCCCCACTTTTTTGAAAAGACCCATTAATGTATATAATTTCATTTGGAAATATACAGTTTTTGTATGTATTAATGGTTCATAGAAAAAAAATGGTGCCATAAAATATTTGCCCTTCCGTGAGTACGTATTGGTTGTCTTCCCGTACAGTGAAGAAAGCTACATGAATTGCGTTTTAATTGCCACGAAAAATGACCCAAAACTTAACCTATTAGAGTGCCACAATTCAAGTGTATTTTCATTTCTTCTTACAAGGGCTCGATATGTTAGTCAGTCGCTAATTGAGAATAATTGAGAATAATTAGAACTAATTGAGATAACATTTCGCAAAAAAAAAAAAAAAAAAAAAAAAAAGTTCTTCACAAGCAGTGTTTTTTTCAGAAACAATATTCCGGGGCGCACACTCAGTATTCCGGGGGGAACACTGCAGGTACTATTCTATTTATTATTATATTATAGACGTATTATTTTGGTCTCCTTCGGGGGGTGGGATACTCTCAGAGCGTCGGGGGGCAGTGCCTCCCAAAAGCATGTCTGGAAGAAACGCTGTTCGCAAATTATTCTTTAATTGCACAAAAATCGACTGTTCCTAAAATATCTTTTCTTCTTTCTAATGGTAAGGAATATTTTGATATTATTTTACTTTATTTTATTTTATTATTATTATTTTTTTTTTTTTGAGTTTAACATCCCGTTCAGCAGTGAGGCTATATGAGACGTGGGCCTACTGATTAACGTGGAATACAAACCATATGAGCTCTCGCCAGGAATCGAACCCGGGTCATCCGTCAAAGGCGCGGCATTGTTTTGCAGTGTAATATATGAATTTAGGGGTATACATACTGTATACAATTTTGTATATACAATTAAATTTAGTGAATTCAACATAATTCTAGATTTTAGGATTATTTTGCATAACTGGAGTGTGGAGTGTATTGTATTGTTGAGTATTGATGTATTCCAAGAAAGTGAAAATTGCACCTAATGGCAACGAACATATTTCGGGAAGCTGCAAAAGTATTTCTTTAAATGTCGCAGCATATGCTTGTAGTATTTTCTGTTTTTCTAAGAGTAATATCATGTAATAACATGCATGGAATTAAAAATATAAGTTGTTCATTAATTCCCAGTTTCAATATAACTTTTGCGAAACAAGCCTCATTTTTCAATACTGTTCGATTAATATTATCCTTTCTGTTTGTTTTGCGAATTTGTTATCAAATAAGCCTCTAATCTGACCACACAATTTTCCAGACAGAATTTTAAGATGTTCATGAGCAAGGAATCAAATCTCTTCTTACACCTTCGTTGTTTAAGAGTACAAGGGGCTAGTACCTACTTGCGTTGCTCTTGTCAATTTACTTAGTAAAATATGAAACACGATATACGGTATTTTAACTGGACAATACAGTATCCTAATAGTTATACAACCTTTCGTCAAACAAAATGTTAGAAGAAACCAAAAAACTAACATTGATATACAAATATTGAGATCATGTCTTGCCCCCCCACTTTTGACGTCCAACCGCCGCCACTGTATATGAGTAGCTGCATTTTATTCTAAACTAAACTACCCGTCCCACACTACACACGCTGCACATATAGAATGCACCTCATAAATTTAGTTTCTACATAATGTGTATGTGTAGCACCTGCGGGAGCCAGGAACGGCTCCATGTCCTAACGGTGGGAGGTCTATGTAAAGTACCTCACGTATTTTATCGTTAGGCGTGTATTATTTTTCATTGATGAAAATGCAAGTGGTGTGATATGCACGGTCGTAAAATAGATCTGGCGGGGAGAATATTAAAAGCCGTCTTCATAATCCCAATTCGGTAGTGTTGTTTGATGTATCATATATTAAAAAAAAAAAAAAGTAGTTGAAGAGCCGTTTTTTGATAAATAACTTGTCTTAATGGATATTATCGCTAATACCCTCGATTTATAGGCTTCTACATTCACACGTACACACACGTTCATATACAGTATAGATAATAAGAGCTGTATTATATAGGAAGACATGGGTAGGCAAGTGAAGATTACATGTATAGTTTAGTTTATGGGCTTTTCAGCTTCCAATCCTATCAGGACCATTCTCTGTCTTAATTGTTTTATTTTTATTAATGCAAATGTTTTGTGTGAAATATCATGTTTTAGCAGAAGCAGGAACAGGATCATTCAAATAATAATAATAATAATAATAATAATAATAATAATAATAATAATAATAATAATAATAATAATGTACTCTTAATTGTTAAATGGTGAACGTCTTCACGAGAGATTTGAGTTCAATTTACGGTAAAAATCCGTTTTGTTCGAATCCAGGGTTCATCTATGCTTAGGTTCAAGTTGAAAATTTTATATGTACATTTTTAGTTAGCATCGACATATTTCTATGGATATCCAAATGTATGCTTATGTTCCGGGCCAAAGTTTTGACACTAGTTACGGAGTAGAGGACTATCGTATTAAACAATAAAGCTGCTACAAATATTGAACAAACTATTTATATAAAAGAACAACCAGGATTATTTTGTCTCTATCCTATTCAAGGCAAGAACGAAACATGGTAAGTGAAAAATTGAATAGAACTTGTGCTATTATTGAAGATCGAGATGTCGAGAAAGATGATGAGAAATAGTGTAATTCTAGTTGGCCCGTCACGTATGAGGGATGTCGACCCTCGGCGATCACACTACCCGAGCAAAGGGGAAGGAAAAAAGAATTGGGGAAAGAAGGAAGCGGTCTGGAGCCTGTATGTTTGGTACCATCCCTGCATTTGTGCTGTTGGGAGGATTGTAAATTAGGAAAACCCAGGAAAACCTCACTCAGAATGGCTGGCCCGAGAAAGCTTTTACATTTTTTTGACCGAGTGTTTCCACTTGGAATCGAATCTGCGACCGCTCGCACAAATACCTATAGTTTCGAGAAAATTTAGGGAAAAAACTGAAAATTGATTCTATACAATACCCACGTCACCTATTATGAAGCTGACACTAAAGTATACATTAATGAAGCTTTATATTATGACACTAGGAAGATAACAGTATGTCAATATGCTTAGTAGGATAGGATGTACCCCAAAATTGTTGTTAACTCTAAAATTTTAACTTTTATTGTGTAATTATACACAACTGTAATATTGTGCAAAGATGAGACATGTATGTATGTAAATCCACTAACTCCTCAAGCATAGTTCTTGAGAAAATCAAGAAAAACTATTCTTATTGCATTAAAAACGATATCATGCGTTGCCAATCTGATGCAGAGTTAATAGCAGGGTGCGAATTACCGGGGGGGATGAGGGGGATTTTCCCCCTCAATCACATTTTGTTCCCCCCCAAAGAAGTCAGCTGAAGTATCCCCACCGGGGATGCTCGCTTTCCCCCTCAAACTATGCTTAGTGTAACTCCAAATTTCACTGATTTTTGTTATTTCTTGTAAATTTAATCTTCTAGCTGTATTTCGAAATGATCGATGTAAACTGTTCAGTTTTGGTCATTTCTACTTACCACCTAATTTCCCACTATTTTCAACGTTGTTTAGTAGAACTATATTATTATGACTACGGTTGTTACTTGCAACTGTACCTTCGTACCCTTCAGTTCGTCGACGTTTGTGAATTTGAATGTACTAATTGCGTATAACAAAGCCACATATAGATTTATAAATGTTCTTAGCGGTTGGCCAAGAAGAAGTAAACAAATACCTTCTTCTACCATACTTGGCGAAGTTCGGATATGTCATATTCATCCTCTATATTTGTATCGATTATCATCTTATTTTAATTTTTGTTATAACATGTTATTTCATTTTCCAGTGTACTCTTTGTTAGCACATGGTCTTCATTCCCTAGTAGGTTGTGTGTATGCAACTCAAAAGTTGCATTTAATTTATGATAATTAGCATAGTAATCACTGCTTTTACAGTTTACGGAAATGAACTTTTGAAACTGTACTCAAAATCTGAGATATAGGTATTCTCTCGTAAGTATATGTTAACGTACACGCTGGAGGATACGCTCCTAGTGAGCAGACATGTTAATGAAGGTGATTTTTAGGCGAATAAGCGAATAATTCAAGATTTCTTTCAGCATTGTCCGTGTCTGTATAAGCATTTTAACTGGAGCGGGTTTTTTTTTTTAAGTTAACCCTTCATTTTTCCATCTTTTCGCTGTAGAGTTTGCTGTCCACGCAATTAATGTTGTCTGAAAAACTTCAGTGTAAGGTTTTACTTTATTTGAATAAAGTAGCCCATAGTGAATCAACTCATCTTCAACCTAACAGTAAAATAATTTTTAAGTGTTGACTTTCCGTGCCCATCACGGAATCGATATTTGGAGAAAAAAAGTCGTGATGAGCACAGCTTTAGCGGGAAGTAGAAGCACAAGCTCGAAATTTGAATTGAGAGATTTTAAATATTTGGCCTTCGATTTGACCTTGATGTGAGAAATCGGGACCAGCAACAATCCATTTCTTATTTGATAGGCTAATATCTAGATTTTCTTTAAAAAAAAAAAAAAAAAAAAAAGTCCGGTTTAACTGATAATTTTAGTGGTTTTTACAAGACTGAAGTAGGTTTCTTTTCGCAACCTGTATGTATTAATGCAAAGTGGAAGCTTTCAATATGAGTGGAAAAATTAACATATGCTTGTGATCATGGTTATCGCTCGAGCCAAATTATTAACTAAATAAACCTTAGAGAGCTACGGGGACAAGAGTGAGTACAACATTAAAACACGTTCAGAAAGGTTTAGTGGGGTGTGTGTATGTCAGACAATATATATGTACATAGTTATTGTCGGTAGATTTATTAAATTAATAAATCTCTCATTTATTACAGGTCACACACACACACACACATATGGGGGTATATATATGGGGGTAAGGCATTTATTGTCTCATTTTGAAATTTGAACCTTTAGACTATGTCCTTTGGCCTAATTTTATCCCCCCCCAATATACATTATCTAATTCGCACACTGGTTAATAGTTCATATTCTTCTGAAATAGATTATTAACTTGTGTATTGTATATGAGAAAATATACTCTGTTACACAAGTGTCCACATGAAACCTCCCTGATTACAAATATTAATTGCATGGAAACTATTAGTGCCAGAGAATAACGGTTTGAGGCATCTTGAAGAGCAACTTAAAAGTTTTTGTTTTTGTCTACATATGCACCCCTATATAGGCCCCGTTAGTAGCTATCAGAATGTCCAGTCGGTATTGTGAAGTAGCTGTGTACTAGATGTGAAGTGACCATGTGATAATTGTGTAAACTCTTAACTTAATTTGCTAAATTCAATTACTTTATTAAATTACATTTATCAATGACAGCACTATAAACATTTAAAATCCAACGGAACAAACTTTTTATTAATGTTGTACATTGCCAGACAGCTTGTATAATCATGTATTTGTTAATTCTCGCTTTTGAAATTGTTAATAAACACGACTAGTTTCCTTCTTGCCTTCCTGCGTTCCTTTCCGCCCAGCTTGACATTCCTAGCTTACTGAACGTCAGACTCAATCGTTTTTGAATTAAGCAAAACCACGGAGGACATTAACAGAGGGTATTCGTCACGAAGTTTAGGAATGCAGGATCATTGGAAGCAAGCATATCGCACCATTGGAGGACGACCAACTCCATGTCTCGAGAATACCATTCTGTTGGTTCATCGCCACAGACACATTTGAGTTGACATCTGAGTAGTGGCATGAAGATGAAGAAGAACATCGTAGAAACGTATCACAAAGAGACAATTTGACGCCCCTAGCAGTCCAGCAGGATTGAGTTCCAGTTGTTGACTGACTCCAGTACATCCAGGCTTCTCCAGGGAAAACCATTCATCATCCAGATGACCAGGACGACAACAGACACATCAGAATGTCAGGCTAGTGCTCTTCCTTTATCTCTTAATCATAACCTATCTCTCTCTCACCTTTTCCCCAACTAGTCACTTTCAAAGTAGAAACATTAGAATTTTATTTAAATTCAATCATAACTTTGCAGTTAACTGATACGGTGTTGTGCATCAGTTTCATCCCCAATTCTTGCATTCATTTGATGAATATTTTAGAGATTGTTCTGAGCTACAACTGATGGCACAGCACTGGCACAGTATTCAATCTCCCGCCTTGTGTAGCATGTCCGGTGTGATTTAGTTGATGGCTTCTTTAATTTTGGGACGAAAACAGCAATATCAAGTACAGGTGTGGTGTAAGGTCTATCTTTTACATAACCCCATAGGAAGAAACCCATAGAGGTTTTGTCGGGAGATCGCATCCAATCGATCGCTGTGGAAATTTGTGGATAAAAACTTCTCAAACCATGTTTTATTGGTCTTGAGGTCTGGTGGGTCCCGTTGGTACTTTCGTCTGAAGTTCCTTTGCACGGTAATTGGTGCTTTAGTCTCAGCCAACCACACCACACACTGCGCTCTTTTTTATGCTGTTGTCATCTTTGTTCATGAACACCTGCAAGAAATAACAAAAATTCATATAAACTTTTTTACTGAACACCTGCAACAAACGACAACAATTAACAATTGACAACAAAAAAACTGTTTGAGTTGGTCTTCAAGATGCCGCAAACCGTTACTCTCTGGCACTATTAGTTTCCATGCAATTAATATTTGTAATCAGTGAGGTTTCATGTGGACACCCTGTATAATTAATTGTTTGTATTGTTGTTTGATTTCTCCTACCAGTGGTACACATAGACTTAGCTTTATGTATAATACTAGTACTAATAATAATGAATCTTACTACTATGTTTGATGGATGTTGAGATTGAGCAACAATCTTTGGTTGCTACACATGTGATACATAGTATTTTTAAAAGGTAAAAAAGAAAAAAATATCTTTGTTGATGAATACCCTGTCAAAAAACTGGGCAGTGTATGTAACTCATCCGAAAAGGGAGTTGGCGCAGATACGCCCAGTATATAGTACTCCTCTTTTGCATAGTTAAAAGAGTAAAAAGGAAGAAGAAGAGGAAAATACATTTTCTGCAAACACATTTCTTCAACAACGTTTTTTTTTTTTTAAAAAAAAAAAAAAAAAGCTTCGGAACCATTGTCTTTTGGTGTTTCTTCAAAAATTCTCCTTTTCTGTTTTGAGTCTATGACTGCAGGAGGTCTTATCCCGTGTGATATGTATTGCCCTTGCGTGACTATACCGTATATTCGTGCTTGCAATAAATCCTGTGTCCTGTTTTGTGTGTTTATCCGCATGTAGGCAGGCAGATAGAAGGACGTTTCTGCGATGAAAGAAAGCAAAAAAATGCTAAAGATTGAGACCCGAAGCCGAGAGTGTTTTAGAATATAAATGAGGCATTTCAGCAAATACTATATCTGTGAAATAGATTAGATTAATGTAGGTTTCAATGCTGTTATCATATTGACATTGTTAAAATATGATAAACATAGGTTTATTACTGCTTTTTCATGGAGGGAGTCCCGGGTTCACTTTCCAGTATTGGGCAAGCAGAAAATTCAAGTGATACCCATCATTGTCCTCAGTTGGGGAACTTATTCAATTAAGAGGTAGTGATCTTGGGTTTATTAAGCCAAGAATAATTGCGTTTGAAGCCGATGTACTAACAATATATCCTCTACTTAAATGTTGCCCCGGCTTTTTTTTTTTTTTTTTAATCGTAATTGAATGATCTCTGTTGTAGATATATGGTTAGCATACGTGTCTTCGGTGTGGGAGTTCCAGATTCGATTCTTGATCTGAGCTCATGTGATTTGAAGTCATATGATGATACAGGTCTACATCTCATGTAGCAACGGTGCTGGAAGGAACGTTGAATCCTAAATCAACCAACTATAATTTGTCGCTTCTGGAGGACGCACCATTTGTTCGACCTTTGCGGCGATCCTGAATGTTAACATACAGATTTTCCAAATTTTTTTTTAAATTCTTTCCCTCACTTTTGTGTATCTTGAGAACTCTGTGTTCCTGCAATACCATATAAATATTCCAGGAATTGTTGCCAAAATTTGCTATATTTGTCTTATCTGCATGCATTGTTTAATAAGCAAGACAGGGGTATTAAGGCACTAATGAAAGTATAGGATAGTAAGCTTCTTGCCTTTCGAACATGAGCTCCGTCGTGTCTACGTGAAGTGGCAAAATGAAATGAAATCTTTGTTTTACGTCCCACGATTATGCCGGTTAGGCTAAAGGAGACGGTGATAATGAGAAATGAATGAAATAGTGGAATGAAGAAAGTGGGAGGAAACGGGAGAACCCCGAGAAAACCCCCGAGCACGGTGTTTGTACACCACAAAGTCCACACGGCGCGAGCTGGGATCGAACCAGGGACCCTAAGCACATTACGTGAAGTGGCGTACCTTGTGGGGATGGGAAGGAAACTGTCCCTTCATTTTAGCTCCGCGCCGTTCCAGGAGACCCAGTTCAAGGTTCTTCTTGTTTCATATGATATGATACGAACATAAATGTATAATTTATACATGAAATAGGTTCACCACACACACGCACAAAAAAAAAAAAAAAAAAAAAAACTGAAATGAAACGAAAATGTGATCTGGACCCATTTTTGGTAAAACGCCAACTAGAGCTTAGAAGTATTGAAAACTGTGTTTCTTCCATACATGTTTTTGGGGGCTTTGCCCCTGGAACTCTGAGAGTGCCCCCGGAGGAGATCAAAATAATAGTTTATAATATAATAATAAATAGAATAGTACTGTAAAAATAATATATGCCCCTCTGAATACTAAGTACCCCCGAAACATTTTTCTGAAAGAAGCACTGATTAAAAATGTTTATTATAACCCCCTAGAAATAATATCTATTTCCTAAGACTTTAAGTAATGACAAATATTTTCACCTCAGTTTAACTAGTGAAGCATGAAATGGGCCCACCATATCATTTTCAAAAGAACTTAAAATAATTTAAGGTGCTGTTGGTGCCCCAGCATCTGAACAAAATACATTTGACTCACTGTAAGATGAAATATAAAACTCCGGCTGGAGCCCTTAGAAATAATTAAAATGTTCATTAAGCCTTAAATTTCGAGGGGTACAACTTCATATTTTTATTGGGGGTAATAGTAATGCTCTCCTTTCCAGAAAAAGTTTCAAATTACGGCGTTTTCTTCATGGGCGTTCGTACAGATGAAAGTTGTTCGATCTCACGACTCACACAATTTCAATGCCGAAAACCAATTATGCAATAGTTACCTAGGTATTAGCAAATATTGATTTCAATAATCTTGTAATAACTTTGTAAAATTGTAAAAGTAGATATAAGACTTTCTGACAGAGATAACTTCCACAAACTAAAGTTATACAATGAAACTCATGAAATTTAGCAAGCATGTGGTGGTATGGCTTCCATTCTGTGTAACTGGTTATATTTGATCATAACTGTAGAACGTGAGTTATAAGAAATTACTGCTAGTAATTATAATCAGAAATTATTATACTAATACAGACGTTGTCGCCGTCCTTCACCACACATACATATACGTATTCCCTTATGCACTTTACAATCAAATTTCTGACCAATTCAATTATATAAAAATAAAACTGACATTGTTTGTAATCGAATCAGGGGAAATAAACCAGTTGAAATTATTTTTTTTCGATGTAGCTATAACGTAATTCAAACTGGTTTTTTATCGTGTTACTTTGACTAAAACATATATCCTAAAACCGGATAGCGGTGAGCAGGGTGTCCACAAGGGGAGGACATGACGCCAATGGCGTCATTAACATTTTTGGGGGGATTTTTTAATGTAAAATAATTAAAATTGCATCATTTCACGCAAAGACAAAAGATACGTAAAAACTTGCTACTAAATCAATTACTATATTATCATACTTTCCTGCCCCCTTTGTATAACTTGTAATTTTTACACCTTACACCGTGTACAATTTCTGTAATTATTCAATTTTTTTATATGTTTAAAAAAGTATGTCTTACTTTTTGTCATGTAGCCTTGTTTTTGGTTAATGGTTGCCAGAATAAATATGACAATATACCTAAATACACACATACAGATGTACAGAAAGTTAAATAATGAATTACGAAGAGAAACAGACAAAGCGAGGGAAGAGTTTTACAAAAGAAAATGCGAGGACATAGAAGAATTAGAAAGAGTTGGGAAATATGAGGAAATGTACAAGGAGGTGAAATCTATGGAATTTCGGAGGAAACAAGGGAGTATCATGATCGCAGTAGAAAATAAGAATGGGAAGGTAGTCAGCGAGAGAAATGAGGTCATAGGAAGGTGGAAAGAATACGTTGAAGACTTATATGAGAGTAGGGATAGACCGTGTAGCCTAAATGTTGAAGTGGAAAATGAAGTGGGCGAGGATGATAAAGGATTTAGTATTCTTCGGGATGAGTTTGAAAAGGCTATATCCGAGATTAGGAATGGAAAGGCAACAGGAATAGATAACATACCAATTGAATTCATTAAAAATATAGGAGACAAGGGAAAGAAAGAATTGTGGCGACTATGCAATGAAATATATGAAACAGGAGAATGGCCAAGAGACTTTCTGAAAACGATCATGATACCGATGGCTAAGAAATCAAACCCAAAGAGATGTGAGGATTATAGAACTATTAGTCTCATATCTCATGCAGCTAAAATTCTGCTCCGAATATTGAACAGAAGGTTATATGGAAGAACAAATAAAGATGTTGAGGAAGAGCAGTTCGGGTTCAGAAGAGGCAAGGGCACAAGAGATGCTATTGGATTATTAAGGGTGATCGGTGAAAGATTTATAGAAAAAGGGAAAGAGGTGTATGTTGTATTTATTGATCTAGAAAAGGCTTTCGACCGCGTGAATTGCGATTTGTTGTTGGGAGTTCTAACAAAGATAGGGTTGGAATGGAAAGATAGAAGACTCATAAGAAACTTATACATGAACCAACAAGTAAGTGTTAGAATAGGGGAAGAACTGACGGAAGAGAGTGCAATTGGAAGGGGAGTTCGACAAGGATGCTGCCTCTCGCCAACACTATTTAATGTCTATCTAGAAGAGATAGTGAAAAAGAGCCTACATTATGATGATGGCATTTCGGTAGGAGGTAGAATGATTAGATGCATAAGATTTGCAGACGATATGGCCCTTGTTGTAGAATCTGAAAAGAAAATCAATAAAATGTTAGAAAAAATGAGAAGGGGCTTTGAAGAATACGGGATGAAAATAAATGTTAGAAAGACAAAAGCCATGGTGATTGGAACAAATGGGTCTGTGTCAAATATAAAAGTAGGAGGGGAGAAAATAGAACAAGTGAATAGTTTTCGATACCTGGGTAGTGTTCTTAGTAATGACATGAAATGCGAACGTGAAATAAAAGCAAGGATAGGAATGGCGAAAGAAGCCTTTAAAAGAAAGAAAAGTCTGTTTTGTGGGACCTTGAACAAAGAGTTGAGAAAAAGACTCATAAAATGCTTCGTGTGGAGTGTTGTGCTGTATGGGGCGGAAACGTGGACATTGCGTAAGGGTGACGAAAATCGACTGGAAGCCTTCGAAATGTGGGTGTGGAGAAGAATGGAAAGAGTTAGTTGGGTCGAGCGCAAAACGAATGAGAGAGTGTTAGAAATGGTGGGTGAGAAAAGAACACTTTTAGATATTTAGGAAGAGGAAGAGAAACTGGCTGGGACATTGCCTAAGAAGAGATTGTATCATGAGGGACGTCCTAGAGGGTATGGTGTCGGGAAAGAGAGGGAGGGGGCGAAGGAGACTACAATTAATGGACGATATTAAAACAGAAAGATCATACGCGAAGACGAAAAGGTTAGCGGAGGAACGTGGAGCATGGAAGCTTCACAGCTGCGGCAAGTGACCTGCCAATAAAGGCAGAATACCTATGATGATGATGATAGCTAAATAAAGGCTAATTTTAACACAAACATACGTGTAAAAAGTAAATCAGAAAAATATTAATTATAACTGAATATCGAGGCGTATAGGGAATTTTAGGTTAATTAAAAAGTAAAATAAAAATATTTTTAATTAAGTGTACCGGAAAAAGAGAAATTACTCTGTTAAAAAGAAATTTAAAAGTTTAAAGTCAGGGACGAACAACAAAAATTCTTGTTTAGGATAGTCGAGCATCACAGAAAATTCCTCACCAAGCAAACAAAAGAAGGAATTACATCATTCAAAGTTGATTAACATAACATGTTTTGCCTATCATACTACCTATTGATCTTACTGTCTAGTTTTAGTATTCTTTTAAGTTTGTAATGTTTGTAATGTACTATAGTTTTAAAAATAAAAGTAAGCAACATTGAAAAATCTAATTTTTGCCTACTTTTACAAAACTGATCAAAGTGTGCAACTTTTAAATATTATCCTATCTTTTTAAAATTTGTGATATATATACCTACATCACTGAGACTCGGGGTGTAAGCGAAATTTGCAAAAATTTTACATTTTATCTTTAGTTTTACAAAACGAAACATCCTAAAATGTACAAAGATTAACTATTAATTTTACTTTGAAACAAACTACATTTAAAGGTTGTATGATTACAATATGAGTCTTGAGTCCTTGTATTATTTATTTATTTATTTTTTTACCAATAATCTTACGTGTCGTGATAGGAAGAGGTGTAAACCCCTGGCGGTGAGGTCATAATAATGCGATAAATTATGAATGTAATGAAACCCTTAAGCTAGAACATGAAACTTGGTATATCAACTCCTGATTAAAATCCTCCACGTATCACAGCGTTTTTGAAAATTTCTTTTTTATAGGATTCATTTTATATCTACATTGAAGTTTTTTGAATGTAAACCAAATGCATTAATGACACATTTCAGACAACTAATAAAATATAAGATTTTGTTGATCGTGTAAAAGTAATAAAATCCAGAACGACGATTAGAAACTTCTTTAAGGGAGAATAAATAAATATAATTTTTCTCGTGTATGTAATTTTTCGTCGTAATTAGTGTACGATGTACGTGGTACTGTACCTAAGTGTGTTTTTCATGACATTCGTGGCTTAAACTTAGCAAATTAACTCAAACCAATACAGAGAAGCTAGAGAAATATAAAAGAACTGTAAAGGATTAATAGTAAATTGATTTATGAAATATAAGCAAAATCGTTAGACTATTCTCGAAAAAATAGCAAGTTTTGATTTGCATCTTTATTATTTGGGGTAGTAAATAGCTTCTTCCTTTTCCTCCTCTCTGTAATTTGCATTATATGGCATCTGGGCGCTTGGACGTACGGATGGACGGACGTTGGTACGAACGGACGGACGAACAGACATCGAAAAGTACCTTTTTTTGCAGTATGGGCCATGAGATGTAAATTCGTTCTGATCTGAATTTTTTTGACTATCAGCGCTCGTAAGTAATAAAGTATGGACCATTATAGCAAAAGAAATATCAAATACGCCAATAATTGTAGATTCTTTTTTTTTTAAGTGTAATTTCATTCTTATCTAAAGATGGGCGGGCAGAAGGTAACGCTTTATCTGGAGTCATGGGCATTCATTTATTGGTAGTATCATTGGGAGCTGGGTGTCAGAATTTATTTATTTATTGATAAATGTATCTGATTAGACATACAGAAGAAGGTGACCTGGGCATGGTATGTAATATATATGATGAAATGAAGTGCAGGCAACAGAACACAATGATATTATGTTAGTTGCGACGATGAGGGACTACTCAGAAGGGAAGGTTACGAACTGACTTTACAGAGATCGGGACGAAACAATTTTGCTTACATTTGATATGATATAACTAGACGAATTCCAAAATTATACGTGCCACCTGTCGGTACATCGTGAGTTAGAAGATATTTTGTAATGTAAAAGCTAAAAAGCTGTCAGAATATTTGACCCGGTTCATTTGTTCGAAAACGTTTGGGCAGATAGAAAACTCAGCGAACACGTATACCATCATTTTCAAGGACACACATTTTGAAAAAAAAAAAAAGTTCGCCCAAGGTCCCCCGCACACGGTCCCAGACGGGGTCCAATTGAAAAGTTTCAATCGGCAAGGGGAGCTAAGTAGCACATCGTTTGGAAGCTGGTGGCGACAACTTCTTTACTTCGGTCGGGTCACTGGTATTTATGGATAGATGGTTGATGTTGTTTTGAACTTTTGCCAAATGCTACTAGTTTCGAAGTTATGCCGAAGGCGTGGACAAACGTATTTCAGAAACCTATGTTTCAGATAGTATACGACGTAGAGACTAAGGCTAAAAACTGTTCAATGAAAGTAATTTCTGACCTGTTTCAAAATGCGTGTTCCAAATCCTGCAATGCATGCGTAAGGGATTCTTCAAACAAACTGATGAACCGACAAATAAATCATTGTTGGTTCGCCAGTGTTTTTAAGAATTCCTTTGCGCGTATATTGCAGAATTTTGACACACGCATTTTGAAATAGACCAGGAGCTACTATCATTGTACAGTTTTAAGTTTTTCTCTCTACGTCGTATAGTCTCTGAAATATAGGCTTCTGAATTCCATTCGTCCACGCTTTTGGTATATTATATCTTTGAAACTAATGGCATTTGACGAAAGTTCAAGACAATATCAACTATCTACCCATAAATTTTGTAACATGGTCACACGTTCACTTTGACATACATACATAGGCCTAAACCAAAATCCGTGACCCCACTCGAAATCTACCTACAAAGAAGTTTACTAGCGACTATTAGACTATGGCTATTCTAGGATGCGTTTCCGATCCGTTACCCCCAGCAGCAAACGCGACCTAGATGGCTACTCGGAAATTTTACTTTCGCCAGAGTTATTAATCATGTCGAAAGGATAGGCACTAACTTTGTTCGAACAGAAAAATAGTACTTACGGCTCGCACAAAGCATGCACCCATTCGACACGTTTCTACAAGAGATTACCATCATTGTAAGCATCTATCCATTAGGGCGATTTAAGCACCAGAAACCGGTTTTCCAAGCAATAATTATAAAGCAGCAACGTAACATTCCATATACAGTATCAATAAACTTAACAGTTTCAGCTGTGTCTTCCTTTTCCGATAGACCACTGCTGACAATTATATTGCATCGTCATTCATTCGGCCCGTTCAAATACAAAAATCTACCGTATGTTTTTGTCACCTATGCTTCCTGATCAACATTCATACCAAATTTGGTTTTGCTAGCTTCAGCAGTTTGGAGTGCCTATCCTTGTAAGCGGTCATCTTGGATTCAAGGAGGCCATAGAACTTTTCAATTAAGCTTTTGTTTACATTTTGACCCTTCACCATTTTGCAAAGGTTATCGTAGAGAATCGAGACTTGCTCCATCTCCTTTCATTTCACAACAGCTTTCAAATAATATGCTACTTAACACTCTTGCCATTTGAAACTTTTGAGTTGGACTCCACCAGGGACCCTGTGGGGATCATGAGACAAGAAGTTTTTACTTTAATTCGTTCTACTTTGAAAATAATGCCATATGCATTCTTGTTTTCACATTTATCTCACTGTTTCCGATTTATAGGAGTGGCTATAGACTTTTCAATTAAGTTTTTGTTACATTTTAACCCGTCACCATTTTGCACAGGGTTATCGTACAGAGTTGAGATTTATTCCATTTTCTTTCGTTTCACAACTTTCAAATGATGTGCTACTTTTAACCCCCTTGCCGTTTAAAACTTTTCAGTTGGACCCCGTCTGGGACCGCGCAGTGGACCCTGGGAAAAACTAAAATTGTCGGTGTAGATGTGCGACTGTAGATCTCTTGTGTTGGCGTTCATTGTGGTAAGGAATAAGCAATGCGTAAAGCATGGCCGAGCTGATAACAAGACGACCTATCCATGCGTAAGACCTGGACGAACAAAAGCTTTGTATGTATAAAGAATAAGTTTGGTATTGAGACCCCAGTTAGTGCCTTTCAAACTTCGTAACAAGTTGAGCCAACGTCAAATATTAGCTTTTAAAATGGAGAGGTGGGCGTTCAAAGAGAGAAGTGTGTCGAAAGTGACACTAAGGTATTTCACGCTATTTTGTAATTGTAATGGCGAACCTAATAATGTAAGATGCGAACGTTCTGGATTTCGTGCTAAGCAGTACTTGTTTCGTTTAAGTCTAAATGTCATTTGAGTTTTCGATGAATTTTATTTAAATTTCCGTTTTAGACAGCAACTGGACGAGTTTATCAATTGTTGGTTGTAAGGCTGCGTTTATTTGATCTACTGAGGAACATAAAGTGAGATATGCCGTATCATCAGCAAACTGAAGTGTATAAATTGGTGGTTCTGGTATTGGTTTATCAGCAACATATAAGATGTATAATAGTGGTGACGAAACAGAATCTTGAGGAACTTAGACCTGTCGGATGCAGTGATGAGAAATGTGCCTGATTTATCTGTATGAAAGCTGAGCGATTATGAAGAAATTTGGCTATAAGCCTAACGCACGATAATGGTAGAATGCGAAATAATTTGAAGAGACGTCTTAAGTCCCATAATGGGTAAAATGTGCGATCAATATCGAAGAAAATAAGGACCGATGACAGCCATTTATTGAAATGGTTAATAAAATATCTTGACAATTTCAACAGTTGGTCAGTAGTGCTGAATGACACTCTAAAGCCTGCTTGTGTTGAAGGTAGAGTAGAGTTAGCAAGGAGGTAAGAATGGAGTAGCTTTACCAAAGTTCGTTCCAATGTTTCGCAGAATACATTAGTAAGACTAACTGGCCGATAGGAGCCAACATTAGTAGGGTCTTTATTAGATTTTAAGAAAACGGCTATTTTGGCAAGCTTTAAGAAAGTAGGGATAAAACCGGTAGTGAGTATAGCCGGATATAACATAGCGAGGATAACATGAAAAGCTGTCAGTGCCTGGCGAAGTTGGTTATAACCAATAGAATCAGCGCCAGGAACTGAGTTTCGGCGATTGCGGAGAGCTTCAACTATATCAGTACTGATGATTGGAGCAGTGATTTGTTGGATTGTATCAAGGTGATGATCTGTAGATCTTGTGAATAATGGTCTTCAGAATCGCCAATTCTGCTAATGTGTTGACGAGATGGATGAGTAAATAGCGGAGTAGAATCAGGGGAGAAGACATCGACAAAATGATTAGCGAAAGCTGTTCTTTTCTTTATATCAGTGATGGGTATAGTGCCTTCAACATGAATTGGATAATGTGAGTCGGACTTCTGATGAATAAGACGTTTAAATAAATTCCATAATTTCGTAGACTTTCATTGCGTAACTGGCTGCAAGAAGTTCTTTAATCCAACCGTTTCCGTGCGATGATGTAATGTTTGATCATGCGTTGGAATTGGCGATGAAGCATTAGGAAATGATGGTCGTGCGTCCTACTGTATTCTTCTAGATAGATGCGAGAGCGGTGAAGAAGTGTGAGAGCGTGAGGAGGTAAACTAGGCCAGGTAGCGTGCAAGTTTCTTTTTGGAATTGGATATTAGCTTGCATCGATGATGATGTTACTTAAAGATACACTTCTATGTCATCTAAGGATGTGGTAGAAGAGTTGCTAGATTAAATCTTCTCGGAAATGTAGAGACGATTTTTGTTCCAGTCAGATTTAGCGAAATTATATTTCACGCTAAAAAAAACTTGTAGTTCTGGTGTATGAGTGCTAGACTGAATGATTGTTAGAAGGATAGACAACTGAGCGCTACACATAGAGACAAGCACCTCTACGTTAGTTTTAGTTAGTAGATTGTTTCTGAATATGACAACATCAGGTGTGGTGTTGCTCTCAGGTCGAGTGTGATTTAGAAGTGATGCAAGAGTTTCGAATGGTTTGCAGAAAGTCCTGGAAACACCCGCTATTCTAGAATGGTAGTTTATGTCGGCTAGCATAATGTAAGTTTTAAAATTGAGATCGATTCACGTAAAAAAAAAAAAAAAAAAAAAAAAAAAAAAAAAAAAAACACGACGTGGTAAAATGAGTGGATAGGTTTAGAAGTCACGTTGTGATCACATATTCCGAATATTGATCAGAATACGGTGGTATGATTTGGCGACGAGGTAATGAATGTTTGATAGCCATAGCGGCTCCACAATGAACATGTATTGAGAAAGGTCAGAACGAAATAGATGGTAATGTGGAAAATAACGATCTGATGCTCTTAAGAAGGTTTCATTGAGCGCAATGCAATCGACTTTGTGTAATGATGCCATAGTTTTGAGCAAACCTCTATTAATTTTAAGTAATCTGATATTAGCAAATAGTACATTGACAGCTCTTTTATTCCTGTTCCTGTCCATTCTGTCCATGATTATTAGATTCTGAATGAAAATGGAAATGTGAGTAAAGGCCTGAATAGGTAGCTGCCACACGAAGGTGGAAAATCTCGTATGCTGCTTTTGTGGCATGTGCAAGAATAGCTTCACGTTGAAATGGAAAAATGTTCTGAAGTACTAAGGTGATAAATTGGAAGATACTGTATTTTCTACAGTTGGAGGAGGTAGAACCGAGGTCTTAATTCCTGTTGAGACATTGGTTGAAGTGGAAGACCTTTGGAGGCGAAGTGGAACAATAGTCTCTGGTTTCTCACTCAGAGATTTAGGTTTATTCTTACATTGGTAAGAGTACGGTAAGTAGGATGATAGTCAGGCACATAGCCAGGATTTCGTAATAGGGGGGGTCCGAGACATGAAATACTGTGGTTACCACACCAGAGTTCGATTATTCTAAACTAATTTACTAGTAACATATATTGGTTCGTTTAGTCAGGATTTCGTGATGGGGGGGGGGGGAGTATGATATGAAATATTGTGGTTATGACACCAGGGGCCTGATCAATTTAAATATTTTACTAGCAACATATATTGGTATGTTAAGACTTAAAAATTATGACATGTTAGTAAGGGCGCCGATTTCTCTGTAAATTTGGGGGGGGGGTCCATTCAGATGCAGAAGGCATATATGAGGATTTTAAGACAAATTGCATTCAAATTATGTCAATATAGGCCTATTATATATTCATAAATACAACAAGGGGGCCCACATGACCTTTGGGAGGACGGGCCCCCTCGGCTCCCCAGGATCGGTGCCCATGCATGTCAAAGTATTTTACTAACAAACTATGAAGAAATCTCGAAAAAAAAAGAATATTTTAAAAAAGATTTTTTTTAAAAATTACAATATCTACGTTCCTTCTTTTGTTCATCCAAATAAAACAATTTTCCTTTCTTTATGATCTCAACTATTAAAAAAAGTACGTATCCAATATGTCTTGTAAAATATTTTATAATATCTGCGTTCCTTTCTCTGTTGAATCAAATATTAACAGGACTTGCTTTCCACATAACTTTTTTGTTTTATTATTCCGTCAATTACTATCTGTTCCAAATGACAACTTAAAGGAGCAGTAGAAAACCTTTTCTGAAATAACATGTTTGATACTGCAAGGATGCGATGACGAAAAATTATTTTTATTTTTAGTTTTTTATCTTTATATTTTTATCTTTATATTTTATATTTATTTTTAACGCTGATTCTTCCTATTTCTTGTTTCTTTTTGTTTCGTTCTTCCTCAATTTTTTATTTCTGGTCTCGAAGGGGGGGGGGTCCGGACCCACCCCTTGGCTACGTGCCTGGGGGGGAGTATGATATGAAATATTGTGGTTATGACACCAGGGGCCTGATCAATTTAAACATTTTACTAGCAACATATGTTAAGACTTTAAAATTATGACATGTTAGTAAGGGCGCCGATTTCTCTGTAAATTGGGGGGGTCCATTCAGATGCAGAAGGCATATATGAATATTTTAAGACAAATTGTATTCAAATTATGTCAATACATTATATATTCATAAATACAACAAGGAGGCCCACATGACCTGTGGGGGACGGGACCCCTCGGCCCCCCAGGATCGGCGCCCATGCATGTTAGTAAGTATTTTAGTAACAAACTATGAAGAAATCTCGAATAAAAGAATATTTAAAAAAATATTTAAAAAAAATTAACAATATCTACGTTCCCTCTTCTGTTCATCCAAATATAACAATTTTCCTTTCATTATGCTCTCAACTATTAAAAAAAGTACGTATCCAATAATGTCTTGTAAAATATTTTATAATATCTGCGTCCCTTTCTCTGTTGAATCAAATGTTAACAGGACTTGCTTTCCACATAGCTTTTTTGTTTTATTATTCCGTCAATTACTGTCTGTTCCAAATGACAAGTTAAAGGAGCAGTAGAAAACCTTTTCTGAAATAACATGTTTGATACTGCAAGGATGCGATGACGAAACATTATTTTTATTTTTAGCTTTATTTTTATCTTTATTTTTAATGCTGATTCTTCCTATTTCTTGTTTCTTTTTGTTTCGTTCTTCCTTAATTTTTTATTTCTGGTCTCGAAGGGGGGGTCCGGACCCCCCGGACCCACCCCTTGGCTACGTGCCTGTGATAGTGGATGGAAGTAGGATGATATTGCAAGAGTTACTGACAAAGGTTGATTAAGTAATGACCAGTTTTTTTTAGTTTGTGCGGTCGTTTGCAATGCAAACAGATGGTTGGTAGAGTACTGTGGGATGACAGTTTTAAGTGAGACAATTTTCGTAGCGTAAAGAGAGAGGTGGTTGTGTCCGAGATGGCTCACCTGTATGGTGACAGCTGTATATGTAACCCTATCTTGGATTAGACAATCGATGACAATCTTGAGACTCGAACATTTCAGTAGAAGTTGTTGGCAATATTTTAACTATCGTACCATTGTTTCATTTATGTCCATGACAACCGTTAGAATTAAGCTTCTTTTTCGGTCCTAATGAACAAACATATGAGCATCACTTAATATTCTGCCTTTTCTGTTTCATAATGCAAATCATGGTTATATTCATTTCCCTTTACCTACCAATTATCAAAACTAATACGAGTCATTACAGTAAACATCAACAGAAGCCATCTTTTGATTGACATTGCAAACTGATAACTAATACGATTAAACACAAAACGTCAGAATTAAACACAAAAGAAAATAAAGAAAAAGAGTAGGGAGAAGTTGGTAAGTGTTAGCAAGCACTTAAAGGATATTATCGCTAGGAGACTGATTAACAGTACTATTTGTATGTTTTTATGACGAGAAGAATATAAATTTTGAGCAGGTGTAGTGCATTCACATCATTGAGATCCATTATTCAAATTATAATGGTTTATTTTTATTTTTTAAAAAAAAATATTTTAGCCCTGACCTTCATATATTATTTATAAGACATTTTGTGAGTGCGGTTCAAACATTGTTAACTAACTTCAGCTGATAAACACTAGAGAAGATTTAGTTTGATGACTTATGTAAAGACGTGTATACGCGCTTTCGTTTTCTCATTCTTTCGAGATTTTTAGAACCGAAACAAGAGTACTCATTGCTTATCAAGAAGATGTTTTCCCCTTCGATCCAACTCGTAACAAATTAAAAATCCTTAGGGGTTAAATAAAACGATAATCCACTAAGTTTACGTGGTTTTTATGTTCCAGATCGATGAGGGTAGGGGTAGCAGACAGTTGGTAGACATGTCTACTCTTCATACTGAGATGCGTGCTAGAATGCGAGTATATTTTTTTTCCTATATACATATAAATTTAAAAGAAAGGTTAAAAAAAAGTCGTATACCCGCTATGTTGAGATTGGATCTATGCTCACGTTAAAAGAAACAAAAAAAGAAAAAAACGCTTTTGCTGATCTGTTAGCTAAAACGGAAACTAGGCCACGAGTTGCATGTTTGTTCTTCGCAAAGGAAATAATAGTCCGAAGGCATCTTTCCGGTGCAAGGGAAGAACAATTATTTTACTTAGGGACAGACTTCACTTTCATTTGCCCTTGCATTGTTAGGCAATGACTTTTTTTCTTTTACTTAATTTTTGGTTCCCGCTACTTTTGTTTTTGTAAGTTTACTTACATTATGAATGTACAAGGTATGTTTTGTTTTTTTAAAATGTAAAATCATATAAAATTTGCAAGCATTTTTTGCTAAGACCACCAATGTTGATAAATGTTTATCTATTTTCATGTGTGTAAGAGTAGCTTCATGTTCGCTTTTTAAAATAAAATATGTAATTAAAACATTTATTATAATATTTGAAGTAAGAGGGAGTTGTATAATCAAAACAGTTGAAGGGTTGGCCCGAATAAGACCCTTTAGGCAATAATGAAAACAATATTTTAAAAGAAATATTTCAATTCATTAACTCGGATTGAGAAACAGTGAAAGAACACTTCCAGACCCGAACCTAAAGAAGAACGAAAAAAAGAACATATTACTACTAGAACCTAATGACAGAACACTTAATAATAATAATAATAATAATAATAATAATAATAATAATAATAATAATAATAATAATAATAATAATAAACTTTATTTTATGTACTGAGAACAACTGAAATGCAGCAAAAATACAGCACTTTGTCATATTCTACAATATTATTTTAACACTAAAAATATAGTGAAAGAGATAAGAAAAAAAAGATTCACGTTTTAACCAGGGGCGTCATTTAGGGGGCAGGAGGGGGCAATTGCCCCCCCAAGAGTTTGAGAAATACATATACTTTAATCGGTTGTCTACTAATATACTAGTACAAAGCGCGAAAGTCTTATGTCGGTGATGCTCTTGCCCCCCCCCCAAGCGAAGTCCGAAATGACGCCCCTGGTTTTAACATGAATTGATAATAAGGTAAACTCTGACAGTGCAGTTTATGTCAATTCTTACAACACTGAGAAGTCAAAAATTAAACTTAAAAATAAAAACAACTACTAAGTCATATTAACATTTCTAAAATAAAGTCACATTTTAAGATATTCGTCTATTATAATTTGTTAAAAGTCTTGAGATTAAAAAATAGTTTCTATTATCTAGTTGCAGTAAAATTTTTACCCTCGTACCGTATATTAGAACTTTTAAAATCCACATTTTTAAAAATATAATCCGAATTACATCTGTTTTTCAAGTATCTTTTCTACAAGTACAGAGTCAATTAATTTTTTCCTGTCAATCAGTGATTCCAATTTAAAATATATTTTCTAGTACGCATATGTACTAGTGTAATAATCCGGCCCTAACTTAAAGTATTCTAAGAAAACACTTTTGGACAATTTCAAGTTGTTTACGAGATTGTTGGTTAGACTGTTCCAAATCACCGATGCATATTCTAGTTTTGATCTTATTAGTAATTTTGACTGATAAAAGGCAGGCCATTGATGAAACAGGTAACCCAAGGATTATTTTTCTTGCTTCATTACATACGTTCTATATATGATAACTAAAGCGTAATGGCCTGTCAAATGTTACAACTAAATCTTTCACTGTGTCAACTTTCTGTATTATACTACCTTGTATTTCGTATTGGCTCACATAGTATTTTGTTACTGTAGGTCATACAATTAATTTTTAAACATATCGTTATCTTTGCACCATTTAATGATTCTACTTAAACCTTCCTGTGGTTAACGTTGTCATCAATATTGTTTAGGAGCTCCTCCGTGGCTAAGCGGTTAGCGTACGCGTAGGAGACCCGGGTTCGATTCCCGGCGGGAGCTCATGTGGTTCGTATTCCACGTTAATCAGTAGGTCCACGTCTCACATAGCCTCGCTGCTGAAAGGGACGCTAAACTGAAATTCAACTCAACTCAATATTGTTTACTATTCGAAAAAGCTTAATGTCATGAACATAAGGTAAAATATTGGAATGATTTAAAACTGTTGGCAAGTGATTAATAAAAATTGAGAAAGATTGGACCCAGAGGAGAACCTTGAGGAACTCTGTTACTGATAGAGGATGAATCTGACAGGACATTTTCAATTTTAATTTGGTATGTTCTTCCAGTCAAATAGCTTTCAAAAAAATTAGATACAAGAGAGTTACACCTATGTTTGACATTTTTTTTAAAGAGTAATCTATGATCAACTGAATCAAACCTTTAGTCATATCAATGTATATAACATCAATTTGTGATATACATCTCATTGTGTAGTAGGCAAAACCTCTTATTTTTCAGAGGTTGGCTATAACTGGTTTTCCTTAGTAAAAGCCATGCTGTGATTCTTTCAATATATTTCTTACATTAAGAAAAACTGTTTGTGAATGATAGATTCAAAAATTTTATACCGATGTAGAATATGTTCAATAAAGCTATCGATCTGTAGTTGTTTGGATTTAACTTGTCATTATTCTTGTAAACCAGTACCACATGCACATGTTTCCAATTAGATCGGAATGACTTAGTTCTTAATAAGGTATTATATATTTTTCACAGCACTGGAGCTATTTCTTTGGTGTATGCTTTAAGGATATAACTAGGAAAGATCCCAGATCTTGAAGATACTAATGGCCTAAGTTTGTCTATTACTTCAGCAACATCATTTTCACATATTATATTACTGGGATTGTTATATTACATATTACTGTTCAGATGACTACATACAGCACAACCTAGTGTATTTTATACTAAAATTATTATGAAATAATACATCTTTAAAAACTTCAACAATTTCTCTTATTTCTGTAATAGTGGTACCTTTGAACAAAATTCTATTTGGTACATTTTTGACTTGGGATTTTTAAAAATTATTTCCAAAGTACACTTTGTGGGTATAAATAATATTTTCCAACTCCTCAAAATACTGTAACATTTCTTAACTTTATTGTACGTTCTTTAAACATTTTTCTTTAAAACAGAAAATTTTTCGTAAATGACAAAATTACTAGTTTTCTTAAATTTTACATTCTTTTAATTAATTAATGCTTTCAAATCTTTAACTATCCAAGGTACTTTATATTTCTTCTTTTGTATAATAGGCTTTATCGGTACATTTGCTTTCAATAAGGTTACCATAATATTTTGATCCAAAATACGGACAAGCCTTAAAATGACGACTCATCAAAAAATCAATTAATCTTAGATGCGACAGATGCGATGTATAATAATCTAAAGCTAGCACTAACCCTTATATTTTAACTTTAATATCTATCAACTCAGAGGTAAAAGTGAGGGGAACGGAAGGGATCGCCATTCCCCTACTTCTAGAAAACATATATGGCGTCTCTCCACTTCCTAAAAATACAATGGATAAAGATAGGCAGGGAGAACAGTGTGATGTCGCGCGTCCCCCTATCTTTTCAGAGCCACTTTTAACCCTGTAAATCAACCAATGTTTTCAAAATTAAACTTATTTCTAGCAAATAAACAAAATTCCTCTTAACACTCTCACTAGCCTTCTATGTGTTTTACTAAGTAAAACTTTGTTCAGAATAATTCTAATGAAAATCGTGTCTTTCTTATACAAATTATAAAAGAAATAGTTACAACATATATGTTGCATACTATTATTTTATCTATAGGGCTTTCTAACTGTTTTACTTAAAAAATAATAAGTTTTCGTTGTTTGTTTTTAATACTTTAATTGATACCTGTATTTTCTTTCTCAAGAATATACAGGTAAATAAAAAGTATTGAATACTAAGGCTGAATAATGAATTGAGAAGAGAAACGGACAAAGCCAAAGAAAAGTACATGGAGCAAATATGTGAAGAAATAATGGAACTTCAACATGGCAGATATGACATGATATGATCTGTACCAGAAAGCACAAGAATTAGTAGGGAAAGCTAACAAAAGTATACGGCATCGAAGGTCACCAAGGTAATGTAACCACTGACCATCAGAGAATCCTTAGAATTTGGGAGAAATACATAAAAAAATCTGTATGATCAGAAGAACCGCCCCAAAGATATTGCGATCAAAGCAGAAGAAGAGGTGGATGATGATGAAAAAGGACCCAGTATATTGAAAAGTGAAGTAGTACAAACAATCAAAGACGTGCGAAGGAGAAAGGAACTGGAGACGACTACATACCAGTACATTTGCTCAAGGGATTAGGAGACAACGCAATGAAAGTACTGACTTCACTTATTAACAAGATCTACCTGAGTGGAGAATGGTCAAAGGATTTTCTTGATGTTACAATGTTTGCATTACCCAAGGAAAAGCAATCAGCGACCACAGAACCATTAGCCTGGTTCCCACACTGGAAAGATCATTGCACGCATACTGAACAGGCGGGTGGAAAGTAAGGTAGATGAGAGAGATTAGAAGAAGGTCAATTTGGATTCCGGAAAGGAAAAGGCACCAGAGACGCTATTGCATTGATGAGAATTATATCAGAAAGAATTCTTGATGTAAAGAAAGAGTTGTGTTTGTGCTTCATCGACTGGCGAAAAGCTTTTGACCGAGTCAATTGGACGAAACTTCTGAAAAAACTAAATCGGAGTCACCTGGAGAGATCGACGACTCTTTCAAAACCTGTACATAGGACGAGTGAAGTTGCGCTTGAAAGAAGGAGAAACTAATCGTGTGGAGATTGGAAGAGGAGTCAGACAAGGATGCAGTTTGTCTTCCCAATTATTTAACATTTACAGTGAATGCTTAATGAAGGAAGCATTAATGGGAATCGGAGATTTCAAGATTGGAGGGCAGATCATTAACAATATCAGATATGCAGATGATACGGTTATAATAGCTAGAACCGAAGTTGGACTACAGGAGATGATTAACAAAATAGTTGACACTAGAAAACTGTATGGAATAGAAATTAACATCAAAAAGTCAAAAGTCATGAGAATATCTCGTGGAAATACGCTCTTATGGATCAGAGTAGAAAAAAGAGAACTTGAAGAGGTCGATAATTTCAAGTATCTGGGAAATATTTTAACGAGAGTCGCTTACTACATCAAAAAGATCAGGTCAAGAATTGCCATAGCCAAAGAAGCATTCAACAAGAAAAGATCACTTTTAACTAGCAGGCTCAATATTGAACTTCAGAAGTTGTTCAAGTGCTACATATGGAGCATTGGACTGTATGGTTCAGAGACTTGGACATTACGGAAGTTAGAGAAGAAATATTTAGAAAGCTTCAAAATGTGATGTTGGAGGAAGATGGAGAAGATAAAATCGACAGAGAGAGCAACAAACAAAGATGTTTAAAGCGGATAGGGGAGAAGAGGACATTTCTAGCAAACCATCATTCGTAGAAAAGCCAATTGGATTGGACACGTCTTGCAAAGAAATTGTCTTCTTCACACTGCCATAGAAGGAAAGGTGGAAAGGAAGCGAGGAATAGGAAGAAAAAGAACACAGCTGATCGATGATTTGAAAGATAGGAAAAAATATTGGGAGTTAAAAGAGGAAGCTGAAGATCGAGGAAAGTGGAAGAAACATTTCCAGGCCCAAATCTAAAATTGAAAAAAAAAATCCTCATTAGTCCCAGGACCTGCGGAAAGGCAGAATATTTAATAATAATAATAATAATAATAATGTTTTGATCTCTGTTTTACTTAAAAATACAAAAAGTGTTCGCTTTTAGAACATTTTCACTGATGATATGCCTTGTTTTCATCTCGAAGTCGAAGAAATATGATGTGTTATGTTGAACACTTTAATTGAGCCTCTTCGTAAAAATGAAATGAAATCATTAAAAAAAATGAAATGAAATCTTTGAGTTTTACGTCCCACGGGTATGCCGGTTAGGCTAATGGAGACGGTGATAATGAGAAATGAGTGAAATGGTGGAATGAAGAAAGTGGGAGGAACCGGGAGAACCCCGAGAAAACCCACGAGCACGGTGTTTGTCCACCACAAAGTCCACACGGCGCGGGCTGGGATCGAACCAGGGACCCCAAGCACCGGAGGTGAACGCTCTACCACTGAGCCACCGCGCCCCCGAGCCTCTTCGTGTCTGTCATGTATGTTCAGATTATATATACAATAGATTGAGACATGAATGTAGCTTTCAAAGTGAGAAATACCATCAACTGTGGAGTATGAAATCTTATCTTAACAAAAATGGTATAAAAAGTTTTTCTATAGAATTTCGTATAACAAGCACGTGACTGGAAAAGAATACACATATGAAAAAAAAAGCACTATCAACCATAAATAGACTCGAATGTATGTAATATGCTCCTCTCCCAGTCCAAGATGAGGACATTCACATCGGAATATTAGCACGTACAGGACGTATGTAGTATATCTCTTAACGTTTTATAGCAGTAAAAGACAAACGGGGAGAGAAGAGACGTAAGGGGAAACATATATCGAAAGGGGTGGAGTTGGTTGTTGTGCGTGTATAAGAATGTTACGTTACTTGGGAGAGTTAGACCCCGATGGCATCTATGTATGGTCAGCTGCCGAGCGCTTTCATCCATGAACACAAAGAAGGACCATACGCTAGCCAACCCAAAAGCAATAAGTTCTACTTAGTATTATAGTCTGCTTGCACACACACTCACACTTACACATATGTGTATCCCGTATATATATATATATATATAAATGAACGAAGATTAGGGTTGCCAGATTTCATAATTGAAAAACCGGGATATCATAGGCCTCTTTCTACTGTAAATCCATGATTTTTCTGTTCTCTTGTCCAAAGCTGTTCAAAATTGCTTTCAATAAGTTTTTAACAACGGTGCAAAACTGGACATTTTTTTAAGTCTTGTTTTACGATATGCTAATTTGAAAGATCGAAGTCCGAATAACAATATTGCTAACCTTTTTGGTTTAGTGTTTATTTTGGGGATGAAATTGTATGTAGGAAAGTTATCTTTTGTTTACCTTTTAGAATGAACGGGAATAATGAAATATTAACTATATGAGAGGTAATGACTTGCATGAAATAGTAATTTAATTTTAACCATTAATTTGTTTGTGTTTTTTTTTTTTTTTTTTTATTTAGGTGTTAATTTTTGTGTAGCGTGATGGATGGTAATATTGGGTATTTTATTTTTGCTAGATTGAATATGATATTTTTAAACATTGAATTGCTGACAATAGATTTAGAAAGTAACACATACCTTCAATGTTTTTTGTTGTTTTTGGGTTGATGATTGGTTCCTCCACAGCTCTCCCAGATGGTTGGTGTGATAATTGGATTTAAGTCTCCTGGGCGTCGTGGTAAATTTTTTGAATAGCGAGTTGGTTTAATTTACGATTTTGCAGTAAAGACAATGAAATATATATATATATATATATATATATATATATATTTTTTTTTTTTTTTTTTTGAGTTTAGCGTAAGCTAAACATTTTTATGCTCCGACTTTTTTTTTTTTTTTTTTTTTTTGGATAATTGTAATTGAATAAGTTTGTGAATTTAGAAAGAGACTGCGCGACTTTGCGCTCCGAAGTTACTTCGTTTTAATTTCCATTTCTCAATCACTTGGAATCTCCCGGAATCACTTTTGGAATTACTTTTTGGAATCACCCCCTGAGACTTTCCATCCTTGGGTTTTTGTTTATTTCCTTAAACTTGGAATCTGCCTTCTCAACATGACGTTAGAAGCGTGTTATCTTTTTGCTCCAGGAAACTGAAAAGTTTTCTCGTTGCTGCTTAGCGATTCAATTTTAGAATACCTGTGTCCGCGATACTTGGCAATTTTGACATATTCGAAATTGTGTTTGTGTTAACAAACATTTCACAAACTTCGTGACATTAGATTTTTGTAATTTTTCCAGTAATACATAATTTAGATTTTGTTTTTATTTTAACAATTAGATTAATTCGCCAAATTGTATACTAGTTTTTTTGATGCCAAAGTTATATAATTGTTTCATAAAATAAAATGCAATATTAAGCTTTTATATAATTTGTTTTGTTGTTTGTTTTTTAATTTTGTTTTGCTGAATGTTATTTACTAAATTAATATTTGAAATTTATTTATACATGAAAAGATAAAATCAAAAAATAGAAAATTAACTAAAATAAAATAATCAAATATATGCGTACTGCCACAATATATATGCATTATATTGTTTTGCATGGGTACTATTAACTGATATATGGGACAAAGTGGATCAGTGGTGGAGCGCTTAACTCCGTCAAGGGGTCCTTGGTTCAATTCCATGTCATATGAGTTTCTAGCTGAACAACATCGTGTCCGAGAGTTTTCTCGTAGTTCTCACGTTTCCTCCATATTACCATTCCACAAATTATTTTATGATCATTCGCTTTCATTAATCATACGTCTCCTTATGCCTACAGGTCATAACCATGGGACATAAAACTACAGATATAATTTCATTGAGTGATATAATGCAAATACGTACATTATCCCGATCGTTCTCGCTGATTTGTCTTCATTCCAAGGTGGTATTATGAATGATGAAACCAAATAACAAATATTTTTCTGATTCATTTTCCCTTCACATTGCATTAGACACTTAATACGAGGGAATATCAAATGAAAATCTTAAAAGTGCAATGAATGTTAGAATGTAACGATGAAAATGAAATCTTAAATCTTATTTTTCAACGTAGTCGCCTTGACGTTCAATGCAAGTATTCCACCGTTTCGGAAGTGCATGGATACCACGGTGGAAGAATTCTTTTGACCTTGATTGTAGCCACTCGTGCACCGCATTTTTCACCTCTTCATTACTATTGAAATGTTTGACGCCCATCGCTTCTTTGAGTGGTCCAAACAAATGAAAATCACTGGGGGCAAGGTCTGGTGAATATAATGTGTTGAGTTGAACCAAAGATAATCTTCATTATTGTTACGATTTCTTTCAGGGTAATACGCCTGTTGTCCTTTACAAGCTGTTCCACTAGCGCAATGTTGTCGTTGGTCACTACGCGGTGAGCTTGTTTCGGTCGAGAAGCATCCTCCACAGATGTTACGTCACTTTTAAACTTCCTACACCACTCGTATACTTGCTGCAAGGACAAACACGAATTACCATACTTTGCTGCCATCCTGCGATGAATTTCAATTGGTTTCACACCTTCACTACTCAAAAACCGGATCACTGAAAGCTGTTCTAATGCGGCGCATGTGAACAGTGGAGCGGTCATCTTGAAACTGTTCCTGTGCTGGCGCATGTTTGACTAGACTCTTTTGCCACCTACTGAAGAAAGAGAATGCTGTTGCCAACTTTCAAAGCAATAGCACAACATTTGAAATTTATAATAAACTTTTAAGGTTTTTATTTGATCCTCCCTCGTATTTTACATTTATTAACTGTATATTTGTGATTTACCATTTATTGTAGTTATGACTATCCATAATTTTTTCCTTGTATGATTCAATGATAATTATTTTTGTCCATAATATAGATACAAATCAACTTTATTACAAAGTCAAATGAGTGAACACGGCACAGGACAGCTCTAACGTGGACTAACAAAATTGTACTTTTCACGCGGTAAATCGTTGAACATATTTCTCTTCCTAATATAACATTAAGAAGATTTTGAAGAAATATTTAATGATCACTTCTACTGTATGTTGACATTTTATCAGCAGCAGCAGTAGCAGCATTATTGGCAGCTCACTTGCCGCAACTGAGAACCTTCCTTCCTCCACATGTCTTCAGCTGACCTCTTTGTCTTCACGTACGATTCTTCTGTTTTGATGTCGTCCATCAATTGTACCGTCCTCCTTCGCTCCCTCCTTCTCTTTCCTGCCACTATACCCTCTAGCACATCCTTCATGATACAGTTCCTTCTTAGTTAATATCCCATCCATAGGGTGACCAGATTTTTTTAAATCCAAAAGAGTATATCAAAAAAAAAAAAAAAAAAAAGAATTGACAGTAAGTATGAAGACAAGATGAATTACAGTATTTTATCCAATGCGCATGCAAATGAGTTAAATACTTAAAACAGTTTTACTCACTATCATTCATACTTCTGCGACGATCTTGCTTTCTTGAGTAAGTTAATGTCATCCTTTATTGCCAGTCTGAACTCTTCATAGGTCATTACATTGAACTTCACTTTCATCACTTGTTCCAGTGTCGACACTGTGAGTTGACTTTTTTCCTCGCTCCAGTAAGTGTTAATAGCACTGAAGAGCCTCTCCAATCAACATAATGCCCGGTAAAGTAAACAAGAATTGCACGAGTGGCACAATCACTTTTAAATTTGACCCAGCCCACACTAAATCTTTGTACACTATTTTCTAATTGCCCATCATTGTCTCTCTTTTCTCTTCCCATTGTTCAAGGTGTTCTTTAACACATCTGGATATTGCACAGTAAGTGTCAAAAATATCATTATCACTGAATTCCAACGAACTGTCTACATGTTTTACCTGCTCATAGAAATATGCAAACGACACCTGAATTTCTTCATAAAGTAACTGATGTGCCAAGTAGTAAATGTTTCATCTTGTTTACTTCTCCGAAAAAACGTTGTGACCACATCTCTAAGTATGTTATCACTTCAAAGTAAAACCTTCTTGACACTAAGTAGGCATATTCCTCTTTCATATTCCGTTCTTTTATAAGTTTCGTAAGTAAATTTCTAGCAGAAAACGGAAAAAAGTTTTGTTCAATCCTATCTTTGTATTTCCTCAGAAGTTCAAAATATTCAACAGAAACTTCAGTCGCTTTTATATCCTCCCTCTCAGTTTTTGTAATTGTTTCAGTAAACAAGATTAGCTGAGCATGCAGGAAATACAGTCACAACTCACTTGTTTCGTCTCGAAAGAAATTGACTATAGCTATTGGAGCATTTTCGTCACTCAAAAAGTACCCCTTAAGTGGTTCATACTGATGTATAATTTTTTCTACACACGGAAGCAGAGACAAGAATCTCGTCTTTGAGTGATACAAAAGACCCTCATAATGACAGCCAATTAACTCTCAAAAGTTTTTCAAATTTTCTGTCCTTACAGTAAAAATGCTGAAATGGTTGTATATTTTAAAAACCAACTTCTCAACATCGATTGGTATTACTCTCGAACACGCCACAGAAATTCCATTGTGAAGGATATGAGCCCCACACCCGATAGGCAAAACAGTTTTCTTCAACCTGCACTCTAGTTCGCTATGCACGTTTCCTGTTGTTTTATTTTTTATGCTTCCAAAATTTACTGGTATATTATCAGCTACAAATCCGATGACCTTATTTTCCAAACAAAACTCACGTAATGTACCCATTAATACGTTCGACATAGTTTCCGAGGTTTCATTTGATATGCTATGAATTTTTAGAAGACATGTTTTTACATTGATATCAGTATCTACTTCACAGTACCGCACTAAAACAGGCATGAGTTTGGTTGCTTTACGATTGGAAGCATCACAAGCAACAACGACGAAAGGAGCTTTTTTAACACTATTACTTAAAATATTTTCTGACCACACTCCCACCACATTTGTTAACAAAGCCTCCGTTTTCGTTCTCGCACATGCAAATTTTTTTATTCACTGTTGATTTCCAAAGTTTGCTACTGCAGTTCATGATTCTAAAAGAGTGGTTATGTTTAACATTATGGTATGACCACACAAGTTCTAGTCGAATTAAATCTAGCACTTCTGAAGATTCTGTGGTGAAAAAACTTGCCTGCTTCGGAAGTTGATGAACATTCAGTGTGCCACTTAGATTTTATATGTTGTTCTATATCATATTTACCTTTATTTTTTATAGAGAACTCCTTCTTACATACCGTGCAGCACGCTTTGTAAACATCGTTACTGCGGGCCCTTTTAATGCAAGGATAGCTTATTTCAAACGCTTGATTATACTGGCACTTTCCTCGCGACATTGTTAATAAATAATATAATTGATTGAGTGTACGTACGCACGTTAATTAGAATAATAATCACTGCGCAATTCCCACTACCAAAAACTGACTCATTCTGAAGGGAAAACCAAACCCCGTGCCATGAACTGTAGAAATACCAGATATAAATTCAGAAAATATAAATCATTCCAGGTACTCAATCAATTTAATTAACAATTTAATAATTAAAACGTTGAAAGTTTGGATAAATCTATCACTAATTTTGCCGTCTACTAGATAGTTTTAGTACTAACTAATAAAAACAGTTTAGTTATATTATTTTTTCTTTTGCAAAAAGAAAATCTGGTAACCCTACAACGCAACGAGGACGAGAAACGCAGCGTTGTCAACATCCAAGTTTTTACAGGAAAAGTGCGAGTTTCAATGGGAAAATGCATTAAACGTTAAATGAAATTGAAAATACCACAAAAGAGTATAATTCGATATTTTTGGAAGGAGAAAAGAGTATAGAGTATATGAACCTCAAAAAGAGTATAATACTCTTAAAAAGAGTATGTCTGGTCACCCTACCCATCCAGTTAGTCTTCCTCTTTTCAATAATATCTAAAATTGTTCTTTTCCCTTCCTACCATTTCTAACAGCGCTTCATTCGTTTTTTGCTCCACCCAGTTGATTCTCTCCATTCTTCTCCACACTCACATTTCACATGTTTTTTTTTTTCATTTTTCAAATGTTGTTTTTCATTTCACGTTATATGTCTTATAGTTTATTCCGGGTATTCGGAAAAGTTGCCGATGAACAATTTGGGTACTTGACATATACAAAATATGAGACAAGATTGGCAAGTAAGAAAGAGAAACAAGCACTCTTCAGTGCTGACAATTTCATATTGGCTTTTCTGACATTGTCATCAATAAATAACAGCTATAAGTAAAATGTAGCTACTGGAATTAGTTGACGATAGTAAGAGATATTGAATGTTGTGGATTGAACCAGACATGAAGCAGTTCTAGATCAGTGGTTCAAAATTTTGTATATATAGCGCCCTTTCGTAAACCCTGCATTCTTCACGTCTTTCCCCCTCCATCATGCTCGTTGATCTTATGAGATTACAAATCCAGGATTTAATTCTCAAACCAATAATAAAAATTTACTCTTACTTGATAAGTTTTTGAGGTCCCTGTTGCTCACTGACTGTTGCACTCATTTTTTATAATATTGAAAAAAGTTTATTTTGCATTATTATTAACAATGTAGAAATCTTGATAGGAAATAGGAAAGACAAAATGTTTAAGCATGTAGTGACTGTGAAGTTTGCTGCGGTCACTACCGGTACAAGTACTGTTTTATTCATAATTTCTTTTCTCGCAGTAGCTTCAATCTTCATGCCGCAGGTTGGGAACCACTGTTGGAGATAGTACGTCATTTATAACTTCAATTACAATATTTAATCCCGGATCTATAAATTCAACCTTCAAGTTTTTCCATTTACTTTTGACTCATATGTAAGTTTAGAAACAACAAAGCCAGTGAAACCATCAGACTTCTGAACGTTCAGATAGAAGAATATTAAGGTTGGGTGATTCGGTTGAGTGGTTTAAGGCACTAGGCCAGGAAGTGCAGTGCTATCTGTCACAAATTTATGTATTACTCTTTTACCACTCACTTCTTATAGTCTTCTTTGACCTAAAGCGCGAAACTACAGGACGTGAAACTAAAACATAAATAAACAAAAAAAAAGTTATTGTAAATGAAATTTTTTGTCATATTAAATATTGCTCTTGACTTGTCTCTATCTATACGGAAGTGTGGGGCAGGGAAGAACCTTAGGTATTCTATTATAGCAGTGATACACTATTTTGTGCAGACAGGACTTATATTTAGTAGTAAGAGTGTATCTATATCAAAATTTCTACTAATATATCATTTGCAATTTACTTAAAAGAATGTTTTTTTCAGCAGCATAGACGCGAACTCTTTACACCTCCCTAAAGCAGTTCCCAATCACTTTTTGTTAACAGGCGATACGCTTTATAGAACACCTCCGACATCATCACACACTTATTACATTTTTATTATAATATTTTTTATTGTAAATTATAAAATAAAACTATAGCCTATAACTTATGTTCGAGTAAAGTGACTGAGACGTGTTCCGTCGGCTGAGATTCGACTGCATCTTCATGACACAGGTCCTTGTCAGTACGCTCATAACACGATCATTTAATTACACAATTTGTGAGCATAATGACAGGAAAACGAAACAAAAAAATTTAACTTTTATGGTTATCGAAAATGAGCTAAGAAACAGGCGTAATCATTTACATCTCTTTTTCCTTGTAGGTGATCTTAAATTTATGTAGAATCAATTATAACGTAAAATAAAGGTCCTCAGTTTATATTTTTATATAAATAAGGTTACTGAGTTATCAAAAACCATTTTCACACTGTATTATAATATTACCTTTTATTGCAGTACGAAACAAGTTAATCGTTTACACTCTTTTAAAAATTATACATATAGCTTTCACGAAATGGATCCTTTGATATCTATTATTTATTTTTCGTTGCTATAACAACTAAACTCACATCGTCAAATCCAAGGATCTTATAAAATAGAGGATCTGCCCTTGCAACAAAATCTTGAAGCCGTGCGTCTCAGTTTCGCCACCCCTGCTCTGCCCACTCCGCCCAATAAGATCGCAATGTTTTGAGCCAACAATCATGGCGGAAACGAAAGTAGCCAATCAGACGATGGCAGAAACGAGAGTAGCCAATCAGACGTGCCGATGCTCGGTTGCTTTTTGGCTTCACCGATTTAATAGGATGAAGATACATATGGGCAATCCTCTATTTATAACATCCTTGGTCAAATCACTATCTTAACAAAATATCATCGCATAACAACGGAAAAGAAATTAGTTCTATATTCTCTTTTTCATATTCTTCTTCTTCCTTTCTTGAGCAGCTTGTGCATAATTTAAAAGTACATTTTGCCCACAAATATAAATAAAGATATAATAAAGATGTTAAAAATACAAAGTATCGTTGTACAATACAGCTTCTTCCAGCTTATTATTCGTTCTTTTGTCGCAGGTGACTTGAGTACTGACTTTTTTACTGGAGAGTCCGAATTACAAATACTCTCCAATCCATCATTTGACTGATACCTGTAATCTGGAGACGGATCCTCTTAAGAGTCTTCATCCCGGTGAAATTAAAATACAGCTAATTTTACAGTACTTATGTGATATCTTCAAATAGATAAAAGATAATTGAAATATGGAACAAGAGCGCCCTAGACAATATTCTTTTGCGTGAGGTACCGTTATCACAAGTCATCTAGTGGCTTTCCGTTTTCAGCTGTTTAGAAACGCGAAAATAAATGCCGATTTTTAAAATGGCTCGAAATCGGAAGCAGATAAGTGAGTTGTGATAACGGTTTCTTATATAAAATAATATTGTCTAGGGCGCTCTTGTTCCACATTTCGATTATCTTTATCTATTTGAAGATATCACATAATTACTGTAAAATTAGTGGTATTTTAATTTCGCCGGGATGAAGACTCTTAAGTCAACAACAATATTTGTGAATGTATTCTAGAGCCTGTCGCAATATCTGAACATTTTAGAATAGCTCAATGTCATCTTTTTTTAAAGGAGAATTGGTTGGAATAAGACATCTTCAAGCCATCGGACTCGAGACAGAGCTACATATAATATTCCGAGGGACATTTCTCTGTCATTACTGGCGGATCCAGGGAGGTTATAATGGTACTGCCGTATCCTCAGTTGTTTCATGAGCATCGGGGACACATGAAAGCAGAACGCAACCTGTTTGCGTTATTTGTATTTTACTTATTATCATTTAAAAATTATTATTATTATTATTATTATTATTATTATTATTATTATTATTATTATTATTATTATTATTATTATTATTATTATTATTATTATTATTAAGGAATAGTTGAATGCATACACAAGAAACACACCGGAGCACATTTTATCACATACATTTATCAATAGATGAGCGCAAAAGCGGGGAATTTTAAATTTGTCAAAATTCAATGTGAAGAAAAAATAGACTATGCACTTACCTAAGAATTAGTTTGGTTTTGCACCTGCTTTACTTTCGCAGTAAATTGCATATTAATCATGTCATTTGGTAAGGTGTTGTAACATAAAAACGGTGTCAAATTCTTTAAGCGATTTTTATTATCTTTAAATATACAGGGAGGTGCTTTGTTTATCGCGTCCCTTATTTACGAACTCAGTAAAAGATATGGAACATTTCAATATATCACATATAAGTGATGCCACTTATGTATGAGTTATAATTTTTGCGATTCTTTGACTACCCTCTTAACCTACATTAAGTAGTGTCCTTTCATAGCTGGCACTTCTTAGCCTCAATCTGTGTACTAAATTTTAACTCAATCGGCTGAGTACATTTTCCTGGAGCGTTGCACAATTGTTACATTCGTTATTTCCTGGGAAGATTCTCCTTACAGTCGGATCAATTTTACTATTATATATACACATAAGATTATATTTCTATGTAATATATTATCTAAGTACCGGAAAGTTTAAGTGAGTACTGATACTGCCGTTAATAAGTACAATCTGTCTCAAAATAAGATGTCTGGTATAAAATCTGGACTTACAGGCTTATAGATACTCTAGACTTATAGGATGACATAAATTTATTTTTAAATTCTAAAATTTCGTGACGCACTCCATGGAGCTGTACGCCACATCAGTGTGTTGCGATATACCGGATGAAAAAGCCTGCCCTAGAAAATTTCCAGGGGGAATACTTGCCTGGTTTGGATTATTGGCGTTAAAATTATTCGAATACTTTCTGCTGTTATTCTAACTAGATGTTGCCAAAGCCTTCGACTTTCTTTATCCTATAGGTTAAAATTCTTTTTAATTTAAACTCTAATTATTTACTTATCCAAATAATAAACAACAAAACACGCTCATGTTCTACGTCATCATTATATACATTTACAAATAATTAAATTGAAACATACAGTTTAAGTTGCAATTACATTGTCACAGTAATTGGTTCCACGCTAATTGAATCTACTAGCATCAAGTTGCAAGCAGCACAGGTAGCGACACTCATTAGCATGACTGTGTACTAATAGGAATTAATGTTACTGACATACTGACATGTTTTTGCGTTATAAATAGGATGTTCGAATATTCGTTTCCAATTTCCAAACAATCAGCCTGTTTGAATAATTAATCGTTATTCGATTTATTGAATTTTATTCCAAAAATGAATATTAGAAGAATCTATTATTGGAATACAGAATATTCGAAGAATCCATTATTCCAATATTCGAGTAATCATTATTCGAATTTTTGACAGCATCAATTTGGATTCCACTTTAAATAGTAGACCTCTTGTTCAGTCTTGATGCTGAAAGTAAACTTTTATACTCGTAACAACTCTGACCAATATTTTACACTTCAATGGGAAAAACAAAAGGTGCAACAAAAAATGAAATAAAATCTTTCAGTTTTACGTCCCAGGATCATGCCGGCCAGGCTGAAGGAGACGGTGATGATGAGAAATGAATGCAATGGTGGAATGAATTAAGTGGGAGGGAACGGGAGGGCCCCGAGAAAACCCACGAACACAGTGTTTGTCCACTTGAAAACCCAATTGGCGCGAGCTGGAATTGAAGCAGGGTCCCCACGCGCCAAAGGTGAACGCTTTATCACTGAACCATACTGTGTCCCCAAAAGTTGCAACACACAAACATCAGCGCTCTTATATGAAGCAGCAAATTATAGATCTTGCATTTCTTTTACAAATAGCTTTCCCAATTTATATTCATTGAATCGAGTATGGTCAAAAGTTGCAAGACACGAACGTCAGTGCTCTTCTATGATGCAACAAATTATAGATCTTGTATTTCTTTCACAAATCGCTTTTTCAACTTATATTTCATCAAATCGAATATCAGTGCTCTTTTGTCAAGCAGCAAATTATAAATCCTGCAGTTCCTTTACAAATAACTTTTTCAACGTGTATTCATCGAATCGAGTGTGGGTTGATGATGTTACCACATTCATCCGTTTAAATTTAGAAGAGATAGAATGCACTTAAAACATCCCAGGTCCCCATTTTTATCCCAGGTCTTTACACACAAAGAAATTTTCAAACCACCTTTACTAAAATTCTTTCGCTCTCATTCCTTTTGTTAAAAATTATCTTCCACATTTCTGTTCGATGATTAGACTTACCATGTAAAAGAATTTTGCAATTTAGAAGATTCTGAGTTCAATTTTAGAATCGGCTAATCTGACTAAAGTTCGCCAGAAATTTTCCGCGTCAAATAATGGAAACGTAAAGCACCTTGTTGTGTCTAAACTCCTTACTGCAACTCCAGGTCCGATGTCTGATAGTGTTAGGGTTTGTAAAAGTTCGGGCAAAGTGTTAATTAAGAATAATCGGACAAAGTGTTGAGAGATTGAGTGACAAGTGAATAGCGTTGCTAGGTTATGTTTATTGTAATGTATGAAGTTGAAGATTGTGAAACTTGAGTGAATGTCAGAAATCGAGCGATAAGTGGCTTATGTGATTAAAGAGAATAAGAGCCAAAAGTGACTAAAGTTAAAATAATAATTACGGTGTTAAATGTAGTTGATATTGGAGATGATAGATTTATGTGATACAAAAAATGAATATGTAGGAGAATATATGTTACAGAACCTTTAGGTTGAGATGTGGTACAGGTAGATATCTGAAGTATTGAATATTAAACGTATTTAGAAAGAGGATAAAGGTTTTTACTTTCAATAGTAGTCGCTTGTCTAAGTAAATCAGTTTATTAAGTAATACGTGGCAGTTGAAGAATTACAACCCAACAGATAGGAGTATGTATTTCTTTAATAGATAAAGACGTAAAAAACTCCTCTCATTGGGATCACGCATGTGATACTTGTCAAGATTGTCTTCTTAGTACGTTCGGGCATTATTGCGCACAACAACTCTGGAAAGAAAGTGAAATTTTGAATCCTGTTTCTTTGCAATAGAGCATTAATCTCGTCCGAATTTTTTAACGGAGTCAATTCGTTAACATTTTGATGGTTAATGGTCATTCTAACGGTGACTATCTCAACACGATAAATCGATTTTTTTTTTTTTTTTAATTTTGTTTCTTGCAATAGATAGCTATTATCGCGGCTGAATTCATTAGCGGAGTCAATCTGTTATCAGTTAACGGGTAACAGTGACATTTGCAGTAGATATCTCCACGCGATGCCTCTTGAACAAAAGCGGGTTTTTGAATTTTGTTTTTTTGCAATACTAAGCTAGAGAATTATCTCTGGCAAGTTTGTTAACAGAATAATCCGTTAATATTTTAACGGATAATGTTCAATTTAATGGCAATCAATTTTTAAGAAAATGTTTCTGGCAATAGATAGCTGCAGAGATTATCTCAGTCGAATTCATTAGCGGAGTCAGTCCGTTAACACATAACGGGCAACGGAGACTTTAACGGTGGGTATTTCCACACGATATCTCTTGAACAAAGAAAGAATTTTTGAATGTTATTTCTTTCAATACATAGCTAGAGCGATTATCTCGGTCAGGTTTGTTAATGGAATCAATCCTTTAATACCGTCACGGATAACGGTGACTTTAACAGTACCTGTTCATATCACATTTTCTACCATTGAAACAAAGATACTAGAAGTTACACATCACGCCGTTAGATACTAGCAGACATTCTCCAGTGGTTGACATCTAGCGAACACAATTGAAATTTCTACCACATGATCCTTTTTATTGTTTATAAGAGTTTATTGAGATATGATGTTGAAAATGGTTCTGTGAAATATATGAAGATACAACTCTTCCTCTTCTCCCAATTGTGTGATTTGTCCATCCCTTGTTAACATAAATCTTCAAATCGCTCTCCTGAAAAGTAGACGATTTTGAGTTGGTACTCTTCTATTAAAGAAGCGTTTGTCAGACCTCCAAAAACTTTATAGTAAACCTTTCCTTAGGTAGGTTAATCCTCAAGTAATTATTGTATTTTGTTTGCACCAGAAGCGCACTCTATGGATTCCATCCGTTCTAGACTTTCTACTTTGGCCTCCCAACCAATCAGAATTTCTGGGTGCATGCCTGGTTTGTATAGGATTGATTTGATTGATTCAAATTTACTATCTCTTTCGAGTACCTTACTATCTCTTTTGTAAAGGGAGATCTACTACTTAAAATTAAATGAAATATTTCAGTCTTACGTCCCACGGTTATGGCGGATAGGCTAAAGGAGATGGTGATAATGAGAAATGAATGAAATGATGGAATAAAGAAAGTGGGAGGAAACGGGAGAACCCCGAGAAAACCCACGTACACGGTGTTTGTCCACCACAAAACCTCACTTGGCGCGAGCTGGGATCGAACCAAGAATCAACTCTATGCACCAAAGGTGAACGTTCTACCACAAGCTCTACTAGATCTAAATCAATACCTGAGTTTATATCCCAAGTAAAAGTGTCCCCAATGGTATCGAACACAAAACAGATATCAGCGAGCACCAAATATCGATTGAATACCACGTTGATCTACAGGTGTGTGCTTCACACAAAATCGATACTTGACCAACAAGATTCTCTTCATTCTTTCATTTTGAAATGGCAGTTTTAGTTTCATGCCGTGTGGTTATACCTAGTACTCTAAAGCAGGCTTTCATCCAGGAAATTTTGCCCAAGGAGAAAAACAAAGTCAAAACATAAGGGACTCGTTGATACCAATACGCTAAAGGACATGCCTTGGAAGAGAGTCACATATAAGTTAATCGCCATCTAATTTACTTTAGCTCCGGGAGAGTGATCGACCAATTCTGGAGGGATATGCACAGAAGATTCTCTGGTCTAAAGGAGAATGATTAAGCAAATGATGATAACAGAATTGGTGAATTTAAGCTAATGCAAGTAAGTTGGAAAATTATAATAAAACTTCCACAAACTCATGTATTCTGAAATTGAACTGGGATCCTTTATCACCAGAAATGACCACTAAGCCGCCTTCTCTTTACATAGAACGTTCATGTTCGATCCCCAATGGAAATACTGTATATATGCTTCAAATTCTCCATTAAATTAAATGTACACGTTGGTGACTTGTCCAGCTAGCGAATTCTGTGACCAAAAATTGTGAGACATCTGGCAACCCTAGTAGAAGATATATTTGGTAACCACGTCTGACATACAACAGTCAGTTCTTCAGCAAGAGCTCAACCAATATATCTTCAAGCTAAAGAACGTCCGAGCACCGTATAGGGCGGAGCGGAAGATATGTGGCACAGAAAACTTTTTTAACACCTGCCCATCCATATACATGTTCATACATACATACACACGCGACTTAGCAGACAGAAAACTGTTCCTATATGTACTCACACACATACATATCTGTACATATAGGTTAATACGGCTTTGGCACACAATTGAACGCATGGTCTTAGAAGGAAATAATTCGTATGGCAAAAAAGAGTATATACAGTGGGCACGCTATGCCTAGAAGGAGCTTTTAACGGACCCATTCTGCAAGTTATAGTTTCCGCCGATTGTTATTTCGGCAAGAATACAGAAACTGATGTCTTATCGTTCATGCGAACAGAAACAAAATACAAGTACTAATAGGGAAGGGGGAAAGACTATACGAAATAATAATAATAATACCAAAAACAAAAAAGGAAACAATACATGATGTTATTCTTGTTCTGAAATCTAACGGAGGGTTTATCTGTTGATTTACTGAAAAGAAACAAAAGATAATCGAAGTCTTTTTTTTTCTTACTGTTACTATCTTGTAATTTGCCTTTTTCATTTGTTATTACGCATGCTGTCAGTTATTGCATGTAAACAAGTGAACAAAAAAAAAGTGAAAGATAGGTTTATTAATGCACGTTACTTTTTCGATCATTTATGCTAAATATTAACTGTTTCCACTTTTAAAATCTGCAATTCTGTTCATTCTTTTCCGCTCTACAATGTGAGACTTTTGCTTTCTTTTTGCGATAATATTTCTTCTTATTTGCTTTATTTCAGTTATTTTTATCAACAAACCTTTAAAAAATGTTCGTTACTGAATTCTCTATGTCTGTGAGTGTGTTATTTGCGAATTTTTCAATTTTGAGTCCTGCATTCGATAGAGCGTAAAAAACAAACTGTTTGAGAAAGTGATGAAATTTTTCGCGTCACTCTTATCGTTCCCGAGATATTGGCCAAAAAAAGTTCCGATTTCGGGAGATTTTACGAGCCATATCTCGGGGACCGTAAGTCATAGAGAGATGATGTTGGTGTTGATTCAATTTTGAGTCCTCCATTCGGTAGAGCATCAAGAACTATATCAAAGAAGTGATGAAATTTTTCGCGTCACTCTTTCCGTTCCCGCCATATTTGGCCAAAAAACGGCCGATTTTCGGAGATTTAAGGAGTCATATCTCAGGAACCGTAAGTCATAGACAGATCATATTGGTGTTGATCAATACCCAAGAGGATGGTGAACATTCTGGTTCCAAATAGCAATCGATGGCCACTGGCTAAACTGGCCACCGTTCCCCGGATATTGGCCCAAAAGTTCCGATTTCTGGAGATTTAAGGAGACATATCTCGAGAACCGTAAGTTATAGAGAGATCATATTTGGCCAATTTTTCAATTTTGAGTATGTGTCTTCGTCAAACAACACATCGTAGAACGTCTTAGCAGAACTCTTAAACAAAACATGTGGAAAAAATTTATTAAAGGAAACTATAAATGGATAGATATATTACAAGAATTGATTAATGAGTATAATAATAAAGTACATAGAACAACTGGTATAAAGCCTGTAGAAGTTAATAAGAAAAATTAATTCTTTTTAAGTGCGTTCTGGCAATGCTCTTGGAGCATTCTCAACTGGTTTTATTAATATATTCCCTTCGTATTTCGTTTCTAGAGGTTCATCTAGCTAAGAAGTTAATAAACTTTATTACTATGTTGCTTTTAACTTCCGAATATTACAAATGTTTATTTATATTTATCCATTTACGTATATGTGTAGTTCCAGATAAAGCGCGTTTGCCACTTTACACGGTTAAAACAAAAATAAAAATAAACAACAGCACTGCAAACAATAACATTTCACCAAAAAAAAAAAAATAGTAAATATTTACGTACATTAACATAATTTACAACTTATTTTTGCGCAAAGCGGATCGGAAACTTCTTTCAGATGTAAAATATACTCGTATCTAAGATAGATAAAAGTTTGTTGAAACTAGTAAGAAACCTGCACATGAGCGATATTTGGACTATTGTAAGTCTAGAATCTGGAGCATAAATTTGTATTGCGTGTTGTGATAACGGGTACTATGAAATTAATTGTGAGAATGACAGTTTAATTTTTCATTTGCTATTTTATGAAGAAACAAAATATAAACGAGTAGTGTACGATGGTATATTGTATGTTCTCATGATAGTTTCATTACTTGATCCATGTAGCTTTGGAACTCGGTGACAAACAATCGTTAAAAATAAGCTGAGATGTCTTACTTTAACATATGTGTGGGATAAGCCATAGTTCAAATAGGTGAACAATATTCCACTACACGTCCTTGTAATAACTTTTCCCTATTTGTCATACAGAGTTAACTTTCTCTACTTCATCTGCTATAACATAGTGCTATAAAAGTTTACAAGTTGTCTAATCTATTGATTTTAATTTCTGAGCGTTACAAATCTTCTTTTTGGTGTTTTTCAGTTCTCTGTTTGAGTAAATTTTCTTTCTACTTTATTTGCTTTAACAAATTATAAATTGTTGATTTTATTTCCGGAATATTACAAATCGTCTTCCTTTCGGTCTGGCACGGTTCTTTATTCGAGTAAACTTTCCTGAATAATATGTTATACAATTTGTCATAATTCGTTGATTTTAATTTCCTAACATTACAAATCTTCTTTTCTTTTTGGTCTCACAGAGTGCTCTGAGTAAACTTTCCTTGTTTCATCTAGTTTAACTTATTATAATTTGTTACTTCTAGTTTCCGAGCATTACAAATTTTCTCTTCTTTTGGGCCTCACACAGTTTTGTCTCTGAGTAAAATTTTCCTATTTTGTTTGTCTAACAAACTAAGAAGTTTTCCTAATGTTTTCAATAAAACATTTCGAAGCACAAATGATACTGTATTACACTGTAACGATGTTAATGGTGTCACGATTAAAATCCATATTAAGACAGCAAAATGTATTAACGCATATCAGTGTTTCCTCTAAATTTTTTGTTTGATTTGCTTTGTATTTTGTTTGATCGCATTAAAATTACATGAATTCTATACGAACAAAATACAAAGAAAATCAAACAAAAATTAGACACACTGATGTGCGTTAATACATTTTGCTGTGTTAATAGATATACATTCTTTGAATTTTCGAATCATTTTGAAGGTTAACTCCGGGATTACACTGTATGTCCGCTGCAGGAGATGGGTAAGTTACATGTTATGTTACCAAAAGGCAGAAGATTGTTTTCAAGCATAAATCAATGGTTGCATTTAGCTGTTTTTGGTGGATTTTTGGTCTATTATTTGCTGTTCTTGGCTACCAGAAAATCCTCTAGACAAGAAAAGAAAGTTGCAGAAACGGTTACATTGACATAGGTAGTTGATCAATAAACGAAGAACAGGCCATTATTACGTTTCAAACTCAAATTACCTTCCAAAATTACCATATTTTCCCTACAATAGCAACGTTTTGATCGTATACCATACAGCCAACTCAATTATCATATAGTGCCCATATTTGTTCTAGTGATATTCTTCTTTTCACAAAGAAGATACTTATCTTCTAATAATTCCAACACTAAGTATAGTATTCCGATATTAACCTCTACATTAATAACTAATGCATTTACTTTATACTGCATACAATTACCGCATGAATCTTCAATTTTTTTAAAAAAAATGTGTAACCTCTTTGTAACGGATACCTCTCATCTATGGCCAAATAGTGATGTCCCATCGATGTCCGTTATTCAGAGATTTTGTTCTGTCTTTCCGTTTTGATATTGTAAAACATATTCGTTTTCAAAAAGGTTTCCATGTTCGTTCCCCCTCATAAAGTTGATGTCATCACTGATTAATGGAAATTTCAATAGGTGAATGGAACAGTAAATTCCGTTCAGTCTTATTCTGATCGTAAGTATGTGGTCAATGTTTACCAATACTGTAGATAGAATGACATCGAATGAACAACTGATTAAAGGACTACTGATATGTTATTTCCTTACATCTCCTACAGCTAAGAACATAGCTAGAGAGGACCATCCGACTATGCCTATTTCCTTCCAATTGATATTATATCTGAAAAGCATTGCTTGTATCCTATTTTCCCTGAATTTTAAAACCAGGACTGTAACAAGAATATAAAGAATGCTCTTTGCACTTGATTAGGATAATCAGATCTCTTTTGCTCTTATTAGAATCATGTTACGGGGTCTTATAATATTGTAATGTTACTAAGTCCGTACGTCCGTTATTCCGTGCGATAGTTCTTAAATGAAAGTGAACTTTAGAATTATATTTCTTCCTTTCTTCTCTTTTCTTTTCTTTTGTAGTAGACATTAACATCTTCATTGGTAGTTCAACGATGGCTACCCATATCCTGTTTAAAATACCATACATAACACTCCATAGGTTCTATGTAATCTGTACAATAACAAAGAAATATTGAGTACCTATAATAGAAAGATATGTAGGAAAGTGGTTATCCATACTCCATATAACATACGCGGAATCGTGTGACCCACTTTGCTGTCTTCAACAGATTTTATTTTATTATATGAATATTACTATGAATCTTTTGGGTAAATTCAAACCCAAACATTTCTGCTCTACTGTGTATCACTGGAATAATTTAGTCTGCTGGGTGCAGCCTATATCGTGTATATTGACTTCATATAGATTTTCTTTAGGTACATTTTTCCTCAAGAAAATTTACATAGGTATCTTTTTTATACACATTTTTTCTTTAAATGTGTTTTTCCTTCGATATTCACATTATACTATGTTTTCTCACTATATATGCTGCTGTATATTCAGTCATGCACAGCATATTTTAAGAGGCACCTAGTATCAAGTCTGTAAGAGGCCTTAATATTGTACCCTCGACCCAAACACAAAATTGTACAGACCTACCCACAACATAATCTATTAAGAATGTGGATGTCCACCATGCAAAGAGTTCTTCCACAGTTAACGAAATCTACTATTGGCGTATTAAAACCTGTCTAAGTTTGGAACTCTTAGTACCGGAGAATGTGTCCAACATTATGCAAGATAATAACTTATAGAGGAATATTTATTTTAGTTATCTTTTAGTTGGCTACCTTTTAGAAATAGCTATAGTAAGCAGCCAAATAACTCACGATGAATAAATCAGAGACATGCTTCTATTTTGTTTTAGTTTTTTTTTTAATTTAACGTCCAGCGATTATGCTCCGAGATCAAAGAACACGATGGTGATGATAATGAACGGAATGGTGGAATGAAGAAAGTGGGAAGAAACGGAGATCCTCAAGAAAACTCAGTACAGGGTGTTTGTCTACAACAGCTTGGCATGAACTTGAATCGAACTACCGATTTCAAGCATCAGAAGTGACCCCTTTACCACAGACTCACCACAGAGATAATAGGTTGAGATTCCAATGAATGTATAGTGTAAAATATTTTTTAGTTGAAAATTAACATTCTACGGATGTGTCCATTTCTGTTAGAGAATTCAGATCGGTAGATAAATAGATAACGGAAATAAATGAAGATAAAATATTTTAATTGGTAGAGTAAGAAAGTGGTTTAAATTGTAAGTTTGCTCAATAAACCATTCCAGAAACTCTTCGAGTCAAATAATGACAGCGCTGTGTTATGACAAATATTTGTTTGCAAATCAACATGTTTCAAACGTACTAGTATTCCCACCTGCTGAATTTGATTATTTATTAAAAATTCACATTGCTTCTCCTTTTCAATAAATATTCACATTGCTTCTCCTTTTCTCTCTCTTTTTAAGACAGTACAATCAATACAAATAATTTCGTATAATTATTTCAAGAAACACGCCTTCGTTCTGTTTCAAGTTATTTTCAATTTAGATTTATTTTGCCAAACAGAAGATATCAGAAATGCGAGATTGTATCACAATTGCCAGGCACAGCTGGCAAATAAAGCATATAACCACAGGTCGTATATGTATATATAAAAAGAGAATAATGTCTGTTAGAAAAGTTTTATACTGTTTTATTTTTTTATTATTATTTTAAAAGTATTCCTTTGTTAAAAAGAATAGCGTTTTCTCTTGTTTTTGAGGAAAAACGAAATAAGGGTGACGAAACGGAAATTGTCACAGCGGGAGGAAGAATTATTATAATTCCGTTGACGATACTTTCAAATACATATACATAACAGTTTAGATGTCGTCCTTCCTCACTCCACAACTTAACCCTTTTATTTTCAACTTAACAGAATAACGTATGTATAAAACAGCTGAAACTAAAAGATGGCGTAAAGAAATGTACTATGTTATCACTTCAGCATTATTACAGTACAACGAATTGTTTGAGTTTTTAGGGGATGCTTATTTCGCGTTCAAATCAACGCTTTCGTTGTCTGACAACTCACAGTGGGAAGGTCTTCCTAATTTATGGAAAACTGATTTTTTTCTTCTTCCGTAAAAGATTATTTTTTAAAAAACGAGAAAATAGGAATAACCTATTTATTTCCTGTGACGAAAATAGACTTGGAAGATATTTTTTTTCTTTTTCTAAATGGTGGTTTCGTGGCTGAATACCATTTATTACCCTACAATTCCATATGTTAATATGTTACATTAAAAAGGAGAAAAATACGTACGTTAACTTTTCTAGAGTTCTTAATTGTGCGTTCGTACACGCATGAGAAATTTTCGAGATAATACAATATCATGAGAATGGGAACTAAAGTGGAACGGTACTGTTTTGCTGTGGTATTAATCCGCTAAAGCTTAGAGCATTTATTTTACCTATAAATATTATATTTATAGGTAAACTATAGTTTATATAAAAGTATAGTTTAAACCAGGGTGAAATATAGGTGAAACACGTGAATTTGTACTTGAAGGCAAAATCTGTCATAATTATATTATTTAAAATATATATTTCTTGTAGGAGTAGTCTTCATGAAGTTGGTAGTTAAATTTACTAAGCTGACCTTCTATTTGAATATTACAATCATAAATCATGGTTAGGTCGTTTAGTTTAAGGTTACATGGACAGTGCTAAAGCAAGTAGTCAAACAAATAACTCAGCATCAATTATTTGATTATTGTCAAATACAAGAACTCAATTCTCGAACAGTACCGAACACCTCTTCCATTTAGTTAATTATCTCAGTTTTGATATGAAAAACTAGTCTTGTCTTTGCCACTAACAAGTTCCTTAGGCCTATCATTGAAGGTGAAAACAAGATTTTTTAAATTTTTTAACAGATGTAGAAGGAAAATCAAGAAATAAAACTAAAAGAACTAGTTGCACTGGAATTGCTATCTGGTGTATTGATATTGAAGCTCGATGATGAATTCTATAAAAAGAAAAAAGAAAGAAAGAAAAACCTCCCATTTTTCCTCTGCAGGTATATTTGCTTTATCTCTCACTAACGTAATAGATTATTTTTTAAAGAAAAAAAAAACAGGCACAACGAAATTATATTTGTAGTGTTTAGATCTTTCTGATTGCGAGTGCTTTTTCGCTGCCCTTCGTTGTTCATGATTGAGTAGCATACTTAAAATCATCGCTTTTAAGATTGGTTCCTTCTAGAGAATTGGGGGGGAAGGGGACGAGAAATGATGCCATTGTACGGGGCTTCAAATTGCTTAGGGTAGGGCCCTGGTTTAAACTATAGCTTATCTTATATATTTTCTAGCGAAGTTCTCTATCACATCCTGCAAGTCAAGAGAACTGGTCATTTCATGTTCAGAACGAAAATGCGTTTTTGTTGCATTGTAGCACGTAATTTGTTCTTGATAAGGGCTAGTTTGGATAATCCTCTCTCAGCTTCACAATTCGCGCTTGGTATTGAGACAAAAATCCGGTAAGTAATCATTACATTTGGAAAAAAAAAATCACCAAGATCATTTTCAAACATTAATGCATATAATTTATTAAGACGTTGGATGTAACAAACAAAGAAATCTGTTTCATATTCTTGGTTATATTTTATTTTATGTTGATGATTGCATCTTGTATGATTCTTTCTAGATATCCAGTTGAGGTTTTGATCAGAGTGGAGGCCCTCGTCCACCTGGAGACCCCCTAAGCTCCCAGGAGGCTAGAGAGAAGAGTGTTTATCCAGCAACTAATTTGTAAAACATCACCCACTCTCCCTAAATTTTCATTACACCTTTCAACTACTAAAGTCTGGGTAAAACTGTTGCTTCAACGCCTTTAATTATTTAAGTAACATTAAACAATTATGCATGAAATGTTAATGACAAGTAAAACTAACAGCAATAATAAATGTAATCATGATGAAACTATAATTACAAACTTGTATTTTTTTCAAAAGAACACATTTTTTTTTTCAAGACTGCAATTTGTAAAATTGTAACAAGGCTAATGAATCAGAGTTTTTTTTTCTTATTTATTAATAATAGTTAAGAGCGTGTCATGCAATCTGAACATTAGGAAAAAATCTTCGTTAACAGAAAAGAAAGAAAATGAACGGAGATTTGTAATGTGTTGTCATGCCTTAGCAACAGCGTCAGTTAATGATGGAGGTATTCTGAACATTCCTCTGATGGTTCCTGGCTTTTGTATTGTGAGTTATTAAGTGAATTAGCATATACAGATGCATCTTCCGGCACGAATAGAACAAGGAGTTTTGCCACCCTCTTGATAAGTGTTATAATTAAGCGGTCACTCACTCAATTTTCACGCACGCCGACACTTCATAAACCACACAGATGCATAGGACATTGTACTCAAAGTATTCGTTACCTTACACTAGTTTACAAGGATTTCCAACTCGAGTTTAGTATGCATTGTAATAAAACACTTTTTTTTCGTGTATATAAATGGAATTGGGATGTGTATATTTAATTTCTTACGAGTGCTATCTGTCATCAACATTATTTAACACTAGTTAGATAAAATAATAATGAAATAATAATAATAATAATAATAAATAATAATAATAATAATAATAATAATAAAATAATAATAATAAAATAATATGTAACACATAGAAAAATACATATTTCGGTAAATGATAAAAGAATTAAATACATTAATTTTGCGAATGGCTGCTGTTCGGAAATCTGGATAAAATGTTCTTTTATAATTAATTTACAAAAATTTTCAAAAGCTTTTCTATATATTAAAACCTGCCATATATATAGAAGGTGTTGATATTTTCACTGTTAACTTCTCACTTTAGATAATGTATATTTACAACGAAGTTGTGGGTATATATATATATATATATATATATATATATATATATATATATATATATATACCACAACTTCGTTGTAAATATACATTATCTAAAGTGAGAAGCTAACAGTGAAAATAGCAACACCTTAAGGATTCTGTACGACAGAAGTATCCATCATATTCCCAACTGTCCATGATTAAAGAAATCCCTGATCTAAAGCAGCAAGCTAATATATACTGAATATTATACAGATACAAAGCGGTCATGGCGCATATGATAAAGCGTCGGCTTTGCCTTTAAAAAGTCGTGGTTTCAATTCCCGAGACTAGACACTGAGCATTTCCAAGGAAATTTCTCGTTCACACCACAGATGCCTAAAGGTTTTTAAAAATTTTAAATTTAATTCAAATACACTGGTAGTTATTTGGTGCACACCACGTCAGAAAATTCTGGATCATTATATATACTATAACGGTAAACAACTTTACGAAGAAATTATATATTTCAGTTTAACGCCCAATGATTATGCCTGTTGGGCTAAGGAAGACGCATGATTACGGATAAGTGAGTGATGATCAAACTTGCAACATAGATGAGATTCGGGCCAGGGATGTTTTTTTATTTCACTTTGACGGCGCAACTTAGGAGAGGGGAGTGGAGGGAGATATAGAAAAATACATTAAAATCAAAATAACTAACTTTGTGACTTAATAACTCTTGAACCAGGATCTCGATCAAATTTTCAACATAGATGAGGTTCGGGCCTGAGAGTGGTCTTTTTTCTTTTTTTTTTTTTCTTTGACAGTACAACGTAGGAGAGGAGAGATATTTAAAAATGACCCAAGTTGACCGGTATTAGTGTCGAATCCATAGATTTCCTAGTCGCTGACACTTCCAATGCCGTTTAAATTCAAATTCAGACCCTGAACTTGAGGGAGGGAGACATATAAAAATGATAAAAAATGACCGATGCTAGTGTCGAATTCATAGTTTTCGCGGTCGCTAAGATGAAGAGTGACACTTCCGATGTCGTTTAAATCAAATTCAGCCCACTATAGTAGTATTTAATTTTTACTTTAATTTTTACCAAACATATGACACAAGGAAAATTGCATGTAATATTTAATGTAAATATTTAATTTTTGCATTTAAAGTTTTTATTTCAATCCAACGAAGCGCGTAATCAACGCTAATTAATCACAAATGAAGAAAATAGCGCCTCAGGTATCTCATTACAATTTTATTCAAGAGCTGTTTTTATTAATGACCTAAAGCAAGATTTAGGTCACTTCTTGGACGTCCTGTATAATAAGTTTATAAGAGTTAACATTAATATTACCTTTCTCAAAATAAAGTCGCTAATTTAACAATTATTTTATTTCAAAAACACTTAAAATGTATTAAGAGTAAAGGGCATCACTTTTTTCATGGTATTAGATTGCTACACTGTAAAAAAAACTCACGCATATCACTAGAAAAGAAAAGAAAAGAAATGATAATTTGAATTATATTTTTCATTGTAACCAAAAGATGCTAAATACATAGTTCCGGTCTGTTGAATGATAAGGAAGCAATGACAACATGAAAAATGAAATTATTTATTTCATAAGTTGGCGGTCACAAAGATCTTACTTAGTAGATGTTAACAACACAATAATATCAAAAAAATTTATTATGATTCAAAATTTATTTAAGTCGTGGAATTTGTTAATTAAATTAAATACAAAAAGAAACGAAACCAAACGTTAATATTACATCTAATAACACAATGATGTCTGGTAAAAGTACGATATCTTTCAAATTTGCTATTTTAAGTTACATGCAGTAGTTTTCAAAGAAACCTGGCCACTCATCTCCAGTGGCGGATCTAGTCCGGAGCCGAGGAGGCCTAGGCCCCTCAGTTTTTTGAGTGACAAAATTGATTTGAACTATTATTTATATATTTTTGAAAGTTTATAGTAAACATATGATATACGTATCATATTCTGGATTCTGCCTGGCCCCTCCCCAAGTTTTTACCTTCTAGGTCACCCACTGCTCATCTCTCGTTGCAAAAGCCTCTCTCATACCCACAGCTAAAATAAAATGAAGCAAATGTGGATTTTTCTATAGTCAATTAAGATCTCTATTTAGAGCCAAAGCATAAGATTGTCTAAAAAGCATTTAGCTTTTGGAGGTCAAAATTGATTATATACTTATTGTGATATCAAAATAACATATGCACCATTTGGTTCGATGATTTTGTGCCATTTTTACAGTGGCATCATAATCCCGTCGCTAGAGAATTTATATGGTTTCTAGTAATAATAATAAAAAAGTGACATGTGCTTTAAAGAGTTCTTGATTAATCGAAGTAAATGGTAGTCTGGCGGTGCTAGGTCCAGCTACACGGTGGATGCATTAAAACCTCCTAGCCAAGTTATCTCAATTTCTGAAGGGATATTAAAGATGTATTCGGTCTGGCATTGTCAGTGTGGTATATCACACCCTTTCAGTTGACCAATGCCGGTCATTTCTTTTGAATTGCTGGACGCTAATTGTCATTGACAGTATAGGCTTGAGACTATCGTTTTGCCTGGTGGCAGCAGCTCATGATGCATGATGACCTTCCAATCCTATCAAACACATAGCATAATCTTTCTGGAAGTCAATGTAGGCTTCCCCACAAACTATGGGGATTCTCCTCGTTTTTACTACGGTCTTTTTTGTTCATTGTTTCCAAAGAATGTCTACTTTTCATCACTTTAATATATATTTGACTGAAGACCACAAGTAATTAAGAATTAAATAGTAAATTCCCTATACCAGAAAAAAATATATTTTATTGATTTTTTAACAAATCTTTACAAACTGCATTTATAACATATAGTTGATCACTTTACTTTCTTATGTCGTACAGCTAACGTTTAATAACTGGTGTGTTCCATGTATTTTGGTTCGAAATAGCAATTACAGGATTTTTCTGAAGAAAACAAAAATGACCAAGTCCAAATTCTAGCTTTGATGGTTCGTAACTCTGGAACCAAAGATCTACACACCATAACATTGCACATGTATACTAATTGGTAAGCGTCAACGTATACCATCATGCTATGTTAAGTCAGTATAGAATGAGCTGTATCTACCACGTACGGAACTTTCTAAGCAGCTAGTGAACGTGTCTTTGGCGTGGAAGACCCGTATTTGATTCCCGGAGGGAGCTCATGTGATTCGGATTCCATGTTTAGCTCGGATTCCACATCTCACCTAGCCTTACTTCTGGAAGGGATACTAAACTCAAAATCCATTCTATCGCGTATGATATATGTTAATCTTATGGTTGATTTTTTTTTCTAGAAACCGCAAATGGAGGACGGAATGTTGACCAAGTTAGAGATGTGGACAGCTGAACACATTTTACTGCAATCTAGTAACTTATTAGTAAACATTGCAATGCATTACACTTTTTACATATGCATTTTATATTTGAAATGTAATTTTAAAATGAATTTTTAAAACCACATATGAAAATATTTCCACAAGCACTCAAAATGGCTCAGATGTATTTCTCTGTTGTACACAGAGATTGTGTGGGATTTCAGACAGATTTCGCAAAAGATGAAAAAAGAAAACTATTGCATGATTATGTTGTGTATATAAATTAAAATAAATAATAAATAGGGTTACGCAGTAAACAAGACGAGACAATATTCGTAATGAAACTCGAGAGAGACGGAGCTCTTCCGATAGAAATCTTTACGATTTTCGAGATGAAATATTTCTATCACGACACCTTGAGACAAGACAATCTCAATTCTTGTGTCCTGTGTATCCCCGAAGATAAGACTATTTATATTTAATTGATACTTATTATGTTATTAGTTTACCTTGGAATTTGGACGTACCTGTTTGTTAAATCACTATTAACATCGCTGAAGGCTGTCAGTTATTTTTAGGGTACATCAGCAGCAGCAGCTAGTGTTATCCCAGAGATGGCATAGAGATCTTCCAGTAGAATCAGTTACACTCTCCAAGATGAGACATTACTTTCGCGACACCTCTTCAAGACAAAACAGCCTTGACTCTTATACCACAGGGTATCCTAGCAACAATTATCAATCTGCTGTAGAAGATTCCTCCAACTTTCTTGAACAACCATCTATTTTGGGCAATTCTTTTCCGTACACATCTGCCAGCATATTGCGTGATGTTTTCTGTGAATCTAGTAAAGGGATTACTTTTGTTCCACCAACAAGGGTTACAACAAGGGATTACTTTTGTTCAACCAAAAAGTGAACACATTTTACTGCAATCTAGTAACTTATTAGTAAACATTGTAATACATTACACTTTTTACATATGTATTTTATACTTGAAATGTAATTTTAAAATGAAGTGTGCCGGTTTTGGATCGTCTGGCAAATTTTTGTTTCTTTGTTGCCGACATTGTTTTGTATTATTGTTCTATCCACAAACATTTCGATCGTCGCCTTAGACTGAATTTCTCGCATTTCTTCAGTCTGTGTCTAACCATGGAGCAGTTGACTATAGCGCAACGTGTGCTAAGTGTGAAAACTTTTTATCAGAACAGAGAAAGTTATACAGCAATTGTCAGGCGACTTCGTGCGGTTCTAAGGCGAAATGGGACACCGAATGAATCAACAGTTCGCAGATTTATGAAAAAAAATATATATATATTGAAACGAGTTCAATAGTGAACATTGTAAGTCCTGGGCGTCGTCGTAGTGGTCGTTCTGAGCAAAACATCGCGGAGGTTCGTGACAGTGTGGCTGTTACCAGCAGGGTTGTTTTATTTAAAACAAATTATTAAAACTTGTTTTAAACAATTGATTTTGTTTAAAACAAATTTTGTAAAGGTTTAAACATTTTGGTTTAAACAGTTGTATTTTTAAGACTTTTTTAAACATATATTTATTTTTATTTTATTTTATTTTCGTAAAAAAATTGCCAGAGAAAGAAAATTGTCAAAAGTGCTTCCCATTCAGAAGCCTATTTTCTTCCCATGTGAATGTTTTGATTTCTCGTGCTTACAGCAGGTCAATGTGGTGATCTACAATTTATTTTGTCTCCTTTTTTCCCTTATTTTTTAACATGTATTGTTTAAATACGTCTCAGTTAACTTGCGAGAAAGTGTCGTAGTCGAAGGTTGGACTTTTTGAAGAACTGATATTAAAAAATAAATAAAATAATTATCATGGAAACAAATTTTTGTGTTGTGTTCAGAAAACAAACAAAAAGTTATTTGCTAAATTGTGGTTCTGAAATTAAAATATCGCAGGCATTCGTTGATACAGTACATGTTGGTTCTCAGTCTCAATACAACTTGGAATGGTTTAACATGAGTTTTACGGGAAGAAAAAAGAACATCATTTGGAGCAAATTTATTAAAGTAACTCAAACTCCATCAGATAAGAAAACGACCATACAAGCCCGTTACAAAACGTGTAAGAAAGAAATGATTGGTTTAGTTCAAAGAATGAAGAATCATTATGAAAAATGCAATGCTGTGAAAAAAACTGGAAAAACAAACAAATGGTAAAAGTGTTGATTCGAAAATTGCTTCTGATGATTCTAACGTCAGTGGTGTGGTTGAGATGCAACTGGAAACTTCAGATAAGAATTAATTTTGTATCAACAATATCTCTTTCATTATATTATGTAAATTTTATTTCGTCCCTTTTCTCCTCCTCAGTCAAATTTTCTTATAAACTTTACACCTTGGCATAGCTTGTATGAAGGGACCAGGCGAGAAAGCGCAAGGTATAGCAGTCGCCCGCGGAACTAACCATTAAAGCATGATACTAATTGTAACATCAGTGTCGAACGTCAGTGTCTGGGACAATTTGATCTCAATTTGTTCGTCTGTCTGTATGTATGCACCACGCTGCAGGGAGCAATTTTCGGTCTTTTCACATTAAATTTTGAGGCTAGAGGCACGAGACGTCGGAATTTGCTGTATAGATTTTGACTGCGATCCGACGTAAAATTTCAAAATTAGTAGTTCAGATGCCACATCAAACAAAGAAACCTGTCTCATAAGCCTTGCTACTGATGCAAGACTGTAATCAATCAAACTAAACAAACTAATTTCATGTGTTTCGAACAAACTTGGGTTGCAAGACAGATTTGGCTCCAACTCAGTTTTTATAAAGTATTTTTAGATATGGGGCATTCAGAGCACAAGGGATTCAAGTCTATTTTCAGAAAGGTTCACTTTTGCTCAGCAAACGTAGTATTTCCGTAGCCAAGGGTACGAAATAAATGAAACAAAAACCACGTGAAAAGGTGTGGACCAGGGTTTCATAAGACAACCGCTGGACAAAGATGTTGATGGAATGGGGGAGGAGGGCTAATTTCCCCCTTCATGCTCATAAATTTAAGATATTAACATTATATTGTGTACGCTGCAGCGTGGGAATGATTAAAAAGTCAAGTTCCGAATGCCATAGTCAATGATACATAATTACGTTAAATAAATGTAGGGCGTGTCCAAAAGATACACCGACAGACAACGTTATATTTTCACAACCACGAATCCGATACGGAAGAATGAAAAACTACATGACAAGATGCAATCTGGAATTTTATATAATTGTCGCTAGAGAGGGGAGTTCGTTTGAAGCTCATCCGCCCCTTACCCTGAATTTCAGATTGGGGGCAGTAATGCAGATTTAGAAACCTTTTGCTGAGCAAAGTCCAACATAAAATATTTGAAGTCCTTACACCGAATAAATACGGATTTTGATCAGTTATAATCCATTCCGTTGGCCGTAAGGAGCTATAGGCCTATATTGCACTCTTATATATTTTTTTGGAATAAGGATTCCAAAGGTGGTTCTACTTTTGAGTTTCGGGCCTAAACAACTTCCCAGTTTTAATCATCTGTATGTTTTCCGTATTTATTCGGTGTAAGAACCTCAAGCTTGTTCTGTTGGACTTCGTTTATCAAAAGATTTCTAAAACTGCCTTACTGCCCCCAAAATCTGAAATTCAGAGTGGGGATGGTGGCAGTTGCCCTCCTGTCCCACTAACACCCCTGTCTAGCGGCTGTCATATGAAACTATTCCACGCACTTTCGCATGGTTTTAATTACATTTGGTTTGGACTCTTCACTGCGAAAATATTACGTTTTGAAATAGAATTTATTTGCTGAGCAAAACTGAACTTTATTGAAAATGGATTTGGATCCATTGTGCTCTGAACTCCTTTCTTCAAATATTACCTTTCTTCAATAAATTATTGACTCAAAAAAAAAAAAAAATACGTAGGCTTGCAGAAAATACTCTAAAGTTAGCACAACATGAAGTGTGCTTCAAACATTACTTTTCGAAAATTTATTATTTTAAAATAATTTTATTACCATCAGTGTTCTGAAATAGTAATCAAATTTTGCAACAAAAATCTCACCCACCTCCACGAAACGCAAGCTTAGCCCCTAAAGGCATAACTAGAAAACATTCAGAAGCAGTAACTCCGAAATGACTTACTTTAGGACTAAAATAATTGCACAACCGTATTTCTGGTAAAATTCTAGTCTAAAACATTTAACATGAGTCTCTTTGCATTTGAAATTTCGAATACCAATCAAGGATGTCCGCGATGACGCTTGATAGCACCATCTAATGTGTCAGACCACTTCCAAGTTTCATCATTCTCCCTCAACCTGTTCTCAATACACAAGGATGGTGAAGACTTTTGTTTTGCCATGTGTATTGATAGATTGTGTGAAATCTCTATAGTAGGATAATTTAGAATCTATCTAAAAAGCTTATTACAACCAAGAAATTACTTACGAGAGTTACTGACAAAGTGTATAATAAAAGGTGGTCGTGATATGCAATAAGTTGAGAATTACTAATCTATACTGAAATATTCTGTACCCAACTCAGTGTAGTCTTAACGAGAATAAGATAAATGAAAAGATCGATTGAAAGAGCAAAAAAGTCTTAATAAATACGTTATTACACGACTTTGAAATATGTTTAAAATCATGTTATAAACTGTTCAAAATGTTTAAAACATTTGTGCGTGTGTGTTTTAAAACACGTTTAAAACATTTTTAACACCTTTTTCATGTTTTAAACACATGTTTTGTTCTTTTTTTTTAACTATTTTTTCCAACCCTGGTTACCAGGCAGTCATAGCGAATTTCACGAACAGAGTTATTGCATGCCAGCGCAATAGAGGAGATCATATGCCCGAGGTCATTCACCATACCTAAAATCGGAATGTGTGATGAACATGTTTATGAATTTTATTAGTGTGTTTTGAGAAAATAAAGTTCATAATTTGATGCAACAAAACCGGCGCGCTTTTTGAATAACCCTTTATATATTTGTAATATGCATTGTCCACTACCTCTTCTTTAGTGCCGTTATTTCGGTGTTAATATCCGTCATTTCTGTCATTTCTGATTCAGGTAATTCTTTTCCTATGTTTGGGGGTAATTTCTAATACATTCTCCATGTTTGTTGCCTAGTCTGGAAGGTGTAAATATCTTACAACCTTAGGTATTTATCACCTAAATAACTAAATACATATTTAGGTCTTAACCTTAGGTATTTATAATCTATTTATCTTGTTAGTTTCTACACCTCCAATTTATATATCAAAACAACAGAATAATGCAAATAAATTTTAAATCTTTTCCCAAATAGCATTGTATCTATCCATGGAGATACCCCACAGGTGCGATACTTTTCCTGGATCATTCAAGCTAGTAAAAGAAACTTTAAGTATATTAAGAAATACATTCACGGGATTTCCCTTGGACTTCAATAGGATGTGTCTGTCAGAGGACGTTGGCCTATGATTATTCAGCAGAGTTGAGAAACGTCACACAGAAGGTATTGTTTCCGGGACAAAAACGGAATCGGGATTTCAACAGGGCGTCTCTGTGCTGTCTACGTAGTAAACTGAATCCAGTAGATACTTTTTTTCCAAAACATGTCTACGAAAAAGTTTTTATATAGTGTTATATCTGCTTTCAAGCAGTAGTACATAAAAATAGATAGAAGACTATGTATAGCCTAAACTTTGGTTATATATGAACTCTTTCTTACAGAGAGGTAGATATATTATTTACAATTTGAAATTTAAAAGCAATTTCCTATAAAAATCATTTTATGGCAGTACCAATTTCTTCAAATGTCTTTTCTTGTGTATTATTGTAACAAAAATATTATGTATGCAGAAAGCACGCTGAGTTCATTAGTCTAATAAAAGTAATTTAATATATTTATCACCAATTGAATGATTTTATTGAGGTCAAATCAAGTTCAACAGGTTTTAAATATTCATAACAAGCTGTGAAATAAATAACGTAAAATTACAAAATAAAAAGCCTAATAGCACTACCATCACCACTTATACCTAGACCAATAATTAGTATCCATAGTACTTGAATTACCAATAAATCTACGAACAGATAGGAGAATATATTCTTCATAAATTAACTTATGTTGGCAGTGTCTTAAACTCAGCATCCTTATGCTATAAAAATACATGTATAAGCTCAAATTACTTTAGGTAATATACGTTTAGTAGATCCAATTAAACATTCATGAATCGCTCAAGATCTGACCTTATGACCTCCTGTAGGCAATTTTCAATGGTGGGAGGTCGTTTTTGATGTCAGTTACAATACATCCCCCTTGGTCTCTTTGAACAATTATGCCCCTCCTTACCTCCATATGATACACACATATAGTCGACACGAAAAACTGGATTTACGATAGCCATAAAATATGTCTTGCCCAACCTACATGTCATTTGAGAAATGTTTTGTGCTATACAGGTCGTATGATACCTGGAGAGACAATGAAAGAAATGATTTTTCCCGCGTCTCGGTGGGACACAGAATCAAAATGCTGCAGCTGTTCTTCTTCTTCTTTTCTTTGTTGTGCACAGTATACAAATAACCAAGTAGTTTCTTGTTCCGTTTCACTGTTTGTAATTTGTAATCATAGTTTAAGAATTAATTCATAATGATAACAGAGAACGTATTTTGTCTTTCACTTTGACAAAATAATATTTCAATTGTTTATTGAACCGTTTTCTTTACTACTTAAGGCTATTTTCTTTTTCTTGTATTCTGAAGACTTGATTTCTTGTTTCGTACATCAGGTGAAGTAGAATACTTTATGGCTTACTGCCACAAGCAAAATGATTATTAGAATTTTTAAAAAATGACAGTATCTTGTTATCTTCGCCTCTTGCGGCTCAGAGCTAATTTAATCGTACTATACAAGAACAGATTAATAAATTTATCATGGGACACTTCCTTATTGATGGTTAAGTGAACCAATATTTTTCTTATCTCTTCTGTGACTTGAACATAAAATTATAACAAGATAGTTGCCTGCACGGACGTTAAAATTACTAATTGGTTCAAATATTTTATGAGAGCCAACCACGTTGTCTTTTTATTCTACCATCCTAATATATTGTTTGATACCTTCATTCAATCAAGGCAATTAACTGTGTCAAACATTGTTGAACTTTTCTCTTTTTTTATTTATGTACCAAGATTTATTTCCAGGAAACGGCAATGAACTTTGGAGAGTAGCCTATAGGGTGTCCGAAAAGTTCCTGTACGTAGAAAATGTCAATTCAAAGTATCAATTAATAAGATTCTCTGCATAAAATTTGATGCATTAATACACTGTGTATATATATATTGCTAACACTCTACCATTGAATGTGACTTTACTTGTGAAGCAAATTCTATAATAGGTTACTAGCATCTAGCGGAGGAAAATATGTCCAGAGACGAGATATATGCCAATCAGCAGATATGACTGAGCAGAACAAAATTATATATATCACTTCATGCGTAATTAGAGATAATTGAGAGTAACGATTTTTTTTTTCATTTGTAAACCTGAAAATTGATGATGTACAAAAAGTACCCCACCTATCACGATGAAGCTGATATTGATATAAAGCCTTATAAATCTCTCCCTCATGGCGCTAGTAAGATTACAGTATATGGCACGCAGGTATGTATTCGGGGAATGGTTATGGGGTCCTTATCCCCCGAAATCCAACTTTTCTGTATAGTTAGCGCAATTTTAGGGGCGATTTTACATATTTCAATTTACCCTCATATTGAGTTTATCCTCATCCTCATATAATTTATCTCCCAAAAGTTTTGGACTCCTTTCGAAATAAATTCCTGTGTACGTACTTGATAGCACCGCTAATGAGATAAAGCCATTCTACTCCTTCTCCGTCTACTTCTATGAGATTTCTGCTGTGCATCTTTTACAATGAGAAAAATCCGTTATCCAGACAGCGGTATATTGTACAATTATACGAAATCCTTATGTTTACTACGGAAATATGTACGGAGCATATGTTATCCATATGCTACATACTTACTGTCCTTGTTCCGTTTAGATATTACCTCATGCCGCTGCATGATGTCTGAGATCTAACAGTCTTCTTTATATTACATACGTATACGTATATTACATAGTATACATAGTCAGCTATAAGTTAGATACGACCATCACTATGTGAGATCCTTTTCGCTTATATGCAGTTCTTTCTTTCGTACGAAAAGAATGGATAATACATATGTTTTCAGTTATACGTTTTCTGCAGGATGTTACGTTAAGCCCAAAAACTACTGGATTTACGCATGTAACTTATGTTTTACGTACGCCACATACGCTATTTTTTCTCATTGTACAATTTGTATATATATACTTGTGCATGTGTCTGTATAAGTAAGTTTTTTGAATAATTTATCTACCTATATTTATTATTTGCATTAATTTTGATCTCGAACAGTTTGAAGTATACAATAAAAGCAATAAAACCTATCTTCATTTCATTTATTTCAATACATGTCTATCCTTCCTTTATTAGAGGAAAGTGGGTGAATACCGAGCATTAAAGTAGTTTCTCTATGATATCGCAGGGCAAGATATTTGTAATGGCGAGTGACAGGTAGCGAATAAGGAGTGAAACAATACAATATGTTGGCTGTGCGCGCCATAATAACTGCGCAGTACACGTTGAAAGACAATGTGGAAAGGTGTTTATAATTGGAGCAAAGACATTAAAACTTTGTGTATTGGATGTGTTTTGAAAAGGAAAATAAGGTTGCTAACGTACGTAGGGTACTATGTTCTTTTAAAATATAAGACAACTATAGGACAATATTAGTATGTTCTATTTTAGTATGTTTTATTTTTTTGTGTGTGAAGGTGGTGCATATGGGGTAATGGCGCGCAATGTATTCCATTAGTGCGCGGTTTTCCCCCTCACAAAATACACACAAAATTTTTATCCCCTCTTATTTTTGCAGATGCCCAGAAAGTACTTAAAGAAAACTAAACACAAAAGCTGTACAGAAGAAGCATTGTGCAAATAGACTTGACAATAGTTTGTTAATGTTTGCAGTAGAACTTATTTCAAGTTTTACTTCAAGTTTTTCATTGCAAGTATAGTATTTCAAGTTTGTAGTTCGTAGTATATTATTAAATACATAAACATATGTTTGGCTTCTATGTTACATTGGATTATTTAATAGTAGAAAATTATCTGGCGCTATTGCCCTACGGGAGTGGTGAATACCGCGCATTTGCCTCACTCACTTTTCGCTTTTTTTAATTATTATTATTATGATGTAATGCAGTTGACATAATAGCTTATGCATACGTTTAAAGTTAAAGTCTGTTATTATATGTTCCTAAGTTCTTTGTCATTTTCATCCCAAAATGTCTGCGTAATTCGCGATTAACCCTTAAATGCGCGGTATTCATCCACTTTCCTCTATAGCCTCCATTACAACATCCTATATGAATGTAGTCCATTCTACCTTTGAAACTTCTTTGCTTTAATTAAAGCATTGTCGAAACTGTAACACTCTTATTTATTAAAGTGATTTGCATGTGTCAGATTTTAGTTTTAATTAATACAACGTTCTGTACTATAGTTTCTTATATAATATCCGCCATTTTGTCATGTCTAAAAATAAAATCATTTTTACATCTGTGCTGAGAATTGTTTACAGTCTTATTATTTTTTTTTAATGTAAAGCCTTTCTAAAATCTGAAATGTGGGAACAAACACAATAACTAACTACAGCGTCTTTATTTTCGTTCATTATTAAAATGTGGTTATTTACGGTATGTACGTAATCTTCTAACCCGGATAAAGTGACTCCCGGCATTTTTCTAAAAGTCTTTCCTTTCTTATATCGTTCGTAAGTTGTGGAATTTATTTATATGCAGGGTAGTAAAAGTTGTAAGTTATATGCCGGTTTCATCAGTATTTTCTTACCATGTCATGACCAACAAAGGTTGTGTTGTCATTGTCTGCAGTGGACATTATGTGAGACGGGATAAACGCAGACAATAGAACCAGAAACAACTTAATAATACAATGTGCTTTTTTACAGCTTCGCTTGTTCAGAAATAAAGAAGAAAATGCTTGAAGAAAATGTAAGAAACAATGTAGGAAAAATCTATATATTAATTTCGAGAAATTAGGCAGATATTATGATGCTACTAAAAGGGTGGATATAATTTTGACTGTGTTGATTAGTATGTAGATCAACATTTACGAAAATCGATCTTTAGCAGTAAATCATCTGAAATTGAATATTCAGGATATTTTAAAGCAGTCATTTCCAACTGACTGATGTATAACGCAGAATCATAGTTTTATAATCAGAGAAACAGCAGAGAGAAACACTAGAGCAGAGAAGGGGCGGGATCAGGTAAAAGAATGGAAAAACCAAGTATTGCTAATGTGTGCGTAGTCACGGATTCATGGCCTATATGCTTGCAGAACCATCGACTACCAGTTGGTGCTCTTGTTTGCCCTATCACCTCTGCTCCCAGATTTCTTGTCCGCCCCCTCTCCTTTTCAGGGAAGAGGCGCAGCGACCTATCAGGTCACAAGCTATTTAGTTAGAAATGACAGTTTAAATCAGTAATTGGTATTCTTTTTAACACTCGAAAATAAATACTATGGCGTAAAACTTGACCAAAAAAAAAAAAAAAAAAAACTTAAGGGAAAAACGTAAGATCTGGCAACTCTAGATGGAAGCTTTATGGCCTCATTGAAGTTGTAATCTATTATACTCATAATCGATAGCTCCGTAAGGTAATTGTTTATTATTAGTATAATCAATAACAGATTTGATATATTTATGAAGCTTCTATCCATACAGCTGCATTAACGTATCTATCGTTGATTGATTGATTAAGATTTCATGGGGACGTCAGCATCGAGGCTATAACGTATCTATCATTTATAATGAACTCTTGTCCCATATTTTCTCAAAATTTCATAGACCCCAACATATATCATGAAAAGTGTTTATGGTCCATGTTAAGTATAAGCTCCTAATGAAAAATCAACTTTGCAGATTGCTTGGTAATCAACTTACGCCACAATGATAGATTTAGGTTTTCTGTGTTCAACGAATTTAAAAAGTTCGTTACTGAATTCTCTATGTCTATGTCTGTGTGTGTGCGTGTGTGTGTGTGTGTTTGTGAATTTTTCAATTATGCTCCCTCCATTCGATAATCCATAAAAAACTATCTGAAAGAAGAGATGGAATTTTTCGTCACTTTTACCGTTCCCGAGATATTAGCCAAAAAGTTCCGATTTCGGGAGATTTAAGGAGCCATATCTCGGGAACCGTAAGTCATAGAGAAATAATATTGGTGTTGATAAATACCTAAGAGAATGGTGAACATTTTGGTATCAAAGAGAACTGGTGACCACTGTCCAACTGGCCACTGGTTTGGCCTGTAGCCACCAATTAGTATTGATACCAAAATGTTTACCATCCTCTTAGGTATTGATTTACACCAATATCATCTCTCTATGACTTACTATTCCCGAGATATTGGCCAAAAATAGTTCCGATTTCAGGAGATTTAAAGGACCCATATTCCGGGAATCGTAAGTCATAGAAAGAGATCATATTGGTGTTGATCAATACCTAAGAGGATGGTGAACATTTTGGTATCTAATTATCACGATAACATCGAGTTTGATCGAAATTTTTATAATTTCAAAGATCATACATTTTATTATTAAAAGTGAATGTCACCCGGAAAAATACCAAAGTGAAAAATAAGTTATTATTGGTTTGGTTAAAAACAGGTAGAAGGACACCAGGAAACTGAATAATATCCATACGACAAAACAATTTCGTCAGTGAAAGTGTAAAAGCTGTGTTTTAAATGCATACGTCACAAAACTATTATTTCATAGTCTAGAATGTACTGGTCCGGAAGGACATGAGAAAGAAAAATAACAAATAAGGCAAATATAAAAACTACTGGTTTCTAAACCAGGGTGTTCAGTTTTGGATGCCGGCTCGTTCAGCCACATTCGGTTTGGCTCGTATCTGTAAACGCGGTTTAGTCTCGTCTCGAGCATACGCGAGAGTCTCGTCTTAACGCTTCTAAGTTAAGTCAGCAGTATTGGTGGACCAGAACATGTAAGTTGTATATTTTATGGTTTTTCTTAATTTCACACATCAGTATGGTCAGGCAATGCAATACTCACAGTCCTCGTAACCGAAGGTTATGATAAACCCGAGTAATAGTATAATAACAGTAACAATTATAATAATAATAGCAGTATTCTATAGCAATGCTATGCATTCTTTGATTTGTATATCAATCCATGTATTGCTGATGGATAGTTACGTCTGTTATTTAAAACATTGAGACAATGCTAATAATCTAATTTACAAGTGGGTGACTCACTTATTATTCCGTTTGCATTATCGGGTATAGAATAGCCCTGTAAGAGTCACACCCACATCTTGTATAGATAAAATCACATAATAAAATGAGATAGCAAAAAGGTAGATTATTGAGTAGTCATTGTTTCTCATAAAATAACTATAACCCCTGTCTCCCACGTAAGGTTAAGTGAATATTAATATTAACATAGCAAGTAAATACTATATTACCGAGGTAAGCACAGATATGGAAATATGATACTATCAATGAAGTATAACTCTATTTACTGTGATATAATAGTGACCGGTAACCACTGGCTCACTCGCCACCGTTCCCCAGATATTGGCCAAAAAAGTTCAAATTTCGGGAGATTTAAGAGCCATATCTCGGGAACCGTAAGTCATAGAGAGATCATATTTTGTGAATTTTTCAATTTTGAATCTTCTATTTTGAGCATATGTCTTCATAAAACAACATATGGTAGAATGTTTTAACAGAACCTTTAAACAAAACATGTGGAAAAAAATAGAAACTCAAGGAAATTATAAATGGATAGATATATTACAAGAATTGATTAATGAGTATAAAGTCTGTAGAAGTTTAATACGGGTAAGAAAAATTAATTCTTTTTAAGTGCGTTCTGGCAATGCTCTTGAAGCATTCTCAGCTGGTTTATTTTGTAATAACTTTAAACTAACATGGATACCAATATGAGCATTATGGCAAATATTAAATACACAAGCTAGCAGCCACGAATACACTTAAACAGCTCATGATTTTACGTACTTTAAAGGCGTTGAAGATTTCGCTTATGAACTTTACTCGAACCTCACCAGGAAGAAGGAGTTATGGTGATATGTGTCCTTGAAATTGGAAAACGATAATCAATATAACATTTTTTACATTATAATATGAGCAAAATAAATAAACGAAATATTCATTAGCGATTATACACTATGAGAGATATTACAAAAACAAAGTATTGTAAAGAAAATCATATCCCAGTGGGGGTTTGGCAATGCATGTTAGTAAGGTTAAGCCTCTGTGACATTTTATTTGGCACGATGGATGATTTATGAAGTTGCGCATCGCTAATTATCCATTATGTTCGACCACCAAAGAAGGCTTTGAACAGTGAAATGGCCTCCACCCAAATTAACTGTTTGCCTTCTATATAAGTGATGGTTAATACATGTTAGAAGAAAGAGGAAAAAAAGACCTATGTAATCTTCTCAGAACTGGTTGCGTGCACATATTTTACGTTCGATATAAGCTTCAGAAATTAGTAATAGTAATAATAATAATAATAACAAAAGCCGGTACTGCTTATATGGCCTTCTTAATTCCTACTCAAATGACAAGACAAATGAAATGAATATGCGTTGTTCTCTTAGATTTTACTTTATTGAGGACATTGCCTATCCAAAAGGTGGTTCACATACTGAAATCTTTGTTAATGAAGGAGTACACACAACTTTCAGTGTCAAAATTCATTCGAAGGGATTCGACAGCTCTCAGCGAGTAGCTCACGACATAATATTAGGCGTCCGCCAGTTATGGAGAAAATATGAAAAGTCTCTAGCAATACTTTCTTACATACTTCTATTAGTTGGACATACTGGATTGATGTCTATGGATTTGCGGATTCTGCGTGTCTGACAATTTCAGTACCACGACTACAATTACCAGGCACTTACACAAGGGGGGAAGGAGGGCGGAAAAACCTGAACTCCTTACTTTTTAAGTTTTAGTCTAGTTTCAGAGGTGATTTTACAAATCTTAATATAATTTATTCTAATATTTTGGACTTCTCCAAAACTTTGGATCTCTCCCGAAATATTCTGTGTATAGGCCTTTCAATTATTAACATTTTTTTTTTTTTTTTTTAGAATAAGAGACAAGTTTTGAAAACAATATACATATACTTTAATAATTCAAAGTAATTTTTAATTGTATTTTCGTGTGTCGAGATAACAGTTCTCTCACTCGTACCATTTATAAAATAAACGTGCGATACATTTTTTTTTCCTTATGTGTATGTTTGTTTAGGCTTCTCTTATACAGTATTGGTTTAAAAAAACAGCTGATGTCACTTGTTTCCACATAGCGAGGAAATTCCCAGTTACATGACGTGCAGACAATTTTCATTGACTGCACGCAAAAACTTTTTTTTTTTTTTTTTTTTAAGTTTTACTATTCTGTAATTGAAAGTGAAGAAAAATCGTCAAAAGCTCACGTAAACTGCATTATGATGACGCTATTGAGAAGAACAGTCTTTTCAAGATGTAGAGTTTAAATTATGCTTACTTTAATCGGATACTTGATCTTAATCAGACATGCATGATAAGCCAAGGTTCATAAAAGTAGAAATTCATCATCTCGTCGTTGTCAAAGCATAGAGAATTTGTTTGTATGTTTGCGGCTATTGTTACCGAAACATCATATACAGAATGTATAACATAGCTATATACATATTTATAAAAGTCCTATCTGTAATCGTAAATTCTATTAATTTCTATGAATTAATTCAAATCAGTGTTGTATTATGAGAACATCATAGAGGACGAATAATAATTGTCATGCAACAGAGACACACACATACATACAAATAACATACACACACAACACGCCATGGATGTATATATATTGTAAATATAGCCGCACATCCAGGATATGATAAGGGAGGGGCTAAACCATAGTTTGCCACTTTATCCAGCATAAAGAACGTAGAATTGAAGCCCATTTTATCCATTGTATACCTGAACATCAAGGGAGGGGGGCTATAGCCCCTATAGCCCTCCCCTTGGATCTGCGCCTGTATATATGTATATATGTTGTTCAATTCATACAAAATCCAGTATTATACTTACACTCTTACACTTTACTATGAAGGAAACACTTACATATATGTTTTAAAAAAGAAACTTTTGCACACAAACAGTGTTCCACTTCAGATAAACGTCTCTTTTTCTGTATATTCGATGGTGCATACATCACAACTGTCTCAAATTTTAGTTCTCAAACGGTTAATTTATAAGTCTCATTTTGGGAGAGTGTTTTCTCAGCTACTAAGTTTTCCAGTTCAGTACTAGTTATGATAGTTTCAATGGTGGGCAAATATCTTTTGCGGGTTTTCCGTGCCTTGTTTGTTTGTTTGTTTCCACCTACATTTTCTGTTTGTTCGTTGTTCACTTTTTAACATCCGTTTCCTTTCGATTTCAGTAGACCCTATAGCCTATAATCCTGAGATATTACTAGGCATGTGATGCGCATTCTCTCATTCGATTCTCTCTAAAAGATAATAATAATAATAATAATAATAATAATAATAATAATAATAATAATAATAATAATAATAATAATAATAATAATAATAATTTCTTTCAGTTCACGAATGATTCTGGTTTCACAGGAAATCAAATTCAGGACTTCATATAATCAAATACAGATCCACCAAACATATTAGCAAATAACGGATGAGGGATGATCATGCGGGGGATATGACCAATTGCTCCCATTAGTACAGCAGTAGCCCGAATAAAGTGTAACTCGCTGAAAATTGGTACAATAGTCAATTGTTGCACGCAAACAGTGTTTACTGTCTAAAAGAACGCACAATTTTCAGTGTTGGTCTTTTCAAAGTTGTCAATTAATTTATGGCTGGACATAGAAAGAAGCATATATGCGATACTTTCTGTGAGCCGATTATTGGAAATATGTTTTTGAGGTAAGAGATTCTCTTATGTTTTATATATTTTGCATTTTTTTTTCTAATTCTCTCCTGTTTTTGTCATATCTTACGACAACGTGACCTTTACATTTGGAACAGATGGCTCATTATATTTCGGGATACCTGGCGAATATGATTTCAAGGCATACTTTGACAATATTTTTGTATTTAAATTATCTTTTGTAGTAAATTTTATGGAATGCTCCAAAATATACTTACCAAAATTGAAAGAAAATAAAGGAAATGTTTTTGTTTTTATGTCACTAAATTTAACGAATTTTGGTGAAGTGCTGCGATTAAATAGGATTTGTAACGATAGATTAGTTTCGAGGAAAGAAATCTTCTAGCATCAAATTGTTAGTGTGAAGCTAAGAAGTTCCAGAAGGAGTCCAAAGCTGTTCTAGTAATAACTTCTTCAGAAAAAGGAGAAACTATGACAGTCGATGTATGCTGCAATGCAGAAGAGAAGTTTAATCCTCCAGTATCCATCATGATGAAGAAAACATAAACCAGGAACTCGAGGATGAGATGTCGTCAAGAGCAGTGTCTATCTGTCTCAAGAGTAAGCATACCTCTAATCTCTGCGCATCTGAGAGCACATTTCATTCCCTGAAAGCCAGAAGGAAAAGTAATTTTTATATTAAAGGAGCATATATCGCACTTACACTCAGTAGAAATGTTGGAGTTGCAGACGTAAATGGTATATTTATTTGTTTACCAAGCCACACGATACACTGTCTTAGCCTTTGTGCCAGAAAGGTTTTAAGTGGTTAAAGAGTTATTTCTAGAATGTTGTACGAGTTGTAATATAGGTGAAGATCACCCTGGCTGCAGAGTAACAAGATAGCAGTTTGGAAAATTGATAAGTAAGCCTTGTGGGAAATTAGCCACACTCATACCATTTATGAGTTTATACACCTACAACCCCTAGGCCTACATCGTTCCAGACTACGTTTTTCTGGTTGCAAATCAATTGCAAGTGAACCTTTAAGTACCAGAAACGGTGATGAATAGGCTTAAAAGATCTGAACACAAGCGCGAAAACCCCACTTCTCCTGGTCAAAGAAATCTGAACCTGCAGACGAATACATCTGTGCCTAATATGCAACAAATTGCTATATAGTTTTGGAGGCGATTTCACCGGTACCATCTTTAGCCAGACTTCCTCCAAGTAAGGGACCAAAATTTTATTACGCCAGTGTTTTAACTTTCCCAGAAAACATAAAGAAATTAAGGATGGTGTAATTATTAGCAGTAAACGTAGACCTAAGTGCCATCCTAAGCACATTTCGAATCAGCTTAGTCCTTAGAAAACGATATGTTTCACCTAACGGTAGCTTCAGCTCAAAAAAAAAAAAAAGCGTTGTATTTGATTACTAGTCCAGTAATGATGAGTTTATGGATCTCACTAATTAATGTGTTGGTTGTCGTGAGTACTATGAAAACACAAAAAATAATGACAATTAGATTCAGTGTGTTGGTTGTAAATCATGGCTTCATGAAACCTGCAGTGCATTAATTCATGTTTGTTTGCCTTGTGGGAAAGTGATAACAAGGAAAAGTTAAATGATTGCTTTGCTGACTGACAGGCCCGTAGCCAGCCAAAAAATGTATGGGGGGGGGCTAAGTTAGGGGACCGATCCAACCATATTGTAGTTCATCGCCGTATTATAGTTCACTTGCAAGCCTACCGTGAAAATTTTAGGGGACCAGTAAAAATTTGGGGGGCCGGTCCCCGTGCCGCCATGGATATGGGCCTGTGACTGAAGTATTTGTCTTAAAAACTTACTTGTACATGTAGTCCTTTGTTATTTATGTAGTCCTAAGCTTCCTAGCTAGACTGCAGTAATATTCTTTGTAAAACTTGAACTTTGTAATTGTTCTTATGTTTGTAGAAGCAATATATTACTCTACACATTACTCTATATATTACTCTCTATATATTACTCTTCCTGGTTTAAGAAGTAAATATCCATAATTCTAACTTCAAAAAATGATGACCAACTATCCCGGCATCCTGTGACCATTTATTCTGGTTAACTCGAGTGAGATGGCGAATGTAATAATTTTATAAATTTTATAGTTTCTCCGCATACTCGAAATTTTTTCATTAAAAATGATTATGAAAAACAAATTATATCTAAAAACCTAATTAATATGTTATACCACAAGATCCTTTTAAAGCTTCGAAGAAACTATGACATCTTAACCGGAATTACCATAATGTAAGGAATACATTGATTGATTTAGTAAGAGCATCAACCCATGTCAGAACGTCAGAGATAAATTTTCAATTTGCGTCTTGTGGTAATAATATACTGTCATGAATGACGTACGAACATTACTTAAACAAATAATCGTAATCAGAAACCAAGTTATGAATAACTCCTACATAAATAAAACAATCAAAGGAACATGTATTTCTTTTGACAAATACCAGTAGAACGATTTAGAGAACGGTAAGTTGTTTATTTAATATACTTCATGATTTATGTATGTTAAAGATAAAGAAGTAAATACACTTGCAATTATTCATTGCAATTAAACCGTTAGTTGCAGGCATGTCTCCAGTAGATATTTCTAATTAGTGTGTCTTGGTTTCTGCTACAAACACAATGCTAATAACTCTGTGCATTTATTCTTGCATTGAAAACTAATTAATTATTTGTCTTATGATTGTATAGCGTATACAAGTTGTTTCTTAACAATTCAACTTGATGAGTATCAGTAAAAGATGAAGTCTGATTTAATTGTTCAGAAGACTTCACAGTTCTTCATCCGTTGGGAGAAGTATTCAATCCTGACTGACAAATTTATCATAGTTGTTCTGATTTGGGGTTACTTTCTTCATTATATAGCTGACAGTTAAATACTGTATATTGTTTTCAATTGCATCGCGAAAAATAACAACATGAATTGTTCTTACTGTGTGCGCAAGGAAAGGTGGCTTCTGACAGTTGGGTAGAGCACGTGGAGTCAGGCCCGCAACTAGGGTTTCTGTCACCCGGGGCAAACACACAATTCGGCGCCCCCCCCCCCACCCCAGGTTTAGTCGAAAAGTATCACTTACTTATGGATTGCAACTGTAAATAACATTCTTAATGAAACCAGTTATAGTATCGATTTTTAAGTACTTTAATCAAACTTACTTTAACCACAAAAATATATTACATTCGTTATGTGCTCAGAAGTTTTAAGAATAATTTTGTACATACATTTTGTTTTAATGTTGTATGAAGAAATCAAAACAAAATGAACTAGAAAATATCTGCCGCATTATACAGTTATTAATTGAAATAACACATTTAGTTTTAATAACCCGAAGAATAATTATGAACATACGCTTTCATATTAAAATAAGAAACTAATACAAAATAAACTAGAAAATATATAGTATATCATAAAGTTATAATTGAAATAACATTTAGTTCTAATAAACCCAAAAATAATTTTGTACATAAGCTTTCATTTAAAAATATAAAAACAATACAAAATAAACTTGAAAATATCTGGTATATTATAAATAGAGCAACCCAAAAGCATAAAAAGCATAATAGCAATTTAGACATATGGTTGGTACCTTGAACATGGGTGTGGTTGTCTAAGGGTTCAGAAGAAACTAATTTTTAAAGAAGAATAATAGAACATAATTTTAGAAAATAAAGCATAATTTAAAATATATAGCATAATTCTTGGAAATTCCATTTAACTGCAAGTTTAACATATACTATATTAATATTTTAAAAAAAATATTTACAATGCAAAATCATTGAGAACATAACAATGCAACAATGAAAAGCTTATTTTTATTTCTGTAAATTTTTCGGTGTAATCCTTTGATGTGGAGAAAAGAAGAAAAGAAAAGAAGAAAACTTTCCATCAACAATGAAGCACACAAGAACTCCACACTATATTGTTATGTGTACCTCTCGAACTTGAGCACTTTCTGTACTTTTTGTGCACCTTTCTGTATACTTTCTCTTTCTGTATATATGCACCTCTAAGGTGCACACAAGTGATAGAAAAAACTGATTCGAGCAAAGCATATCTCTTTGCAGTGCATTAACGAGAAAGTTCATTAAATATGAAAGAAATTGCTTCATAAAATATTAATAAATAGATCAAGATATTTAGATTATTTAATATATAGTAAATATTATGCATTATACACGATTAATGTAAAACAATGTTTGAAATTAACAATAAAGCATAATAAAGCATAAGTTGGACTGATAGATAACAATTCAAAATGCCTCGAAAAGCTCTCAAGCAAAACTAATAGATAAAACTTCATACAGCCTTCACTCGCAAAATCCCTTGGTAGGCGTACAAGAAACAATTAAATACACCGAGGCGTGTAACTTATCTTTTCCGCCACAAAACTGCCCTCTAGTTTAAAAACATTACAGCAATTGCGTAACATTACAGGGGGCGCGTCTGAGCTAAACTCTTCAACCACCAGCAAGCAACAAAAATCGGTAACTTTTCGCCCCCGCCCCTATTGATAACAGCGTTTTAAACTTCAGAGCTGTTCTCAATGGAATTATAGAGCTTCTTCGTGGCTAAGGGGTTAGCGTACGCGCTTTTGGCGTGGGAGACCCGGGTTCGATTCCTGGCGGGAGCTCATGTGGTTCGGATTCCACGTTAATCAGTAGGTCCACGTTTCATATAGCCTTGCTGCTGAAAGGGACGTTAAACTCAAAATCAACTCAACTCAATGGAATTATACAGACACACAGCTCCTTGTGGTAGGAAAAGGAAAGGGGGGCGGATTCTCTGTGGTCGCCCAAGGGAACAAATGCATGCAATATTAGGTTTTTAATGTATGACATTACACCTATTTAGATGAGACTCTCTCTCTCTCTCTCTCTAAAAGAGGTCCCATGGAAAAGGCCAAGTAAACTTTTGATTTCTTTTAACCTCTAGAATAAGTTCCTCAAGGGAAAGGATGCGATTTTTAAAACAATTGATATACTATCTTCTTTCTGGCGCCCCCTCCAACCACGCGCCCGGGGCACGTGCCCCCTCTGCCCCCCCCTAGTTGCGGCCCTGCGTGGAGTACTGTATTGGAGGCGCTGTTGCCAGAAGCTCAGCAACAGAGACAACAGCTCTAGCAACAAACTTATGATGTTTAATAAGTCGTCTCAACTATCGGCAACAGCGCGGTCAGTGATATTCGTTGCCTAGAAACAGCGTGGAAGAATAGTGCTGTGATTGGCGGACAATCCTCCCTATTGTTTTGTTTACAACATGTCCAGCTATCTATCAGAGGCCACCTTTCAGTAACTCGATAATAGATACCACCAATAGGGGACAGACATGGCAACTGAGGGGGAAAAATATTTGAACACTTTTACAAGAATAATACAACTGACATTAGACTTAATATTAGATTAGAATCAACAAGCGCATAGAAACTACTACGTTAGTCTTCCACCAATTTGGTAGCAGTATAAAAGCTTATATTATTTAGTATAGCGACCACTATCATAATTAGGCAGGTGGTGCCGGCAAAATTTGACCGCCCAAAACTCAAGAACCAAAAGGCTGCAAAACGTAACATTTCACATGCCGATACGACAGCTCAAGGTATCTCAAGTTTGATCCCGATTGGATGAAGTTTATATATATAGCTCAAAATTTGACACCTCGTAACTTAAGAAAAAAAGTCTTCTCAAAGTAGTATTTCAGGCGCTTCTATGACAGGTCAAGATCTAATCTACTGCCATGTCAAGTTTGATCCCTGATCGAATGAGTTCGGTGTATGACTTTTTGGTTTCGAAAATATGACTCAAAATTTGACTGCCTGGGTTTTTAAAGTTAAATCAAGTGAGAAGACAATAATTGATTATGCCGTTTATAGGCCTACCTTATGTGTTGTATTTAGTTGTTAATTATTTACAACTATTATGTTTTTATTGTAACAAAAAATCTTTTAGTATTACGTCCCCACGATTATGCCGGTTAGGATAAAGGAGACGGTGATAATGAGAAATGAATGAAATTGTGGAATGAAGAAAGTGGACGGAAACGGGAAAACACCGAGGAAACTCACGCACACGGTGTTCGTCCACTACAAAGTTCACTTGGCAAAGGCTGGGATCGAACCCGGGACCCCAAGCACCAGAGGTGAATGCTCTAACACTGGTTATTGTAACAAATGGCTAGGTTAAAGTTCTTTTCATTATTGCATCTGTAATATCGCGCGGCATCAACATTTTTTTTTTAAATTTAGTTTCGTTGGAAACGAACTGTCAAATGGGTTCTTGTTTTGAAATCTGTGAATTTAGATAAATATAAATTTAGCGTTTGCTTTACGCGTCTGGCAACGCTGCCGACACGAATTCTATTTTTTGTATGGTCTTAGGTCTAAATATCACAGAAAAACAGAATTGGTATCGATAGCATTGCCACACACGTAAAGAAAACATATTGAATTTATGAATACCTCTCTACGTCAGATTTCAGGAGGGTATATCAGTCAGTAACGTACATATCAAACGAGCAGTTATAGTACAGCGGCGCAAATCTGTCTTCAACATTGGGGGGGGGGTAAGACTGTTCCTTTTTTATTTCTTTTTTTTTTCTTTTTTTAGCGATGTTCAAAATATTTATGAAGTTGAAAAACAATGCTGTGTGGAGGATCAGGGGAGCGAATTGTCTTCAACATTGAGAGATGGGCAGATTTGAGGCTTATTCTGGGGGATATTAATTTCATCTCACTTTCCTTTGTGGTAATCTGGCACAAATTATCATATTTCTCCCCAAAAGAGACATTTCAAATCGAATTATTGGGGGCAGTCCCCCAGTTCTAAGGTTGGAGGGGACATGTCCTCCTCATCCACCGGGATTTGCGCCAATGATGATAAAAACAGAAAATGAATAATAAGGTAGACGTCAGTAGTTACTAACGTTTTCTTTTTTTTTTTTTTATTTAGTTTGGTTTAGTATACATTTAGTTACCATAGTGTTAGTGGATAGAAATATAGTTACAAATGTTACAAGTAACGGTGGTTATAACCAGTAGAGTCATTCAAAGCATTTATCAACCGGTTCTTTGATTAGTAGGCTATAGTAAATTAACTTAACATTATTACTATATGATAATATTATAATGTATTTGTGTACTTTATTATTCACTATTCATCTTAGTGTAAACCGGTTTTAACTTAATAATCTGACGGCCGTCTTTAGCAAGTACATATTATAGGGAAGATTCTCCTCAAAAAACTTCTGACCATGCAACAATGTCCAGAAGTGCTGATTTTTGTAGGTTTATTAATAGATGCTTCGCATTAATCTGTTTCGGGGCTTCAAGTTTCGCCTATTCAAGATTGGCCTAATACCTCCTAGCTATGCAAACGTCAATCAAAGCGATGACACAGATTTAATTTTCTTATTGGGCGAAAGTTGAACTTTTTTAAAAACTTGATTTAAATCGCATACATTGGTAGCCCTGCAGCTTATTAATAGTTAACATTCCTTCTTCAAACTATTTTCGCGCTCTTATTAAATAGTGCAGTACGTACGAGAAAATTTTGACAAACCCAGCAAAAATTTTAAAAAATGAAATGAAATCTTTAAGTTTAACGTCCCACGGTTATGCCGGTTAGGCTAAAGGAGACGGTGATAATGAGAAATGAGTGAAATGAAGAAAATGGGGGAACCCCGAAAATAACCCACGAGCACGGTGTTTGTCCACCACAAAGCCCACACGGCACGAGCTGGGATTGAACCAGGGACCCCAAGCACCGGAGGTGAACGCTCTACCACTGAGCCACCGCTACAATCATGTCAAATTTAATTATTGTAGCCCTACAGGAAATGCTCAATAATTTGGGGGTGTAAAAGTTGTTCCATATAAATAACATGGGAAAGATTTTTCAGCTCTCCATAAAACCACTCTAAAGTTGAATTTTTTTATTTTTACTAATTTACTTAGGTAATGCTAACGAAAACATACATGCATACCGAATTTCAAGTTTTTATTCCGAATCTAAGTACCTAAAACATGAGATTATAGGTCCAAAAAAAGGGCCCCTTTAAAGAACATGGGGAATTTTTTCATCCTCTCTTTAGACCCCTAAAAAGTAAAAATATTCACTTTTGGCCATTTTTCTGTGGGTTAGTTCCGGAAAGCTACAACCATGTCAAATTTAATCATTGTAGCCCTACAGGAAGTGCTCAATAGTTTATGTCAGCTCATGTAGTTTTATATATAGTTAAGATATTTTGTAAATAAAATTTCCTTTGTTTGATATATAATTCATCTCTATAGGTCAGGTAGATACAAAGTTATAAATGATTGAGTAGGCTTGTATCACTTAACCTTGTACCCGTGTTTTTTCAAGCATATTTTTCTGATTATACATATAATATTTATATGAGTAAAAAAAAAATAAAGAAAATATGTCAACATGCCATAATTACAATTGATGTATGTAAAACATGGTACATTTAAGAATAATGGGACATTATACGAAAGTTTCTCTAAACTTATTTAGCAAAATAATCCGTAAAGAAAACAACCAAAAATCAGTTTTCTATAAATGATAGAAATAATTTATAGTTGGGCCTACATAAAAGACACAAAAAGTAACCCATCCCTAGCACGGTACATTGTTGGAACATAAACAATATGGTTGGATTGATCAGGCCTACTGCTGATTCAAATGAAAATTGTCGTTGAAACAACGAGTTTTAAGGAGAGCATTTATATTTTAGTAATTTAGGTTTCATATAATAAATTCTGCTTTTCCAGAACAGGGAAAGTATATATTCCACTGAGAAACTAAAAAGAAAAAGAAAGAATGAACTTCGAAAGATTCATATAAGTAACGTATAATTCGAGGGTAGTTCAACAACGTGTCATTATCATTCTGTTGTTTTTTTGATTTCCAAAATGTAATTTTCCTACAATTAATGCTGTCAGCGTAAAACAATCTCGAACATAAATAGTTGGACTAAGCACATGAGAGTTTTAAATTTGCAATACACCAGCTTCAGAAAAGAGTTTGGTGGTGTTATGTCTAAAGAAGTAATTGGGTTGCATTCTTCATTTTCTCCTTCGATCCCCAGTCAATTGCTGAAATATCTTGCTGCAGTCAAGTTTGCGCCTGATGATACACCTTCAAAACGTGTCATCTGCTCGCACTTGCTCTTACTGATAAAACTGAGGAATCAGTGACTAGTGTGAAATAAATCTTCCGTATATGTGAAATATCGACATAAAGCCAGTGCGTCAAAATCATACGATCATAAAAGTGTAAATGGAAATGTTATCCCACTTTTACTAAAGCCTGTGACAAACATCTTGGCATTTCAGCTAAACGAATAAAACGCAAGCTCTGGCGCGACTTTGCCAAGTGGTAAAGGGGTGTGGCTATGGCTAAGCAGACAAACTACAGCGCGATCAGGTGGCAGAGGACAGACGTGGATGTGTAGAAAATAAACGTGGCAATTCCGCTGGCATCTCATTTGCTAGCAACATTTAAAGGGAACTTGGAGCGCCGCCTTCAATTGCCAAGATGTTATTCACGCCGTTTAGTTCTTCAGGATTCGTAGTAGATTTAATGAATATACTCACATCCTATGCAATTAACTGTCTATCTCTCGAGTAGTTTATAACAAATTTTCATCCCTTCCTGGAACAGAGACAAAAACGTGTCATTTCCTGAAAATTCATTGTAAAAACAGTATAACATCATCCATGTTTCCTCCTGTATTTTCATGTGTTTAAACATTTTGGCTAGTTGATGAAATCTGTCTGCTTCATGAAAGAGGTTTAAAAAATCAGAAACGTACGCTTTAAAGAAACAGATACAAGATTAAATGACACAAACCTACTCTACTATTTGTAGCTTTATATCTACCTTTACAAAATATTTTGTTATAAGTTTCTGGACCGCATAATTGAACCTAGGGTAAGAAATCAAGGTAAACATGATTGTTTTATATACGGCGGCGGCCAAATTAGATATGGCAGTCATATTGGGTGAAGCTTGAGGTGGATATCTGGGCACTTTTAGGATATGCCTATACGTGATGCAAAGAAGCTGTCCTGCAAGTTTCATTAAGTTACTAATTTTTTTCCGGTTCAGATCCCTACATACTGTACTAAAAAGTTTGCACTTAATTAAAAATGTCGATGTTCGATGTCAAGTGTAGGCCTATACTATCTATTCATATACCATAATAGTGCTTATGATGATTCTTGGTGCTTTTTTAATTTTATAATTTATGCAAATTCTTGAAGATTTTATGATATTTCATTTTATGTTTTCCGTAATACATTTTGTAACTTCATGTAACATTTTCGTACCTGGATGTAAAACGTATAATACCTAGTCATATATTGTAATTGTGCTTATACTGTTTTAAAAGGTATTATTTTAAATATATACATTTTTTAAATTTAGAAATTACACATTTTTGTGTCATTTCTTATCAGTACTACCAACATAATTTCGTATTAGGCAAACCTTGAATGGCGAATGTTGAATTCAAGATTCGCCTACACTTTCTCTTGAGTTAACATCTGTAAATTCCATTTCCTTAGGTTATTAGGCGAATCTTGAATAGGCGAAAACTGAAGTCACCATCTGTTTCGACTGTGTTACAATGCTCTTAGATAGGGGTAAAAGTGGATCTGAAATGGCAGAGGGACGTATGACGTCATTGCCTATTGTTGCCCAATGTTACCCATTGTACTGTTGTTAGAAACTGAGGGGGGCGTCACAGATGTTTTCTGGAAATGGGGGGACAATGTCCCTTGCGTTTCCCCTCACTTTTACCATTGACCTTTCTGTAACTTTCTGTTATTTTCGTATTTTCTTTATTTCTTTCGCCAGATTTTAATCCAAAAGCAAGACGCCTCAGTCTATCAGTCACGATAATTTCTAATAGTTCACAGTCAGGCCAATAGTTGTCACTAGCTGTATTGCCTCCTACCTAACGCCAATAGATGTCGTTAGCATGCACACACTTTCCAGACGATCCAGAAGCTTGGAGAAACAATTAATAAAAAAAATAAATGAAGTTTTACGACCCGCGGTTATGCCGGTTAGGCTAAAGGAGATGGTGATAATGAGAAATGAATGAAATGAAGAAAGTGGGAGGAAACGGGAGAACCCCGAGAAAACCCACGAGCACGGTGTTTGTGCACCACAAAGTCCACACGGCGCTAGCTGGGATCGACCCAGGGACCCCAAGCACCGGAGGTGAACGCTCTACCACTGAGCCACCGCGCCACCACCAAACAATTATTTCATAATATTGATATTAAACGTTGTTCTATGTTGTGAGTAAACGGTATTGCCACATCTTTTAAAATTACGTCTTAATTCGTTTTATTGATAAGTAATCTCGGTCTGTTTGCAAGTACAGTTATATCCGTTCTGATTTCTCGATTCCAGTGTAGTTTTTGTTTATCATTTTCAAGTATTATGTTTAGCTAGTATTTGTAATATGGTTTGGTTGCTACTAATTAGTTCTATATTATGTACCAGAAACTGGTAAGGATGGGCACGAGCGAGTTCAAGCAACTTTTCTTTGAAACTCGACTCGACTCGAAACAGACATCTTTGAACTCGACTCGAGAACTCGGCTCGAAAAATTTCCTCCAACTCGACTCGAATTTGGTTCGAGTTTCGAGTCGAGTCGAGCCAAATCGAGCCTAATCGTGTGTGTAGTTCAAGTATTCTCTTCAAGTACCATACATTCATACATACACAATACAATTATTATCAATGACACTACTACTACTACTATAGCTTATTATTATTATTATTATTATTATTATTATTATTATTATTATTATTATTATTATTATTATTATTATTATTATTATTATTATTATTATTATTATTATTATAAGAGCCGCCGTGGCTCATTGGTAGAGCGTTCACCTCTGGTGCATGGGGTCCCGGGTTCCATCTCTGCTCCCGCCAAGTGAATCTTGTGGTGGACGAACACCGTGTGCATGGGTTTCCTCGGGGCTCGCCCATTTCCTCCCACTTTCTTCATTTCACCATTTCATTCATTTCTCATAATCCGCATCTCCTTTAGAGTAGCCGACATAAGAATGGGACGTAAAACTCAAAGATTTGTTATTATTACAGCGTTTTTGCTTCGCAATAAGAAAGTCCCATGCTCGAATCGAGTTCAGTATCCTGACAGGTATTCCAGGGTTTTCCTCAGTTACACCAGGTCAATGTTGAGATGGTACCTTAAAATACAGACCCTGGTCGCCATCCTTCCACTTCCTTTCCCAATGTTGTTATTATTGTTGATTTGTTGAGTGCTCCAGTGTATAATGGCCCCTGAGATTGTATCTGGGAGCTTAGTAATATATAAATAAATATATCTCTCGTTCACTTAATTCTGCAAAAGATGGCTGATGGTAGGCATGAAGTCATACGTTTCCATGTGCATACCCTTCCTGAGAGACCACCACTTTTACGATACCTTTTCGATACGAGACACGCAAACTTTGTCTCCTAGACTATTGTCATGGTCTGTATATGATTAACTTAAGACACAATGTATGCTACATTCGCGAAGTGTTCTCTCGGGACTCGTGTAAAATTGATTCAAATGCAAAGTTCTCCGCGGCCCAATGCATATTGCACTAATTTTAATGGTCCATATGTAATTTGCATATTTATGGGCCTTCATATATACGGAATTCAATCATACACTACTATAACGCTCGGGAACAAAATTGTTTTTACACTAGTTTCTTTAGATGGAACTGGACATGAATGTGGGTATATACAAAACAAATTGGATCAAGTATTGGATCAAAGAATTGTTGTGAATGAATATTAGTCTAGTAGTACTTTACTAAGTAAATAGGCAGAACGATATGGAGGAGAGATTTGAATCGGATAAGCACAACAGTGGCTTGTGATTGAAGAAGACAAAATTATGTATGTAACACTGCTGTCAGAAATAAGATAAAGTATGAATAATGATAATATATTGTAGATATTCACTATTATTATTATTATTATTATTATTATTATTATTATTATTATTATTATTATTATTATTATTATTATTATTATTATTATTATTATTATTATTATTATTATTATTATTATTAATTTCAGCAAGCAAAGTGCCACACATGTAAATATTTCGTGAAAGCAGAGAAATGAACTTGTTTTTCCCATTGCCTTTATAAATAGCTGTGGGATTCTTCCTGTTATTTGAGGAGTGTCTGCAAAGTTTGACTACCATAGGTTTGCTCAAATAAGTGACACACTGCCGCAGAAAAGTAATATTGTTCTTCTCCTATTTTTGTTTCCTACTATAAAAAAGGAAAGTGCTTAAAACTATTCAGTAAAGAAAAGTCTGAACCTCTGTAAAGACCTCTTATTACAGATTCCGTTTGGTGGTAACTTGTTTACTTGCAGTGTTGAACAATAAACCACACGTGTTCAGTTGCAGTCCAGTCTAAATCTGTAAGAACGTTTGCCTCCAATGAATAAGATAAAAGAGAATTTCCGGCCATACAAAGTGTTAAGAAGCGAAGTCAGCACTTTACTTATTATATGTGGGGGCGCGGTAGCTCAGTGGTAGAGCGTTCACCTCCGGTGCTTGGGATCCATGGTTCGATCCCAGCTCGCGCCGTATGGACTTTGTGGTGGACAAACACCGTGCTCGTGGGTTTTCTCGGGGTTCTCCCGTTTCCTACCACTTTCTTCATTTCACTCATCTCTCATCATCACCGTCTCTTTTAGCCTAACCGGCATAACCGTAGGACATAAAGTTTAAAGATTTCGTTTCATTTTTACCATAATATGAGAGGAATTAGCGAACATCATGATAATTGACACTTCTGGTAAAATTAAGTTATTAGGTGGACTGGATTGGTATTAAACCACAAGGGAAACTTGCTTGGTATGTGTCATTGTATCGAATTGCATAGGAATGATGAACTTTCTTTTCATACTTACTCGAAAGTCAGAAAATGTAGCATACAATTATGTTTCCACAAGCTGCCCATATTATACAAATAACATTGTTATCCGGAATAGGCTTTTTGCAAATATTGGTAATAATAATAATAATAATAATAATAATAATAATAATAATAATAATAATAATAATAATAATAATAATAATATGTAGCAACTAGATGACGATTATTCTTCTCGCTAGAAATTCTAAATATGAGGAATTTAAAAATACCATAGGAAAATTATACAGCTAAAGACAATATAGGAATATTATGAAAGAGTATTATGAAGATAATTTAAAGTTAAGTATGATCTCTTTTGTCACTAGAATTCTTTACAATGATTGATACTAACAGAAAAAGAGACTAATAAAGCAATATGTTAATACTGAAAAATAAGTAATTTCTCCATATAGCCTATGAGAAGATATTCAGAAAAGTGATCAATTTTGAATTATCCCTCTTATTAATCATTCATAATGGGAGTCATTTCAACACTGTTATACACAGTCACATATATAAAGACAAGGAGATTTAATGTTGATAATTATGGTTGGAGGGGGTAATTCGATATACCGGTATATATATATATATATATATATATATATATATATATATATATATATATATATATATATATATATATATATATATATATATATATATATATATATGATAAAATATTGGAAAATATGGTAAATTTTGCGTATTAATTAATTAATTACCAGTATTCATAACGTGAGAGCTGCTTCAACACGGCTATAGCATAAAAGTGTATACCAGGAGATAAATTGATACCGACATCAATTTGATTAAAGAGGGGTTACATGAGACACATCTTGTATAGGCCTATATCCATCTTAGAATACCCCGGCAACCCTGTTATTTTTCTGTTTTGGAGTTAGCAGTTATCTGAATCACCGCGGTGCTCGGCCCGGGTTTAGGGTTGTCAACGGATCGAGTGGCTCGGCTCACAGCTCATCTACTATCGAGCCGAACCGATAAGTGAGCCAAGTCAACACCTCACCTAACCGAGACGGCATAAACCGATGGCTCACCTGAGCCAAACCGAGCCCGTTGACATCACTACCCGGGTTGGGCTTCTGCTTAGGTTCAGAAATACAACCGTGCAGGTCTCAGCCTTGATGGTAAGAACTGCAGTATATAATATTGGTGCTCACGACATTTGAGGCTGTCTTTTTATTTAAAAAAAATAAATAAATAAATAAATAAACTATTGTGGTCTCGTTATCGAGACGAGATTAGATGCAAGCAGTGTCCCCTCTCGTAAGCAACACTAAAAGTATTCCACATTACGGCTTACATTTCTCATGGCCTTCGCTTTCCAGTTTAATCAGGCCATGATTTCAAAACGACTTAAAACGAGCTAAACGAGCGAGGCATGTATCAAACTCTACTCGACTCTAAACTTGATCTCAAAAACAGTAACTCGGCTCGGAACTCGACTCGAGAAAATTATCTTTCAGCTCGACTCGTGCCCATCCCTAGAAACTGGTGAATGTTTATATATTTTATTATGTCTTTTTAAATAGTCCATGGGAGCCATTATGCTACCGAGCCTGTGATGTGTTCTATTGTTTTTGATGTGTGTTTTCATTATTTCTTTTTTATCAGGTATTTCTTGCTCTGACCATAAGGGTCCTGAAGACCCCAGTAGCACTTAAAGTAATTTGTATTCTGAGAACTGAATACGGGATAATACCAAAGAAATTGAAGAAGTTGGTTACCAAATTTCTTCGAATATAAGGCGCGCCTTTTTGTCAGCTTTTAGATGTCCAAAATTCAGGTGCGCATTAGATTCGATGGCGTCTTGGATTCGATGTGTATATACTGCAATATACACATTTATTCATTGCAAGTAGGTTACAACGTAGAATCTACTGTAGTCATTAATTCCGGTAGTTACAAATAATTTGCTTAAAATCGGTTGTATTTCAACAATGACAGACTGCTCAAAGATGGTCATTGTTGGACTGGATGGACTGAACATTTTGTTTTACTGATAAGAAAATGCTTATCGCAATTATTCCCATTTAAATTTTCTCTGTTAGGACAACAATCTGTTTCGTAATCGGGAAAATGCAGGTGATAAAGTGCAAGACCACGCCTTGACACATGCTGGGAAGATCAAAAGGGCATCTTCTTCCCAGATAGCCCAATGGACTTCCAATGCCTGGAAAGAGATCTCTCTTAATATGGTAATAAAATCTTTCAAGAAGTGTTGCCTGACCAATGCTCTCGATGGATCGGAGGACAATCTGTTGTGTGAGGATTCAAGTGAACCTGATTCTGACCTTTGCCCTGTAATGGATTCTCCTGCTGATAGGGAAAGTGACGTTGAAAGTGAAAGTGAAGGGTCAGATTGAAAAATATACAGAACTTAACCAATGTTGCACGGCGTAGTACCACATATACTGTGGGTAAATAAATGTATCACATACCGATAGTATGTAATAAAATAGGAATGATGGTTAAAATAGGAATGTATTTGTACATTATTTCTGCGCCTTACATTCAAAGCTTTTTTAAAATGAGTTTAAATGAGGTGAAATTTCAGGTGCGCCTTAGATTCGATGTCGCCTTATATTAGAAGAAATACGGTATTGTCATGGACACTGCAGCCCAGTCTATTTCTACACCAGGGGAAAAGTGGCCCTTCGTGTCAGCGAAGTTGTTAGAATCAAAAGAATATGATTGTTTCTCAGTTAAGGAGGCTTTCCTTTGGGAAACATATAGAATATTTTTTGTTTATATATTTCTTCAATCCCTGTTCTCTCTCCCCCTTTTTTCTCTTTTCCGTCTTTGTTTCCTTTCTTTACTCACGTATTTTTTCTCCTCGGTCTCAGACTGAAAGAGCCAAACATCGATTCAGCAAGGGGCCCCAAGAACCAATCGGAGAATTGTTTATATGTAACTTAATTAAAGGGAGTACCGTTGTTATGGATTCTAGCTTCAACTATTATATTTTTAAAGGAAACTCTCTTATTGGAAGGCTCAGCAAGTACCCTTCTTCACAGGGACCAACTCGAAGATTGAGACTTCCAAATACCCTCCTGCACGGTTGTCAACTGAACTGAGTTATTGAGAGGCCCAAATATATTGCTGCACCGGGACACCGAAGAGATTGGTTAGGCCACTAATAGCGACTTTACAGCCTAGTCCAATGGTGACTTTAAAACCACAGACCATTTATCATTGGAAACAAGTTAAGAGTAGCATAATTAATCTTATACTGCGTCAGTTATTGTATTACTTGAATCATGTTTATAAGTGCATGTCCTCTTACATTAAAAAAAATGAATAACAAGGACGAACTGATGTATGGAGTAAAGTGTTTTTTACTTAAATTTCATCAGTTTTATTTTATCTTACTACAGCAGGAAGGTATTTTTTGTCATTTCTATGGCAAAAAATGAAAGAAAACTTCCATTCACTCAGCATGTAATTTTTGTTAGTTTGCATGAGAAGTGTTTGTTTAAGATCTACTATATACGGAATTTTTTGTTTCAAAATACATTTATTTTCTGTAAATTGGCTGTCGCAAAATATGCGACTCTGCCTTGGTCACCAAAAATACTAAAAGACATAGATATGATTGAAAGGATCCAATCAAAATTCTTGAATTTACTTCCTTATAGAAAAACTGGCATGTATCCAAAATATGAGTCATATTCAGAAATAGTACAAAACTTTAATACACACATTTTGAAACAACGGAGAGAACATACGGATCTTTTATTTTTACACAAATTACTACATGGTAAAATTGACTGTCTGAATCTTACTTCGAAGGTTCAAATGCATGTCTCATCAGATAAAACCTGCGTAGGAAATAGCAGTACATTTTACTGCAAAAAGGCAAGAACAAATATCCTCGCTAAGTCTCCTATATTGAGGATGAGTGCTTCCTACAATGCAATTGAAAGAATATATGTTATAGATGTTTTTGGAATGTCGGAGACAGTATACAAGAGTAGCCTTAAAAATATGTGATAATGAAAGTATACAAATGTATAACCTTGTTATATAAGTATATACAGGTATGCAACTAAGGGTAAATGTATTTTAAGGAACAACACTGTAACTGGGCGTAGAGCCTGTTGTGTTGAATAAATAAATAAATAAATAAATAAATAAATAAATAAATAAATAAATAAATAAACTGCCTTAGGGGACCACTTCCCAATGGAGACTATAGTGGCTAACATGGACAGGCTTCACAGTTAGGGTTACTAAATTGAACTGAAGGTAAGCCTGCAGATCAGCAGCATTTGTAACTAGGAGAGAAATCTGATTTTAAAGATTCTTCTGGAAGGAACGAAAAAAAAAAACTCCATAGAATCTTTAAGATTCGCCAGAAGACAGCAATACAGACAAACGACAATCAAATGAGTGGTTCAAGAAAATTTGAATCTTTCCTGAAACAGTCAGATTTATGATGGCTATAGAGAATAAAGATTTAAGATGGTCACCAACCAGAAACTACTATAAATAGATATTAAAACAAGAAATACCAGATGAAAAATGCAGACACACATCAGAAACAACTGAATGTAGCACAGGCTCATGTCGCATAATGGCTCCCACGGACTATTTAAAAAGATAGAATAACGTTAAAAAAAATCACCAATTTCTGGCACATAATATGGAACTAATCACAAATACCAATGAAATCATATTTCAAATATGTCAAACTCAATACTTGAAAACTATAAATATAAATACAAACTAAACTGAGATCGAGAAATCAGAATGGATATAATTGTATTTGCAAACATACCCGACATTAATATCATCAATAAAACGAACCAAGAAGTAATCCTCATAGATGTTGCAGTACAACTTACTCATAATATACGTACGACGTTTAATACATACCAATACAGTTGGACCTCGATAATTCGAATTCCTTTATAACTCGATTTTTTTACATTCCCTCGAACTTTCCATAATACTCAATGTTAAAATAACACCTGGAAGTCGAACTTCGATAAATCGAATTTAAGGATTTCATAATCAGGGGTAAAAGTGAATCTGAAAAGGTAGGGGAATGCATGATATCCCGCCGTCCCGCTGCCCATCTTTGACTATTGTAATTTTTAGGGAACTGGAGGACATCGTACATATTATTTGGAGGTGAGGTGACGCCGTCCTCCCGCGTCCCCCCTCATTTTTACCCTCTTCATAATCATATTTAAAAAGTTCGGTAACTCGAAATTTCGAATCTGCGAACCTCTACAAGTCGAAGTTTATCTCTATAATTCGAATTTCTCTTTATGTAACCTCGATAACTCGACGCTATAGCTCTATGCTTTTATGTCATTGTCATTGTTGCTAGTCCTTTCACTGGGTTAGTAATGTATACTGTAATTGTGTTTTATTTATGTCTTGATATGAAAGCCTCCATCCGAAACAATGCATTGTGCAGTATTTTATTTTTAAGTCATCTTATTTAATTTTAGGAACTTTCACAACTTCGAGTTCTAGAGGTTGAATGAATAAAATTTCGAGTTATAAAAGTTATGTAGTTACTTTAATGAGGTACGTGGAACCTCGATATCTCGAATTTTTGTGATGGCCACCTTGATAACTCGAACCTTGATTTCTCGAAAAACTCGGTAACTTGAATTTTTGTCTATTCTATTCAACTTTGAGGTATCTATGTCCCACTGTATTAGCAAATATTAATTGTGCCTCGAAGCTTCTGCCTCAACTACAAATTGCCTGCATGCTAGCGACATCTATTGGTGTCAGTTAGGAGGCTGCACACTTAGCGATAAGTATTAGCCTGACTCTGAAGTATTGGAAATTAGCGTGACCGAGGAGTTTTGAGTTTATGTTAAGGATTAAGTATATCTAAATATTTTTGGCTAGATGTTTAAGCAACCAGTAACTCTAAACCCTTAAATGTCTTGAGGTGATTGACAGACAGTGATTGACAGATTGACAGACATATTAGCGTGATTGACAGACAGACTGAGGCATAAAGACTTGGAAGATGAAATTAAGAAGATATAGAAACGACAGAAAGTTACATGAAGGCCAATCATTGTCTTGGCTACAGCTATTGTCCTTAAGAGCACTGTGACGCAATAAAAACAAGTTAACGCAAAACTCTCGCAACAAACATACAAAAATCGGTAATTCTGGACACCTGTCGCATGATCAGGAGCTCTTTGCAGAAGAACCTTCCCAATAATATCTATATGTACTTGCTAGAGACGGCCGTCAGATTATTAAGTTAAAACCGGTTTACTTCGAGACGTAGTAGCGAATAATAAAGTACACAAACACAAGATAATATTATCATATAGTAATAATACTAAGTCAACTTACTATTGCCTACTAATCATAGAACCGCTTGATAAATGCTTTGAATGATACCACTGATTATAACCACCGTTACTGCTAACACTTGTAACCATATTACTAACCACTAACACTACAGTAACTCAGGGCCGTGCCGTGGGGGGCGAGCGGGGCGACGGCCCCGGGCGCCGAAGTAAGGGGGCGGAGATAAAGGAAAAAGATAGGAAAAATTGCTTGGAATATATGTATGGGGGCGCCGTCGTACACTCTCACCCCGGGCACTGATTTTCCACGGCACGGCCCTGCAGTAACTAAACATTTACTGAACCAAACTAAATGAAAAAGACACAAAATATTAGTTACTGTTGACCTTTACCTTATTATTCATTATTAGCTTCTCGCTGCTGAAGAGGACTTCCTTTTTTTGAACTGTTTTCGGAGAAATCTACAGTTTAAGTTCATTTGAACACAAATTTTGATCATTATACGTTTTATTGACGTTATGTGTCTATCATCTAATCATAAATTACTTTAATTATACTAAATGCTGACTGATATACCCTTCTGATGTCCCACGTAGAGTGGTATACATAAATTCAGTAGGTTTGCGTGTCTGGCAACGCTGTCGATAGCTATTTCGCTTTTCTATGGTCTTTCGACAAAACATCAAAGACCATAAGAAAAAGTAGAATTCGTATCGACAGCGTTGCCACACAAGCTAAGAAAGTATACTAAATTTAGACCTCTCTAAATTCACAGACTTCAAAAGCAGAAAACTCATTTCACAGTTCATTTCCAACGAAACTATATATATATTTTTTTTAAATGTTGATGCTGCGCGATAATACATGCGCCACAATGAAAATAATTTTAACCTAGCCTTTTGTTACAATAAAAAAAGCCAATCCTTGAAAATAATTAACTAAATACAACATATAAGGAATAAACGGCATATTAATTATCATCTTTCACTTGATTTTACTTGAAAAATCCAGGGGGTAAAATTTTGAATCATATTTTCGAAACCAAAAAGTCAACCACCGAACTAATTTGAATACGATCAAACTTTACATAGTAGTAGACCTTGATCTGTCCTATTCGCACGTGAAATATTATGTTTTGCAGGATTTTGGTTCTTGAGTTTTGGATGGTCAAATTTTGAGTCACGGTTTCGAAGATTAAAAAAAAAAAAAAAAAAAAACATACCCTGAATTCATTCGACCTGTATTAAACTTGACATCGTGATGGACGTTTACCTGCTATACATACGTGTTAAATATTATAGTGTGCAGGCTTCAGCTTCCAAAGTTATTCACTATCAAAGTTTCAAATAAATTCACTAGATGTAATAAAAGCGTAGTAAATACTGCTTTTATTTACAACTAGCAGGATACCCGTTCTTTACACGGGAAGAATAGGTTTTATTTTTTTTTTTACATAAAGGGGTGAATTTGGATTTATACGGCATCGGAAGTGTCACCGTTCATCTCAGGTACCCCGAAAACTGTCGATTCGACTGTAATATCGGTCATTTTTCATCATTTTATGTAGGCCTACCTCCCCTCCCCCTCTCCCAAGTTGCGGGGCCGAACTTTGTTTTAAAGTCATGGAGATGTCACTGTTCATCTCAGCGACCCCGAAAATTATGGATTCGGCACTAATATCGGTCATTCTCTATCATTTTTATACCTCCTCCTCCCCAAGTTGCGGGGCTGAATTTGGATTTAAACGGCATCGGAATGTCACTGTTCATCTCAGTGTCACTGTTCATCTCTGTGACCCCGAAAACTATGGATTCGACACTAATATTAGGCATTTTCGATTATTTTTAAATATCTCCCCTCCCCTCCCCTTAGTTGCACACTGAGAAAAAAATGTAGGTGGCATACTTAAAAAGATAGGTTACATGCGTAATTCCTGTAGTTTTTGGACTTAACGTACACTAGACGTATAACTGAAAACGCATGTTTTATAATACTTTCTGTATAAGTGTTCCATCTATGCGTACTTTCCGTATGAAACAATGTAGGCGGTCAGGATCTCACATACAAGTGGACGTATATAACATATAGCTGACGAAGGAAACATAAGTATATGCATGTGATATACGGAAAACTGTTAGATGTCAGACATCCTGCAATGGCATGATGTAACATCTAAGGGCAGTGCCTATGTAGCATACGGATAACTTATGCTCCGTACTTATTTCTATAGTGAGCAAGAGGATACCGTATATTTGTACAATATACCGCTGTCCGGAGAACGGATTTTTCTCTGTGCACCATCAAACTGAAATGAAAAATTCATCCCAGGCCCAAACCTCATCTATATGGCAAATTTGATCGAGATCGGTCTCGTGGTTCAGGAGTTACTAAGTTTTATTTATTTTTATATATCTTCCACTACCCCCTCCCCAAAGTTGCACCGTCAAAGCCAAATAATAAAAGCCATTCCAGGTGCAAACCTAATCTATGTTGAATATTTGATCGAGATCAGTCACGTGATTCAAGGATTATTAACTCACAAACATAGTGATTTTCATTTTTATATATATAGATAGAGAAATATATCAATCGAATTCACTAAAAATATGGGAACAAGTTAAAGAAAAAAATGTTCCGACTATGCAATGAAATATATGAAACAGGAGAGTGGCCAAAAGACTTCCTTGAAGACGATCATGATACGGATGACTAAGAAATCGAACCCAAAGAGATTTGAGGATTATAGAACTATTAGTCTCATATCATATGCAGCTAAAATTTTGCTCCGAATACTGAACAGAAGGTTAAATGAAGAAGTTGAAGAGGAGCAGTTCGGGTTCAGAAGAGTTAAGGGCATAAAGGATGGTGTTGGATTATTAAGGACAATCGGTGAAATATTTATAGAAAAAGGGAAAGATGCGTACGTTGTATTTATTGATCTAGAAAAGGTTTTCGACCGCGTGAATTGGGAATTGTTGGGAATTCTAAAGAAGATAGGGTTGAAATGGAAAGATAGAAGACTCAAAAGAAACTTATACATTAACCAACAAGTATGTGTTAGGATAGGGAAGAACTGACCGAAGAGAGTGCAACTGGAAGGAGAGTTTGACAAGGATGCTGCCTCTCGCCAACAAATTTAATGTCTATCTAGAAGAGATAGTTAAAAAGAGTCTACATGATGATGACGCATTTCGGTAGGAGTTAGAATGATTAGATGCATAAGATTTGTAGACGATATGACACTTGTTGCAGAATCTGAAAAGGATATCAATAAAATGTTAGAAAACCTGAGGATGGTCTTTGAAGAATATGGAATGAAAATAAATGTTAGAAAGACAAAAGCCATGGTGATTGGAACGAAGAGGTATGTGTCAAATATAAAAGTGGAAGGGAAGAAAATAGAGCAAGTGAATAGTTTTCGATATCTAGGTAGTATTCTTAGTAATGACATGAAGTGCGAACGTGAAATAAAAGCAAGGATAGGAATGGCGAAAAAATCCTTTAGGAGGAAGAAAAGTCTGTTTTGTGGGACTTTGAATAAAGAGTTGAGAAAAAGACTCATAAAATGCTTCGTGTGGAGTGTTGTACTGTATATAACGGAAACGTGGACATTACGTAAAAGTGATGAAAAACGACTGGAAGCCTTCGAAATGTGGGCGTGGAGAAGAATGGAAAGAATTAGTTGAATGGAGCGGAAAACGAATGAGAGGTGTTAGAAATGGTGGGGGAGAAATGAACAATTTTAGATATTGTTAAGAAGAGGAAGAGAAACTGGTTGGAACATTGCCTAAGAAGAAATTGTATCATGAGGGACGTCCTAGAAGGTATGGTGGCGGGAAAGAGAGGAAGGGGGCGAAGGAGACTACAATTAATGGATGATATAAAAACAGAAAGATCATACGTGAAGACGAAGAGGTTAGCGGAGGACCGTGTAGTATGGAAGCTTCTCAGCTGCTTCAAGTGACCTGCCAGTAAGGGAAGAATAGCTAAGATGATGAAATAGAGAATAGAGTCAGTCTTGGACAGATAAAGAAAATGATGAATATGGATTATTTACGACTGCGTATATTTCACTTGTAGGTAATTTAATTTTTAAACACGTATATTTAGTTAGTTGGTCCACAGATCCGCAGAATGTATTTAAAATCCAGACACTCTGGCCAATCTTATTAATTGTACCATATCATACACACTCATGGGCCAACATTAGCTATATCTTTTCGGTGAGTATTTGTTGTTGAAATTATATTGTCAGCTAAGGCTGAGTGAGCACAGAAAACCTTCATTTGATGTCATTAGTACGTATGCATTTTCAATAACAAAAAACCTTTCTCACTTATTAGCTAGGTTCCATATACAGAACTTTAGAAGTAATATCTTTTGTTTTATTTTTAAAAGATCTTGCTCCTATTTTGAAGTTGACTTGATCAGAAAAGCATGTGAAGGGAAGGCTCTCTTACTATGTTCATTCGTATACGAAAAAGCTATATATACATATATATGAGTAGATAAATACAGAGGGAGGAAGCCAAAAGGTTTTTGGCTTCAGCTATTATTAAGCTGTCTTCTGTCCTATGCATTTTCATCGATCAAAAAGGCGGGAAAAACCTGTTATTACCAGTTCGCTGCAAGATATAAGCTGTCTTGTGTGGAACATGGCACTCTTGGTGGGGTTATATTTGCCAATACGTGAGAGAGAGATTAACCTAAGTTTTTCTTTTCTATTTTTTTAAATCTTAACTACTTCTTTCTTTTTAAAATAAGTGGACTGTAAAAATGAACAATTTTCGTTGGTAGCATTCTTGCTTTACGTTCGTTATCATCAAGTAAATGCATATATGTACGTACGTACATATGAAAGTTTTCTTCGGATTCTAATTAGCTTCTCATTTCCTTAATTACTGTTTTGCATTGAGGTTCCATTTTGTTAAAGCCATACAAAAAAGACGAATGAGAAAACTAGCGGAATCAACGTCCTCTGGGAAGAAATAGAAATGTGTAATTCTTTAATTTACAAAAGAATCATTTAGTCTTCCCGCCTCCTTACTTTTGTGTTAATAACTCGCCTGTTACATGGTGATATGGTGGTCCCACTATTTATAAAGAAAGGATCTAGGAAATTTTTTGCCTTCTCATCTTTCTCGCCCCCAGATGTCTCTGCTTTAAATTAGCATCTCTCGAACGACAAGATTTCTTTCTTTTCATGTTGTATCTTGTAATAGCTATGCCAGCAGGGAGTTACCCAACTAAACAAAGTGTTTAACAAAAGATGTGTCTTGATTCTTTCCGTTGCTATTAGTAATCTGTTAATGACGATGGCGTGGCGAGATTATGTGATTCAAATTATAAGTATTTGTTGCTCATAGCGTTGAATAAAGAAAGATACCGCTATCAAACTACTTACGTTGTTACAATAGAAACTAATATCTAATTATTTAATGTATGTAAGCAATAAGGGAATATATGCAATAGAACAGATAGTACTAAAGAAATTTAAATCGCGCAGAAAAGTCAGATGTTATCAAATAATGTTATGTATTTCAAAAAAAGATGTAAAACAGTGTTGCATTTATTCACTGGGCAAAGAATTTTGGTTATCTGTATATTATTATTATTATTATTATTATTATTATTATTATTATTATTATTATTATTATTATTATTATTATTATTATTATTATTATTATTATTATTATTATTAAGTGCCAAGTCACTGCATAAGAAATTATAGTTTTAGCTCTCTTGTACGGAAATATGAAATTTTAAAAATTTGACGGTCTTGAAGTAGATAATTTTAAATCAGTTATATTAAGAGAAAATGGGGGAATAACGAACCACTTACGAGAAATTGCAAAGTATCAAAAACTATGGACTGATACAAAAAGAAAAGTTGCATTAGAAAGAGCTTATCTTCTAGTATGTCTTTGTGTATTACTCTGTCCGCTGTCACGATCAGTTATTCCCATAAAAGTGAAAAAAACAACAGTATGTGTTTGAGCACAGTTGCCCTACCGGTATGAAAATGGCGCTTAACCATCTTCGTAACAGTAAACTAATATTAATTTTTGTAACATACAGACAGAGCCGTAGCTAGAGATTTCGGCGCCCGGGGCGAAGTAGAATTCGGCGCCCCTACACTCATACACTCATCTTACTAATCTTACCCATCATTATATATATATATATATATATATATATATATATATATATATATATATATATATATATATATATATATATATATATATATATATATATATATAACTAACTCTATGGCCTATGGAACCCGGAGGTTCAGTGCCGCGTTCACAAAAGCTCTCCACTGACTTCTATCCTTAGCTAATTGGATCCAGTTTCTACTTTGTATTCCTACCTCTGCGAGATCCATCTTAATATTATCCTCCCATCTGCGCCTAGGTCTTCCTAATGGTCGTTTTCCTATGGGTCTACCAGTCAAGACTTTGAAAGCGTTTCTACTTTCTTCCATTCTAGCTACATGACCTGCCCACCTAAGCCTCCTAGACTTGACGACCCTAACAATGTTGGGTAAACCGTATAAACTATGTAGTTCCTCGTTATGAAGCTTCCGCCATTCCCCATTCTCGTTCCTCTTGGGTCCGAATATTCTTCTCAGGATCCTGTTCTCAAATACTTTCAGTCTATGTTCTTCCCTCAGAGTAAGCGACCATGTTTCGCAACCATACAGAACAACAGGCATGATTATCGTTTTATATATTTTAAGCTTCAAATTCCTCGACAGAATTCGCGACGACAAGAGATTTTGAACCGAATAGTAACACGAATTCCCTGCTTTTAGTCGACATTTAATTTCTTCGTGAATATGATTTTCGTCTGTTAATATTGATCCTAAATATTTGAAAGTATCCACTTTATCAAAAGTATTATTTAATATTTTAACGCCTCCACAATTTGCCGTATTACGGTCCCGACGCACTTCCATGTATTTAGTTTTCTCTGCATTTACTTCTAAACCCATGTCCCTGCAAGCGCTTAATAAGATCTCTGCATTTATTTCTACTGTTCTCCTATCATCCCCTATTAAATTTACATCATCAGCATATGCCATAACCTGGTGAATGCCGTTCAACTCTAGGCCCTGGTTGCTATCTTTGATTTTACTTACGGCGTATTCCAGCACAAAGTTAAATAATAATGGCGACAACGCATCTCCTTGTTTCAGGCCATTTTCGACGTGGAAGCTCGTGGACAAAAATTTTCCTACCCGGACTTTACTTTGGGATTCACTTAAACATATCTTAATTAATTTAATTAGCTTTCTCGGTATTCCAAGCTCTGTAAGAACGTTGTATAATGTTTCTCTCCTAACCGAGTCGTAAGCCTTTCTAAAATCAATAAATAGTTGATGTACCGGGGTATTGTATTCCCACTTCTTTTCGAGTATTTGGCGAACGGTAAATATTTGGTCGATAGTTGATCGATTTCGTCTAAATCCGCACTGATAATCTCCAATAATTTCATCTGCGTATGGGGTCAATCTTGCTAACAGAATATTTGAAAGGATTTTATAGGATGTTGACAGAAGAGAAATGCCTCGATAATTATTACAGTCAGTTTTGTCGCCTTTCTTGTGAATTGGAACAATGATTGACTCTTTCCACTCTTGTGACAATTCTTCCTTGTTCCAGATAAGGAGAATGAGTTTGTGTATCTTGTTCCACAATTTTTCGCCTCCAGCTAAAATTAACTCAGCCGGAATTTCATCTACACCCGGAGATTTGTGTTTCTTTAATTTCTTTATAGCTGCTTCCACTTCTATTCGATTGGGTTCTGGAATATACGGTTCTGCGGTGTGTATCTCCTTTTCTCCACGCACATTAGTTTTTGGCTGCGTGTTCAGCAAATCGTCAAAGAAATCTTTCCATCTATTTAAGAGGCTATCCGTATCAGTGAGAACTGTTCCGTCAGATTTCTTTAATATATAAGCACGAGGTTGATAGCCTTTCTTAAATTCGCTGATCCCCTTATACATGTCCCGAATATTTTTATTTTTACTATTATCTTCAAGTTCCTTAATTTTAGCTTTCAAAAAATCGCGTTTCTTTGTTCTAAAAGTTTTGGAAGTTTCCCGCCTGATATCTGCGAAATTTTGTGTAGTTATTTCATTCGGATTTTGTAGCCACCGTAGTTTTGCCTGTTTTCTCTTCTCTGCTATTTTAATGCATTCTTGGTCGAACCATGGTTTGTTCCTACGTATTTCCGCGTGTCCCAATTTTTCTATTGCTGAACTTTTAATGCTATCTCTAATTGCAATCCGAGTATCCTCAACACTAGTGCACTCCGAGTCTTCTAAAACCGAAAATCTATTCGAAACTTCAATCTGGTATTCCTCCCTTACCTGGCTCTCTTCTAATTTCTTTAAATTAAATCTCTCCGTTTTCGGACATTGAGTATTACCTTTATTCAACGATAATCTCTCCCGTATTCTCGCTGCTACCAGGTAGTGATCAGTGTCACAATCAGCCCCTCTAAACGACCGGACGTCAATTATGCTAGATTGTCTTCTTCTATCTACTAAAACGTGATCAATTTGATTATGTGTTTTTCCGTCTGGTGATGTCCAAGTGTATTTATGAACGTCGCGATGTGGGAATTTTGTACTCTTCACGATTAGGTTTTTGGATGTTGCAAAGTTCACGAGTCTAACACCGTTGTCATTACTTTCCTTATGCAAACTTTCGTTCCCTATAATCGGTTTGAAAATATCCTCTCGTCCTACCTTCGCATTGAAATCCCCTAATAGAATCTTCATATGGTATCGCGGGAGTTGGTCAAATATCCGTTCCACTTCTTCGTAAAAACTATCTTTTATATCGTCACCCTTATCTTCAGTTGGAGCATGTACATTTAAAACAATAACATCACACCACCGTCCCTTAAGAGTAATAAAAGAAAGTCTATCAGTAACAAATTCAACCCGTTTAATTGCTGGTAATATTCGTTTGTGAACGAAAAACCCTGTTCCTAACTGGTGGTTTTTATTTCCTTCCCCGTAAAAGAACGTAAAATTTCCGGAATTCTCAGATCCATTTCCTTCCCACCTAACTTCCTGAACTCCTACTAAGTCCATCCTGTATTTCTCTAACTCACTCGTTACAGATTTTAACGCGCCTGCCCTATAAAGACTTCTAATATTCCATGTTCCAAATCTCATGTCCATTTTCTTTTGCTGATGTCGTGCCAAGTTATCAGTCCTTGTCCGAGGCTTTTGTGAATGTTTCTGAACAAGTACCTTTTTTTACAGGATGAGGGTGTTAGCCTTACCCAAACCCCCAAGCTGGAGGACCACTCCTAGTCGTCTGTCCGCGACTGCTTATTCAGTATATTCGCAGCTAACCTCTATATCTAGAGGCCTTCTCCTCGATCCGCAACCTGAGGACGCGCCATGCCGTGGTGACAGGAACCCACGTTAATATATATATATATATACAAGGGCGGATCCAAGGGGGGCTACGGGGCTATAGCCCCCCCCCCTTGGAGCTCAGCTTTACACTGGATAAAATGGGCTTCAATTCTGCTTTACACTGGATAAAACGGCAAACTATGGTTTAGCCCCTCCCTTGATCATATCCTGGATCCGCCACTGTATAGGCCTATATATATATATATATATATATATATATATATATATATATATATATATATATAAGAAAAGCAGCTTTTGTTGTTATGCTACGCTGAATTTTTATAAATCTTCTTGGAAAGACCATTGCAACAACTAAAAACGATCATTATGTATTCTTTTTCAAATAAGAGCTGTTTTTAAGTCTTATTTTGGACTTTTTGTTGAGATTGACAAAACTACGTTTGGTTCTATACAAATTCACTAGGAGAACAGTTCAGGAAAATTACTACTATGTACAACGTTTAATACTATCGATAAGAAATTATATTTCAATACATTAAAAACTGTGTGCTTCTAAATTGTTCGAAATGGGTGACTGTATTAATTTCCAATAATAATTGTAAACATTTTAATTTTATTCTGTATGTGACCACATCAATAGCATTTTAATTTCGATCTTTTTACGGTAAAAAATATTTTGTGAAATGTAATGAAAATTCAGAAGGAGCCTTCTTTGTGAATTTCTAAATATTGATCGATGGAGGTGAAGAATATGTTCAATGTTTGTACTTAAAATCCAAAATATACTTTGGCTACTACATATGTCGAAAATTATAGTAATTACTTAATCTCTTAATGAATGAATGTTCCGAATTTAAGCTACTTATTATTAATTAACATATTAAAATACACTAACACGTACTTATATTAAGAATGTGCCTACTTATGTTTTGTATGTATGTAGATAGATAAAAACATCACACAACTAGACACGTATGCACAAAATAATATGCTGACAATACAAAAAGTTAATGAAAAAATGACCCCAATAAATTCATATGTTAATGAAATTTCATATGTATGGAAGAATTTCATATGTTAATGAAATTTAAAAATAAATCATTGGTAGTGATTTTGAACTTCTTTGGGCTAAGTTCTGATCCCTTAAGTCCCTATTCTACAACTGCTTGAAGTTCGAAAATGTTATTGTTCCCCTCGTTTACCTTTATTTTTAATATTATCGCACAAACAGCAGCTTGAATGTGTCTCTTCAGTCTTCTCACTTTCATACCTTCATTCTCACCATCGCACAGTGGGGCCGAACCAGGCAATTCTTAGCAAAAACTCGAAGAATGAAGTAAAAGACTAACTTGATATAATTTGTTATAATGAAGCCTTAATAGTGTACACGTAAGATAGTGTGCAGGAAAATAAGTGATAGCAACTTACAATGAACTCATGGGACGTGTAAATTTGGTTATCCGCTGAAGCCGGAGAGAAGATAGGAAATTGATTTTGAATGCGACTATTTCTACATTGCGTGTAGATATTCAGTGACTGGTAAACATGGTGACACGACCGACATGTATGTATCGTTTTGTATATTTAGAATATTGATGTGATGTGTAGTCAATAATCATATTAGCAATGATGCTAATATCATTATCATATCCTTATGATAATCCCCTACTTAATATCATATTTGGAAAACGCTGTGGTACTGAAAGCATATAAAGTATGGTCAAACGATAGAATGGCATTTTACTAGAAAATATGGCATAATATGTCTGTGATTTTTTAATATGTCGTAACAGAAACATTGTTCTTACTGTATGCAAAGAGAAAACCTGCACATATTTGCACGTTTGGAAAATATAGTACATGAAAATGTTTGAGGAAAACCGCATTCTGGATGCAATGCTGCTTTTGAATTGAGCTGGGATGAATGTGAGAACATGTGTTAGGTTATTAGACATGCACGCAGTGACAAAGTTGAATATAGGTCGATTCTGGGAATTTTGCCCCCAGACCCCATCGTGTTTCCAACATCTAGTCATACTTCTCTGTCATTCACCAACAGAACTAAACTCTAGTCAAACATATTTGATTAATGGTGGCGACATTTTGAAACGCCAATGCTAAACAATCTATGAACCATATTAAAATGGTGTTGATCAATTCAGTATTGTGTTTTTGTGATGCATGCACAGAAGTGACATTGGAATCAACTGTAATGAGCCTCCGCTCGCTCCAGCTCAGAGTGTTCCAATCAAGCTATGAAATGAGCTCACGTAATGCACGATGCAATATATGAAACAACCTGAACAGGTTACTGATGCTTGTAAATCATAATATGTTTAATGTATCTGATGATATATTCATATCGAGAACTTGTGATGAGATAATTTTTATGTATTGAAGGTCCTTGCATCTTCATTGTCATAACGAATCCTCCACAACTTTGAAATAATTTTGAGAAGCAAGAACTTTTCTTCAATTTTATTACTCTTCAGTTGTGAAATGAATAAGTACACTCTTTCCTTTCATACATAAGAATATAAGCCAATCGTAAATTGCCAAATCAAAGCATATTGCCCACGCGTTTCTTTATGCCAATCATATAATGTGTTATATAATTTAGGCGCGAATATAAGGGATATTTCCTTTTATGATTAAAACTCTATGTTTTTGATTAAATAATGTCGAAATAACATTATTGTAGCCACTGCATACGCCGAACTAATTGATTTCAATTTTCCGCTTCATATTGCGAATTCTTATTTTTGCTAAGAATTCAGTGCTTTGGCCCCACTGTGCGTCGTGATTAATCCGATTGGGTAGAAAAACGTTTTGAAGTCAGCAAATTCATCACTGTCAAAACGCCGAACACGACTTTGCTTGTTTCTGATTTTGAAAATGCTCATGCGTACACTATAAGTCATTACTCGGCACATTGTATACCACATGTCATTAAGAAATCATGTATAATAAATCTTCAAGTAATAAGTAAAAACTTGTTGTGACTTATTTAAACTCTTGCGTTGCGAGCGAAGCGAGCAAGAAAATTTTTAAGAAATCTATGTATTTCATTGATAACCTACAGCAATATTTATCTAATAGGGCGCCAATACTTTCTGGGGGCGACTCGTCTTTTACTCATGTTCAACGCCACTTTTTCTTTTTCCTTGCTCGTGCGGCGCCCCCTTGCTGTCAGCGCCCGGGGCGGGCGCCCCGCTGGCCCCCCCTTAGCTACGGCTCTGCATACAGAAACCACATTTTTTGTACTCATATTTACGTATTAACGATTATGTATATACAAGATAAAAAATTAACGGAAAATTTGGTCACAAATGCAAATATTTGAAGCTTGCTATGAGAAGTGTCTTTGTACTCTTCATGTTTCCATTCCAAACAATTCCTACATCTTATCCGATGTCCTTATCGTGTTCAATCGATTCCTGTTTTACAGTCAGCTTCAAAAGTTTTACTTGACTCATAAATCTTTGGCATTTCGCATATAATACCTTAATAAAATAGCAGAAAAATACCGTTAAGGCTGAGTGTCATTATGCGATAGTAGCCACATTATGTACTTTTATTTTATTTTCTTTTTATTTTCTTTTTCTTTCATGAACAGCATTAAAATTTGCCTTGTAACAATTACGAAACAACGATCAGAAACTACCATTGTATCTCTTAGAATTGCAAAACTCCAGTTAATCGGGAAGGTGAGAATATTAGGAGATGAATTCGGCTTGCTGTGGTGTTTCTTCTTGTGGCCATGGAGAGATTGGGTGACGCAGTCCTCTATTTGCGGGATAATGCTCCGCAAATGTCAAGTAAATAGGCTTTCTATGATTATTTACTATACTGCAATTGATATTACTTTTCCTTTCTGACAGCTCGCTGTGCACAAGTGGTGCTCAATGCTCTGTTGCCAGCTTTTGCATTAGGTACTGAAACACGAAATTTTTCACTGCAAGTAAATCTCAGTTTTATAAAATTAAATGACACAAAAAAGAACTAGAAAGAATGCTCTCAATAACCAGCAGGTCCACTACTCAAGTTGACATTTGACTAAAAGAATGTGCATTTGTTTATCTTCAAATTGGCAACGTACGGAAAAGGCGGAATGTTTACTATTGCAGAGCGAAACAAATGAGCCACTATAATTGGCTGAACGTGTTGTTGCCATAGAAACAGTTTTCTTGCCTGATTGTTATGATCACGTGCAGGAAGAAAAAAAACAGAGGAAAACGAATGTCACAAATTACAAGTCGTATCAAATAGTCTTGAGAAACATAATTGAACGAGATATGTTCTCGCCGTAAGTATCATATTTTATTTAAACCCATTGAAGATTTTTTTTCTATTCAACTTTTTATTTTTTATTTATATTTTGCACCAATTGTTAAAAACTACCGTTGCGTATACCAGTAATAAAATACGATATTGTTATTAGTGAGTAATTTTCTTGTAGGATAAAATTCAACCAATTTCATATTTTATACTCTCATTAGCTCATCTCGATTATGTTGTCTACCTCGAGAATTACTATAGTATGTACTAACTGTATTTATCTTTCCAGCCAGTTGTGGAGTCATTACGATCCACTGATGAAAGGAACGAACTAGTTTTTAGCAGTACGGTACTGTTTTTCAAAGAGTTGTCCTGCGTGTTGCGAAGACGCCTAGAAAATCGAGAAATGTCCTTTTTTTCAAAAAGCGTCCTGCGAAATGCCCTGAGTATTTGCAATATGTTAACGATTCATTCTTTATTCACATTATTTGCAATATGTTAATGATTCATTCTTTATTCACAACGTTTTGAATCACAAGCACTCTTTTTCTGAATGATGAACCAGTGTGTTTTATAACACATCTCAAAAGATTAGGAAAGGAAAACAATTGAACAAATTTTGCAATACATTGTTTTTGTGAAACTGAGAAGGGCTTGTTGAGATATTGGTAACATAGGAAAGATTTCTACTTCAAGTTACGACAGTGATGATAACCATGTTAAGTAGAAGTTAAATTTTCCCTCATTCCTTAAAATAATCCCTCGCTCCGAAAATCGATAAAAAAAAAAAAAAAAATCTTCAGCCCTACACGAAGTCCCATTGTACGTTCATACCACTTTGTCATTCATCAAATTGTTTGGAGTTGTGTTGAATTCCTTCAACAAGTTTGTTGGGTGCTTTTTTTAAAAAATAATAATAATAATTTATTAATTTAAGGCTAACGTTAAATGAAATAAGGACATGCGTATTGCCGACGCAATAAACTATCATATAGTATTATATTTGTGTTCGGTTCAATAATACCAGTTCAATACATAGATATATTGACTTGTAGTATTGAACCTCCCTTTCCCCCCGCAAAGCATGGACTCGTTCGAACAAAAATTTCTGGGTTCATGCCTGCACCAAGTGCAGTTGAAGATTGGCTTTTGAAATTTAATAGAAGACTGGCAAAAGAGCGCTCAAACAATCTTCTTGGGACTTCTCAGGTAGATACAGAAGGAAAATAATATAGGGATGGCAGTGCTGGAAGTTGGAAGAAAAGCTAGCAGAAGAAATTAAAACACGAACTCTTAGATCATCAAATAAGATCTTCAGAAGAGAAGTTAGAATGTAACACGATAGGATTGGAACGTTTGTAGATTTAGTATCATTTTGCTTAAGCTTCAGATAGTAACTGTTCAGTCCATAACTCTAAAATGACGATTGTTATTAATCGTTACGGTCTATAACTCTAAAATAATGATTGTTATTATTTATTACAGTCTATAACTCTGAAACAAATGTTGTTATTAATCATTACAGTCTATAACTCTAAAATAATAATTGTTATTGATCATTACAGTCTATAACTCTAAAATAAATGTTATTAATCATTACAGTTTACAACTCTAAAATAAATATTGTTATTAATCATTACAGTCTACAACTCTAAAATAACGATTGTTATTAATCATTACAGCCTATAACTCCAAAATAAATGTTGTTATTAATCATTACAGTCTATAACTCTAAAATAACGATTGTCAATCATTACAGTCTATAACTAAAATAAATGTTTTTATTAATCATTACAGTCTAAAACTCTAAAATAATAATTGTTATTAATCATTACAATACGATCTTATTTTACAGCTGAGTATCTTCGTTTATGCTTTTAAATAGATTATTGTCAACTATTTGCTGTCATACAAGCTTAAAATTTGCATGACTTTCGTTTCTTTCTATAACAATTTCACTTTCATTTTATTGTATGCATTGAAAGAAAATAATGAAACAATAATTTAGAGAAAGTTTGGGTGTGGCATGCTATGATTGACTGCTGTGTAATAAAATAAATAGCAGGTTTTACAATTTTTAATTAAGCTAGAGAATGGGAAAGAAAGTGGGTTTCAAATTTGTAATTTTTAATTAACTGCCTTACGCTGTGATTGGCTGAAAACTGATAAAGGAAAATGAGTTCCAAATTTATAATTTTTAGTGAACTTCTCCACGCTGTGATTGGCTGAAAACGGGTAAAAGGAAACGGGATTCAAATTTGTCACTTTTATAATTAACTGTCTCATACCTCAGTGTTCGTAGTTTGAGGGAAATTTCACTAATCTAGGCAAATTTCATAGGTAAATTTGATTTAAAAAAAAAAGGATAAAATGGATTTTTTTCGATAAAACATGAAATCCAGGGAAATTCTGGTTAATTGACCAATATAAATCCTTAATCTTTTGTTTCTTTTTAGCAATAAACCAATACATTAGCAATAGTGTGTGGCAATGTGCGTCTGTTTAAAGTAACATAATTTGTACCCATTGTGGGCTGGATATATTTGTGTGTAGTGTGTATTTTTTTGTAAAAAAAAAAGTAAAGGAAATAAAAGCAAAAAGAAAAAAAAATGAACAAAAGAAATGTGGTTGGCACTTCCTTTAATAACACAACTTCTTTCATAGGTATTAAACACTTAATAAACGAGGGAAAATTTGATAAGAAAAGAGGAAAATTTTGTGTCAGTCGGGATAAATCTTTTTAAGGGACCTAGGAACATGCTCATACTGTGATTAAATGACGAAAGATAGACGGAAATGGATCACATATTTTGTCACTCTGATAACATATTATTTTCATTAATTCCGATAAATCCTTGCCGAAACGAATTCCCCCTCACTACCTAGATGGGGCAGAACGGGAATTCACGATTCACCGAAAATCAGTATCGCGATGGAATTTTGCTTCTAGGTCATTCGGCCAAATGGACATGAACCCGATATACAGCTCTACAATGGACTTCCGGTTGTTTTTAGCTCTAAAAACCCACAAGTTAAGTAAATTATTACTATTATTACTTAAAATTTTAAGAAATATTATTGTTAACTTTTCTAATATTTCGAGAAGTTATTAAAATATTCAGGGATTCAGTAATCGTTCCAAGAAACATTTATGAACCTGAGTTAGGACACCAACAAAGACTCCCGCTAGGAAACCAGATTATTTTCTCTTTTCTTAAAAGAAAAAAGAGAAGAAGAAGAAATGCATTTTGCGTCCTCTTCAGTTGATCTTTTCATTTACGTAAATGACTACCTTGGCATTTTATGACACCAATTTTACGGTAAGAAAATTACACAAATTGCACTAAAGTTTATATTAGCTGGATCCGAGTCTGTTTAAGTTATTGCATCCTGTGTCACCTAATTCTTTCTAATTTCATATTTGCCGTCACACATATGAGAGAGAGCGTGTATGTTCGTCTACGTAGAATAAAATCGTTAAAGGAATATATATATATATATATATATATATATATATATATATATATATATATATATATATATAAATAAACATACGATACGCCCTTTACAATGTAAATTGCTACCTTGCAGTATATACTACAACAATGGTATTTGGATAGATATGCACCTGCTGTCGCGTGGAAAAGTTTGCACGTAAACTATCTTCATTCCATATAGGGAATTGCAAAGCAAATGTTAAAAAAAAAAAAAAAAAAGTATGTACGTTTAAGTAACGCCTATTGTGTCGTTGTTCCAAGTGGCGACATGTAAGAATATGCCATGTCTGTCGTTCTATTGTTCTCTGTCAACCTGATGAGACTCTGGTAGGCAGTGTCGTCTGATGATAATGCCATTGGCTCCCGACTTTCCTATTATGTAGTCCTGTGAGATGCATAAGTTACAAAAAGTCTCTCTGCATACTGAAATTGTAAGGATTGGGTTACCATCACAATAACTTTCCTCTTTGTCGTCTGTCCTTCTTCCGTGTGTCTTTCTTATGTTTACTTGTTGTCAAGAAGATAGACTTCCAACATGTCTTGTATTATTTACTCTCCATGGCGAACAATTGACAGTCAGTCGTACTTCTGTCGTAAAGCCAGTTGTTGCTGCATGATTTTTCTTTATAGTTTTGTTTGTGTCCAACCTTGAGGATGACTTGTTTGCCGCGGATCATAACGTAAAACTACCCAGCCCAGTGTCAACTAACGTTCATTGAATTTCAGTGAGATGAAGCAGGAATCTCTAAGTAACAATTTATATTTTTCAGGAAGAAACTTAATAATTTATATTTCCTTTAATGCTTGTTCCACATCGTAGTTTGGCTAGTTTTCCTATTAAAATAATCAAAGATTATGGGAGTATATCGGATTGTCAACGTTTATCCTAATACCCATATAATTCGTAAAATATCAATTTCTTGTATTTTATTTATAATGTCGTTACAACAACATATCACAACTCGACGTCCACTCATGTTACTATAACAGAATACAAATTTCTCAAAGACTGTTACTATACGAGTGTCAAGTAATAGCAAAAGACTTATCAATATTTATTTACATATGGTGTGAGATTCTCTGTTAGGAGAAGCCATATAACAAAAGATACAATCTGCAATTTAATTGTGTATCTTTTACAAATCGTCGCATGAGAATCAGAGGAGCGTAACACCAAAAATGCTGTTTTCGTTTTCTCCTGTTTGGACATAATTTTGAAAGCCTTACTTGGTGTAAATGGTACGTAACGCCATCTGTTTCCCTTGTTGATCATCTGTTGTAATGTAGCTCAAATACCGTCTTATTAAAAACACATCTTTCTAAGGAAATAATATTTTTGTCCTCTCGCCTGTAAATCTAGGAAAATGGAGTTACGTTCTTCTGGTTCTCATGGCGACAATATGTAGTACATCAGACGAGCACCCAGAATTTTTCTTGGGAGGAGTCTAAATTTGGGGGTCCATACTACAAGGACGTTACGTATATGTAGTATTAAACGGGTGTTATTGTAGACGCGAAAAAAAGATGATAAGTAATTGTTCAGTATTTCCAGCTATATTCCCAGGGGAAGAAATGATAGAACTAGATCGTTTTTATAAGGATTTGATTTGATTTTTAGTTTAGCGTCCCTTTCAGCAGCGAGGCTATATGAGACGTGGACCTACTGATTAACGTGGAATCCGAACCACATGAGCTCCCGCCGGGAATCGAATCGTTTTTATAAGGAAAGCCGGCATAATCGTGGGACGTAAAGATTTCATTTCACGACTCAAAAGTGAAGTACAGTATGTTTGTAACCCTAGAAAAATATAACCATATATTTTTTTTATTATTTCACCTCCAATTTTTTTTTTTTCATTTTAATGAAGTAAAATAGATATCCTTTGGTCTTATATACTGTATATGCCTACAAGACGCATTAGGATTTATTTACAGAAGATGTATTTAGCTTAACTTAGCTTACCGTCAGGAAACATTGAGAAACGCGGATTTAATCTATAAAATGTAATATAACAATCGGTAAGGTGCTACACTCGGCAGCAAGTTTTGTTAAGAAGTTTGTTGAATTATTAACAAAATTAACTTATTTGAATAATCTTCTAGTAATTAAAAATCAACCTTCTAGGAATTGTATATAGAAAAAGTACCTAAGTTTCTATACTGTAACCCATTTCAAGTCCTGTAACTACTAGGGTATATTTTGAGGACAGGGTATGTTCTTGGAATAGGATTTACATTACAACCAGGTTAGAAAAAAAATGTGCTGGAGCTTATTTTCTGGGAAATACGGTAGTAGACTCGGGACAAAGTACTCCAGGTTGAAAAATGTACGCATTTACCAACCGTGTTTGAATTTCGGTATTGTTAATATGAGTATAGAATATATCTATAAAACTGGAATGTTTTCTAGAGTTTTATTTTAGTTTTTAAGGAGTCACGAGACTAGCAATGATTTTTTTTTTTTTACATAATTATACAAAACCAAGTTATAGGGTCTAATTGTCCTATGTTATGTAAGAGTGAATTACGAGCCAATTTCATAATTTTAAGAGAATTTACCTAGTGTAGAGTTTGATGTCCAACAATAATGTTGGACATGGGCTATAGTGAAATAATATTGAACATTAGCTAGCCATGAACTAAAGCGAAATAAACTTACAATGTACACTCGTGTCCAAAATGATTGTCGCATATCTATAACTGCCATCTTGTAAGAATATAATTTGATAATGATTTTGTAGGGTACTTTTAATAGTGATAATATGTGTATTAACCCGGAAATGTATATTTGTGGTAAATTTCATAGGGAAAGAATTATAAATACGAAAATTAGAATGAGTAAAACAAAATATTACTAAATGGACAAGAAATTTTTATTTTCGTTTTATTGTTCTTATTTACTGCTCTTTTGATATGAAATTTGCCACATACATGTTCTTGCCGATTATACATATACTAACATTATAAGAAATACCAGACGAATTCATTATTCAATTATATTCCTACCAAATAGTTATAGACATGCGACAATAATTTTGGACATGAGTGTACATCAGAAACCAGCCATCACACTTACATGGATGTTCTTATTTTGGCGCTTATTTCGTTTTTGAACAAAACCGTACAATTTTCCAACATTTCCTTGTAATTTTTTAGCACCCTGTTTACATTATTATGAATAAAACATTGTCAGCTGACATGGCTAAAGAGTTTAACGCATTTGGATGGCAATCATAATTCCTGACTATCGTGGGTTCGTATCTCGCTCAGGAAATTTTTCTTTCTATTGTCTTGTTCTTCAGCCATTTGTTTCATTGTGATAATTGATTTCTCCTTGTCTCCTTTAACCTAAAGTGGTGGTTTCTAATGTTTTTTGACTGACAACACATTTTCTTGAACATCCACAACATTACGACACATTTCTTTGATTTTTAATTAATAATAATAATAATAATAATAATAATAATAATAATAATAATAATAATAATAATAATAATAATAATAATAATAATAATAATAATAATAGTGAAAGACTAGAAGTTTCTATAAAGTAGGGATGAAAAAAATTCCGGAATCCAGATTCTGGAAATTTTATCTTCCGAAGTCGGAAATTTAACTTTATGGATTTCGGAAAAAATCCGAAATTCAGAAGAAAATCCGGAATTCGGAAAAATTCTGGAATTTAGAAAAGTCCTGATTTCAGAAAAATTCCTGAATTTTCGTAAATCAGAAAATTTTTGAATTGTGGAATTTTCTAAATTCTGGAATTTTCCCAGATCAAAATTTTTCCGAATTCCGGAATTTTCTAAATTCCGGAATTTTTCCGATTTTACTCTCAGGATTCCGAAAATTAAAAAATCCGGTAATGGCCATCCCCACTAATGTAGTGACTATTTAGTATAGTGCATCTGTTGCTGCCACTGAAGGCTTGACCTGTCTAGTGTACCTCAAAATTGATTTGAACTAAATACTAAATGCTTTATGACCTATAAATTCTAAAATATCGCGACACACCCTATGAGACTGTTTGACACACCAGTGTCTCACAACACACCGGTTGAGAATCACTGGCCTGGAAGACAGAAAGATAGGATAGGATGTAAAACAAAACTATATATATATATATATATATATATATATATATATATATATATATATATATATATATATATATATAGTAGTAAACTAATGAGTAAAGTCCAGTTGTTATTTGTTCAGTATTTGGTCGTCTAAGCTGGTTATACCATAATTAATTTGGATACGTATTTCTTGACAGTGATCAACTTCTCGAACACACTAGTCCGAGTGTTTCAATAAATAATGTCTTTTATTTATTAAACTAGCAATGGGCTTTTCAATTGCGAAAAAAGATAAGTAACACTGTCACGTTTACACCACTTGAAGAAATTTATTTTCTTTGTCGTACTATTTTCGCAAATACTATTGAGACCGGAAGTGATAGTAGATTTCTATCACTTCCGGTTTTAGTAGAGAGATTAGAGTGAAAATGTAATATATACCTGGGATGCTTATTTGATGGTTCTCGCTGTTCTCGAGTTTTTACTCTATAATGGATATCCATTAAAACAGGAAGTGGTTTCTTACTATTCTTCCGGTCTATTCTTAAAAAGCAAAATCGATTCTAAATAAACCACTTCGTTCTATCTCTTATCGTTGTCGCTCTATGTTGACCAATATTGAAACCGGAAACTGTAGTGGCTTTCTGTACCACTTACATTGATAGAAGGATTACCTCTGGCGCATGAGATCCCTGGTTCAATATCCGGCCAAGTAAGTTTGTGGTAGAAAACATCGTGTCCGTGGTTTCCTCGGGGGGTATACAACGATAAAGAATCAAAATATGATAAATAACCGCTGTATAGCCTTGGTTCGCAACTCAAATTAAATTAAACAAGAGCAACACTAAAATAAATACACACACTTCCTTTAGTGATTTTCTTCCATTTTATTTATCTTCTGTATATTATGTTGTCATTGAAAAATCTATATTTTATAAACATTCACATTACATCTATTTTCTTTTTCTTCTTCTGCATATATAAATCAGCAAGCTAGTATTAATATATAATGTAGCATCATTGTACAGTACAAGCCTAGTATTAATATACAAGGTACCATAAGGTACCATTGTACCGTTATAGGTACTTCCATTTCCTCCCACTATATCATTCCACCACATCTTCCATTATCATTCACTTGCCTTAATCATCCGTCTCCCTTAGCCTAAAGAGCATAATTGTTGGACGTTAAACTGAAAGATTTCGTTTCGTCTACCACTTATGCTTATGGTAGAGACTTAGTGATGAAGATAAAAGATATTTTTGGAATGCATAATCGAATTACAGGAAACTGCTTCTCACCGATCTCCTTTTATAGTGATTAACGCTTAAACCGGAAAGTTTATTGACAAATTAATTCGAAACGAGAAGCTTATTTTGAGCAAATATACTGTTATTCCGAATTCCAACTCATAGAACAAGAACAAGACATCTACTATAAGTAAACAACAAGTAAGGATCTCACGTGTATATCAGGTGAAAAAATTTGGTTTGTATGGCGTGACATTTCCTTAAATAATATTGAATTCAGAAGTGGGTAGTTAGATTTTTAACACTTCTGGTTTTAATAGAGAGATTCGAATAGAGATGAACGCTCAATAGATTGCAGAACACCTCTTCTCGATGTCTATTACTGGTTTTTTGCTCTACGTAGATCGATGTTGAAACGGGAAGTTGTAATGGATTTCGATCGTTTCCGGTTTCAGTAAAGAGTTGTGGATGAAGATAAAATAAATAATGGGATGCTTAAGAGGCCTCATCCGGCGAAATTAAAATACAGCTAATTTTACAGTAATTATGTGATATCTTCAAATAGATGAAAGATAATTGAAATGTGGAACAAGAGCGCCCTAGACAATATCATTTTACATGAGATACCGTTATCACAAGTCACCTAGTGGCTTCCCGTTTTCAGCCGTTTAGAAATGCGAAAATAAATGCCGATTTTCAAAATGTCTCGAAATTGAAAACAGATAAGTGAGTCGTGATAACGGTGTCCCAGGTAAAATGATATTGTCTAGGGCGCTCTTATTCCACATTTCGATTATCTTTTATCTATTTGAAGATACCACATAAATCTATTTGAAGATACCACATAATTACTCTAAAATTAGCGGTATTTTAATTTCGCCGGCATGAGGTCTCTTAATCGATTGCAGGAAACCGCTTTCCGCTATCTATTACATTTTGGCTCCAAAGTGATCAATGTAAAACCCGGAAGAGGTTGATTTGTACAATTTCAGGTAGGTGGATCACCTACAACAACGAAATAGATTCCTAGCTTAGGACCGTCTACATCCTGATCAAAAATTTATGCTGATTCATCAGCTAGTTCTTGAGATATTTTGTCTCCCGGATGGAAGAACACAGAGGCAAGCAAACTAAAAAAAAAAATCATTATTTTAGCAAATCTTTATTATCAGTACACTCTACTTTTACTTAACATTTGGAAGATTAACGTTTAACAGGACGATTGTGGATCATTCTTTATTGATTTTAGCAAATAGGCCTATTCATTACAATTACATATTACAACGTTTGGAAAGTTGACGTTTAACAAGGTGATTGTGGAAACAATCATTCTTTATTGATTTTAGCAAATATTTATTACCATTACACACTGTATTCACTTATCATTTGAAATATTAACGTTTAGCCTGAAATCAACTTTTAACAGGATGATTGTGGATAAAACTTTATTATATGCAAATCTTTATTACAAGTACACGCTGCATTAGTTAATATTTAACTTTAAATTTACGTTAAGCAGGAGGATTGTAGAAACAATCGTTATTCATTGATTTTAGGGTATACACTTAACGTTTGAAAGATTAACGTTTAACCGCAAATTAACGTTTTACAGGACGATTACAGAAAAGTTCTTTCTTCATTGATTTTAGTAAATTTTTGTCACAAGTAGACATTGAACTTATTTAACGTTTAAAAGTTTGGTCAAATAAACGTTAATTTAACGGGACGATTGCGAGAAATATCGTTTTTCATTGGTTTTACTAAATCTTTACTACAAGAACTCACTACATGTTTGAAAGATTTATGTTTAGCAGAGCGATTAAAGAAAAACTTCAATTTTCATTGATTAAAAAAAAATATTTATTACAAGTATGCATTAGTTAATATTTGAAAGGATATGTTTAACTTCAAATTATCGATCAAGAGGACAATTGCGGAGAAAATTCGATGTTCATTGAATTTAGTAAATCTTTATTCAGGTACACACTGCATTTATTTATATTTGAAAGGTTCATGTTTGGTTTGGGTACAAAATCTCGCGGCCAGAACCTCGCGGTGACAACCTCGCGGATAAAACCTCGCCTGGCCAAAACCTCGCCGCCCCAAACCTCGCGGGACAAAATCTCGCCTGGCCAAAACCTCGCCGCCCAAAACGTAGCGGGCCAAAATCTCGCAGGGCCAAAACCTCGCGGGCCAAAACCTCGCCTTGCCAAAACCTTGTCTTCCAAAACCTCGCGCCCCAAAATATCACCATACCCAAAATCTCGCCTGACCAAATCCTCGTTGTAATGGTCTCGCTAGGGATGCGCTCGAGTCGAGACATGGTCAGAATTCGAGTCGAGATTCGAGTCGAGACACACTTTGTAAAATTCGAGACGAGTCGAGACAAACGTATTTCTCGACTCGAATTTTCGAGTCGAGACACGAGTCGAGTCGAGACGGCTCTTAAAAATCTCGACTCGACTCGAATGTCTCGAAAATCTTTCTATAATTTTTAATATTATTTTGAAGAAAGTATTCACTCAGAAACAGCCTTGAAACCAATTCCAGCTTTTATTCCTTTAGAAAGGTACAGAACGCATAAAATTAATAGTTAATCTTTAAAGATCAAGATTTAATTTTCAGGTCAATTCAGTTAATTAGAACTAATAGTTAATGTCGTTGTATTTGGTTGTACTGCAAATATAATGATAATAATAATAATAATTGATTATCTAGTTTGTATAAAACTATTATCCGTAGTCTAAATCTAGTTTGTATTAAACTATTGCGATAAAGTGAACCTCATAAATTCTCTGAATGAGCAGTTGGTAGTCTATAGTAATTTAGCATAGTTATAATTATTGTGTTTTCGTTCCCATGAACGCAATAGGGTTACGTAACTTCTGGATTATTCACTTGCCCAACTATTCTGAGGCTTTAATATGTTGCAGCATATCACGAGCTACGGATAATATATAATGTAACATTTGTTGTACATCACATATTATGATACGATACTATTTTACATACTATATCTCATCTAATATAAATAAAATAAAGAGTTTGTTTGTGTGTTTGTCTGTCTGTCTGTGCGACCTGGGGACCAGACGAGTGGATCGAGAGTTCTCAAAATTTGGTCACGGGTACCTTAGTCCAGGCCCCAGATCAAGACAAAGCGTTTTTTTTAAATTTCGAACCAGGGGGGTCTCGGGGGGGACGTTTACTGGGACCGACCTGGGGACCAGACAAGTTGACCGAGAGTTACCAAATTTTGGTCCCGGATACCTTGGTCCAGGTCCCAGTCTAAGGCGAAGCGTTTTTGTCAAAATTGGAACCAGGGGGTCTCAGGGGGGCGTTTAGCGAGACATGTAGTAAAAGTAATCCAAATTGATCGACATTAGTGTCAAATCCATAGTTTTCACGGTCGCTGAGATCAATGGTGACACTTCCATCAGCGATGACTTGCAAATTCAGCTACTACTGTATGCGGGCCGGGTTTCAGCGGGTGAGGAATACCGAGACATGTATAAATAGCCCATATTGATTGATACTAGTGTCAAATCCATAGTTTTCGCGGTCACTGAAATGAATGGTGATACTTCCACAGGTGTTGACTTCCAAATACAGCCCCCATGCGAAGCTAGTATTACAATAAATGGACTGCTTGGATGCCAAGAACTAGTACAGATAAGTACCATCCACTTCTATGAATAGGTATTTTTTAAAAGGATTTTTGTAAACACTAAGTTATAAAACAATGAACTACATACAGTAGTTATGGTTTTGGTTCCCAACATAAAAGAAATATGGATTGTTCATGAGATATTGAACTTCAACTTTCACTCCTGGAAAATTTCAATTTTGGAGTTAGGCCACTTGGCATCAAAGCAGTTCACTGTAAGATAAATACATTCCGCACATTAGTAGCATAGTTGTTCAGGAGCCTTCGATTTCCATCCTCTCAAATGAAAGCTGAATGATTGCTTGATACATGCTGACTATATAGGAGAAATAGTGTATTAAGTTTTCGAGCTTTGGTGCGTATCCGTATTTACACTCTGATATAACTTTAAGTTCACACTCAAATCGAGCTAATTGTTTAATGCATTTCGAAAGCTTTTGTTTTTATGCAGCTTATTAAGGAAAATCTATTTCATAATCGTAACATTTATGTACTAAGAAACTATGAACGTAAAGTGGACTCGACCTAGCCCCGTGGCCACTATGACTCAGTGGCACAGCTCTCACCCTTGGTGTGTGAGGACTCTGATTCTGTGTGTGTGTTTGAACTCCGCGGCTAGTGTATGCGTACAGAGTCGGAAGCGGTATGTATTGTTTATACTACTTACAACGTTACCCCCCCACATAAAATATAAATTCACCCTTTCTCCCTTCTCTTTTTCGAATACAATGAACCGACTCTTTTGCTGAAGAACGATGCTAAAAGAAAATTGAAACATCTGTGTCTAAACTTTCTTTGAAGCGCAGTCTTTTGTATTTGTAAAGTTTTGCGAGTGTTTTCGAGATAGCCAAATTTTTACCATGGACTCCTGCTGCGAACTGACCGTGAGTAAACACCCGATCTCGCTGTGCTCAATTTCTCTCGCACACGTGAAATGGGTTTGTTGTTTCCAAAACAAATAGAAAGTTACCTTGTGCTTTTGCATTTCTGCACGCACACAGGTACCATTGTTGTTTTAATGATCAGAAGAAATATCAAAACCATCCGATATATATGATACAAAACAGCTAACAGAGGGAGGCAAAGATAAAAGTAGGCCTATACCAAGTTTTCCGCGTGGTACCATTATGGAGAATAAATATTTGATAAAGTCACGTAGATGCGCTTAAACCTATTCCATCTGTCCTTATAATTTTTCTGGTCTCATCAATTTCTCAGGAGAATACGTACAACATATGTCCAAATTCCATATATACTCTTTCTAAACTAATGAGTAAACTCATTAAGAACACCAACTGATATCAATAAACAGGAAAGAAAACAATAGTTTATACTTCTATCATTTGGTACACATCTCTATGAAGCACAGCTTGTTTCTTTTTGAAATAGCTCCTTCGTGTCACAGCTGTGGTTAGTTTTGTTTTGTGTTAGGATGAAAGAGAGAAATGCAACATTTGCTTCGAGGTGAAGTTGTATATATTATTAAGATGAGCGGTGATAAGCGAGGTTTAACAAAGAGTGCCTTTCGGATGCACAATTTAACGGGTAGTTGCAGTCCGTGTTGAGAATCGAACCAAAGCTATGTAAGACATGTTAATATTGAGCTCTTTTGTGGTAAAAGTGAACTTCAGAAACACACAAAAGACTTGAAACATCAAGTTAATGTAAAGCAATTGAAAAATAGCCTACCTATCGCTGCATCTTTTCTGTGGCTAGAAACATGCAGTGTGTAGCAACAAGAATCGTGTTAAGGACTATTTTTTCGAACATAACATTCCCTTCCACACCATAAAAGACAATATAATGTTTGTTAAAAGAAAGTGCACATAATATTTTTAAATTTTGTTTGTGATCCTATCATGCATAATTATAAATAATGCCTTTCATACTACGAGAATGAGTTCAACTATACGTCATGGCCCCTCTAAAGCGGGGCCGCGGTGGCTCAGTGGTAGATCGTTCACCTCTGGTGCTTGGGGACCCTGGTTCGATCCCAGCTCGTACCAAGTGAACTTTGTGGTGGACAAACACCGTGTGCGTGTGTTTCCTCGGAGTTCTTCCGCTCCACTTTCTTCATTCCACGATTTCACTAATTTCTCATCATCACCCCTCTCCTTTAGCCTAACAGGCATAACCGTGGGACGTAAAACTCAAAGATTTCACTTCATTTTTTCCCTCGAAAGCGATATCTTTCAAAATTATTTATTCTTAGATATTGTAAATTTACGGTATCTATTTTAGTGGACGGGGAAATTTTGCATCTAATCGGATAATTTCATGGCTTCTAACAGGAATTCGCAGTTACGAAATTTGCATCACTGTCTTTTGAAAGGATGCCTAGAAAAAATACTACTAGAAAATAACTGAAAACACAAAATGGATTTGATAGCCAAATTCACGTCATCTTGGTGCGTCATCATTTTTCTTTAAATATTTGTATTTAGTATTAGATTAGAGTTTAGTGTCCCTTTCAGCATCAAGGCTATATGAGACGTGAACTTACAAATTAACGTGGGTTCAGAACCACAGGAGTTCCCATCGGAAATCGAACCTAGGTCTCCCGCACCAAAGACGCGTACGCTAATCATATGGACAAGGGTGTTCGATATTTAGTAATGTGTACATAAAGTTGTGAAATTGCGCTTGTATAATGGAATGCAATTCCTTCTACTGACATAAACCTTCACAATACTTAGCTGGACAAAGTATCTTTAAAAAGAAAATGTCACTCTTTATGTTTCAGTTCCTGGTTCGACTGAAGGATGGAACAAATTGCAATGGGCGTTTTTGGACCCTACTTTGTGTAGTTGATTCATCATAAACTTGGTATTTGATACGGATATGAACTATTACACTTATTTGGTGTTTATTTCTAAATAATAAGTCCTAATACAATTTCATAAAGTTGTAATTCTTCTTTAGTTTGTATCACTTTACACAATGATAAATCCAAAAGGTGTGTTGTATCGGTGCAGTACCAGTTTTTCACGTTCTTCAAAATGTTCCAAAACCCAAAGAATAATCTTTAATTTCTGATATTTTAGTCGTCACAAATTACAATTTTATAATGTAGTCAATGTTTATAATTACTGGGCAGTTGGGCGTTTAAACTAATGACATCATAATAAAGTCAAAACCCTAATTTTGAGTTGAATTGATTCTGATTTTAACGTCCCGTTCAGCAGCGAGGCTATGTGAGACGTGGACCTACTGATTAACGTGGAATCCGAACCTCATGAACTCCCACCGGGAATCAAGCCCAGGTTTCCCACGCCAAAGGCAAGTATGCTAACCGTTAGCCACGAAGGAGCTCCACCATAATTTTAGTGGGCGATAAGAAATATCTCGCCAGTGCTTTTACAATAAATAAAATTTTATAAGTATTAAAGAATAGTGGTAAGAGATTTTATAATAGCTCTTTTATTTATAAGATATGAGTATTTTGAAAAAAAAAACAACTAAAGAATAGGTTGGCGGAACCACAAAAGACTCGTAAAATAAACTTTCTTATAAATACATACGCACCTTACTCACCTTTTATAATTGCTATGCTTACGTTCTCCATAAAAACAGAAATTCTCTTTTAGTGATACTTTACACAAGATCATGAAGTGGGTTCAAATTTAATTAAAGGCAAAATACAATACAATAATCCACAAATATTGCCTCAAGTGAGTTTAAAGATTTCTAAACACTAGTGCGAAACCGGGCTCTGCCGTTGCGATCGATTTACAGGTCTTGAGACGAAAGTAAGAAGGGTCTTACGCACACAGTAAGTAAAAACAATTAATATGCCGGTAACTTTCCCCCAAATGGGTGTATCTTAAAACTAACCTCACCATTATTTTTTTAATTAAATTCTAGCCCGAAATTATGTATCATATTACCCTATTCCCATTTTGAAAACTTGACTCGACTCGAATGCATCCCTAGATCTCGCGACACAGAATCTCGCCTGGTCTAAATTAAGCGAGACGTAGTGTCGCCTGGGAAGAAATGTCGGCAGGATAAAACCTCTTCACGACGATTTCTTCAATGTAGAATGTTCTATATATTACTATATGAATATATTTAGTAATAACACATAATTACATCAAAATAATGACAAGAAGAATTCTAATGCATGCTTTGGAAATCTATATATATAAAAATTAAATGACTATGTTTGTTTCATTGTACCTCTTGAGCCATCCTACCGATCTCAATCAAATTTTCAACATAGATGAGGTTCGAGCCTAGGATGTCTTTTATAATTTCACTTTGTCGGCAGAACAAAAGGGAGTGGGATATATTTATATATATATATATAAATATAGCCGTAGCTAGAGATTTCGGCGCCCGGGACGAAGTAGAATTCGGCGCCGCCCCTACTCTCACTACACCAAGCTCTTCCTTCCTTTTTTCTTTTTACTTATAAGAAAAGCAGCAGATATTGTTGTACTACACTGAATTTTTATTAAGCTGCAGGCGAGATTTTGACCCACGAGGTTTTGGCGGCGAGGTTTTGGCCACGCGATGTTTTGGGTAGCGAGGTTTTGGCCCGGCGAGATTTTGTCCCGCGAGGTTTTGGGCGGCGACGTTTTGGCCACGCGAGGTTTTGGCCCGCGAGGTTTTGGGCGGCGAGGTTTTGGCCGGCGATGTTTCGGCCACGAGATTTTGTCCGTATCCCTCATGTTTACCTTCAAATTAACATTTAAAACAAGGCGATTGCAGAGATATTTCTTCTTTATTAATTGTAGGAAATCTTTATTACAAATATACGTACTACATTTAACGTTTTAAAGATAAACATTTGACCTAATGTTTAACAGGACGAATACAAATAAATGTTATTTTTCATTAATTTGGTAAACTTTTATTACAAGTACACATTGCAGTTACTTAATGTTTGAAATGTTAACGTTTAGCAGGACGATTACAGAAAAAATCGTTCTTCGTTGATTTAGTAAATCTTTGTTGCAAGTACACATTGAATTTATCTAACATTTAAAAGGTTACTCTTAGCTTCAAGTTAACGATTAACAAGATGATTGCGAAAGATATTGTTCTTCACTGATTTTAATAAATCTTTGTTACAAGTACATACTGCATTTACTTAATGTTTGAAAGATAAACATTTGATCTAACGTTTAACAAGACGATTGCGAAAAAATGTTCTTCGTTGATTTTGGTAAACCTTTATTACAAGTACACATTGCACTTGCCTAGTGTTTGAAAGGTTAACGTTTAACAGGATGTTTACAGAAAAGTCGTTCTTTGTTGATTCTAATAAATCTTTGTTACAAGTACACATTCCATTTACTTAACATTTAAAAGGTTAGTTCCATGTATTTTTCCCTGATTCTTGCCCTAAATGACAGCGAGTAGAATTTTATGCAGAAATTTGACCAAGTCCAAATTCCAAATTTGATGGCATATGACTCAGGAAGTAAATACCTTCGCAGAACAAAACCCACATACGTACTACCCTTGTAAGCAAGTTTGGTCAAAATCGGATGAAATAAGTATATCACTTATGATATGTATTCTGGTTGTAATTTATTTGCTTACAAAAATTAAATGAAGAACTAAAATACGCAGATGTAGAATCACTTATTGTCTATTGTTGCAAATCGTATCTTCAATCAGGTCCGCGTTTCTGTTACTATGGTTGGTTCCAGCAAATTTGTATTGCTCAAAGAGAAGTGGTAAGAAAATATATGAAACAATTTACAAGCAATTTCGTTTGGTTTGTAGCTATTTTGAGTTTCTTAAACCTTGAAAAGGATGTTTCACTGACTGTGAGACTTAAAATTTGGTTAAAGACTTGAGACTCTACTATGTCTGATAAGAAGTCGAGGACACACAAACCTTCCGCCAGAAGTGCTGAAAATGATCGTGTAGATAGTGCTGAACATTAGTAATAGAAGAAAATATGAATTGCAACTAATGGCCGAAAACGTAAACATTGCAGAAAATGGTAGACTCTGCCACTCACAACATAATTTGTGAAACAAGTAAAAATCATGTTGAATCTGATTTATATCATGGTGAGGCTATTTATATGTCACAGGTTAACAAAGGAAACAAGATATTTATTCTCTTACAAAGGCCTTAGAAATTCGCAAATGTCAGTTTAGATGAACTGCGAAATGGTTGTAGAACCACACTGAGAAGTCAGTTGAGAAGTTACTGAGAAAATACTACAGAAACCCTTGATAATCATGAACAAATTATCTTTGACAATTCTACACTTAGAAATATTGCAACAGATGACATCAACCTATAGGAAGAATACCATAAATCAGAAATGTTAAAAAAAAAAAAAAAAATGGAGGCCATAGAGTAATGTGTAGAAGATCCAGTCAAGATTCAACATAGTCGAATCACAGTTGGATACTCATAGAATCAGAGACTTCAAGACGAACGTTTTTCTCACTTTGTGAAAACTTATCCTCACCTTTATTTGATATCTCTTATATTAAGTACTTCAGCTGTTTAGTAATCCTCTGTGGTTTCCGTATCTATTCTGAGCTTATCACTTACATTAAGTAGTGCTGGTGTTAGTACAACATGCTTTTTTTCCCCCATAAACTAAGTGTTCTTCAAACTCAGGGGAGCGGCAATTTTTCGAGCGTTCGAATAAATATCATTATTCGAATACATCTTTCAATAATATTCGAATAACGAAAAAATTAGTCTTATAAATAATTATTCAAAAATGAACAACTGTTCGAATATTAAAAAATGAATATTCAGATATTCGATTAACGAATATTAGTATAATGTTTACTGCACTGGTTTCTACATCTTCAAGACGAAAAAAAAAGTTTATAATAACCGTAGTGCGTGGCAGTTCTTCAATGTGTGGCAAGTGACTTGCTATTTATGCAGAATACTTATGGTCAGGGCCAGGGGTAAAAGTTAAGGAGAACGCGGGAGGACGCCGTTCACCCACTTCCAAAAACATCTATGGCGTCTCTTCGCTTCGTAAAAAAATACAATGGGCGAAAATAGGCATGGGGGTCGACCTGATGTCATGTGTCCCCCTACCCCTTTTCAGATTTACTTTTACCCCTAGTCAGGGATATTTTTACGCATGGGCCAACATTAACTATGATCCGGGGCGACAAGTTTTTTAGGGCGTCAAATTTTCTCGGAACAGCTACTTTTTAATCAAATTAACCGTAATTTTATTAACAGTCATATATTATGTTATTGTATTTATTTTATTATTTCAACTTCCTCTTAAATATTAGTTATTCACTTGACTGTTTCAAACTTTCTGCACTAGCATTTATTGATATTGAGGGGATGGCAGTTTTTCAATGGTTTGGGGTGGCAAAAATATTAAAAATGGTAGTGTTATCAGGAATCTAAAACACTTCGTCTAATGTTCACAGCAATCACACGGTCAGGAAAAGGTAACTTCTTTAAAAGAAATGGTCACATTGTTTAACACAAGAGAACGTTTACTTCATCAAACAGTTACATTATCAAGAACTCAAAATGACCTCGTCGCCAAAGAATCGGACATTTGAGAAATTGACTGTTTTACAATGTGACTTCTTGACGACGTGACCGATTCTTTTGACAAAGTGGTCATTTTGAGTTTACCGTGGTGTAACCATTGACTGTGTTTGATGATGTAACCGTCTGTTTTGAGGAAGTGACCATTGCTTTTGACAATGTAACCATTTTGAATTTCTTACGATGTAACTATGTGATGAAGTGTCCTGTTCCCTACTATACAAGTATCACAGATATAGCAACAACTCTAAAAAAATTATTTTTTTCAGCAAATTACTTCTTACAGAGAAGTTTTCAATGAATGTAAGAAAATAGCACAGACATTTCTGAATACTGTTTTCAACGTAAATTAACTAAAACTTAACTTAGATTTAATATTCCTTACTTTGTTTTCCGTTATAATTTTCTTCTGCAGTCACCTGAAACAAGTTATCCCTTTCTTCTTGCTTTTCTCAAAGTCAAGTAGTTCACAATTTGAATATATGGTCCACATTTCCTTCCTTGTATAGAAATATTATCAGGAAAAAGGATGTAAACAACACAGCCACTAAAGATTTCCAGTTTTTCAGCATTAGAATAGAATACTTAAAAAAAAAAAATGAAGAGCTACTCACAGAAACTGGTTATAGGATATAACAGGCTATATAAAATTAGGAAAGGACATTCAACAAGTTCCATAAGCAGACGGCGATATAAAGACTAACAGAGAAAAAGATGAATAATAAAAGAAGGGAGAGGTTCAAGTCAAGAATTGAAATTGGTTAATTATGCAGATATATCAAGTTTCTTTTATAAGTTTTTTTTTTTTTTTACTATTATTTCAAACTCTTCCTCTTTGAGAATTTCTTTTGTCTTTCTCATTTCTTGAAACCACTGCTCTAGTTTTCTACATAATGATTTTTTTCCACAATGAGCAGCTTGAAAATTAGACCAGATATGATGACGTCCACAACAACACTTTGAAATGGTGGAAATGACGGTACTAGTAAAGAGGGTTGTAGAATGCAAATCAGTTGGAAGATAGACAAGATGTCATTTCTGGGTTAACAGCCAATCTCAAGAAAAGAAGGAAAGAAAAGGGATATTTGAATGCGTTGACATCGTACTGAAAGAACAAACCCTAAAAAGATTGACAAGTTGAAAAGTGTAGAGTGACGGCCTCAAGGTTTGTAAATTTTGTAAGCAGAAAAGAAAAGGATCATTAATAATAGTAATAATAATAATAATGAAAATAAAAACAACGGGAACTGATGAAAATAAAGAGTTTAAACGATATGCAAAAGAGAAATGAAAATTATTTGTTGGTGGTCTTGAATGGAAAAGCCAGGTGTGAACAGTCTTAAGATATAATGGTGTTATTATTAAGCCTTCTAGGGAAGGAGGCCTGGTTTGTTTAAAAAAAAAAAAAATTAAGACGCTTCCATTCTGATGATTAAAACGGCTTTTCTTCAGGGGCTAAGCTGTCCTTTTCGTCAACTGAAGTTAATCAGGACCACCACACACGGAGCTTACAGTATTGCAACATCCACTGTTGTTAGGCTGTTGACGCTCTTGCATTTCTACGGGCAACTGTTCTCATTATGAGTAATTTTTTAAACTTAATAAATATACGCAACAGAGAAGATCGGTTTGCCTTATTTATGCACAGCTACTCTTGTCTTCAGTTCCATATAGGTGTGTCAGATTTAATATATCGTCTGGTAGCTCATTAGTTAAAAGTCATAATTTTAAAGCCATCTCCTCCTATTTAAATGATATTCCATACTCTAAATTGAGGAGTTGTTAGTTACATGAATGTTTTTGGTTGGTTGTCAGTTTTATCCTGAAAACGGGCCTAATTTATAAGAAACGGAACTATCCGTACCATTTTTCGAGTACGAGAAAGCAATTTATGAAATTTGCGATTTTGGGAATGTGCATTACAGAACACTACTGTATCCTGTTACAGAAAACTACTATTTTGGTTGATCTTAATGATTTTATGAAGCAAATTACCGTTTTCGTCCCTAATAATTTATATAAAATTGGAGCTACTCACCACTTCCGAGTGTGAAATAGCGATTTTGCGAAGTATTGGTTTTGAGAATGTTCATTTTAATAGCAACATGTAGAAAACTACTTAAGGTCAGGCTTAATGATTTTCACGAAGCAAATATACCGTCACTGATTAACGATATGTTAAATGGAGAATATCTATCATTATTGAGTGCGAGCAAGCGATTTATAAAAGTTTCGGATTTGAGAATGCTTAATTAGTGGATACTGTAGAAAATTCATTTCGTGAACTCCTAATGACTTTGATGACGTGAAACAAACTTACTATTTTCTGTCCTAACAATGTGCTCCAAATGGGATTAATAAATCGTTTTCTCTGTTAGGATTAGAAAGCGATTAGAATAATAAAAGCAAATTATGTTCATATTTTTTTCATAACTCAATCCAATCCAAATTCCATAACTTTTATTGATTATTGAAAATGATCAATATGTTACGTTTATTTTACCTTGTAAATGTACATTTTAATGAAATGCTTGTTTAAAAATGACAGTTGGTCTTTTAGCTGTCACAATAGTAATTCACTTTAAATAAATAAATAAATAAATACTCATGCATCTATAAACATGAACGATAAAATATGTGAGGTGACAATGTTCTAACAGATATTTTTTTTTTAAAAAAAAAGAAAGAAAGAAAAAGGAAATACTACCAACTTATGCGGAAAATGGCAAATTTTAACTTCATTAGACAATTGAAAACAGAAAACTCAAAAGTAATGAAATCAATTTTTAACAATTCTCACATATACTTCTGCGATGGTGGTATAACTGTTGAAAATAAATATTGGTTACCATTTTACTTTATCCAAAGCTAACTGTAAAAGAAAACACAGTATTAAAATTTGCGAAACAGTCCTCACAATCCTAGGCAGTGACGACGCCAGCTTTAAGTTCTTAGGGGGGCAATGGAGGGGCAGATACATTTTCGGGGGGGCGGCTTTTTGCCATACCAGAAATGACATATTTATTACGTTTGACTTATTTTACATTACATTGTGTATTTCGTTGCTGTTTTTATATTAGACCTATATGATTATAAATTAAAGTTATTTCAAGTAAAATTTGTTACTACAAATAAGTAACGTCTGCACATGAAATATTTTTCAATGAAACTTTTGAAGCCTAAACATAAATTGAAGTTGCGTGTGCTACAAGTAACACATTCGTCTAGTAACTATATGCTACGTCTCTCTCTCTCTCTCTCTCTCTCTATATATATATATATATATATATATATATATATATATATATAGAGAGAGAGAGAGAGAGAGAGAGAGAGAGAGAGAGAGCATTTACGAGAAGCTACTGAAAATGTCGTAGTCCAATACAGAAGGAGTACAAATTTTCATATTAATAATGAAATTCTTATTGTTTCTCAGGCCTCTGAAGTGATTATGTGTCCCCAAACAGATAATTTCACAAACATCCAGATCCTAACTGTTATAACATTTTTGTTCCACCAAGGAAAGTCACCGAAGTAAAATAATTAGGAAATCAGTGAAACACCACGGAACTCTCCTCCGTTATATACAGTGGTGAAGATGTAAATGGCTTAGTATTAACGTGGCGGTTTCTCAACAAATTATGCTTTACATCCAGGATGATTAAAAGCAATGACTCTTCCCGAAGTCATGGATGCATTTGTGGCATTATTCTTGAAAATTACAGGATTTCAGCCAGTGGTGGATATAGCCCGGGGCTGGAGGGCCTAGGCCACCCCAGTTTTTAAGTGACAAAAATAATTTAAGCTATTATTTATATAGTTTTTAAAGTGTATAGTAAACTCACGATATACTTATTATAGTCTGAGGTCTGGCTGCACCCCGCTTTCTCAGTTCTGGTCATTTCTTTGGAACTCGTCGGTAGCATAACTCAGAATGGCTTGGGTATGCGCAAAGTTTACGGCATAATGGGTTCCCAAAATATCTATCAGGAGAATAAAAGAGTAACGGCATTAAGAGAAGTCTTTTTCCAATTTGACCCTAATGCTGATCAATTTCGCTGACGAATAGTAACCATAGACGAAATATGGTTGCGCCACCATGATCCTGAAACGAAACAACAGTCAATGGAGTAGTAGCACTCTCATTTATCCATCGCCCCAAGAAGTTCAAGACACAGAAGTAGTTGAGAAACTGCTTGCAACATTCTTCTTGGATAAGTATGGAGTCGTACTCATAGACTACCTCCGCAACGGTCAGATATTTAATCCAGAATCTCTACATTACTTACAAAACTGAAAGAAAAATTCAAAGTTCAACGCCGTGGAAAATGAAAAGAAAGGAATTATGCTCCTTCAGGAGAATACACCTGTCCATCAAGCCCCTGCGAACACAACTGGCATTGCATAATCTAGGGTTTCAATGTCTAGATCATCATTTTTATTCCGCAGATTTAGCTCCGTCTAACTATTACGTGTACTTATTTCCCAAACTTAAATAGCACTTGAAAGGACTCCATTTTAGATCTGATAGAGGTAGTGCTACGAACAGTGGTGCAAGGAAATCTTCAGATTTCTTAACTTTTCTGCAAAAACTGGAGCACTGTACAAGGTAGTATATTGAATCTCGGGGGAAGCTTAGAAGAAGTAAAGCTTCACCATTCCACGTGCACTCCTTCTGGGTTGGGCTACGAATTTTTCAACAGTTCCTAGTCAATACGGTAGACGTCACGTCAGTACTTTGTAACAAAATAAGTAATGGAGCACTAGTATATACCAATTACTAACGAAAGATCAGCACTCTGACAATACGTTTTATTGGGAATCAGTTTAATTCCATAAATTTATTATTATCATTTGCACAAAGGGAAAAGACAACTCTATTTATCCCCTTCAAAAAAATAAGCCCTGGTAGTTGCAAACTAAGCTGTTATAAGCACATGTTCTGAATATTGAAAGCCGAGAATAATGTTTTAGAAAAAAGAAGTTTTAAATAAAAAAAAATATGAAACTGAAAACTTCAAACCTGGATAAATACAAACAAAAAATGAAATCTTAGAGTTTTACGTCCCACGGTTATGCCGGTTAGGCTACAGGAGACGGTGATGATGAGTAATGAATGAAATGGTGGAATGAAGAAAGTGGGAAAAACGGGAGAACCCCAAGGAAACCCACGCGCAAGGTGTTTGTCCACCACAAAGTTCACTTGACGGGGCGGGATCGAACCCGGGACCCCAAGCACCAAATAAATCAAGTTACGTAACTGGTTTTACCTTTCTTTTGTTTCCAATCGAAGTCGATCCAATGAGAAGAAAACAAGTTGACCAAATCTACTATTGTTCGATAGGCACAATAATTAAAAATCATAAGAAAGAAGTATAACTAAAATTTACCTCTACAGATGCTAAATTAGAAAACAGAAATATGCGTGCATACCCAGACGCTCAAAGAAGAGAGACTGAGGACTAATCTGCCACATAGTAAATGCATGGAAAGTAGACTATAATTTGACAATGAGATTGGTTACGATACTCATATAAAATACTATATGTAGAATGCTTAAAGATTTTAGGAGTCTGGGGGGGGCAGTCTAGGTGGCAGTCAGGGGGGCAGAAGTAGCTACTAGGGGGGCGCTCGCCCCCCTTGCCCCCCCTCTGGCGTCGTCACTGATCCTAGGTACTATGAGATAGAGCGTAAGAGCTATTGATATATTATTTGCAACGGAAAAATACATGACAAATTTGACGTCGTAACATGTTTGTGATATATTATATATTTCAGCTAAATTAACATATCCAAAACTTCTTCCATGTTGTTCTACAGTGCAGTTCCCTTGTGGTTATGTTCAGCATACTCGGGTTCGATTTTTGGTAGGATCTCGTGACAGATCCCCGTTAAGCTGTCACATATAGCTTCGTTGCAAAAAAGGAACGTTTACTCGTATTTCTAAACTAACTTAATTATCTAAACAACTAAACAAAATAAAATTAACACACTCATCTAAGTACAATGCAATTAAACTAACAAACTAATCTAACAAAGAAAACAAAACAAAAAAATTAATGTAACGAAAGAAACCAATCTAACCAACTAAATAAATTAATCTTACTAACTAAACGAAACTATTAAGTTAATCTAAGGTAACAATCTAGTTTAAGTAGCTAACAAAACTAAGAAACTAATCTAAATAACTAATAAACTAATATCAGCAAGTAAACTAATCTAAGTAAAACTATACTAACAAATTCTCAGTGGTAGAATGCTCACTTCTAGTGAGTATGATCGCTAGATCGATCCTAACTCGCGTCAAGTGAGCTTTACGTTTCCTTGGGGTTGTTCTGCTTCCTCCCACTTTCTACGTTTCATAATTTCGTTCATTGTCTTCATCGCCGTCTCCCTTATCCTTGGAGAATAAACGTGGGACGTTAAACTTAAGAATGAAATTAATGAAAGGAATGAAAATAAGGTATTAATTAACTAAAATTAAATAAAGTACTAACTTTATCTAACAGTAAGACTTCTCACTATGTTTTTAGTTTTATATTCTCCCATTTTTTTAATACTTTTTACGAGTTACATCCGTTATTCACAACTGCTACTGTTTAGTGTCAAGTAAATAAAAAATATATATATGTCATGTTGGAGAAACTGGTTCGGTTTATTAGAAATATGAAAAAAATCGTTAATTGCGATAAACAATTAAATTCAAATATATATAAAAACACATTTTGCTAAAAGTAACAGTTACGCTATAATAACACGACATATACGTACCTCACCTGAAGCATTAGATTGTTTAGTTTGCAAAATATGCTAAATGCATGTTTCCTCTTAGTTCCTCGGTGTTACTGTTAACACATAACGCATCCTCTGAAAGAAAGAAAAAAATTCTTAACAGCAAACAGTTACTTGCAACGGTTAGAGCCTCGAGGACAGGATGTACTGAGACATTCAAGTTGAGGCAAAATCCAGTTGGACACACAGCTGTCGCATTTATGTCCTCAAGAAGTCGCAAAAGTCCAATTCTTTTCGTTTTCAATGTGTGTTTTTCGTAACCCAGTTTCTCACCTGAACTTGACACTTTTAACACGTGAGCATGTGGTTGGTGGTGATGACAATACACCATTTGGGACTTATAGAAATAAGAAAAATTGCCTGCTAGCGATTTCACACAACACGTAATAAAAGCTTAATTTGATGTCATAAAATTGTAGCACTTCTTGTAGTATATTTAAGAACACTATTATCATAAAAATATTACTTTCAAAATTCTTACTTCGGGCTAAAGAAGTCAGAATATATTACTTTAATCATATCCTTTCTGTGGCAATAAGAAGTAGAAAATTTCCCAAGCATTTTGTGTGTCCAATTATATTTGTAGAATTTTGATTACAGTTAATTAAATATGCTACCCATTTTCTTTTCAATTAAATATTCAGTACAATAATAATAATAATTACTAAAAGACATGGAAAACACTCAAAGCTTAGGGAGAAACAATTTGCAGTGTATTATAAATGCCTCAAATCATAGGATATTTGACCCGTTAATGCACAATAGAATCAAGTTCAATTTGGTTATTTTGGATACATCTCATCTTCAAGATCTCGATCTGAAGCTCACTGGCGGATCTAGAAGGTAAAATCTGGGGGGGGGTAACCAGAACCCAGACTTCGATAATTATATCATAAGTTTACTATAAACCTTTAAACAATAAACTTTAATGTATAAATAATAACTTAAATTATTTTTGTCACTCAAAAAACTGGGGGGCATTGGCCCCCCTGCCGTGCCCCATGCTAAATCCGCTACTGCTAAAGCTCCTTTCTGAGCTTCAAACGTTCAGGACCAGATATTGTAATTAACTCTTATAATGTATGAAAACAGTGTTAACTTTTTCGTGTAGTTAAGCATATCATACAAACGTGAAATTTTCGTCACAACTATGGTGATTGGATTTGATTCCCTTGTGCTGTGACAGTGATAGAACTGTAGGGGACCTCGGGGTGCCAGCCCTCAAGTGACGCCTTTCCCAATAGTGGCGATGATGCTTCTAACTAAAATATTGGAAAACGTAGTACTGGTTGATATAATTTGTACCATCAGGCAGGCCATCGATATGATTGGGAATTGAAAATTGCAAAAAATAAAATTAAAAAATACGTGGTATAATAACAGCATACTTGGTAGGCTCTACGTATGTTCCAATTTACGACCTATCGTGATGTCTAAGATGACCGCAATCAATGCTGTAAATTTTGCAGAATAATGCAGTTTTCAAAATTTGACATTTAAAGGTTTATTTTTTAAATAATTAACTTCAACATCTATCTCTGACTTTTACTCTGTTTTCTTGGTTACCTCCTTTGGTTGAGAATGGTACTCAGATTTTAGTTGTCCGTCCGTTAATTAACAAATCTTTTCTAGTAACAAGTCAAGAATTCTTTGATATAATCACTTTGAGAAAAGCAAGTACTTTATAAGGTTAGTGAATAAAGTTGTGTCTAATTCATTTCGTAATTTGGGAGATGCTTTAAATCCAACAGAACTGCAAATTCCGGAAGACTGGGTTCGCCTTTGACTAACGTAGTTCCAGGTTCAATTCTCAATGTGACCACAGACTCAATTACTCCCCAAATCACCCATTGTTTAAAGAATTCCAAACTATGTTAAATCTAGGTGTTTGAAGTCTTTTTTCCGAATGGATATGTCAATCCTCCCCTCCCCCTAGTTTGTCGACAAATATTAGAGCTAAAACGGTAAGAGGTAGCGAGGAAAGGTTTCTTAGTATAGATTCAATGACCTAAAAATTGGTTCTGTCTCCTCTCTTAATCCTTTATTCACACCAAAAATGAAAGAAATCAACTATTTCCACTTTTAACATTAATTTCCATGGAACAAGAAACAATTATGCGTGTCAAGAAGCGAGTCCTAGTAATAGATACTGCTTCCAGTCCAAGGATGTTAGAAAATAGAGGATCTGCCCTTACAACAAAATCTTGAAGCCATACGTCACACTTTCGCCACCCCTACCTACTCTGCCCACTCCGCCCAATAAGATCGCAATGTTTTGAGCCAACAATCATGGCGGAAACGAAAGTAGCCAATCAAACAGTGGCGGAAACGATAGTAGCCAATCAGGCGTGCTGATGCTCGTTGTTTTTTGGCTTCATTGATTTAATAGGATGAAGATACATACGGACAGATCCTCTATTTTATAACATCCTTGTTCCAGTCTTATTTCTCTACTAAAACCCAGAAATGGTAGAAATCTACTGCTACTTTTGGTTTCAGTATTGATCTCAGTAGAACAAAAGTGGTAAGAAATAGAGAGAAATAGATCTTCGACATGAATTGAATAAATTTAATCTCTACTCTTATCCTTCTATTCAAACCGGAAATGGTAAAAGAAATATAGCAATTCCGGCTTCAATTAGGGATGGGCAAAACCGGTTTTTATAAACACTGGAAATCGGTTTCTAGAAAAACCGAAATCCAAAAAACCTACATTTCGGTTTTCTCCAAAACCGGTTTAGTTTTCACCGAAACCGGTTTCAGTTTTCTCCAAAACCGGTTCGGTCTTCTCCAAAACCCGGTTTGGTTTCTCACCAGAGTAAAGTTTCGTTGTTCTCCGAAAACCGGATCTGTTTACAACAAAAGCAGTTTTGTTTTGAAACGTATTGGTTTTTAAACATATCGGTTTCGGTTTGCACGTCCTTTTTATGAGAATTTCCAACAAAACACTATTCTGGTCCCTGGAACCGAACCTTTGGGAAAACTGAAACCGGTTTCGATGAAAAACTTAACCGGTTTTTAGAGAAAACCGAAACCGGCTTCGGTGAAAAACCGAACTAGTTTCGGCGAAAAACAGGTTTTTAAAATTTTAAGTTACGGTTTTTCTAAAAACCGGAAACCGAAAACCGGTTTTTGTGCCCACCACTAGTTTTAATGAGAATTGCAATAGAGTATAATTAGTAGTAGATTGTGTTAAGCGTTATTTTTTCTTTGTATAGATTCAATGCCACAATAATAGGTCCAATTTCTGCCCTTATCTACATACTGAAATCGGAAGTGGTAGAAATCTATTACACTTCCGGTTTCAATATTGACTCTCATAAACCGAAAATTGTATCAACAAAAGATTTTTGATGCGGATTCAGGAACCATCTCAGCCACTCTTGTTCTTCTATTGAAGCAGAAAGTATTAAAAACCATTACAGCTTTCGGTTCAATATTGAATTCTCACAGTTCAGTAACGTGCTGTAGTTTCATGATGTAACAAGGAACTCCCTTGTGTTTGATTAGAGTTCGTCTTCATTTTTTTTTTTTTAATTTTCAGCGCCTATGAGACCCATACTTCAATCAGAATTTTAACGTAATGGCCCATAGGTTGGGTGTCCAACTGGGAAGTGAGAAAACACGGAGGAAAGTGTGTATGCTCGCCACTCAATATGAAAAGTTTTGAACAGAAAATCAAGAACAGTAGTTAAACAAAACTAATCAAAATTTTGAGAAGCAAAATAAAAAGGATTAGGGAATTAGGAATTATATTTCTGAGTTTTCGGCAGGTATTGCTATTTTAGTTCGGTAGGGATGTCATCACTCGGCAATCACACCACTAGGAAAATTGGAGAGGAAAGAAAGCAGCCTGGGGCCTTTTAGTTAGACATCATCTCACCATTTGCCTGGTATGAATGAGGAAATTCCAGGAAAAACCTCACTTAGGGTGGCTGGCCTGAAAAGGGTTTTACACTTTTCCGACCAAGTGTCCCCGCCGCTAATCAAACCTGGAAATGCTCACACCAAAGGTAAAAGTATTAGCAACTACACTATGCTAAGAGCCAATCATACTGCGCTTCTGTTCCAGGTAGACTGGTATTTATTCACAGGCCAACAGGCGCTCGGTCCCAGGGACTCCATATTTTAAAAGATCGATACTAAAGTACGGTCTGTAGGGAAATAAAATGTTGCTAATGAAAGAGAATTTTATTTTATTTACTTCAGAAAACAACAGGCGGATGCCTAATTACAGTTTTCCATCATGATAATATAATTTAAAGTACACATATGATAACATAATAATACGATAGCAAAATACTTTAAAATACATATGACATGATCTACACCTTATTTATTTAGAGTAAAATTCTGTCTATAGCTAAAAATATCTATCTCTGGGTGCTTTTCTGACATCTTATTATACAATAAACACATTTTTCTGACAGGCGATACATCCAATGCATTAGTCCTTTGCGCTGAGAGATGGAATATGCTATTATGGGGTCTGGTTGCTCTATGTGGGACGTGAAGTTTGATTTCTGATAATAAATATTCTGAATCTACTGTACTATGAATTATTTTATGTAAGAAAGATAAAATGAAGTGAGTCCTCCTGCTTTCAAGTGATTGTAATGAATATTTGCTTCGAAGATCTTCATACTTCTCAAATTTCGGATATATCCCTGTTTCTTTATATGTTAAAAAGCGCACAAATTTATTTTGAATATTTAAGATTTTATTTGTATATTTCTTACTATCAGAACCCCATATTATCGCTGCATATTCCACCTTAGACCTTACATAGGCAATGTATAATGTTTTGAGGACATTGGTGTTAGAAAAATCACTTATTAATCTCATCACAAAGCCAAGGTTCCTAAAGGCCTCACAAACTACTCTGTTGACATGAATATCGAATGATAGGTTTGACTGCAGAGTGACTCCAATATCAGTAACATAGTCCACTCTCTCAATTAGCGTTTGATTAATAATATACTATACACATTGCGCACATAGTTCATTTTTCTGGTGTATGATACTACTTTACATTTTTTAATATTTAACAGCAATTTGTTTGATTCACACCATTGGAAAATAGAATTTATGTTGCTTTGCAAAGAAATAGCGTCTAATTCCGTGGAGATACTACGATAGATTTTTAAATCGTCAGCAAACAATAGTTTGTGGGAGGATGTTATTACAGGTGGTAAATCATTAACAAATAATATAAATAATAGAGGTCCTAAGTTCGATTCCTGAGGCACACCAGAGTCTACGACATATTCCTCAGTTAAAATATTTTTGTATCGAACGCGAAGTTTGCGTTGGCAAAGATAGGGCGCTATAAATTGTTAAAGAAAATATATACTGAAAAAAGTACCACAACATGACTGAGTTTTCTCGTTATGGCGTTATTGGTGCTAGAAGGAACTGAGGCTATTAATTATTGTCTGCCAGCGTAATCCGTGCATTTAAAACCTGTGACAAACATCTTGGCATTTCAGCTAAACGAATAAAACGCAAGCTCTGGCGCGACGTTGCCAAGTGGTAAAGGGGTGTGGCTATTGCTATGCAAACAAACTATAGCGCAATCAGATGACGGGGGATAGACGTGGATGTGTACAAAATAAAGGTGGCAATGCCGCTGGCCTCTCATTTGCTAGCAGCATTTAAAGGGAACTTGGAGCACTGCCTTCAAATGCCAAGATGTTTGTCACGCCGTTTAGTTCTGTACGCCCTGCACCGTTGCTGGTGGTGCATTTTAAGCGGCCGCAACCTATTGTTTGGACCTATACCAAATACGAAGAAATAATGGGGCTGCAAAGGTCCCTCCGACCCAGGGATATAAAAATACGTAACCACGTAACCTAGTTACACTTGTACTGAAGAATATAAAACAGGGGTCTGCGTTGACAGAATATCAAAAGCAATTATTAACTTTTGCTGTTGTGTGTTGAGGTTCATGCATCCGTTTTCAGCACCGAGGCTATGAGAGACGTTGACGAGTGCTTACTACCAGATCAGCGGGAAGAACAAAAAGAAAAATCAGAGAAAGAAAATCATTAAAATAACCATTCGTTTCAAAGGTAAACCAGAGTAGCTGTCAACATAAACCAATGAGCTTAAAACCAAGATGGCACAAGTATTCAGTGGTTCTAATGTTACTTCATTTTGTTAACAACACTAATAATAATAGAAACTTTAACAGCATAGCATATTCAATTAAGTATAATAAATAACTTTGCCATTAAATTCGTTGTAATATATGAAACATGTCTTGCAATGGTAGCATTGATATTCGCCGTTTAAATGGGTGTGGCTAGTTTTAGTCATACGCTTAAGTCTGATATATATTCTTTCCAATTATGTACATCGCCTATGCTCTTTTCATCTGAGATTCATCAGCTTTAAAATTAATACTTACAAATAGTTGACAAGATGAGGTCATAGAATTTGAATCACAGATTTAAGATATATCACATAATTTCTAAAAATACTGCATAAATGCATGCGTGACAATAAGTGCTTGAAATCTTTAAGAGTTATAGTCATTTGAATGTTGACATGGTATGACCAGAAAACCGGCTTCTTACAGTTGCAATGAGAACAAAATCAAGCTTTTAACTTTCACAACAATTATTCGATTGTAAAGAAACTAAGTGCGTGGTTTCTTTGGAATTTCTGGAATTGAATTGAACCCATTAAGAGGGCCCCATCACGGCGAAAATTTACAGTAATTATGTGATATCATCAAATAGATAAAAGACAATCGAAAAATGGAACAAGAGCTCGCTAGACAATATTATTTTACATGTGATAGCGTTATCACAACTCACTTATCTGCTTTCGATTTCCAGCCATTTAGAAAATCGGCATTTGTTTTCGCGTTTTAAAATGGCTGCAAACGGAAAGCTACTAGGTGACTCGTGATAATGGTATCTCATGCAAAATAATATTGTCCAGTGGGCTCTTGTTCCACATTTCGATTATCTTTTATCTATTTGAAGATATCACATAATCATTGTAAAATTAGCGTTATTTTAATTTCGCAGTGATTAGGCCTCTTAAGGTGAGTTTAAAGAAGCACTATTAACCAATAGGTGGCAGCACGTTTCATTTGACTTTCTCATGTATTGTGTATGAAGAGACAATATTCAAAATAGTTCCATTAAAATTCAAAAGATAAATTTTCAAACTTTCCCCCAAATAAATCGAATCATTAATCAGAGGATAATTCCTACACTCTGCATTTATTGTAGAGTGGACTTTTATTTTACTCCTCAGAGACATGCTTACAACAATGAAACTCTTTCAACAAAGCAAATAAATAGAATATTTAAAAAAGTACAGCAATTATTCTTTGATTAATTATTCCATCTATTTAGGGTAAAGTTTGAATATTGACCTTTTGAATTTGATTGGATTATTTTAAATACTGTAGCTACATATAAGGTACATTAGAAAAGATAGGGAAAACATGCTGCCATCTGTTTTGCCCGTAAGACGAGACGAGACGTAAAATAATATTGTCTCGTAAACTTTAGTAGAATTCTCATTTGGTCTCGATTCTCGAAAACTTTTCCAGGTCTCGTCTTGACTCTCGGAATTTCTTTTCTGGTTTAGTCTCGAAATAGGTCTAATCTAGTTTTATTTTGCAAAGGATCCTGCACAATCCTTATGGAAGTTGGATTGCGGTGAAATTAATTGAAACTGAGATATGTTAAGGATATTGAAATCCTGAGAAAAAAATCTCAATGGGCGCATACACCTATCACTGACCGTTTGGCCACTACGAGGTCACTTTTTTGAAAACTGTAGGAGGTAATGATATTCTGGATTTCGGTGCAATTGTTTGAAACGTGATATTTTGTAGATTACACGAAAAAAAGTACCCTCGTAGTCGCCAAACAGTCAGTGATTGGTTGGTCATGCCCAATGAGATTTTTTCTCAGGATCACAATATCTACAACATATTACGGTTTCAAGCAACTCCACCGAAATCCAATTTCCGTAAGGATTGTGCGGGGTCTTTCATGTGACTTGATTTTCTTTTTAATTTCATCTACAAATATCAGTATCCTTCCGGGACACGAAAAGTCCATGAAGAGTATGATATAATCATACATATTATTGAAATATATTTGTAGTAATAACTTATGTATCTTTAAACGTTGATAAATGCCTCTTCATTTTTGTCGTACACTTACTTTATCAATATATATATTGCTATGAATCATGTAATACAAGAACAGTATTTGAGATGTAAAACTTGGGTGAACCAGTGTTGCGTATGAGACACGAATAATTTTCATCTCGTCTTGAAAACAAAAGGAAAGTAATCTTGTCTCGTCTCGAATTCGAAAAATCACTTCTCGCCTCTACTATCGTCTCGTTGTCGAAAGGAAAATCGAGACGAGACGAAAAATTTCTCTTTGAGCTCCTCCGTGGCTAAGCGGTTAGTGTACGCGCCTTTGGCGCGGGAGATCCGGGTTCGATTCCAGGCAGGAGATCATGTGGTTCGGATTCCACGTTAATAAGTAGGTCCACGTCTCATATAGCCTCTCTGCTGAAAAGGGACGTTAAACTCAGAATCAACTCAACTCAAAAATGTTTCGTATTGTGGGCAACACTACTGTCATCTAATGGTGATAGTCGATGCTTTACACTCACCTTAAGGGTATAAGTGGGTAAAAAGGAAAAGTAAAGTCAACCTAAGCTAAAAGTTTGCTAACACATATTGTATTAATAGGAAACATTTTTTTAGCCCTCCAACTACTCAGGTACCAGTGGCAATAGCCGAGCAGTTTCGGGCGTTCGACTTCGTATCACGACCCGCAATCCATCATTGGTTCGCATCTTTCATTTTTTGCTTTTTTAATTGTCCTGAAAGCTTCTGTGCTCGTGCCCCATAGAGTGAATTAAAAGACAATACAGAGGAACTAGTCCCGATTGAGGCGAATTATATATACATAAATAAAAACATTTCGTGTTCTCGTCTTTCTTCACGATGTCCCGTGTTCGATTCCCGGTGGGAGAGCATTAAACGCTTGACGGTGATTTGGATTATCTTTAAACTAAGACCTAAGTCTCACATAGTCTTGGTGCTGAAAATGGACACTAGACTTCAAGAAAAAAAAAAACAACAACAAATGTTTAATGATAACTCTAGTAAACATTACGTGATGTGTTTTATTTGAGACGGGTCAATAAATAGACCCTACTAGTACTACTACTACTACTACTACTACTTGTTTTTTATTTAATTTTTCTGTTTTACGTCCCTTTCAGCAGCAAGGCTATTTGAGACGTAGACCTACAGCTTAACATTAAATTCGAACTACATGAGTTCTCATCGAGAATCAAACCCAGGTCTCCCACACCAAAGGCCCGTACACTAACCGCTTAGCCATAGGGTACTACTACCTGTGATGGAAATCATTATAGGATAAAAGAGTGAATTCATCCTTAAGTTTTAAACAATCTTTATTTCCTTCTTTTTTGCACCACTAGGTTTACTTGTTACTAGCTGTCCACTGTTTGAAAAGCATTCAAAAAGAGAAGCGGCGAGGCACAAGGAAAATCGCACCATATGTTTTGGTTCATTAGTCCTAGTCAAATGATTTTGTACTGTAGAACATAAGAGCCTGTAGGTTTTCTCGGGGTTCACATGTTTTCTCTCTCATGATCATTTCGCCAATTACTACATATACGAGGGCGAGTCAAAAATTATCTACACTTTTTTCATAACTTTTCTTACATTGCGCACTTTGTCTTCTGTCCTCGCATATTTTATTGTTATACTGTTGTGGTAATGCTGTGAAAGTGTGATCTTAATTCCTCCATTTTTCTTCCTTCTGTTGAAGATATATCTGGCTGCTCCATTAGAAGTTTGCACCAAAGAGGAACAACGAGCAGTGATCCGATTCCTCTGATCGGAGGGTGTCAAAGGGTCATAGACATTCATCGCAGACTATCATCGCAATATGGGAGAAGTGCACTATCACGTAAAACTGTTTTTGTGGCTCGAGAAGTTTAAAAGTGGTCGAACAAGTGTAACGCATGAAGGGGGAGCAGGACGGCCATCAATCTCCACTACAGACAACAACATTTAGCAAGCTCGAGAGGTGGTTCTGGCGAATAGGCGAATCACTATCGATGAGGTAGCAACTGCTTTGAACATCAGTCATGGCTCTGCCCATCAAATCATCTGTTTTCTTAAAGTCTGCGCTGTAAAAGTGGCTTCACGACCAACCGTACCGAAAATCTTTTGTTTGGAAGGAATACGTAAGCTCGTTAACCGTTGGGCCAAGTGCATTGATAAGGAGGGAGACTACGTAGAAAAATGATGTGCATAGTATAACCTTAGCTTCATGTAAATAAACTGTAGAATGAAAAGTGTAGATAATTTTTGACTTGCCTTTGTATTTTATTTAAATGGATCATTCGCACCCTTTAGTTTAAAGGATGTAACGTGGAATATAAAAGTAATGTTACCCAACGAGACGAGACTGTGAATAAGGTTTCTTCGTCTCGTCTAGATGTTCTATAAACTTTTCTCATCTCGTTATTTTGTAAATTAAGTATACTTGTCTTTTGTACATATTCTTGATAGGATTTTATACTTAGTAAGTAAAAACAAAATTCAAATGTTATAGCTATGTAAAAAAAAAAAAAAAAAAAAAGGCACTGCTCGACTTTTATGTGTACTTTATTTCTTGTTAACTACGAGCTAGATCTGAACGAAATTTGATAGGCAAGTAGCACATTACACTATAAAGAATAAAGATCGCTGTATTTTGTGGTCAAGCTCGCTCTCCTTGACTCGACTCGGTCACAGATTTGCACACCGGGAGTTTTTGAGTTCGGTTCAACGACTGTCCCAACCACTTAGTTCTTGTCTAATATACTTACAGAAGAAATGAAATATTCAGAATGCACTGTGTACTCGGATGAAATTACTATACAGCACAAAATAGAGTACAAATATAATGTATTAAATTGCAATAAGGAGGCACGGTGGCTCAGTGGTAGAGCGCTTACCTCTGGAGCATGGGATTCCTGATTCGAATCACTGCCAAGTAAGTTTGTGGTGGACAACATCGTGCTCGTGGGTTTTCTAGAGGTACTCCCGTTTCCTCCCACTTTCTCATTTCACAGATTCCTCCATTATCATTCACTTGTTTTAATATTCGTCTCCCTTAGCCTAACGGGCATAATCGTAGGACGTTAAACTCAAAAATTTACCAAAAAATTTGCAACAATTTATAGTTTTTATACTATGAATCAAATAACATTAAAAGAATGTTTGAAATCTAAGATTTGGATAAAATAGTGTTACCAATGAGAGTCAGAAACGAGACGAGAATTGCTATATTTCTAATCTTGTCTCAATTTTTTTAAAGTACTTTTCACCTCGATTCTCGTTTCGTAGATAACACTACATAAAACTTGAAATTTCATTTCTGTGTCCATTTTTTAAAATACACCGGTACCGATATATATGCTATTTGAACCTGGCTCTATTATCGTGTGGAAATGGCGTTCAGCAACAAAAAGCAACGCAGCAAAGCCGGGGAGGAAAATAGAAAATATCTTGAAACCAAGGGAGGATCCAGGGGGGAACGGGGAGATCGTCCTCCCCCCAGAAGAGGAAACTTTCTTATTTTATATATATAAATAAAACCCATCCCAAAGTTTGGAGCCCTTAAAAGTAGCAGTATGACAACCCCTCCCCCCCAGAAGTCGGTCCTGGATCCACCCCTGCTTGAATCAAACGATTTTTTAGCAATTTCAAATTGTTATTAACAATATATAACATAGTATAATGATAAATATTTCAAAAAATATGTTTTTCCGAAACTATGGAAGTAGTGTTCCACCCAAATAACATATCTGTTAATAACTAATAGAATTATGTTTTTCTTTACTATTATTACCAAGGGTAAAAGTGTGGGGAAACGCGGGCGGGCGCCGCCTCTCCACCTCCAAAAAATATGTATTGCTTCCCCCCAGTTCCTAAGAAATTACAATGGGGAAAGATAGACAGGGGGACGGCGTGACGTCATGCTGCTACCTACCGTCCCCCTACATTTTCAGATCCAATTTTACCCGTGCTTGCTCAGGAATGGCAATTTAAAATAACGTTAAAATATTTTGAAAACAACGCCAAAAATAATGTGATTTTTCAACAAAAAATTATACCAAAAATCACACAGTTGACAAAAAGAATTATTTCGGGTGGAGGGATGTCCAATTTCAACATGAGAACAAAGTAGATTAAAATTTCTAAAATCTACAAAAATGAACTAAATTTACAGAAAAACTGGGATTTCGGGAGCATCCAGATCCTTAGGACCCATTCCTGTATGTCCCAGGCTGACTTTAAACCAGCATGAATGTATACGTATACGTTATGCACGTAAGAGGTTAAAATGTTTTCTACATTTTTTCTTTGTTTTTACAGGGTTGAACTTTGTATCTGAACTGTGAAAATAGTCTTCTGAAACTTACCATATGCGTGTTTTCTTATTAGCACGCATGAAACCAATTGTTAAAAATTTCTTATAGCGCCATCTATAATGCATTTTTTTTTTCTTTTCGGAAATCAGCTTTTATTTTTAGAGATGAGGGCGGTAGAAAACCAATATCCAGTAAATCTTCTACCGAAAAGAACGGAAGATCACGATTCAAAATGACCTTTGACCCTTCTTTCTGAACGAAAAAAAGAAAATATCCTAAAGATGTTCTCAAAAGAGCCATTTGTAAGACCTTGGAAAAGGCCATAGGCTTACATATCTTTTTTCTTTCTTTCTTCTCTCCATGTTTTTTCTTTTTCTATTTTTAGGAGAAGAAAGTTGTTCTACTACCTGTTTTGAAGTACGTGGTATATAAACTATCTACAGACTCTTCTCTATATTTTTAAACTTACATAATGAAAAAGTGTACTATGCGAAAGTGATAGTTTTAAACAGTACTAGCTGAACCTGCACTCTGTATACAGCGCATCATTCATATACGAGCATGAATCTCCTTGTCATTCCTCACATCTGTGCATGTCCCTTTACAGACATAAGTGAAGCACGTCTTGACAAAAATCGGCAAGAGGTACCATATAAATGGGAGATTTTTCGATTATTTTTTCAATATCTTGTACCGTTTGCAAAATCTGAGCCTACTTCCGGTTGGAGTTTCTAATTCATGTATGATCACTGTTTCCTTCTTTCTTGCATGCAGTATGTCATAAGCAAATACATTACACACACAATTAATTACAATGCCAGTGATATAGAAAATATGGTGTTCATTGGGCAAAACATTCCAAACAATAAAGATTCATCTTACAAGGTATATTCGAGAAGTGGCCCCTTGAGATTCGTGTAAAATTGATTCAAATGCAAAAGTTCTCCGCGGCCCAATGTGTATTGTACTAATTTTAGCAAGTTCTCCGTGGCCCAATGTGTATTGTACTAATTTTAGCGGCCCATACCAGTAATTTGCATATTTATGGGCCTATATACAGTGGTGGTGTTCTAATTTTTAACAACCGGTTCTGTGTATTATATATATATATGTATAATATCCTAATACAAGGTGGTGTGACACAATTAGGTAGCATTGCGAATATCCTGGAAACGAATTATCCAAGATATAAAATTGTCAAAAAGTATTGAGAAGATCTTAATCCAGCAATGGATGGACAATTGTTGATAATGGTACGCACCCATTTCGAATATCATAACCCTCATCACTACACTCATGTGATCCCAGTTCTCATTCTTGATATCTGAGCATTTAAGATTAAAAAATAAATAAACGCTTACACCCTGTTCTGAGAGACCATATGTTTAAACTATAGCTGTAAGAACTTCTAAAAACGAAGATAGTTAAACTAAAATTTACTGCTCCTGGGTATAGTTGAGTAAAATTTACTGTTACGTTTGAGTACCGGTATAACAAACGGTTCTGCGAACTCGAAATATTTTAACAACCGGTTCTAGCGAACCGGTGCGAACCGGCTCAATATATATTCTTAATTTAATCATACACTACTATGACGCTCGGAAGCAAAATTGCTATTTGTTTATTTAGATGTAACTGGACATGAATGTGGGGATTTGCAAAACAAGTTGGATCAAGTACTGCATCTCTGAAACATGTTACCCACCTCGACTGCCATCTTGGATCCGCCATATTGGATTCAACTTTCCTTTTTTCAAATAAGAATAGGTGCAAATGATACATCAATTTTCGAGGAAATTCAGAGCTGTAGTTAATTTTACCGTAGCTCGTATCGTTTGGAAGGCATTGTAAGTTAAATCCCTTCAGACTCTTCACGAATAGACATTACAGAATAATATCAGTTACGCTTACGTTTCTGATGTTGACAACTCAAAACGATTCCTAACTGGAAAAATACTGTATGTATAAATAAACTCTTTACAACATTGGTGTCATAATCTTATTTCATTCTGTGAGCGATTATTATTACTTCCATGCTATGCTATACGGTCAAAATGCCTAATGTAAATCCAGATACGACTAGATTTGGGTGAAGACTTACCATTTCCGTATTGACTTCTGTGTGTCTGTATTGTGTACTTCAGAAAACATTTCGTCAACGATAAATCACGTAAAATATTACATATACCCACGGGGTCCTTCGTGAAGTGCCTGACAATTTAACCTAGTGCAATACCTTGCAAACAGTACAAATTATGGTAAAACTCACTACCCCAGTGAATTTCCGAAAAAATGTACATGCATTTAATGTATCACATGCACCTATTCCCATTTGAGAAAACGAAAGTTGAATCCAATATGGCGTATCCAGGATGATGGCAGGGATGGGTAACGCGTGTCAGAGAAGCAGTACTTGTTTAAATTTGTTTTGCTTATGCCCACATTCATGTTCAGTTACATCTAAAGAAACTAAAAGTAATTTTGTGTCCGAGCGTTATACTAGTGTATGATTGAATTCCGAATATATGAAGGACTATAAATATGCAAATTACCGGGATGGACCGCTAAAATTAGTACAATACACATTGGGCGCCGAGAACTTTGCATTTGAATCAGTTACACACGATTCCCAAGGGGATACCTCGCGAATGTATCTTGTTAAACTGGAGAAATTGTTATCCTTCGTTTTTCATTATTATATGGCCATGAAACAAACGCCTGAGAAATATACAACCCCTGTATACAAATATGTGGTATTGGAATGTATAACTCGTAGGATATGATGCTTTACTTTTTTTAAATTTCAACATTTCTAGTGTATCCCTAAGAATGTAATCAAGTAATAACGATCATCTTTTTAAATACGCAATTAGAACTGAGCAATCTACACAAAATTTGCAATCGATCAGTGAAAAATGGCATCTTTCTAGGGCTTGTGGTTTCCAAGATATCGTTGTCAAAAGGATTGGCCAATAACATATAAACGTTCATAAACATAAAAACGCCCACAAACATTTAAACCTAGCATTTTAATATATAGATTAATAATAATAATAATAATAATAATAATAATAATAATAATAATAATAATAATAATAATAATAATAATAATAATAATAATAATAATAATACAGTAGAAACTCGATTAACCGTCACCCTCGGGACCGGGACCATGACCGTTAAGCGAATAGACGGATAACAGAAATATCGTTATAAACCTCTACAGTAAGTAGATTTAAAAGGTTCTGGAAGAAATAAATAACCTTATACAAGTGAATAATACTTATAATGATTGAACAGGACCAGAGTAAACCGTATTCCTTCCATGTTACACTAATATAGGTTCGTCTTGAAAATAATTCATAACAGTTTGGAATTTAATTTCTGGCATCTTGAGTGTTTCAAGTCCATGCTTTTCTCCATAAGGGTTTCAGTACTGTACCAAGTTTTTGTGTGGAAACTAGCATGACCGGAAGTGACGCATGACTATTTCAGTCCATTTCGCTTACACTTTATTCCGTGCTCTGCACGGCATCAATTACGGCACATTTAAAGTACAGTACTGTCCGGAGCAGTGACGGATAACAGAGAGTGACGGTTAAAAGAGTGACGGTTAATCGAATTTCTACTGTAATAGTTTTTGAGAGATGGATCGCTATTAGCTTGTGTTGAATAGTAAAGATTTATTTTTGCTTATATTCTTCAAAACCACGTTTTAGGAATAAACAAAAATAGGTGGTTGCACAACCATGCAACCGATATAATAAACTGCGCCTGTATATATGGAGAAAGAGACGAAATTTGTCTACCGCTTACGAATACACACATACTGTGTATAAAGCAACGTTCTTTATCTGTAGGATAATCAGTGACAGTGGGTGTTATCTGATTAGCATATTTGCTAGTACTGTACGTTGTTAACCTCGTCGTGGCGTTGTCTGGAGTCTATCCACACGACATTGACATCGAAGACGCTGTCACCCACAAGTCCTAGTCGTGCTCATCGTCTCTAACCTACGCACGAGTACGTGACCCAAGGAGGAAGCTACCAGTTTTCTATCAAAAGCAATTCGTCACCGTCTCTTGGACAACCACCAACCATAAATTGCAAGCCTCTTTTTTATTTTTATTTTTATTCTTTTTCTTGTTTTTGAATGTGATGCAGTAACATGTATGAAGTGCACATTTTTTCTTTCCTTCTTTTAATTCTAATACTTGCAAATTAATCCGTTTTTGGACCTATGTTCTTTCTTGTTGATAGTTATACAATTTTATTATTATTATTATTATTATTCGAGTGTGAGGGGAATTTTCTTTTTCTCTCTGTGCTTATGGTAACGAGGACAGAATGTGATGCATAAACTACTAATCACCACCTTGAAAAATCTTTGCCATTCATTTTGCTATTCATGTCAGCAAGCGTTGATATTAATCTCGGAGTCTTCATTGAAAAACATGTTGCTTGTAGCCTATTAACTAACGCAAGACTTCCACTCCAACAGCAACTAAATGAAACTTATTCTCTGTTGGTCTGTATCGGTATAAGCTAATTACTATGTAAAGGCATGAGTATTTTTCAAATTTTAATATTGTTTTCAGAGCACATCTCGACCCCAAAAATTCATGTTATTTCTTGAATCCGCAATGATTGAGCAACTCAGCTATAAAGGCCCGTAATAGAACAGTTAAACAAGATGGGGGAAAGGTGGACAAGATAATTATTTGAGGGACGTTCAGTTTCTAAAACGAAAGGAAAATGAATCTAATTTAACGTCCTACGTATGTGCTCCTCAGGCGAAAGGAGATGGATGGTTAATGGAAGTGAATGATTATCAAAGAATTGGTAGCATGAGAAAGTAGAAGGAAAAGTCGATAAAACGAACGGACACGATATTGTCAACTACAAGTCCTCTTTGATCTGGGATCGAATCAGAGACCACTAGCACCGAAATAAGCGCTCTACCACTGAACCACTGTGACCCCATCCATAGTTTCTCAATACAGAGGAGCCCAGATAAAGAATATGATAACTCTGATTTTCCGATTTTCGGTTCAGTAGTGAGTTATGTTGATGAAATTGGGATTTAAATGATAGCGACGCAACTAGGCTAGTTGTCGCCTGGGCAAAAACTCCCCTTAGGGTCCTCTTACCCGGTCTACCAAATCAAAACGCTGTCCGACTACACCTGATATTAGCATCACACAATAATTGAGGCGCCTAGTATCAAAAGTTGCCAAAGTCTTTCTTTTTTTTTTTTTTTTTTTTTTTACCGAAATTGAGTTATATATATCGCTTGTTATATGTTTGATCTAAAGGACTTCCATGGAAACAGAATTTTGTTTAAAAGCTTAATATTTCATACTAAAAAACGGGTCAAATATGGGACTGTACGCGTGTATATGGAGCTTCACTGCACGTTTTGCGAGATTATTCGAAACTAAGCGAAATGGATGTAGCGGATTTTGATACTAGGCACATCAATTCTCCTATTCCATTTTTTCTTCAAGTGGTAATGCTTGATTTCAAAACTGCAGTACATAAGTTAATTTTTAGTACAAGATAAAAAGACACCAAATTAGTATTTGATTGCTTCACATATTCTTATGGTCTTACATAATAACTACAAATCACAATATTTTTGGAATTATATCGAGATGTGCATATGTGTAGAATGAATCAACAGTCTGTTGCTTTACAATAGAACATTTAATTACGACAAACAGTCAAACTGTTTTCTAGAGTGGGGAACGCGGTGGCTCAGTGATAGAGCGTTCACCGCCGGTGCTTGGGGTCCCTGGTTCGATCCCAGCTGGCGCCGTGTGGACTTTGTGGTGGACAAACACCGTGCTCGTGGGTTTTCTCGGGGTCCTCCCACTTTCTTCATTCTACCATTTCACTCATCTCTCATCCTCACCGTCTCCTTTAGCCTAACCTTGCTTTTCATAAAAAGCAAGATTTCCCATTTCAATAAATTTCCCCCTTAAGGAGTTTGCCACAGCTGTAACCTACTGTAAGTACATCGTTTTCTAGCAATTAGTGAGTTTCGAAAGTTGGTTAAATGAGATTTTTTTAAAATACAGGTCCAGAAAAATGTATCCAAATCCTTTATTGTATCCGAAAAGTATATATTCACCTCCAATTCTTGAAAATTCCCTAAACAAAGTTTTCGAAAGTATCCCTAAATGAATTTTCTTAAAGTAGGGAAGTAGCTAAATCACCTTCTCGCAATCAAAAACGGAAAATTCATTCAATTTCATGAAAACAGTTAGACTTGTTTCAAACATCAAATATGTATAACTAACCAAAGAATGCTCGCTTTAAAGTAATTGATTAATACAAATTGTAAAAGAGTATAGCCAGATAAGGCGGTGCATCTCCTCCAGGTGTGTCCGACTTTGGTTATCCACATTTTACACCCAGTTGCACCGCGAATATCAAACCATGGTTAAAATATATTATAGATGGGTTGGTGCTACTTCTATGGTGGAAAATAGAAGGTGGTCACTCAAATATAAGGCAAAAATAGTTGAAATCGAATATTTTCGACGTTCTTTTTGAAATACATTGTTTCTTGTTTTTGGTAAGGCCCTTGAAGCAAAGTATATTCATATATTGTTTCAGCCTCGTAACTTAAATTGTTTCCGAGATATGAACATTTTTTTATTTTCGAATTTTCAACAATAACTTCGAAATTTGAAGGAATTTGAAGTTGATTTTCTAGCCAAAGTTATCTTTGGTATAAATATCACAGCAATTTGTACAAGGGCATTTTCACCGCCTTATCCGGCTATACCTTTTTCATAGTTTTATTTCCTATCCTTAATTGTTATATTAATTATATGAAATGGTAATTTACTTTTCTAGAATATTATAAACACTGCATATACTTATTATTTCGGTTTACTTGGGAATTAAGAAATTCTTATAATCTAAAACAGCGTTTCCCAATCTTTTTAAACTTGCGGCACACTACGAATGTATCTTAAATTCTCGCGGCACACACATAGATATTACTATTTGTAAATATAAAACACCGTAGTAATTTTTTTCTGTGATCAATGATCTCAAGAGAAGAAAGCTCGATCACTGGTTTACCGCCGTGGTAATCATTATGCTAATTTTTCACTCTAATTACAAATAGAAAACAATTGCAATGAAATATAGGACTCAGGTTATTAAAAATACACTTTCTTTTTCGAAAACTGTATCCAACCTTTCACTAAGAAAAAAAACGAACAAACAAATCTCTTATACTTTTAAAACACAAATGTAGGTAATTTGTATGTATGTTTACTTTGTCGAAAGGATTAAATATTTTAAAATTTCAAGTTACGAAATAGTTTGTAACAATAAAGAAGCAATAATGGTCATAACAATGATAACAAATACTTTTTTCAACATTAAATATGTACTGAAAAGTTACACAGTATGAAACTTGGTAACATGGTTGTTATACGTTATAACTTTTAAATATTATATGAAGATTAGAATTGTTCAATAGTATTACGTAGTAATGTAAAAAAAATTCAATAATATCTATTGAAGGTTACAATTGTTTAATAATAATGTATGAAAGTTACAATTTTTCAAAAAAATAAGTAAAACAAGTTGGTGCGCGATTCAAAATTAACGTGCAACTCGAATTTGATGTTCTTTTATAATCTTCTTCAATTGTGGATGGATAGTTGATAAACACACCCTCATATCGTGTTCCGCAGTTAACAGTTGTTACCTGTTCTTACAATTGATTGTGTTCATTGCAGAAAATCCTACTTCACTTAAGTAGGATGCAGAAGAGGGAATGAATACTTTCACAGCCTTTGTAAAAATACCTGGATATTTTCTCCGGAGACAAATCCAGAATGGTACCATGTCTTGTTGTGAGTGCTGGAGCTTCAAACCTCGGTCATCCTTCACATCGACAGGTTCATAGTAATGTGAAATATAAATATATATTTTTCCTATGTCTTGCAATTTGGTTGCTATAGAATTAATAATTTTGTTTCGATTTCCTCGCGGCACAGCAGCGGCCAATTCGTGGCACACCGGTTGGGAAACGCTGATCTAAAATATACTGCACAAGGTGTTACCCGGATAAAATAAGACGTTCATGTTACGTTGACAACCATTTAAAAGTGAAAAATTGTGACAGGGTAAAAGAATACCCATCAGATCTCGTAGCTACATTTGAGATAGTTCAGACCGAATTCATTTCTAACTATCTCGGTAATTTATCGCACCAATTAAATTCTACCAGCATGAATACATTTTATACCTGGTTCATTTCAACATGATTAACATTTAAAAAGAAGCACTGCTTTAGTTACTATAACTATTTCTGTTTGGTAAAAGATTTCATCTTAAAGATTTGTCATTTTTGCACTGTAAAAATAACTCTTTCGTTGAACAAAATTTATCACCAAGGTTTGTCTCTTTTTATATATTACACTTATCCAACACTATTAAACATTGATTTTAAGCTATAAATGTCTTGAAAAGTACTCTGAAGTAGTAAATTCTTATGTTGGTCTACTGGTCGTATTGAAATCTCTTAATTCAAGGACTATTTTGTCCTTATTTGCATTCCGACAACGTGGAATTCGTCCAAAGCTTTATTTAATTTCTTTTTAACCTTTGAGAATGTAAATCAAGTTTATTTGCATACTAACGGCTTAAATCAATGTTCTAGTTCAACAGTAGATGGCCGTCTCATCTAGTCTACCAGTATAATTGAAGAATTAGCTTGAAAGTTGATACATTTCTAAATACAGTAAATGTTAAAACTAAGGTTATAAAGTCCCCCCATTCCCTCTTTCTCACAGATTCTGGAGATATGAGGGTCGTTCAATAAGTTTTTAGAAAATCTGAAGGATGTAGTGTCAAAAATGGTTTGCTTTTAGTAAGCGCCATTCTTTACTAGACTGTTGTTCAAGCTTCAGCTACATCTCTCACGTAGTTTCGTCATAGTCGATTGAAGGAACAAACTTGTGTTTCTTTAGAAAAAATGGAAAGAAATGAGTTTTGTGTAGTTATTAAATACTTATATTTAAAAGGTTTAACACCGAAAGATATTAAAGCTGAGTTGTAAAAAGTTCATGGCACATCTGCTCCTGTATTTGCAGCTGTTTACAATTTGGTAAATGAGTTTAATTTTGGCCGTATATCCACAACTTTGGCCGAACATCGTTCGTAACGTCCAATAGAAGTGATTTTCTCCGAAATGATTGACGAAATCCACGATATGATTTTGAATGGTCGGCAAATCAAAGTGTGCGAAATAGTTGAGGCCACAGGGATATCACAAGGTACAGTGCTTTCAAGTTTGCAAGAAAAATTTGGTTTGGAAACGAATTCGGCAAGATGGGTCGGCATTTGCTCTGAACGGAAAATAAATGCAATTGTCGGATCGATTCGGAAGCTGGTCTCTAATTTTTTCGTCGCAATCCTGACGAGGGGATACATAACAGTGAACGAGTGGAAGAGATATGGATACACTCCACTCCAGAAACAAAGGAAAAGTCGAAACAGTAGGTTTTTAAAAGTGATCAGTTCCGAAGAAGGCAAACTCGGCCGACAACGTGATAGTCGCAGCTTTTTTTTTTTTTTTTTTTTTGTGGAGGGAGGAATGCACTCAAAATCATCTACATCGATTACTTAGAAAAAGGACAAACAATAAATGGAGGGTATTATGCATTGTTATTGCACTGGTTGGGCGAAAAAGATCAAGAAGAAACATCGTCATTTGGCAAAGAAAAAAAAATTCTCTTCCATCAAGACAAGTTTCGATGGCGAAACTTACGGAATTAAAATTAGAATTATTACAACTTCCACCGTATTCATCAGATCCCCTCCAGGGACTTTATTTCCGAACTTGGAATAAAGGCTCAGTGAAAAACGATTCACGTCGAACGAGATCATCGCCCAAGCAGATGCCTATTTTGAGGACCTTCCGAAATCCTACTTTTTGGACGGCTTTAAAAAAAGATGGAGAAACGCTGGGGAAAATATGTCTAGCTAAAGGGAGATTATATTGAAACACTTTTTTAAAAAATCTAACCAAAATATTTTTTTTGAAAAAAATATTTTTCCTAATGAGTTACTGAACGATCCTCGTAATTCAAGTGTATGAACTTCTCATTTTTAAGATGCTTTTCTCTTATTCACAGTGCAGGTTCTGATTCAACTTTGTCCATAAACCTTTAACCCACGTCATAGAATACCGTACAGTGTCATAAGTCGAGTACAATACAATGTCCATTGTCCCTTTAATAAATTTCTATACCTATATAATTTGATTAAGTAGCTAATACTGCTCTCTACTAACTATATACCGTTTACCGTATGCGACTCAAATGCTCTGAAGTTGGCATGAAGAGTATAACATGCACGAAATCGTCATAAATTACATTTGAGACTGTGAAAAGTGTGATGGATTTCAAAAAGTGATTGAATGTGAAAACTTCTTATAACAAAAAGATAAAGAATAAAATAAATATAATATTTTAAAAGAAAAGTATGCTTTCAAAAAAGAAATAAATTAAATTCGTACTAAAAAGTAAAAACATTAAAAAATAAGAATATATTTTCTTTTTAAAAATTAAATAAATCCACTAAAATAAAAAAATCTGTTTTTTAAGAAAATTACTTTTTAAAAAAGTCTATTTATGCATGACTAAAAAGAAAAAGCATGGGGAGTGCTTTAATATATTCTAAATTGATTAATATATGAGAGCGCTCCCCATGCTTTTCATTTTAGTCTGCATAAATAAAGCTTTTTACAGAGTAATTTTCTTTATTTTTTTTTTACTTTCTAGTTCGATTTATTTTATTTTATTGGATGAAGTATTTCTTTCAAACATTATTTCATTTTATTTTATTAAAATTATCTTTTCTAAAACTTCTACAAAATTCTTCATAACCAACATCTATTCTTTTTCAAACTTGTTTCCAATGATTCTGACTTATCCATCCTAATCAAGGCAAGTCTTTGATTAAAACAATTTGTTCTTGTATAAACTATGTATCTTTTTAATGCAAAATTATTAGCTAGTGCTTGATTTATGTCTAACATCATTTGCTCCCGTAATATTTCAAGGTCAAGACTGATTTTAGTGGATACTTTGCAAAACTTACTTTAGATTAGTTTGCAATATTTTTTAAAAAAGATATTTGCTAAACTTTTTTAAAAATCTAGATACACATTAATATTCAATTTTTACCCAGTAGGACAGACAGATTGAATAAAAATATGTAATAATCCTAATTATAAAAGTCAAACATGTGAGTCTGACGTCATGCTTACCTGGAATGTTATGCAACCTTGCTTAAGAGATTGGTAATGTTGGTCGTAGAACTACAAGGGGCATAATGAGAATCCTTATAACATCCAATAATAAATACTAATTTCTAATAGTAAACAGTCGGGGTAATAAATGTCGCTACTTGCGATATCACTTACCTACCTGGTCCTAATAGATGTCGCTACCTTCGGGATTGTTCACTATAACGAAATCGTGAAATAGTTTGCTTCAAAAATATAGTGCGAAGTTTGAGGTGGTTTATGGACAAACTCAAAAAATAAATAAATAAATAAATAAAATGAGTTTATTAAAAGTAAATCATTAGAACTTTTAACTAATCACGGTTATCCTATAGTGTACAGCAGGCCAAAAGTTTTGGTAGTATAACAGTACAACCGTATTGGAATTAGTAAAAAAAATAGTAACAAAATTAAATAAGTCAGTTAAGTCTCACATTATGTAGCTACGGTACACCTCCAAATTATGTGAATTGGATGTTGTTAAATCCATAACGTCCAATTGCAATGGAGAGATAAGTCAGAGAAGGAAGGCCAATTCTCGCTATACCTTAGCGCTTTCGCTCTATGAGAATTAATATTGAAATCGAAGTGGTGGGTTTCTACCACTTTCTGTTTTAGTAGAGAGTTTAGAGTGAGGATAGAATCTATTTTTAGGACGCATAATCGATTGCAGATCGCTATCTATTACAGTTTTTGTTCTATGTCAATCAACATTGAAACCGGAAACTGTTGATTTCTACCATTTCCGGTTTGAATACAGGGTTAAAGGAGGGAGACTGAATCGTTTTCATATTTTTGGGAGACTGAATCGTTTTCAAAAAGCCACATCTAGATATCTCTTCCGTTTTTGTTCTACGTGGTTTAATATTGAAATCGAAAGTGATAATGGATTGTTATATCACTTCTGGTAATCGATAGCGAAAACTGTTTATCGCTATCTATTACAGTTTTTGTTGCATGGAGATCGACGTTAGAACACAAAATGGTGGATATCTACCACTTCCGGTTTAAATAGACGTTTAACCGAAAAGATAAGACCTATACTTGGAACATTGAATCGATACCAAAAACCGCGTCTCGATCTCTCTTAGTACCGTTTTGTCTTTGATACCTAATTACAGACTGGCATAGCCTTTTTAGAACATTCTGATACTTATGCATAGCATAGTATGAAAGTTTAATATCACAAAAAGAGGACAGGAATTTTTCTTCTAAAGCGAACTTGATGTTATACCCACAAAAAGATTGTCCTTTCAGATTTTGTTAAATGGCGTGTGATAATTATGACGATGATGATGAATGGTGTGATGGTGATACGTGAAAAGAAACTGATAAATTTTAGATGAAATTAAGAAACAAAGAACCATAAATCTTGTAAATGAATTTACAAAAGGAGACGAGAAAACTTTTCGAGAATCGAGACGAGACGAAACCTTTTCAAACATTTATGAGACAAGACGAAAAAACCTTATTTCTCATTTCGTCTTATCTCCTGCATAACATTAACTATAAATTAAAATTACATATGTAGTTATAAAGGAAAAAGTATGCAATACCGAAAATACCACTATAGAATATCGCAATGAAGATAAAGCGCACGTAAAAGTAGCGAAAAGATTATCACGACTGAATATCGGGTCAAAAGGTAAATCAGCAGGACACCAGGACAAGGATCTTCAAACTGGGACTGTTTCAGTCAAAGCGGGACGTGTGATAACCATAATTACGAATCCCATGTCAACTCTTAAAATTATTTCGAGAATATAACATTTCTAAATTTGGGCACCCTTTCAGACTTCCGAACTATGTTATATGTAAGTGTAGGAAAGCTTTTCAGACGGCTATGCCCGTCCGTTTGTGTGCCGATAGATAGCAAAGAGATGTCGATAGAGAGCAAAACGGAAAGAGATATCGAGAACAGGATTCTTAAGATCGATTCAGCGTCCCAAGAATAGATTCCATCTTTTTCGTTAACCTTCTATTCAGACCGGAAGTACTAGAAATCAACAGTTTCCGGTTTCAACTTTGATCGCCGTAGAATAAAACTGTCATAGAAAGCATCAAGTGGCTTTTGCAAATCGATTGAACGTCTCAAGAAAAGATATCACGTATATTCGCAACCGCTTACTAAAACTGGAAATTGTAGAAGTATACTAGTACTTCCGTTCCAATATTGTTCTCCATAGAACAAAAACGATAAGCGATATCGAGAAGCTATTTAAAAAAAAAAAATCCATTCAGCATCCCAAAACTCGACTCCTCCATTAATCCTTTATTCAAATCGGAAATAATTTAGATCTTTCGCTTGTAGTTTCAATGTTTATTGCCATAGAACATAAACCGTAATAGATATCTGCAAGCGGTCTCTTGGAATCAATTTGACGTCTTAAAGGAACATAGTATAACCATCCGTAACATTCTACCGAAACTGAAAGTGGTTAAATTTACTAGTATTTCCTTTTTTCAATATTGATCTCCATAGAGCAAAAAACATAAAGAGATATCGAGATGTGGTTTTCTGGAATCAATTCGGTATTCCAAGGAAAAAAAGTTTTATCTCTTTCGTTCACCTTTAAAACAAATCAAAAGTGGTAGAAACCAAGTTTCCGGTTTCGATGTTGATCGCAATACAACAGAAACGATAATGAATAGAGAGGAGTTGTTTTCTAATATGGAATCAGTATAATCAAAATAGAATATATCTTCAACTTTATTTCTATATTGCGACCGGAAGTTATTGATGTTTTAAGAGGCCTTATCACGGTGAAATTAAAATACCGCTAATTTTACAGTAATTATGTGATATCTTCAAATAGATAAAATATAATCGAAAAGTGGAACAAGAGCTCCCTAGACAATATTATTTTACATGAGATACCGTTATCACGACTCACTTATCTGCTTTCGATTTCCAACCATTTAGAAAATCGGCATTTATTTTCGCGTTTTTAAATGGAAAGCTACTGGGTGACTCATGATAACGGTAGGGCGCTCTTGTTCCACATTTCGATTATCTTTTATCTATTTGAAGATATATAATTACTGTGAAATTAGCGGTATTTTAATTTCGCAGTGATTAGGTCTCTTAAGTCTGATTTGAATTCCATAGTTTCACTACTGTTAAATGAACCAAAACTTGTTTCCTATTACTTCCGTTGCACTTACCGATTTTTCTTATCCAACAGCTTCATCATGATAGAGTACAAATGCATGATAGACTGCAGACAACTCGTAGCATTAAGAAAGTATTCAAGCGTATAGTGAAGAAAGCGAAGTAGGATGCTGGTTTGTTCAGATGAAAACTACCTGTTGGACAGGTTTACTCTTTCCTTGCCTTTTTATTTTTATCTTTTTTTTCAAGAGGTTTTCCTTCTCTAACACAACTCCTACCCACCCTTCTTCCCAACTAGATACATGGGGTCAAGAGGATACTGAAAGGTCAGGTCAACCACCAGTTGAGAGGGTCTTCAATTCTTTAATTTTTCCGTAGGGGCAAAATTATATATATGGCAGTACATGTGTGTGCATCTACAATATGTAGAAAGAGGGTGGGATTTGTTTCCTTTGACATTTATTATTATGTTTTATTTTTATAGTTTCTAACAGCAAAACGTATAAGGAAACTTCAGAAAGACATCTGTCAGTTGAATATTAGGTTGTGTATAACGCTAATTCTACGTGTATAGAACTCTTACGCCAAGATGCAAATAATAATAATAATAATAATAATAATAATAATAATAATAATAATAATAATAATAATAATAATAATAATAATAATAATAATAATAATAATAATAATAATAATAGCGTGTAACAGGAAAAATACTTGATGATGAGACATATACCAATTTATAGATCTCATTGAGCTTAACGAAATGATGTAGTAAGTGTAAATATTGATGCGTAGTTTTTGAGAAAATCTAGAAAAACGATTTTATGTAAACCTACAAAAATGTTTCTGTACAGTGACACCACTAGGCTACTGATACTGGAGAATATGACATTAACAAAATGACCGTGTATGGTTAAAATAAGATATAGCCCAAATTTTTGATTAAATTTTAAAGTTTACCTTCGAGCATTTGCGTGGGCGGCATTTATACTGCCATCTTAGACAAATAAGCATTTGATCATAACACTGGTCAACAAAGATTTTGTCTCAGAGCTGAAATTAACAAACTTTGATATAGTTTTGCCTGCTGAACCTGAATCCGTACTCGAAATTTATCCATCACCCTCAGTCTGCCAGACTCAGGTTATATATATATATATACAATACAACTAACTCTGTGAACCTGCTGCAGGTTTAAAAGAAAATAACTACTGCTGCAGGACTATCTATCCGAGTATCATGGTTAGTACGTCATTCTCTTCAGAATAAAACACGCTTTCCAAGGGTATCATATGCATATGTGCATGATGTAGCAAAAAGGAAAATTAAGTATAGTGCGAGAAATCTGCTTTAAAAAATTCCTATTGGTAAAGTTTGCACCTATAGAGTTGCACCGGCTACAGGTACTAAAATATGATGTATCTTGAAAAATACAATAGGTTAGAGGTAATTTGTGTACCAAGTTGCATTGCAATACCTTGAATCGTTATGAAGGTAAACGTATTTCGCAATCCTCGTTGACAATACAAAATATCACATATAAATAATTAATAAATATGACAGAAACAGTTCCCAATACTGCACTATTCGTCCAAAAATCATGGTTCGTACGTCATTCTGCAGAATGAAACAAATTTTGAACTGAACTATGCGCACAGCGCATTTGTGCATGATGCACGTGCACAGGGAACTTGATGATAACGCGCTAAATTTTCCGACGAAAAATTCCGTTTGGGAAGTATGGCCGAAACGAACTTCTCTGACTCCAGGGGAAAAGAACGTCATGCATCTTACTTTAGTTGATCTGCAAAAAAATTTTCTATCCCCTCTACACATAAAACTCGGTCTGATTAACAACTTCCTCAAAAGCATGGTCAGAACTGGTAAGGTTTTCCAATATCTGAGAACTAAATTTTCCAGAATGTGTGATGCTAAAATCAAAGAGGGTGTTTTTGTAGGCCCTTAGATCAAGAATCTGTTCCGTGGTGTGCAGTTCATTGACGAACTTAATGAGCTCGAGAAAAACGCATGGCTGGCATTTAGAACGATATGCAGAGAGTTTTGTTGAATCATAGGTCCGACAATTTCCGTGATGTTGTGTCCGACCTCGTAACTGCCTATCAGGCATTGGGGTGAAATTTATGAGCCTTAAAGTTCACTTCTAGGACTTCCACATAGACTTCTTCCCCCAACCTTGAAGCTGTGAGTAACGAACATGGTGAGATGTTTCATCAGGCTATTGCGGAAATGGAGAAACGTTACCAGGGGATTGGACACCCTCCATGTTAGCTGATTATACGTAGACTTTGCAGAGAGGTATTCCTGACGCCAAATACAGGCGAAAATCATGCATCCAAACATTTTAGAGGTAAGTTTTCATTGCAAAAGCACCTTCTTTCATGCATAAGTTACATGAACAGCAGTTCACATTTCTTTCCCCTGTCTCATCAAAACTGTGGGTGACAGGAAAAGTCTAAAACCAGATCTAAAATCACTGTTAGACTCACCTATTGGAGTTCTTGAGACAGAGAAAAACTTTTTGTTTCGTTGGTCAGTGTAATGCGTTGAAATAGGTTTGCCAGACAGTCACGTTTGCTTCTAGTCTGTCTTTAGTTAACTATCAACAAAATAGATAAGGCTGAGCTCATTATTTTTGTAATACTGAGTTGCAATAATTACTGCAAGCGCAAAGAAGATGAAAATTCCGTCGTTACACAAGCGCCCGAAGGTATATACCATTGTCCAAAGTCCAAACTAATCTTATTATCTTAAGGGTCTTCACTACAGCGAAATTAAACTACCGCTAATTTTAGAGTTTTTCAGTGATATCTTCAAAATAAATCAAAATATTCGAAAAGCACAAATGTAGTGAACTATAGTATTCGCGCCGAGTCGTGATGCTTGACCTAGATCTACCGATTTCACCACCCAATAGAACGCGAGGGTGTGTTCCAGTCGTCAACCCCCACCCATCACATTTTGTCAGTGTCGTCTCTCGCGCTACACGGAAAACATCCCCCGAGAGTACAGTGTTGTCGGATTGGCGCCAAATTCCGTTTTGTTAATTATCTTTTTATTGCATTATATTCTCATTGTTACTATTCGTGTTTTTGTTACCGTTTTAGAATAATTGTTACTGTAGTTATTGTTGTGCAGTGTTATTATTGGTAATTTTTAAATGTTTTTTTTAATACTCTTTTACACTGTCTTCAAAATTTGGCAACATTGTTGGCGAATTTCAGCTGTTTGACGTTTCCCCAACTGTACGCTCGTGAAGCGGCTCCACGAATTGTACCGAAGTTTTCTGATGTATCAGAGCTCAAGCAATGATTGGTTTAGAGACCAAGCTTCACGACTCGGCGTGAGTACTATAATTCACTACGTTTCTGCTTTTCGAATATTTTTATTTATTTTGAAGATATTACTGAAAAACTCTATAATTAGCGGTAGTTTAATTTCTTCACGACTCGGTTATAGACAATACGATTTTATATGTGATACATCTACCACAATTCACCTATCAGCTTTTGGTATGGCGCTATTTACAGAACCCGCAAAAAATGCTAAATCTATTCTACAGTTCCAAATCGAAAGCAGATACATGAGTTGTGATAACGGTATTATATGCAAAATCGTATTGTCTAGTTCACTACGTTTCTGCTTTTCGAATATTTTTTATTTGTTTTGAAGATATTACAGAAAAACTCTAAAATTGGCGGTAGTTTAATTTCGCTGTAGTGAAGATCCTTAAGAAAAGTATATGTTTGTTGCCAATCCGATGGTGTTGGTAGTTTTTATGAGATCGTACTTGCGTAAATCGTGGACTGTTACATTTTACAAACAATATGAACTAAAATTCCGTTAATTTTAAATTGATATACGAGAAAATATGTTTTACTTTATTTAAACAATAATTGAAGACTATTAGCTTATGTAAATACAGAGGTCAATGTTCCGTTAATGGGGTCCAGTAATTTCTTCCACACGAAATTTGCAATTTCTCCACTTCTTTCCATTGATTTTCGTTTGATTACATAATAGAACATTATGTTATGTTATGTTAGGTTAAGTTAGTTTTGGACCCCCTTAACGGAACATGGACCTCCGTATTTACATAAGCTAATAGAGTTTATAATCATCAACTTAAGAAATTTATAATCTATTATTTGTGTTGGTTCTTTAAAAATATCGTAGGGTACAGAGAAATGTTGCAGTTACTCCTTATTATCTAAAGCCGCTAGGAATAGTAAATGAAGTCTATACCTTACATACGACTCACTCTAAAAATAATTTCAAATACATTTAATAACTTTATCTATATCTTAATTTTATTAATATCTAATTCTATGTAAAACTATTTTCATAATGATTTATCTGCTTTTATCTCTTTTATAATTCTTGATAATCTTATGTCCTTACCACATATTCTAATGTCTTTTCTTGTCGTCTTTATCTATATCTTCCCAATATCTTATGTCCTTATGACATATTCTAGTATCTTTTGTTATCTTCTTCACCATTAAGGGTGTTTATAAATTAGGTGCACCAGCCATAGGCCAAGTATGCTAAAATGCAATATTATTGAATTACTAATGTAAGAATTGATATACTTTTTTTTGGATATAGTATACGTAAGACCGTCTGAGTTCCAGAAGAAGCTGGACGCTCATACTTTTAGGGATTATTCATTGAGTATCTACGAACTTAGAAAGGGGGTAACAAACCCACTTTCATTTACTTATCCACTGATACGAAAATAAAAAAGACCGTACCTATTTGCCCTTGTACTTTATATGCTATAGCGCATTACATTATATGCAACAAGGATTTTGGTCTGCATCATGATATAAATTTAAAAATATTTAACATTTTTCGAATCGAAATCAACAAAATTTATTCTAGAAAGTAAAAATAGAATGTTAAGCACATATAATGAAGACAACGCAGTGATTTAATTTGGTAACGTATAAATATATAATATGAAGTATCCTCGCGCACGGAAGACAGAGGGTTCTCATGTATACTATTACCCTTTTTTTTAAAAAAAAAAAAAAAAAAAAGAAAAAGGAAATGTATAAAAAGTTAACAAATGGCGGACGTCACCATTTGCATTTTTTGACCGACTTTCAAGTCATAATGCCTGAATTGTATGTTTGAATAATTGAAAGAAAGTAAAAATATATCTGTGAAGTCATAATTGGCTATAAAAAAATGTCAGAATCAGGTAAATAATGTATTTGTCGCAATAGGGATGAATAATTGTCAAAATCAACCTGGGTAAAGACTGCCAGTTACCAAGATGGTCAGGGTGAAAAATTTGGGAAGTGAAAAAATGAGTAGAGTAAAAATGTTGTGGAATATTTATGGGCGTGTGTTGTTGATGAGTGTGAATATGCGTGTGCTGTGTAGAGTGTGAAATTTCCACTTATTCCCCCTTCCTCTTCTTAACACCACACGAGGGGAATGTTGTCACTCCCACCACCACCGCTGAACCTCCTTCTAATATCTTCTTATGTTTATTCTGTTCTCACATACTCTCGCCTAACAACATACAATTACCGGCATGTGATTATTTCGATGATGCATTCTGTCTAAACGCATTATCTCAACAATTTGTATAATATATACCTCTTTGAGTTTCTTAACTATGGTGTACGGTAGCTAATTCACTGGAACTTTTATTTTATTTTATTTTAGTTTATTTATTTATTCTTAAAGTATTTTCTGGACTAATGCTCAATCTAAGAGGATCACAAAGGCACACCTCATGGACTATTTGTAGCTTGGAGAAACGGCTGAGTTATAGCATTATATTGATCGAAAGATGACGAAATATTATTATTATTATTATTATTATTATTATTATTATTATTATTATTATTATTATTATTATTATTATTATTATTATTATTATTATTATTATTACTATACAGTATTTTGCTTGTTGGCAGGTCCTGAGACTAACAGGAGATCCCTTCTCCCTTATGTTAAGGTCTGAAAGTGTTTCTTCCACATTTCTGGAAATTCAGCTTTCTCTTTTAACTTCCAATATTTTCTTCTATTTTTCAAATTATCAATTTGTTCTGTTTTTCTTCTTCCTACTTCTACACTGTTAGAAATAATTTCTTAAATCTGAGAAACCGTTTCTTAAATCTGTGCACCGAGACAATATTTTCTTAGAAATGAGATTTGGTAATTCTCATTCGCAATCTCGTTTAAGAAACCGTTTCTTAAATCTGTGCACCGAGACAATATTTTCTTAGAAATGAGATTTGGTAATTCTCATTCGCAAGAAAAGTAACAGTATATTTTCTCGTTTCGCTTTACACAAACTCATCTATTTTTTTTTTAATTTCTCATTAATGAGAATTTCAAACGCTTGCTTTTAAGAAAAGATATTCTCGGTGCACAGATAAGAAACAGTTTCTCAGATTTAAGAGTGTTTTTAACAGTGTAGCTTTCCTTCCATCTTTCCCTTTATGGCGGTATGAAGAAGGCAATTTATCCTCAAGATGTGTCCAATTCACTTGGTCTTTCTACAAAGGATGCTAGTTAAGAGCATCATCTCCTCTCCTACTCGCTTTAAAACATCTTCATTTGTCATTCTCTATGTCCATTTTATCCACTCCATCTTCCTCCAATACCACACTTCAAACTTACGGAAATAATTTGCATGAGAAGTTTCAAAACTAAAACACATTGATCACTTTTTTTTTTTTTTCTGTTCAAACCAGAATACCATACTGGCCTATTGCAGAAACAACATTAAATGATCTTGAAAAACTGAAGGATTTACGTTTTTTTTTAAAAAAAAAACTACAATTTTTACGTTGTTTCTGATGTTAGGTTTATTTTTCGTATGTCTCTGATTACAACAATCATTTAAAAAAAATAAACGAAGGCATCTTTCAAGTGCCACGATTTAACGACATGATTGTAAGTAATTCCACGTGATTTATTGTGTAAAATGACTGTTATTGACGTGAAAAAATTTAAGTTAACAATGGATGATGTTCCGTGTTAATGTGTATCACACTAAAAATCGCGAGGATTTAGAAGTCAGTTGCTTACAGGCTATACATATGCACACATAACACGACAGCTACGTAGTTGTGGATGAGTTTTCCATAATATAACTTTTTTAAAAGTTATTTATTATGCGTGTTTATACAGTTTTCATAGTATATCTGAAATAGCTTCTATTCAAGTAAATTTTTAAAGTAGTACAGTCATTACTGTTAGGATATTGTGTGTCACTGTTAGGAGCAACTAGACAACAATAGCATGAATGGATTAACTATTAAGCAAAGTAAGCATGTATTTAGGGCATCAAGTGAAAGGCAGCACCATATAAATTATCCATAGCCGAATTTACCATGGTCCATGGGATATATGGTGCAGTATTGAAAATGTTACAACTGAAACAAAAATAAAAAAAAATGAAATCTGCAATTTTTATATCCCACGATTATACTGGCTAGGTTAAAGGAAATGGTGATGATGAGAAATGAATGCAATGGTGGAATGAAGAAAATGGAAGGAAACGGGACAACCCTGAGGAAACCCACGAAAACGGTGTTTGTCCACCACGAAGTCCACTTGGCACGAGCTGAGATTGAACCGGGAGCCGCACCTACCAGAAGTGAACGCTCTACCACTGCGCCACTGCGATCCTTACACCTGAAACAGTATCCGCAAAAGGGTTCCCCAAATTAATGAAAAATTACATACGGACATCTAATATAAATAAAATAAAGAGTTTGTATGTTTGTCTGTCTGTTTGTGTGCGGCCTGAAGACCAGACGAGTGGACCGAGAGTTACCAAAATTTGGTCATGGGTACCTTGGTCTAAACCTCAGATCAAGGCCAAGACGTTCTTTTTTCAAAATTCGAACCAGGAGCGTTTATCGGGACATGTAAAAGTAGTAGAAAATGACCGATATTAGTGTCGAATTCATAGTTTTCGCTGTCGCTGAGATCAATGGTGAAACTCCGATCAAAATCCTGCGTGAAAATTTGCAAAATATCGGTCAAAATATTGCACTTCGGTTGTACTCCTTGCACTCTACTCTACGGGCTTGGTTCCGGCAGGCCTTTTTCTATTTTCCAAACTTAAAACAACTTTAAGAGCACGTCCTACTCAGTCCACAAAGGAAATTCAGGAAAATGCGACGACAGTACAGAACGCCATCGAGAGAAGTTATTTCCAGCAGGTGTTCCAAAATTGAAAGAAACCATGGTAACGGTGTATTAACAATGTGGGGAGTACTTTGAAGGAGACACAGTGATTGAACGTTTGTATAATGACCAACAGGGCCATGCCGTGGAAAATCAGCGCCCGGGGCGAGAGTATACGACGGCGCCCCCACACATATATTCCAAGTAATGTTTCCTATCTTTTTTCCTTTTTTCTCCCGAATTTTTCGCCCCTCTTACTTCGGCGCCCGGGGCCGTCACCCCGCTCGGCCCCTCCACGGCACGGCCCTGATGAGCAATAAAGCAAGAACAGCTAAAGCTCGGTATTTTTTTGAACATACCTCGTAGAAAATTCTAGGCACTTCGATTAAATCGAAATTTATGCAAAACGAATTTACTTAAATTTTGCAGTCGCAGCTTACCCGAGCGTATTTCATACAGTTTATGACAAGTGCAGCCTTAACAAATTAGCACGTAGTTCATGCCCCACTCACTTGATGGCTCTCAAAATAGAATTAAAAGTCCTACTTTTTACTTCAGATATTAGTGCTGTAAGTAAATTTTACGCATATCGTAAATGCCTTTCTTAAGTTTGAATTTACATACAGTATACTCACGATTATCTACAGAATTAGATGACGCGACAACCGCTGACAATGCGCAAAATGGAGGAAAAGCAACATAAGTCAACATGAAAATGCTTTTGAACAATTTTTATTTACAGTATAAGGTAACACATACAATTATTTATTAACAGACACTAGTTTTCTGTACTTACAAGTTTGTTGGTCTACTTTTTCTGTTTATTCGTGTTAAAACATATCTTCTTTTGAGGTTGAAGTTTCGAAAAAATATTACGAAGTATTTAATACACTATTTCGTTTAATATCTAATTTATCGTTCAATAAAAGAGAAAAAAGAAAAGGAAAGGAAGATCACAGAATCGATAGTTTATTATTTAGTACAAATTTGAGTTGAGTTGATTTGATTTTGAGTTTAAAGCCTCTTTCAGCAGCGAGGTTATATGAGACATGGACCTACTGATTAACGTGGAATCCGAATCACATGAGCTCCCGCCGACAATCGAACCCGGGTCTCCCACGCAAAGGCGCATACGCTAACCGCTTAGCCACGGAGGAACTCTTTTAGTACATACAAATTTGAATATGTCGAGACTGCTCAAATTTTTTTTTCTTTAAATTAGAAACTTCCTTTCAAAGAGGACAAGAGTAGGCAGTCCGTATAATATTTTAACCAATATATGTGGTCCATACTTTTAAAAAGAAGTTTGAGAAACGCTGCTATAACTGATAGTAAACAACACCTAAAAATCAACTCATATTTCTTCTCAGTCACAACGAACTCATTTTGTCATATTAAGGTGGATCACCACCCGGAAGTCAATACATATTTTACCTCATTCCCTTAATTACTGCGCAATGAAACGTTACATATTATAAATATTGTACTATAAGATACAGTTAGATTTCAGCTACAACACAAGACACTGATTCATTTGGTTGTGTCTTCTGATATCGAAAAAGATGACAAATAAAAGAAAATATTTGATTCGTTTTACAATGAGCACACAAAATGGCACTTGCTATTAGATCTTACTAGAAAAGTGCTCAGTTTATGAAAGGTTTATTTGTATGTGTAAAATATTTTAAAATGTTGTTCTCATTATGAAATAGATATATTATTTGACCATTTTTCGCGTTATGTTTCACATTTTATTTGAATATTAATCTATATTTAAGGAAATAGATTTTGAAAAGAAACTTGCGCCGTACGCCATAATGTGTTGTTACCAAATTTGTACGTTTACTGTGGTAGTCACAATAAGAAAATTCCTGGATTCTAGCGTTGCAGTTCGAGAAGCGGAACTTAGCTGTGAATTGCGGTAAGAGTCGAAAATTAATTTCTCCAGTAAGTATCCAAGCAGAATTCCATGATTATTTCCTATATTATCTGACATCAGTAAACACTCGACACTATCTGGCGACGCTGCACTATTCAAGCAGCGTTCAGCATAGTACCAAGTACACCTAGTGATCCACCTTAAAAATTTGTGCAAATATTATTTTCTACAAACAAAACTACTTAAGTAACAAGCATGTTGCTCAGCACAGTAAGTGCAGATGATAACTTCTGCCCAGGAAAACTAGACAAGCTGCTTAGGACTCCGGCTGCAGGATGGAATGGTACACATTAAGAACACAGGACACGGAAAAATAATGTCCCGTACATAGAGTCAGATATCTTGTGCTATAAAGATATCTTCTTTTCTTTGGAGAGAAGAAAGTTCGTTACTTGGCAATGTAATCTTGCAATTATAAACGTAAAAACAAATCTCAGTTTACACTACGTAAAGGAGTTTGGTTTGTTAAAGTATACCCATCGAGATAGTGAAGCTTGAAACTTTTTAACAGCTCAACAACGCACATTTCCATGCCACCGGCTGCTTGTCAACAATCCTTCTCATTTCTCTGCCTTCACTCTTCTCTCAACAATATATTTCTCCTCACCCTCCATTTCCCACTCAAAAACTTCCATGACACTGGTTTGTGTTATATTTAAGATTTACTAATGTGGAGATAATTTTTTAAAATTAGTATTTGAACTGGTAGTACCTTTGTATCACTTCCGGTGATTAGAGTGGAGAGTAAAGAGATTAGAGTAAAGAGATTAGAGTGGAGATGGAAAATATTATTTATAACAAAATTCAGTGATATAGGAAACTGGGATTTAAATTTGCACCTGAAGATATAAAACATCATTGATATTAAGAGAGAAAGGAAAAAGGCCGATACCTGATTTATACATAAACTTTGCAGTTAAATTTCAGTTGAGTTGTATAAGTTAAGTACTTTTATAAGATGAGTGCAATAAACATGTCTTATATAAACATATTTCCATCTTGATATGACCATAGGCGCGCACAAACAGTACGAACGCACAAAATCCACCGCGGGTGTTCCACATTGTGTTAAACAATTTTTTGCATTAATTAACTGATTTTTCACTAGAAAACAAGTCCGTATCCACGGGGGGTGATGGGGGCCAGGCAATCCTAAAGTTTTACTGTCCCCCTAAAATTTTCACGGTAGGTTTTCAAATGAACTATAATACGGTGATGAACTATAACATGGTTGAATCGCCCCCCTAACTTCTACCCGGCCTCACTTCCTTTTTTGAGCTGGCTACAGGCCTGTACAAAATCACCATTAAGCCTCAATTTTCAAAATATTAAATCACTCTGCATGGTTAGTCTTTCGTTATTGAAAATGAAATGAAATTTTGAGTTTTACGTCCCACGGTTATGCCGGTTAGGCTAAAGGAGACGGTGATAATGAGTAATGAATGAAATGGTGGAATGAAGAAAGTGGGAGGAAACGGGAGAACCCCGAGAAAACCCACGCACACGGTGTTTGTCCACCACAAAGTTCACTTGGCGGGAGCAGGGTTTGAACCCGAGACCCCTAGCACCAGAGGTGAACGCTCTACCACTGAGCCACCGCGGCCCCCTAGTCTTTCGTTGTAAATGGCAAAATAGAACAAATATGAAAATTTGTTTTATATAAGGAAGAGAACAATGAAACCAAGACTAACATATTTAGTGAGGGATGTTCCGTGCATTGTGCTCAGTGAGTAGAAGTTCGGTCAGTTTCGCATTGGAAACAAACTTAGAGGTTCTATGTATTTGCTTTCATAATAGTTATGTGCTCTATTAGTACTCAAGCTAGTAATTTTCAAATGACAACTGTGCTGTGTATAAGTGTAGTTAATGAAACATATTTGACACTTGTAGAAATCTGGCACATACCTCAACGCAAGTACCTTCTCAGTGACACAACACATTTTCAACAACACTCATATTGTGGTGCCCACATTTCAATTTTTGGTATGATACTAAAATTTAGTCCTAAAAATTATCTAGACAATTATTTAATAGTCAAAAAATACCACTCAGAGTAAAGGTTTATGTTGTCGTCTTTTATTATAAGTACTCTACCTTTTGAGAGGTCCTGGGACAAATGAGGTTTTATTCATTTTATTTTAGGTTTGGGCCTGGGAATGTTTCTTCCACTTTTTTTGATCTTCAGCTTTCTCTTTTAACTCCCAATATTTTCCTTTATTTTTCAAATCATCAGTCATGTTCTCATTATTATTCCTAGCTTTCCTTCCATCTTTCCTTCTGTTGCAGTTTGAAGAAAAATTCTTCGGAAGATATGTCCAATCCAATTGCGTTCTCTTCTCTCACTAGAATACTAGAAGCGTTCTCTTCTCTTCTATCCGTTTTAAAACGTATTCGTTTGTTACTGTCTTTGTCAATTTTATTTTCTCCATCTTCCTCCAACACCACATTTCAAAGTTCTCCAAATATTTCTTCTCTAACTTCTGTAATGCCCAAGTCTTTGAACTATACAGTCCAATACTCCATATACAAGCACTTGGCCAACTTCTTCCTTATTCCAATATTAAGGCTGCTAGTTAAGACTGATCTTTTCTTGTTGAATGCTTTTTTTTGGCTATGGCAATTGTTGTCGATATATTCGATACTAAACAAATAAGTCTTTAATTCAATTATGATTTCATTGCTTTTGGTGACAGATTAAGCAAGAACTAATACCATCTGAAACACGTTGGTTAGTTTATCAAGTTGTGTTTTCTGTTCTTTACAATATTACATAAAGAAATAATATTATACTTTCATTTCTGAACTACTTTGAAAACTCTAATGAGGATAGAACTAATATGTAAATTGTTTTATGCAAATAAGTTCGATGTGAGCACCCTTTTTATCCGACAAATAGTTGGTCAGCATTTGCAACACCACATATAGTCAATAGTGGCATTTACACCCTTGGGATGTTGGTATATACACCCTTGATACTGCAACAGAGCAGCCTGGTGGCGTAGAACATACGACCCACATTCAATTCCTGGTGTTAACTCATGTGGTTCTTATTCGTGTTAAGCTGTAGACTCACACCTCACTTAGCATAGGTGCTGAGAGCGACGTCCAAACTAACTCTAATATTCTATCTTTGCACGTGAATATCCCATGTGGAAGAAATTTCAAACCTATTTACATATTATACTGTGTATCATTGGTGCACACAGAATTTTATCCACGGTTGGCTCAGACGCTCTGGTTCATATCAATAATGTTTTAAATAGTAATAATAAAAATAGCACTTAAACGTATATTATTATTGTTCATATATTATATATATATATATATATATATATATATATATATATATATATATATATATATATATATATACATATATATATATATATATATATATATATATATATATATATATATATATATATATATATATATATATATATATATATATATATATATATATTAGGGTGGCAACGAAAATTCACTTTTGCATTTTTAATGGTCTCAGGGTCAGATTTTATTTCTTTTTATCTCAAATGTTTACTGCAAAAATTTTGAAACAAATAAATAATATTTAGTGGTCGCTCAACGCATCTGTAAATTCACTTAAAACCACTGAAATATGAAAATTCACATATAAATACAGTACTATGAAATTCAAAAATACGTTTGGAAACACCCTTTAGTAATATTTATGTTTTTACGAATGTATATTTTTCAGTATTTAAGTCTGCGAAAGTATTTCCAACACAACAATAAAAAAATGCTTTGACTGAGAATGAATTTACTTGGGTTGAGAAAATTTGTTTCTGTGCTGCTCCACAACTTGGAGAAGAAATTGTACCTGATCTTCCTGATTGGTCAGTTTTCCATTGAAGTTTCGAAGCAACGCCATTCCTCGTTCTGCCAGATCATTTACAACATTCAGAGCTTTCACACTCTCTCGAGACCGAAAGAAAGTTTCGTTCGTTTCCCATGTTTCAGGGTTTTCTAATTTTAAAAAAAAAATCCGTAAGATATCCAGTGCTTAAAATAGCTTTCGGTGTTCCAAGAAACAAAGTCACTAAGAGCTTTATCCTTCGTGGTCTCCTCATATCTTAAGCGCACGAGTTCTTCTCCTTCACTTCCATCCCTAAATAACACTGTAACCATCTGTTTCTTCACTGCTGCAGGAACTTCAGAATCAAAGAAACTGAGACCAATAAGTGATTCGCTCAAATACCACAAATGTAGTGAGGAACTGTGCATTGGTGCTTCTGCAATTTTTGCATTAACATTCTTGTAAGAATGAATACGTTTTGAGAGATTCAGGTCATTTCTTGAAACTGAAACCGCAAGAGAGGAATACCATGCCTTCAAATACACTGCAGCGACAAACATTGAAGTCGCGAGGACCGTTCAGCTCACGAGATATAAGGTGAAAACTGTGACCGGAAATCTTCAGGTAAAAATCAATTTCGGGCGATGATAGGCTTCAGGAATACCTTCTGGAAGATACCTTGTGATACCCTCTGGAAGAATTTCGCCAAGAAATATGAGAGCAAGTTGTAAAAGTTCTCTGTAATCATCTCTGGGGGTTGATAGTGCGTCAGTTACTGCTTGAAGAAAGATATCAGTTCATACTTTACTGAGGTCAATACCTCTGCGACAAGTTGGTCCTGGATTCTGGTGTCGAACTTCAGCTTGTCAATTGACCTCCATGCCTCAGACAAACGTTGAAAGAGTTTTATGTGTGGACCCATTGAAGCACCGAAAACCATGTCGAACACTTTCGCCAAAATTAATTGCATTATGTGACGCCTGAAGGGACTCCCGATCAGATCCTTCTGCATTTTCTGTTCCAGCAGGGTACATGCTCCATTTTGTGATCCCATGTTATATGGTGTTGTGCACACGTGTGTGGTTAAGTTAGAATCCTTCAGCAATTTCAAAGCAACTTCCGACTGGGAGACAACACTTCCATTTGGAATAGCAGGCACTCCTAATAGATTCGTGTCACCATCCCTAGAAACGAGAACGACTATGAGATTAACTGATTCCTTAGAAGTAAGAGCAGGTAAGAACTTCTCATCCCAATACACTGTAAGTGGACTACCAGATGGGAAAGACGAACAAATTTCACTAGCCATTTCTCTGTGGTTCCTTCTGTGTGCTCTTCTAATAGACTCCTCATTACACAGATTTCTCATGAGCTGTGGCCCAAAGCTTCCGCTGTGGCAGTTAGAACATAAATGGCACTGCTGTCGCTGATTTTTGCAGGATCCAGTGCTCAAGACTGCTCTGGTGTAATGATGTTGGTTGGTCGACACAATCTTCGCTTCTTTGTAACGGACAATCTTCGGGAAATAGGACTTGCGTAATCTGGGTCGTTGCGACTTTCGGCAACCTTGTATAAATTGTCACTATTATCATCATCCTTGTTGATTGAGGCATTTGCTGAAAGCCTATCCATTTCCTTTCTCTTTCTGGTCTCCTCTTTCTTATCTCTTCTTTTTTCTTCTCACCTTGTCAATTTAATATCCACTCCAGCAGTCAAATAATGTCACAAACGCCCAATGTAATATACTTGTCAAGCACCCTATATATGAGGCCTCTAAACATATCATCACCAAACTTTACAATACGTCGTGAATACATCCGGATGTGTGCCTCAAAGAGAAAAAGTTGGGCTGGTCCAGGTTAAGACACGCTGAGTTTCGTATGTAATGCTTAAGTAACGTAGCTACAAGTTTGAGTGCGTTGATCAACCGTTAAATATTAAAATACTTTCATGAAATTTTGCGCGCACCCAAAAGGAATAAATTTAGGGGGTGAGACTCTGTTAATATAAATTTCGAATTTTTCCCATATAACTGGTTACCACCCTAATATATATATATATATATATATATATATATATATATATATATATATATATATATATATATAGAGAGAGAGAGAGAGAGAGAGAGAGAGAGAGAGAGAGACCCGTATATCTTATATACGAAATGTACCCGCAGGTCACTATTTTTATGCAATAATTAATAGAGATTGATTTCGAAATGGTAACTATTAAGTTTACGTATTTTCTACCCTTTTAAAGTAATAAATGCTGGTAACTTATAGGTTTCCAGACATATCTCTTTTTGAGTAATATTTCTTTCGAAATAATTTTAAAAAATAGCCTTGTTTTCGAGACATTGGAGAGGAGACGATACACTTCACGAGCCGTATTGTGTCTCGTCTTGTATTCTACGAAGCATTGTCATCTGTTTTTGAGACGAGACCTTGTCTCGCACAAATTCCTTTGAAAAAGAGTTTCTAGCTAAAGAAGTCTTAGAATGACCCATTGATATGTTCAATTCACTGGAAAACATTACTCATTCCTTTCTATTATTTTTTAAAGTTATTGGATATCTGTTCAGTGTTAACAATTTTAAACAAATGCATCATTTGTGTTATGATAAACATCCTTCATACGTCTTGATATTCCTTTATACAAGGTGTTTCAAAACAACACCGGCAACGTTTGAGAGGTTATTCCTGTCATTTCTGAGTTATAGGCTGCCGAAAATATGAACAAATGAAGTTTAAATGTATATAGCTGCAAAGCTATGGGACCTACCGTAGTCGGGTCAAGACTTCACTTATGGACGCTATCAAAAACACATGCTTCAGAATCCTATGGTACTCACGCAACAATTTTTATAATGGTGGTTTGGCTACGGGCATATTCACAAGCATTCACAAACTACCTCTGTGAAAACTGTTCCGGAAGTAGTTTCTAAGTGAATTCTTGATCCGACTACAGTAGTCCATAGTTTTGGAACTATAAATCTTTAAACTTCATTTTTCATGTTTTCGCCAGTCTATAACTCCGAAAGTAAGCATTTGAGCACCCCGGTTGGTCTATACTTTTCGTCTTATCTTGGTGTCAGGAATCACTTCCCAAACGTTGTCGGTGTTGTTTTGAAACACACTGTGTACAAAATAAACCAACTTCTTATCTAGTGGGGTGGCCTATAAGTTCTGGCGTTTATTTTAAGTGGAAATTTTGCGTGAAAAATAAAATGTTTCTCAATGCATTTTGTAGAGAATTGTGTGCTCTACATAATAGTGTTTAGATTTTTTTATACTAATATACTTTTTGTTCTTTTCAGGTCATTAAAACGGAGTGTCATGTCCATAGAAAAGAGCATTTTCGACACTTTTTTTTTTTCGTTTAATCCAGTAGCCAAAGTCAGAAGCTGCTCGAGAGATTTGTGAAATGTATGGCGAAGAAGCGATGGACGGCTCATAGGACGGCTCAAAATTGGTTTAAATGATTCAAAGACGCCAATTTCGCCCTCAAAGATATGCATCGCACCGGACGCTCCGTTCAGTTCGATGAAGAGCGACTGAATCAGCTTATTCAGGACAGTCCACGCCAAACGACGAAGGAATTGGCAGACATAATGGAACGCTCCTACAGTCCCATAAAAACGTCACCTTCACTGAATGGAGAAGGCTCGAAAATTGAGCACATGGATTCCGCATGCTTTGAACGACAACAACAAAAATCAACAATCCACGATTTCTGCCAGTTTGCTTGCCCGTTATTGGTCAATTCGTGGACACAAGAAGCGATTCATCTACCGAATTGTTTGTTGTTCATTTCTCGTTTATTTTTATGGAAACCTAAACTTAAGAACAAAATGGCCAGAACTTATGGGCCAACCCAGTACAGGAGGTTTACTTGTTAAAAATCAAAATGTGACAATCCTACGTCAGATGTTGTGCACTCGTGGTATATTTTACGTGACCAAGAGCGCACACTTTCACTTTGTGCGCTAGTAGATTGAACCTCTTGTTACGGATCAACAATTTTATTACCTAAATTTGTCAATTTTATTACTAATAAAACTGCCTTCTGTAAATTTATTGGTTCCAAAAAATAATTTGAAAATTATTTTATTATAATTTAAAATAATTTGTTTTGTTTTTAAGTAATAAATCCCAAAAAAGAAAGGAAAATCTTAAATTTAATGTTTCTTTCCCAAGTTTTAGGAGAGAAAATAAGAAACGAGCACGTTGTCAGTAAAAGATTAAGAAAAAAGAAAGAAAAAGTAAAGAATTACACTGTGAATTTTGATGTCATGATGTAAAAGTACCGGAGATACCTTTAAGATACGCACCTTTTGCAGTTATCTGCGTGTTCTTCAACAATAATATATATCTTTCAGTTTTTAATTTTTTTTTCTCTTACAATTTATATCATCGTTTTATTTGAATGATGAGCCTTTAGCAGTGAGGGTTAGCGGGGAGGAGGAGAAGAAAAGTGTGTTATCTGAGAAGTTCATCAGTTTTGTGTGTGCCTACAACCAACACCTGGACGATTTTAACTAAGGGAAAGTTTTTAGGCACCACACATGGAAGAGAGGAGGTTCTACGCGAGGGAAGATTCGCGTCCGGCCTTCAATTTCAAACGGCCAATCTAAATACACAGTTCTTCTATAACTACACACACACACACACACACACACACACACACACACATATATATATATATATATATATATATATATATATATATATATATATATATATATATATATATATATATATATATGTATATACACCCTTCAGGGCTTCAAAAATTTATATTGCGTGCTAGGATATGTATAATTCTTCCCCTCCCCCTTTTCTCAATACGTAAACTGTGTTAGTATGTGAGAGTATTATGTAATCCCGTATTATTCCCTGCCACACACACACCCCTTAAGCCTTTGTGTTGGAAGTTTCTCAAAACGAAATATGTATGTATATAAATAAAATGCAAAAACCGTTTTCCCAGCATGTGTGATAGTCCAAAATGGTATGTGTAGGTATATACACCGAAAGAACAGTCTTTAAAGGATTGCATGCATAGCATGAAATCGATTGGAGAAGAAAAAGAGTGAAGTAGCTTCCAGGACTAAAAGACCAAAAATCCAAGGGCATCTGAAGGGCGCTTATAAGTCACAGCCATTTTCTTTTTATTTCTTTTAAATATAGTTAACCAACCGCATGTTGCTTTTTTTTTTTCTCAAATGTTGCATATGTTGGCAGCGTTTAATTCATCCAGTGCTGTTTAGTCGCTGAAATGATATGGATTTCATGTAGCAATTAACCAACATAGCTTTCTCAACATAACTTTAATAGAAAGTGACATATCTCAAAATCATTAACTTTTCAGTAAAGAGGTTGAAGATGGGCACTGCTCTAGGTTAACATGGATGGACAATGGAATGGGAGGAAGTGTATCTTCTTCATCTGCAATATTCTTTACACAAAATTATTCTAGTTTGTAGTAATATTTGCAACATCTTATGTCAAGAAAGGTAATTTTTGAGTTGTATCACTTTTCAATTAAAAGCACGAACCTTCCTCTGTTTTAACATAAGCCTACATGTAATGAATATTTATGTGAAGTTTTCTTTTTTTTTTTTTTTAACTACACTTACTATAGATGAGCCATCAGAAAATGACCCCTGAAGTTGCTTGCCACGTGCGGAGGGAAAACTCAGTCCCTACTTTGGTTGATACGTCAGTAGTGGCAACGTCGTTGCGAGCTGCCAGCATATGTATTGATCCCAAGCGTTTCAGGTATCCTCTGATCTTATTGGTCGATACAGATAAGACATCAAGAGTCATGATCTACATATAGCCGAAAGTAAAATGCTATCAGACCTTGTAGCCGAGCGTGGTAGTATAACGTTTTAGTAACGAAAATCGTTTTTGGCGTGGGTTCAAACCCAGCCCAAGGAAAGTTTTTTTATTATTTTTTTTTAAATTTTCATAACACTTTTTTCATTAAAATAAGCTTGCAGTTTTACTATACGGACCCATAGTAAAAGTAGTAGTAGTGGTAGTAAAATAGTAGTAGTATTAGTATTAGTAGTAGTAGTAGTAGTAGGAACGGATTAGAAGCCCCGCAGGGGTTAGTTGGGTTCTGTTCTCGACATCAAATGGGCAAATTAAAGATTTGCGAAAAATTTTCTGTACAGTTTACATGACCAACTTAGAACAGCTGGCTAGGGTAGCGTGCGAAAATAATACATGGTAGGCTCGAATACTGAAACGTTTGGGATCGGCAAAAATGCGAGCCAGAGCCCTTATCTTGTTGACTCCTCTACAGTAAGTATATAACTGTTTTCCTGATTAGTAGGGCAGTTTCCGAAAAAAATGAAATATAATTATTTCCTGTTTAATGTTCCACGATTAGGCCTTGTGGCCAAAGTGGATACCCATTTCACTGTGCAACCTCCAAATGCGCTCCCAGAATTTAGCATTTTTCTGCCCCAAATGTACCATTTCCCTCCATACGTATTATTCTGTCCCCACCCCTGAACTTACCTCCCTCACCCCATTCTTCGGTTTGATTGTACCATTTTCAATGAAAAATTATGTTCCCCAAATAATCTCATGGGTGAAACTTGAATCCCTAAAGCCCCTTTTTGGCATCCATGCCCTGTAGGCCAAAATATATAAATGCTTAATGAAAATAAAAGGTGGGACGACGGTGTGAAAGGAAACAGGAGAACCTAAGGAAACCCACAGTCACAATGTTGTCTATTCCATTGAGCTACCGTAATGCGATGAGAAAGTTTCGAGTTTGGTCAATGAAACCTAGCACTGTGAACATTCTAGAGTTCCATCGTGATGTAAGACTTAGTACAATTTTTCCATTATATAGGCCTATACAACCCAATGAAGAGAAAGTTCTCTGTCAGCAACGTATTTAATTTACAATCCCTTATTTGACTGAATATCTTTGGAAGTTGTAAGTCACAGTGTTTAATAATTACACACAACTTTAATATACAGACTGGTATTTCATAAACAAGTTAATTGTACACTTACGTCCAAAATTATTGTCGCATGTCTATAAATATGTTGTAGGAATATAATTTGATAACTAATTCGTCCGGTATTCTTATAATGTTAGTATGCGTGTAATCGGCAAAGACATGTATGTGGAAAATTTCATATCAAAAGAGCAGTAAATAAGAACAATAAAACGAAAGTAAAACTTTCTTGTCCATTTAGCAACATTTTGTTTTACTCATTCTAATTTTCGTATTTATAATTCTTTTCCTATGAAATTTACCACAAATGTACATTTCCCGATTATACACATAGTATCAATATTAAAAGTACCCTGCAAAATCATTATCAAATTATATTCTTACAAGAAGACAGTTATCGATATGCGACAATCTATACATGACATGAATGTACATCTTGTAAATTATTCCTCTGCCGTATGTATAGTATCTTGGGTACAAATGCCTCACTGAGTAAAGACACCCCTGCTCGAATTACTCAAAGCCCGTGACTCGTGGTCAGTAAGTATGAGGGTTTTTAAAATACAATAAAGATATCCTTGGGGAAAGGACCTGTAACACACTTGATTTGTCACAACTTTCTTTATCTTGTTGAATTATTTTTAAAAGGTAAATTTCTGGGTGAGTCAAATATCCCTTCATTTCAAAATGAAGAGCATTTCCACTAATAAATCAGATATCATCATAGGTGTACCAGTGTTGTAGCTAGTAACTTGTTATAAGGGGAGGTATATTACTTTATCAGGAAGCAGGTTTTTACATATTAAAAGAAAGCCGTTCACCCCTTTGGTCTAGTTGCTAGTACATGTCTCTTTGGTGCACAAGTTCGAATGCCGGTGTGAACGAATTGGAAAATTTGAACGATTACGGTAGCTGGGATTTAAACTATAGGTTCACTGTAGAGACCTGCACGGACCGAATTTTTCGGCCCGAGCCCAATCCAGCCCGAACGTACCTAGGCCCGGCCCAGCCCGGGCCCGAAAAGTTTTGGAGATTTTCGGCCCGAGCCCGGCCCGATAAGTATTCAAAATTCTTGGCCCAAGCCCGGCCCGGGCCCGATAAATTTTAAAAGTTTTTGGCCCGACCCCGGCCCGATAAATTTTTAAAAAAATTAGCTCAAGCCCGAATCTGTCTCAAAATTTAGTACTAAATTTCTCCTAACCCTCAGAAACATTTTCTAAACTCTGGTTCACAACCTGACGCTTGCTTCTCGAATGGTATCATTGCCTCCTAGAACTTTGCCTGTCATCGAGAGAACAAAAACTCTATTCCCTGTAACAAAAATCTAACTTAATTGATTTTTAGCATAAAGTGAAGATGGCAATATTGTTTAGCGACAGGCAAAACATGTCCACCCCTTCTTTTTATATTTTGAGTTCAGTGAAGGTCAAGGTCAGAGCTCAATTTACCGCATAATGCCTGCAATCCTCTATAGTGAAAGTGGAGCCGCTAAGCAACACAAACTGTAAATAGCTATTGCATTCTTTGTAACATTTTTCACGGACACACTTCTTCAACGTTTGGCTTTATTCCAATTATCGTTTAACCAAAGTCAATAATTATTAAAGAATTGCAATTGATCGGCCCCAGCCATGCCCGACCTGAAGAGAAATCAGTGTCGGCCAGCCCAAGCCCGGCCCGGCCCGGCCCAAAGAAATAACAGTGTCGGCCCGCCCAAGCCCGGCCCGGCCCAAAGAAATATTAGAGTCGGCCCGCCCAAGCCCGGCCCGTGCAGGTCTCTAGTTCACTGCATGTCACACTGCATTAGTTGTGATCGCAAGAATCCAAGTTAGAAAAAACTGAACAAATGATAATAATATGTAAGGTTCACAATTCTTTTTTCTGTTTTATTTTTATCCATTATTTTCAAACGGATTTAGAAAATATACATGGAGAATAGTTGTCATTTTGTTGAAAATTTTCTTTAACTTATAATTAGTTAGATAATTAGTAGAAATTAAAGTTAGTAATATTAGTGGTACAAAAGCATAGTTGCCTATTTCTATGATGTTTATGAACATATTATTACAAATTGTGAAACTGGAGCATCTTTCCCCCACATGCATGCCGAAGATGCCCCACTTGAAGGTTTTTGTAAATGGTTTATTGTAAGCTATTAAATTTACTGAAATAAAATTGTATTTCGAGATATTACAAACAATACATCAGTCTTCTAATTGATCATAAATTCATCAACCTCGCCTCAATTGCAGGAGCTGAAAAATCTTTAATCAAGTTCTATATTTAATGCATATTAAATAACAAATGTATCTCTACGTGTTTTGAACAAGCTGAGTACATATCCCGGATTTGCAGAGACAGTTTCCCGCTAGCTGTCCCGGCGTCCCGAAGATATTTTTCAAGATATCTAAATGTTCTCGTTCTTAAAAATGGTAATTTTGTTAGAAAAACTTAAATATTTCAACAATGTTTGGATTTACAAGTCATTGATGACAACGTATGCAAATTGGTGGGTTGGTTTTATATGTTATGTGGAGAGTATCTTTAGTTCTATGAGCTGTATTGGACTGAAGAAGAATCGTTAATATGGAAATGTTAAAAGCAGTGCTTATAATGAAAACAGATTTTCATCATCCCTGCAGAGACTTTTATGATTACCTCATCCAAGATATAAGAAGCTCTTGCAGAAGATTAATTCTTGTGAGAAATAATTGTAAATTATAAGATAAATAGGCCACCCTTCATTTTTCATTTATATTACACTAATTGAAATTCCTGTTGTTCGTATTTGAACCCTGTTTCCACCTTTTCAATGAGAGTAAAATGATAAAAGTCTGTAATGCCATCCCTTGAACCTAACCCGTCACCCCATACCAATGAGGCTCAAATTGACTTAACATGTATCGAGAGTGTCACTATTCATCTCAACTCCCGAAAGCTACGAATTGGACACTAATATCGATTCTTTTGATTATTTCTACATGTCAACTCTATCCTCCTTCACTTCCATATACCGTTGGAGGATGAATTTTTATTTAAATGGCATCGGGAGTGAGTATTTACCTCAGGGATCCTGAAAACTATGTATTGAACACTGATATATGCCATGATGCTGGTTAATCACGGCAAAGTAACATGTATAAAGGCAACCATACATTCTTTACCGCTATTATGGTTACATAACAATCTTAAATATACAGTAGTTGTTTGAAAGAGATCCCTCAAATTTACCTTTTTTTGATCAAGTTCGTGATTTTAATGTCTTTCTAGCCTCAAATGATATATTACATGACTCTTTTCAAATTTGAAAATTTTCAGTTGGATTCAAGATGGCGTACTTTCATATGGACTCATGTATGCTTTCTTAGAGTTCCATCGACAACAGTGTTGCCAATGAGATGAGACAGGAAAGAAATTTTTTCTCACCTTGATACTCAAAGAATTATTTCTCGTCTCGCCTTGATATCTTTTCTCGCCTAGTTTTGTAAATTTATGCCATGATTTTTCTCTTGATTTAATCTAGAAGTTATTAAAATCCTTACGCGTCATGAATGCTTAACAAAATTTTCAAGAAAATCCACAGAAAAGAATTTTATGTCAGTAAAAAGGTATGTCGTTTATTGCTCTTAATAAATGATAGTCTTTTACACTACTGGGATACATTGCATCTATTGTTGTAAGTCTTGTTCTGACAGTGCGACACATATTCATAATAGTGACGCATATACTTCTTGTAAGGAGGTGAGTAGGAAAAAAAAAGATTAGCATACTTCATTCCGGGGTTCGCTCATATTATAATTACGTTAGAATTGATTGTGTACTTCAACGGCGGAATTTGTAGTTTTACATTTCTTCAAGGATTGGATTGTTTAGAGCAGCGTTTTTCAACCTCTGTGTCGCGACACATTGGTGTTGCAAGATATTTAATGTCTTCCAAAAATCCTCCACAAACAAGTTACCATAAACAATTTACCCTTTCTATTTGCACCTCCACCTGAAGATAAACGTCAGTAATGTCTTTCTCTCTATTTATTTATATTTATCAAGCCCATTCCTGAAATAAAAAATACAGTGATAGATGGCAAAGAATTCTCATTACAGAGATAAAAGCAAATGTATCAAGATATACACCTAAATTCTTTTGGTGTTTGGAGAGAAAAGAGACCTTGTGTAAGAAGCTTTTTCTTAAATAAATTAGCAAGCTATTTTAATTGCAACACTAAATTATCAATAAATAAATTACTTAAAAAATTAAACAAATTTTTAGAAAAAATAAAATAAAAAGAAAACCGAACTTCTGCATGGTGTCAGTGACAGCTTGAAACTAACTAACGATGTTGCATTTTTTTGAAACAGGATTTAGGAGGAAGGGGTAATGAGAAATACATAAATCCCACAAGAAATATAAGCTTAAAGACATTCAGAGGATCAAACCAGAAAAAGCCCAAAAGTGTTAACAACTCGTAGGCGTGTAAAGAATTTTTTACATGTCATGAAATCATGCAAAATGTACAGCATGAGAAATAAACTTAAAATCGTGTTTACCGTTGTACGTACCTAAACGTGAAAAATTTTAATTCCACGATATTATCATTAGCATTTGACGAAACTTTAAAAAAAAAATTAAAAAAAATGCCCAAGGATGAGGCAAATAAGCAATCTTATATTTCTTCCTGAACTGAAAGAAACTAATACGAATTAAGGATAAATCCTCATGTGTAGTTTACGAGATTAAGATAAGCATACTCTCATCACAGTTTTCTTTATGATACAACCCAAGACGATACTATACGATATGGTTAATGAGATATGACTATTTTTTAAATTTTATTTTTTGTTTAACTATAAAAAAGTGCAAAGATTATATATATATATATACGAGGATAAATCAGAAAGTAATGCCTTCAAGGTGATACCTTTATTTGTGTTTGAGAGATACAAATAGTGGCATCATTTTTCAACATAGTCACCATTACGAAAACACGCTTGCGCCAACGTAAGACAAGTTTTTTTTTTTTTTTCATGCTGTCTGCAAAGAATTGTTGTGGCTTCTGCTTCCACCTTCGTGTCACAACTGTAGTGTTGGCTCTTAAGAGCCTGCCTTACTAAAAATAATACAAAATTTACAATTTTTCTTTTGCTGGTTTATTCGTCAGTGAAAGGAGATAATGAAATGCAAATCACCACAGTCATAGATAATGCTATTCTACAACAGAAAATATGAACCTGAAGAATGTTCAGTGTTGCCATCCATAGAAATTACAGTGTTGCCAAAAAACAATTTCCCTAAAATCTAAGTTAAGGCAGCGAGTAGAGGAACTAACTCAACTGCATTTGGTTACATATCATATTGTTTTGGTTTCTTGTGAACTACTTTGTAAATAAAAGTTGTATTTAGTTTGTAATAAACAAAATAGCTTTAATATACAGTTATTGAAACTAAATAATAATGTTAATTAAAATGTAGTTCACAAGAAACCAAAACAACATGATACGTAATCAAATGCAGTTGAGTTCATTCCTCTACTCGCTGTCTTAACTTAGATTTTAGGGAAATTGTTTTTCTGGCAACACTGTAATTTCTATGGATTGCAACACTGAACATTCTTCGGGTTCATATTTTCTGTTGTAGAATAGCATTATCTTTGATTGTGGTAACTTGCATTTCATTATCTCCTTTCACTGATGAATACACAAGCAAAAGAATAATGGTAAATTTTGTATTATTTTTTAGTAAGGCAGGCTCTTAAGGTGGTCCTTAAGTTTGGAGAAGAGCCAAAAGTCGCAGGGCGCAAGATCCGGACTATAGGAGATTGAGACAGAATGTCAACAACACTTTGCCAGCAGATGGGACAACTTTGAATGTTTTTGGCGGAGTAGAGGACGTGTGGCAGTACTCCATCGACTGAAGCTTCGTTTCCGTTTCGTAATGGTGTATCCCCGAAACGTCACCGGCGATGAATGTTCCTGGGTGCACAACTTTCCGCAGTGAGAAATACAATGACAGCCTGCTGTTCAAACCGGACGTCATCACTGGATGTCATGGATTCCTCCATTACTCTGGAATGAGAAGCGATAGAAAGCTGAAACAAGCGACATTCTATAACTCAAAGATCAGTACATTAATGATAAACAGTTCAGAATGTTTAGTTTTAATGCTACTGACCAAGTGGTGGGCTTGGAGGCATGACTTTCTAAACCACCCTTGTATATATCGATTGGTCACATCAAGCTGAACAAAATGACATTTTGACGATAAATTATCATGTGTAGTTTCCGAGAAAATAAATACTAACGAAGTTTTGGGGCGTTAAAAAGCATGTTGTTTATTGCCAGTTAATAAACTGTGGAATAATGGTTTTGCCGCTAAAATAGTTTTTATTTATTTACTTACTCAGTAAATATAAATAGAGACTCTTAAGCAGCAAAATATATCTATTGTTGTTCGATTTTTCCTAACAATAAGACACGAAGTTCAAACAGTGATACATACTACTTGTAAAAATCCAAAAATGTGAATAACGCATATACATTCATAACCATATAAATACATCTGTATGTGAAATCATGCAAGTATACAGTATTAGCAAACATTTAACAGTGTTTATTTACCCTTTACAGTACTACCTCAAAGTGAGAAATTTTGTTAATATATAAAAGAAGTAGTCGAAAACATAGAACAGGATAATAAAGAGAGCACAGATTTCTCGCTTTTGTTAACGAAAAGAAAGATAGAAAAGAGAGGAATTTTCCGAAAAGAATGAAGAAGAAAAGAAATTATTGAGAAAACAGAATTTTTTTAAGCAAAGCCACCTGAAAACCTGAAGGCAATAACTGGAGCTTCTCAAAAAATTGTTAGAAGAACTAATTTCCATTTTTATTTTACTTAGGCCCTCCTCCTCGCTTTGTTTTTGCTGTTTTGTAACTGCTATGTAGTCTCGGGGCGATAACAAAAATTATGCAATAAAAAATAAAAAGAAAAAAAAAAGAAAATACTTTTTACTACATGCAAGTCGTTTGCTAATTATGTTAGATTGCTCTCAATTACAAGACAGAATTTCTTCTGGCGATACCAGACAAATGGCACAACACAAAGAGAAGTTACACACAATTTCTTGCAATAGACTCAGTGTTTTTTGGTCTTATTTTGACCAAAAATTAATAATAAAACGCACAGAATTATTTAGTTTTGAAAGAGCGGTTTCGGTCTACTACTTGCAGAATATCTACAGAGAAAATTAGTTTCATAGGGGAGGGGGGGAAGCAAGTATGCCCTTCCTTCCCACCCTCTTTGGAACTGCTTTCTTTAGTTTCGTTAAGATTCTCTCCCACGAAGGATCAAGGTCAAGGTACAGTAGGTATAAATAATCAAAAATCTTTACCGTTTGTTATGTGTAGAAAAGAAGTGTATTAAAAAGATTTTATTATCTATTCATGCTTACTCAAAATATCATGACATATTTATTGCATTTGCGATTTCGATACTGAAGTGAGAAAACGTGACCAATTTGACCATTACAATCTCTTTCAACTTACTACATATTTTGACTTTTACTCATTTTGGTAAACACATTTTCTTTGTTTTCTTATAGTATTTTGTTTTTAATAGTTTGTTGTATTTTTTTTCTTCGTTGCATTATAAACTAACGTCAATTACCTGCTAGGCTGGGTTATAATAAGAAAAATTAGTAATACGTTCCGTTAATCATTTTTTTACTATTATTGAAGTGCTCTCTGATATCGGTCATTTTAGACCATTTTTATATATACCCTATGTATTCCCTCTCCCTCGCCCAAGTTGTGAGGCTAAATTTGGATTTAAACGTCATCGGAAGTGTCACTGTTCATCTCAGCGACTCCGAAAACTATGGATTCAACACTAATATCGGTCATTTTCAATCAATTTTAAATATCTCCTCCCTATGCCTCCCTCAAGTTGCGCCGTCAAAGTGAAATGATAAAAAAAAAAAAAAACAATCCCAGGCCCGAAAAATATGTGGAAAATTTGATTAAGAGGGGTCGAGTGGTTCAAAAGTTATTAAGTATCAAACATAATCACTTTCATTTTTATTTATATAGATAGATAAGGATTTATAGCCAAGTTCACTTTGAAACTACAGAGTGGCCCAAAAGTAGGTATACACCCCTGGATTGATGAAGCATAGCATTCTAGTTTATGGGCTTACGTGTTTCGGCTCTTCCGAGCTTAAGATATAAGTAAAAATATATTAAGAACAAATAATGAAGAAATTATGTCTATCTGATGAATAACAATAAGAAATTATATAAAATGCAATGAGCTGATTAGTACGGTACTGTAGTGTACACCTACTTTTCGGCTGCCTGTAGAAATTCCCACCCATATAGTAATTTATATGAGATAATAAACAATCAATTACATGTATTGTACAAAAATAGAAAATCGATTAGGCTACTATTTATTGGAGAAACGCCATCAATGATTTTGTTTCTATTTCGTAAATCAATGTTTGGATTTATCAGAAAGATCAAAAAATGGTAAGAGATACGAGTATGCTCCCAGGAGTTATTGAAACACGGATAAAATAATATTGGATCTGTTTCATAAATTTAAAGTCAATTTAGAAACTAGAAAAAGATAGTTTTCGTAGAAATAGTGACAAATACGTACAAAGACATTTGTATTCATGTCAAAATTCGTGCCATTTCCGTTCATGTCCAAAGTAGTGACATATGCGTACATGCCAAAATTTACGACATTTGCGCTCATGTTAAAATTATCAACACTAGCAACTGAGTGATCCTTGCATATAAACCAACATGCGAAATTAATGATTTGTTGTATCAGACCAAATTTTGAATACATTCAGGTAAGGTGAAAGACAGCCAATGTGGAAAACCAAATATTATTTTTTCGTGCTGTCTTTATTGCATTTCAATTTGGAGTATTTTGATAAAAATATTTTCAAAGGGGAAAGAAGCACAAAATCATTTTCTAGAAATTCATTTTGTAATAATTATCATATCACAAATGCAGACTCGAAGCTACTTAGTTATGGATTACGAAATTATTGGGTTTGTGATTACGTATGTAAATACCCGTTTATACGATAAGGACAAGTTTAAAAAAACCTTTTGCTATAGTAAGGTAGCAAAATATTACTTATTGAAACTTACTTATTACTATAAAACCAATAAAATGTTCTATCATACTTAAGATTGATTGAAAACTATTACAAATAAAATATTACCGCTATAACTTGATTAGGACTTGAAGGAAAAAAAGAAAGATGTATTTAAGGTGGATCACTAGATGTTCTCGGTGCTATGCTGAACGCTGCTTGAATAGTCCGGCGTTGCCAGATAGTGTCGAGTCGAGTGTTTACTGATGCCAGATAATATTGGAAATAATCATGGAATCCTGCTTGGATACTTACTGGAGAAATTAATTTTCGACTCTTTACCGCAATTCACAGCTAAGTTCCGCTTCTCGAACTGCAACGCTAGAATCCAGGAATTTTCTTATTGTGACTACCACAGTAAACGTACAAATTTGGCAACAACGCATTATGGCGTTCTGCGCAAGTTTCTTTCCAAAATCTATTTCCTTAAATATAGATTAATATTCAAATAAAATGTGAAACATAACGCGAAAAATGGTCAAATAATATATCTATTTCATAATGAGAACAATATTTTAAAATATTTTACATATACAAATAAACATTTCATAAACTGAGCACTTCTAGTATTAAGATCTAACAGAAGTGCCATCTTGTATGCTCATTGTAAAACGAATCAAATATTTTCTTTTATTTGTCAGAAGACACAACCAAATGAATCGATATCAAAAGACGATGACCTGATATGACCTTTTTCGATATCAGAAGGCACAACCAAATGAATCAGTGTCTTGTGTTGTAACTGAAACATAACTGTACCTTATACTCGTAGTACAATATGTATAATATGTAACGTTTCATTGCGCAGTAATTAAGGGAATGAGGTAAAATGTGTATTGACTTCCGGGTGGTGATCCACCTTAAAGTTGAATGAATGCGAATCTGTGAAATAGGTAACAATAGAAGGATAAGGGCGGAGTTGATATCTAAAGGGTGTTTCAAAACAACACCGACAACATTTGATGTGATTTCTGACACCAAGATAAGACAAAAATTATAAACCAACTTTGGTGCACAAATACTTCCTTACGGAGTTATAAGCTGCCAAAAATGTGAAAAAAAAAAAGAATTTTAAAGGTCCCCTTCCTTATAAATCTTCTTATTTCTCTTGTTCTTCCAGTGGTTTGTCCTTTTCAAACTCGGAGATATTTATATGTGTATACATGCCCTTCTTATATTTAAAGGCACCTTCCCAGGAATCATCTGGTAAAATTGAAAGGAAAATTATAACTCTGATATTTGATCTCAGGACCTCTTACGAAGCCAATTTTCATGCTTATTTCATCCCATTTTCTTGCTGTTCTGTTTTCTCATCGTCAAGCTGTAGTTACATTTTAATCGATTTATGTGAATCAGGTAACTTCTTAAAGAATAACAATGTATCTATTAAAAGATTTATTGTGTCGGCGAAATTAAGTAACTAGGTCAAATCTCAGTTTACAATTGCGTGTTTCTGTAAGAGTATCTACCTCGTATGAACCCAGTTTTGGCAATCTGTCAGCCCTCACCTACAGTCACCATTCATTATGCGCTGCTACGTTTAGTAATTATAGTTTACAAGACAATAGATTCATTTACTTGAAAAATACAAATTGCTACTTGGTGTACTTTTATTTTGGACCATTCAATTAATTTTGTGTTTGGCAATATTGATTTATGTTCAATCATCCACACAAGGGACAGGCAAAACATAGGTTCTAAAAATTGAGTGATCGAATCAGGTATGTATTTAGAAAATTCTTTCCATTACGTTCATCTGTAGCGATTTCGTCAGAAAATGTCACCCGTAATCCTCCAATGCTTATACGTAATATAATGGTTATATACCACCCGACATATTTAGAAGATTGTAAAGAATTACCTTACAATTTTTCCAGATAGCCTGTACCCACTTTACAATTATACAGGACATAGTATACAATTCAAAGGCGTTCGCTTCCCGGTGCGGGTACTGTTGAACAAAAGAAGTGGTTCAAATTTCACTATAATCAGTAGGTCCTTTGCAGTCCAGGCACAATCGTGAGACGTTAAACTCAAACAAACCAAACCAAACAATTCAAGGAAGCACCCACGGGAATGTCCACCGCGTTCGAAAATCCCTCAAAAGAAAAGAAAAGAAAAGAAAAGGAAAGGAAAGAAAAGAAAAGAAAATCCTAACTCAGCATGCATTTGTACACCTTCTCAATAAAACTAAACTTGTTCAACAAGAAATAATTAATGCAGCATGAAAATTTGACGTTACACTCTCCCAACAAAAATTTCTGGGTGTGCTCCTGATACAATTACCTTACTTATTTATTTATTTATTTATTTATTTATTTATTTCGACTTATTTTACATGTCGAGATTAAGAGTATAAAAAGCCCCCGAAAAAACATGACTCAAAATTTAAAAAAAAACAAAATAACTTTAAAGTAAGGAAGAATTCAAAAAATGCAAACACAAAATAATGTTAAGGTAAACTAACAGATTACTCATTCTTTTCATGCACACAAACATACACACCCATACTATAGTATTATGCTATGATTCATGTACAGTAGTATCCTATTTATAATACAAAACCATCTCAGTCTAGGTATAACGCTAAATTCCTGAAATGTTATACAACCCTGCTTAAGAGATGTGATAACATTGGTTGCAGAAACACAAGGGACACAATGAAAATTCCTTATAATAGAAGCAAATATCTCTATTCGTCACGCTAATAGATGTGCGCTATCACTTGCCTGTCTAACGTTAATAGATGTTGGTATCTGCGGGATTTTATACATAACGAAATTCTTTAATAATTGCATGCAAAACATGACAAAGAGTATTGGATGATTAGTGGTCAAACTTAAACAAATAATAAATAATTTTGTTAAATGTAAACAATTATAGCTTCCTTATTAATAATTATTTTAACCTGTAATGTACAGCGAGTTGAAGGCTTGAGTGGAACAACTAATAACACGCATCCCTAGTAGCAAAGACAACTTGCAAACCGCTTGATGTAAGCTTGAATTGCAAGTTGGCCAAGCTTGCACCCAGCTTGATTGGAAAACGTGCAAGCATGCTGCAAGCTAAATTCCAGTAACGAAGTTACATGAGAGTAACTGCATTCAGTGTTCTATTCAAGCTTGGCGCAAGCGTTTTACAAGTCAAGTCAACAGCCAATGTACGGCCAGTGATGCTATGGCTCTCTGCGAAGGGTCTAAAGCATCGCTTGCAAGTACAGGAGAAGAAAGATTGTATGAAAGCATGCGTTTCAATTGAAAGCGTAGAAAGCCAAAAACCAAGCACGCGCCAATTGGCCGAAAACTTTCTTGCTACTAGGAATATTATATTAGGAATTTTAACCAGGGCTTAACTTTTTTAAAAAAAAAATCACTTTTTCAGGACAGATGTCGACTGAATCCTTACTAATACTGAACAAATATTATAAAACTAGCAGCGTTCACCCCGCTTCGCTGCGGTCACCCCGGAACGCAATAAACTTTGTTACTTAGATAATTTTTACTTTTTCGCTTTCAAGTGATATGATAAAAACCATAGAAGATTGCACTAATGTTAACATTATATCGCCTGTCATTTATGTTAACCCGCCCCGCTTCGCTGCGGTCACCCCAACCCGCCCCGCTTCGCTGCGGTCATCCCGGAACGCAATAAACTTTGTTACTTAGATAATTTTTACTTTTTCGCTTTCAAGTGATTTATAGCGCCTGTCAGTTATGTTAACCCGCCGAGTCACAGGGTCATGCGGGTTGCATATAAATACGTTTATTTTTATACCTATGATGAACTAATAACAAAGGATTTGTACGTATGGACACCTGAATGGTCAATTATCTCAAGACACTGGTAATTGAAAATTAAAGTGATATGATAAAAACCATCTAGGGTCCACATCCTAACAACCCCCCAAAAATGAAAGAAATCGGTTCAGCCGTATTAGCGTGATGAGCGGACAAAGGATTTTTTGTACGTATTGACACCTGATTGGTCAATTATCTCAAGACACTGGTAATTGAAAATTAAAGTGATATGATAAAAACCATCTAGGGTCCAAATCCTAACAACCCCCCAAAAATGAAAGAAATCGGTTCAGCCGTATTAGCGTGATGAGCGGACAAAGGATTTTGTGCGTTCTCTTTTATATATATAGATATGACAACTACACCCAGACATAATCCCATAATACCAAGGGAAAGATTAGGCCATTCCTCTTGTCAATAATATGTAATGCATCACAAACTAAAAAGACCAAAAAGTGACGCATTTCAAATGTCTTTGCCTCTATATAGTTTATTAGAGAAAATCGTATTTCAAAATAAGCAGCTGCGTGTGTCAGATAAATTCAAATTAATCCTACTTCTCAAAATATATCGTTTCTTCCCTTGGCTTACTGTTCTGACTAGAGGCCTGAATATAGGTATTCTATAAGTAAAAATATCACAAACTCAAAAGCACTGCATTCCACTTGAAATATTAAATACTGTAGCTATTACTAGAAAAGCGTTACTAGAAAAGTGAATTTCGCCTTAAGTTTCCACCCAATAATTTACTTCATTTTGCTCTATGATTAAACAATAAGGCATAACGTTAAAAATGCAAATCTATTTATTAGACCTATAGGAAGAGTATACTCTAAATCTTGTATATACACGGTTACATTACGTTAAAGAGTTTTCTAACCTTTTCTTGGTGCTGTTTCATTTTCTAAAAGCTGCAAACAACATTTTATTTTATGTGTGTTTTCTTCTTCTTCTTTTAACGTTAAAGAATACTAACAGTGTTTATCCTGTGTAAACATTTGTGCACAGAATAAACTCTGTGCACTCTGGACAGCAAGAAAAAGGAAAAAAAGAGTGAAACGATTTAGCCAATGCTGGTCGAACTCACCACAGAATACTGTACAACGTCCATTAAAATAGTATTGCTCTGAGCAGACATATTGAACCGCTATGCAACATAGGTCGTATTCTTTCCTCTTTCTTCTAATGGGTGTTTAACTGCTAGTTCAAATTACCCCTTCGCAGTGTTTATCTGGGCTATAAAGCCAGAGCTGATTGTAGACCTTGGGTTATTCTCTGACTTATTCCATCAACCCTTACGTATTCCCTCTTCATCTTCCTCCGTTTTATTGTTATTCGTCTGCCAGATGGTCAGAAGGAGTTTAAGGCGTGGATGGTGAGAGAAAAAACAAAGGTTTTTCACACGTTCCTCTCAGCAATAATGCTCATGATCCACAAGGATCAAAACCAAACCTCCTTCTTGGCCTCTCTGACTGACTGACTGACCACAAAAAGAAGATGAAATCGAAAAGGTTTTCCTTTTAAGAAAAAAAAAGTTTATTACACTTTTACCGAAACAGTTTAGACATTCAATAGGTTTTTCACTACTTCTTCTTTCATGCTGAACTTTATTTAAAAAGAAGAAAGTCTAACGTAAGATTATGTTGACACAGGGATCAAAGTCCGCAGTGTAAGAAGGATGTTTGTACATAACCTGCTACCCATCGTCAGAAGTTTGATGATTATCAAACTCTGAACAAAAAGTAAAGTGATTCAAGAACAACTGCTTAAGTAAATAATAATAATAATAATAATAATAATAATAATAATAATAATAATAATAATAATAATAATAATAATAATAATAATAATAATATCTTTATTGCATACTGAAAATTACAGACAGAACTGCCACTTGCAATTTCCATACAAAAAACATACAAATTAACAAATAGCAAAAATGAACATAATGCATAATAAAATAGAAATGATACATACACAGAATTTAAAAAAATCATGCATAAAACAAACATACTCTTATATAAAATAAAGTAATACTCTCAGCTGATTATGAAATGATTATATAACTCTCTCTGTATATTGCTAAAATTATAATAAAAAATGTCAATAACACTGGCAAAATCATTGGCCACTAATAAGATTTTATACAGAGGAACATCATTGAGAAAGTGAATAGATTTAAATATTTTCGGATTTCTTATATGATAACTGGTTGTACACAGAGTTATTATTGATAACAGATTCAAATTACCGTGAAGAATTGAACGTAGCATTTTAAGATCTAGAATAATCCTTCTTTCAGACAACCTTAACATACCTAAGGACAACCTAACTTCATCCAATGACATACCTTCATAACACTTAAACTTCCAGCGTAACCACGCAAGAAAAAGATTTTGAATTGTCTCCAGAGTAGTAGATATATAATCTATATTTCTATTCCATATGATTGAACAATATTCAAGATGACTTCTAGCATTGAAAAAATAAAGAATAAGGCATGTTTTAACAGACTTAAAATCTTTGGACATCCATTTAAGAATTCCAAGATTCTTTCTCGCTTTGGAGGTTATATTCTCAAGATGTTGTTTGAAAAGCAATTTACTGTCAAAAACAATACCTAAATCTTTAATAGTAGACCTATCTACAATTCTAATTGGAGTATCATTTATAAGTGAAAAAATTGGATTTGTTTTATTCGCAATATTCATTGAAAAAGTTTTGTTGCAATTTAAAGGTACATTGTTTTAGACCAAAGTAGTATTTTATTAATATTATTTTGGAGCACCAAACAATCATCCAAATTTACAATGATTTTGTAGATTTTGAGGTCATCTGCATACATCAGACATTTACAATCCAAATTTTCAGTTATATCATTAATAAACATAAGGAATAGAAGTGGTCCGAGATGTAATCCTTGCGGAACACCGTAGTAAATGTTACATAGATCTGAAAGACTACCCTTATACCTAACCACAAACTTTCTTTGGGACAAGTATGATACTAACCAAGCAATAAATACAATGGAAAGATCATAATATTTCAATTTGTAAATTAAGATGTCATGTGGTAGCTTATCAAAGGTTTTAGAGAAACCGAAATAAATTACATCGATCTGACCATTACTCTTAAAAATAGGAGGAGTATAAGCAATAAAACATGTCAAGTTAGTTGTAGTTGATCTATTTTTCATAAAGCCATGTTGATAGATAGTAATATTGGGACAAACATGATTATACAAATAATTATATATCAACTTATCAAAAACCTTGGGTATGATACTCAACAGAGAAATTGGTCTATAGTCGGATAAATTTTCCCATTAGTCTGGGGAATAGGAACAACAACGACCATCTTCCAATGTTCAGGATAAACAGAAATAAGCAAACTCCAGTTGAACAAAGATGTTGAAACAGGCGCAATGATGGACACAATGCCCTTCAGTATAATAGCAGGTATACCATCTAAGCCACAAGAAGATTTGGCATTAAGATTGTTTATAGCCTTAATTACTTGCTCAGTTGTGATAATAGGATAAAAATAATTATTACGTACATTTTGGTACCAAAACTCAATGTTCTCCATGACGAGCCTCTTTGCTTTCATTCATTTCTTCCATATTATTTGTGACATTTAATTTCTTTAGTTTTCCATAGAACAGACCAACTAAAATACCTTTAGGCCAAATTTCAGGATCACTTCTAACATTATAATCAAACTCAGGGACCTCAATATGAAATGAGGAATAAGAGTCATATTTGGTTTTGAGTTTAATACATTTGACAGATTTTACATATTCATTTAATAATTCTTCAATATCCTCAACAGAAGTGGATGGGCTAAATCTTGTAACAAACAAAGCACTTTTCCTTGCGTTAGAAACCAACTCTGTTTTAGTATTACCACGACCAACATTCAATTTGCGAAAATTATTTTTTACTCCTATACCTAACGTATGGTGTAAAAAAATTGCATAAAATTTGCAACACCGTAAACCCTGGCAACAGTGGACCATGACACACGGTATGAGCTATGCATGAAGATTAGTGTATCTGTCGTGCATTAGCAAGTGCTGGAGAAAATTGACGCACAACAAAATGAGTTTGGCGTTAAATGAGGAACAGCGTCGTAAAATAATCGTGCGATATTGGAAAGACAATCCAAACATTAAAAAGTCAGACCTTATGAATCACATCCGGAGTGTGGGATATTCAAGACGAACGGTGTATAATGTTGTGTCGAAAGTAAAGAAAGGTATGAACGTGGAAAGGAAGGTCGGCAGTGGACGAAAATCGACTTTGAGTGATCCCAAAGTGTTGAGACAACTTCGATGAGCTACTGCAGGTAAGGTAGCAAAATCGTACCGAGAACTTGGTAGGAAATTTCACTGTGATAAAAATACAGTGAAGGATGCTTTACAGAAAATGAAAATTAGCAGAGGTAAACGGAAAACTATGCCGAAGGTTACGGAACAACAAATTGTGATTCAGAAACAGCGTTTAATAACTCTGGTCACCAATAAGTTCACTGCTACAAATGATGTACTGTGCATCATAGACGGTGAGACCTATTTTACATTAGACGGTCACGACTGGCAGCCTAAATCGTACTACGATCTAGGAACTGGCGATATGCCTGATTCGGGGCGTTTTTTCTACGAAATCAAAATATCCACAAAAGGTGTTACTATGGCTTGCGATGAGTAAAAAGGGACTCTCTAAACCGCAGTTTTTCACCACTGGTCTTGCGCTAAACACTGAACGTTATGTGAAGTTCTGTCTGCCGAAAGTTAAACAGTTTATCAACATGTATCATCGTGGAGATAATATGGTGTTTTGGTCAGATTTAGCCAGCTGCCACTACGCTACAGCAAGTCTTGCAGCCATGGCACACTTTGGTATACGCTACATACCCAAAGATCAAAATCCTCCTAATGTTCCTCACCTTCGGCCTATTGAGGACTTTTGGGCAAATTTAAAGAGACAAGTGCATGCCAATAATAATTATCAGCCAACATCCGTTGTAGGTCTTATCCGATGGATACGTAGATTCTTGAATGAAATTGATACATCGTGTTTCGCGTCATCCATGCAAAAAGTTCCCCGCAATTGTCGCAAGACCAGCAGGTATGGCGTAAATGTGTTTGTACATTAAAGTTCAGATGTCATTCTTGTTTATCAGTCAGAGAAAATAAAATTGCGTATGTTTAGTGTGGCAAACGGATTATAATTTTGTGCAAATTTTTTTCACCATACGTTACATTCGATTTTTGATTTAAGTTTACATTGTCTTTATTAACAGGTTTACTTCTCATTCTTCTTTGATTTCTCGAAATTATTTCAACCCAACTTCCTTCGGAATCATCCTTCCGATTAGTCATACCTGATGCTTGATTAACACTTACAAGCGGTGGAAAACTGTTTTCTTGATCTAATTCTTTAAACTGACTGCATTTTCTAACTGCGATTTCATATTAGATACATGATCGGACATAATTACATTTTATTCTAAAAGAGACCTCAACTGATTCTTTTCATCACATAAGGAAGTTATCTCAGCTTTGAGAACTCTTATTTCTCTCAAGAAAATTTGAGTTATTTTATCTAAAGAATTATCAATGAGCCGCTGAAAAGTAGCCAAAGAAGGATTTTCATTTAGATTAAATTTACTCTGTTTATTCATTTCACTACTACTTCCAGTGTTATATTAGTCTTTTTGTTCCATACGATTTTCACATACATAATTTCCTTCAGTTTCCACTAAAATACATGATACATGACATTTAGTTTTACATCTCTTAAATTTAACAGCTTTTTGTCTTCCGTAAACTGGGAGATCACAATATGGACAATTTTCAGCTGAGGGTGGTATATTAAAAAATGACAAATAAAAACTACATTCATCAAAAAGAAAAGAAAAGGTCGAACACCGCTGGCCTAAGAAGCAAGACAAAGAAAAGTACCATCCAAAACACACACACAAAAACACAAAATCGCTTCTCTCAAACCACCCGGGTCTTGGTCTTGGTCTTGCATTTGCTCATCACTAATCACCTCTCAAACGTTGTCGGCGTTGTTTTAAAACACTCTGTAGAATCTCGTTGCTCAATAATGCGTTATGCCACATGCATACTAAATTGCAGTATTTATCAATATAAAATACATTTTAGTGTAGAATGATAAATACTGAGAATAATTAACCTTGTTCCCTAAATATAAGTTCAAGTCCAATTGAGCACTTACTCAAACTGAACACGAACTGAACACAGAAACAGATTGTAGAAACTAATTGGACAGCTGCTTGTAGAAAAATTCACTGTAAAGAACAGACCGCTTGATTGATAACTAGCCGATTGATTAACTAGGCTGTCTTTGATTTTCCTTATAGCGTACTCCAGAATAAAGTTTAATAATGGCCACAACGCATCTGTTGTTTCAGTCGATTCTTGACGTGAAAGTTCCTGGACGAGAAATTTCCTACGCGGACTTTAATTTTGGGATTCATTTAAACATATCTTAAATAACCTATCTAGCTTTTTCGGTATTCCAAATTCTATAAGAATGTTGTACAATGTTTCCCTCCTAACAGAGTCATAGATCTTTCTAAAATTAATAAATAATTGTTACCTGAGTATTGTATTCTCATTTCTTTTCGAGTATTTGTCGAATGGTAAATATTTGGTCGATAATTGATCGATTTCTCCTAAATTCGCACTGATAATCTCCGATAATTTCATTTTAACTGTGGAGAGTTGAGGCATAAATCTACTTACGGCTTAATATAGATCTAACGAACATCATACATTCAAATACGATAGTATTAACTTCAAAAGTACGCGCAAGGAGGTGACCCAAAGGGTATTATTGTGAACTATCAGATGGGATCGACCAAAAAAGAATAATTGAGATCTTTGAAAGCAGTTGTCGACTAAAAAAGTGCGTACAGGATTTATTATTTGTATTACAATAGCACGAGCTGAGGTGAAGATAAGAATTGAACATCAGAAACGTCAAGTTTAACACTAGTTTGGGATGGACATACCCTTGGTTATTGGCTTTCCTATCCTTCTTAACCTTAACATATATTCTATTGTCTTTCATTTGATTTTTCCCCTGAAAGATTAACGACAAGAATACGTATGTTGTATGGGTTCAACCGAACTCATTGTATCCGGCTCGATGGAACCTGTCATGGTGATAAACTTTGACCCACCATACAAGCAGGGGCGTCATTTAGGGAGGGCAGGAGGGGGCAATTGCCCCCCCCCAACAGTTTGAGTAATACATATACTTTAATGGATTGACTACTAATATACTAGTACAAACGTGAAAGTCTTCTTATGTCGGTGGTGCTCTTGCCCCCCTCAAGCGAAGTCTGAAATGACGCCCCTGCATACAAGCCTGTTAAATATTTGGTATGCATACCGATATCTTTGATTCCTAAATTATACGTAAATAAAAATCAAATGAAGGGTTTTTTTTTCAGCTATGCGTAATCTTCAACGAGTCTTGTTTGTCAATGCAACCTTCAAGTGGTTTGTCGCCATGCTAAAAGATGGCGCAAGCCTACGGTCAATGACCCTGCTTTCCTGCAAATCCTGGGTGCATCCAAGAAGGGTTGTCAGGGAGGAAACACTAGATTCGGCGCTGTGGCGCTAGAGTCGTGAGGCAAATTCCATTACGTATTTATTTACTTTTTGGCTTGTTTCATATAATTATTCAGTCTACATTGCAAAGAACTGTGTAGTCTAAATGTGACGACGCTAGCTTTAATTTCTCAGGGCTAATGAAGGGGCAGCTATTTCTTGTAAGCCGAAATGTATAGTTTTATATTATTTTACCTATATTAAACACATTTTTCTTTTTTTATTTCTTTTCCTTTCCTTTTTTTCTTTATCTTTTTTTTTTTTTTTTGTAAAGCAATGGGAGACTGTTACGATCTTACGGTTATTATTAGAGCAACCCACATTATGCTTTATTTTGTGTTTAATTATGCTTTTTTTTAAATTATGCTTTATTATGCTTTATTGTTAATTTCAATCGTTGTTTTACACTAATCGTGTATACGAGGGTCACTACGAAAGTTTTGAAATACGCATTGTTGTAGCACAGTATTTGAATTCCAACAATTGCGTTTGGTAGTGGTATCCAGAGCGAAGGAGCGAAGCAAGTTTCAAATGGTAAAAAAAAAAAAAAAAAAAAAATTAATTTGTGCCAAGTACGGGAAAGTTTGCAACCCTACACGGTACCACTAGAATAATGGAGTAGTTAGCGAATATGTAAACTAATTTAATTAAAATCAGGGACAAACTGTTATAAGTCTACGTTATTTAATGTACTAGTGTGAGGTGGATCTAGTGCGTGTTGTAACAGAACGTAAACATTACTAACTTTCACCCCCTTAGCGCGTGAGCACCGCTGGTGTAGTGGTATCATGCAAGATTCCCATTCTTGCGACCCGGGTTCGATTCCCGGGCGGTGCAACGTTTACCTTTTTCTTTCAATTATTTCCTCTTTTTGATGTGTTTAATTGTTATATTTAATAAATATAATTACAAATAAAGGAGCAGTTAATGTAGCTCTAATAATAATGTAGCTCTTTATGCAAACTAGATGACACTGAAAACAAAGTGTAAGAAGAAGCTCGTTATACGTTCAGTTATACCTTCAATTATTACAAATACTTAGTATGCATATTGCTGTTCTTAGAGTTATTATAACAGGTAGAAATGCAAATTTAAACGTAGGGTGGTTGTACCAGCCTTCGACCACCCCCTAGTTGCCGACCACTTTTCACTTTAAAACCATATATTAGGCTTATTTTCCGATAAAAAAAAAAGCATGCTTTTCCGTTATAATTGAATTGCAGCTTATTCTGAACCAATCACAAAGATACTGTCAATATATATTGCACATGCATTCGGTAATAGCCAATCAAATGTATGCCTACGGAAGACGCACTGAGTTTTCGACAACTTTAATCTGTTGCAAATGGGAAAGACAGCTCCCTGTTTTTCGTGCTATTCCATAGTTTTATCTCACCAGGTAAGAAATGCACATATTATTCTGTTACATGGAACTGTAGACCACATTTTAGTTATTAAATTTTAGTGATAACTGTAAGGTATGAAGAATAAATCAATAAAATGTAGTGGTCGGACAATGACTTATGAAATATTCTTTGTTAACTAGTGTTCGACCACAGGGTGGTCGAGCACTGAAAAATTGTAGAAATATCAATAACGACTAACTTTCGATTCATCTTCATGAAATGAGTACCTAGTTACCAATTCTGAAGTTATAATGGAATACGAAAACATTTACTAGTGTTCGACCACTACTTTTCGTAATACATTTGTACTGGTCGAAGATTAGCTGTTTCTTTCTCAGTGTCCGACCATGCTTTGCGTTTGTATTTTCTCGCAGAATTTCTTGATTCAAACACTAATTCAGTGATCAATTTACATTTGATTAATCATCTGCTGAGTCTTACCGTTAATACATGAATACTCACCGAATGGCCGTGGCTCAATGGTAATGGTGAAAAGGCAATCGACTGAGGGTTTGAATCCCTCTCAAGAGCAGGGGTATTTTTAATTGTCCTCGTTATTTCTGTGTTCGTGTCCCTGTCAGGATTGGATTACCTCCAATTGGCTCGAGGAGCATTCAGACTTAATGTCTCGGCTGAGACGAACTTTGAAAAAAATAGTAAAGCGTTGGCTTAGCATTCGGAAGGTCCTCGGTTCGATCCCAGCGGTCGACCATCTTGGCTCAGTTTTTTCGGGTTTTTCCTCAGTCACACCAGGCAAATATTGGGATGGTATCTTCAAAATAGGCCCTGGCCGTCTAACTTCCAACATCCTCTCCCCCACCCTATCCCGGTCGGAACCGTAAATGCCTAAAGGCCATAAAATAAATTCAAATTCAAATAACTGAATATTCATGTAGTTTCCCAACATTTTCATGGAAAATTAACGGCACTGTTAGGATATGACATTTAATTTGAACAATAAATTTATTATATTTGGTCTAATTTGTTTAATAGGCCTACTGAACTATACTATTCTCGCTTCGTCGTGGAACGCATTCAAATATTGTTAGCGGAATAGCTACTGGCAGCTTACGTCTGGAATACATCTGTTTCCTTTGCATGTCCTTAAGAATTTTTGTTTCTTTCAGAGATAATGAGTGAGTAGGCCTAAGCTTAAACTGCCAGCTTATTCAAACGAGGATTTACAAAAAGCTTTGGAGGCTTGTCGCAAAAAAAAAAAAAAAAAAAAAAAAAAAAACGCTCCATACGAAAGGCATCAGTAATCTATGGAATTCCTCGGGTAACGCTGATGGATAAATTTCATGGTCACAGTCCCGAAAAGCGAAAAATAGATCCAGAACCATACCTAACACAGAAAGAAGAAGAGGGATTAGCAAACTGGCTCCTTAATGTGAGCAAAAGGGCTTTCCACAGAAGAAATACAATCTTCTGAACAGTGTTAAAAAATTGTCGATTCAGAAAAACGCAAAACGAGCTGGTGAAACCTGGTACTACACTTACTTGAGGAGACATCCACAAATTGTCTCTAAACTTTGATCATGGCGCGTTACGCTGTAACCGAGGAAAACATTCGCTTGTGGTTTTAGGACCTTGAGAAATACTTGAAACAAACCTTGTGATTCTGAGCGAATATTTAATGCTGATGAATCCAGCTTTCAACTGTGTTACAAATCAAGAAAAGTGTTGGGGTCCAAAGCGTGGAAAAATATGTACGAGGTGAAGGGCAACGAGAAAGAAACATTAACACTGCTTTGCACTTTTTCCGCAGCAGGAGAAATTGTTTCCCCGATGGTCGTATATCTGTATGTAAGATACATTCCAAAGGACGTCATCAGTGCAGTTTCTTCAGAGATTTTCATAGGCAGGTCAGGTCAGATAGCGGCTGAATGCGAAGTGAAAAACTCTACGAATGGATAGCAAACGGCTTCCTAAAATGGGTGAATGATCCCTCTATTAAGAAACCAGTCCTTCTGCTAATCGACGGTCACAAGACTCACTTGGCAATGGAAGTCAGCGAATTTTGTTCCAGCCATGCTATAGTACTCTATTGCCTTCCACCAAACAGCACACATATTCTTCAACCCTGCGACGTATCAATGTTCAAATCGTTTTCGAGAGTTCTACATGGAAACTGAGTAAAATGTTACACGTGTCATTTCTGCAGCACTAATTAAAAGAGTGATATACAAGGTAGCAACACAATTAGTAATTAAAAACGAATTTAGAAGATGGGGTTTATACCCCTTCAACCCAGAGAAGACGAAGCATGTTTGGTGCTGCATTCTACTGAATGATCACAAAATTACTTAATCTCAGCTACTATTGTGCGAAACTGCGAAGTGATACCTGAAAAACTAATGATGTAACATCTACAGATGCTATTAGTTTGGTAAAGTTATGCTTTAGCCTTCATACTGTAACCTTCATGTGTTAAAGCACATTAACCGAGTAGTGGTCGATGACTAAACAGTAGGTGGTCGAACATTAACGAAAAATGGTCGAACACTAAAATCAGTTACTGGTGTTTCTCCGACTAATATTACATAAATGGTATAAGTTATCTCAGTTTTGGATAAAGTATAGATAAAATATAGTTTTAGGAACACATGTGATCTACTTGCATCCTCCTAAGTTGTTCCATTGAGTGAAAAACGATTAAGGACCATAAGAAAATGAGTTAGGTGGTCGAGGACTGGCACATTTACCCTAATATTTTCCACGCTTTATTCAGATTCTTGCTTCTTAATTTGTTTATCTCGTGTGGAAAGATTAAAAATCTTCGTATCGTTCACTTGATAATCAATCCAGATTTGCAAACTACTGTATATTAGAAAAGTTTCGTTTGAAGAGAAAAGAAGTCAGATTGAAATTGTGTGTGAAAAAGAGAAAGGTGGCGTTCAATACCTTTGCAAGGAAATCAAAGACGGAACTTGATAATACGGAATTAGAGAAAGTACCCATAATACTTAAGTTTATCTGGGACAGAGCATATTATTGGATAGCAACATTAAAAGAAAAAAAATTAACAAGGGTATGATGATAGGTAGTATTTGCAAGGAAATGCTTGATATTGAAAAGTCTAGTACCAATCTGTCTGAAGCATAAAATTTTCAATGAAAATATTCTGTCTGTTTCGATAGATTGATTGGAGACGTGGATACTAACAAGATCATCCTGGGTTCGATTTCCGGCTAGAGCTCATGTGGTTCAGATCCCACGTTAAGCAGTAGGTCTGTGTCCGTGGAACATATTCTTGGGATACTAAATCGATTTTTAAAAAAAACGCATCTTGATATATCTTAGACTCTTACCGTAATTGCTCTATGAAAATCAATACTGAAACCGGAAATAGTCAATTTGAATCACTTCCGGTTTTGGTAGAGTGTTGTAGATATTCATGATATACTGTCTTAAGATCTGAACTGTTTGGAAAAAAACGCTTCGCGCCATCTGCTACCGTTTTCGTTCTATAGCCACAAATGTTGAAACCGGAAATTGGTAATTTGATCTACTTCCTGTTTGAATAGAAACTTAACGGAGGAGATGAACCCTGTAACAGAGACGCTGAATTGATTGCTGAAAACCACATCTCGATATCTCTTACCATTTTTGTTCTGATATCGGTCGACAGTCATTGTATGTACAAGACTTTCGACACTTATGCATTGCATAGTTTGGAAGTCTGATATTCGTATTTCTTACCCTCTTTTCATTCTTACCCTCATTTCTTATCTTCTAGGCCAAATATCAAAAAGCATTGCGCGACATATCTAATTATTTTAAATGGTAAGTCCCTATACCAAATTTCATGTCTTTGACTTTCAGAGATTCCGAGATATGGACATTTTAAGATAATAATTCTCATCTATCTTTTCCCCTTACACTGTCAAATTTCCAAAAAATTGTTTCTTTAGTGAAACCTTACACCTCAAATCCTATGCTTTGTTCTAATTTCAAGTTTCTAGCTTAAGCTGTTTGACGTGAGCATTGATCGATCCATCAGTCAGTCACAAGTTCTTGTTTTATGTCAGATATCAAAGGTTAATCATGTCTCAAGGAACGAGTGCCATTGATTCCTCCGGGAGACTTACCATTCACTAAAATGCAATTTTTGAATATTGTACTCATTAAATGTTGAATATTTACAAGGTGAATGTTAACGATACCAGTATCGAATGAATTTACTAGGCATGTTATGAGGATCAAACTTCCACAAATGTATATATATATACCTATATATATATATATGTGTGTGTGTGTGTGTGTGTGTGTGTGTGTGTGTCACCGTTAGGGGGACTGCTACTTAATAGTTTTTCTGTACGTATACAGTAAACAAATATATAAACAACCTGTTCCAGCACACTAAAGGCTATCAATTACTATTGGCAAGAGGCAACATACATTTCAGCACCAGAGGACAATTTACTTTTAACGAAAACTACAATTTAGAATTTCCTCTCAAAGATATCATTTATTTAGCACGACGTGATTTATTAGGTGACATGTTTGTTTAAGAGTTAACATAACTTTGGGCTATAAGAATTAAACACAACTTCGAACTACACGAGTTAAACTCAACTTTGGATTATAAGAGTTAAAAACAACTTTAAGTCATAAGACATAAACACAACTTTGAACTATAAAAGTTAAACCCAATTTTGGGCTATAAGAGTTAAACACAAGTTTGGGCTGTAAAACACAACTTTGGACTACAAGAGTTAAATACAACTTTGGGCTATAAGAGTTAAACACAACTTTGGAAATAAAAGTAAAAAACTACTTTCAGCTATAAGAGTTAAAAACAACTTTAGGTCACAAGACATCAACATAGCTTTGCACTGTAAAAGTTAAACACAATTTTGGGCTATAAGAGTTAAACACAAGTTTGAGCTGTAAAACACAATTTTGGACTACAAGAGTTAAATACAACTTCGGGTTATGAGTTAAACAACTTTAGGATATGAATTAAACACAACTTTGGAATTTAAGAGTTCAATACAACATTGGGCATGAGAGTTAAACACAACTTTGAACTATAAGAGTTAAAAACAACTTTGGACATAATTTAAAAACTACGTTGAGCTATAAGAGTTAAAAACAACTTTAAGTCATAAGACATAAACACAACTTTGGACTATAAAAGCTAAACACAATTTTGGGCTAAAAGAGTTAGACACAGCTTTCTTCTATAATAGTTAAATTACTATGGGCTTTAGGAATTAAACACAAGTTTGGTCTATAAAAGTTAAACACAACTTCGGACATAAGAGTTAAAAACTACTTTGAGCTATAAGAGTTAAAAACAACTTTAAGCCATAAGTCATAAACACAACTTTGGTCTATAAAAGTTAAACACAATTATGGGCTATAAGAGTTAAACACAAGTTTGGGCTGTAAAACACAACTTTGAACTACAAGAGTTAAAAACAACTTTGGACTATAAGAATTAAATACAACTTTGGACTATAAGAGTTAAACAACTTTAGACTATAAGAGTTAAACACAACTTTTGACTACAAGAGTTAAACACAACTTTGGACTATAAGAGTTAAACACAACTTTCGAATATAGAGTTAAACACAACTTTGCACAAAAGAGTTAAAAACTAAACACAACTCATTACACTTACTGTGTACTGTCGTCTTGCTAATCATAATGAAAAAACTCTGTGAGGGTATAGTTTAATATAAATTTCCTTGTAATACCTGACGTGGTTACCCCAATAGCATTGCAAATTTTTAATAGGCTTACTCAAGTCTTCAAGATTAAGTCTATAGGCTTGCGCAACCTCGCAATTACACGGCTGCAGACCTGGCCAAGGCTATAGCAACTTGCTAGTTCCTCGATTACAACCGTACTTTAGACATGTCAATAACACGTAACATAAGGCTAGCCTTAAAATTTCTTTAAAATGACACATATGTCAAGCATAACCTCGTACTTGGTAAAGTCATACACAGAGAGAGAATCTCTAACGTTAAGTCTATCAAAGAAGATTAAGGGCAAACCTGGGCTTACCGTAAATGTGCTTGAGTACTGTGTGTATCAATTTTTAAGTTTACAGAAAAAAATCATTTTTCTTGAAAACTAAGCATGGAAATGGCATTCTGTTAAGCTAAATATCCTCGAACATATCATTTTGTCCATCTCAATGACATATGGTTATTTTGGGAATATTTATTTTACTTCGTTCTACGGCCATAAAAGCATCGTAAAATTTGTTGAAATTTCAGGTTTCTTAATCCATGAATTTCATTCAATACACCTTGGTCACGTTGTGGAAATCCAATAGATACTGCGGTCCCGGGTTCGATTCCCGGTGAGGGCACTCGGTCGAAAAAGTGTAAAACGCTTTTTTCAGGCCAGCCACCCTGAATGAGGGTTTCCTCATTCACACCAAGCAAATGCCGGGGTGGTACCTAACTTATAGGTCCCAGGCCGCTTCATTCCTTCCCTTCCCCGGATAGTGTGCTCGCCGACCAACATCATCCCTCAAACGTGACGGGTTAAATGGTCATAGATGCCAAAAGCTCAGAAATCTAAATCCAATAGGTACGTATACTTGACCTGGCTGAACCTAGAAAACACTACAATAAATTCCAGTTATTTATGGCGTACTAACCATAAGCTAATTAATTGCTACAACACTTAATACAAATGCGCACTTCTGTTTTCACGTTAGTTTATTTAGAGGAAAACAAAAATGCCTTTTGTCCTTAGTCATCGTTTAAATATAAAATCTTCGTGACTGTAAATGTCTTGATTCTTAATCCAAGGATAATGAAGAGAATATTGGTGAAGCCTCTGCGACGCTTCGTTTTTGAATGGCATGCCATTCATTATTACGTCATTGACTTAAAAGCACAAGAATTGGTTACTGCCTGGACACCTGTGAGGAACTAAAACTTTGCTATTGAATAGAGGAAGTGATTTGACAGATGGACTTAACGTCAGCTTTAGTGTTACGGAGTGCAAATAGCAAAAATATCAAACGGTAACCTTGACGAGAAGAAAATGAATGACTTTAAAAAAGATGAAAGAAAGCGGGTGGAGTGTGTATGCGTAAAAACATACATACATTACATGTAGATCTGTACAGAAGGAAGGTCAATGGAAATAAATAAAAGACGAAGAGGAAGAAGAAAAGAAATAAAGAATGAACTGCTGAGGTACTTTGGTACTCGCTATCGTTGGTCATTGAGGTTTCAGAATGGTAAACACATCAAAATGGCCGCTTCTTTCTTTCTTTCTTTCTTTCAAAGTTTTCTTAATGATTCATTGCCCCTTCAAAAACTCCCAAGGATAACACAAAAGCCATTCAGGAAGCTCAATGCAACATAATCATATGTTATATACGCATTTCAAGGCCAGAAGATAACAAAGTCAATATCTACCTGCCTATTATGTAAAAATAAACTTTATCTGTGTGAGAATGATGATCAAGTTTCGTTTGCTAAGAAGGTTTGCAAACGTTAAATAATAACGAAAAAAAAAATTTTTTAATAAACGATCTAGAACATTCATAAAATCTGTGTTATTTGAATTTTAAGATCTGTTTAACGGAACGCCAGAGAATGGTCCATTTGGGGGCAAGAGTATTAAATTTTGGGAGAAATAATGGTTGATTTGGGAGGGGGTGAAAAATTTGAATGAGAGAAGAATAAATATTAAGGGAGAATGATTCATTTGGAGGCAGCAATATTAAATTTTGGGAGAACTAATGGTAAATTTGGTGGAAGAGCTATAGATTTGGATGGGAGAATAATAAATTTTGAGGAAGAATGGTTCATTTGGGGCAACAATATTAAGTTTTGGGAGAAATAATGATAAATTCGGAGGGAGGACGATGAATTTGGGTGGAAAAATAATAAATTTGGGAGAATAATTGTTTTTGGGAGGGAAAGAATGGTAAATTTGGGGGTTTGCCTTCAAACCCTTGAGGGGATGGGCACCCTTATATTGAGGTTCAGTGAATTTTGTAGGCAGTTCTCGTTAAATTAAAAATACGTCCTGCCAATAGAATTCTGGCAAAAGAAAAGTCAAGTAGAAGCAGTAACACGGTAATTGGTAAAGATGAAACGTTATAAAACAAATGTCGTTTCTTCTTAAGTCATCAACTAATGCGACTCTAGTTATATTGTAATAAACACCTGTGAAACACAAGTAAAAATACATTCACCAAGTCATTAAAGAACGCTTTTTATTCTGACGATGGACCGGTAATTTCCGAGAAGTAATGATTGTGTCCATTATTTTTATAACAACAATTAGAATAAGGTTGTTTTTGTACAGGGAATTTCCTCTGACGGTTTGGATTATGAAATGTTATCTCCCATATTTTCTGCTGTCCACTGTTCTCTTTAAAGATTACAGTCATTCAAGTAGATGATGTCACGTTCAAACCATTATGTCTTCTTATTTTTATTACACTCTATGATACCTCAAAGGGTAGCCATGATGAAGGATGACTTTTAAAAGAAGAATCGTACGTTTAACTACTGGTTCCTTGGATATATCCATGTAAGGGTTGCAACCTTTTCAAGTTGAAAAATCAGATCGTGGTTGTTATCTGACAAATGTCTACGATTATAATTTACTAACAAAGAAGGCTGTTTGTGCAACAAAGAGTAATATATATTGTCTTTTCTTCATTACAATACTGTTCAGATCTTATACATGCAGCTGAGGCTCAAATACCTTTAAAAAAAAATTTAAAAAAACTTTTCCTTTTCCTTTAGGCAAGTACAAACTAATCCATTATACTACACAATATAATACAGAGACTGCCCTTAGAATTACCAACAAACACACCATATGCACTTTGACATTATATAACATTTGGAAATACACTAGATTCTCGCTAATCCGGCCATTCCTGGCACATATAGGTGCCGGATTAGCGGAAGTGCCGGATTATTGAATGTCTGACATTTATTTGATTTATTTATTTATCTTGTTTTTTTATTTATTTTGAAAACATAGGGCATATAGTGTACTGTACTTTATTAAATCGAAGGATACAATTTTAAAACATAGAGGATAAACTTTATTAAATCCAAATATACATTAATTTTCAAAGAAAACTTAGTCCTTGAGTAGTATCACTCACTATGAAACATATCTCTAATTTTTAAGTGTCACAATGATGAATGCGACGGTGGCATGCTTTATCACGCAACCGAACTGTAAAGAATGCTACAATTTCGAATACGTACAGTATATAAAGCATTGTTTAACTAAGCATTGTTGCACGATAATTCATTGTGAACGTGTTTTTGGTTGGATGTGCGCCGGATTACTGAGAGGCCGGACTACTGAGGGCCGGATTGGCGAGAGTCTAGTTTATGCAATATACTGGCTTCTATAAACTTATATGGGCTTTCGAAATGCAAGGATCCAGCTTCCTTTTAGTAAATTAGATCTCAAACAAAAGTACAGGACCTGAGCATAGATCTGTACCTAAGAGTAGCCAAGTTGGTTTATCCCTACTTTGGTAGTATCTCTTCCATACCCATCTATATTTTCATAGCTGTTACAACCTCTGGTAAGGGACTCATAAATGACATCTAGTTCTTTCATAGCATTGAACCAGAAATATTTCATTCAAATATTGAGAAGAAAGTATTGTAGCTTTTGGCAACAATCTTATATAGGGAGTAAACATCTATGAAATTAAGTTATTGTCACAAAATTGAAGGTGCGCTTCGTGGACTGAATAATGCTAATACTCCGTTTTTACGCGGTATTACGGATTCTCAGAACTTAATACAAAAACACAATAGGAGTATGTTCAAAACCAGCCACTAGCTTAGAAAGTTAACTCTTCAAAAATATCATTGTAATTGACTCGACTGCAAAGGGAATCTTCCCAGAGAATGATAAATGTAATAATTGCACTGTGCCACAGCAAAGGTACTGAGCCAATCGAATTGAAATTTGATACACTGAGGGAACTAAGATGTGCCACATCTGAAAGAATGCTACTGAATATAATTTAAGGGTTATTATTATTATTATTATTATTATTATTATTATTATTATTATTATTATTATTATTATTATTATTATTATTATTATTATTATTATTAAGTATTCTATTTTTTGGTAGGTTCTGGAACTAATGAGGAGGGTTTTTTATCGTTATTTTAGGTTTGGATCTGGAAATGTTTCTTCCACATTTCTCGATCTTCATCTTCCTCTTTTAACTCCCAATATTTTCCTCTATTTTTCAAGTCATAGATCAGCTGTGTTCTTCTTCTTTCTACTCATCGCTTTCCTTCCATCTTTCCTTCTATGGCGGTATGAAGAAGACAATTTCTTAGCAAGATCTGTCCAATCCACTTAACCTTTCTATGAACCATGCTGGCTAAGTGTTCTCTTCTCTCCTATCCGTTTTAAAACATCTTCGTTTGTTACTTTCTCTGTCCATTTTATTTTCTATATCTTCCCTCAACACCAACATTTCGAAGCTCCCTCAATATGTCTTCTCTAACTTCCGTAATGTCCAAGTCATACAGTCCAATACTCTATGTATATCACTTGATTAAGTTCTTCCTTAGTCCAATATTAAGCTCGTTAGTTAACAATGGTCTTTATAATTGACTGCTTCTTTGGTTATGGCAATTCTTGATATGATCTCTTTGGTGCAATAAGCGTCTTTCGCAAAATACTTCCCAGATACTTGAAAGTATCAACCTCTTCAAATGGTTAATAAATTACAAAAGACTATTATATACAGGGATGAGTTCATGGGGTAGCCCGGGGAGGAATCTTCCCCCGAAGAAAATTCATTCCCCTCCGGAGAAACTCTCAAAATTTCAATCACAAAATGTAGAAATTACTTCACACAATTATTTGTTTTTCTTTCCGTGCACGTGCAGACGAAATCCGATCTCCCAATATGTATATAAATGACGCAGACCGATTCTATATAAATATTAAACCTGTAACTTCTAAGATAGAATACGAAATAGTCAATAGAACCTGTGTTTCTTAACGTTATGAGCGAGTTTGGCAGAACATGAAACTGTCTACTGTTGATGAAAGGTTTGTATTATAGTAGGTACTATACTCTCGCCCTATATTACATATTAGTAGGTAGCACTAGCACAGATTGTGATAGGAAAGGAAAGATAAGGAAGATCCTTCAATCATTCCATATGACCTCTGATGTCAGTAGACTTCAGTTCTTGAAAATGAATAGTTCTTGCATTATTTGAAATATAGCGACCTAAATCCCATTTTTCGCATCTGAAGTAACAAGCGTAAATGTGTATTACTATTGTTAAAGTAAATACACCTTTCTTTAACTAACTTGAAGTCAGTTAGAGGGTGAGATTTAGAGGGATCAAGGAGGAACAGTTGTCCTCCCTGGATTTGAGATTTATATAAATTTTATCAATAGAATAGTAGTATATCAGTGAGAGATTGCTATTGAAGGTGACGAAGATCCTACTGAATATTTCGTGAACAAAGTTATTGATGTGAATGCAGCGAAGAAGCCATTTGGCGAATATGCTTGATTTAGAATCAGAAGTGTGAGAAAGAATGAGAACTTTTTGTTAAAATATTAATATGTATGTTTGTTTTAGGAAAATTAAAATCTTTTAAATATTTTAAATCTTCTTTTACCAAACTTTCTGCATTAATAAGAAACAGTAACTACTGTAAATAGGAAATAATAACAAAAATAACTGCTGTAAATAGCAATTAAAGTTTAGTCTAAAAATATATTTTTTTGCCAGTCTTTATAATTATTTAATGTTTTAAATAAAATTAAAGGATTGCCTTTTTAAAATTATAATCTTAATTGAATATTTATCCGCAATTAGTCTCCATATTAGGTTAGATGTGCATGTGAATGGAACTGTTAAATATGCTGCTTTCTTGCAAAAATATGAAAAAAACAACACCCCTCCCCGAAGAGTTCACATTCCCCCGGGTGAAAATGTTTGAATAAATTCAACATTGATTATATATATATATATATATATATATATATATATATATATATATATATATATATATATATATATATATATATATATATATATATACAGCGAAACCTCTCTAAAGCGGACAGCCGTGGGGAATCAAAAAATGTCCGCTATAGAGAGGTGTCCGCCTTACAGAGGTTTTAATATTTTCTTAAGTAAATTAATAAACAAGGTAATATGCAATTAGAAAAAATATTTTTGCATGAATTACGTATTTATGAATATTACCAAAACATTACTGTATCTGCATTATCTTGCGTCATCCAGTTCCCTATGTTCGAGGCACAACATGCGAATAAGATGTTATAGTTCTCTGCACTTTACATTTATCACTACTTATTACGTTTTTGGTACGTTGCTTTAACTTGTGAGTTAATTGCAGTCCGGTAATGACTTTTTTTAAAAGACAATATGCGTGCGTACCTGTGGTCAAAAATACCAACTTGTCTTCTGCTTGGTTAGAGGTTCCAGAGGGACAGTAGAATGATGTGTCATCCCAAACAGTGGGCAACTGTCAATCACTATTGTTTCTGAAACAGGTTGGGTGGGAGTGGAATACAAGCAAAGGATATAAGGGTGTTGCGAAAGAGAGACCCTTCTTCAGAGTTGCTGGGCAGACAGTTCAGGAGGCAAAATGTTGCCACATCCTCATGTTCTTCCTTGGTGACATAGTATGAATTACTAAAAGTATATTTTTACTGTACTTTTCAACTTGTTTTTAGAGAAGGTGTCCATAATAGGAGGTAAATAATACCTATAAAAGACAAGAAAGACTGTCCGTGTCCGTACTAGAGAGTGTCCGCTTTAGAGAGGTTTGCCAATATGTTTTTTCCTATTACGGTGTTTGGGGATTACAAAATATGTCCGTTATGGGAGGTGTTCGCTTTATAGAGGTGTCCGTTAGTAGAGGTTTCACTGTATATATTTGGTCTAGGAATTAATTCGTGCGGTTGGTACGCGCACATTGAAGCTGTAGTACAAACACAAAATACATAAATACCTTAAGAAAAATATTGTCCATCGCTAGCCACCACTTTCGCCCATCTGTCAGGCAATGTACGGATTCCGTGGCGAAAGAAGTCCTCATCCTTGGAAGCGATCCAGTCAGAGACCCATGTTTCGATATCTTCTGAAGAAGTAAACCGCTGTCCAATCAAATCGTTGTTCATGCAATCGAACAAGTAGTAGTCCGAAGGAGCAACGTCTGGTGAATACGGCGGGTGGGGTAAAACTTCCCATCCGACATTTTCTAAATAGGTTTTGACCGGTTTTGCGACATGTGGGCGAGCGTTTATCATGTTGAACAATAAGTTTATCATGTCTGTTCTCCCATTCTGGTCGTGTTCTGGCCAGAGCTTGCTTCAAACGCATTAATTGTCGTCGATAACGTTCTCCATTCATAGTTTCACCCGGTTGCAGCAGCTCATAGTACACCACACCTTTCATATCCCACCATATGCACAGCATAACCTTTGCACAGTGAATATCTCGTTTTGGTTGTGATGGACCTGGTTCACCTGGTTTCACCCAGGCCTTTTTTCGTTTAGGGTTCTCGTAATGGATCCACTTCTCATCACCCGTAATAATTCGATGCAGAAACCCCTTTCTGCTCTGTCGTTGAAGCAGCAATTCGCAAATGGTTTTTCGTCTTTCAACGTCTCTGTCTTTCAATTCATGTGGAACCCAATATGACATCTTTTGAATCATTCCCATGGCTTTCAAGCGTTTGGAGACTGTTGTTTGAGCAACGCCTAATGCTGCTGCAAGTTGTTCCTGCGTTTGACACGAATCCTGCTCGAGCAATGCTGTCAATTCTTCGTCTTGAAATTTTTTTGGCTGTCCAGCTCGCTCTTGGTCTGCCAAGCCGAAATCACCACTTCTAAACCGTGCAAACCACTTCTGACACGTTCGCTCAGCTAGAGCATGGTCACCATACACTTCCACCAAAATACGATGACTTTCAGTCGCACTTTTCTGCATGTTAAAGTAATGCAGCAGGACACCCCGCAAAAACACTTTATCAGGCACAAATTGCGCCATGTTCACTTAACTACAAACTGGTGTTGTTGACGCTTTAATCCACTGCCCTATACTACGAACGATACGCGATGACAGGGGTTTGCAACACATGTGTGGATACACGGAACTGTGGGACGCTCCGTTCGTTGCGCCATCTCTTGTCCACCCGCACGAATTAATTCCTAGACCAAATATATATATATATATATATATATATATATATATATATATATATATATATATATATATATATATATATATATCCGTGTAGCGTGGGTTCCTGTCATCACGGCATGCCGCGTCCTCAGGTTGCGGATCGAGGGAAAGGCCTCTAGATATAGAGGTTAGCTACGAATATACTAAATAAGCAGTCGCGGACAGACGACTAGGAGAGGTCCTCCAGCTTGGGGGTTTGGGTAAGGCTAACAACCTCATATCCTGTAAAAAAAAAAAAAAAAAAAGCACTAGTTCAGAAATATTTACAAAAGCCTCGGATAAGGACTGATAACTTGGCACGACCTCAGCAAAAGAAAATGGACATGAGATTTGGAACATGGAATGTTGGAAGTCTTTATAAAGCAGGCGCGTTAAAATCCGTAACGAGTGAGTTAGAGAAATACAGTATGGACCTAGTAGGAGTTCAGAAAGTTAGGTGGAGAGGAAATGGATCTGTGAATTCCGGAAATTTTACGTTCTTTTACGGGAACAGATCACCAATTAGGAACAGGGTTTTTGGTTCACAAACGAATATTACCACCAATTAAACGGGTTGAATTTGTTACTGACAGACTTTCTTTTATTACTCTTAAGGGACGGTGGTGTGATATTATTATTTTAAATGTACATGCCCCAATTGAAGATAAGGATGATGATATAAAAGACAGTTTTTACGAAGTGGAACGGATATTTGACCAACTCCCGCGATACCATATGAAATTTCTATTAGGGGATTTCAATGCGAAGGTAGGACGAGAGGATATTTTCAAACCGATTATAGGGAACGAAAGTCTGCATAAGGAAAGTAATGACAACGGTGTTAGACTCGTGAACTTTGCAACATCCAAAAACCTAATCGTGAAGAGTACAAAATTCTCACATCACGACGTTCATAAATACACTTGGACATCACCAGACGGAAAAGATACATAATCAAATTGATCACGTTTTAGTAGATAGAAGAAGGCAATCTAGCATAATTGATGTCCGGTCGTTTAGAGGGGCTGATTGTGACACTGATCAGTACCTGGTAGCAGCGATAATACGAGAGAGATTATAGTTGAATAAAGGTAATATTCAATGTCCGAAAGAGGAATACCAAATTGAAGTTTCGAATTGATTCTCAGCTTTAGAAGATTCGGAGTGCACTAGTGTTGAGGATACCTGGATTGAAATTAGAGATAGCATTAAAATTTCAGCAAAAGAAAAATTGGGAAACGCGAAAATCCGTAGGAACAAACCATGGTTCGACCAGGAATACATTAAACTAACAGAAAAGAGAAAACAGGCAAAATTACGCTAGCTACAAAATCCGAATGATATAAATACCCAAAATTTTGCAGATATCAAGCGGGAAACGTCCACAACTTTTAGAACAAAGAAGTGCAATTTTTTGAAATCTAAAATTAGGGAACTTGAAGATAATAGTAAAAATAAAAAACATTCGGGACATGTATAAGAGGATGAGTGAATTTAAGAAAGGCTATCAACCTCGTGCTTATATATTAAAGAAAGCTGACGGTACAGTTCTCAATGATATGGATAGCATCTTAAATAGGTGGAAATATTTCTTTGACGATTTGCTTAACACGCAACCAAAAACTAATGTGCGTGGAGAAAAGGAGATACACACCGCGGAACTGTGTATTCCAGAACCCAACTGAATAGAAGTAGAAACCGCTATAAAGAAATTAAAGAAATACAAATCTTCGGGTGTAGATGAAATTCCGGCTGAGTTAATTTTAGCTGGAGGCGAAAAATTGTGGAACAAGATACACAAACTCATTCTCCTTATCTGGAACAAGGAAGAATTGCCACAAGAGTAGAAAGAATCAATCAATCAGAGCACAATTAACAGGTTTTCGGTTAGTATTAACGTGCAATATCAACTGATTTTCACAATCTTGTCGATCATGAACATATATCATCGCTCGCTGAAGAACCAGATCAGCATCACTTTCAGTTCGTTCCGCATCTAATTCCTTTTCATTCGTATTATTATAACCAGCAACATCCGAATCCTGTGGACTGATTGGATTCTGTTTCTTGTTAAATAGGTAATTATCTGTCTTAGATGCACTATTTGTAGTCATAGATATCATCTAATTGGTAATCCTGCCTGTCGTAGTGCACGGATCATTCGATTGCAATTGTAGAGAAAATGGATTATTGTGTTCTCTTCAACGCTGAAATCATCGCTAATAGTCAATGTTTTCAAGGGAAGGTTAAGGTGATGACTATACTCTTCTTTTGCATTTTCGTCTGGTTGCACATATTGTACGTTAACGACCAGATCCGATTTACCATTTACAGTATGAATTACTTACTTGATAGGTTGTATTTCTTCTTGAATTTCTACCACTTCAACCAAACTTTGTACAGTTGTAAATTTGGTGTTGATTTGCTGTGTTACCTGATCTAATTTATTATCCTTTCGCTAAATCATAACCTGTGTAATTTGTTCCAATATAGTATCTATTTGTTGAAATCGAGTATCCATTTGCTGAAATTTTTGTTCAAATTTAGTGTCTAATTGTTGTGTTAGTTGATGTGTTATGGATTGAGTTATTTGATGGGACATTTGCTCTAGCTGAGTATTCATTCTTTGCTGCTGCTGGGATATTAGCTGGGACATTTGCTCTAGCTGAGTATCCATTCTTTGCGTTTGCTGCGATATTTGCTGACCAAGCTGTCTTATAAGATCAGCCACGTTCGTTGATGAATTCGTACCTGGCAGCTCTACATCACCACCTTCTTCATACATATTTACATTTCCAGAAACACTCATTTTTATGTTTCTATAAATTCTTTTCTCATTTCTGAGTAAAGTATACTCCGTGTTGAACGCTATGCTGAGACTGCTTTACTATACTTCAAACTAATCTCAAGGTCCTGGTCGGTAAACCACCATCTAAAATGTAACGTCCTGGGCGAGATAACACCATCTATAAATGTAACGTATATTGGGAACCACCATTTAAAATGTAATGATTAATTTATATTCTACATATATTTTACGTTACATTCCAGCCCACAGTCCGTGTAAGTTTTAAAAATCTCAAAATGATCCAATCACATTAAATCAGGCACGACAAATTACATCACTATTACCTTTATTCTCCAAAACTTCATTAATTATACTTTTCTTTTTCGGTTATCATTGCAACGTTTTAAACAAGTAACTATCTGCTGTTATGATAACTATAAATGCAGATTACACCTATAAAACCAACATATACTTTAACTATTGAGATTAAGTCTTATTTCTTTCTATTTAGAATCAACAACATATATATTCTTTTTTTTCTTGGTGGAGCCGCGGTGGCTCAGTAGTAGAGCATTCGTCTCTGGTGCTTGGGGTCCCGGGTTCGATCCCAGCCCCCGCCAAGTGAACTTTGTGGTGGACAAGCACCGTGTGTGGGGGGGTTTCCTCGGGGTTCTCCCGTTTCCACCCACTTTCTTCACTTCATCATTTCTCATAATCACCGTCTCCTTTAGCCTAACCGGCATAACCATGGGACGTAAAACTTAAAGATTTCATTTCTCTTTTCCTCTTCTTCTACACGACAGATTGTGTACTTTTATGCACCGTTGCCCAAAATCAAGATATAAAAATAGAAGAAATTACAAAATAGATATACAATATCGTTGTACATGCTTCGTGAGTGTGGCTTTTCTCGGGATTCTTCCCTTTCCTCCCATTTTTTCATTTAAGCATTTCTTTTATTATTATCATCACTATCGTCTCCTGTATCCTACACGGTATAACTGAAAGATTATCAGGACGTAAAACTGAAAGATTTCATTTTCATTTGAAAGAATTGGTAGTGGAATGAGAATGTGGAAGGAAACGGGAGGACATCGAGAAAATCTATATACATAATGGTGTCCACTATAAACTCATGTGGCCAAGGATCGAATTAGGGATTCTTCTAACCAGAGGTGAGCAGTCTACCACTGAGCCACTACGAAGTATCAAAGTAATTCAAACTTTACGTATTGACTACATTCGGTATATGCAGTAGCGTAACTGAGGGGCCTGCAGTGCGGGGGGGTCCGCAGAGTTTGGGGGCCCACCGCGAAGAAAATGGCAAAAAACTATAAGCTATAATGGGAAGTGAATGGGCTTGGGAAGGGCCCAAAAATAATCCTACGGAAAGCCCGACATTTTTAAGTTACGCTACTGGGTATTATACGCCCTACAAACACAATTCAAATGGAAAATTTAGAACTTTACAATAATTAAGTAAGTATAGAAATTGAATATCTCGATATCCCTTCATAATCAAGATGATTCACATGATATTTTCGTGAAAATCAGGATGATCCCGAAGAAAAATCATGGGAGATGGAAACCACAATCTATACCTTAAGGAAATACTGTTTAAAGAAAGAAAAAAAACTCATTGCAGCTGCGTTTTTCGAAACACACATACATCTTGACGTATTCTAGAGTTGAATACAAGTGTTATAGACCTTTTGAACGTCTTGCAGTAAAAGAAAAAGATGTGTATTTGCTGATGTTCCGTACGTGCTTTCAATACTGAAAATATTATGCGCTTTATTTTCAAAGAATGGTGGGTACTGAATGGTTTACAACGTATTTTTCTTCTCTTTTGACATCCTTAACAAAGATGTATGATAATGTCAACGGATAAACTAAGCACCTGAAGAGAATTGGCAGCGTCAAATGAATTATTAACTTAAGTAACGCATCGCGTTTCAATGAGTACTCGCCACATGAAGTGAATTCAGCGTGTATGCAAGTTGATCGTACAAATAAATAACAGATGGAACTTTCTGATAATTGTTACTATTTAAGTAGGAATGTTCTTAGTAGAACTATAATATTGTTGCACTGTTATTTTTTTAAAATACAATAAAAACAGTACATATCACTGGTGTGGTAAATTACCCACAAGATCTATGGCACATCGCGCTAAATAATTCTTGACATCAATTGCCACAAAATTAATAGAATGAAACTTCTTTTAAAGAAGTCAACTAAAATGTTGAGTTGCTAAGTGGTTGTTTAGTGTAGACATTTGACTTATCAAAATTGTAAAATTTCGCAATGAAGGGATTTAGATTTCTGGGGTTCTGACATAGGGGGCCATGTTAACCCGTCACGTATGAAGGTCGAGGGATGATATCCCTCGGCGATCACACTATGTGGGGAAAGGAAAGGAACGAAGCGGCCTGGGACCTATATGTTAGGTTAGGTACCACCCCGGAATTTGCCTGGTGTGAATGAGAAAACCCGGGAAGACATAAGACAGAATAACGCCTGAAAAAGCTCAACCGAGTGTCCTCAAAGGTAATCGAACCCGGCACCGAAGGCGAGAGCGTTAGCGACTACGCTACGCGGGGCCATAATTTTGCAATGAAGTTTATCGAAGGAGAACAGGTCATCTCGGCAATGGCGGTTAAAGCGGGCTTGAACCCAGTAATATTAACACATGGGGAAAATCCCATATTGTGGGTTTTTTAATATTAATTATTTGGAATGGGATAAAGGGAATTTTCTTCGAAATTGGAAACAAATATGATATTTTTCACTATATAAATAAAATCTACTCCAAGAAAATTCTCCATGAGCGGGAAATAGATACAATGTTACCAATAAATATGTCAATGTTTCAACGTTTAATTTAAGTCTTTTCTTTCTTATCGGTGGTCCATGCTATTGAGGACTGACTTAATTGTACGTAATTCTTAAAAATTAAGTACCATGAAACTAAGTTTGTGCTTTGGTATTTGAAGAAAAAAAGAAAACAAAACAATGAACGAATGAAATATCAAGCGAGAAACAGCCAATTTCCAAACGTTCCACAGGATATAATCGAGAACAGTTTTTCTTAGTATCAATCTGCTCAGTTTAAGGTGATACTACAAAGATATGATGAAGTCACTACATTAAATATATTTGTTTTTAATTACGGAAAATAGTTATTCACAAACTATTTTATAAACACGGAAGTTCGAAATTTATTGATAATTTACGCAAAAATTGGAAAAAGTAACACATGTTTCATTTTCATATTTTAATTATTATTATTATTATTATTATTATTATTATTAATAATAATAATAATAATAATAATAATAATAATAATACGAACTAGGAAATTAAGATGCAAAATGGGAATTTTTGCCTCTTGAGATGGAATTTTATAGGTTTCCGGTTGGTATCACTGTTTGAGCCCCCTCCGCTTTGCATACTCATAATCTGACTTTGGGGCCTCCAGTGATCTTACTTTAAAGTCATTCTTGAAATTCTGATATTAGAAATGGATATTGCAGGCAAAATGGCCATTGTATAATCATATATTCAATACACATGCACTACATACTTTACAACGACTCACCAAAGATGGTCGCCAACCCTGGTTCGGCTAATAACATAAGTAAATCTTTAGTGGCCGTAATTGTTCACACCTTAAAATATCTTCCGTAATTATATCCACTAGTATTCTCACCTTTTATACTGAAATTACAAGTCGCTGATGAGTAGTAAATAATTTATTCGTTGATTCTCTTTTAACGAATATTCACACAAGCTGTTTTGCATACAAGATAAATGTTAATTATGTCTCTATAAACAACTACCTAGCAACCAATTATACAATAATGTATATTTCTTACATATATTAAAAACATTCTTCTTTTGTTATTTTTAAATTAACATTATATCAGGTATAGTGCTTATGTAGAAGCACTTTCTGCCCAAAAATACAGGTAATTATCAATCGATACAAAGTATCTCGTTGTATAAAATGTCGCCCGACGACGGGACTAAATATAAAAGTTACAAGCGAGCTTGGCTTTTATATTTAAAACCACTGGTCCGTTTATAATAATGATATTCTATTAATTACGTCCTTTTACATTTTGATCGACCCTCGTATATAACTTTATTAAGCTTCCTTTATAGAAATACATTTATAATAAATCTTTTATTTCATTAATATTTATCTTTTATTATAGAAACGTCGTCGCTTATTAATCTAATCACTGAAGGGTGCGAAGTCAAAAATTGTAAAAGTCAATTACATTTTAAAACATAAATCACAATGATCAAATAGTTTCAATCATTATTAAAAACGATCATATTAAGAAAAAGATGTTTGATCTTTCCAGGGCGCATTATATAGTAATTATGTTAGATGATATTTTAAAATATACATTATATCAATAAGGCGTCATGATACAAAAGGATCTTATTCGAATAACATATAAGGTAGCTCATAAAGACAGCCGTCGAATAATTAGCTTAATAGAATGAATCTTATATTTAACATAATCTTTGACAACAAAGTTTCAACACAAATCAATATAATATAAATAACCTTTGCTTTTAATCAATTACGAATCGAATTATAATTCTTCACATTAACAAGAAAGAATTAAAAATCATTTGAAAATTATCATTTGTTGAAACAGACGTGATAAAGTATTTAAAAGTCATAAGGGTTGTTTCCATTATTAACATTAACACATAAATTTGAAGATAAATGTTCATAAGAATCTATAGCTGATATGGGTTTAACCCCTACCACATCAGCTGCAGTTAGTTTAAATTCATACTCGTGTATGGTTCCAATAAAGTACACTGTACCGCACAATCATTATTATGTCCCGTATTATTGTTCTGTACAGGAATTGTGTCATTATCTTGATTTGGATGCGAAATGCCATCTCTTGAATTACGATTACGTGTATCCATATAGTTTATTGTATTCCTGGAATTTCGCCATGTATTTCGTCTATTTTTAAATCTATTTTGGTTATATGGTCTAACATACGGATTGCCACGATTAATTAGGTTAGGTGGATTCCCAACATATCTTCGCCTATTTTGTCCGTTCTGATTGTTGAAATTTGCTCGACTTAGGTTATATTCCGTATTGTCTGCATTACGGATATTTAGATTCCGAACAGGTACAAGGTGATCTGAATTGTTTTTAATTTTGCCTAATCCTGCTTGATGATTCTGAGCGTGGTATTGAGTTTCATAACATTGGACAAGCGTTAATAGGTGATTAAGACTCATACACTGGGTAGAAAACAGGATCTGTTGTAGTTTAAACGGTAGCAAATTTCGAATTGATGCAATTACTCTGGATTCCGATTGCAACGGATTTACGACTTTTAATTCGTTATATGTATTTACGACAAAATCGACAACAGATTTGTGCAAACGAGGATTAAAAGGTTGGTTTCTAATCGTGGCATCTCTGTTTGCAAGCAAAAAGTCGTTTTCGTAATTTGCAATCAGCGCTGCTTTGAATTCCTCATATGTATTGATGTGATCTCGTACTGCTTTAAACCATAAAGAACATGGTGGGAGTAATAAATGAGGGATTAGTTTCATATATTGCGATTTATCTATACACATTATATTGCACTCATCTTGAAATTTTTCTAAGAAAGAGGTAGCATTTTCATTACATTTACCACTAAACTTACTCATAGCACGTATTTCACTCATCTTTACTCTTAACTTTACCTTCCTTTCACCATTTCGTGTTCGTGTTGAGTGACAATTTTTACCTACTGCATTATCTGTGGTTCCACCATCTCTTTTCCGCCCAACTGTATTTCTTGGATGTATCCTTTCCAAAATAATGTCCTCATCGGATGGATTACTTGAAGATGAGATAATATGAGGTCCACGTTGATCTGTTACGGGTGAATGCGAGGTCATCTCTTGAGAACAAGGGAATTCTGAACGATCATTAGTCATGTTGTTGTGATATGCGTTGTCCTTAATCTGCAACGTCCTAATTTCCTCTTGTAATGTAGATATCCACTGAGTATTCGTACGTATTTGGTTAGAATTATCCGTAACCTGAATCTTTTGTTGCCGTACAGAAGATTCTATTACTTCCAAATCTTTTTTTACACAATTGACTTCTTGGATTACATGGTTGTAATTATCCTGGCAATCTTCTGATACTCTTTTTAACTTTTCATCAAATTGTAATGTAAGGTCTTTCACCGCCTGGATCACAGATTGTTTCGTATCTTCAGAATTTTGGTCTATTTGCTCCAACCGTCTACTTAATTCCTCGTACTATTTACTGGATTCCTCGGATTTCTGTTGAACCGTATGCTTTAATTCTTCCGACATCTGGGCTAACTTTTGTTCTTGTCGCTGTAAAGCCATTAAGATTTTGTCTTCAAATGTCAACACTTCAGGTACAACAGGAGTTGTATTTTGTTCGTCGTTACCACTGTCACCAGTTTCTTTCTCCATTGCCTCACCGAGCATAATTTTTCTTGTGATTATTTTACCACTTCTAAGTATAGTTAAGTTCGTAGACATGAACCTTATTACTGAAGTAAATTCACCCCTTACTTTGTACTTCAGGATATGAATTTACAAAGCTCCCGGGTGAGGTAAACCAAAATTTTACAACGACTCACCAAAGGTGGTCGCCAACCCTGGTTCGGCTAATAACATAAGTAAATCTTTAGTGGCCGTAATTGTTCACACCTTAAAATATCTTCCGTAATTATATCCACTAGTATTCTCACCTTTTATACTGAAATTACAAGTCGATGATGAGTAGTAAATAATTTATTCGTTGATTCTCTTTTAACGTATATTCACACAAGCTGTTTTGCATACAAGATAAATGTTAATTATGTCTCTATAAACAACTACCTAGCAACCAATTATACAATAATGTATATTTCTTACATATATTAAAAACATTCTTCTTTTGCTATTTTTAAATTAACATTATATCAGGTATAGTGCTTATGTAGAAGCACTTTCTGCCCAAAAATACAGGTAATTATCAATCGATACAAAGTATCTCGTTGTAACTTACATAAAAAAATTATTTAACTTTACATAATTACTTTATCCATCAAAAGAATAAGGATTTTTTTTTAGTGATTATGTATGAATACTGGTTGTATATGACACTGAAAGCGAAGAAATTAGTAAAACATGGAACTATACCTCGCCCTTCACACCCAAACAAACTAAAGTACAGCATCAATCTATAAGAACATGTTGTTCATGTTTGGTAACCGTAAATGTATGACCGTAAATTGGCTGATCATTTACAAAAATGATGGGCTATAATCACAGGAAGATATTATAGCAACCTGCTGCAAAAGTTATGGGATGCTATCAGAACAAAGATATGAGGTTTACTCTTGAAAGGAGTGTTACTGCTTGCGGACAATAGACCAGCACACCCAGCTGCAGAAACACTAACTTTTTTGTGCCAAAGTTGCTACAAACCTCTGTCTCATCCACCATATCCCCCCGATCTAGATCCGAACGGTTAGTTTATCTTCCCAAGTATGAATAAACAATTTCAGGATAGATGTTTTGTGGATGATAGGTGACTAGTACAGTAGAAACCTGGTTAGCTTCCAACTCCGCAGACTTTTATGCAGATGGCATTAAGGGAGTGATCCATAGGTATGAGAAATGTAAGGCAAAAGAGACATGTAATGTACTGCCCAAATGTCTTGATCCGTGGGAAAAATTGCGAACTAAAGCTCTTGCCCACGCGTTGAGACAATAAGGGTTCAGCTGTTGCAAGGGAATGGAATTCCTTCAGTCGATTGCAGCACTTGGAACGGAAGACTATATAATAGGTATCAAGTCAATGTGTGTATATATATAGATGCATGAATAAGAAATCAGGTGAAGTTTTGTTGAAAGTGGTAAAATAAATAAATAAATAAAAATAATATACTGAATACTATGTCAAAAGAAGAGATAGAATGATTTGATGCATTTGGACACATTATAAGACAAAGAAATCACGCTATTACGGATATAGAGGGAGTAGTAGAAGGAAATACAACCAGAGGAAAACCACGATTACATAATAGAAGATATAGGGAAGAAAACTATTAAGATATGTAACGTATGACTCAGGATAGGGAAAAATAGAAAGTTTCGTCAAATCTATCAACCGAGAGATTGCTAACCAAAGCAGAATTGGAAGTTCTCTCGATTTTTAAACGCGAAGGATGTTTACCTTATACATTGTCTTAACGGGATTCCTATGCATAATACGTGAGTCAGTACATGACAAGTTACAATGAGTCAACTAGGTGTTACCTTTTGACATAAGAAAGGCGTAATCCTGTGTTGCTAATTGCTCATATGTAGTAATTCCATTATTAATATTATTATTATAAATACGAAACTATGTGTCTTGTCAGAGAAAGATCATTGACCGAGACTACACATCAAAATTACATTGCCGTCATATCCTGTAAAATTCCTCCCCTCTCTCATTTTCATAATATTAACGAAACAAGCATTCGCAACCGGAAATGCGTCGGTTATAGACAATGGACAAATGCATAGCATCGGGTAGTGCGCGTATGTACTTCAGATCAAACAGGGAGGGGTTTGTCTTTTAGCATGTGCCTTGCGTGATAAACAGATCCAGCGCTAAGGGTAAGACTCTTTATCAAGGACTTCATTCAAACTGAATAATACTTTCTCGTTCCTTGTACGTGTGTCTGTGTACAGTCGGTAAGCAAAATGAGTACCTGACACTTCTAAAAGCTTTTCAAGTTTACAAAAGAACGTCGTCCTCCAAATAGTTGGTTTCGCCTGATAAATAAGAATGTATTTTCTAAACGTATTGAACCTACCGATGTCAATTCAATGACGAACTTTTGCGTCCACATGTACCTAACTCTTATGTACTTGTATTGGTGGATCTTGAATAAGGGATGAACGGCATTTCTTAGGTTTAAGAGTATTCATCCCGGCGAAATTAAAATACCGCTAATTTTACAGTAATTATGTGATATCTTCAAATAGATAAAAGATAATCGAAATGTGGAACAAGAGCGCCCTAGACAATATTATTTTACATAAGAAACCTTTATCACGACTCACTTATCTGCTTTCAATTTCCAGCCATTTTGATAATCGGCATTTATTTTCGCGTTTCGAAACGACTGAAAACGGAAAGCCACTAGGTGACTTGTGATAACGGTACCTCACGCAAAATAATATTGTCTAGGGCGCTCTTGTTCCATATTTCAATTATCTTTTATCTATTTGAAGATATCACATAATTAATGTAAAATTAGCGGTATTTTAATTTCGCCGGGATGAAGACTCTTAAAATTAGGATTTAGATTTCTGAGCTTTTGGCATCTATGGCCATGTTAGCCCGTCACGTTTGGGAGATGACGTCCCTCAGCGACCACTATCCGATGAAAGGAAAGGAAGGAAGCGGCCTGGGACCTGTATGTTAAGTACCATTTGCCTGACGTGTAGAGGAAAACCTCAGTCAAGATGGCTGGTCTGAAAAAGCTTTTACACTTTTTCGACAGAGTATCTCCACCAGGAATCGAACCCAGGACTCCTTGGATCCGAGACGCTTACCGGTCGCGTCAATCTCCATGATTAGGTTGTCATTTTAGGGGACCATATTCATCCTATAGTCCAAACGTTTCCGGGCAATGATGACGCCATATTTCTAAATGATAGAGCCCCCATTTGATCCGTTACAGTGAATAACATAAAAGTTTATGCTTTGTAACCTTTTTGTCTCGATCATTCCTCGTATATATGTTTGATATATGTCCATTCTGATTATACATATATCTTATCTTCCTTTTTTTCCTTTAAAAATTGTAAAATCTTCCATTTATTTTTCTCTGAAAAATCCAGCAACCTTAGACATGCATATGGACCCTACTTAGCTGGAACTTCTAGTATAAATTTTAACAAGGACTTTTGAAGTTATTCTAGTATCTCTCTCTTCACGAAGACCATAACTTTTTCTATCTAGTATTTATACATGTAAGTACGTCCATATGGGTAAAAAGAAATGAAAGAAAGAAAAAATCGCAACGTTAGCCTTAAGAAATAATCCTTAAGATGAAAGGCTTGAGTATTCATCCTTCCATATGTTATCTGGTTGCAGAACAAGAAGTTGTCCTGCCTCCAAGCAAGTTTCTTGTATGTAATTTACTCGCTTAGGATTAATGAGAATGTGTTATAGGCACATAAGTAGCGGTAATGTAAGATAGTTTTATATACATCAAGATCTTTATCTGGAAATGTTTAAAGGGATATAAGCATATAAGTTCAAGAAGAGTTACGTTTAAACTTGCTCTCCTACACTATATTGCGAACAAGCTTGCAAGAGTGTTCATTTTCAAGTAGTAATGACTTTAATATTTTTTCTTCTTTTTTTTTAAAAAAAAGTTTCGGTTATTCACTTTCATATTTGTACAATAGTAAGCGAAAGTTGTTCGACTCGTCTCAAAAGATGATCGTACATTTTGCCTCAAAGGATGACAAATTACTAAAAAATTATGGTTAAGACTACTTATAACTACATTATTATTAGAGGAGCGTTCATCTCTGATACGTGGGGTCCTTGGTTCGATCCGAGCTCGCGCCAAATGAACCTTTGTGGTTGACAAACACTGTTGCGTGGGTTTTCTCGGGGTTCTCCCGTTTCCTCACACTTTCTTCATTCCACCATTTTATTCATCTCTCATCATCACCGTCTCCTTAGCCTAGCTGGCATAACCGTGGGACGTAAAATTTAAAGACTTCATTTCTTTTCATTTCAGTATTATTAGAGCCCGGATTTATATGCACTAAAAGCTTGGAAATATGCACTACGGAAACACCTTATTCATTAATTGATTAATTGATTTTGGGATTAGCGTCTCTTTGAGCAATGAGGATATATGAGACATGAACCCACAGCTTAACGTGGGATCCAAACCACACGAGCTCCCGCCAGAAATCGAACTCGAGTCTTCCGCGTCAAGGACTGTGTATGTTAATCATATAGCCACGAGACAGCTCCGAACACTTAATTCATTTCAAATTTACTTGTTTACAATGTTTACTGTGTACAGAATAAATCTGAGCAGTTCACTAGTGAGAGTAGGATGTTTACAGTATTTTGTTCTGTCAAGCTTAGATTATTTCCTGTTAAAATAAGTTTATAGGTCAAAAGCAATCTTTGAACGTCAATTGAAATGATTGGACAATATATTCGTACAATGGCACAGACAGTTTGGAGCATTTATCCGGCAAAAATCTTCTGATCCCATATTTATTGGTTTATCGATTTGATCTTTTCTCTGCTGGATTAGAGCTGAATACCTTATCCAATTTATATTTTATTTGTTTATTTATTTATTTTTCAGTTTCACCTGTGATAGAACTTACAGTTGATTTCTTAACAAGTTGAAGTAACTCGTACAAGAATACACCTTAATTGTTTCCACACACTTAATTATTTCAACAGTTGTTGAAAAAGTGTACATGAATGAAATTGATATCTTTATAGTACCAGTTTTTAACGCAACTGCAAGAGTATTCCATAGGATAGGACAAATACCCAGAAAGCTACCGATTCAGAACGTTAAGAATATTAAAAATGATCTGTGACTACAAATACATCTAAAATACGGACTAATCAAAATATACACTTCCTAAGATATAGGTCCGTGTCTCATATAGCCTCGCTGCTGAAAGGAACGCTAAACTGAAAATCAAATCCCACTATAAACTGTTGATCTACGTCTCATATAGCCTCGCTGCTGAACGGGAGCTAAACTCAAAATCAAACCTTTATTAAACTGTAATTTGATGGCATGTACTCCTCAGATGTTATCCATCATTGTTGGAAATTTAATTGTTTGGAACAGAAAAGTAGAAATTTAATGACATCGTGTCACTTAGTAACAGCAATACTTCACAGTAATGCTTAGTACATACTTCACAGTTTAATTCTGCGCCAACGTTGGACGTGCTTAATATACGTGAATTCTGCGTTTTAACATAGGCGTGCTTAACCTACAGAAATTGTCAATTTTAGCGTTCAATATGCGTAATCTCCACAAATTATCACCTAGTGTGATGGACAGGTCTTGAAATTACAAGTCATCACAATGAAATTGTAACCATGTAAGTTCAAGATTTCATATTCTATGCAAATTAATCATGGGCAATGCATAAAGTCAATAAATACTTAGGATTTCACCAAAAGAGACGAAAAATTGCTGCAGCTAGTTTAGACTTGGAGAGTTCAATTTTAGTACACTGGACAGAGTAATTATAGAAGTGATAATTGCCATATCTTATTTCTCAAATTTTCAAAAACAATTTTCTTGTTTGTTTATTAGTTAGTTTGTTTGTTGCAAGTATATTAGTTTGTCTTCAATTAGACGGCAAAAGTTTTCTTTTTTATTATTTAAATTTGTAAAATGAGAAAGATAACAGTGCTCAGCGAATAAAAATGAAATATGTAATTACAGGCCGGTAGCCAGCCCAAAAATGTAGGGGGGAAGGGCTGGCTGAAGTTGAGGGGGCCGATCCAACCATACTATAGTTCATAACATATTATATTTCATTTGCAAACCTACCGTGAAAATTTTAGGGGGGGCAGCAAAAATTTAAGGGGCTAGACTCCCCCTGGATACGGGCCTGTGTAATTGAACATCTCATGTTTTTGTCCTTTAGGCTAAAGGAGGCAGAGACGGGTAATTAATGAAAGTGAATTATTATACGGAAGAATTGATGAAATGCGAATGTGGAAGAAAAAGGGAAACCCCGAGGAAATCTACAAATACGTTATTGTTCACCACAAAATCACGAGACTGGGGTCGAACCAGGAACGTTTGGCACTAGAAGTGAACGGCTCTTCTACTGAGCAAACATGCCCCCTCCACCCTCAGAGAATAACATAGGTAGTATAGCAATGTTTACTTAATCAAATTCGTATTCACAACACCAACACAGACAATTCGTGCATTGTCAGAATAATGTTGTAGCGGGTTTTGAAAGATAGTTCGAAAAGGGCGGATCAGTCATGGATGATGAACGTAGACTCGAAAAGCGGAACATATGTTTTATATGAAAGTAGTTAGTTGTGCAGCCACCTACTTTGTAACCGCATAAAATGTTTTTGAAGTAGAATACGTAAGTGTAGTGTCCGGGTAAAAATAATAAATGTTGCTCTTCAGCATAAGACAATGTTAATACATTCCTCAAACATTCACATAAAGAAAGGTGAAAGGAGGAAAGAGAGTTATAATTACAAGAGAGCTACAACTACATTGATTAATATTGAGCATATGGAAGACACTTATTATTCCTTAACATAGAAAAGCACATTTATATATTCATCGCTCCTGTCTTCTTTTGTCAGCAAATGGTTACAGTCACTTGAGAATTACCAGCAGCCTACCTCCATAATAGTTACAAATTTCTCCACTGATCAGTGCTTGACAACTTTTTTTTTCTTTCCCTTGTGAGTGAGTGAAGGAGGAGTGGAAAGAAAGAAAAGAATGAATGCAAGTTCGAATTATTTTCACAGTTTCAGAAAGTGTAGTTTAAAATGTTCCGAATCTGTTTCTAATCAATATAAAATGTTTAGTACATGTAACACCTTGTTGGACAGTACTATTTTATTGGAAATGTCTTCGGAGAATATGGTAGCACTCTTGTCTTTAATTCCGCAAATGAGATGGAACATACTAAGGATGGGCAAAACCGGTTTTTATTTAAAAAAACGGAAACCGGTTTCTAGAAAAACCGAAATCCGAAAACCCAACATCTCGGTTTTCTCCGAAACCGGCTTCGGTTTTCTCAAAACACTGGTTCGGTTTTTACCGAAACGGGTTTCGGTTTTCTTCAAAACCGGTTCGGTTTTCACCGAAACCAGTTTCGGTGAAAACTTTTGGAAAACACATACAACTATTTCTGTGGAAGCGGGTTCGGTTTCTGGAGAACAACGAGACACTAGTCTGGTCAGAAATAGAGCCAATTTTGAAAAAAAAAAAAAAACGAACCGGTTTTGGAGAAAACCGAAACCGGTTTCAGTGAAAACCGAATCGTTTTTGAAGAAAACAGAGATCGGTCTCAGTGAAAATCGAACCGATTTTTGAAGAAAACCAAAACCGGTTTCGGTGAAACCCGTTTTGGTGAAAAACCGGTTTTTTGACAATTCTCAAAACAACCGAAAACCCGATTTTGTGCCCATCACTAGAACATACATATTTATTAAAATATACAAGACTCACTTATCTGCATTCGATTTCCAGCGATTTAGAAAATCGACAATTATTTTCGCGTTTCTAAATGGCTGCCGACAGAAAGCTACTAGGTGACTTGTGATAACGGTACCTCATGCAAAATAATATTGTCTAGAGCGCTATTATTCCATATTTGGATTATCTTTTTATCTATTTGGAAAATATCACATAATTACTGTAAAATTAGCGGTATTTTAGTTTCTCAGTGATTAGTTTACCTCAATATGTTTACCTCAATAATATTTATTTATGTTTATCCTGAGCTCGTAGATGGTAAGTGACTTGTTTCTGTAGAGTCTTGTCTTTAAGGTACCCCGGCAAAAAAATAATCCGCTGACTAAGGTGTAACAAATATAAATTTTTCCAGGTGTTTTCAATACTTAAGCTAACAAGGAGAGAAATATGACGTGTTTTGATTGTATGTACTAGAATATTATATTTGTTGTACCTTTCCAGGGAAACGTGAACAATGGCTGATATCAAAGAAGAAAGATATATCAATCACGGTACTCATTTCGAGAATCAATGAGGCTGGAGCTTCTTCCAAACTGAATGAAGCAAAACATTTCGGAGGAACTCTGAAGGATATAGTTGGAAATCTGATAATTACAGAATGAAATTGTTATTCACCTCCTACCTTTTACAAATCTGGAAGAAGTGCTTAAAAGATCAAGAATTTACAACAGAGCTGTTCAGAAGTCTGTTAGACTAAATGCAATAGGGCCTGTCAGGAAAATGCTGGTTACACCACTTACCACGTAAGATGTAAGCATTCAGACTATGAATAAAAGTTTGAAGTTCCTTCATCTCTTGTTTTCTCTATACATAATTGCCACTTAGTACTGTGAATGCAACCAACGTGAATTCTCAAGACTATAATCGGCTACGAAGCAAGAGTTGAGGGTCTTGTCTTGTAAAAATGTCGTGAAAGCGGTGTCATTTTTCCTATTTGAGAAGCTCTGTCTCGTCTCGCGGACAACTCGAACTTACTCTATGGTCTAAGAAACCCGAAGGTTCAGTGCTCCGTTCGCAAAAGCTCTCTATTTATTTCTGGCCTTAGCCAACTGGATCCAGTTTCGACTTTGAATTCCTATTTCTGTGAGATGCATCTTAATATTGTCTTCCCATCTGAGCCTAGATTTTCCTAATGATCACTTTCCGATTGGATTTCCACTTAAAATTTTAAAAGCATTCCTACTTTCTTCCATTTTAGCTACATTACCTGCCCATCTGAGCCTCCTAAACTTAATGACCCTGACCATATTTGATAAGCGCTATAAACTATGCTGTTCCTCGTTATGAAGTTTCCGCCATTCTCCATTCCCATTTCTCGTGAGTTCGAATATTCGTTTTAGGATTTTATTCTCAAATACTTTCACTCTGAGTCCTTCCCCCACAGTAAGCGACCATATTTCTCAACCATACAGGACAACAGGTATGATTATCGTTTTATATAGCGTACGCGTCTTTGGCGCGGGAGACCCGGGTTCGATTCCCGGCGGGGGCTCATGTGGTTCGGATTCCACGTTAATCAGTAGGTCCACGTCTCATATAGCCTCGCTGCTGAACGGGACGAAAAATTCAAAATCAATCAATCAATTGTTTTATATATTTTAAACTTCATATTCCTCGACAGAATTTGAGACTACAAAATATTTTGAACTGAATAATAACACGTGTGAGCAACTCTAGTAATCAGAATTAACATAACTAAAACGATTTACATTCTCGTCAGATCTTTTAAGAATTTATCCCGATTTTCGGATCCAAAAACAAGATAGTTTGACTGATTTAACTTTCCTGTTATAACTTATTTCCTACTTAATCGGTGGTGTTCTATCATACATTGTTTATGTTATTCAATCTCGGTAACGCTACTGTAACAAAAATTACTACTACTCTGAAATGGTAAATTTAAGCAAATAATTAGCTTCCTTGCACGCATCTATAAACCCTGCAGGTGAAACTACCACACATTGCATTTGATTCTTGTTAACAGATAAACGAGGTGGCAGGAGGCGTTAAAATGTTTAACAAAGTAGTAAAACAGGAATACTATCTAACATTGTCATCTTTGACTTGTCACAAATAGCTTAATTGCACTCAAGATATATCGTAAATAAATTGTACGTACATACCTTGGAATGAAGAAATTTTCAAAAATATTAATGAAATATACAAAATGTTCTGGGATCACCATTGAGGGTGCCATAATTACTCATAGATGGGCCTGGCATACAAGTATGCTTTTCACTGAGGCAAGAAATATCGACAAAAACCGAACTTCAAACCACACATTCATTAAGATAAGAAATGAAACTTCATTTTAATTTCTCACGCAATGTATCAGTGTTTTTCAAATGGACAATCAGGGATATAGAAATTTTCTGCGAGGGATATTAAAAGACGTAGATGGAAGATTTATTAGAACTTATAAAAGCAGCCACAAAACATGTGCAGGAATGAGCTATAGTTATCATTACATATATACCTCTACAGCATTAGCAAAGTAATTTTAAGTGAAAAGGATTGGTTAGTTTGGATATTAACGTCTCTCTCCCTCTCGTTTTTTACCACCAAGGGTATGTAAGGCTTGAATTTCCACTCAACATTTCCACTCACATGAACTCCCATCGGGAATCGAATCTGGTCTCGAACCAAAGGCGCGTATACTAATCATATAGTCACAATGGAGCTCTTAATTGGGAAGGGGAAGTTAGTACTAATAACAATGGCAGTAATTAAATACTGTATTATTATTATTATTATTATTATTATTATTATTATTATTATTTATATTAAAGGAATATTAGAGAGCCACAGCAGTATAGTAGGGTAGTTTAGTGGTTAGAACGTTGGATCACGTCCACGTGGTCCCAGGTTCGTTTCTCGGCCGGCGATTCCCAATTTTCGTCTTCCAGCCACCGTCGTGAGGCAAACTGGGAAATCACGTGAATAAAAGACGTGATGAGCATTAGGTCTAGAAAGCTACTGACAGGGTGACACAGCGCGCTGAGAACATGTTCTTCACTAGGCTTGACGTAGTTCAGTCGATCGCTAATAGATGGTGGTGGAGCGGCTCAGGCCCATAAAAAGGATTGTTACACGAAGTGGTTTGGTTTTTTGGTAGTGTAGTAGATATCTGCAAATTAGGTGACCTGATTCGATCCCTGGTGTAAGGATATTAAATTTTGCCTGTTCTTCCCTCGCTCCAATGCGGCGACTCTGAGGTTCACCCAGCCCTGTGGACGGATAGAAGAATGGACACAGGCGTTCTATAGGACTTCTCATAGCTAGGTGACTATAGTTTGGAAATCTTAATAAGCGAGTACTGTAACAGCGTTACTGGAAAGAGAAGGAGAGAGGTTACGTTCCAATCTTCTTTTGTCTTCCTAAGGCAGTGGTTCTCAACCGATGTATTGCGACATACTGGTATACTGGTATATCACGCAGTCCCCTAAAGTGTGTCGTGAAATTTTAGAATTTAAAAATCATGAAGAATTTAATAATACAGTAATTAGTTAAAATCGAGACAGGCTGTACTAGTCAACACTTCTAGTGGTAGCAATAATGCTCAGTGCTATATAGTCATTATAAAAACTAATTGGTTTCACTATTATAATGGATATAATAATAATAATAATAATAATAATAATAATAATAATAATAATAATAATAATAATAATTATTATTATTATTATTATTATTATTATTATTATTATTATTATTATTATATCTATTATTATTTAGAATAAAAATATCGTGATGTCCTGCTCGTTCAATAAAGTGTGTGGTAGTCAAAAAAGGTTGAGAACCACTGTCCTAACGACATATGTTTATTGATAATATTATGTGGATTCCTGTTTGGTTTGCGTAATTCATGTGTGTACCTGGCCTCTAAACTTACGAACACAGACTACATATGCTTGTTCCCCATGCGTTGTCTTCTAGCATTGCGTGTTGTGATGCGTCTTCTTGGACTCGTTGACTCAGCGTTTGAAGTATATGAAGAAAGATGAGTAAGTTTAGTGGAATTATTCACTACAATGAAACACCACCCAGACCCTGGAGACAACTTTTGCAGGTGACTCACACAGCAACACAAGCCGAGTTGCGAATAAAAAATAAGCCTGTTAAGAGTCAAGACTAAAAATACATAACATACGCTATTCTCTCTCTCTCTCTCTCTCTCTCTCTCTCTCTCAAGGTTAAACTCATCACATGAGTGAATCAGAGGGAGAGAGGAGAAAAACTATATTGTTATCCTCAAGAGATAATCTGCATATTTATTTTTTAAAAAAAATGTTCATGATATAACATGTTTAATTTATAGACAGTGCAGGCACCTCATTTGTAATCTGGATATGTACTAAAGCAATACTTAATTGTCAATGTTTTGTGTACGTGAGTCCCTCTGATTACCAAACTGTAACTACATTGCAATTCAAGTCTTGAATATTATTCACATTAGTAATAAGTTATTATTTCTATTAATAAAAGTACACATATTATTTCTTTCGGTTATAAGTAGATATACAGGGTATTTCAAAACAACATCGACAACGTTTGTGCGGTGACTCCAGACACAAAGGTAAGACAAAAGGTCTATAGCTCGAAAATTATGGGATCTACCGTAGTCGGGTCAAGACTTCACTTAGGAACTATTATGTGCCCATGCAAAAATGCGTGTTTCACAATCCTGAGATGCTTCCACAACAATTTTTATAGAGGCAGTTTGGCTACGGGCATATAATATGCAGTATTCTCCAACTACCTCCATAAAAATTGTTGTGGAAGTACCGCAGGATTCTGAAAATTGGATATTTGGATAGGGCACATAATAGTTCCTAAATGAAGTCTTGATCCGACTAAGATAGGTCCCATAATTTTGGATTTATGGACCTTTAAAATTCATTTTCTCATGTTTTCGGCAGCCTATAACTCCGAAAGAAAGCATTTGTGCACCCAGGTTGGCCTATACTTGTTGTCTTATCTTGGTGTCAGGATCACCTTCCAAACGTTGTCGGTGTTGTTTTGAAACACCTGTATATTAATTCTGTCTAGTTGGAAGAAGTTAATTAATATTAATAATATTATAACTACAGTTATATTTCTGCTAACAACAGGTACAGTCGATGTGTTGCGGTGGCTTAGCGGTAGAAAACTCACCTCTGATGTGTTGTGTCCCTGGTTCGATCCTAGCTCTTGCCAAGCGGGCTTTGTGGTAGTAGATACTGTGGTTTCTTCGAATTTCTTCCGTTTTCTTCAATTTTCTTCACTCCCTCGTCTCTTGCATCATTATTATTAGAGGTGGGCACAAAAACCGGTTTCGGTTTTCTCCAATACAGGTTTGGTTTTTCACCGGATCCGGTTTCGGTTTTCTTCAAAACCGGTTCTGGTTTTTTTTTTTGCCAAAATTTGTTCTATTTCTGACCAGAATAGTGTTTCGTTGTTCTCCGAAAACCGAATACGTTTCCACAGAAATAGTTTTATGTGTTTTCCAAAAGTTTTCACTGAAACCAGTTTCGGTGAAAACCGAACCGGATTTGAAGAAAACCGAAACCGATTTCGGTGAAAAAACCGAACCGGTTTTGGTGAAAACTGAAACCGATTTCGGTAAAAAACCGAACCGATTTTGGAGAAAACCGAAATGTCGGTTTTCCGTGTTTCGTTTTTTCTAGAAACCGGTTTCCGTTTTTTTTATAAAAGCCGGTTTTGTCCATCCCTAATTATTATTACCACCCTTAGTCTCCGAGCATAATTGTTTGACGTTAAAACAAACACCGTCGGAGATCCGAACTCAGAAGCTCTAGGCATGCAAAACTGTGGATTACAGCCCCACAAAATTTCGTTCAGATCCAATTAGTAGTTACCGAGAAACAAAGTACAATATACAAACCGAGCCGACCCTATCACTTAACGCGTTTGGCTACTAAGTATACCGACTTGTATTCCTTAGACGATGTGTTATTTGTTCACCAAATATCGTTCAGATGCAGCCAGTAGCTACGGAGAAATAAAGTACCAAATACAGGATGAGTCTTGTCCTTGTCCGAGTTTGGCCACCGTGTATAACGATTTTTATTCCTTAGATGATATGATACTTGCTCACCAAATTTGGTTCAGGTCCGACCAGTAGTTACCGAAAAATAAAGTACCAAATACACACATAATATACCCCTGGAGTGAAACTACAAGCTCCCATGTGCTTATACCGGCAGTTAAAAAATATAGTCGTATTTCTACACAGTGGCGTATTTAAAGGGAGGGGCTTCCGGGCTTGCAGAATTTTCACATTTCCAGGAATAAAGTTAGCAAAGCCCCACCCCCGAAACAAAATCCTAAATACGCCACTGCTTCTACATAATAATCAATGAATATATTGATTCTATTACTCAGAAGTGGATATTTTACTTCCATCAGATGAACGTATCGTAATAGGTAAGGAGGTAATAGGTAGTCTATCACTGGAATGAACATCTAGTTTTTTAGTAGGGGAATGTCCACTCTATATAGAATAGATCTGTTTTTCATCCTGGCATCACTCGTTCATGAGAAAACACCTGTCGAAAGTGGATAATTGGTCGCCCTTGTAAAAATGCTTTTCGTGTGTGGAAGTATGAAGGATCTGTTACTCTTAAGTATATTGATAGTTATGAAATCCTAAATATTGATATTGTTGATCAGAACAATAGCAGGCCTCTGAGGCACTTCGTATGCCCACTGGGGACATTTTTACAACAATATATTTAAAATCAATGCTTTGCAATATATTTGTAGACCTTTAAAATTTTCCTAGCAAGTCCAAGGTTTCATTTTCATTTTAATATTTTCTCTGGTCTCTCAATTAATGATTTTTGTTAGAATTAGTTGCCACTACCTTCTACCTGACAAACGTAGCGAGCTTCAATGAATCTGGGCGCCCCGTTGTGTCATCTTGCAACTAGACAAATCTTCGCGCACATACACGGTGTAGTAAGTCGGTGGAGGATTTACTATACCTTGTAGCTCCTCTCCCAATAGACAGCGACGCAAATCTGTCTTCAACATGGGGGGGGGGGGGGACAAGTAAAATCGTTTTGTTGTTGTTGTTGTTGTTGTTAAGCGATGCTCAAAATATTTGTGAAGTTGAAAAACAATCCTGTGGAGGATCAGGGAGCAGAGTTGTCTTCAACATTGGGAAGCGGGCAGATTTGAGGCTTATTCTGTGGGAACATCAATTTCATCTCACTTTCCTTTGTGGCAATCGGACACAAATCATCACATTCCCCCCCCCCCCCAAAAAAAAACACTTTTCAAATTAGATTATTGGAGTGACAGTCTCCCCAGTTCCAAGATTGGAGATGACATCCCTCATCACTCCTGGGATTTGCGCCAGTGCCAATAGAGATGCTAAGTGAGGAAGCTCAGAAGTCTCGAAACAGACTTCCGCAGGTATCGCGAGAAATGGTGTCGGAAGATCTCTAGGAAAAATATAAACCTACACTTGCTTCACATTTTTTTTTGTCATCGTCTGACCCGATAATTTCATCGTTCAGGCCCGTTCAGACCTATGCAAAAAAAAAAAAAAAATGCCCAACGAAATATTATAACTTTAATATAGCCATCGCCAATCTCATGTATAGGCACCAGAGACCTTTTAAAATGATTAATTTCACAATCGAATTTGGTGATTTTTATTATACTTGATTGGACAACTCAACACTGTTTTGTTTTCAAATGTGCATGTTGGGAGATTGTTTTGTTTTTGTAAACATTTCTTACATGGACCGGTTTTTGGTTAAATTCATTATTAATGTTTAAATGTAATTTTTCGTTACTATCCGAAACATGTTTATTTTGCTTATAATGAGATCTTTACTCTGCAATAATAACATTACCACAAATTCTAAATTATTTCTTTTCATAACGATCCAAGATGGTATTTGTAAACCTGATTTTGAAACTGTCGACTTTGTTTTCGCCACCTACATAGGCAACCCGCATCACTGACCATAAACGGTAAATTACTATTCACATTACAACAGAACAATAAAAAAATAGACTAATGTGTCTTCAAAAAAATACCATATCGACAAAAACGAGCTTTCAATACGCCCGCAAATGGTTTCGCCGCATTTTCTCGTCATTCCGACCACTATGCGGCGCCTTGATAGGCTCACTGCTAAAAAGGGTTCATTGGTTAATTGAAATATATAACATTTCTTTTTTATCATCGAGGTTATAGGAGACGGAACTTACTGTTTAAAGTCTCAGAGTAGGGTCCAAACCATTACTTGGGTTAAAAGGATAGTCCCAAACTTGGGAATCGAACTCAGGACCAGGTGCGTTAACCTTCGGTTACGAAGATAGACTTCTATAAAAATGAAATGAAATATTTCATTTTAACATCCCATAATCACGCCCTTTACGCAGAGAGATGGATGATTAAGGCACGTAAATAATGATGGAAGAATTGGTGGGATGAAAATGGGGGAGAGAATGGAAGTATTCCGAGAAACCGTATGGACACGACATTGTCCACCACAAATTACTTGGTCGGGAATAGAACCTGGGGCTTGAGGCACCAGAGGTAAGCGCTCTACCATTGGGGCACCGTGTCCCAAATAAACTCCTATAATAAATGGTATTAAACTCCAGGGAAACATGTGCAAAAATTCTTTAACAGAGATAAAGTATTTCGGATTAACAATAAGAATATTATACACCCTGTTTCAAAAAGAATATGCGTATTTCGAATGCATATATTTATTAAACTTTAAGTCATACGAATATGAAATTTTACACACACATTTACGAACCTCTCAAGATCAAATTACAGTTCAAAGTTCAAATTACAGGTGTTCAATATGTCCTCCATCAGCGACATGAACAATATCACATCGATACTCAAATTCCTCCCATACTCGGGCAAGCATGTCCTGTGTCACCGATGTTATGACAGTACGGATCCGGTTCTTCAACTCTTCCAGGTTCTGTGGCAGTGGTGGTACATAAACGTTGTCTTTAACGAAACCTCACAGGAAGAAGTCACAAGGTGACAAATCTGGTGACTGTGGAGGCCAGCTGAGACATTCTAAATCGCCAACTCCTAGATGACCAATCCAACGGTTCAGTAGAGTTTCATTCAGATATTCACGCACTTGGTGACTCCAGTGAGGGGGTGCCCTTCTTGTTTAAAAATGAAGTTGTCTTCGTACAGCCTCGGAAACAACCAGTTTTATAACAGCGAGATACTACTGACTGTTAACCGTGTTTCCATTAAAGAAGAATGGGCCGTAAACAGATGATCGGGACATCGCACAAAACACATTGACTTTGGGCGAACCTTGTACATGTTCAATGACTACATGTGAGTTCTGTAGGTCCCAAATTCGAACATTTTTTTTACCACTAACACGGAAAGTCGCTTCATCACTGAACACGATGCGTTGTACAAAAGTATTATCATTGTCAATAGCATCCAGAATCTCGTTACAAAATGCCACACATTTGCGTTTGTCATCAGGAAGCAGAGCTTGTAACAGCTGTAACTTGTACGACTTCATAACCAACCAGGGCCGTGCTGGGATACTAATGAGGGCGGTGGACAAGTCTACTAATAGGGCGCCCATACAAATGGGAGTATATATATATATATATATATATATATATATATATATATATATATATATATATATATATATATATATATATATATATATATATAGAGAGAGAGAGAGAGAGAGAGAGAGAGACTTTGAAAGAAAATATGGGTGCCATTTTATATCTAAATCACCACCAAATTTGTTTTAGTATTAACGTAAATAGCTAACCCCGAATCGAAATCCTCTTTACTACAGAAAGTTACAACTTCGAAAGCGTTTCTAATTTCTTCCATTCTGGCTACATAAGCTGGCCATTTGAGCCTCCTAGACTTGATGACCCTAACAATGTTTGGTAAACGGTATAAAATTATGCATTCCTCCTTATGAAGTTTCTCCTTTCCCCATACCCGTTCCTTTTGGAGTTCGAATATTGGTTTAAGAATCTTGTTTTCAAATACTTTCACTCTGCGAGTTTCCCTCAGAGTCAGTGACCATGTTTCGCAACCATACAGCACAACAGACATGATTATCGTTTTATATTTTGAGCTACAAATTCCGCAACAGAATTAGTGACAACAAAATATTTTTAACTGAATAACAGCACGAAATCTCTGCTTTCAGTTGACGATTTTGGTCTGTTAATAATGATCCTAGATATTTGAAAGTATCCACTTTGTCGAAAGAAAATATTATTTGGTATTTTAACGCATCCATAAAATGCAGTATTACGATCCCGACAAACTTCGATTTATTTAGTTTTCTCTGCATTTACTTTTAAGCCTATATCCCCGCAAGCGTTAATTGAGATTTCTGTATTCCTTTCTATTATTCTATCATTACCTATTAAATTTACATCATCAGCATACGCCATAATGTGACAAATACAATTCAGCTCTAGGACCTGATTGCTATCTTTGATTTTCCTTATAGTGTTCTCCAGAACAAAGGTAAATAATAATGACGACAACGAATCTCCTTGTTTCAGGTCATTCTCAACGTGAAAGCTCGTGAACAAGAATTTCTCTACTCGAACCTTACTTTGGGATTCATTTAAACATATCTTAATCTACTTTTTTCGGTATTGCAAATTCTGTAAGCATGTTGTACAATGTTTCCCTCCTACCAGAGTCTAAATTCAATAATTGATGTGCCAGGATGTATTCTCTCATTTCTTTTCAAGTATTAGTCGAATGGTAAATATTTGGTCGATAGTTGATCGATTTTACCTAAATCCGTTCTGATAATCTCCAATAATTTCATTTGCGTATGGAGTCAATCTTGCTAATACAATGTTTAAGAGGATTTATTGGATGTTGACACAAGAGAAATGCCTCGATAATTATTAAATCTGTTTTGTTGCTTTTCTTCTAAACTGGAACAATGATTGATTCTCTTCACTCTTGTGGTAATTCCTCCTTGTTCCAGATAATGAGAATGAGTTTGTGTATCTTGCTCTACAATTCCCCCTCCCCAACTAAAATTAAGTCAACCAGAATTTCGTCTACACCCGGAGATGTGTGTTTAATTTTTTTTAAATAGATATTTTTTCATAAGTAGAAGCTTTGCTTTGTATATACTTAAACACAAACAATTTGCTGAGTAAAACAATATATTCACATGAAAAACTACATACGTTCTTTTACATACGAAAACTACATACGAAATTTTTATTTCTGTCTGGTCAGGTTCTGGAATATACGGTTATGCTGCGTACATTTCACTTTCTCCACGCGCATTAGTTTTTGGCTATGTGTTAAGCAAATCGTCAAAGAAATATTTCCATCTATTTAAGATGCTATCTGTATCAGTGAGAACTGTTCCTTTAGATTTCTTTAATATATAAGCACGAAGTTGATAGCCTTTCTTAAGTTCGTTGATGCATTTATACATGTCCCGAATGAAAATGAAATGAAATTTTTGAGTTTTGCGTCCCACGTTTATGCCGGTTAGGCTAAAGGAGACGGTGATGATGAGAGATGAATGAAATGGTGGAATGAAGAAAGTGGGAGGAAACGGGAGAAGCCCGAGAAAACCCACGCACATGGTGTTTGTCCACCACACAGTTCACTTGGCGGGAGCAGGGTTTGAACCCGGGACCCCAAACCAGAGGTGAACGCTCTACCACTGAGCCACCGCGGCCCCCACATGCCCCGAATGCTATTGTTTTCACTATTATCTTCAAGTTAATTAATTTTAACTTTCAAAAGTCGCGTTTCTTTGTTCTAAAAGTTTTAGAAGTTTTCTGCCAGATGACACTGAAATTTTATGTAGTTATTTCGTTCGGATTTTGAAGCCAACGCAGTTTCCACTGTTTTCTCTTCTCTGCAACTTTAGTACATTCCTGGTTGAACCATGATTTGTTCCTACGTATTTCTGCGTGCTCCAATATTTCTTTTGCTGAAATTTTAATGTTATCTCTAATTTCAACCAAGTATCTTGAACACTAGTGCACTCCGAACCTTCTAAAACCGAGAATCCATTCGACACTTTAATCTGGCTCCCCTCTCACCTGACTCTCTTCTATTAAATAAAAAATAATAATAATACGAATAAACCGCTCCGTTTTCAGATATTGAATATTTCCTTTATTCAACGATAGTCTCTCTCTTACTATCACAATCAACTCCTCTGAACGACCGAACATCAGTTGTGCTAGACTGTTCTTTTCTGTCTACTAAAACATGAACAGTTTGAATATGTGTTTTTTCCATCTGATGAAGTCCAAGTATATTTATGAATGTCGCGTTGTTGGAATTTGGTAATCTTCACGATCAGGTTTCTGGATATTGCACAGATCACGAGTCTAACGCCGTTGTCACAACCTTCCTTATGCAAACATTTATTCCCTATAATCGGTTTGAAAATACCCTCTGGTCCTACCTTCGCATTGAAACCGCCTAACAGAATTATCATATGGTATTGCAGGAGGTGATCAAATACCCATTCTTTCGTAAAATCGCCATACTTATTTTCTGTTGGGGCATGTTCATTTAAAACAAGAATATTACACCACCGACCCTTAGGAGAAGTAAAAGAAAATCTATCATTAACAAATTCAACCTATGTAATTACGTATTCGTTTGTAAACGGAAAGCCCTATTTCTAGTTGGTAATTTTTAATTTGTTCCCCGTAAAAGAACGTAAAATTTCCCGACTTGACTCCTCTATTTCCTTCTCATCTAACTTCCTGATATCCCACTAGGTCCAATCTCTATTTATAAACTCATTTTTTTTACAAAATTTAACGAACCTGCCCTATAGAGACTTCTTATATTTCATGTTCCAAATCTCACGTCGATTTTACTTTGCGGAGTTCGTGCCAAGTTATCAGTTCTGATCCGAGGATTCTGCGAACTTATCTGAACAATCTTTTTTTTTTCTTTTCTTTTTTTACAGGATGAGGTTGTTAGCCTCACACCAAATTCTCAAGCTGGATTATCACCCCTTGTCTGTCCGCGACTGCTTACTCAGTATATTCGCAGCTAACCTCTGTATCTAGAGACCTTCTCCTCGATCCACAACCTGAGGACCTGCCATGCCGTGGTGACAGGAAGACCACATTTTACGGAAATTAATACAGCTATATTTCAGAAATACAACAGGTATTGATTATCCGAACACTGCTTTAAAACACAGGAACAATCAATATGCTCGGATATATTGATGCATATTAAGACTGTGAAACCTTCGATGCCGTAAAAATCGTAAATTAGAGATTAGTGTTAGTGTAGTATTTTATGATGCATCGTACGTTTGACTATCCGAACTATTCTTGATGTACCACATTGTTTCGTTTTATAGCTATATAACTTTATAATATTTTTGTAAGTTATTATACTCTTTACCTGTTCTCTGCCAATAGCAACTGTATGAATTTATAATACAAAACTGAAATACAGAAGAATAAAATAATAAAAAAAAATAATGTGATATTTTGCAGGGCATCTATGTAAAGGGCGCCTTGTATTCTTCACAGGTTCTGTACTACCAGTCAGTATTTGAATTTATTAAACAAAGCTAGTATACAGGATAATTAAAACCACTTATCTATAATGTGATGTTTCGTACGGCGCCTTATGTAAAGGACGCACTGTACCTTTCACGGGTTCTTCGCCAACAGTAACTGTGTATTTATTGTACAGAACTGTGCTATACAGAACAGTAAATAAAATCGTTCATCTTTGATGTGGTCTCGGAAGGGCGCCTAATGTAAAGGGCGCACTGCACCTTTCACGGGTTCTTTACCAATAAAACTGTAAGAATTTATTACTAAAAACTTGTACCTTTATTTATACTGTGATATTTCGGAGGGCGCACCGGGACACGTCCCGATGTCCCGGTGGGCCAGCACCGGCCTGTAACCAACCGATGTCTCAAAACACGTCAAATTGTTGTTGTTGGCACTTATAACTCCTGACTGGTACGACGAGTTGATTTTAAAGGACTACGTTGGAAAGCAGTTTGAATTCGTGCAACATTTTCTTCAGGAACACGAGGGACTCTTTCCTTTACGTACACATCCTGTATCTACGAACTGTCGATACCATCTGCGAATGTTCCACCCATTCGGAGGATCAACTTGGTACCCCAACCTGAAACGTCTTTGCACTGTAATCACGGAGTTGCACATCGCAAACTCGAGAACACAAATGATTTCAGCTGCGGAGTAGTCATTTTAAACATATTACGGTTACCAAGCAAAACAGAAGACAACTGACATCTAGCGGCTATTAATATAAACTAGACTGTGTATTTGTTTCTCCAATAGCCGAGCCGAGGCGCAGCGATCGATAGTTTGGACAAAATAATTCTTCGTAATATGTATATTCTTTTTGAAACAGGGTGTAGTATGGGATATCGAATTCCATCTCATTTAGCTTAAACCACCTTAAACTGCAGGTCCACAATGAACTCCAACCAAAAAACAAATAGCTGCAACATGTGACAATAGCTGGGAATAGCTCCTAATTGAACCTTCGACATCCTAGCTCCCTTTTCTACTAATCTGAATCCTTTGATTCAGCTTTAAGGGTTTTTAAGTGCCCATTAGGTACTGTATCTATTCGTAGGTAGATGCACACTAAAAGAGTGAAGTCAGAGTGTAGGTTCTTACTACAATTGAATACGATTGCTCATAATCTATAACTAACGTATATATCTGCCAATTAAATTTATTACTGTGAATCGTCAAATATTGTAAGAATCTCATGGCACTATTAGAATACGCTCTTTGAAATCTTTATAAGCAAATCTTTGGAAATAAACACTATATCAGTATCTATAACATGTAAGACACAATATTCTTAATCGACGGGTGTTTTCTTATCTTAGTTTTAGCAATGTATATATTTCGAAAATGAAATGATATGTTATAAGCGACAAGGAGATAATTTTGACCAGTCATTTTTTATATATTTACAAGGGTTATGTTTTACACAGGTAACGAACTTGTCATTACAAGCTAATATTGTACTATAATTGACAGGATTGTTCATAATCTTTTCAAATATAAAAGGTTCTATTATTATAATAAATTGAATTAATATAATGAGTCAGCAATCTCAGATGAAGTTCTTCTAAGACATGTTATTCTCATATCGGAAACTTCCTTTATGTTCATTTATAAGTTGTACAATCTTCATTCTCGGGTTCCAGTTTAAAATCTTCTCATAAACAAGCTTTGTCAACTCCTTTGAGTTGCCTTGTCTACTTCTTTTGACAGTAGTTAGCAATATTTTTTTGATAAACCGAATTTTGTAAATAGGTCACATAAGGCAATACATGTCTTCAGGGGTTTGATTTATCAACCAAAATTCCTTCATGTATTTTCCCTGTCTGTCTGCGTACCAATCTATCCAGAAGAAACAATTTTAAGAACTATTTCACGGATCACCATCAATTTTCACAAGATGTTCAAAACTCAGGAATCGGATTCGTTGATGAAGATGGTCAACCAAGTTGTTCTAAGGGCATGCCTCCTTCCCATGTAATACCAAGAGGTTATTATAGATGAATTGTATCGTGTTATGCAAAGATGAACTAAGCGCCAAACTTTGAAAATCCACGTAAATGCGACGATTGGTTCCTGATATGCATTAGAACGTTTTGCACAATCGAAAAGAGAGGAAAACCATCACCTTTCAAATAAAAAAAAAAGAAAAGAAAGAAAGAAAGAAAGAAAGAAAAGAAACAATTTCACTTTTGATTACGGCTACATTAATGCTGGACATCAAACTTTATACGTAATTTTCTTAAAAGTATGAAAGTGGCGCTTAGTTCGTTTTCGCATGACACGGTGCAATTGTACTTTGGCGCTATGCAACCCAACTGTACCTAAACATAATATTGGTTGTGTATCATTCAGTTACTACCATTATTGTAACCAAACAACTATTCTTCGTGTGCACGTGAAACTGCAGCTTGTTTTCATATAGCGTCCATAGGCCCTTGTCCATCTGTCGAAACCGGGAATTATAGTAGTTCTGTTTTAATACTATATATCTATATTTTATTTATTTATTTATTTCTAGACAAAAGAGGTTACATAACCCAATTACAGTATCCGTTACATGAATTAAACAATTACAACATTACACTTATAATAATAAGATGGTTGCGATATCACTAATATTCTTTCATCTACAACTATTTCTTATGACATTACAAAGCATTGTCTTACATTACATTACAAAGAATCTGCCGCGGTAAAAGTAATTAAAATTTTCAAGACGAGTCCCTGCAGTCAATTTTATTAAAAAAAAATTACATTGAAATAACATATACATTATCCATCGCTGTTCCATATTTAATGTATTAAAGTTTAAATTTAAAACTTGACTATTGTATGTCTGCGGATATATTTGGATCTCCGTAAACGTCGAGTACTTTAAATATTTATTTAAAACTCTTTCTATATTATTTATGTTTGTTTTTGTGTGCGGGTTCCATATATTGCCTGCGTATTCAAGTTCGCTACAAACGTAGTGCTCATATAGCTTTCGGATAGCGGTAATACTGGTAAATTCTTTACTAATCTTGATAGTGAATCCAAGATTTCTGTACGCCTGGTCAATCATGTGGTTTATATAGCTATAAAATATTAAATTTCTATCATTCATCGCCCCTAAATCCCTGATAGTGTCTGAGGTTGGTAAGATCAATTCATTCATCCTATATGAAAATTTCTGTGAGGTTTTACGATTTGTAAAGGACATTACATTGCATTTGTTAGTGTTAACATTCATGATATTCTCTGAAGTCTATTGCAGATCAAACAATTCACTAAAATACATTACTGATGACTGCAGAGACAGACAAATAGTAGCGTTACAAATGTCAAGGTTCTTGATTTCGAACTCAAACGACAAATCCAGAGACGGATCGAGAAGGTAAAAACTGGTGGGGGGTTGGGGGGAAGCAGCCAGACTCCAGACTATAATCATGAGTTTCCTATACACTTTCAAAATATATAAATAATAGTTTATATTATTTTTTGCCATTCAAAAACTTGGGGGCCTATGTCCCCCTGGTTCTGAGCTAGATCCTCTACTGGATAAATCGTTCTCGAAATCCACTGGTTACAGACGCTATGAAGGACAGAAAAAACGAACATCATTTATTTTCCCTACAATTTCGCAACAAATTCATTTTTCTGTAATCGTTAGTCTTATAAAATTCAGTGGAAGATGTCAGGCATAAAGCATAATAAAAACTACTAAACTTTCAACACATTTTCAAACATTATTAACATACGTCGAAACAAATGATTCAATTATATTGATTTACATGGTCTTTCGAAAATTTAACAATGGACAAAAGCCTTATCAGACAGTTTTTGAAATTAGGCACTACTCTCACAGATGATTACAAAACCTATTTAAATAAATACTTCTGGTATGTAGTTTAGTGCCATGGTAAAAATTATTCCTTTTATAGAGAACCTAATCACGATGAATATAATGTGTAATATCAGTTATACTATACTGGTAGGTGAGCAGAATATTTAAGGCGAGGGTTGGATTTGGAGGAAATGAGAGCTCTTTACACCTGATGGACAAAAAATATGACAGTATAAACATGTCTCAACACATGACATGCCAGAAAATTCCTAAATTTGGAGCAAGAAGCATCTAGTAGTTGGACATCACTTAGAAAATCACATTCACATTAACTTCTAAGAGATAGGAATTAATGCAAAGAAAAGAAAGAGAAAAAGCATGGAAAGATCGAAGCAAGAAGGAAAGAGGGAAAGAGAAAGCGAAAGATATGGAAAAAATGAAATTTTAACGATTAAGTATAAATAGTCTGCATCTTTCTCCTCTGCCTTTTCCTTTGTCTTGTGCTTTCGTCCTTAAATCTTTTTCACTAGTAATTGTGAACATTATTTACAATGCTCAATTCCTTGAAAAAATAACTGGACATTCAGGCTGGGAATCGAATCCAGACCATATTGAATGATAGTCTGACACAATGTCCACTTAGCTACACAGACCATACTAAATGTGTTGTTAAATCAGCCATTAAACTCGCTATCATCAGCAATTACTCCCGGTCCTATTTTAAGTTTGAATTTTACTTACTCCCTTCAGACGTCTATGGCTAGCAGACCCTTTAGTTTCATTAAAATCAAGAATGAATTAATCCATATTCTTGCGAATTTACTGTTGCACCAACATATATATCTCGGATTAATCGAGGATTAAAATTGTAATTTCATAAATCGACGAAACGTGTCCTAGATCTTGAAGGAGGTGGTAGCACCAGTAAACCACGAGCGAATGGTATCTCCTAATGTTTTTACGTAACATGCAGTATAAATAAAGCTTCGAAAACACAATCTTCAAACTTTAATGTGGAGAAATTGATAAGGTGTCGGTTTCTTGGATGAAACCTTTCGGGTTCAAATCTCGGCTGGTGCAATTTGTTTTTTCTCTAAAAACGCATTTCTATATGTTCAAATTTCATATTAGTAATTGCTTTCTTTGATTTTTCATAGATTATCTTAACCCTACAATGTATAGTGGGACAGATATGGGTCATAGTGGTAAATGATCTGTGTTTTCCTACATAACGGTAAGTAGTTGCTAATGCATGTTGAGCGACATTGGGAACGTTCGAAGCTAGTTGTAATTCCACAGGTTCCCCATAGATTGCACTATTAAGCGTACCGGTACTTCCGTTACTCATTTTTGCTTGCAAAACTACTTTTTCATAGAAAATTTAAAAAATCATGCATTGTAGGTTTAAATTAGTGACCATGGGTTGTTGGAGGCTAGGTGTGGTCATATATCTTTAGGCTTTTGTTTATTACTTTCGACAGTATGGATTATTTCCCTGGTTCCGCCACTTGAAAGTGATGCATCTAGTATTCACGATAATCGTCCCGTCCATTTCTCAATTGATGACAGCTCGAATAGTATGGAAGTGACACTTACTTCCGATACTGAAATGACAAGTGTTCCATCCTGTGATAGACCAGCCACTTAGGCAGGTGAAAGTTGGTAGGTGACACCGACTTTCTGTTAACACCCACCACATCTTAGATTTTATATTTTAAACATAATGACTTATGCCTTGAATATTTATACATACAAATGTAATATTTTAATTAAATTGTTACATAATTATTCATGCATTTAGAAATACATCATTGCACACCAAAAAGTTTGACCCAAACGGGAATGGAATTAACGACATTACAGTGTTCTGAGTTCGGCACATTACCACTGAGTTAATATCTTTTTATTTATAAGTTAATTAGCACAGGGATAGAGATTGCATATATATGAAAATAAGGAAATATAAAGCTTTTAAAAAACTCACCGAAACATTTTGTTTACGGTAGGACAACTGCCATTATCAAGATAAAAGAATTAAAAACTTTGCAAAATATTTGTATTTATGAACAAGTGATAGGCTGTTAGCGGAATGTGTGAGATATCCCAAAGTAAATGTCAGAAAGGTAAGGACCTGGCGTGGTTAAAACATACACCCTGTTTCAAAAACAATAGACGTATTTCGAATAAATATATTTATTAAACTTTAAGACATACGAATATGAAATTTTACACACACATTTACGAACCTCTCAAGTTCAAATTGCAGTTCAAAGTTCAAATTACAGATGTTCAATATGTCCTCCATCAGCGACACGAACAATATCACATCGATACTCAAATTCCTCCCATACTCGGGCAAGCATGTCCTGTGTCACTGATGTTATGGCAGTACGGATCCGGTTCTTCAACTCATCCAGGTTCTGTGGCACTGGTGGTACATAAACGTTGTCTTTAACGAAACCCCACAGGAAGAAGTCACAAGGTGACAAATCCGGTGACTGTGGAAGCCAGCTGACACATGGTAAATCGCCAACTCCTTGACGACCAATCCAACGGTTCGGAGAGTTTCATTCAGATATTCACGCACTTGGCGACTCCAGTGAGGGGGTGCTCCGTCTTGTTGAAAAATAAAGTTGTCTTCGTACAGCCTCGGAAACAACCAGTTTTGTAACATAGCGAGATACTGCTGACTGTTAACCGTGTTTCCATTAAAGAAATCGCACAAAACACATTGACTTTGGGCGAATCTTGTACATGTTCAATGACTGCATGTGGGATCTGTAGGCCCAAAATTCGAACATTTTATTTGTTTACCTGACCACTAACACGGAAGGTCGCCTAATCATTGAACACTATGCGTTGTGCAAAAGTATTATCATTGTCAATAGCATCCAGAATCTCGTTTCAAAATGCCACACGTTTGCCTTTGTCATCAGGACGCAGAGCTTGTAACAGCTGTAAATTCTACGGCTTCATAACCAAACAACGTCTCAAAACACGCCACATTGTTGTTGTCGGCACTTGTAACTCCTGACTGGCACGGCGAGTTGATTTTGAAGGACTACGTTGGAAAGCAGTTTGAATTCGTGCAACATTTTCTTCAGGAACACGAGGGCGACCAGGACTCTTTCCTTTACATACACATCCTGTATCTACGAACTGTCGATACCATCTGCGAATGTTCCACCCATTCGGAGGATCAATTTGGTACCTTAACCTGAAACGTCTTTGCACTGTAATCACGGAATTGCACTTCGCAAACTCGAGAACACAAAATGAGTTCTGCTGCGGAGTAGTCATTTTAAACAGGTGACGGTTACCAAGCAAAACAGAAGACAACTGACATTTAGCGGCTATTAATATAAATTAGACTATATATTTGTTTCTCCAATAGCCGAGCCGAGGCACAGTGATCGATAGTTTGGACAAAATAATTTTTCGTAATACGTATATTCTTTTTGAAACAGGGTTATTTAAGAAAATGCTTATTCTTTTCTTGTAATAGTAGTTTCAATTATCAATTTACAATATGCTTGTAAGTTTGTGTGTAGTTTTGGCCGTTTCTTAAAGATTCGTGGATATCTATAACTATAGCGCGAGTTAAATCAATACAATATATACAACATACATATGTATATGAATGTGGATGTTTATCCTAAATAACAAACAGAAAACCAAATAGAGGTTTAATAAGGTTTAATTTAGGTCTATGTTTGATCGTCTAAAACGATCATGGTTACCTATTAGATGTCCGGAAGGTGTACGTCAGACATTTATCAACTCTGTATATTAAAGTTGTATCCCAAATATTTATGGAATTAAAATACGTAGAATTTTAATAAGATTTTAGTTTGTTTGTCACATAATGACAAGTAGTTATCCGTTAGATGTTCCGAGTGTTCATCAGACATCTAACTGCTTATGTTGAGTACCGTGCCGTGAGGGGGGCGAGCGGGACGATGGCCCCGGCACCGAAGATATATATAAGGTAAACGCACCGGATTTCGACAGGTTAAGGACTTTTTTAAAAATCAATCGCCTATTGTGGCCATAATATTGGTCGGTGTTGGCCCGTTTTTTCCTTGAACTGTACAGTCCCTACTAATACTAAAAGTCACTTCAAGGCTCAAATGTTAATGTTAGAAATTTTTATGAAACTGGAACTCGCCAATGGAACCCGAATTCGACACACTTCACCTGGTTTCGATAGTTGCGGTACCTGAATTAGACACCTTCAATTATATCCATGTAAAACATTAAGTCTGCATTATTAGTAATAGTAATCTCTACTCAGCTTCAAATATTGTTTTATTATTATGCAGAAATAATCAGACGGACAAAAAAACACAAATTAAATTTTCTGAACTGAGTAGTTACTTTGATGATCCTCAATTCGACATGCTGGAACCTGATTTCGACATCCCATGTCGAACTGAGATTACAAGTATCGGAGAATTATGCAACAAATAGCTTTATGAAAGACTTTGAACATACTTGTACGTTTAGATATTCAGTTAAAATTATATTTGTATTACTGAGCATGAATTCGACAACCTTGTCGAAATCCGGTTCACGTTACGAATAAAGGCTCGTGTTTTCGACAACCTTTCGGTTGGTTCATGTTACATCACAACCTTTGTCCTCATAGAAGAACACAAAACGCACTGATTGAAACTCCTTTACAACATTAAAATACTATTACTTGCTTGAATCAAACCTAACTTTAATAAAAATCTTAGGAAAATAACTTGCAGTCTTATGTTTTCCTTAAGATTATGTGTTTTTTCTCGAAGAGTGTGTCACACACACAACAATGTACTTTTTTTCTCCATACATATGACTCATCTACTGTAACCGTGCTTTTGACACGAGAAAAGAAACTCCCATAATGTTGCCACTTCTATGCACGATTGCAGGGATGACATCTTACGCTTATTTCACAACATTTAAGCACAGGTATGTCGAATTCGGGTACCTGTCGAATTCAGGAGCGTATACCTTATATATATATATATATATATATATATATATATATATATATATATATATATATATATATATATATATATATATATATATAAAATGACATGAAAAAGTAATAAAAATTGCTCAAAATCCATGAAAAGCAGAGTTTGTTTTTGAAAATTTTCTTCGCGGCAAGTCTTTCGACCTAACTTATATGTATGGGGAGGCGCCGAAATAACCTATATATGGAAATATATATAGTCTAGTCAATCAAAATTTTCCGAAAACCTAGAAGAAATTATTATAGAAATGTTTTTTTCCCTGTGGATTGAGGAATACGAAGACAATGATTTCCAAGCTGGAGAAAACCTTTTATGACATTAATATGGCCGCCAACGAATTTCGACTTATCGAATTTTAAAAATTCATAGCACCATTACTATTCGATATAGAAACTTTGTTCTTGCTTTATTTCTCAGAAAATACATGGGGCCTTTTATGTAATTTTAAAAATTTGCCTTATATTTGCCGCCATTTTTAATACGCCCTCCTAAACTGGAAAAGTAGTTATTTTCAAAACATTATTTTCACTGTTAATAGCTAATAACTTTGAAACGGTTACGCTTAAGAAAAAAAAAACATCCTGAAACAATCTTTAAAGAGCGTTACAATAGCTTAAATCATTGACGTATCTCAACAAATAACGGAGATAATCAGTATTTTGTAATGAATAATCAATTATCAATAATTATTTAAAGAATTATTAAAAGGTAATTCCTGAAAACATCATAGATGGCTCTGTTAGTTTGTAATCTTTATAGTTACGGTTTTTATTGTGTTGTTGTAGAAAACAGTTTATTATGTGTCGGCTTTCTGCTGCGTATTTGCATTCTTTGTTTATTTTATTACGTTTCTTTGCATACGTAACGAAGAAACATCACTTTTATTTCTTTTAAAACCGGTAACCAGTTTCCATAAATGCCATTTCCAGCACAAATAGGAGACAAGGGTTCCTAAAGGGAATCGGGTATTCCCCACCTTGAACTTGTCAGATACAAGAGAGAGAGAGAGAGAGAGAGAGATAAGCTTTTTCATTGATAGATTGAGTGTGATTGAAATCGTATTTGAATAATTGTCATTATGGCTGAGGATTGTGAGTCCATAGAACCCGATAATAGTGTTATTTGCAAAAGACCGAGGATTCAGACGTTAGCAATGTGACTTGGAGGCGCATTGAAGCTCTCCTAAATGCTTGATTGAAGCGTGGAAACAAATTACTTCATTCATATTTAACTGAAATTTCCACCATGTTGGATCTACCGCATGTCTTTGTTCATAATCAGTGTCGGCGTCGCTTTATCAGTGACTTTTATATCTAAAAAGACATATGTGACATACCACGCAGTAGTAGAGGATCGCCCATAAAGAAAAGATTACCCGAGGATGTATTTGAATGGAAGATAGATTGCTACTTCTATGGCAGACCTGCTCAAGATGCAAAACACTCAGACAGAGTAGAGGGATGGAGTGTCCGAACAGTTGAAATGCATGAGAAGGTGCTGTCAATGTGCAAAATACGTCAAGATGAATGGTCACAATCAGTTGAGAGTCGCCTTCTTCAGTGTTCTGATCTAGTGGCTGTAGAAGCAGTGTATCACAAGAGTTGCTATTTACGGTTCATGACCGAGAAGAACCCAACACCAGTCACTTTGGAGAAAAGTACTAGCAGTAGCGTTCCAGGTTTTCCAGCGGATTCAGATATGATGCATGCTTCCGAAGTGCTATGTTCATGGCTTGACAAGTGTGCAGAAACAGCGTTATATACTATGTTGGATCTCCGCGAAAAAATGATGGAACTATCTGGCAGTGACAACGTGTATTCAATAAAATGGCTGAAGATGAAACTGTAGGAAAGATATGGAGAACACATCTTTCTCTGAGATAAGAAGAGAAACAACGCATCATCGCAACTGCTGCAAAATTTATTGTAGCAGACTTGCGATGCCACAAATCTGCACGTGACATTTACGCTTCACCAGATCATATCAATGATATTGACAAACTTTCTAGCTTCTTGCCTCCATCTCTGTATGCTTTACTCAATCACTTGATTCCAACAAAACTAAAGTTGTGTAGTATTGGACATGCCATTATGCAAGCCGCTTTGCCTCGAACCGTTCTGTCGCCTTTACTCTTCGGGGTAGTAGAATTGGATCACGTCTTTGGTTCAAAGTGGCTAATTAATGAGATGGCATCGTTAGGATTTTCCATCTCGTACACTGAAGTAACAAAGTAGAAACAAAATGTCCTTGAAATGAGTACTCCTCATGTTATCTCTTCAACTAACTCAGCACCATCATTCGCTCAATGGTCAGCAGATAATGTGGACCATAACCATAACTATGGCTCAAAAACATTTCACGGAATGGATATCATTCGCGCAAGCACGTATGTAGGCATCCCGCAACCACCGTATTGCATTGTACCTAGATCTTCAAAAGCAGTACAAACTGTAGATGTTACCAACAAAAATGGCATCATTATTGGCAAAAATGGCCTCCGACATCAACATCTGTTACGTTAAAATCTCAAAATCTGACATTCAAATCCTTTCTTTGTCTGCAAACACCATACACATTAAATGCATCAATTAATCAGGACATTCTTTGACATGCAAGATTGCTATTTCCACACTCAAGAACTACTCCCCAAATTGGTCTGGGTTCTGAAAGCGCTTCCTGCGTCCACTTCAATCCCACAAAACGAAATCACCCTTTTACCATTAATCAACATGGATCCCAGTAACGAAGCGTGTTTATACAGCAATATATATATATGTGTGTGTGTGTGAATAGGCTGAGCGACTGGGAATCCCAACACCTTATGTAACCTTTGACCAGCCTTTATGGATCAAAGCAGTGACCATCGTCAGATAAACTGGTCTCAATATAGTATGTAAATTAGGTGCATTCCATATGCTGATGAGTTTTCTCGGCAGTGTCGGCAATGTCATGGCCGGTTCTGGGTTGAAACTAATGACCATGATTTATGCTGAACACACTGTTCGAAATATGCTGCCAGGGAAACAGTATTCTCGAGCCATACGTGCTCACTTGTTAATTCAATCTGCACTTATATCCCGAATTTTGTAAAATGCACTTGTCTGAACAGACCTAAGAGGTCTGCAGTCCGCAGTGACAAAACATGATGGAAATATTGAATTCGATGACCAAGATTTATCCGCTTTAAGCAAATTGGAAGAAAAATTTGTGCGTGCAAAGAGAGATTAGCGAAATCATCTCGTACGGCTAAACTGTGGATAGAATACATTGATTACATTGAGACCTTACAGATGTTCTTAAAAGCTGAATGAGAAGGAAATTGGGACTTGCATCTCGTTGCAGTGTTCAGGATGTTACCTCTTTTGCAGCAACAGGACATAATATGTATGCCAAATGCGGTCGCCTCTACCTACAGATGATGTTTGAATTACGTGAAACCCACCGATGGCTACATCATCAATTTCATTCGTATGGCAATCATGTTGTGCGACAGACTTCTGGTCATTGGAATGTATTGTCAACTGATCTAGCAATAGAACAATTCATGATCGGAATTCTGAAAAGTCGAGGAGAGCTAATACATGGAAGAGGCATGTCGGAAAACGTATGTGCAACGTGAATTCACACTTTGCACATGTGTGGAACCGTACATGACGCAATGACTAAACTGACAGGAACTGAACACAGGCAGTGTTACCAACATGAAGATATGTTTCCGTCAAAAATAGCACGAGACAATAAGGACCTGGAGTCTTTAATTACTTGGTTAAATTGTTACTCCCCCTTTTCTGAATTAGACTCGTCATTGAGGAACGTTGTAACAGGACTTTCTGTTGGCGACGCAGACCAGATCAACTGTAAACGATGACGATCAATCAGATGACGATAATGTTGGACGGATTATACAGATTTCCATAGATGGGAAGGAGTATGCCTCAGCTGTTTTGAAGAGAAGTGATCAAGTGAAAACCTTGTTGCATTTGACCAAGAGCGTACGAATTGGGAAGGAATCCATTCACATTAATGAATCATCTCTGTTTTGGAGACTGACTACTGTGATGGAAAGAGAGGAAAGCTTCATGAATCATTTCGTCTATGAACTTACTCAAACACCAACATCTCTATTTGAAGGCGAGTTCATGCGAAAAGGTACCAAAGCTGCACTTGCGCGTGCTCTCACCCAAGACGTGGTGAATACACTTGATATTCCAGAAGCAGTATGCGTTATTGATGGTGGTTGCTTGTTTCATCATGTAGTATGGCCCAAGCTTGGAACTTGGGATGACTATAGCCAGTTTGTACTTGAACTTTTTGAGTAGCCATTTTGGACGAAACTGTGTAATCGTCTTTGACGGATATCCAAATGGTCGCTCCATTAAAGATCATGAGCACAAGCGTCGAGCTACACAGTTCGTTGCACCTGAAGTTCACATTTCTTCTAGTACTGCAGTATACAAAAATTAAAAATCTCTGCTCCGCAACGGAGGAAACGTGAAACGACTCACATTATTTCTGGCAGATAAGTTTGAAGCTAATGGTCATCAAGTGCACATGGCAACCAGCGATGCAGATACATTAGTAGTATCTACAGCTATCAAGTTCATCCAACTGTGAAAGTAATTTCAGATGATACGGACATACTTGTACTACTAATTCATCATGCAGACGAGGCAGCGGGGAAACTACTCATGCAGACCTTGGTTAAGAAAAGATCACAATCTTCCTCTATCTATGACATACATCAAATAAGGAGTTATCTTTCACCCAATGTAAGGGATCACATATTATTCATTCACGCAATGAGTGGTTGTGATACAACGTCTGCGCCGCACAACATCGGCAAATTAAAAACGCTTAAAGCTATGAACGCAGAAACACGTCAATGGGCAGACGTCTTTCTACTTCAGGACGCAATAGCAAATATGATATCAGAAGCAGGTCAAAAGTTCCTTATGGCCTTGTATGGCGGCTCAAGTGAAAATGACCTCACAAAGCTGAGATATTCATTATATTTAAAGATGACTGTAATTCTCTCCAAACCACTTCCACGGTTGTTGCCACCGATATGTAAAGCAGCACATTTTCATTCTCTTCGAGTTTATAGACTGGTCCAGCAATGGAAAACTCTATCCATGGACGGACCGGCCCCACTGCTGTAGGGTTGGAGTATTAAATCACAGCATTATGTGCCAGTTCAGATAGACCTGCCTCCAGCTCACGACAACGTACTTAAGATTGTGCTTTGTGGATGCAGCCAGCTCGGTAAGAAGTTCTGTAACACAAATCAATGTTCCTGTCGAAAGCATGGTCATTTCTGCATGCAAAAACTGCAGTGGAAGTTAGTGTAGCAATTGTAAAACGGATTTGTCACTACAAACGATCGATGACAATTATGACGAAGATGACGGCTGATCAGCAAATACTTTTGTGCGAACATTGTGTTCACTTTATGTCATTGCTTGGAAATGTTGACTAGCTACATTATAAGGAAATAGTGTTGTGAAAGATATTATTTCAGTTACACTTTATAATAGATCTATTTACTATGAATTATGAATAAAGTTAAGCATACCGTGTAAAGTTATTTGCTATAAAGAGTAAAAATAATGTTTTGAAAATAACTACTTTTCCAGTTTAGGAGGCCATATTTAAAATGGCGGCAAATATAAGGCAAATGTTTTAAATTACATAAAAGGCCCCATGTATTTTCTGAGAAATAAAGCAAGAACGAAGTTTCTAATGCCGAATAGTAATGGTGTTATACATTTTTAAAATTTCATAAGTCGAAATTCGTTTGCGTCCATATTGATGACGTCATAAAAGATTTTCCCCAGCTTGGAAATCATTGTCATTTTGCCAATCTACTCTCTTTATATTCCTTAACCCACAGGCAAAATATCATTTCTATAATAATTCTTCTAGGCGATTTCCTATTTTGACTACTCTAATAGGGGAGACATCCTTTTGCTAATGTTATGTTCTAAATATTTGTGAAAATGCAATAGAGGTTTACAGTGACATATTTAGGGGGTTATCGGGCTCAAGTTCCAAGAAATAAATTTCTTTTTCTCATTCCACATACAACAATAACTCTTCTTACCATTTCTAAGAATTTCATTTGCTTTCCATTTTCTTATGCTTTATGTTCTTTGTTCTGTTCTTATACTGTACTAGCAGCGTTCACCCCGCTTCGCTGCGGTCACCCCGGAACGCAATAAACTTTGTTACTTAGATAATTTTTACTTTTTCGCTTTCAAGTGATATGATAAAAACCATAGTAGATTGCAGTAAATGTTAACATTATATCGCCTGTCATTTATGTTAACCCGCCGAGTGACACGGTCATGCGGGTTGCATATAAATACGTTTATTTTTACCTATGATGAACTAACAAAGGATTTGTACGTTATGGACACTTGAATGGTCAATTATCTCAAGACACTGGTAATTGAAAATTAAAGTGATATGATAAAAACCATCTAGGGTCCAAATCCTAATAACCCCCCAAAAATGAAAGAAATTGGTTCAGCCGTATTAGCGTGATGAGGGAACAAAGGATTTGTGCGTTCTCTTTTATATATAAGATTTGTCAAATTTCATTCCATGTAAGAACTGCGTTCTTATTTCTTTCGTCCATTCTACTCTTCTGTTTCTTTTTCTTAGTTGTTACTTTCTTTCGTTTCTCCTATCGTCTTTCGACCGTTGTTAGTTGTGATTCAAGTCGGCCGTCATCAGTAACACCAAAACTAAGAGGAGCTGATAAGCGAAACTGGTGTTCCACACTAACTTACATGGATATCAATATAATGGGACTTTAGTTATTATGGCAAAAGAATATTTACATCGTCTGGTTATAAAGAAAGGTAAATGTTTGAATTAAAGACAATCAAGAGGAGGGAATAAATAGCCCGGGAAATTAGGTAGGCCAAGACGATGGTTCCTTTTTTTCTTCTATGAATAAATAGTTAGATTCACTGATAAATTTTTGTGTATACGTATCATATCACATGAGATTTACTAGTCTGCAATTTTTGCCATTAAAACTTCAATTTATGCATAAATTAAAATATATTTAACTCTCAAACTCAGGTGGGCAATAAACCCCCTCCTACTTTCCCTTATGCATAGTCCCCCCGAAACAAAATCCTGAATACGCCACTGGAGGTTTGATAAGTGTTAAGCAGTGTTTATTTGTCATATCATGCTTCATTTATATCTATTAGACGTGTAACTGTCCATTAGACATCTACCTATCTGCCATCTTTTTTAATATTGTGTCTCTAATATTTATGGAAATAAAATTGATAGTACGTAGGAATTTCATAAGCTTTTCGTGCTGCTTTTTGGCGTCCCAAATATTCATAGAAGTAAAAATAGAAGTTTAATGGCCATCTATTACTGTCCATCACTCTAATCGCACTGAATATGTTTATCTATGTTAAGTTCCATGTCCTGTAAACACGTGTTGTGTTTTGAATTTATTTACGCACTGACCTATAACCATTATTTCTTATTGCTTAGAGATACGAGTAAAAACATAACCTGTAAAAAAAAAAAAAAAAAAAAAGTAAGAAATGTGTACTTCCTTTTATTTACTTTACGATAGTTTGTAAGCTGCTTAAGAAAAAAATATACAAGTAATGAAAAACTCGAAATGCATCCATATTAAGCTATTAAGGTAAGCGTTTCCCGCCATTATCACCTAACATAAACCGCATAATCTGCATATATGAAGGCTGGTAGTTAATGATTATCTTCCTTTGCTATTTTTTTCTTTCTTAACGTCTTTCCTCTCTCTGACACATTGTTTATATGTTTTAGTAGCGTAACACACAAAAAAATCCTTTTTCTTATAATATGTACAAGCTATTGTTGTGATTAAGAAAGGGTCTTACGATAGTTATCTTGCTCTAAGTGACTCACTGGGAAACACCAAAGTTATTTGGTTTAAAAATAAAATAAGGATTTGTCATTAATGCGTATATACAAGTACAAGATTAGGAAAGTAAACCAGTTTACGCATCATGCATTATAGTTAGCACACTGCACAGAATATATCCCCTTTTTCTTTTCTTTCTCGTTTGTGGGTGCAGTAACTGCATGACAAAGTCAGAGCATCCTGTAGTAATCAGGAACATAACACCATGAATCATTCTCTTTTAAGACACAAAGACCTATTTCAATTTCTACTTAAATAAACGTGCGTATAACATAACATGATACTATTGCACAAGAAAACGGATATTTGTGGGCGTAAATGGCGGAATTAGGATATATCAGCTTATATCGCCAGGAAGCTGAACCATGTAAAGATGGTAATATAAATGAAACATTATAATGCAAAGAAATTTATATCCTTGGTATTTTTTTTCTTCTTAAGAACCTGTTATATTGCGCCGAATTAGGAAGAGACTCATATGGAATACCTCGGATCGTGTACTCGATAACGATTTCTTTTCCACTAGACTCGAGTTGTCTTTCTCATTAGAAGAAAGTTGTTAAAATTAGATGCCATAATAAGCTATGTCATATAAAGGGATATTTATGACTTGGAAAGTGCTGTACAGTAGAGTACCGATTATCTGAGCTAATGTGGACCGGATCTAACTCGGATAAGCAAAAACTTGGATAATACGGATTGATCCATAGAAAAAGTTTGTATAGTATTTGTTATTGTTGTTTATTTATTATTTCTGTTTATTAGGTTATTCATTATTATTGTACATACTACATAGTACTGTATTATACATACATGCATAAGGAATTAGCCATAACAGAGTAAATAAAATGCGTTTGATATTAAATAGTAAAATATAGCAGTCAACTTATTATATTAAAGGCTTCAGACTTATATTAGAGACTAATTTTTTTTCCGCTTGCTCGAGTTGCTAGAGTTAAGTCTTCTTCCACCAGCGTCTTCACGATATTTCTTTTGTAAGGGAGTGAGCTATTTTAGACCTCTATTACAAACCAAATTATTAGCTTGTAGTGACAATTCCTTTGAAATCTTTGTGTCATTTCAATGTCGTTTAATGACATAACAGAATCCTTTGCAAAGCAAAAATATAGGAAGAAAATCTTTCTAACAATGTAACTGTACAGCTTTACCTATTTGTATATGATTTTTCTCCTTTTACTCTACTAGTGTTTTTGCAGAGACTGTTGACGATTTAGCTTGTATTTGGCATTTGTGTGTTACACTGCAGTATATGAGGATTTAGCTGTTAATTATGCATGTAATTAAACTAATTATTGTAAGTTTCGAGCACATTAAAATATTACAGCATAGTTTTCGGTGTTTCGATGAACCTATAAGGCTGTGGAAGGCAGCAAAGAAAATTTATGCGCTGGAATTATTCGTAACATAGGGCCCCCTTGAAATAGTCGGCTCCAGGGCCCCAAAAACCTTAATCCGCCCCTGCTGTTTAGCATACATATATATATATTTTTAGAAGACTTTCATAGTCTTCTGATCCATTAAGCTGTTTCGTTTTTGGCCGCTATATTGCATAGATGTAGCAACATCATAATGCCAACTGGTGCCTTGTCGTCTTATTTTGACGTAGAACACGGTCTTCTCAAACTGAAACTGAAGACCTGCAATAATTAAAGCTCACTAGCTTAATTGTGGCAATGTCGGGCGGAGTAGTTACCTTTATACCAGCCTTATGCTTGCTTTGTCGTTTTAACAAAAGCCTGTAGACTGCTTATTGTTGTAATCGGATTAGTTTTTAAATTGTCGTTTTTTTTTTTTTTTTTTTGGATTAAGCTCGGATAACACGGAACCTCGTTTAATCGAAACTCGGTTAATCGGGTTTCCACTGTATTAAAAATAATGTAAAGAAATAGAAAACCAAAATTAAGTCAAATGAAGCCAGGACTTCGGATTCTGATAGCAATTCTTTAAGTTCATGAGATAGTTTAAAATGAATCGATATATGAATACAATTGTCAGTTCCTATTAAAAAAATACAGTGTGTCATTTTAAGTAAAATAAATACTAACCAAGAAACAATAATTAATCACATTAATAAACCAGTCATCCATTAGTCTTATGACAATCGATCATTTAACTAGATACAGACTTGTCCATTAGTGTAACAGTAATCAACTATTCAAACTAAGTAATAATCCATTAGTTTTAACAATAATTAATTATAAAGGAGCTATTCATTAATCTAACAGCAGCGAATCACTTGAATAATGGTCTTTCTTAGCCAAGTGACTAATGGGGGTCGTAGAGCTTTCTATGTTCGTAATCCTGGGTTCGATCTCAGTTGATGTACTGCCATTGGATAAAGGTACTGGTTCAGATCCCACTTAGTGCTGCATACGAGACGATTAGGATTAGGAATTAGATTTTTGAGTTTTCGGTAGCTATGGTTATGTTACTCCGTCATGTATGAGATATGACATCCCACGGAAATCACATTACCCGGGGAACTGGGGGAAGACAAAAGAATAAGGAACAAATGAAGCGGACAGAACCATTCGGTTAAGTATCATCCTGGTATGCGTCTGGTACGAATGAGGAAATCCTCACTCATAATAGCTGGCCTGAAAAGTTTTCGATTTTTGTCCCGATTTTCAAAGAATTCTATCCTATCTAGTCTCGATTCTCAAAAAGCTTTTCTCGTCTCGTCTCGAAATGTTTCTCTTCACGTTTTGTAAATTTATGTACAAAATCTTTGCCCTGATTTATTAAATTAGCTTCATTTAGATGTTATCAGAATTCTTCCGCGTCACCAGAGACAGACGAAGGGTGTGATATAATTACATTTAAACCATATTTACTATTGTAATATATTGTGCAATGACTTGCGTATCTTTCGACGTTGATAAAAGTTCTTCATCATGTTCGTATAATCACTTTATCAATTTATGATTTTTATTCTATGAGTTATGTAACACTAAAGCAACGTTTGAGATCTAAAAGTTGGAAAAATTAGTGTTGTCCATGAGACTCGCGGGATTTTTCGTCTCGAATTGTTGTTTTGGCGTGGGAGGCCCGGGTTCGATTCCCGGCGGGAGCTCATGTGGTTCGGATTCCACGTTAATCAGTAGGTCCACGTCTCATATAGCCTCGCTGCTGAACGGGACGTTAAACTCAAAATCAACTCAAATCAACTCAACGTCTCGAATTGTCATGTTTTCTCGAATTTAAAAAGGTACTTGGTGGAGAACAATAATACCACTTTAACAATAGATTTCATCTTGTATAGCACTGGTACTGATAACGGATATTACCCGAAAAAAAGGGGCTAAACTCTTTAAACGGGACGACGGAAAATAATAAACGGACATTAAATTTTAGTTGATTAGTTATAAATCAAGCAGTTATTCAGTAACGTTACAGTAATCAACCATCTAAAAAAAGCAAACTTGCAATAACATTGCAATAGTAAGTCATTTAATAAAACAATCTTTTCACGTTATTCAACCGCCTAAATAAAACAACCATCCATAAGAGTAAAATTAGGCAACAATTTAAATAAACATTCATCTCTGTTTTCAGCCACCATCTAAACAAAACAACCTTCCGTTACTATTATAGAAGTCAGTCCCCTAAATGAAGCAATTGTCAATTAGTATTACAGTAACGAACCACATAAGGAAGGCGACCGAGCGTCTATTAGGTCCTACTACATGCATAGGGCCTATAGCAACCTTTCACTGTATTATGACTATAGGAATCATCCATTAGATCTTATTGTTATAGTTCTTATCTATAGCTGACACAGTTCAGTAGAGTACTTGTCCATTAGTTTACAAAGGATGACCATTGTTCGTTAGTATTATAGTAGTCAACCACTAAATCAACCAATTGTTCACTACTGTTACAGTAATCAGTCACCTAAATAAAACAATCTTTATTAGTGTTGATCAACATCTAAATAAAAGAATTATCTATTAGTATTAGAGTTGTTGATCACCTATATCAGTAACGTAAATAAGTGTTATCCGTCACTTAAATAAACCACCTACATAAAATAATAGAGCATTATTCTTACAGTTGTTGGTTACATAAATAATGTACTTCGTAAAAATCCACTGGGAAAAGCAACCAAACACTTATTTCATTCTTCTGCAATCTAAATGAAACGATTATCTATAAAAAAACAAAATTAGCCAACCATTTTAAAAAATGAATCGTCTCTAGTCTTATTGATTAATCATTCAAATAAAACTAAAAAATCAATCGTCTCTGGTTTTATCGATAAACCTTCTAAATAAAACTACCTTCCATTGCTATTATGACAGTCCGTTAATTAAATTAAATAACTGTAGACTACTATTACCAAGGGCGGCGATTAGGAGGGCAAGAGGGAGCCGTTGCCCCCTCTATTTTTGAAGTGACCCCTTATTTTATGTATATAGTTACTTTTGGAAATGTTAAGTTTTTGTATCTATTACTGGTTCATAGAAAAAATGGTGCCATATAATATTTGCCGTTGCGTGAGTACGTATTAGCAATTTATCTTCCCGTGGAGTTAAGAAAGCTACAGGAATTGCTTTTACTTGCAATTCAAAGCAGTTAATATTGCAATTGCGTATTTCTTTAAATGTCGTAGCATATACTTGTAGAATTTATTGTTTTTCTCTTTCTAAGAGTAATAACATACATTTGATGTCATGTGTGGAATTGAAAATATAAGTTGTTCATTAATCCCCAGTTTCAATATAACTCTTCAAAAGAAGCCTCATTATTCATTGCTATGATTAATATTATCCTTTCTATTTATTTGTTTTGCAAATTTGTTATTAAATAATCTGATCACACAACTATCCAGACAGAATTTTAAGATGTTCATGGGCATGCAATCAAATCTCTTCTTATACTTTCGTTGTTTAAGAGTACAAAGAACTAGTACCTATTTGAGTTGTTCTTGTCAATTTGCTTAATAAAATATGAAATACGATATACGGTATTTTAACTGAAAAAGATAGTATGCAATTAGTTATACAACCTTTCGTCAAACAAAGTGTTAGAAACAACCAGGAAAACTAACATTGATATACAAATATTCAGATCATATCTCCCCCCTTTTTTAACGTCCAATCGCCGCCACTGACTATTACAATAGCCAAGCTTGTAAGAAAGATAATCCAAACATCCATTTGATCCTACTACATGGCTAATCGTCCATAGTAATCGTCCATAGTTGTCATCTATTGCTATTACAGTTCTTTAGAACAATTTTTCATTAGTGCCACAAAAGCCTACCACCTGAATTAATCAATCGCCCATTAGTGTTATTAGAATCAATTACTTAGATCAGTAATCGTTCATTAGTGTTACAGTAAATGTTCGGTAATCAAAATAATAGTCCATTAAACATACAAACCCCGAAACTGGAAATAATTAGAAAGAATAGGCCAGTATCATGTAATATATTGGAATAGTGTTCTTCAACAATTTTCCTATGTAATTCTCCTCCTACTCATACTATTTATTACTATTATTATTATTATTATTATTATTATTATTATTATTATTATTATTATTATTATTATTATTATTATTATTATTATTATTATTATTATTATTATTATTATTACCAATAATAATAATGTTTGAAATATGTTTATTGGAAGCAAACAGCATTGCAGCCACGAGTGCCCCAAACGGGAAAAAAATGTTTTTACAAGCATAGGGCGCATGCAAATAGGATTAGCAACATACAACTGATTATACAAAAATAGATGAAATGGATAAAATATTAGTTCAGAAAAGTAACATAAAAACATGCAGTAGGCTATCTGTTACAAACTGGAAAATACAAAAATAACAATAGTAAAAAAAAATAAGCATAATTAACATGCATATAGGAAAGGTATACCATATAGGATAAGTATCCAGTGTAAAATTCAAGAATAGATTCAATAATAACAACAATAATAATAATAATAATAATAATAATAATAATAATAATAATAATAATAATAATAATAATAACAGTGGCTCTATTCTGCTCAATTAGATCTCATATAAGGCAACAGTATGAATTTTTGGTTGGTAACGCAGATTGCATGAAAGTATTTGTATTGGAAAACACTTTTAAACACAACTTAGAAACATAGATAAATGAGAGTTTAAGAATTTACGTCCTCAATTACCACAAAATTTGGTTCCTTTGTTTAGGCTTAACTCTTCTAATAATTTTTTTCTGGTTTGATAAAAAGCTATAATAACTTATTCAAAAAGAACATTATTATTATTATTATTATTATTATTATTATTATTATTATTATTATTATTATTATTATTATTATTTAGCATTTATTGAACAGAAATGTCGGTAATGCACTAGTATTACTTTGACGCAAAAATTACGTAACAAATATGTAGGAGACGAACGTTCGGGAAAATCAAAATTTTAAAGGGATGAGTGCCCAATTGTGCCTTCTCGTAACGCCACCCACTAGTAGCCTATTGTATGGAAGCGCGACCAGACGTCCCGTTTTAAACGGGATTATCTCCTTTTCTCTTAGTCATCCGGTGTCCTGAAAGAAATGCATACAGGATGCAAAATGTCTCTTTAAAAGAAAAAGAAAGGACATATTAGGAATTAGAATTTAGATTTCTGGGCTTTCGGGATCTAGACCTATAGCCATTTAGCCCAGCGCATTATCTGGGGCAAGGGAAGGAAGAAAGGATTGAGGAAGAAAGGAAGCGGCCTGGGACCTATAAGTTAGGTACCACCCCAGCATTTGTCTGGTGTGAATGAGGAAAACCAGGAAAACCTCATTCAGGTGGCTGGCCTGAAAAAGCGTGTTACATTTTTAGACCGAGTGTCTCCCCGGGAATCCAACCCGAGACCGTTCGCACCGAAGGCAACAGCGTTAGCGATTATGCTATGCGGTGCCACAAAGGACATATACTACTAGTTACGTAGTTTAGAATACTAGTAATTTCTTGATGAACTTCTACAGTTTTTTTTTTTAAAGGAAAGGCTATAATAAACTCAGTCATTTAAAAATATATATTTCAAGAGACAATCAATTGCCTTAATCCTAGTTCCTGTTAAGTGTTAAAAGGAATTAAAATATAAGAATGTAAGGATTAAAATTGGAATAAAGTTAAATAAATAATAATCTGATTATTTTGAAAAGTTACAGGGTTCTTCCTCACTCGCATGAGTAACGACTACCGTCTATGTGGGTTATAAAATTACGCTAGTTTTCAGAGTGTTTTTGGAAAAGTAACTTTGGTCACTCTACTGTATGGTTTTGTTGCGATTATAAAAGGGAACAGTCTTTTCATTTCAAAAATAAATAAATAAACCCTAGGTTTCAACAGATTTTAAAAATACTTTTTATGAACTAAATTTTATGTAAAAACAATTTATGGATGATCATTCATTTGTTCTCTCTTGTATGTGCAGAGTGCTAGAAGCTACATCATGAAATGCATTCACATTTATGATTCTTATGGAATTCCTCGAAGAGCAAATGCACCAACAAATGAAGATAGTTTACAGGTAAACTTCTTTTTAAGTTTTTTTAATTTATTTTTCCAAAAATAATCTTGAAAGAGTAATCTACTGGGAGAGTGGGAAGGAGAAATTGCCTGTAACTTTACAAAATCCAATAACTAATGGATTTTTATATTGTATCATTCATAATCAATTATACACCGTACTTACTTCAAGTTAGTGTTACTCATGAGACGAAATATTTCTCGTCTCGTCTCGAAAGGAGACGAAAGTCGAAATGACAAATATATTTTTAAATTCAAGGCGAGAGGAGAAATCCTTTGAGTGTCGTGGACAACACTAGTTCACAGAAGTCAAACACTGTTTTAGTGTCACACGATTCATAGGAAAAAATATAAATTGATAAAGTGATTCTTCGCACATAACGAAGTATGTTTATCAACTTTCAGGAGATATGCAACATACTCGAATAATAAATGTGGTTTGAATGTTAAGTCGCATTCTTTATAAACTTCTCGTGAAGCGGAAGAAATTCGATCACTTGGGAACATGACATACTAAAAACAACACAAATTTACCATTTTTCTTTTCCTTGTTTGTCATAACTGAAAGGAGATAATGAAATACAACTTACCACAATCATAGATAATGTTATTCTACAACAGAAAGTATGAACCTGAAGAATTTTCAGTGTTGCCATCCATAGAACTTACAATGTTGCCAGAATAACATTTTCCCCCAAAATCTAAGTTAAGGCAACCGTGACTAGAGGAACGAACTCAACTACATTTGATTACGTATCATGTCTTGGAATTCTGTGAACTCCTTTTTAAATAATAGTTGTATTTAGTTTGTAATTACAAAATAGTTTTAACATACAGTTATTAAAATTAAATAATAATGTTATTTAAAAAGCAGTTCACAGAATACGAAAACAACATGATACGTAATCAAATGCAGTTGAGTTTGTTCCTCTAGTCGCTGTCTTAACTTCGATTTTGGGGAAATGTTATTCTGACAACGCTTAACTTCTATGGATGGCAACACTGAAAATTCTTCAGGTTCATATTTTCTGTTGTAGAATAACATTATCTATGATTCTAGTAAGTTGCATTTCATTCTCTTTTTTTCACTTATGAAAAACAAGCAAAAGAAAAATGGCAAATTTTGTATTATTTTATTATGTCAGGTTCTTAAGAAAGAAATCAAGGCGTACATTTTATACCAGCGTTTCCCAACCTTTTTCAACTTGCGGCACACTTCAGGGTAACTTGAATTCTCGCGGCACATATATTATTATTATTATTATTATTTGAAAATATAAAATACTGTAGTATTTTTTTCTGATTACTGACATCCTTCTCACAGAGAAGAAAGCTAGACCACTGTTTTTTCCCCGTGGTAAATCATTATGCTTATTTTTCATTTTAATTTAAAAATAGAAAACAATTACAATCAGATATAGGGCTCAAGTTGTTAAAAATACACTTTTTTTTCGAAAACTGTATCCAACCTTTCATTAAGAAGGAGGATCACTAAATAACGAACGAACAAACGAATCTCTTTTACTTTTAAAACACAAATATAGGTAATTCGTATGCATGTTTACTTTGCCGGAAGGATTGAATAATATTTTAAAATTTCAAGTTACGAAATAGTCTGCAACAATAAAGAAGCAATAATGGTCATAACAATGATAACAAATACTTTTTTTTTTTTTTCAAAATTAGAAATGTACAGAAAAATGTTCTACAGAAAAGTAACACAGTATGAAACTTTAAATTTTAGATTCATAGTAGTAATTTGAAATACAAATGTACCTTTTTCTGTATGTCTTGCAATTTGATTGCTATAGAATTAATAATTTTGTTCCGATTTCCTCGCGGCACACCAGCGACCCATTCGCGGCACACCACTGTGCCGCGGCACACCGGTTGGGAAACGCTGTTTTATACATACATTCACAAAACGAGATGAGAAGAGAAAGAATTAGGGATGCGCACGATACGAGTTGATACAGGATTTTCCTGACAAAATTCGAGTCGAGATACGGCTCTTCCAATAGTAAAATATACATTTTTCGAGTCGAGACATCACTCTTACAACACATTTTCGAGACGAGACAACCCCAAATCTTGTCTCGTGCGCATCCCTAGAAATAATTACTTGAGAATCGAGATCTCGTGAGCAACACTAGTTCCAGCACTAAGAATTGATTGATTGATTGATTAGAATTTATTGTCCCTTTTCAGCACCAGATTATATGAGACCTACTACTAAATGTGATCTGCATTATTATTGCAAAACAAGTACACCACCGAGAATCGAACCCGGGGTCATGTGTACAGAGAGGCATGCGCATTAATTACTTGTGTTGGAATGTGTAACATTAATTATATTTGTTTGTTTGTAGTTTGCTGATGTGTAACTCCCCTTTTGAACACCTGCAGTTTAGGTGGAACCCGAATCACCGCAATGCATTCAATGCTCTCTCTATCAGCAATAGTATCCACCCTCCCCCAAAGGCCTTGGGTACAATCCTCCAAATTTATAATTTGTCCACAAAAAATCACAATTTCCCTCCATATTTATCACTCTGCCTCCCAAACTGATTGTATTATTTTCAATGAAAAATTTGTCTCCCCAAATATCCTCAAAGGTGAAACTGCGCCTAAAACCCTCCTGTGGCACCAGTACCCACCAAGAATCAAACCAGGGACCACGCGCACTACAAGGGCGAGCGTTAGCATTAAACCAGTTGGGAGAACAGTTTATGAAATAATAATGAAATGAAATAGTTTAACGTCTCACGATTATACCCTTTCGGATAAGGGAGACAGTGATTAAGGCAAGCGAATAATGAAAAAAAGATTGGTGGAATCAAAAAGTGGGAGGAAACGGGAATACCCCGAGAAAACCCACGGACACGATGTTGTCTACCACAAACATACTTGACCGGGTATCAAATGATGGTCCCGCGCACCAGAGGTAAGCGCTCTATCACTTAAATAATAATAATAATAATAATAATAATAATAATAATAATAATAATAATAATTATTATTATTATTATTATTATTATTATTATTATTATTATTATTATTATTATTAAATTAAACTATTGTTATTACTAACTCGTTTTTATTACAATATTTTTTTTCTTTTTACTGTCGTTTTACTTCAGTTGTGATAGCATTTCCCCCTCCTCCCCCCTCTTCATGTTTCTGACGCTTACACGCATAACCGAGTACGCACTGGATTCCCGAAACAGTTCAAACAAGAATCAATAGATGGCAGTGGCACCCTTATTTGGAGACATTCAAGGCTAGGACAGGGTTGGATTCTTCTAACGCTCTACTCTCGTTTGAATTGTTTGTCTAAAGAGTAGGGACTGTCTCCGAAACATTTCGTATGGACTTTCCAACATCAGAGAAAGAAAAGTCTTGATGTTAAAAGAAATCCGAAGTTAGGTTTACAATTCTTCAATTTAAGTTAATATGCTTCCTTCATAGTGTTTTTTTTTTTTTTTATCACCGTAAATTTTTACATCTGTCTCTTTATAACATCTTTGTTATCACTTTTTTTCTTACTATCGAATGTGGGATCCTGACTAACTTAACCTGTATCATGTGCAACCTATGATAATAAGTGTATCATAAGTAAGTACTTGAAAGTATAGCTATAAATACTTCTAATCTTTTATTTTTGTAATGTTTATGTGTAACAAGTGCACCCTAAAAAAATCCTTATACAGAATACCATGGAGTAAGACAACCAGATTCGTTGTACTTATAGTCAGGGGTAAAAGTGAAGGGGAACGCGGGGGAACTTCCACTTCTAAAAGAATATCTATGGCGTCCTCCCACTTTCTAAAAAAATACAATGGGCAAAGATGGGTACGGGGAACGGTGTGACGTCATGCGTCCCCCTACCTTTTCAGATCCACTTTTACCCTTGCTCAACCCTATATCCACGGGGGGCAAGGGGTCCGCCGCCCCTAAACTTTGGCTGGCCCCCATAAAATTTCAAGGTAGGCTTGCAAATGAACTATAATATGGTGATGAAGTATAATATGATTGGGTCGCCCCCCCTAACTTCTACCGTCACCCCCCTAAATTTTGGGGTTGGCTACGGGCCTGCCCTTGCTTATAATTTTAATGAAAGCAATTATTGTCGAACATGATACGATCTAATGTTGCCCACAAGACGAAATGATGAAAAAGATTTCCTTGTCTCGTCTCGTCTCGAGTTACAAAGCTTTCTTTCTCGTCTCGATTCTTGAAAAAAAACTTTTCTTGTTTTGTAAAAATTATGATCAAAAGTTATGCCCTGATTTTTTTCTTAATTTCATGTTTAGGAGAATCTAAGATTCTCCTAAAGGTCACGAGAGGTTCACGAAGGGTGTGAAATAACAACATTTCAACCATATTTATTATTTGAATATACTGTATTATGCAATGACTTGCGTTTCCTTAAACGTTAATAAATGCTTTGCATTGTGTTCCTATAACTATCTTATCAAGTTACACTATGCATTATGTAGCACCAGGCCTGTATCCACGGGGGGGCAAGGGGGGCCGGGCCCACCCTAAACTTTGGCTGGCCCCCATAAAATTTCACGGTAGGCTTGCAAATGAACTATAATATGGTGATGAAGTATAATATGATTGGGTCGGGACCCCCCTAACTTCTACCGGGCCCCCCCTAAATTTTTGGACTGGCTACGGGCCTGTGTAGCACTGAAAACAATGTTTGAGGTTTGGATGAATTATTATAGCCCATAAATTTGTGGTGCACAATATCGTGTCCGTGGGCTTTCTCGGATTAAGACCTACTCCCGTTTTGTCCCCCATTCTCATTCCACCAATTCTTCCATCCTCATCTACTTGCGTTAATTATTTGTCTCTCTTAGCCTCAAACGCATAATCGTGGGACGTTACACTGAAAGAAAAAACTTTCATTCGTTGCGTTTGGAATTTCAAAATTAAGTTTATAAATTTTAAGATGTTCATCAATTGTTTCTATGCTGTTACATACTTCCCAAAAATTCTCTTACATACACATTGCTATTCGTTATTTAAATTTTGATTTAAATTTTGGTTTCCTAACAACATCTTGGAATTCGTTGAAATTTGTTCATCACATAGGGAAAAAAAAAAAAAAAAAACAATATGACAGTCTCGGATAATTAAATTTAAGACATCTATGAAATTATACAACACTGCATTGATTTGATATTTAGTTTAACTCTGTGCAAAAACTCTGTTTGCTCGTGCTTATAAGCTTGGGATTGTAACATTTACGGCCCAGATAAATTTGGGATTCAATCTGAGCACAATGTAAAACTACAATAACCCACTGACAATATGTTTACATGGTACATTCAAAACTGTTAAAATACAATCAAGTATAAGATAAGAAATACAACTGACATTAGGCTAATTTTCCGTTATGTTAATACCGATCATTTTTACTACAATATAATATATTAACTGTTTGCAGTACTCTCAGTTAAGGAATTTCACCATATGAATTTGTAACTCAAAACTTTTTACCTTTCGGGAAATGCACGCTCTAGTCGGCTTCCTTCCACTTATTATTATTAATGTTGTTGTTGGTTACTGTTGACTCAAATACCAAGTGGCATCACACACGGTATTCCAAAGATGATATAATACGCGTAAAGACCAGGCCTATATCCAGGGGGTTTAGGGGGTCCAGGGCCGGGTCCCCTAAATTTTTACTGGCCCCCCTAAAATTTTCACGGTAGGGTTACAAGTGAACTATAATGTGGTTGGATCGCCCCCCCCCCCAAACTTCGACCGGGCCCCCCTAAATCTTTGGGCTGGTTACGGGCCTGGTAAAGACCGTGTTACTTTAGTTTATAAGCCGCATCTTTAATGTTATACTCAATTTCAGGTAAAAAATCGTTTGCATGAGCCACAACTTGGTACCCTAAAATGCGTTTCTAAACTCTTAGATGGTTTAAAAAAAAAAAATACACTTACCTACGGCTTAACAAAACTTTATTTTAATACCATCAGGTTCTTCGTAAAGGGATCAACTACCGTGCAAACTAATTCCACTTAAATTTTGGATATTAATTGAACAATAATGCTTCAAATACAAAGTAAGTGCTGCTGCGGTGCTGTATACAGTTATTTCTTATCATTTGCATGCATAAGCTGCAATGTTAGTTTTTGATGAAGGTTCATTCTGAAAAAAGAGCTGTTTATACGCTTAAATTGAGAATACGATCAATAAAAATTCTACCTTGGCTGACACACAATAAAATATTTGCTGAAACCTACAAAGTGGCCGTTAAGATCACGTATATTTTGATATTTTGGGGTGTTTTCTACAGGTCTGCAACCTACTCCGCCTTGAGATCTCTTTCCAAACCATGTTAATTCCATGCCTTTGCCATTTGTCTTCTAGTAATATTCGTGCCTTTGTTGAGTTTTGATTCCAGCATTAATTTCATATGGGCATTCAGTTAGTTATTTTCAGGGATGGAGAAAGAACCGGTTCTGACCCGCTTTTGAACTGTTCAGGCACCAAGAACCCATGCAAAAAATACGAACCTGTCCGGAGCGTTTTCACAATAACCGGTTCATTTTCCAACCTTATTACGTATTTTACATCACATCTTTTACTGGTATTTAGGATTTGCCAGATTGAACTAAACACAAATGTCATTTTAGTATTTGGGGACATCAGTTTGAAACTGAAGATTTCTCCATGTTATTACTTACCATTGTTATCTCCAGTTCTATTGACCATCAACACAGGTGGTCGGTTTGAAGCAATCAGTATTATAAATCGTAACAGATAATTATACTGCAGTAATTTACTTATTACCGGCGTATCAGTTTGTATCTTATAACATCTCCTTTGTGACTATATGGTAAGCGTACTCAGCTTTCGCGTGAGAGAACCGAGGTTGATTTCCAGTGAGTTCTGATTCCACATTAAGCTGTAGGTTCAGGTTTTATACTGCCTCGGTGCTGCAAGGGATATTAAGTACCGAAAGAGATATCAACAAACCAAATAATACCTAGTATAAAAAATTAAATATTTCTGCAATATAAACACATTACATATATTAAATATATATCAGAGTCTGTCATTCCCATTCTGTGATTGAAATGTTGATATTTCAACATCTAATTGTCTTCAAAATGCTGCAGCATATTCTCAAAATATGTTTGCTAGGATTTCTAAGAAATGAGGATGAGCACCTATACTACCTAATGTTCAGATGTCCAAACTACATAGATAAATGTAACATCAACAGCATAGGTTTAGCATTGCTTCTATGCTGTCAAGTTCCAAGATAGATAGGTAGCCAATTTACAGAGTAATAAGTAACGCATATTTAAATGAGAAAATTAAGGTTTCACAATAATAAGGTCAAGTTACACAGGTCTTAAATTCCAAGATAGACAGGTTTCCAACTTACAAACTAATAATTAATGCATATTTAATAGGAAAATGCAGGTTCCATAATAATAAGGCCAAGTTACGCATCTGTCAAGTTCCAAGATAGACAGATGGCCAATTTACAAAGTAATAAGTAACGCATATTTAATGAGGAAATTCAGTTATAATAAGGCCAAGCTATGCAGATGGCCAAGTTATCAGATTTTGCTGTACCTATAATCACTATTACTAAAATTACCATTATACTAGTAACCAAACGTATACCATACCAACTACATAAAAATAACTCAAAACAGTGATTATATACGTCTACCTTATTATTCATACATTTTTGGAGCCGCTCGCTGTACCAAGGAGATTCTTATTCCAGAACAGTTTTGTGCAAATCTTCACTGCTTGTTTTCAAGTTCATCTGAACACAAATTTCGACTATCACTAGTTCTGTTCACATTCTATTTCTATCATTTAACTGCAAAGCTTTTGTTCCACTAAATACTACGTAGATCGATATGTATGTACATTACTAATTGATATATTGCGAATGTAGTACCGGTAATGTATTGTTATGAACAATTTTGTTCCACCTCCTTTCTCGAAAAAATAAATGCACTGCATAATTTAAAACACTTATTGCTGTCCTTTCTAGGACTTCAAAACAGAGAACTCAACGTGTAGTTTATTTCCATCAAAACTAATTTTAAGCTCCACGTCTGCCAAATCATTAAACGAAAATAATATTGTTGCTGTGCGATAATACAGGCGCAACAATTAATATAATGTAAACTCACTATTTTGTTACAGTAAACATATAATCCTTGTAAATAACTAACAACAATGACATACAACACATTATAAGAAATAGGTAATTTAGTATTTAAGCCCGTTTCTTGACCGATAGATCCGTGAAATGTATTTCGAACCCATGCACTTCGGGCGACGCCCAGCGATCTAGCAACCTTACTGGTACCAGTGTTGCCACAGTCCTAGGACTGAAGTGGGCTGAAAAATAGTACCAAATTGGAACAAAAAGGGCTGAATTCATTATTTTATACCAGTGAAATACATGGCTCAATAACATGAAGCTAAAAGAGGTAAAGTTCTAGAACATTCTCTCCCCCCTCTTCCAAAAGTCTAAATCAAGAAAGTGCTCGTTTTGAAAACGTCCAAGTAGGACGACCCCGAACAACCATGGAAGTAGATGATTTTTTTTTTTTTTTTTTTTTCGCACGTAGGAAGTATAACAGAGGCCGCAAATTAAAAGGGAAAACAGTTATCATCTTCGGTATGTATTGTAGGGAAACCAAACGCGTCTCTATTTCAAAGTGACCAATAAACCAAAACAGTATTATACCAAACAATAAGAAAAAATAAATAAAACAAGCAATAAATCAATCATTTCCGAGTTCGTGTGTAAACAATACGTTATAATAAAACATTAAAATATAAATTATTACACCGTATTCTCGCTTATTTCACGACAGAAGGAGAATAATAGACTGTAAGAAGAATATAAGGTAAGTAAACTGACATTTGTAAAAAGAAATGTAAAACCGGTCCAGCGTCCTAGAACCTTCCCTGAAAGACATCACAACATATTATTAATAATTTTAAGTGACAGTGGTATCTATGGTGCTGAATTGGGTACCAATCTTTTCACAAAACGGACTGAAAATGCCAGCGTGGTACCAACGGGCATAAGAATGACAAAAAGGACTGAATTTGGTACAATTGTACCAAGTGTGGCAACAGTGACTGGTACTTTATACTTTATATTCTTTTATGCATTTACGTTTGTGCCTTATGTTCTAAATTTGTGTTCGTTATGCTAAATGAACGATACGAAATGAGTGATAATGAAAGGTGAAAGTACAATATATTACATTCACGAGCAGAATTCGTATTCAAAATCTACGACAAATGAGTGTTGCAATAGCCAGCCTTAGACCCCTGCACCTAACACACACTTAACATACTTCTCTAAATCCAATAGATGAACTCTTGAGAATTCAATTATTTCAGTATTACAACATTTTACCATTAACAAATTACAGTAATTAAAGATTACACCAAAATGTCGTTTTGTTGGTATTTTACTGTATTTATTTTTAAAACACTATTCAAATGAAGGACAAAAATACTTTTGTGGATTGGGGAATTCTTTCTTACTTCACAACAAGGAACCGTCTTCTTAGAAGCAATGTTAAATAATGACAAAATTATTCTCGAATTTGATTTTTTTTTTTTAAATCAAAATGTTGATATTGCCAAATGTCTTTCTCTCTGTACTGCCTGTTGAGTTATTAATTTTCCCATGTTCTATAACTATAGTCACTACATGGCACTGGCGTTTTCATTTTTTTTTTTATTTATCTACTTCGTTTCTTGTCTTGTTGTAATGACTACTTTTTAATTATTCAGATATTTGCTTACATTCTTTTTTTTTTCTGTAGATTTGAAATATCTTAAATATACATACACGATTAACTAGAGTTAATAATTATTGAATAGTTCTCTCATTGATTTTTTTCAAGTAGTCTATATTATGGTAGGTGAGCTTAAAAAGTTTAATAGTCACGGACAAGGGCGCCGATCCCGGGGGAAGCAAGGGGACCCGGGCCTCCCAAAGCTCATGTGGGGCCCCCTTACTGTATTTGTAAATTTACAATATTTGGCATAATTTGAATGCAATTTGTTTCAAAATCCTCATATATGCTTTCTGCGTCTGAATGCCCCCCTCCTCAAATTTACAGAGAAATCGGCGCCCTTGGTCACGGAATACGATTCAATATAAATTAGATACTCCGTGGACAATAGAACCAAAATTTTAAACAAGGTTTTAGACTCCTTGCCACCATATCCGTTGACCATTATCACCTGTGCGCCATTAGCAACAGTCCGCCACTGATACTTTGTTTTCGCCTTTGTTTTATCCCCATAAATGTATAATTTTCTTTGTGTATGGTTTTGCATATACGCGGTGTGAACATTAAATTATGACTAATACGCCATATGTATGTAATTGCATACACACCTATAGAACGAGCGCGACAATATATTGTTTGTGTATGGAAAATCATACACAACGGGTCTACACAGGAGAGCTGTCTATGGAATTCCATATACATGGCAGTCAACGTGTTAAAGATTCTGTTTGTTACCACGAAACTCAGTTGTGGGTACCTTCAAGAATAAATAATTAATGCCCACACGGATCCAGGGTCCGTTTCTCTGTAGTTTATTAACTATCGCCTCAAATATCTGAGTAGAAGTCAGATCTTACTTTAAGCAGTAAATTCAATCTCATATAGACCCGTTGCTGAAAATGGACCAGAAGTGATCAATCATATCATATATATGTGTCATAAAAATATGATAGGCCTAAGTAATTACTGCATATCGTAATGTTAAGAACCCTTACAATACGAAAAGAAATATCTTAGATGTGTGTATAACTCGCTCTACTAAAAGCATACCATAAAGGTTCCCATCATGTCGGTATATTTCTTGGAGCTGTCCCGTTTCCTCCTAAATTGTCATTTCATCAATTCTTTCATAATCATCCGTCTCCTTTAGAATAGAGGTACCTGTTATCAACAATATTTTATCCAAGTCCCCACAACTAAGTTAAAATATCTCTACCTTTCACCAAAGAGTCCCTGAGGGAAATTTTAACTGCGATATTAATATTAGTGGGATACGGACAAAATCTTGCAGCCGAAACATCGCCGGCCAAAATCTCGCGTGGTCTAAACCTCGCCGCCCAAAACCTCGCGGGACAAAATCTCGCCGGGCCAAAACCTCGCCGGCCAAAATCTCGCGTGGTCAAAACCTCGCCGTCCAAAACCTCGAGAGCCAAAATCTCGCCTTCCAAAACCTCGCAGACTAAAATCCCGCTTGGACAAAAATTTGCGGAATATAATCTTTCCTTAAAATTTATCCAGTGAGTTTCTTAATATGCAATTACATATTACAAATAATAATAATAATAATAATAATAATAATAATAATAATAATAATAATAATAATAATAATAATAATAATAATAATAAGAAGAAGAAGAAGAAGAAGAAGAAGAAGATACAAAACACCGTGTATGTGGGCTTTCTCTGGATATTCCCGTTTTCTCCCACTTTCTTCATTCTATCATTTCCTTCATTCTGATCATCAACGTCTCCTTTAACCTACAGGACATAATAGAGGGACGTAAAAACTCAAATATTATTATATATTATATTCATACTTTCATAAATATTATTAGATTTTGTTAGAATTTCCTAAGGCCACCGTCAAAGTGAAATTGAAACCGCCCCAGGCTCAAACCCCATCTATGTTGAAAATTTGATAGAGACTGTTTGGGTGGTTCAAGAGTTATTAAGTAACAAACGCAGCTACTTTCATTTTTATGTATTTCCCCTTCTCCTCCGCCTTCCCGTCAAAGTGAAATGCTAAAAACCGTCTCTTGCGGTAACCTGATCTGTGTGGCAAATTCGATCGAGATAGGTGTCGGGTTCAAGAGTTATTAAGTTTTATTTATTTTTATATATCTCCCCCTTCTCTTCATTGTGCCGTCAAAGTGAAATTACAAAAGACATCCTAGGTTCAAACCTCATCTATGTTGAAAATTTGATCGAGATCAATCGGGTGGCTCAAAAGTTATGATGTCACAAGCATAGTCATTTTCATTTTTATATATACAGATTATCAAAGCACGCGTTAGAATACTTTCTTGTCATTATTTTAATGCAATTATGTGTTATTACAAAATATATGCATATAGCAATGTATAGAAAGAAATCGTCATGACGAGGTATTATACTGACGACATTTCTTCCCAGGCTAGATTACATCTCGAGTAGTTTAGACCAGGCGAGATTCTGTGTCCCGAGATCAGGACTTCGAGGTTTAGGCCAGGCGAAATTTTAGGACTCGAGGTTTTGTCAAGGCGAGATTTTGGCCCGCGAGGTTTTGGCCAGGCGAGGTTTTGGCCTGGCAAGATTTTGTCCCACGAGGTTTTGGGCAGCGAGGTTTTGGCGAGGCACGGGTTCGGCCCGGCGAGATTTTGGGCTGCGAGGTTTTGGGTAGCGAGGTTTCGGACAGGCGAGATTTTGGTCAGCGAGGTTGTCGCCGCGAGGTTCTGGCCGCGATGTTTTGTACCCAAACCAATACTAGCGTATGATCATGTATTACAAATACGAGCGTATCATTATGCATAACTTTGGTACATCAAATTACGTAATATGTAATTTTACTCACCAGAAATTCTTTTATTTTATGAATGCTGAAGTTGTTTCCTGTCCATTAAGTTAATTCTAAAAAAATATGAAAGGCACGCTTGCATAGAGCTCTTGGTTCGAATCTCGTGAAAAATAGGCAATCTGGGAAGTTATGTGTCAATCTGTTATGTCAGAAGTTCCACAGTGTCTTTGCTATGACTTCAGGGAAAAATTAATAACTAAAAGTGAATTTAGGAGCTCTGGGCTCAATTTTGCTTCTCTTTGTTTTAGTGGCGTAGCAGAACCGTGTTCGATTCCCGGTGAGAGTTCATATGGTTCGGATTCCGCATTACACTGTAGGTCCACGTCTCATATAGCCTCGCTGTTGAAAGGGACACTAAACCCACAATCAAATCTTTGTTTTAGTGTCACTCAAGATAGGAGAAATTCGTCACAATGATTGGTATATTTCTTCTAAACTAACATTAAAATTCTTGAATAGGATAAGGACTTTTCCTAGTTTTGTTAAGTACACCCATATTACAAGAAAGCTTTTCAATCTATGCCGAAGTAACTCTTTCAATGTGAAGAAATGAGAAAAAACTGTTACATTTCTTTGAACTACCTTTTTCACCGGGAATCGACAAAACCGCTGAATTAAAAGAAAAAAAACTTGGCTTTACTGGAAAAAGATTCATCTCAGATACACTAATATGCATAAACAATAACAGTAAGAGATATAAACTCGCTTTCGTACTCGATTTTGTGCGCTATCAAGCTCAAAGTTTCATAATATATTTTGAAGTCGCTTCTGTTTATACAAAGAGTGAGATTAAAAAGAGACAGAGAGAGAGAGAGAGACTGGTACCTCAGCTACAACTGCAATTTGTCAAGATACTAATTAATATTACCAGTATAGCAGTCAATTGCACTTTAGTTCCATTCATTAAGATTAAAAAAAAAAAAAATCACTACCTTTCCTGTCAATTTATTAAATCCATTCCTACAGTTGTTAACATCGCCAAAGGCTATATATAAAACGGACGTAAACTTAAAGATTTCGTTATTTTTCTCCTGTTTTTCCCTCAAAAAAGTTAACAAAGTCACTGCAGGTACCATGTGATGACAGCTGATAATACATTTTTGTTCCTATTTCTTACTGACGTCTTGAACTAACTAAATAAATAGTATCTGATTCTGTTTGGTAGGTCTAGAAAGCTAATCAGAAGATCGCCGATTTCTTTGTAACTTTGAGGCAGGGGGCACTCATATGTGTGTTTGGTTGCAGAAGGCATAGATGAAGTTTTTAAGACAAATTGAATTCAAATCATGCCAAATATTGTATATTCATAAATAGAATGTGAGGGCCCACATGAGCTTTGGGGGGCCCACATGAGCTTTGGGGGACAAAAAGTATCGACGCCCTTGGTTCCTGATACACCTGTTAAAGTCAGGGCGACACATCGTGCTGACCATGTTCGTCGCTAGCCTGGACGTAGTTCAGCCGGTCGCTAACAGATGGCGTTGGAGTGGCTCAGGGCCACAAAAGGGGCTGTTGCGCCAAGTGGTGGTGGCGGTGATTCTATTTGGTCGATTTCCTTTTATCTACCTTTTCCTCAACATCTAATCTACTACGTTCTTCACTAGTGTCCCCAAGGAGACGAGACGAGAAATAAAGGGTTTCTCGTTTGTTGAATGCGAAATATGAAATCTTAAAGTTTTACGTCCCACGATTTTGACGGCTAGGCTAAAGAAGACGGTGATGGTGAGAAATAAATGAAATGGTGGAATGAAGAAAGTGGGAGGAAACGGAAGAACCCTGAGAAAACCGACGCACGCGGTGTTTGTCCACCACAAAGGTCACATGGCGCGAGCTGGGATCGAATCAAAGACCCCATGCACCAGTGATGAACGCTATTCCATTGAGCCACAGCGACCCCAACATTGTTTTAGATGCGAGTTTAGCGTCCCTTTTAGCATTCAAGGCTATATGAGATGAGGGCCTATTGTTTAACGTGGAATGCTAGAAATCAAACTCGGATCTCCCATACCAATAACCGTACAGCCACGAGAAGCTTTAAGGTTTTATCGCCTATTATCGTAAATTTTGTAGAACTCGTCTCGTCTCGATTCTCGGGAATCTTTTCTCGTCTCATTTTGTAAACTTATGTATAAAATTTATGTCTTGGTTTTGTAAAAAATATATCTACAAATTACTAAAATCCTCCCGCATCACGAGAGGTTCACGAAGGATATATAACAACACTTAAGCCACATTTCTTATCAAAATATATTGTGCAGTGACTTGCGTATCTTTAAGCGTTGATAAATGCTCTCCATTGTATTGGTACAAAAACCATACCAATTTATAGTTTTTAGCAGTAAAACACTGTTTTAGATTTAAAAGTTGAGTGAATAAGTGTTGCCCACGAAACTCATGAAATTTCTCGATCTCTGAGTGAGACGATAGATTTCTTACCTAGCCAAGATCATAAATAAGTAGTAAAAGTGACAGGATTAAATAACACTACCAATGAAGAGAGAGAATATAAACGAAACTAAAATGTTTCTGACGAAAAGTTAAATACGCATGGCCTCACAAAGTATTAGCGTCAGTTTTTTATAGAACTTAATTTCTTCTGTAACCGTTTTTCCTCCATGCTAAGAAACTAACTCCAACGTGAGGAAAATCTTCGGGCAAAATAGAAAAGGTAGAGTAATTGAATACAGAGAAAGTTTATCTTGTAAATTTGCACGTAATTGATTCACACAGACAAGCCTGCCATCTAGAATGAGGCATCAGTAAGAATTTTGCCTTTCTAATTTATTGATGGAATATATTTACAACTGTGTGTCATTCTTACGGGTATGTGTATCATTCTTACGAGTATGTGTATCAGTTTTACGAGTATGTGTATCAATCTTACAAGTATGTTTAACAGTCTTACGAGTATGTATCATTCTTACGAATACTTGTATCGCTCTTACGATTTGTGAATCATTCTTATGAATATGTATATCAATCTTACGACAATCTTAAAAGTATGTGTGTTATTCTTACGAGTATGTTTATCAGTTTTACGAATATGTGTATCAATGTTACGAGTATGTGTATCATTCTTACGAATATGTGTATCAGTCTTACGCGTATATGTATCATTCTTACGAGTATCATTTTTACGAGTTTCTGTATAATTCTTACGAGTATGGGTATCGTTCTTACGAGTACTTGTATCACTCTTACGATTTATGAATCATTCTTAGGAGTATGTATATCAGTCTTACGAGTATTTGTATCATTCTTACGAGTATGTGTGTCATTCTTATGAGTATGGGTATCATTCTTACGAGTATATATGTTACCCTTACGAGTAGGCTACGTGTATCATTCTTACGAGTGTGTCTCACTGTTAGGATAAATCAAACAACTATTAGAAACACTCGTAAGAATGATAAACAGTGAGACACATACAGTGGATTTTTTCATATAGGGTACAGTATATAAAGAAATAAATAATCTTTTCGATCAAAGTAAAATCTATCAACTGTACCCGCCTGGCAACGAACAACGTAAGTATTCTCTAACGTCTTAAAAATTCGTTTTTTTCGATTATCTCAAAAACTACACATCAGAATTTTCCCCTTAGCACCTCATTTTGTTCAGCTCGATGTCATATATTGGTTGATACACGCTTCGTCTTTGGACAATGTTATTGTTAAACCAAAAATAATTAATTAATTAAATTAAAAAAATAACTATAATGATGGGGCTTTATCTCATTAATCATATTGTAATAATGTCGCCTTGCTAATTACAAGGAAAAGGCTTGATGAGGGTATGTTTCAGCGTCAGTGTCATCCTAATAAATGGGGTGGTTATCGTGCAGCAAAAATTCATTTTTCTTAAAAACCACACATGAGGATTTTCACTCATATAATTTTGTTTAACTCAGTGAAATTGGTAGACAAAGTGTTTCCCGAGCTTCCTCGTGGCTATCTGAATACAGGGGTATTATTTGGGGGATGGAACAGGACAATTATTCCCCTGAGTTTGAGAAATACATATATTTTAATCAATTGTTATTTAATATAGATTTTTTTGCGTCACTAATATACTAGGTAATATGAAATGTGAAACTACGCTCTCGCCTTTGGTGTGAGCTGTCTCGTGTTCGATTTGAGGTGGGGACACAAGGTGTAACAGCTTTCCCAAGCCAATCGTTCTGAGCGAGGTTTTTCCTGGGTTTTCCTCATTCACACCAGACAAATGCTGGGATGGCACCTATCATAACAGTCCCAGGCCTCTTCCTTCCTTTCTTCCTCTCCAATTCCCTGGGTAGTGTGATCGCCGAGGGACGTCAGACGTCATCCCTGGTGTGTGACAGGCTAACATGGCTATAGATACCGAAAGCTCAGAAATCTAATTCATCATCGTAACTTTTATCTCATATCGGTGGAGTATTTTGTCTGCCTCCCTGTGGCAAAGTCTGAAATGACGTTGCTGTACGAATAGCGGCTTTGGCCTTGAAAACGCGGATTCCATTCCCGACGGCAGTGCCGGATTTACGTATAAGCTAAACAAGCTATAGCTTAGGACCCAACACTCTTAGGGGCCCCCAAAATTTAAGGAAACAAACTGGCTGTAATGAATTGTCAAATAATAGCCTACAACAAATAAGATAAAACGCACATACAACAATGGTATTATGCACTATTATGTGTTAGGCTCTTATGAAGCAAGTAATGATGCCTCAATTGTACCGGGGCCCTATTTCTCAGTCCTGCATATAAGGGGACCCTGTTTTCCAGCCCTGCTTATAATGGGTCCCCATTTCCCAGCCCTGCTTGTGATGGGGTCCCTGTTTCCCCGTCCCACTTTTTAATGGGTCCCCTGTTTGGAACCGCAATTGGAAATAAAGGATCAACTCTATAAAGCATCTTATCTTTCTAAAATATTATGTGATGTATTTACACAAATGATAGCATTCCAAGTAAGATAATCAATTTTTGATTATTCAAAAAGTACAGAATATTTCAGTTTATCTGTAGATTCCATTCCTGACCTGTCCCATGTTGATAAGGTTACTGCTATTGTAAAGTATGTCTCACCAGACGGACTCTCTATTGAACATTTTCTAACTTTTCTGGAGAGGGGTAGCCACACAGGATTAAGTATGATTAAGATGACGATGATAATCTTACAAATGAATATAAAATTGATTTTAGTAAATGTCGAGGCCAGTCATATGATAAAACTGCCAATATGTCATGGAAATACAAGGGTATGCAAGAAATAATATTGAAGATGCTATATATATATGATATATATATTCCACGTGCAGGTCATTCATTAAATCTTGTTGGTAAAATAGCAGTTAACAGTTGTTTAGATTCAGTAAACTCTTATTGGGATTATTTAAAATATACATATATATGTACGTTCTTTTCATCATCTACACATGTATCAGCGGTGCTGTTGTCATTCTTCAAAGATGATTCAGAAGTGCCAAAGTATTTGTCAGATATTATATGGGAAGCTCATTCAAGGCCCACAAGTGCAATACTTGACAGCTACAATGAAATACGATAATTCGTAATTGTTGCATTATATCAGCTTTATGTTGATACACAGAGAACGATGAAACAAGAAATGAAGCCAGAAACCTGTTGAATAAAATGGAGAAGTTTGAGTTTATGGTAAATTATATGTTTAGAGTAATTTGCTGGATGAATTTCACAAAGTTAGTCGATCACTGCAAGTAGGGATGCGCTCGAGTCGAGACATGTCTCGAATCTCGACTCGACTCGACTCGAATTCGAGTCGAGATTCGAGTCGAGACACACTTTGTAAAATTCGAGACGAGTCGAGACAAACGTATTTCTCGACTCGAATTTTCGAGTCGAGACACGAGTCGAGTCGAGACGGCTCTTAAAAATCTCGACTCGACTCGAATGTCTCGAAAATTTTTCTATAATTTTTAATATTATTTTGAAGAAAGTATTCACTCAGAAACAGCCTTGAAACCAATTCCAGCTTTTATTCCTTCAGAAAGGTACAGAACGCATAAAATTAATAATTAATCTTTAAAGATCAAGATTTAATTTTCAGCTCAATTCAGTTAATTAGAACTAATAGTTAATGTTGTTGTATTAGGTTGTACTGCAAATATAATGATAATAATAATAATTGATTATCTAGTTTGTATAAAACTATTATCCGTAGTTTAAATCTAGTTTGTATAAAACTATTGCGATAAAGTGAACTTCATAAATTCTCTGAATGAGCAGTTGATAGTATATAGTAATTTAGCCTAGTTATAATTATTGTTTTTATTCCCATGAACGCAATAGGGTTACGTAACTTCTGGATTATTCGCTTGCCCAACTATTTTGAGGCTTTAATATGTTGCAGCATATCAAGAGCTACGGATAATATATAATGAAACATTTGTTGTACATCACATATTGTGATACGAGACTATTTTACATAGTATATCTTATCTAATATAAATAAAATAAAGAGTTTGTTTGTGAGTTTGTCTGTCTGTTTGTGTGCGACCTGGGGACCAGACGAGTGGACCGAGAGTTCCCAAAATTTGGTCACGGGTACCTTGATCCAGGCCCCAGATCAAGACGAAGCGTTTATTTTTAAATTTCGAACCAGGGGGGTCTCGGAGGGGACGTTTACTGGGACCGACCTGAGGACCAGACAAGTTGACCGAGAGTTACCAAATTTTGGTCACGGATACCTTGGTCCAGGTCCCAGTCTAAGGCAAAGCGTTTTTGTCAAAATTGTAACCAGGGGGGTCTCAGGGGCGCGTTTACCGAGACATGTAGTAAAAGTAATCCAAATTGATCGACATTAGTGTCAAATCCATAGTTTTCACGGTCGCTGAGATCAATGGTGACACTTCCATCAGCGATGACTTGCAAATTCAGCTACCACTGTACGCGGGCCGGGTGTCAGCGGGTGAGGAATACCGAGACATGTATAAATAGCCCATATTGATTGATACTAGTGTCAAATCCATAGTTTTCGCGGTCGCTGAAATGAATGGTGATACTTCCACAGGTGTTGACTTCCAAATACAGCCCCCATGCTAAGAATGGGTATATTAAGCTAGTATTACAGTAAATGGACTGCTTGGATGCCAAGAACTAGTACAGATAAGTACCTTTCACTTCTGTGAATAGGTATTTTTTTAAAGGATTTTTGTAAACACTAAATTATAAAACAATGAACTACATACAGTAGTTATGGTTTTGGTTCCCAACATAAAAGAAATATGAATTGTTCATGAGATATTGAACTTTAACTTTCACTCCTGGAAAATTTCAATTTTGGAGTTAGGCCACTTGGCATCGAAGCAGTTCACTGTAAGATAAATACATTCCGCACATTAGTAACATAGTTGTTCAGGAGCCTTCGATTTCCATCCTCTCAAATGAAAGCTGAACGATTGCTTGGTACATGCTGACTATATAGGAGAAATAGTGTATTAAGTTTTCGAGCTTTGGTGCGTATCCGTATTTACACTCTGATATAACTTGAAGTTCACACTCAAATCGAGCTAATTGTTTAATACATTTCGAAAGCTTTTGTTTATATGCAGCTCATTAAGGAAAATCTATTTCATAATCGTAACATTTATGTACTAAGAAACTATGAACGTAAAGTGGACTCAACCTAGCCTCGTGGCTGCTGTGACTCAGTGGCACAGCTTTCACCCTTTGTGTGTGAGGACTCTGATTCTGTGTGTGTGTGTGTGTGTGAACTCCGTGGCTAGTGTACGCGTCTTTGTCGTGGAAGACTCAGGTTCAATTCCCGGCGCGAGCTCATGTAGTTCGGATTCCACGTTAATCAGTAGGTCTACACTTCATATATCCTCGCTGCTGAAAGAGACGGTAAAGTCAAAATCAACTCAACAATATATATGTGTGTGTGCTGTGCTTATGTGAATTTCCTCGTGGCTGTATGGTTAACACATACACCTTGATCGCGGCGGGAGACTCTGGTTCGATTTACGGTGGAAGCTCATGAAGTTGTTACCGGTATTCCACTTTAAACTGTAGATCCATGCCTCATATAACCATACATACAATATATATGCCTTTGATACACTTATTTTCCGACTTGGAAGCCATCGAAAATTTCCGGACACAGAGTCCCGTAGACCGAAAATGAGAAACATGGCTACAGAGTAAAACTGCCATAAAAATTTAAGCTTTTTAGGCTAACTTAATCCTTATATATAATGCAACTAGCTTGGCCAAGCTATAATGAAGGAAATGCTATCATTTGCAACACTCTGAGAATAGAAAATGTTCGCCAGGTGTTACTATCCTCCCCTCTCCTGCAGAATGAAAACCCTGACTAAAACTCAATATTATATATATATATATATATATATATATATATATATATATATATATATATATATATATACAGTGGCGGATCTAAGGGGGGGCTATAGGGGCTATAGCCCCCCCTTGACGCTCGGGTATACACTGGATAAAATGGACTTCAATCCTGCTTTACACTGGATAAAACGGAAAAATATGGTTTAGCCCCTCCCTTGATCATATCCTGGATGTAACAAACAGTGGCGGATAGTATTCATGTTTTCTTGCAGAGGTCCTTACGAGGGTTCGCTTCCATCTTCCTCTCCCCAAGAACTAATAAATTAAAAAATTGCGATTACTTGTTAATCTTGTAAAATTGCGATTACTTGTCAATCTTGTACAAAGGACGCAATTAAAGTCCCAGTGTAACACCCCTTCACATTTAGATTTTTGCCCTGGAAGAAAACCAGTTATTATTGTTTCTTGATTTCTCAGTCTCACCTACATAAACATACGAATAGAATTAAAGGATAGGACATGTTTAGAGTGCTTGCACGTGACATCTAACTATATTTCTCATCAAATGTGTCACAGATGAAAATGTCCGTTTGTACTGCCTCTATTTTCTGGTACACATGTTTCATTTTCGTTAGGAAACAAGTACAGACTGCGCCTGTGTGCCTGACAAAACGTAAATGTACTGGATAATTATTTCTTCACTTTCTTAAAAAAAAAAAAAAAAAAAAAAAGTAACACATCTCATGTCGGCTAACAAAAGGAGGTAGCGGACCAAAGATAGCCGTTGTTTACCTAAGGTCGTTACACAGCAGGGGTTTCACTCAGTCAGAGAAAAAAAAAATAATTTAAAGTTTCTACATTTGTTTTGAACTGCAATATACTTCTTCCTTTTATTTTAAGAACCATTTCCTTGTCATTTGTCTGCATCAGAAAAAAATGCAAAAAAATCACTAGAATGTGCCTATTTACCCAAAGTACGTACTAGATCACTAGTTCAATAGTAAAATAACTAAATCTAGTATTATACGAAATCATAAATGTGGCATCCCTGGGTTGGAGCGAAAGTAATGGTTGAAGTAAAAACTAGTCCGTATTTCTACTGCGTTCTGTTGTTGAATTCACAGAAATGTTCAAAAATAAATTCAAGAAGTAAAACACGATCCTACAAAAGACTGTTTACTTGCTCACTGGTTTTAGTATTGTGAACTGAAACTCAAGTCGCAGTCATGTTGAATATTTCTGTCCCTTTCTAGTAGTTTCTACTTTACAACTTGAGGTAGGATGAGGGTCGAGTCGGAAGCGGTATGTATTGTTTATACTACTTACAATGTTACCCCCCCCCCATAAAATATAAATTCACCCGTTCTCCCTTCCCTTTTTCGAATACAATGAACCGACTCTTTTGCTGAAGAAAGATGCTAAGAGAAAATTGAAACATCTGTGTCTAAACTTTCTTTGAAGCGCATTCTTTTGTATCTGTAGGGTTTTGCGAGTGTTTTCACGTCAATATGAAGAGATAGTTAGCCAAATCTTTTACCATGGACTCCTGCTGCGAACTGACCGTGAGTAAACATAAACACCCGATCTCGCTGTGCTCAATTTCTCCATTGCTATATTTTAATGATCAGAAGAAATATCAAAACCATCCAATATATATGATACGAAACAGCTAACAGAGGGAGGCAAAGATTATAGTATACCAAGTTTTCCGCGTGGTACCATTATGGAGAATAAATATTTGATAAAGTCACGTAGATGCGCTTAAACCTATTCCATCTGTCCTTATAATTTTTCTGGTCTCATCAATTTCTCTGGAAAATACGTACAACATATGTCCAAATTCCATATATACTATTTCTAAACTAATGAGTAAACTCATTAAGAACACCAACTGATATCAATAAACAGGAAAGAAAACAATACTTTATACTTCTATCATTTGGTACACATCTCTATGAAGCACAGCTTGTTTCTTTTCGAAATAGCTCCTTCGTGTCACAGCTGTGGTTAGTTTTGTTTTGTGTTAGGATGAAAGAGAGAAATGCAACATTTGCTTCGCGGTGAAGTTATATATATATTATTAAGATGAGCGGTGATAAGCGAGGTTTAACAAAGAGTGCCTTTCGGATGCACAATTTAACGGGTAGTTGCAGTCCGTGTTGAGAATTGAACCAAAGCTATGTAAGACATGTCAATATTGAGCTCTTTTGTGGTAAAAGTGAACTTCAGAAACACACAAAAGACTTGAAACATCAAACTAATGTAAAGCAATTGAAAAATAGCCTACCTATCGCTGCATCTTTTCTGTGGCTAGGAACATGCAGTGTGTAGCAACAAGAATCGTGTTAAGGACTTTTTTTTTCGAACATAACATTCCCTTCCACACCATAAAATACAATATAATGTTTGTTAAAAGAAAGTGCACATAATATTTTAAAATTTTGTTTGTGATCCTATCATGCATAATTATAAATAATGCCTTTCATACTACGAGAATGAGTTCAAGTATACGTCATGGCCCCTCTAAAGCGGGGCCGCGGTGGCTCAGTGGTAGATCGTTCACCTCTGGTGCTTGGGGACCCTGGTTCGATCCCAGCTCGCACCAAGTGAACTTTGTGGTGGACAAACACCGTGTGCATGGGTTTCCTCGGGGTCTTCCGTTCCTCCCACTTTCTTCATTCCACGATTTCACTAATTTCTCATCATCACCCCTCTCCTTTAGCCTAACCGGCATAACCGTGGGACGTAAAACTCAAAGATTTCACTTCATTTTTTCTCTCGAAAGCGATATCTTTCAAAATTATTTATTGTTAGATATTGTAAATTTACGGTATCTATTTTAGTGGACGGGAAATTTTGCATCTAATCGGATAATTTCATGGCTTCTAACAGGAATTCGCAGTTACGAAATTTGCATCACTGTCTTTTGAAAGGATGCCTAGAAAAAATACTACTAGAAAATAACTGAAAACACAAAATGGATTTGATAGCCAAATTCACGTCATCTTGGTTCGTCATCATTTTTCTTTAAATATTTGTATTTAGTATTAGATTAGAGTTTAGTGTCCCTTTCAGCATCAAGGCTATATGAGACGTGAACTTACAAATTAACGTGGGTTCAGAACCATAGGAGTTCCCATCGGAAATCGAACCTAGGTCTCCCGCACCAAAGACGCGTACGCTAATCATATGGACAAGGGTGTTCGATATTTAGTAATGTGTACATAAAGTTGTGAAATTGCGCTTGTATAATGGAATGCAATTCCTTGTACTGACATAAACCTCACAATACTTAGCTGGACAAAGTATCTTTAAAAAGAAAATGTCACTCTTTATGTTTCAGTTCCTGGTTCGACTGAAGGATGGAACAAATTGCAATGAGCGTTTTTGGATCCTACGTTGTGTAGTTGATTCATCATAAACTTGGTATTTGATACGGATATGAACTATTACACTTATTTGGTGTTTATTTCTAAATAAGTCCTAATACAATTTCATAAAGTTGTAATTCTTCTTTAGTTTGTATCACTTTACACAATGACAAATCCATAAGGTGTGTTGTATCGGTGCAGTACCAGTTTTTCACGTTTTTCAAAATGTTCCAAAACCCAAAGAATAATCTTTAATTTCTGATATTTTAGTCGTCACAAATTTCAATTTTATAATGTAGTCAATGTAACGTCCCGTTCAGCAGCGAGGCTATGTGAGACGTGGACCTACTGATTAACGTGGAATCCGAACCACATGAACTCCCACCGGGAATCAAGCCCAGGTTTCCCACGCCAAAGGCAAGTATACTAACCGTTAGCCACGAAGGAGCTCCACCATAATTTTAGTGGGCGATAAGAAATATTTCGCCAGTGCTTTTACAATAAATAATATTTTATAAGTATTAAAGAATAGTGGTAAGAGATTTTATAATAGCTCTTTTATTTATGAGATATGAGTATTTAAAAAAAAAAACAACTAAAGAATAGGTTGGCGGAACCACAAAAGACTCGTAAAATAAACTTTCTTATAAATACATACGCACCTTACTCACCTTTTATAATTGCTATGCTTACGTTCTCCATAAAAACAGAAATTCCCTTTTAATGATACTTTACACAAGATCATGAAGTGGGTTCAAATTTAATTAAAGGCAAAATACAATACAATAATCCACAAATATTGCCTCAAGTGAGTTTAAAGATTTCTAAACACTAGTGCGAAACCGGGCTCTGCCGTTGCGATCGATTTACAGGTCTTGAGACGAAAGTAAGAAGGGACTTACGCACACAGTAAGTAAAAACAATTAATATGCCTGTAACTTTCCCCCAAATGGGTGTATCATAAAACTAACCTCACCATTATTTTTCTAATTAAATTCTAGCCCGAAATTATGTATCATATTACCCTATTCCCATTTTGAAAACTTGACCTTAATTCAAAATGGCGGATTTCAAGATGGCTGCCATCAAGGTCATATCTACCATACGACTTCCCCCAGGACTTATATGTATCCACATGGTTTTTCTTCACTTTTCTTCATTAACGCTCCGTTTACAAAGGGTAGTAAGGGACTTCTGTAGTAATCTCTAATAACCACATCACAACTCTTAAAAGTTATTTAAAAAAATAGAAAACATGCACCATGGCAAAAATTTGTCATCACAAGTAATGATGCATACATGCCTTCTATCAGCAAAAAAAGTTTCATTGAAATTGGAGCCGTACATTTGAGTGATGTCCCTTGTGGGATGTGATTGAACGCGACGTCAGAACACATCGCCCCCCTTCCCGGAATTTACGGGAATTAGGTGACCTGAGTGAGCACATGTGGTGCCAGCTCTCTCCAGCGACCTATCAAGGATCATTGCGTGTATGCCAAGACGTGTCGCCGTTTTTATCCATGCCAAAAGTCGACATACTGACAATTAGGTAGGTAGTCATGATGGTCTGGCTGATGTGTGCGTATATTTTAACTCGTACATTTTGTCTCGACTCGAATTTCGAGACGTCTCGACTCGAATTCGAGTCGAGTCGAGACAGAGACTGTCGAGTCGAGACACGAGTCGAGACAGAAACATATTTTCGAGTCGAGACACGAGTCGAGACAACATTTTCTCGAGACGAGTCGAGACAGGCTTAAATCTCGACTCGACTCGACTCGAATGCATCCCTAACTGCAAGACTCCAAAATTAGACTCGATGTATGTTGTAAATTGTATGCTTCACTTTCGGACATTTTGAAGAACAGGCAAAAAACTAATTATCTGATGTTGACAAGAAAAGCAGAAGATCTAGGAGGCATATAAATGATGATGAAAATTATGCTTTAGAGAACCTTGAGCTAAGAGAAGTTCAGAATCGAAGCATTTGTACCTGTGGGAAATCCATTAGAATCTAATTTGGCACAAAGCGCATCATCCTAATAAAACTAAATATGACAGAAGATCGTGAAGAAGTCAGTGCTTTAAGTTAAACATATCCCGAAGATGTGGACATGAACTTTGTTGGAGAAGTCAAACACTTTTCATAAATATGTTAGACATAGTCCAAGTCGTGCACATGAAAATCTGACACATCAGGAAGGATCTGTATCATGTAATATCTAATGACCATGTCCGATCAGTATTACTTAATGTAAAAATGAAATCTTTGAGTTTTACGTCCCACGGTTATGCCGGTTAGGCTAAAGGAGATGGTGATGATGAGTAATGGATGAAATGGTGGAATGAAGAAAGTGGGAGGAAACGGCAGAATCCCGAGGAAACCCACACACGCGGTGTTTTTTCACCATAAAGTTCACTTGGCAGTTCTGGGATCGAACCCAGGACCCCAAGGACCAGAGGTGAACGCTGTACCACTGAGCCACCATTACTTAATGTAGAAGCAATGCTTTAAAAAAATCCTTTGTGTGATGATTTCAAATTGCCGTGGAGAAAGATCTTTTCTCAGCTAAAGAGGCTAAAAAAATGAATTTAGAACAAAGTCATTGAATTTTATAATCAATGACTTTGTTTTGGCAAAAACAAGAAAGAAAGTGCCTTAATGTAAATAATATTTGTTCATTCTTTGCATACCCAGTATCAGGGTTGGTTGGTTTAAACCAAGGCGGTTTAAACCAGCTGGTTTTAAAAAAACTGGTTTAAACTAAAAAAACGAAAAATGTTCATAAAAGGGTAAGTATTCGTAAAATCTTTATGAACACACATTCGTGGTTTATCACGTTTCACTCCCGTATATTATAGTATTATATTCAGACCTAAATTCCCCATTCATTACTCAAAGATATTAAACTACGAAAGCAACTTTTTTTTTTTTTTTATAAGTTTATGAATGTTTCTTTTATGATTTTTTATAGTTTGTTATTATTGTTATGCAACTGCAATCAAAGGACAATTCTAAATAGTTTCGTTTTAATAATGTTTACTGTTGATAAAATACATCGAAATGCCGTACTTTTTTGGGGAGGAGGGTCATATAAACCTCACAAAGAGGCATTTATTGAAATCAGAAGTATCTTTGGTATCTATTTATATATAAATTGGTCAGAGCCAAACTGGACTCAAAAAATTCGTATCTTTTTTCACTTTTCATACTGATATGCAAATTAAGTCGTCATTTTTTTTTTTTTTAACTTGGACTAATAAAAGTCGTAGTGAACTAACTTGGACTAAATCAGTTCTTCTGTACTCTGCAGTATTTTGAAATCGTCCATATATAATTTTGTATACAGGTTTCACTTCTGCAACTGTTTATCTTTTGTCCTAAAATGACTCTTGATAATTATATTAACAAGTATGTAAAGATCAGTACACCGTATTTTTTTTTTATCAGGAGTCCTTCATGAGTGAGTCGGCAGACGTATCGCATTTATACCCAATTAGTCCCGGTTTCGAGTTCAAATGGAGGACAATTTCACTCGGATCAAAGCCAAAAAGCCGTTTGGATTCCGCTTTAAGCTTATGTGACCCCTTCCAGCATAACCTGGTTGTTGCATAATAACACCAAGGCGAAACAAACTTATTTCTGTCCATATGTGATATAAATACACAGAGCAAATTATTCAAACCATTAAAAAAAAACTGGTTTAAACAACAACAACAAAAAAGGGTTTAAACAAAAAAAAATGGTTTCTTGGTTTTTTTTTTCAATAAAAACCATGGTTTTTGCCAACCCTGCTCAGTGTACAACGAATCATGATCAAATTATAGATGTGAATGAGTATTGGGCAGATAGTAATATAATTAGCCACAATACATATTTTTTTTTGTTATTGATATTTTATACGAATATGACAGACGTATTACTAGAAAGTAACTGGTTACTTTCTAAGTAAGTGTAACTGGTTACGAAGGTCTGTTGTCCCAACCAATAGTGTGGACTACTATGGTCATATTGATATTATAAAAAATGCATTCTATTAATTACAATTGTATTGTATGTAGGTTATAACATAATATCATATTAATAATGCTATATACAGGGCAAGTCAAAATGATGGACCCGATTTCAGAAATGTATTGTGTGAAATCTAATAAATATATGTCACTACGAAACAAGTGCTAAGGAGGGTAAACTGTCAAAGTTTTCTTAGAACATATTCACAAATGCTCTATGTGAGCACCTTGCGGAACACGGCACATATGAAACCCATAGTCTATCTTCTGCCAAACCTTTTGCGGTCAAGATGTCGCGGTCCATATCAGCAATGGCTGCTGTGATGTGGGCACACAAGTAATTCAGTGTTGTTGGAAATAGTGGTACGTAAACATGATCTTTTACAAAAAGCCCACATGAAGAAACCACATGGAGTTAAGACGTGTGTACACCAGTCACAGATTTGTTTACATGATAAGGAAGTACACAGAAGGATCTCTGCCCTCCATTGAAGGACATTTTTCTTAACTGCTCACTGCTATCTCTTAGGGGTAGAAAGTGGAAACACTGCGTTTAAGCTAAACTTTAAAAGTTATCCTTGTCTCACAATAACATATATCTATTAGATTTCACAGAATACATTTCTGAAATTGGGTCCATTAGTAGTTTTGCGTAATATATTGACACCTCTTACATCATGTCTTTCCGAGACTATAATATGAGTCTGTATTTTGTGTTTTTAAAGAACTTTACAATGTGTTGTAAATTTTGTAAAATTATAAATTTGTAAAATTTTGTAAAATTATAATAATTTTTAAGTTGATCAATATGAAGTTAATAAACGTATTTAGATATCTATTAGGTCCTAGACATATAAAGGGCCCCCATTCCTTTCAATAGCTTAGGGCCCCATCAAACCTAAATCCGGCGGGATCTCCTGTGATTTGAATCCTACGTTAAGTTGTAGGTCTACGTCTCATACAGCCTCGCTGCTGAAAGGAACGCTACATTCACCGTTCGCTCGCACCTATAAACCGTTGTGTTAATTATCTTTAGCAAATGAAAGAAACACTATAGCTAATATCAAATTCAACCCAAAAATACGTAGGTATATTAAGTAAATATGGATTTTTTTACGTCACTCCTACGTAATAATATTACATCATAATTCCGTCGTAATAGAACTTTAGATACAAGCTGAGGATATCATGGTTTTAATTAACCTTGTTAGAGAGATTTTATTATTTCTCCACTTTTTTCTTTCTTTTTTAATACTCCTCTAGCCCTGCGTCCTTTTCTTTGCATACACTGTTCAGTCCTACGTGACGTCACGTACTGAGCATATCGTTTCACGCTTTGCACCATGCAGCTCAGAGAAAACAGAGCATTCATTCATTCATAAGTTGAAAGAAAATTGCGGCTTCTCGAATCAATTGAATGTGATGTCGTGCACTCACTTGCTCAGATAATACATTACTTTTAGAGCTGTGAGAGTGATCATTATGCTCGTTCCAGGACCACGGCTACACGAAAGCAAAGGCGGTTCCTTGTTCACTATTAAAATCAATGAGATTGTAGTTTCGTCTGTTCAACGTCAGATGTCAGGGCACGCACTTGTGAGCAGTTCCTGAAGCGAGAAGCATTGTTTCTATATAGTGATTATTCTCCTCTATTAAATCAAAATATATATTATTTTAATTTGCAATTTATTGAATTAAGAAGTTATTTAAATGGAACTTAAAGTGTAAGAAATTATTTAAATGGAACTTTACTGCTTTAATTAAAGTGGTATTTTGCAGAAGTTTCAAATAATAATTTAAGTACAACTATATTTTAAACGAACATATTGCACAATTATTATTCATTGTATTTCTTGATGCTTAAATCTTGATGCACGTGAATGTTGAATACTTAACGTGTCAAGCAGTATCTTCTTTTGAGCATGGGTAAAAGTGGATCTGCTGAAAAGGTGCGGGGACGGTAGGTAGCGGTTTCACGCCACGCAGTCCCCCCTGCCTATCTTTGCCCATTGTAATTTTTTAGGAACTGGGGATACGCCGTACATACTTTTTCGAGGTGGAGGGTCGGCGTCCTCCCGCGTTCCCCATCACTGCTTTGGTGTATGTTGTCTCAAGCTCAATTCCCGGCGGGGGCACTTGAGCCGCCATAAATCATTCCTTCATGGGCCAACTTGAAGTTACGCTGAATACACTGGTATGGAACTTCTTTCTTCGATTCCAGTGATTACCTAATCTTTTTGTAGGCTATCATTTGCATGGTTATTAATTTTTTTTCACAGATTCTAAATTAACCTTTATCTTTTTCGCGTGAGACCCTGGTTCGATTCCCAGTGGAAACCAAGTTGGATCAAGTTCCAATCTGTGCTCCGGAAATGGTTGCATGCAACGACGCCGACTTTCCAAAATGTACAGTATATGGATGCATATCATAGGCGGGACGTCTTAGCATATATGTTTTTTAGGGAAGTCGTGATACTTCATTGATTTTTAGTTAAAATCTTTTATGAACACTGTCATAAAGGGTTGTGATGTGATAAAGTAAAATATACCGGTACTATTAGGATCAGTTGGGGCTGCCCTAGCTCAGTCGGCAACACGGCTGACTTAAATGCAGGAGAAACGGGTTCAAACTCGGGTCCAAACTAAAAATCTTGTGGGTGCGGCGCACCTCCCATAAGATTATTTGTGTGGGTGCCGGAGCCCCAGAGCACCCACGTAGTCGGCGCGCATAGTTGCATAGTCTTGATATGCATGAGGTATGGCCTATAAATAGGATTGATTTTGCATGATGCTTTGTACCAGGAGCGGCGAATTTTGAAAATCACTGGGGTGCTTTAATTTGTAGTCCCCAACAAGGGGTTGGGATAGCATCAAACTTTAATGGGGCTCGCGATTCCTTCTAGAAAACTGTGATTATCGATACTTGCGAAAATGCAATTTTAGATGTTTTTGAATGAAAATAAAGGACTCTTTTGTTCGTTTTTCATTTTTTTCTTCCACAGTGGAAATTATCCTTGAAGGAAAGTGTGGCGGCGTAACCAGAAAAATTATGGTTTTAATCCCCTATTTTAGTTTTCGTCACGCCATTCTGAACTCTAACTTTGGATTTACAAATTTTAAAAGAAAGCGAATGGAGTTAATAGAAGAAAATTTAAGCATATGTTTTTGTACACTGATAATATATACAATACAGCAAATTGAGATGAAAAACTAACTTACTAACTCTTTGGCTTATAGAACCCGTACATTCAATGCCACGTTCACAAAAGCTCTCCACTGACTTCTGTTCTTAGCAAACAGGATCCAGTTTCTACTTTGCATTCCTATTTCTGCGACAACTTTAATATTGTACTGACATCTGCATCTAGGTCTTCCTAATGGTCGTTTTTCGATCGGACTTCCACTTAAAACTTTAGCGTTCATAATTTCTTCCATTCTGGCTACATGATCTACCTTACCTGAGCCTCCTAGATTTGATGACTCTAACAATGTTTGGTAAACGGTATAAATTATATATTACCTCGTTATGAAGTTTCCATCATTCCGAATTTCCGTCCCTCTTGGGTCAGAATATTTGTCCCAGAATCTTGTTCTCAAATATTTTGAGCCTACGTTTTTCCTCAGAGTAAGAGACCATATAAGGTTTGTCTTTAGTTCAAAAATTAGTCTTTGCGGAAGAGGTCTTTGAACGCCTCCAGATTACACATATTCACCCCTTTCTGATAATGTGTTTTCGAAGTTATGTCCCAGATGTATTTGCACAATGTATCATCACTTTGTTTTCGAACTGTTTGCCGAGAAGAAGTATTTTAAATATGTTATACTAGATGTTATTTCTTGAGAAGTAACGCTTTTGGGCACGCGAAGCACATTTTGTAAACACTATTTCATCAATTTTCCCCTGAACATCTGTACTACAGTCCGGCTCAAACCTCCTGCCGTTTAAGGCGTGTCCTCCTTTTCACAATATCCAATGCAAGTTGGGCGACGTTGTGTAATAGCTTTTCAAAGGTACGTCCTTATGATATGCATGTCACTATAACGTTAATAAATTTGTAAGAACGAATTTGCTTTTTCAATATCTTATTTTCTCGCGTTAATTTTTCATTTTATGCCTGAATACCAAAGGAAGCGAAATACGACAACATCGCACCTGCAAACCATTGGCTTTCGACAGACGTCAAGAGATTTGAGCCGGACTTTAAAAGTGTTTCAATGGTGTTTTATTTTTTATAGTGTAGGGAAGAGCTTAATGAGAGTCCTATATCACTATCAGCTTCATCTCAATAAATGACGTGTTTCTTGTAGATCATCAATTTTTAGCTTTACAAAGGAATTTGTTTTCTCGAGTTTCTCGAAAAACAACCACCGGTATGTATCATTTTGTCCAGTTCAATAAGAACTATTGATTAATATATGCTTCACCTTTGGACATTGTTTTCATTAAAAGCTACTAATATTGTAGAGGGTGCCCGGGAAATAAGGACTAATTTGAATTTCGCACCATTTTGTCATATGACGATTGGCAGCCGTGGTTTTACCATGTTTGTTATCCTCTATCCTTCCGATTAGTAGCCTGTGTGGTGTGCATTGTTAGTTGGTGTTTATTTCGGCATGGAGCATTTGACAACAAAGCAACGCATCCAAGGGATTAAAAGTTATTACAAAAACAAGGAAAGTCCCACGGCAACCGTTCGAGATTTGCGTGTGATACTTGGACGCAATGTTACTCCTACTGAATCATCAGTTCGGAAGTTGGTCCTGAAGTTTGAGACCACAGGGGTCAGTGTTAAATGTTTAGCAAACTGGAAGACCGCGTTCTGCTGAATGAAAAGTTTCCTCAAAAAATTATCTCTTTGCGAGGAAACCAGGAATGGCCTGCCAGATCATGCGATCTCACCCCTTGTGACTTTTTTTTTGGGGGGGGGGAGATTTGTGAAATCTAAAGTGTACGTGAACAAAACATAGACAATACAACAACTGAAGGATGAAATTAAGAGGGTTATTAACGGCATCACACCAGATGTTTGTGAACGCGTCAGCGCAAATTTCAATGAACGCATTGCTCATTGCTGTGCAGCCTTGGGTGGTAAGATGCCGGATACAATTTTTCATACATAAATGTGAGAAAATTACCTAATATGTATGTATACATAAATGGGGGAAGTTACTCAATGTGTTTATAAAAAAAATCTATATATTTTATATTAGTTTTATAGGACTTTAATATTCGTCCCTATTCCCCGAACACCCTCTAGAACTTCTTTCGTTATTTTCATATTTGATGGAAAATTAGCCGTTATCACTGATGTAACTGGAAAACAAGCTTTCAGTTACTTGTGATAAGAGCGGTATTTACATCCTGGCAATACTGACGCAAACACCTTCTTTCTTAATTTGGTTGAGCTTGTACGTGACATGAAATGTTATTGCTACAGTACTTTCAATAATAAGAAAAAAAAAGGCAACTACACATTTTTTTGAGCCTGGAACTCAAGAGGGAAATAAAAAAAGGAAACAACACGCAGATAATCGCATCATAAAATGTACTTCCAAGTGAAATTGCCAATTATGTACATAGCGTTTGGAGAACAACCTGAAAGGCCAAAACGTTTCAAAGAGTGATGATTCTCTTGCAAGTGATTTGTTTACAAGTTTATATCACGTGTAAAATAATAATAATAATAAATATTTGGGTTGCCTTAATGTATTTAAATTTAGCCTAAATTAGAAATTTTACATATTGAATAGTATAGCGGAGTATTCAGTTACAAAAATGAACTCCCTCAAGGTTAAGCGGTTAGCGTACACGTCTTGACGTGGGAGACCCGGGTTCCATTTCCGGCAGGCGCTCATGTGATGCGGATTCCACGTTAAGCTGTAGGCCCACGTCTCACATAGCTTCGGTGCTGAAACGGACGTTAAACGCAAAATCAATAAATCAATTACAAAAATTTACAGCCATTTTATATTTTTAGTTTTGAGCACTGCAGCTTACTTTAATACCTTGCACTTTTAAATGTGTTTTTCTGTTTTGTTATTGTCGTAACTTAACGGATTTAGAAGCGTGGCCATAGATTTTCTGCTGTGTTCCTGATGTTTCTGTAGGTTATATTGACATTTTGACCAGTTGCCCGTTTGCACGGGTTTATCGTAGAGAGTTGAGATTTGTTCTATCTTCTTTTATTTAACAATAGCTTTCATACAATATGGTACTTGACCCCCGGTTCCATTTGCAAATTTTGAGTTGGACCCCGCCTGGGACCCTGAGAGTGCCCCGGGAACACAATTTTTTCATTCAAAAGGTGATGTGCTCCCCACACTAATTTGATATGTATTCGCTGAGTTTCCTTACCTGACCGTTTCCGAAAAATCTGACCCGGAATCTGTAATGTATAGCATGGAGCTCAATTTCTAACTTTTCACGCTTATATCTTCGCAACGGTTGCGATCGAGGATGTATCCCTTTTCATGTTATGTTCTTTTAAGACAAGGTATCCAACGGCCATAGTCTCGACTCGAAGTCAGAGTTACACTTAGATAGGTTCCCTCGTGAGTGGAACAATGCTGTAGTCTGGGGATATACACTAAGGTTTTCTCCGTTTTTTTTTTCTTTCGAATTCACTGAAATGCGCCATAAATCTTTATTCGATGGAATTCTTCAATCCTTCAATATAATTAGCATTTAACGAAAAAAATCTAAATGTGATACATAGGGCATATACCAATAGATATATCTTATTAAGCTGAACAATATGATATGCATGAGTATAAAAACTCATGCGTAGTTTCCGAGAAAATTAAAAAAAAATATAAAATTAATTTGTAAACTTAAGACTTGATGTATGGAAACCATGTTACTTGTTGAGATGAAACTGATATTGAAATAAATCCTCATTAGGCTATTCATTGACAGTAACAAAACGACGTTACTTAATATAGTTAATGAGATACAATGGGGCTGAGCTTCCATTAAAACTCTAATAGGGGCTTGAACACCGCAATAGCGTCATTTCAGACTTTGATAGCCAGAGACGAGCAAGATTGTTCACCGACATAATAGTATCACTAGGGATGCGCATGAGTCGAGACATGTCTCGAATCTAGACTCGACTCGAATTCGAGCCTAGCTTCGACTCGAGACACACTGTGTAAAATTCGAGACGAGTCGAAACAAACGTATTTCTCGACTCGAATTTTCGAGTCGAGACACGAGTCGAATTGAGAGTGCTCGTAAAAATTTCAGCTCCAATCGAATGTCTCGAAAATCTTTCTATAATTTTTAATGCTATTTTGAAGGAAGTATTCACTCAGAAACACGTGACACAAGAATTTCGGAAACTGCAGGACTTGTCGGGTGTTCGAAGAATGCTGTGGTGAGTGTCTTCAACAAGTGGCGAAACCAAGGGGAAACGACGTCCAAACATCGAGGGTTTGGGCGCCCCCCACCTCATTACAGATGTCGGACGTCATAGGCTGGGCAGACTGGTAAAACAGGACAGGCAGGTAACTGTGGCGGAACTAACATCAGACTTTAATGCTGGGCAAAGTACAAGTGTGTCGGAACACACAGTACACCGAAAGTTCCTAACGATGGGCCTCCGCAGCCGACGACAAATCCATGTGCGAATGCTAACACCACAACATCGGCAACAACGACTGAAGTGAACACGTGACCACCGCCACTCGACGTTGGCGCAGTGGCAGTGCGTTGCATTGTGTGATAAATCCCGATACCTTCTTCATCATGACGATGGGAGGGTGCGAATCCGTCGTGTTCCAAAGGAACAGCTCCTTGACACCTGTACTACGGGACGGAGACAAGCTGGCGGAGGCTTAATTATGCTCTGGGGAACATTCACGTGAGCATCCACGTGTCTAGTGGAGGTCAAACAAGGCACCATGACGGCCGAGTCATATCGTACACTGCTTGCATACTATCTAGGTACGTATAGCTCTTCATAACGATCATGATTTTCAACGGTAGTGGCATTTTTCGACAAGATAATGCACCATGTCACAAGTCAAGAAGTGTGATGGAGTGGTTCGAGGAACACAGGGCGAGTTCCAAGTGATGTGCTGGCCCCCAACTCGCCGGATCTGAACCCAATCGAACACATCTGAGACAGGGGCGGATCCAGGACCGACTTCTGGGGGAGCGATGGGTTGTCATATTGCTACTTTTAAGGGCTCCAAACTTTGGGATAGGTTTTATTTATATATATAAAATAAAAAAGCTTCGCTTCTGGGGGGGGGCGATCGCCCCGATCGCTCCCCCTGGATCCGCCCCTGATCTGAGATGTGATTGAACGTGACGTCAGAGTCCATCCCGGATTTTACCGGAATTAGGTGACTTGTGTGTGCACATGTGGTGCCAACTCTCCAGCGACCTACCAAGAACCATTGCGTCCATACCAAGACGCGTCGCCGTTGTTATCCGTGTCAAAGTTGGAAATACTGATAATTAGGTAGGTAGTCATAATGTTCTGGCTGGTGTGTGCGTATTTTTGTCTCAATTCGAAGTTCGAGACGTCTCATTTCGAATTTGAGTCGAGTCGAGACAGAAACTATCGAGTCGAGACAGGCTTAGATCTCTACTCGACTCGACTCGTGCGCATCCCTAAATATCACATTCTTATTAGTATGTAGGTAAACAATTTATATAAAGCGTGTGCTTTTTTCTCGAATTAAGGAGGGCATTTGCCTCTCCTCCCCTCCTTAAATGGCACCTCTTCTATGTAGAAAACACCTATGACACTATTAACCATATATAGATGAAAGTGAATAAAGTGTATCTTCAAAATACCTACTCAATACCTAGATCTAATAATTCCTACCTAATCATCCCTGCTAAAAGTTTTGCAGGGAGTGCGAAATCTTTATATTCTTCGAGTTTCCCATACAGTACACTCAAGAAGTTGAATATACTTATGTGTCACACACAGACCTCTCTATGATGTGAAAACTGTCAGCTATAATTACAAGGAAATCCTGCAAATCATACCAACATTGAATTACATTACATCCCAGTGTAACATTGAGACGATTACATGACGCTTGATATTCAGATAATAATGAATCATTTTAAAATAACGATAAATCATTATTTAAAAAAAAATATATACATTTTTCCTTATCACTTACTGTTTTTATTTCATGAAATCAATATTGAATCCACCACTTCCGATTTCAATACAGTGACACGGATAAATTTTGAGCCCTCCCTCGTGATTTAGTTGGTCGTGCGGCAAGCCTTTGGTGCACGGGATCCTAAATTCGATTCTCCGTTGGGAAACCGTTGAAATTTGGATGTATTATGGTGATTCGAATTCTACGTTAAATTGTAAATCCATGTCTGAAAGGGAAATGTAAACGCCAACCAACCAACAGACAAGGTTGGAAACCTATTCTTGGGACGCTGAATTCATATCAAAAAACATTTTCGTTGTCTCTTACCGTTTTCGCTTAGTGTTTATGGATGTTAGTGCTTCTCACGAGATGAGAAGTGTCTCACCACGTCTTGAAACTGAGGCGAGAATCAAAACGAAAGTACAAGATGAAAAATTTCAAGAATCTCTTGGGCAACACAAGTTCATCCAAACCTTCAATTTCAAACACTGTTTTAGTGATACCAAATTCATAATATAAAAAAATATAAATGGATGAAGTGATTGTACGAACACAATGAAGAGCATGTCTCAAAGATCAAATATACACAAGACATTATACAATAAACTCCAATAATCAAAAATAAATTTGGTTTACATTTATTATATCATACCCTTGGGAGATCTTTCATTATGCGAAAGGATTCTGATAGCTTCTAGATGAGTTAAGAAAAAAATAAGGTCATAAATTTTGAACATAAATTTACAAAACAGCATACGGAAAATTTCCAGGCGAGTTAAGAAAAAAAAATCCCTGAACGACGAAACGAGACGGGACACCTACAAAATTTTCGAGACGGGACTAGAAATAACGTTTCTTGTCTCGTATTGTATTGTAGGCAATGCTGATGGGGATCCAGTATTGAAACCTTTTTGGTGTCAGCAATGAGATAAGGGCGAAAATTGACTAGGAACAAAAAATGGAACTTATTATTTAGGATATTTTTGAAAGTTTATAGTAAACTCATGATATATTACCTCTCATAATCTGGGTTCTGGCTGCCCTCCCCCCAACACACTTTTTACCTTCTAGATACCCCTTTAGCTTAGGGAAGCAACTAGCATATAGGCTATAACAAGTGACGTAAACAGTGGCGTATTTAGGGGGGGGCTTCCGGGCTTAAGCCCCCCGAAATCTTACTTACTATAGTAAAGTATATAAAATATTTTGCATAATTTTCACATTTTCAGGCAAAGCCCCCCCCCGAAAGTTAGCAAAGCCCCCCCCGAAACAAAATCGTAAATACGCCACTGGACGTAAAACTGTCAACAGAGCATCATCGTGATCGGACGCTTAGAAGACTCAGGACTGATCTCATGTAGAGTAAATTTAATATTAGTAACTAAAATTTGACTTTTTTTTTTTTTTGGCCTCGTTAGGAATACCTTGAAAAAAATATGGGTAGCCTGTGTTCTACGTTGATTAACGTTCCTTTTCACTACACTCGCGCAGTTAGCTATGAATGTTTTTAATCTCAGTGAGAAATTTCAATCGTGCAAGAGAGAGTATGATCTCCTAAATATTAATCACAGAATGCAGTTAGTACTGGATCACAGCCGGAACACAAATGATACGAAAGATGAGCTTAGACTAACCGTAAGATAAGATAGGGGTCATGAGGCTGTCTGTATTGTCATTTTGTTGTTAGTCATGTGTATGTGATTCAATGATAAGACATCCTGTCTTCAATGTTTCTTCCCCTCTGCCTTGCAGCCACATTATCTTTTAGAACTAAAAGTTTCGGGTTCGATGAGAGCGGAAATATGACATCATATATATACAGTATAAAAAGATAGTATCTAATATGTTAAACAACCTTTAGTCAAACAAAGTATTAGAAACAACCAGGAAAACTGACATTGATATACAAATATTCAGAGCATGTCTTGCCCCTCTCCAACTTTTAACGTCCAATCGCCGCCACTATATACACCGTATATACACATCTCTTTGTTTATGTTAATAACATAAACTGTTAAAAATTGTATACGAGATGTAAATAATCTTTTAATGCTGAGAACACTTTAATAAATAGAATTGAGACAGTGTTACAATATATATATATATATATATATATATATATATATTGTAACACTGTCTCAATTCTATTTATTAAAGTGTTCTCAGCATTAAAAGATTATTTACATCTCGTATACAATTTTTAACAGTTTATGTTATTAACATAAACAAAGAGATGTGTATATACGGTGTATATAGTGGCGGCGATTGGACGTTAAAAGTTGGAGAGGGGCAAGACATGCTCTGAATATTTGTATATCAATGTCAGTTTTCCTGGTTGTTTCTAATACTTTGTTTGACTAAAGGTTGTTTAACATATTAGATACTATCTTTTTTAGTTAAAATACCGTATATCGTATTTCACATTTCATTAAGTAAATTGACAAGAGCAAAGCAAGTAGGTATTAGCCCTTTGTACTCTTAAACAACGAAGATGTAAGAAGATATTTGATTCCTTGTTCATGAACATTTTAAAATTCTGTCTGGAAAATTGTGTGATCAAATTATTTAATAACACATAAATAGATAGGATAATATTAATCATAGTAATGAATAATAAGGCTTGTTTTGTAGAAGTTATCTTGAAACTGGGAATTAATATACAACTTATACTTGTAATTCCACACATACCATTAAATGTTATGCTCTTAGAAAATGAAAGATAGTAAATACTACAGGCATATACTACGACATTTAAAGAAATACGCAATTGCAATATTAATTGCTTTGAATTGCAATTAAAACGCAATTCCTGTAGCTTTTTTTAACTCCACAAGAAGACAAATAATCAATACGTACTCACGCAACGGCAAATATTATATGGCACAATTTTTTCTATAACCAGTAATACATACAAAAAATTTACATTTCCAAATGAAACTATATACATTGATGGGTCACTTCAAAAAGTGGGGAACCGCCCCCTCTTGCCCCCCTAATCACCGCCTCTGTGTATATATATTATATATAATATAAAATAAATTTCTGGTACCGCAACCAAGATAGTCACAATTATGAATATTATACAATTTTTTGAAAGTAGTAGCCGCTTTGTAGCCAGATCAAACCGATACAGAGAACATCATGTAATCTAAGAAACACACAATAAACTAAGATCGCTCACGAGGCGGAATGAAGCAGAATTTTTGTGACTATTGATGACACGACGAATAATTTCATGAATTTCATGGGCAAAATTAGTTCACCAAAATCTTGGATCTTAAACAGTTTCAGTGTTGCGAGATTATAGAGCAGCGTTTCCCAACCTTTTTTCAACTTACGGCACACTACGGGTGTTACTTGGATTCTCGCGGCACACTTACCGGTATAGATATTATTATTTGTAAATATAAAACACAGAGGTATTTTTTCTGTGATTATTGATCTCCTTCTCATAGAGAAGAAAGCTCGAACACTCTTTTCATTAATCTTATTTTTCATTTTAATTTTAAAATAGAAAACAATTGCAATGGAATATTGGACTTAGGTTTTTAAAAATTCGCTTTCTTTTTTAAAAAAAATTTATCCAACCTTTTACTAAGAAGGAAGATCACTAAATAACGAAAGAACAAACAAATCTCTTTTATCTACTTTTAAAACATAAATGTAGGTAATTTGTCGAGAGCATTGAATTATATTTTAAATTTTCAAGTTACGAAATAGTCTGCAACAATAAAGAAGCAATAATGCAACAATAACAATGATAACAGATAATTTCCCAACATTAGAAATGTACAGAACAGTAACTTGATATGAACTTAAAATTGTAAATTTATAGTAGAGGTTCATATTAATGTCAAACACAAATATACACTTTTCCCTACGTTTCGCAATTTGATTGCAATAAAATTAATAATTTTGTTTCGATTACTCGCGGCACACCAGTGTGCCGCGGTACACCGGTTGGGAAACTGTTATAGAGTATGAAAGCTATAAATTGATGAAGTATTGTATGGCCAAAATCAAGAGCAATTATCAACTTTTAAAAATGCACAAGTCATGAGAAATTTTCAGTTTCACGATTATGCCCTTTAGGTTAAAGGAGACGATGATTATGACAAATGAATGATGATGGATGAATTGGTAGAATGACAAAGTAGGAGTAAACGGATGTGCCCCGAGAAAACCCACGGACCCGATGTTGTCCACCACAAACTAAGTTGTCCGGGGATCGTACCAGGGGTCTATATGAAATGAAATTTTCGAGTTTTTACGTCCCACGGATATGCCAGTTAGGCTAAAGGAGTCGGTGATGATGAGAGATGAATGAAATTGTGGAATGAAGAAAGTGGGAGGAAACGGGAGAACCCCGAGAAAACACACGCATACGGTGTTTGTCCACCACAAAGTTCGCTTGGCGGGGGCAGGGATCGAACCCGGTACCCCAAGCACCAGAGGTGAACGCTCTACCACTGAGCCACCGCGGCCCCCGGACCAGGGACTCTACGCACCACAGATAAGCGTTCTAGCACTGAGCCGCTGTGCCTCCTGCCCCAAGATACGCAAGTCATTACACAATATTCTCCAATAATAAATATGGTTTAAAGGCAATCTATTATACCCTTCGTGGACTTCTCGTAACGTGAAAGAATTCTGGTAACTTCTAGATGAAATTAAGACCAAAAAAAAAAAGATTGAGTGCATAAGTTTTGCACACAAATTTACAAAACGAGATGGGACGAGGAATCAACACGAGATGAAACTTCTACAAAATTGATGAGACGAGACGAGAAAATCTGACTGTTCGTCTTAATCTCGTCTCCGTGGGCAACACCGGAGACGAGGCAGAGCTCTTCCAATTTTACAATACTATTCCCTATATCCAAAGCTGAGATACAGGGTGTTTCAAAACAACACCGACAACGTTTGGGAGATGATTCCTGACGCTAAGATAAGACAAAAAGTATAGACCAACCTGGGTGCACAAATGCTTCCTTTCGGAGTTGTAGCTTCCCGAAAACATGAAAATCTCAACTTTAAAGGTCCATATCATCAAAACTACGGGACCTATTGTAGTTGGGTCAAGACTTCACTTAGGAATTAATACGTGCTCTATCCAAAAATCCATGTTTCGGAATTCTAAGGTACTCACGCAACAATTTTTATAGAGAGAATTTTGCTACGGCATTTAGTTGGAAGTACTCACCAACTACCTGTATAAAAATTGTTGCGGAAGTACCGCAGAATTCTGAAACTTGGATAGGAAACATACTAGTTCCTAAGTGAAGTCTTGACCCGACTACGGTAGGTCTCATCGTATTGGAGCTATGGAACTTTAAATTTCAGTTCTTCATGTTTTCGGCAGCCTATAACTCCGAAAGGAAGCATTTGTGCACCCAGGTTGGTCTATACTTTTTGTCTTATCTTGGTGTCAGGAATCACCTCCCAAACGTTGTCGGAGTTGTTTTGAAACACCCTGTATATATGAGGCGTTCAGAGCACAAGTGAGTCAAATCCAACTATCAAAGTTGTGAGAAAAAGAGACATGAAGTTTGTACGGCAAGCTTAAGTACATGAAGAAGGTAACACTGCACTTTTTTTTAACATTACAATAGTTATTTACGGTACAGGGCATATATTTTTAAGTTATGAAAAGAGCTTCAGATATAGTTCTTTAAGAGTCTTCATCCCGGCGAAATTAAAATACCGCTAATTTTACAGTAATTATGTGATATCCTCAAACAGATAAAAGACAATCGAAATGTGGAACAAGAGCACCCTAGACAATATTATTTTACATGAGAAACCGTTATCACGACTCACTTATCTGCTTTCGATTTCGAGCCATTTTGAAAACCGGCATTTATTTTCGCGTTTCTAAACAGATGAAAACGGAAAGCCGCTAGGTGACTTGTGATAACGGTACCTCACGCAAAATAATATTGTCTAGGGCGCTCTTGTTCCATATTTCAATTATTTATTATCTATTTGAAGATATCACATAGTTGCTGTAAAATTAGCGGTATTTTAATTTCGCCGGGATGAAGACACTTAAGGAAGAAACGACGAAAGCTGGACTTGATTCCCTTGTTTACTGAAAGCGCCATGTACTACCAATCGATAGATTTTCTTGACATGGTCAAAGTGATATTCGTGAGTGTTAAAATTTATGCATTACTAACGTCAATTACCCGCTTCGTTGGATTGAAATGAGAAAAAATAGTGATATGTTTCGTTAGTCAGTCACTTTTTACTATTACTGAAGCGCTGTCTGATATTAATCATTTTCGATCATTTGTATATATATCGCCCTCCACTTCCCCCAAGTTGCAGAGCTGAATTTCGATTTAAACAGCATCAGAAATGTCACTGTTCGTCTCAGGGACCCCGAAAACTATGTTTTTGACACTAATGTCAATCATTTTCGATCAATTTTATATATATGTTCCGCCTTCCTCTCCCCAAAGTTGCGCCGTCAAAGTGAAATGATAAAAACCATCCTAGGCCCAAAATAATCTTGTTGAAAATTTGATAGAGATCGGTCGGATGGTTCAAGAGTTACTAACCCGGGACGTACTTAAACCTGAACCCACAAAGTGCGTGTGACATATATATTTCCTGAAAGCTTGGGTCAAGGTAAGGTCAAAACCGGTTACCAAAATTGGGGAGGTCTCAAACATTCCGCGTAACGGCAGCACGTTTCTCATTTTTATTAAAATCTTTAAGCGTGTCCATAAAGTCCGTTGAAACCCCGAAAAATCTGAAACGGTGAGACAGATATGAAAACAGGAAAGCATGTCTTTCATCATTTCAAAAGTACAACTTATCAAAGTAAAATAAATTGTCTCAGGGTCCCCTGCAGGGTCCCAGACTGGGTCCAACTCAAAATTTTTAAATGGAAAGAGGCGTCAACTTGCATATCGTATGAAAGTTGGTGTTAAATGGAAGAAGATAAATCAAGTCTCGACTCTCTACGATAAGCCTGTGCAAAATAGCTGTGGGTCAAAATATCAACACAATCTTCATTGCAAAGTCTGTGGCCACTCGTATGAATCTCAAACGATGGGATAGGTGTAAAAACCAAAACACAGATATGTCATTATTTCACACCTTTTTCTCTTATTACTACACGTATCCAGTTACATTTTGCCATTACAAGTAAGACACAGAAAAAAAAAGAGAAAACAACTCAATCACGGTTTCTTATCCAAAATTTCTTCAAAGAAAGCTAAACATTTGTTACATGGCAGAGATATACATTGACGGTTGACACCAGACTATGAAAAATACAACTCCGCAGTGCGTGTACGTTATAAACGTTATGGATTTCTGTATCTTGTATTTTAAACAAAGTCGTAACGTACGCTCTTAGAAAAACTTCACACATCCTCAAGAAACGAATTCGGTCTATCAATTTTTATTAAGGAAATTTGATTCTAGAAAAGCGAGACTCAGAGAGGGGAAGAACCAATAGGAAGGGACATACTCTGAAGAATCGGAAGATACCAAATCGGAATAAAGAGATGCCTAAATGGAAATTACAAATTTGAAGAAAAAAAAATACTAGACTGAAAGGGGATCAGAGATGGTAAATCATTCGTGATATTCCGTTAACTGTGAAGAATCTGTCTGCATTGGTATATTCAGATAGGAAAAGCTTTTCGAAAAAAAGCCGTTTTTCTTGAGCTAAACAGCCGGTCAATGTTTGACATGACCTGGCGGCTAGCACATTAAAGGGTTAACTAAGAAAAGAAAAAGATTCATCCCAAGAAAAAGAGTATTAGAAAAGAAAAAATAGAAGGGAATCGAACTCTCTCTGTGAAGAAGAAAAGCGAAGATATAAATCTTTTCCAGGACGATATAAAGGATTTTTCTGGTAAAGTTCGATAGACACTTTGTGAGAGCGGGATGCGGAATATAACGACGAATGCATTTAGGAAAATATAGACAGCCGAAACGATATGGCGGCGTATCGAGAAAAGAACAAAGACTCTCTTTTTTTATATATACATAACAGAAGAAACCATGCAAGTAAAAGGACTTTGGGAGGAGGTGGGGTGGGAGATGAAGAATATAAGAATAAGAAAATTGCACTTTAGCGTTTTTTCTCTCCTTCCTTTACTCTGAGGTCAATCCGAAAGGGTTAAAAAAAAAAACGCTGTCATAGAAAATAGCTGTACCGTATTGGAAAAAATAAAGCATGCATATAAGCAGATAAGGGTTTTTAAAGTTAGATTTATGTATACATAAAAAAATATATATGCCAAATACAAAAGAGGGCAGCGTACAGGTGATATGGTGGATGGGGGAGGGGGTTAAGGAAAACGAACGGTACCTGGATTTCTTCTTTTAAAAGTATGCATCACGAGAGAAAAAGACCATTCATTTGAATACACTTAAATGTATCGACGATAAATCATGGCGATGGAAGACACTGCAAGGTAGCAGAGTACCGTTGTTATTTAGAATAGTCTAAAGAAAAGACGACATCAAAATGTTCCTGGCCAGCCATCCGCACTCTTGAGAACTATTCAGCGTTGTGGTAAACGCATTATATAGGAACAGTGCGACTTCTTTACATATGCAGGGAAAATAGAACCACCCCTATCTTATCTTCTGCGAAAGAGGGTAGTAGGAAAAAAAGTGGTTCCCAGGGCCTATATCTAGTTAGAATATAGTATAGTGCAGTAAAGTATACTAACCCTTTACCACTATCAAAAAATTATGCAAAAAGCCAAGCGAGGGGTATGGTAAAGAGCTCGCCTGCATAAAAAATGCACGCGGTCACCCTTTTTTTTCTTTATATGTCCTTAACCTGTTCTCGCTGTTTCACATACACAAACTTTTCGATAATACACAAATATATGCTTTCTTTACGGAGTGCGTTCCTTTTCTTCTGCTACCCTCCCTTAGCCCATAAGAGTTAAAAGGATTCTACCCCCTTCACCCTTTGATCTATCCGTGGACCATAAAGTTAATACTTGAAACTTCTTTTCATCCCTTTGGCGGAAAGAGGAAGGGGTGGCGGATAGATTCCAAGGGTTGTTGTAGCGTAGGGAGACCTCCTCCAACCTTTTAAGCCCCAACGAGGACCACACATCAATTGAGGCTATTCACCATCTCTTCTGGATTCGTAATTTATCATCTCCTTATGCATATCAACCTGACTTCCCTATCAGGCAAAATTTCTTCCACGCTAGTGTGTCTTTTCTTGCAATCTTGAGAAAGCAAAATATTCAGTATAAAAACCCCAAACCATCTGCACATTATTGTTAGTACTATGAGATTCTTCTTTACAGTTTAGATGTCGCTTATACGTTGAAAGTTCAAAGTTTGTTTTTTCTTCCTTTTCTTCTGCCCCTCTATGAAATCAATGCTACCTGACAAAACAGTGCTAAATAGCCTTTCAGGTTTCACTACGTAGTCCTCACTTCCTGGTTTTTTAAGCCTTTGGTCTTCAGGAATGTAGGTCTCGAAGAACGTAGCCAATACTGTTCCAGCACTATTTTAAATTTTCAGTTATATATCGAGTTGATTTAACAACGTATTACGGTTTTTCTTCTGAGAAGTTTGCGAATGCTTAGTCACTGTTACTAGGAAGGGTTGTTTTAAATTTATTTTAAATTTTCGGCTAAATATCGAGATACTTCGACAATCTAGAAGTGAAACTTGAAAATGTAAAAGATTTTATACTTAGTCAGTACTAAGAAGGACTATTTTATTTTATTTTAAATTTTCAGTTAAATTTCGAGATTTGATTTGACAATGTAGAAGTTTTAATGTATATCCAATATTCCTAAGAATTGAAAGTTTTGAATATATTACTAAGTTTTGAATTTAATTTAGGCTTTTGGGTTAAATATTTTAGATGGTTTGACACTGTATACTTTTCGAATGCCTACCCAGTATTACTAAGAAGAACTGTTTTAAATTTTGTGGTTGATATTGTTGCTTGGTTGTTTAGTTAATTTTTAGTTTAACGTCTCGTTCAACACCGACCCTATATGAGACATGAACTACAGTTTAACGTGGAATCTGAGCCACGTGTGATCCCATTAGAATCGCTTGGAAAGCAACGATGCAGGTGTTTTAGTGACGCTATAAAGTTTTCCTATTATGATATATAAATCCTTACACAAGATAGTATGTAAGTATTTACCGGCAGGCGTTCCAATGACTCTATAAAGTCTCCTTATCATTATGATTTACAAATCCTTACACAAGATAGTACGTAAGTATTTACCGGCAGACGTTCCAATGACTCTATAAAGTCTCCTTATCATTATGATTTACAAATCCTTACACAAGATAGTACGTAAGTATTTACCGGCAGGCGTTCCAATGACTCTATAAAGTCTCCTTATCATTATGATTTACAAATCCTTACACAAGATAGTACGTAAGTATTTACCGGCAGACGTTCCAATGACTGTATAGTCTCCTTATCGTTATGATTTACAAATCCTTACACAAGATAGTACGTATTTACCGGCAGGCGTTCCAACGATTCTATAAAGTCTCTTTATCATTATAATATACTAATCCTTATACAGGATAGTACTTGAGTATTTAGCGAAAATTCAATAACAAACAAGGTTATAGCTGTAATATTTTCTCCTCTTACGTAATTTTTCAGGTTACATTCATAATTTTAAAATTTGTATGTATGAGAATATACTATAGAATTCAAGCAATTTCACTTTTTAGTTCGAATTCTTGATTAAAGTTAGATTGTCTCAAGCTTGTCTCTTGAGGAATCTTGGGTATATCAGATAAAAGTTTAGCTTGCAGTACACAATATTGAACTATATATATATCGAGTTAGCCACTAGACCAGTAAGGTGGAGTACAAGTGAGTCGTTTCACAAAGTAAAACTATGGCACTAACTAACTAAATTAACTCTATGGCTTATGGAATCCGGAGGTTCAATGCCGAGTTCACAAAAGCTCTCCACTGACTTCTATCCTTAGCCAACTGGACCCAGTTTCTACTTTGTATTCCTATCTCTGCGAGATCCATCTTAATATTGCCCTCCCATCTCGCCTAGGTCTTCCTAATGGACGTTTTTCCGATTGGTCTTCCAGTAAAGACTTTGAAAGCGTTTCTACTTTCTTCCATCCTAGCTACATGACCTGCTTACCTAAGCCTCCTAGACTTGATGATTCCAACAATGTTTGGTAAACCGTATAAATTATGTAGTTCGTCGTTATGAAATTTCCGCCATTCCCCATTCCCGTTCCTCTTCGGTCCGAATATTCGTCTCAGGATTTTGTTTTCAAATACTTTCATTTTATGTTCTTATCTCAGAGTAAGCGACCGCGAGCATGTTTCGGAACCATACAGAACAACATGCATGATTATCGTTTTATATATTTTAAGCTTCAAATTCCTCGACAGATTTTGCGACGACAAGAGATTTTGAACTGAATAATAACACGAATTCCCTGCTTTTAGTCGACATTTAATTTCTTCGTGAATATGATTTTCGTCTGTTAATATTGATCCTAGATACTTGAAAGTATCCAGTTTATCAAAAGTATTATTTATTATTTTAACGCATCCATAATTTGCCGTATTACGATCCCAACGAACTTTCATGTATTTAGTCTTATCTGCATTAACTTCTAAACCCATGTCCTTGCAAGCGTTTAATAAGATCTCTGCATTTCTTTCTATTGTTCTCCTGTCATCCCCTATTAAATTTACATCATCAGCATATGCCATAACCTGATGAATACCATTCAACTGTAGGCTCTGGTTGCTATCTTTGATTTTCCTTATAGCGTATTCCAGAATAAAATTGAATAATAATGGCGACAACGCATCTCCTTGTTTCAGGCCATTTTCGACGTGAAAGCTCGTGGACAAAAATTTTCCTACCCGGACTTTACTTTGGGATTCATTTAAACATATCTTAATTAATCTAATTAGCTTTCTCGGTATTGCAATTTCTGTAAGAACGTTGTATAATGTTTCCCTCCTAACCGAGTCGTAAGCCTTCCTAAAATCAATAATTTGTATAGTACTATAAACTATGGTACTATAAATTTGAAATAATAGGAATACAATATTGAAGCCGAAACTAATAAAGTAACTAATTCCGGTTTCAGCATAGGAATTCCTCGTCTGGTCTCGTAAACTAGACAAACATCAAGATGAGAATTGTATTTTCAAATTTGACATTGGATGAGAAATTTGTCGAGTCCCTTGGGCAACACTAGTTCATCCAAGCCTTAGATCTCAAACATTATTTTAGTGTCACATGATTTACGTGATTTGAAACTATAAATAGATAAAGTGATTGTACGAACACAATGAAGAGTATTTGTCAACATTAAAGATACGCAAGTCATTACCCAATACACTCCAATTTATAAATATGGTGTAAATGTTGTTATACCACATCTTTCGTGGACCTCTCGTAACACATAAAGATTCTGATAACTTCTAGGTGAAATTAAGAAAAAAAAATCAGGACAAAATCTTTATACATAAATTTACAACACGAGACGGAAAAAACTTTCCTAGAATCGAGACGAGAAATAATTCTTCAAGAATCGAGACGAGACAAGATACTCTTATTTCTTGTCTTACCGTATCTCATCTCGTGGGCAATACTACATAGAGTAATAAGAGCGAAAATGAAATTCTTTTTGAGACGCTTAACCAAACAAAAAGTTTCGCGCTATATCTAACATTTGCTCTGGTACATGTGAACACAGAGACAGACAGGGTTGTTCTTCAACAGGTCTTGGTATTTCCATCAGGAACAAAATTTACGACTGCCCATTGATTCACGACAAGGATGTTGCTTTACCTGAGTCTTAGAATGCAAATTATGCGAATATATGTTCTCGGGATATCAACCAGGTGAAGCGTCCATTGCCCAACGTTCGGAGAACAGACATTGTTCTCATCTCCAGTGGCAGTATGAAGACACCAGGCAGAGGAATTCTGTATATATACTATCTGGATAGTATAAATATACAGGGTGTCCCAGGAGGAATTGGCAATATTTTGTGAAATGGTAGTATGAGTGATTCTAAGCAAAAAAGTTCATATGAACATAGGTTCTAATCTTAACGGTTTGCGAGCTACAAGTTGTGAACCATTTTTAACTTTGTTGCGTGTTGTTCACCCTGTAACTATTTTACGGAGGTAAGACATAGCGGATTTGAAAGGTGATGGAATAACCTTTCCAACGGTATGCAGAATGTGGCAGTGTTGTCTTCGGAAGGGAAGCTATTGAGGGAAATTTGAGAAAGTTAAGGTTATTTTTAAAAAAATCGGATGATAACACTGATTCCAAAATATCCCTCAATAACTTCTCTTGCAAATATACCACTGCCACATATTGCATATCATTGTAAAGGCCATTTCAACACCTTTCAAATGCGCTATGTACCACCTTTGTAGAATAACTACAAGGTGAGCAATAATCAATATTCACAACCTGTAGCTCTCAAACCGTTGAGATTAGGACCTATGTTCATATGAACTTTTTTTGCTTAGAATCACTTATACTACCATTTCACAAAATATTGCCCCTTCCTCCTGGGGACACTCTGTGTACACGATACATACACAAAGCAAGGGGGCGGTGGCTCAGTGATAGAGCGCTTACCTCTAGTGTGTGGGTCCCTGGTTCGATCCCCGGCCATGTAAGTTTCTAGTTGACAACGTCATGTCTGTGGGTTTCCTCGGGGCACTTCCGTTTCCTTCCACCAATTCTTCCATCATCATTCACTTGCCTTAATGATCCGTCCCTTTAACCTAACGGGCATAATCGTGGGACGTTAAACTGAAAAATTTCATTTGAGCCGTCAAATTCCAAAACAACTCTTGTCCATTTACAGAAAATCCCAGAACGCCGAATAAAAACTCTAGGATCAATACATTTTGTAGAACTGGAAATATTTGAGGATGTTCAAGTTTTCTATATGAAGACAATGAAGTATTTCCAGTTCTACAAATCGAGCAGATACTACATTTTCTCTAAGTTTTCTGGAATTTTTCTGTAAATGGACAAGAGCCGTTTTGAAACTAGACAACTCATTTGCTCTCTAGACTCCCAGTCTCATGGGCAACACAAGTTGTAAATATACTAAGTAAATTACTATTTCCCAGAAATTTGTTTTGATTTTACTGAGTTATCTTACAAGATATTTTTAGGAGATTCAAAATGCAACATTGTTTTACTATAGCATGTTAAGAGTCTTCATCCCGGCGAAATTAAAATACCGCTAATTTTACAGTAATTATGTAATATCTTCAAATAGATAAAAGATAATCAAAATGTGGAACAAGAGCGCCCTAGACAATATTATTTTATATGAGAAACCGTTATCACGACTCACTTATCTGCTTTCGATTTCGAGCCATTTTGAAAATCGGCATTTATTTTCGCGTTTCTAAACAGCTGAAAACGGAAAGCCACTAGGTGACTTGTGATAACGGTACCTCACGCAAAATAATATTGTCTAGGGCGCTCTTGTTCCATATTTCAATTATCTTTTATCTATTTGAAGATATCACATAATTACTGTAAAATTAGCGGTATTTTAATTTCGCCGGGATGAAGACTCTTGAAGAAAATGACTAGAATTCTACATAGGTTCGAAAAGGGTTCGCATCACGTAGGTTTTACTGTACGTATTTTTGTTCTCCTTTAATCGTTCTAATTTATAGCGTAACAAGAAGTACAAAAAAAAAGTATAATAGTTCGTCCTTGTCTTGTTCATCTCTCTCTCTCTTTAACTCTCTCTGTTTCTCTTTCGTCACTATAAAGTACAAGATCCGACCGAGTTTTAAAACTTCTTAATGCGTTTACCCAAGAGACGTTTTGTCGTTAATTTTTAAACTCCAAACCAACATAGGCATGATGTCATTTACGCAAAAGAGGTTAAAAGAAAAGAAGAAAAAAAAAGGAAAGAAACAATCTTTTTTTTCGCACACAGTTGTTTTGGCCAAGGGGTTAGCAGCGGATAGAAGAAAAGGTTAGGGCGGGAAGTTAAAGAATCATGAAGGTCAAGATGTTTTCTTTTTTTAATCTTATTTTATTCCAGAGACTTAAAAAAAAAGTAAAGACTCTGTGCAAGAGGGGAGAAGGCTTTGAATTGAGATTACCGCGAGAGACGCATGCGCAAATATTGAAAGCGTGCTTTGCTTATACGGACTGACTCTGGGGCAAACGTAAATTAATCCCAATCGCTAACGAACTCTGTGTTCAGATGCTTGTCTTCTTCTTCCCTGATTCTCAGCCTTCATTATTTTCGTGTAATCATTCCAGGAGGCCCCAGCTTGAACGCAACAAGCCTCGGCAGCTCAAAGCCAAGCGGTGATACGACTTCGTTTTCGCAATGTTCGTCACAGAGGTGCGCGCTGCGAAGAATTTTAATATATTGGTAATTTATGATTAGAAAATAGCTAGTTATGAATTATTAGCTTATTCTTATAGGTAGCTATCTAAAGATAAGTGAAGGATATTGTAGGTTAGTAATCCAGGCCTGGATTAGGGTCTAAGCTGATTAGACTTGAGTCTAGGACGGCATGCTCGTCTTATATATTACAGAAAAAAATAGTGTATTTTATTAGAAAAATTTTCTGTTGGCTTTCCTGTATTGCAGATTAATTATATGATTTTTCCCGTTTTTAAGTAGTCTTGCCATATAGATGTGTACTCAAATTGAGATTTTTTAAATAGCCGTGACTAAATCTAAATATTGGATCCATTGTAGTCTTGGCCAAGAGACGAAAAATAAGGTTTTCTTGTCTGGACTCGTAAATTTAGTAGAAGTCTTATCTTATATGAAATCTTGTAGGATTCTTTCTTGTCTCGTCTCGAATCTTATAACCTTTTTTCATCTTATATATATATATATATATATATATATATATATATATATATATATATATATATATATATATATATATATATATATATATATATATTTAACTTTTTGTAAGTACAGTTCGTATAATTTTGCACTTCATCATTAGCTTAAGTATTCAGCAGCCATTATTGATAGTCACTTTTTGCAACTGAGAATCTTCCATGCTCTACAGTCTTCTGCTAACCTCTTCGTCTTCACATACGATTTTTCTGTTTTGATATCGTCCATTAATTGTAGTCTCCTTCGCCCCTTCCCTCTCTTTCCTGCCACCATACCCTATATAACACCCTCATGACACAATTTCTTCTTAGCCAATGTCCCAACCAGTTTCTTTTCCTCTTCTTAATAATACCTAAAATTGTTGTTTTCTCCCCCATAATCTCAGACACCCTCTCATTCGTTTTCCGCTCGACGCTGCTAATTTTCTCCATTCTTCTTCACACCCACATTTCAAAAGTTTTTCATTATTTGTGCTAATGTTTATGTTTTTGTCCCATAGAATACAATACTCCACACTAAGCATTTTATACGTCTTTTTCTCGATTCATTTTTCAAGGCCTCACAAAGGTATTTTCTTCCTTCTAAAAACTTCTTCCGTCATTCATATCCTTCCTTTTATTTCACATATTTTGCATTTAGTAAGAGAAAATTCAAATGCTATATAGTACGATACCATAGAAATAACTGTTGAATAATTAGCATCAGTTTTTTTTTTTTTTTTTTTTTTTAAAGATACTAATCATTCAGATTTCTTAACCAATGTTTATTCCTAAATGAATATAAAAGTCGTTTACAACACAGAACTACTAGTAAATTCCTTTAAATTTTCGGCGTATACATGAAATGCGAAGACACTGACTAAACTTCTGACCTCTTCACGTATAAGTATTGTAACAGATATAATAGTGTACAATTGAATATTAGACAAAAGCGCTATACTAAAAATTAATTCATGTGGAAAGTAGATGGAAATATCTTTCTTAATAGAAAATAACTCAATAAATAGTTTAAGCAGTTTAATAGATAAATAGTATTCCATAAATAATGTAAACCTAAACCACTAGATCATATAACAGTGACTCCAGCTTTAATTTCTTGGAGGAAGCAAGCGGAAACGAAGACATTTTTGGGAGCAGCCTATTTTTCTATACTTTTCTATAGTTTTATATTACTTAACCTATATTACAATACAATATGTCTGGGGGCCATACGATGTCACTGCTGGGCGCCCAGCCCCTTGACCCCTCCAGCGTCGTCACTGTCATGTATATGACATATGACGACTTTCGACCTTTATTATTTCTTATCTAGTCTATTTACAAGAAGATATTAAATATTCATAATGTAATATGTATTCAGATGATGTCAAATTATAAAATGTAAGAGAGTACAATTATTATTTATTAAATTATAAGATGTAGATTTGAACCATATTTATAATTGGAGAAAATTGTGTAATGACTTGCGTGAATTTAAATCTTGATAAATGACCGACTTGAGCAACATTATGAATGGTAAGTTCAGTTTTCGGTGAAATTGAGTTATTAGGTGCAATGGGTTGGTATCGAACCACAGAACAATATGTAGGTAAATTTCGGAAAAGTACCTGCAAATGCCAGGGAAACTAATTTGATATGTGTCATTGCATTGAATTCCATGGAAATGTTGAACCTTCTTTTTTTTCGGTTTACTTGAAACTAGGAAAATGTGACATACCATGCATGTAACGCTAATTCTGTCGTGAACTATGTTACATATGCCCTGATTCTAAATGTTTAGGCAATACACGAGATTATCTGGACTAATTCAACACATTAATGCACTTCATATATATATATATATATATATATATATATATATATATATATATATATATATATATATATATATATATATATATATATATTATTCAATGTACATTTTGTTCGACACCTCTCGTTACATCTATATCTTTCTATTTGGTCTAGGAATTAATTCGGGCGGGTGGACAAGAGATGGCGCAACGAACGGAGCGTCCCACAGTTCCGTGTATCCACACATGTGTTGCAAACCCCTGTCATCGCGTATCGTTCGTAGTATAGGGCAGTGGATTAAAGCGTCAACAACACCAGTTTGTAGTTAAGTGAACATGGCGCAATTTGTGCCTGATAAAGTGTTTTTGCGGGTTGTCCTACTGCATTACTTTAACATGCAGAAAAGTGCGACTGAAAGTCATCGTATTTTGGTGGAAGTGTATGGTGACCATGCTCTAGCTGAGCGAACGTGTCAGAAGTGGTTTGCACGGTTTAGAAGTGGTGATTTCGGCTTGGCAGACCAAGAGCGAGCTGGACAGCCAAAAAAATTTCAAGACGAAGAATTGACAGCATTGCTCGAGCAGGATTCGTGTCAAACGCAGGAACAACTTGCAGCAGCATTAGGCGTTGATCAAACAACAGTCTCCAAACGCTTGAAAGCCATGGGAATGATTCAAAAGATGTCACATTGGGTTCCACATGAATTGAAAGACAGAGACGTTGAAAGACGAAAAACCATTTGCGAATTGCTGCTTCAACGACAGAGCAGAAAGGGGTTTCTGCATCGAATTATTACGGGTGATGAGAAGTGGATCCATTACGAGAACTTTAAACGAAAAAAAGCCTGGGTGAAACCAGGTGAACCAGGTCCATCACAACCAAAACGAGATATTCACTGTGCAAAGGTTATGCTGTGCATATGGTGGGATATGAAAGGTGTGGTGTACTATGAGCTGCTGCAACGGGGTGAAACTATGAATGGAGAACGTTATCGACGACAATTAATGCGTTTGAAGCAAGCTCTGGCCAGAACACGACCAGAATGGGAGAACAGACATGATAAACTTATTGTTCAACATGATAACGCTCGCCCACATGTCGCAAAACCGGTCAAAACCTATTTAGAAAATGTCGGATGGGAAGTTTTACCCCACCCGCCGTATTCACCAGACGTTACTCCTTCGGACTACTACTTATTCGATTGCATGAACAACGATTTGATTGGACAGCTGTTTACTTCTTCAGAAGATATCGAAACATGGGTCTCTGACTGGATCGCTTCCAAGGATGAGGACTTCTTTCGCCACGGAATCCGTACATTGCCTGACAGATGGGCGAAAGTGGTGGCTAGCGATGGACAATATTTTTCTTAAGGTATTTTTGTATTTTGTGTTTGTACTACAGCTTCAATGTGTGCGTACCAACCGCATGAATTAATTCCTAGACCAAATAGTTACTATAGCAACGACATTAAAACAAGTAAACAAATCGTCATAGCAACGATAACAAAATCTCAATGTATACAAAATATTTAATTTTTTTCTTTATATGATTTCTTCTTCTTCTTCTTCTTCTTGATAGCTTGTGCCTTTTTAAATAGCTCATTTTACACGTAAATAAAAATGATACTTAGAAGTACATAAGAATTATTCATTATCGTTGTAACCATTATGTTTCCCCGAGCCGCTAATATATTCTTTCAATATGTTTACAACAGCTTCTAATTTATAGAGATTCCTCATAGCTAAGCGGTTAGGCATCTTTGGCGTGGGGGTTCGATTCCCGGCGGGAACTTATATGGTACGGATTTCACATTAAGCTGTAGGGTCCACGTCTCATGTAGCCTCGCTGCTGAAAGAAACGCTAAACTCAACTCAAATTAAATCAAAACTACTAATTTATAGTTTTGATACCATGAAGCATGTAAACACTAAAACAGTATCTGAAGTTGAACACTTGAGTCAACTAGTATTCCCAGGAGAATCATGACATTTTTTTGATGCCATGTTGTCATGTTTCTCATCTCATCTCGAATTAAGAAAGGTAAGCTTACTTTTCGTCTACTGGGCAACACTATTCTATTGTGGACGGCAATTGGTCATTGTAAATTATAAGACAACAACTGCATTTTTTGAAGGGAAAGAGTCTGCTCTGGAAATATAGCCTAAAACGTCAAAGTGTATTAATTCGGTCCTGTATTAATCGTAGGTAAACAAATTTTAGGATTTTGGGATCTTTTCAATTTCGAAACAAGCTTCTAAACACCAATATTACTTATACATGAATTTATGATTAAGTTCGTTCGTTTATTTGTTTATGGAGGTTTAACGTCCGGCTTCAGCACCACGGCTACATGAGACATGGACCTACAGTTGAAGGTGGAATCTGAAGCACCGTAATGCTTTCAAATATTTAATGGTCCCCCATGGGAATCGAACCAAAACCATGAGTACCAAAGGCAAAAGCGCTAGACACTAGACAGCGGGTTAATGCCATAGAAAATTTCTCCCGAAAAAAATTAAGTTAGAACACGTGTATTTTTTGTGTGTGGTTTAGAGTACCAAATTCATAAGTAGTATGCACAAAGAGTATATGTATCTTGTTAGGAAACAATAAACAACAATATGCTTGTTAATAGTATATTATGCTATATACCTATCTGCAGTACATAAATACATAATTTCTTCCAGCAAAATTCTCCGGCCAAGTAAGTTTGTGGATGACAACATTGTCTCTGTAGGTTTTCTTGGGTTCATCCTGTTTTCTCCCCCATTTTCATTCCACTAATTCTTTTATCACCGTTCATTTGCCTTAATCATCCTTCTCCCTTAGCCTAAAGAGCATAAGCGTGGGACGTTAAACTGAAAATTTTCATTTTATTTTCATTCAGCAAAATAGAAACTGTCAATATTATCGGCAATGAACGACATGACCGTTAACAGCACAAACGTTTTTTTTTTCAAATACCACACATGAAGGGTACGGGGAAAAAACAAGGAATGTCCATGTATGTGCTTTTTCGGGTGCTTTGTCCTATCTGTTGGTGACTCTTGGCACTATTTGACTGTCTATGCCGTGCATGCGTAGATGTAGAAATGTTCATGTAAAAAGTGGCAAAAGATTTTATAACCCTATTCTTTGTACGCGGTTTTCAATATTAAAACGCCATTTTCTCGAAAATGCAGTTTTGTGACATTCCTTGTTTTTTCCCCTTACCCTTCACATAAGAATTTGCTTCAAATATGTTATCTAGTTCAGTTCCATATGATCTATCAACTGATATATGTTTTATATTTCGACAATATTTTAAACAGAAACTAAAATTTAAGAATTAACGACAATTTTAAGCTGTATCTCATTAACCATTACTATGCACCAGAGATGGGCATTTTTGCTAACCCTCACTCACCCTCACCCTCAATTGACTCCCTCACCCTCACCCTCAGCCACACTCACCCTCAGTTGACTCCCTCACAGTCACCCTCAGCCACCCTCACCCTCAGTCGACTCCCTTACCCTCACCCTCAATCGACACATTCACCCTCACCCTCAGACACCCTCACCCTTAGTTGATTCCCTCATACTCGCCCTCAGACACCCTCACCCTCAATCGAATCCCTCACCCTCAGACACCCTCACCCTAAGTTGACCCCTTCACCCTCACCCTCAGCCACCCTCACCCTTAATAGACTCTTTCACCCTCACCCTCATCTACCAAAATAGGGTGAGTGAGGGTGAGGGCGGCCCTCTTGAGGGCAAAAATGAGTGACGGTGCCCATCTCTGCTATGCACTGTTATCTTGATAGTATCATGATGAAGAGCTTAAGAGCCTGACATACTAAAAAAATAATACAAAATTTACCATTTTTCTTTTGCTTGTTTTCATAAGTGAAAGAAGATAATGAAATGCTATTTACCACAATCATAGATAACGTTATTCTACAATAGAAAATACGAACCTGAAGAATTTTCAGTGTTGCCATCCATAGAAATTACAGTGTTGCCAGAATAACATTTCTACGAAAATCTAAATTAAGGCAGCGACCAGAGAAAACAAACTCAATTGCATTTGATTACATATCATGTTATTTTGGAATCCTGTGAACTACTTTTTAAATAACATTATTATTTAATTTTAATAACTGTAATGTTAAAACTATTTTGTTTATTACAAACTAAATACAACTATTATTTAAAAAGCAGCACACAGAATTCCAAGACATGATACGTAATCAAATGTAGTTGAGTTCGTTCCTCTAGTCACGGCTGCCTTAACTTAGATTTGGGGGGAAATGTTATTCTGGCAACACTGTCATTTCTATGGATGGCAAAAATGAAAATACTTAATATTTTCTGTTGTAGAATAACATTATCTATGACTGATAAGTTGCATTTCATTATCTCCTTTCAGTTATGAAAAAACAAAAGAAAAATATTGTAAATTTTGTATTATTTTTAGTACGTCAGGCTCTTAACTGAGGATATATTCAGAATCAGTTGAATCTCAATAAGTGGCATGGTTCTTGTCCAAATTCAATTTTTATATTTGTAATTGTAACTGTTTTTCCTCCATTTTCTCGACAACTATACTCACGCAATCCATTTTGTTCACCCAAGAATATCTATCAATTGGTATACATCTCATGTTGGGACAAATTATTTCCTGTTAAATTCTAATAATATTGGAGAATATAATATCATTTTCTTCAAGAAATGGAAAATTTTTATATTACATTCTCAGACATGATTCTGCTAGAAAACCTCAAAACAGTTTCATCAGTTTTATATATATATATATATATATATATATATATATATATCAATGATACCCTACCAGTGCTAAATTAACAGATACATACGCGTGTAAGGCAGCTGTCAGGTGTTCGCACAACTACAAAAACTCAGGTCATTTTCTATACCTTCAGTGCAAAGTTCCCTTTGCTCGGTCCTTCTCTTTCCTTAGCACCTATTGATTCTGTGGATAAGAATCTCTAATCTTTCATTGTGTTCGAATCTGATACCTCGATTTACTCCCTGAGATATTTAAGTTAAAAGAAATCTCCAGGTCAACATTTTTCTTTGGCCGAAGGAGGGTTAGATAAAAGTATCGCTTCCACATATTTACATTTTATAGGAATAGATGCCGTAACTTCCATATATTCCACGCTTGAAATGCGTGAGATGCATCACCTTGAAAGAAACTCATCTACGCTTTAGAATAGAAGGGCGATTCTTAATCTATGGGTCGCAATAGACTAGTTGGTCTTTGGTGGGTCCTATCAAACTCACTCTGGACTTTTTTTTTGTTATTACGGTTTAAATATTGAGAATTTTGTTATAACAGCACTAACTAATTTCTTCCATCCATTAAGTTACTATATGTTCCCATATAGCATAAGCATGTCCGGGACAACCAGGCTTGTAGTAGAAACATGGATAATGGAAATATCCACTGAATGGTTCCCGCCGAGAAAGGGCTCCTTAAATCTCCCGAAATCGGAACGTTTTTGGTCAATATCTTGGTTAAGAGTGACGGGGAAAATTCCATCACTTGCCTAGTTTTTGATGCTTTATCGAATTGAGGGCTCAAAATTGAAAAATTCATAAATAACAGACAGACACACACACACACACACTTACACAAGCATAGAGAACTTACTAAGGAACTTTTTAAGTTCGTTGAAAATGAGTCACTATGTTTGTGACTTAATAACTATTGAACCAAACAACCGATCTAGACCAAATGTTTAACGTAGATCAGGTTTAAGCTTGGGATGGTTTCTATCGTTACACTTTGACGGTGCAACTTCGGGGAGGGGAGGAGGAAATATAGGGATGCGCACGAGACGAGTCGAGACAGGATTTCCTGACAAAATTCGAGTCGAGACATCACTTTTACAGCACATTTTCGAGACGAGACAGACACAAATCTTGTCTCGTGCGCATCCCTAGGGATATATCAATAACTCTTGAGTCACCCTACCGATCTCCATCAAATTTTCAACATTGTTGAGGTTCTTACCTGAGATGGTTGAGATGGTTTTAGCATTTCATTTTGACGATGCAACTTCGGGGAGGGGAAGGAGAGATATTTAAAAATGATCGAAAATGACCGATATTAGTGCCGAATCCATAGTTTTCGGGGTCGCTAAGATGAACAGTGACCTTTTCGATTTAGTTTAAATCCAAATTCAGCCTCGCACCTTAGGGGAGGGGGAGAAGAGGAGATATTTAAAGAGGATCGAAAATAAGCGATATTCGTGTCGAATCCATAGTTTTCGGGGTCGCTGAGACGAACAGTAACACTTTCGATGCCATTTAAATCCAAATTCAGCCGCGTAACTTGGGGAGCGGAGAGGAGGGATATATATGTATATAAGTGATTGAAAATTACCAATATCAGAGAGGAGAGAGCGCTTCAGTAATAGTAAAAAAAAAAAAAAAAAAAGTGACTGACTAACAGAACATATTGCTAAATTTTCTTATTTTAACCCAGCGAAGAGGGTATTTGCCGCTAGTTTAAAATAAAACCCGATCCTTGTTATTAATAATTTGTGTTAAAGTTTCTGCAATATGCTGTATCATTGACTTTGTCAGACACATCACTCACACACAGACAATCAAACGTAGATAATGTATCGATGATGTCAATGATATGTTGCCGAAACTCCGACATATAGACTATATTTTCTATAATAAGTGTTAGCTGTGCTCAGGTTTTATTTTATTTAAGATATTATACGCATTACCATTCATTATGTTAGCTGTGAGCAGGTTTTATATTATTTTAGATATATACGCATTTCCTTTCCTTGTGTTAGCTGTGATCAGGTTTTATTTTATTTAAGATATTATACATATTTCCATTCCTTGTGTTAGCTGCGATCAGGTTTTATTTTATTTAAGATATTATACACATTTCCATTCCTTGTGTTAGCTGTGATCAAGTTTTATTTTATTTAAGGTATTATACGCCTTTCCATTCCTTGTGTTAGCTGAGATAATATTTTATTTTACTTAAGATGTAATAGACATTTCTATTCCTTGTGTTAGCTATGATATGGTTTAATTTTATTTAAGATACTATACGCATTTCCATTCCTTTGTCCAACTCTCATTATTAGCATATGTGTGTATTTGTTTTGTTTTCACTAATACACGTATACAGTATAAATGTATAATAATATATATACACTGTATTTCGTCTTTCCTCGTATGATTTCATTTCTAGGCTATTTTTTACTATTGATACTACTATCAAATAAAAAGTGAGGAAAGAGAAAGTTCGCCTATTTCATATCTTTGTGAGCTTGCCTTCGAATGTTCCTCAAATTTCAGCTGTTTTGATTGGCTGAGACGTGGCATGTGGATGAGACTATCGAAAGTGCCCCACGGATAGAATAAGAGAGGGGTGTTTGCGTGGGATATTCTAGATTGCCTGATGGAGTCAGGGAGAAAGAGGGTGGAGCGCCACTGCACGGATGCAAGAAATAGGCAAAAAAGCTTCGACGACGAAGAAGTGAAAAACGCGAAAGAGGAGGAATATCGAGAGAAGAAATCGTTTTTCCCTACCCTCTTTTGAAGGAGGGGGATTTTTTTATATGTGGTCTCTATGTGTGTGCCATGCTTTAGAAATGTGGGATATGATGACATTTCTTTATATGGGTAGTTCCGCCATTTCCTCTTTCTTACTGTAAGGCACGTTTGAGCTCTGTATGGTTTCACTATTTTTAAACATTTTTTTAAAAAAATATAAGCGTATAACGGGAAAAAATAATGTCCACAGACGGCACATATACTGTACAATCAATAGATATCATTGATGTGTACAAAATTATATGGGAGCGTAATTCATCACGCGTAGTTCTCAAGAAAATCAACAAAAACTGTTTTTTGGTAATCCTAAAAAGAAAATGCTGTACAATTAACACACCACCACCTATTAAGATAAAAGTAATACTAAAATATGCACTAATCAAACTTTTCATTATAACGCTAGTGAGATCAATGTACACTAACTAACTCTATGGCCTATGGAATCCGAAGGTTCAATGCCGCGTTCACAAAAGCTCTCCACTGACTTCCATCCCTAGCCAACTGGATCCAGTTTCTACTTTGTATTCCTATTTCTGCGAGATCCATCTCAATATTGTCCTCCCATCTGCGTCCAATTCTTCCTAATGGTCGTTTTCCGATTGGACTTCCAGTTAAGACTTTGAAAGCGTTCCTATTTTCTTCTATTCTGGCTACATGACCTATCCACCTGAGCCTCCTAGATTTGATGACCCTAACAATGTTTGGTAAACGGTAGAAATTATGTACTTCCTCGTTATGAAGTTTTCTGCATTCCCCATTCCCGTTCTTCTTCGGTCCAAATATTCGTCTCAGGATCTTGTTCTCGAATACTTTCAATCTGCGTTCTTCCCTCAGAGTAAGCGACCGTGTTTCGCAACCATATAGAACAACAGGCATTATTATCGCTTTATAACTATATTTTAAGCTTCAAATTCCTCGACAGAATTCGCGATCTTGAATTGAAATTTTCCATATAAAACAATGTAGAGTGTATTAATTTGTTTTATAACCGTGGGAACCATCGTTGAGTATTATATTTTATAACGAATGTATTTTACAAATGATGATGGTGAATATCGTACAATCAGCTCACAAAATGTAAGGACAAAAAGACTTATGAAACTGCATTTTTACTTTTCAGAATTTCGTGGCTGCCTTGCGAGAGACGATGGAAGAATGGAAATGCTTATCTATGCTCTTACTTTCGATTGTTTGTTAAACATTCTTTAATGTTGAATGGCTTTAATACCCTAGCATTTGCCATACCTGAGAGAGCAGTTGCTATGAGCATTATAGCACGGCCAACAAGAGATGGTCTCTGACGTTTCTTACCATATGCGGTGGGACATTGCAAACCCCTACTTTGATACCAGTGTTACTAACCACGATCGCTCTGTCTTATACCATTAATTAAATTGCCACTACAGTTGCACCGAAAAAAACCTTGACACGCGAGTAATGGCAATGTCAGTGCGAGCTGTCAGAGACATTCTCTTACTGGACGCACTATAGTATCTCTAAAAATTATTGAACCTTTTGCGCACAAAATGGCATTAGTGTCTCAAAACTCAAGATATTTGAGTGACTACGGGTCCGACCCTTCCGACGTAACGCTATTTGACAGCTGACAGGCGAAGTTAGTAAAACTGTTGGAATTCTTACAACCAGACGTAAGGTATTGCGGCGTGAAAATAAGTGATTTTTTCCGCAAAACGGCGCTACGTGTTACAATTTTATATCGATAAAAGCGCCAATGTTGCACAGGCCTGTGAAAAAAATTGTGATATTTATGGGAAAGATACGTTATAAAAGCAACAAGAAAAAGATGGTTTTTAGTCTCTTTCGTTCTGGAAATTTCGACGTGCAAACTACTCGGACCAATCACAGAAAAAGTGCAGGGTAATCTGGCAAAAGTCAAGCAAGACTAGTATGTAAACAATCATATGAAATATCGTCAATGACCAAAAAATCAATAACATTTGGAGAAAATTGGCTACAAAATTATGCTTGATGTTTAGATACCACATGATCTGACTCAAAAACATTTACTCGATCGAATTTCCATCTACGAATCTCCACTGGAACGAATTCGAACCATTTCTGAAGTGGTTATCACGAGTGATGTAATGTACTAGAAAGATCGTGGTCGAATTGAGGATACGCCGACAGTTTGTGTTAAAGCCGAGATTGACGACCAGAAAGATTATGGTGTGTATTTTGTGGGATTGGGAGGGCATCGTGCATCAAAAGCTGGTGCCACTGGGCAGAATGATAGAATGTCAGAAAGAAGTCTATAATAGCTAGAGCCATACTTAAAAAAAAAAAAAAATCAGAAACCACACAGAAGTTCAATAGCAAGGGAATTATTATTCTTATTGTTATTATTACAACAAGCTTCTTATTGTTATTTTCAAATAACAATAAACGTATTCTTAATCTTGACGTCCAATGTTCAATACTTTTTAGACAACCCGATATAGTTGTTACTCCAATATTCTTTTGCAAGTTAGAGCTTTTTCTAAATATATATATATATATATATATATATATATATATATGTTTCACTCGTAACTTGGATTACTCGTAAAATGATACTGTCTTTAATTGGAGGTACTTTTACCGTTGTGATTTGGAGCCCCTTGCAACACAAGCATCATCAACAAATTGAAAGAGTTCAAGCAAAATTTCTTAGGTATTTGATATACAATGTAATTGGAATTTATCCCTCACTTGAAAACTATAGTACACTGATAGACAATTTTAATGTTTACCCATTGGAACAAAAGCGTAATATTGCCGGTTCCTCCAAAAAATAGTTCAAAATGAATTCGATTGTTCAAATTTTATATTAATATTAAACTTCCATGTTTCTTCAGTTAAAACTAGAACTAATAATACAGGTCTCTTCTATTGCAACTAAGGACCAACATAATGCTGAAGTCATTAACAGTCTTCATCCCCGCGAAATTAAAATACCGCTAATTTTACAGTAATTATGTGATATCTTCAAATAGATAAAAGATAATCGAAATGTGGAACAAGAGCGCCCTAGACAATATTATTTTACATAAGAAACCGTTATCACGACTCACTTATCTGCTTTCGATTTCGAGCCATTTTGAAATTTGGCTTTTATTTTCGCGTTTCTAAACAGCTGAAAACGGTAAGCCACTAGGCGACTTGTGATAACGGTACCTCACGCAAAATAATATTGTCTAGGGCGCTCTTGTTCCATATTTCAATTATCTTTTATCTATTTGAAGATATCACATAATTACTGTAAAATTAGCGGTATTTTAATTTCGCCGGGATGAAGACTCTTAACCTGGAGAATGTGTTCTGTCTATAACAAATCACGTCGAAGACATGATAAATTGATAAATGTACAATGTGCTGTTAAGGCATTTTAAAAAAATGTTCTAAAAATGTATTGTAATGCTTCAACACCCTAATTGGGAATGTATGTGTTGTGTTGATAAACAAATAAATAAAAAAGTTTCGTTTCATATTGTGAAACAAAGTAGACTTACCTACAAATTATATATATCAAATATTCTATTCCGTAATTTGTCAATCCTGAATTCAATAGACGTAGAATTGAAGAGATATCTACTCTTGAGATGGTGAATATACATTGATAATAATAATTTTCGTTATCTATTTATTTATTTAACAATCACCAGATACAGCTCAGAGGTCATTTTATACTGGATATGTAAAAACAAAAATAGAAAGGATTTGGGAAGGCATCGGCCAGGGCCTGTTTAGTAGGTACCATCCCGGTATTTGCCTGGTAGGACAGAGGAAAACCCTGGAAAGCTCCAGTCAGGATGGTCGGCAGCGGGAATCGAACCCACGACCTTCCGAATGCGAAGCCAACGCTCCACCACTTGAGCTACTTGATCTCTTACTATTTTTGCTCTATGAATATTCAGTATTAAACTTGGAGAAGCGGTACACTTCTATAACTTCCAGTTTTAATATAGGGATTAAAGCAGTTGTATTAGACTGAATGCTCTGGGACGTTACAGTTTCCTGCGCCTATTCTCAGCTAACTACACAGGGAAGACAAGGAACAGACAGAAAATTCAGCGTTCATGAAAGAAAACTTATGACAGGCAAAGAAATCATAGTTATGCTCATACACGACTCATAGATTCACAGTTAATCATGCTACACTGCCAACATTTGTTTCATTCATTTCACTCCCGTACCTCGTCCCCTTTCTCTATTATTCAATCTTTCTTTCTGTCCTGGCTCTGATCGTAAAAGCGTACTCCTTCGTAAAAGTACGTCAAAAAGTTGGAAATAGACTAGAAAACTTCAGGAGTAGTTGCGCCTCTTGAGGTAAGTCAGATGAGTGGAAAATGAAATGTTATCGCTGCGAACTGGGGAGAAGGAAGATTGTGGCAATAAAATTTTGCCGATGTGATTTCCCCTTAAGAGCCGCCACTGTTCAGGAAGTTAAAATATAAGAATTCTATACGAAGATGGTATTAATCAGATGCACAGTATAAAGCCAGTAGGCTAAGTCGCTGCCTTATTTTGTTTCGTGAAGCGTATCAATGATCTATAAAGTTGTTCAATAAATCTTACCCACCCACGTTGCTTTAAAAAGTCATATTTTGGCAACCGTACGTAGGAAATTCTAATACTTTGGCTCTAAATAAAGATCTCAAATTGACCAACAATAATCTACATATGGGGCATTTAAAGAGTAAGGGAATCAAGTCACATTACCAAATAGACAAAGTTTGTATGGAACGCTTAACTACATGAAAAAGTTGCTCTGAAAGGAGCTTCAGATAAACATCTTGAAGGTGAAATATGTTGAAAATGCCCAAAAAGGAACTTGATCCCCTTGTGCAGTAAACCAGCCATATGTAGACCTATTATTTAATTCCAACTCTGGGTAAAGTTACAAGGTTTTTCAGAGAGAGATGAATGGTCAAATTTCTTTCCAATAACACTGTATTTTGTATTTTTTAATTTTTTTAAAAGTTTTTCGAAGCCTAGCTTCTATAAATTAGTGCCCTTCTCTTGCAGATGACATGACATTTGTTTCGGAATCTAAAAAGAAGATCAATAAGATGTTTTAAAAAACTTGAGAAAGAGCTGGGAAGAATATGGGATGAAAATAAATGTTAGAGAGACAAAAACCACGGGTATTGGAACGAAGTGGTCGGTGTCAAATATAGAAGTAGGAGGGGAGAAAATAGAACAGGTGACTAGTTTTCGATACCTAGGTAGTATTAGGGTCTATTAGTGATGATATGAAGTGTGAACATGAAATAAAAGCAAGAATAGGTCAGGGTGAAAGAAGCCTTTAGGAAGAAGAAAAGTCTATTTTGTGGGATCTTGAATAAAAAGTTGAGAAAAAGACGTATAAAATACTTCGTGTGGGATATTGAACTGTATGGGGCAGAAACATGGGCTTTACGCAAAAATGATGATAAATGACTGTATACTTTCGAAATCTGAGTGTGGAAAAGAATGGAGAGAATTAGCTGGGACGAGCGGAATACGAATGAGAGGGTGTTTGGAATGGTGAAAAAGAAAAGAACAATTTAAAATAATATTAAGAAGAGGAAGAGAAATTGGTTAGGACATTGGCTAAGAAGGAACTACATGAGGGACATGCAAGAAGGTATGATGACAGAAAGAGAGGTCAAATGGGGCTACAATTGACGGCCCACCCAACCAGGTACATTCTAGGAACGTGCCATTTAAGTTCCATATGTACCGTTGACGTACCTGGTACTTGAAAAATGTACATGTCATATGCATAGCACGTGTCGCTAGGTACGTGCCTTTCGAGGAATTTCTGACACTTGAAAGGTACTTTTACATGCTTCACTGGAATGTGAGGAATGTGAATGGCACATACCCCATGTACCATGGCATGGTTGTGCGTAAGTTGCTTCGTATTGAAACTAGGGTTGCCAATTTAGCCACTTTGTGACGAGATCTGGCCATTTTGAGAACGTCGTTAGTCACATAATTTCCAAAGAGCCAATAGTGGCTTTTTAGCCATATGCTTTTCACTTCTATAGCCACTTTCTGAGTTTAGCCACATTGTAATATATTGTGCGTGTCATTTTGCAATTGTCTGACGTTTGATGCGTTCTCTAGGTTGTAACATTCTAAACCCCACTGGCAGAATTGGCCTCATAAAATTAGCATTGATGGTTATATTGTGACGTTACACAGCAGAGAATTAGTTCAAAACCTGTACGTTAAAACTAGACGTTAAATAAAATTTTCGGGAAGACGTAAGTTTAAGTATAAACTAACTCCTTAAAGAAATTCAGCCTGATAATATAGACATCCTTCAGGAAATGGTTATCCTTCCTTTTCCATTATTATTTGGCTATGAAACAAATGCCGGAGACATATACAACCGCTATATACAACAGTGTGGTGTTGGAATGTGTAATGATTAGGATGTGATGTTTTATTTTATTTTTTTGAAAGTTCAACACTTCCAATGTACCCGTAAAAATGTACTAAAGAAATAGTGCCCATGTTTTTTAAATATTCAATTAGAACTGGACAATCTACATGAAATTTGCAATCGATCAGTGAAAACGTCATCTTTCTAGAGCCTGTAGTTTCTGAGATCTCGTTGTCGAGAAACATATATGTGTATTTTAAAAGAGCTCCAAAGATGGCAGCACAATTCATTTGCATGTATTTCGGAGAAGGCTTACTAAAGGCAAAGGCCTTTGAACAATAATTTAAAAGGATAAACTTTGTGAAAAATATTTATTTCAGTAATTTATTTAAACTACACTCTTTTAAAAATATTTGTCTTTGTTATAAACGTGAAATCACAAATAACCGTACAGCAAAGGTTTGAATGCTAAGATTATAGGTTAGAGCTCGGTCGCTCGTAAATGTTACTGTAGTATTTTAATAGATAGTTAAATTGCTACACAGATGCCGGAGGAGGGCATATATTTTCAGAGTTAGTTGCTTGGCTTTTTTAAAAGTACAAGCTTCTAAATTCGAACGTAAAAGTGAAGCGTTAAGGTTTTAGTATTTAAGTACTCGCACCCCCAGTTGCATAGCACTGCCCTAAGGAACATTACTGACATGCCTAGTACATTCCTGGCACATGCCAATGCCAAGTAAATGTGTCAAGTACATACACGGTACGTGATATACACATAATAGATACATTCCTCGGTATGTGTCATGCACGTACTTTTGGGCGGAAGTAACCTTATTCCTTACATGTGTATTTCACATGATTGCTCTATTCACGTACCTATCATGTACATTCCAATGTACCTCGAGGAACATTCTTTACACATGATCAGTATGTACTTGTGTTGGGTGGGGGATGATATCAAATCAGGAAAATCGTATGTGAAGACGAAGAGGTTAGCAGAAGACCTTGGAACATGGAAGCTTCTCTGTTGCGGCAAGTGACCTGCTAATAGTGGCAGAATACCTATGATGATGATGATGATTCTCACTGAAAACCACTGATTCAATTATACAACAATTACCCATAATTATCGACAAGAACAAGCAAATACCTTGAAGTAAGTAAGAACTTCCTTATCGGTTATCATTTCCATTGCGGATACCCACGAAGACCATTTCCACTTAGGCCATTAACACTCCATAAAAGAAATCTGAGTTATTATAATTTCTGGTAATACAGCGTTAGGAGTTTCCGTAAGATTAGATTGGTCTTGGAGGCGAACAAGGCAGCTGGTTTCCCTAAATCCAGAAAATGAGTGTAGCTTGTTAACGAGACAACAAGGTGTAACAGCGTTTTATTATAGAAATTGCTCCCGTATAATCACTTTCATGCACTTAAGAAGGGTTCCCAAAAAATCTACTAATGATAAATGAAGTTCAAATTAAAGGTACCAGATGAGAACGGAAGTGAGCAGTTAGGAGGCAGATGAGCTTGTGTAAAAGACCAACAAACTCTCATTTACTTTTTAAAAAAAAAAGAAAAAAGAAAACTTTTTAATTGCCTTGTGTTTCCGTATGCGGTCACTTTTCAGAAACTTTTGTCCCAATATATATATTTTTCTTCTAGTGAGAAACTAATTGAAGGGACTGAGTTATTATACAATATCAGAACTTCCCTCATTAAAAGAATATAAAGAGTAAACGAAGATCCCCCACTTTCCATTTCGCGTTTTATAATTATTATTATATAGTGTTTGCCCTCCATGCAACTTTTAAGAAAATTTTCTTCTTATCCTAAAGAATCGCAAATTTCACTCTTCAAGAGGCACCACGCATTGTATATCACGGATTTAATTGGGCTTTGAAGAGATACGCTTTCTGGTGTCAATGATCTACGTTTTTGAGATATTGACGCTTGCTTTAAATTACAGCACTATAAGTTGCTTAAGAATCGTCAATGCCTTGAGAAAATTGTAGCAAAAAGAGCCACTTCTTTAAAAAGAAAAAGTATTGATAACAACAAAACAAAACAAAGAATATCTTCTACAAAATGTTGCATTAGAGACCCATTTATCTATGAGATGATAACATAATCAATCTATAAATAGATATTGTTTACTGATAGCAATAAAACAAAGAATATTTTTTACAAAATGGTGCATTAGAGACCAATTTATTCAATATATCTATGAGATGATAACATAATTCAATATATCTATGAGATGATAACATAATCAATCTATGTTTACTGATAGCAATAAAACAAAGAACATTGTTCAACAAAATGTTACATTACAGATATATTTATTCAATATATCTATGAGATGATAACATATTCAATCTATAAAGACACATTGTTTACTAGTAGCAATAAAACCAACAATATTTTCTACAAAACGTTACATTAGAGACCTATTTATTCAATATATCTATAAGATGATAACTAGGGCCCGGATAATTATGTACTAAAAACAATGAAAATATGTACATATATATGTACATAAAATCTCAATAATATGTAATAAAACCCTTCCAAAAGAACAAAATATGTAAAATGAAAATACCAGCATTTTCTATTACGTTTTCTACATTTGATGTGGTAAATACAATATTTATTCAATTACAATGTTTACTATCTGTTACTTTTCCAGCATGATCTCCGCAACACTAAGAAACAGAATGAGTTTCAAATTTTCAGTCAGAAAACTTATCTTGTTATCGCGTATAAAAGAGTTTCTATGCACTAAATGGTCGTTTCGCTTCACACAAAGTCTTGCTGCATATTTATACTTACAGAAATCATCCAAAGGTCGTTCAACTGTACATTACGGGAGAATTCTAGAACACTGGCCCGCTACCTGTACAACAGATAGTAACCTACCATAACATAGCCTAACCTCTCTAATCTCTAATTAATCTTAATTAACCTTATTTAGAAAGGAATTTTTACGAAAACTTTGTTTATGCCATTGTACATCTAATTAGCGTCCAGCGTTATAGAACCTTCCCGTACATTACACACTCAAAACATTTTAGTAAAAAATATCGTGAAGAACAAAAGATTCTCAATTAATCTTTTTACTATTTCAACAGTCGATCTCCGTAACAGTAAGGAACGAAAATGTGTTTCAAATTTTCAAACACAAAACCTCTCCTGGTATCACGCAACAGAGCTTTTTATTTACTGAACGATCGTTCAACATTACACGAATTAATTGGTGCATACTTAAACTTGCACAAATCAGAAGGTGCGTGTTCAATAGCCACGACATGGATTTAGCTTCACTTAACACTCCACTAATAGCATAAATTGTCTTATAGCCTGGATTTTTCTCCAAAACGAAAGCTATCTTCTTATTCAATGCATCCCCAACCGGTCCTTTCACACCTACCAGAGAAGCAACTGTTGAGCGAACAATTTCAAGATTGTCTGAAAGGGTAGATGATGATCTCTACAAGGATTAAATAGTACTACTGAGACATGAAAAATTGCTCTGAATGTAGGAAATATCATGCTTCAACTTCCCGTCATCAAACATTTGTTTCGCATTTTCTATGGAAGATGCATCTTCAGAATAAAAATGTAACACTTGTTTCACTGCATCAAAGTTCGTAACATAGTAACACACAGCATCAATCTAGCTTCCCCACCTCGTTAGTACCGGCTGAGGAGGAAGAGGTAGTTCAGGGAACAGTTCTTTAAATTTCTCAACTCTACTGGGAGCCTTCAAAAATACCTTCTTTGTATTTGAAATTAATGCATCCACTTGTGAAAATCTAGAACGAACAAATTTTGCAACACGATGAAATTCGTGGGCAAGACAAGTTAGATGTAACAGCTTCGGATACAATACTTGCAAAGCTTCTGCAGTTTTGCACATGTACGGTGCTGCATCAGTCACTAGAAGGAAGACATTGTTATGCTTGATACCATCAGGCCACAAAAGTCCCATAGCATCATTAAAGAGTTTTGCATCGCGGCAACAAATCACTAGTTAACAGGATAGGCTAGCTGACTTAATTATCTTTCCAAACCTATTACAACATTACCAACACGTCACCCCTCTACATCAGTTGTTTCGTCAATTGACACCCAAATAGGACCATCATCGTTTTCCCCACGAATCGAGTTCATTCTTTCCACATATAAATCAGGCACGTAATGCTTTCTGATTGTAGATTCATCTGGAACTGTTTTGTGTGTGTATTGTTGCAGAAATTCACGAAGTAATGTATTGTTTAGTTTCCAAATAGGGGTATCAGCACATACCTTAGCACGGCACAGATCACTTGAAAACTGAGACTTCCGTGGCCCTGGACTACTTTGAGCTTGAGATTAACTTACTAGCAACTGCTTTTGTGGTTTAGGTTTTGAAGCTCGGGTCTGATGGCGTGATGTGAATACACAACTTGGGAATGTTGAGAGCATGAGACACCCTTCTCACAAACCTGGCAATAAAGCACTTTTCCATCGGTGGAAAAATGCTCAAACTCTTCCGTGAAATGCTTAAGTCTTATTGACGACGGGGTTTTGTCCTTTGGCATCTTGGAAACAGGATTTGCTGACAGCACAGGAGATTAAATATTCAATAAAATAGCTCACACTTTCCCTACGGCATGCGTTGTGGCGGCAGGCGCTTCACTTTTGTAAATCAAGAGTCCAGCCTTACCAATTGCGTGAATGCAAACTTCCCCATCTGATTTAATATTTTTCGCCGAAGGAAAATATTACTGGGGCGAGTTTGCGACAAAAACACGATAGGCAATCGTAAAGCCGCGTCGCGATAGTAATTCGATTGAATTATTAATCTCACGTAAGGATGTGAGCGATACTACCGCGACCGAGAGTATACGATTGCTAATCAAATCAGGTTGTTTCCAACTCTCTCTATCAATCCGCCAAACTACGCTGCAATACTATTTTAGAAGGGTGAAACGCAGTGAAATAATAAATAAATAAGTAAATAAATAAAAATTAAAAATTAAAAATAAAGCAAGCACTTTAAATTCAAAGACAGGTGAGTGTTTTCTTCTTTTCAAAGTCTATTGTTGAACAGTTTTTGTACGAAAAATCCCTATAAAACATGAAAATACCAAGAAATATGTAAAATTATGTGCTCATGAGTAAAATATGTAATTATATGTACATAAATGTAAAATATGTAAATATATGTACTTTCAAATGGGTGTTTTTAGGCACTATGGGTCACAAATGACATTATTACCCTGATTTGGTATAAAAATATAACCCCTACAAAAATATGTAATTAAATAATTATCCGGGCCCTAATGATAACATAATCAATCTATAAAAACATATTGTTTACTAATAGCAATAAAACAAAGAACATTGTTCTACAAAATGATACCTTAGAGACATATTTATTCAATATAGGTCTATCTATAAGATGATAACATAATCAATCTATAAAAACGCATTGTTTACTGATAGCAATAAAACAAAGAATATTTTCTGCAAAATGTTACATTAGAGATATTTAACATAGTTTCGTGCTACAGCTATTGAACTATCTATGCATGGTAATATGATGGTGAAATTACTCTGCTAATGTAATTTTCCCTTTTTCAGATTAACTGATTGGAATCATGGATCTGAAGCTAAATGATTCTTCATTGACTTTCTGGCAAAAGAAGGTTGTCCACCTAAGGAAATCCATAATCGCTTGAAAACTGTTTATGGGAACACTGCAACGGACATCAGCCATGTTCGGCGTTAGGTGAGGAAATTTCGAAACGAAGAAACAAAAAATTGCAGATAAACCGAGAAGCTGCCGGCCGACATCAGTCACAGATGTAAATCGAGAACGTGCTGATGAATTGATTGCAGGGGACAGGGACATTACAGTTCAGAATGTTGCTGATACATTGAACGTTTCGTATGGCTCTGCCCAAGAAATAATTGCTGACTTGGGATATCACAAAATTTGTGGTAAAACAGCTTTAAAATCATGGGACAAGAAGCAAATTCCTGATTTTTTCCAAAATGGTTTTGATTCCTGCGTTCGACGATGTCGCAAATGTGTTCAAAATCATGGAGAATATGTTGAACGGTAGTTTTCTGTAGAGGATAGTTCAGGCTATGATCTGCAATGCCTTCTGCTGTTAAATGTTCATTAATACATTTTTTATGCTACGATGTATTACTTTTTCACCCATCCTCGTATATTTAATCAAAATGGAATAATGTTTACATATTTTATACACTGTGAAGTTGTTTTGTATCCATGTGTTGAAACTCGCAACACAAGTTGGATTTGACCGTTTTAATACTCTATTCTTTATGGATTGCAACCAAGACAAAAGATTTATTTCGGAAGGTCGAAGAAAGATGTGTACAATTAAAATCAGGTAAGTTTTATATGAGGTGTTGTGTAACAACCAGACGAATAAAAACACAAATACCGGCCGAATCAAATGATAGAAGCCTGCTACGCTTGTTTGCATTACTATATTATCTCGTGTATAAGTAGCTCTGTTAACAACATTGGGAAAATAAGTAAAACGTGTACCATCTGTTGGCAAATAGCACTCCTGAAGGAAAAGTCATCATTGTTTGGTTAACGTTACTTATTGCTGAATGAAGTAAGAGATGTTAGTACGGTTGTTGGTCCTTTTGGGGATAAACTTTTTGTATTAACACAAAGTTTGTAGGAGTAGCATTTTCATTTTCAGTTTTTATTTTCTTTTTTTACTCATGTAACAGTTAAAAATACCGATAAGGTTAGTTACGGATTATACACGTGAAAATTCCATAATAGCAATAGAATATTAAAAAGTGGTTAATCTATAGATCAGGGATTTTGCAACTGGCCGATGTATGACGTCAGAGTAGGCCTTTATTTCCGAAGTAGCGATACGGAGGAACAGTAAGAACCAGGGTGCAACGCGAGACAAAAATATGTAGAGAAGTGTTGCCAGTATACGTGTAGTCATAGATCAACGATCTCGGTATCTGGAAAAACTTTGAATTCACTGTCCATGTTCTTGTTTGACTGTCACCACGACCGTTATCAACCTTTACAGCCATCAGCAGCATAATTTATTTATTTATTTATTTATTTATTTATTTATTTATTCAGGGCTTATTCATCAAACATTTCTCATCATCCACTGGATAATGGAAAAAAGGTGCATGCACTACCTACTTGACAACATTAGAACATTCCAAATAGATTAAAATTAGGAATATACTAATTGCAAATTTAGAGCGAAGTCATCTCCTTTATTGATTATTCATAGAACTTTTTAGTGTATCGATTGTTCTCAGGAACTAACACGACATGCATATAGCTGAATTTGGCATATCAGCGAAAAGTATAATGACTTTGAAAAATTATGTTCGCAGAACAAAACGAACAGGTCTTCGCCGTATTTTCAATGCTGAAAATTCTATTTTCTATTGTTTGTAATAAGAATTCGAGCGCCAAATGCTTTTCCAATGCTAACTCTATAGGCACCCAGTTTTTTGGTGATTATTCCTCAATGTATGTCCGATCGGGACATGCGACCCCTTACGACACTCAGCGCGCACTGGCGAATCACCATATTAAATTTGGTAAAGGATGGTTCAGGCATCTTGGAGATCCAGTTTTTCGGTGATTATTCCTCAATGGTATGTCCGGTCGGGACCTGCGACACTCAGCGGTCAGGCATCTCGGAAGAGGATTTGGATAAACGAACACCTAAATCGAGTAAGGGGCCACTGTGGTTCATTAGTAGAACGCTCACTTCTGATGCGTAAGGTCTCTGACTCGATCCCAGCTCGAGTCCAGGGCTTTGTGGTGCGCAAACACAATATGCCTGGGTTTTCATGGTGTTCTCCCGCTTCTCATTTGATTCATTAACATCATTACCCTCTTAGCCTCTCATAGCTATGGGACGTTAAACCAAGTGAAAAGACCAAAATTACTCTGAGCTGTAGTTATAATTCCTGTAAACTAATGAGAATTAAATTATGAAAGACACTACATAATATTTTCCTGATTTTCTTCGTTTCCCTCAGAAACCATAGGATAGGATGATAACTAGGGTGGTGAAGAAGGATTAGTTTAGATTCCAGGAAAATCTGAAAATTATAAAACAATTGGTAAATAAATGCCGAAGATAGATAGGTATGGAGAAGGACTGAATAAATCTTTATCCAGCAGTGGATTGGCAATGGTTGACTATGATATATAACTTTCGGATTGATTTCACAGTTGTAACCATGACCCACATCTTTAAGGGAGGATTTCCAATCTGCTTCTTTTGTTTTAAACTCATATTGCTGCGGCTAAACGCACCCCCTCAAAACCAAATCCCTTTTTCGATTAAAAAACAAAAGAACACGCCATCTTTCCCCCTCGAAATCCGATCTTGAACACAGGTGACAGGATTCTTATATTCCTCCCCCCATTCGCCTTTCTGATATCGAACTCGTATCTAGTTACCCAATCTATATGCATCCTCTCTAATAAAATACACGGCCATGATGAATAAAACCTATACTAATCTGGAATATTTTGGGGGGAGGGGAGAGTGGAAGTAGGTAAAGTTTCTTGACCTAGCTCGAGCATAAGTATAGGGATTTTTCCAGCAATCGTATAGAAAAACTTTTTTTTTTATTTGCGAAGACAAAAAGTGTTCTTTGATTCGTCAAAACGAAACTTTACACATTTTTAGTATTTTTTAAAAAATGAAAAGTAACTTGAAATTTCAAGTTTCAGGTCCAACAGTGATGCCTTTGAGACTAATAAAAAAGGATGATTTATGAAAATGAATAATTATGAAATAATTGGTGGAACGAGAATGTGGAAGGAAACGGGAGAATACTGAGAAAACCCACGGAGAAAGTTGTCCGCTAAAAACTCATTCGCTTGACTGAAAATCGAACCAGAGACCTCTCGCTCAGTGAGCGATCGTCCACAACCCAATTTACACCTTCCTTTTTAAGAGTCCCCATCACGGCGAAATTAAAATACCGCTAATTTTACAATAATCATATGATATCTTCAAATAGATAAAAGATAATCGAAAAGTGGAACAAGAGCTCGCTAGATAATATTCATTTACATGAGATACCGTTATCACGACTCACTTATTTGTTTTCAATTTCCAGCCATTTAGAAAATCGGCATTTATTTTCGCGTTTCTAAATGGCTGCAAATGGAAAGTTACTAGATGACTCATGATAACGGTACCTCATGCAGAATAATATTGTCTAGGGCGATCTTGTTCCACATTTTCATTATCTTTTATCTATTTGAAAAATCACATAATTACTGTAAAATTAGCGGTATTTTAATTTCGCAGTGATAAGGCCTCTTAATTTAGAAGTTAATTAATCGTCCCTGAGCACAACCTTTCCACAAGAAGAGAAAAACCAAGCGCATTTAGAAGGAAAATCCCCAATTCCAGCTACAGGCGGTTTTCCAGGCGCTACTCCTGTAAGAACTGCAATCAACGCTGTGGTGCAGATTTTTTGTACAGCGTTACAGCCAGGTCAGCCTAAATGGTGCATATGTAGCCTACTCCTTATCTTTGTACGTATGTTCCGTATAGATTTTCCAGATGCTATCACATATTCAATTCTTTTGTTCTTATAATTATTTCCTCCAGAATGAATCTCTAGATCCTTGATCGTATACAAGAATGGGACTGTGTATTGCCGTTAATAACCAGATCATGTTTATCAAAGTACATAATCATGATTTTCTGTAACGTGGTGACAGAGAACACATGACTTCCGACTAGTGGCAGCTGTACAGATTGGTTCTGGTTAATCAATAAACCTGTACGTGTCGAAGTACAAAATATCTTGTAGGTGATACACATCCTAGTAAATTTCTCCTCTCCGGATATTCTAGACTAAAATCAGCTCCTTTTTCTCTCAGTGTGGTTTACAAAAAAAAAAAAAAAAAAAAAAAAAAAAAAAAAAAAAACCAATGTTTCAGATTCATTCCTTTAGCATACAAATGTTTAGTTTGTTTCTCAAATGTCGTAGGAATTTTCGTTGTTTTTCTTGATTCTTTGAAGTTTGAGGAGAGACCCACCTTGAGAAAGCTGACAAATCCTGGCATATTGGCTTGTTGTGAAATTAATACAAGATTTTCAAACGTACAGTAAGTTTAAATTGCCATGTCTTGCTTAAAGCTGAGCGGAATTACGCGAAATAAAAGCCATTGTCAATACAAGTCTACTAGAGCCACAGTAGTATAAAAATTTGTGCTGGTCCTGTAGCTGATCAAGTCTTCCAAGGCATGTCTTGGATGTTGAAGAAGTGCCTCTACACGAACATGTCTAGGGGCCTTATTCCATGCCAGCCTTCGCAAATATTGAGAACCGTAACGCAACGTAAAACTTGTACAAATCAATTAGAGATTGCTATGCCTATTATCGCAAACTAAAACACGAATTTTGTGTTGTGTTGACGCAAACTGTTACGAAATGAGGGCCCAAAAATTGAAAACTTGGAAATCATTTGGGAAGATCTTGAAATGAAATATTTCAGTTAAAAGAACCACGATTATGTCCTTAAGGCTAAGGGAGACGGATGGTTAAGGCAAGTGAATGATTATGGGAGAATTTGTAGAATGATAATGTGGGAGGAAACGGAAGAATCCTTGAAAATCCACAGATACCATTTTGGCCATCATAAACTTACTTAGTCGGGGATCGAACCAGGGACCCCATACACCAGAGCACTCTACCAATGAGCCATCGCGCCCTCCATGGGCGAGATCTGACGAGCGTTTCGTATTGCAATGCATATAGCTTTTGCAGCGTTGTTGCTTTACATTGTTGTCGTGCAACATGATTAAACTTATTTTATTGTAATATTCGGTGCATTTCGTCAATTTCCTGAATTTTTGTTTGTGATGGATTCGACTGGATTGAGTAACCTATAATCAGTCAGCGTAACCACGATACAATTCACTGTCACCTCAAACTTCTTTCTGTACAACGTCGGCTCTGGAAACATTTTAGGAGCGACCGTGCGATCCAACCATTGGTAGAATGTGTTGATTGCCGTGAATTTTCCTTGCATATGTGTAAAAATGAAACGCTTCCGACAAAATGATCGCTTTTGTGGCGCAGGAGCAGAAAAATAGATCAGAATTCAAAGTACTGGTTTCCATGATTCTCAATATATTTGTCGATCTTTCCCTTTTTCTAGTTTCTCTAAATGTCATGCTACAATCGAATGATGGATTCTGAGTTTCTCTGCAATCTCTCGTGTCGTTTCTGCAGATCTGCTTCGGTGACCAGCTTCAATTCGTAGTTGCCAACAACCGAACCACGTCCGTGACCTTTCTTATCTTCCAATCATAAATGACTACTGCGAAAATTGTGTGCAGGCTTCGTATCCTCTGACGTCTAAAAATAGATGAAAGCACAGAGCTATATCCTATGACGTAAACCTATATATCTATTATTAAGTATTCTGCCTTTCGGCAGATCCTGGGACTAATGAGGATTTTTTTTTTTTTTCAATTTTAGATTTGGGCCTGGAAATGTTTCTTCCACTTTTCTCGATCTTCAGCTTTCTCTTTTAACTCCCAATATTTTCTCCTATCTTTCAAATCATATCCTATCATATCGATCAGCTGTGTTCTTCTTCTTCCTATTCCTCACTTCCCTTCCATCTTTCCATCTATGGCAGTGTGAAGAAGACAATTTCTTCGCAAGATGTGTCCAATCTATTGGCCTTTCTACGAAGGATGGTGGCTAGAAGTGTCATCTTCTTTCTTATTAGTTTTAAAACATCTTCGTTTGTTGTTCTCTCTGTCCATTTTATCTTCTCCATCTTCCTCCAACCCCACATTTCGAAGCTCTCCAAATATTCCTTCTCTAACTTCCGTAATGTCCAAGTCTCTGAACCATACAGTCCAATACTCCATATATTGACCAACTTCTTCTTAAGTCCAATATTGAGCCTGCTAGTTAAGAGTGATCTTTTCTTGTTGAATGCTTCTTTAGCTATGGCAATTCTTGACCTGATCTCTTTGGTGCAGTAAGCGTCTCTCGTCAAAATACTTCCCAGATACTTGAAATTATCGACCTCTTCAAGTTCTCTTTGTTCTGCTCTGATCCGTAATGGCGTGTTTCCATGGGATATGCTCATGATTTTCGACTTTTCGATGTTAATTTCCATTCCATACAGTTTTCCAGTGTCAATTATTTTGTCAATCAACTCCTGTAGTTTTCCTTCGGTTTTAGCTATTAGAAACGATCTGCATACCTGACCTTGTTAATGATCTGCCCTCCAATCTTGAAATATCCAATTCCCATTAATGCTTCCTTCATTATACATTCACTGTAAATGTTGAATAATTGGGGCGACAAACTACATCATTATCTGACTCCTTTTCCGATCTCCACACTATTGGTTTCTCCTTCATTCAAGCGCAACTTCACTCGTCCTATGTACAGGTTTTGAATAAGTCATCGATCTCTCCAGTTGACTCAGATTTCTTTAAGTATTTTCAGAAGTTTTGTCCAATTGACTCAGTCGAAAGCTTTTCGCCAGTCGATGAAGCACAAACACAACTCTTCCTTTACTTCAAGAATTCTCTTTGATATGATTCTCATCAATCCAATAGCATCTCTGGTGCCTTTTCCTTTCCGAAATCCAAATTGATCTTCTAACTTATCTATCTATCTTCTATCTAGATTGATCTTCATCTATCTTACTTTCCAGCCGCCTGTTCAGAATACGTGCAATGATCTTTTCAGTGTGAGAAATCAGGCTAATAGTTCTGTGATCGCTGCACTTCTTTGCTTGCTTTTTCTTGGGTAATGCAATCATTGTACCATCAAAGAAAATCCTTTGGCTATTCTCCATTCAGGTAGATCTTGTTAATAAGTGAAGTCAGTACTTTCATTGCGTTGTCTCCTAATCCCTTGAGCAAATCTACTGGTATGTCGTCGTCTCCAGTGGCCTTTCTCCTTCGCACGTCTTTGATTGCTTGTACTACTTCACTTTTCAATATATGGGTCCTTTTTCAACACCATCCACCTCTTCCTCTGCTTCGATCGCAATATCTTTGGGGCGGTTCTTCTGATCATACAGATCTTGTATGTATTCCTCCCAAATTCTAAGGATTCCTTGATGATCAGTGACCACATGACCTTGTTGATCTTCGATTCCAAACGTTCGTATACTTTTGTTAGCTTTTTCTCCTAATCCTTGTGCTTTCAGGTACATCAGATCATGTCTGCCTCGCCGTTGAAGTTCCATTATTTCTTCACATATTTTCTCCATGTACTTTTCTTTGGCTTTCTCCGTTTCTATTCTCAATTCATTATTCAGCCTTCTGTATTCATTGATGTCCTTGTTTTTTGCTCTTCTGCGTTCCTCCATCTTCTTAAGCATCGCTTCAGTTACCCATGGTTTTCTCGGTGCTCTTTCCATCTTGCCAATGTTATTGTGAAGCGTGTGAAGTAGAATCTGTTTAACTTTTTCCCAACTATTCTCTATATTGTCAACCATATCTCCCATTGCACATAATTTTTCTTCAATCTCTTCTTTCACATCATCGTCGATATTTCTTAGTCACTCTAAGTTCCATTTCGATTTTTCCTCCCATTTTTCTTGATCAACTTTAACCAGGTTTGCACTTCCGCCACCAGGAGATTGTGATTCCGAATCAATATCCACTCCTGGTAGTGTCTTCACGTCTCGTACACTATTCCTTAAACGTTGTTTCACAAGAATGTAGTCGAATTGGTAGTGTTTCTTATCTCCTAAGACTTTTCCACGTGTACAGCTTGTTTTTTTCTTTTCTTAAACCACGTGTTCATCACCACCAGAGATCATGTTGCCTACAGAAATCGGTAAGCATTTGACCTCGTTCGTTTCTTCTACCTAGTCCAAATGGTCTCACTACCTTATTCGCAGCTCCTTCTCCTACTACGCTGTTGAAGTTTCCCACTACTATGGCGTTGATCTTACCTCTTTCTTCCTGATACAATATGTCACTAATCTGATCATACATTACTTCTACTTCCTTACCATCATGGTCGGTTGTTGGCATATACACTTGTATTATTACAATATCTACTGGTTTGCATTTAGTTTTACAAACATCAAGTGGTCACTGCAGCATTCCACTTTGGTTACACTTCTTGCTACTTCGTTCTTCATTACTATCGCGACACCATTCTTGGCCTTATCGCCACCCGAATAGTATATTCTGTACTTTCCCGTTATTATCTCATCTTGTTATTATCTCACTTCACTCAAGTCCACTATGTCCACTTGAACCTGGAACCTGGAACATTTGTCCATTGCCATTTTTAAATTTTCAAGTTTCCCTCACGTCGTAGAGTTCGTACGTTCCAGGTTCCCATGATGAAATAAAAGTTATTATTTTCTCCTCTGAAGATTCTTCCCGGAGTAGTCCCCACCCGGAGATCCGAACGGGGGACTATTTTACCTCCGGAATGTTTTACCTCACGAAGAACCATCATATTTATTTATTCTCCTCCTTTGTCCCTTGTGGGTAAAAGATAAAGTGGTAGTATTCCCATTTCCTTTCCACATCTCCATACCGTTGACCATCTAGTGGTTCATCCGCCTTTTAGGACAGTTTCCTCTCCTAAGGACAAGAAAGTCCCCTGACCTCCATTCGCTCATCCGCCCTCCGAGAAGGCCGTTGGCACTTGGTAGAAGCTGACTCCTTATCCCGGGAGTCAGTCGGTCCCCATCTACGTTAGCCGCCAAAGACGTTGCCCGCTTTCTCCCTCGAGGAGGTGTAGGTTGGGATTTTCCCTTCGTTTAGAATGAGACCCGAAGGCTTTTCTCAAACCTCTCCAGTACTTTTAGAAAGCCTGTATATCTACAAAGTGTTAAACTTGACCTTTCGAACGACATGGGCAACGCATACAGATATCATGTTTTATGTCCACTCTCCAGTGGTATGTGTCAAAGTAAAAGTACCCAAATTCTTGAAAATGACGTACTTCGGAGTTTCCAGAAAATAATTAATTTCACTTTGAGTGGCCGAGTCAACCTGGATTTAGTCATGAGCTGCAACTGATACTAAACAAATAAAGATCTACTTTCTTTTTCAGTGGTTTCTGTTCATTCACGCAGATAGTAAATTTCGATGCATGTGCTCCAAAGAAAGAACTCGAAAGGTCAAAGAATACTTCATAGAACTAATTTACTAAAATTTCATGTCGGGTTAAATATAAAGTTTCTGGGAAGTAAGTTTCTTTGAACGTAACTTACAATACTTGTTCATTTTTTTAACGATAAGTAAAAAAAAAACTTTCTCAGGACGGGATCTCAAATGGAACACACTAATATATGTAAGCAGAATCTGTAACCAATATCGCTGTAACAGCGCCGTGTCAGGGAAAATCAGCGCCCGGGGTGAGAGTATACGACGGCGCCCCCATACAAATATTCCAAGTATTTTCCCTCTCTTTTTTTCTTTTTTATCTCTCTCGAATTTTGCGACCCCTTACTTCGGCGCCCGGGGCCGTCGCCCCGCTCGCTCTCCCCACGGCACTTTATTGCACTGTACTAAGAAGGGTTTTACTCCGGTTAGTCTCCCAGGCTACGCCACTGAAACACACTAGTAATCACAATTTCAAAATCCAGCTTCACAGTCAGTCAGACCATTCTCTATTGGTAGTTATAACGAGATGTTTTAAGTGTTCCTGAGTTTGAGTTGTACCGTACGCAAACAGTTGTTGATCCTGGAAATTTTGCTATCCTGGGCCCGGAGTTATGCCTATGGCCATCATTGGGAATCTAAGCCGGTGCAACGCACATCAAAGGCACACATATTATGTAGGAGTACTAAACTTGTACATATCTGTATCTATAAATATATATGTGTGTGTGTTTAATTCAGTACAAATTCCCAGCAGATGCTTCCCTTAATATTCTATTATTATTATTATTATTATTTTAAAATGAAGATCAGATCTTTCGTTGCAAATTGACCGCGTAATCTCTTGAGCTTGTCATAGAGGAATTCATATTAATTTTGCTGGTCGGAGATAGAAAGACTGTCTCTCTCACTCACTCTTTCTATTAAAGAAAAATTAAAAAAAAAAAAAAAGAATCTCTCCTCTGTAGTAGTAGTACCATACCCCCTTCAACGGGTACCCCCAAGACTTCATTAAAGTTACAACAACATAGGAGGTTACTGTGGGTTGACGGCGGAGAAGGAGAAAAGATCGGTAAGAAACAGCTTCAGGGAATTTTGAGGAAGTTTGTCGTCATCAGAGAGAGAAGAGGGAGAGAAAGTGTTTTTTCCTTGGTTTTTTCATTATCTTCTTCTCCTTCTTGTTCCTTTCCTTGTTTTAATTTTTGGAGAGATGGTTAAATTTTTGGTCGAGTAGGAAAAGAACGACGACCACACAAAAATCTCAAGGACCAACGCACAGTTTATAATTTATGAAACACAAAGGGAAGAAAAAATAATATGAATCTGGTAGCATAAAAGGAAATGAAGTTAACGAAAAAAAAAATACACAGATCAGGGAAAGGAAGCTGTTCTGTTAAGTGAAAATTACATTTGATTTTCTTTTAAAAGAAAACAATAAGAGAAACATTTGATTTCCTTCAAGCAATAAAAAGTCTAATGGTTCGTGACGCTGAAAAGGGGACATTAAATTCCAATAAACAAAAGTCTAACAGAACATTTATATTTTTAAATTTTAAAAATATTAACATTTAGTAAAATACAATGAAACCGCAATACAATCCAATATTTAAAACTTTCTGTTTTCAAATACAATGAAATAATGAGTATAACGACTTACCGAGGGTAGTCGTCAACCTGGTTCGTCGAAATATGATATACAAATCTCGAGTGGTAGTAGTCTTTAAGAATTATATACTATCGTTCTCACCATTTATATAATAATGATAACGTCGATAAACAGTGCTAAAAATGGTTTATTAGTTGATATACTTTATAATATATTTTCCCAAACACTGTCAAGCACACAAACTTGCTGACTCGGTATCCATAAACATGTACATAGCCACAACTATCCCATAATAATATTTTACATATTTTAAAAACATTCTTCTTTTGTTATTATTAAATTAACATTCTATTAAGTATAGTGCACATGTATGAGCACTTTCTGCCCACGGTACAGGTAATTATTACTCTATCCAAAGTATTTTGTTATATAAAAATGTCGCCCGACGATGGGACTGAATATAAAAGTCATAAGCGAGTTTGGCTTTTATCTTCAAGAACCACTGGTCCGTTTACAATAGGGTTCTTAACTTACATATGTTCTTTATATTTTGATCACACCTCGTATATATCTTCATTACATTTCACATATATATATACATTTATAACAAATCTTTTCACTTCATTAATACTTATCTTTTATTATATTAATTATATTTATTTCATTATTATCAAAACATCGTCGCTTATTAATATAATTAACGAGGGTGAAACACAAATTACTATGATTAATAGTTTTGATCATTATTAAAACAGTGATGTTATAAATAATGTTTAATCTTTCGGGGCGCATTAAATAACAAATAAGTTAGATGTTGTATTTTAATGTATACATTGTGGCACTAAGATGTCATAGTAAAGAAGAATCTTGTCCGAATAATATATAGGATAACTCATAAAAAGAGTCGTCGAATAATTAGTTTTATAGAATAGATCTTCTTCTTAACATAATCTTTGACAATTAAGTTTTCAACGCAAGTCAATCCAACATAAATAACCTTTGCTTTTAATCATTTATGAATAGAATTATAATTCTTACATATATTAAAAACATTTGAGAATTATCATTGATTAATGAGAATTAAAGAAAATTAAATTGAATAAAAATAAAATAAATGTTCATGAAAATCTATAGCTGATATGAATTTAACCTAATTTCATTAACGGTAATCAGGTTACATTCGTACTTGCATACGATTCTAATAAAGTACATTGCACAGCACAATCATGATTAGGTTCCGTACTATTTTGTACATGTATTGCGTCGTGATTCTGATTTTGATACAAAGTGCCATCTCTTGATCTCCAATTACGTCTATCCACGTAGTTTGCTGTATTCGTGGAATTTCGCCATACATTCCGTCTATTTTTAAACCTATTTTGATTACATGGTCTAACATATGGATTGCTACTATTAATTAGGTTAGGTGGATTTCCTACATAACTTTGCCTATTTTGCTCATTTTGATTGCTAGAATTTATTCTGCTTAGGTTATGTTTCGTATTATTCACCCTTCGTATATTCAAATTACGAACAGTCACAAAATGGTCTGAATTGTTCTTATTTTTACCCATTCCTGCTTGTTGATTCATAGCATGGTATTGAGCATGGAATTATTCATAGCATGGAATTATATACTATCGTTCTCACCATTTATATAATAATGATAACGTCGATAAACAGTGCTAAAAATGGTTTATTAGTTGATATACTTTATAATATATTTTCCCAAACACTGTCAAGCACACAAACTTGCTGACTCGGTATCCATAAACATGTACATAGCCACAACTATCCCATAATAATATTTTACATATATTAAAAACATTCTTCTTTTGTTATTATTAAATTAACATTCTATTAAGTATAGTGCACATGTATGAGCACTTTCTGCCCACGGTACAGGTAATTATTACTCTATCCAAAGTATTTTGTTATATGAGCAACACTAGTTCACCTAAAACTTAGATCTCAAACACTATATGAGTGTTAGATGATTAATAATATAAAAACTATAAATTGATAAAGCAGTGGCGTATTTAGGATTTTGTTTCGGGGGGGAAGGCTATGCACAACACGTGAATAAGCATTTATATGCTTCCTTTTGGGTAACGACAAATTTTAATAAAGTTGTGCATATAACAAATTTATTTTTCGGGGTGAGGGGGGCTTGAGCCCGATAGCCACTCCCCTAAATATGCCACTGTGATAAAGTAATACTACGAACATAATGAAGAGAGCATTTATTAACATTTTAAAGATACTCAAGTCATTTTACAATATAGGTACTCCAATAATAAATATGGTTTAAATGTTGCTATATAAGACCCTTCGTGGATCTCTTATGATTCAAATAACTTCTGGATGAAATTGAGGGGGGGGGGGAAATCAGTGAATAAATTTTGAACATAATTTTACATAACAAGACAAGATGAAAAAATCTTGCAATCAAGAATTCTTGCAATGAGACGAGACTTATACAAAATTGGAACGAGACAATAAAGAATTCTTCGAGAACGAAAACGAGACGAGACTTATACAAAAGTTACAATACAAAATAAGAAAGTTTTATTTCTCATCCCGTCTCGTTTCGTTGGCGACACGATTTCTTAAACACGTGAAGTGGAAAGAAAAAAGTATCTTACATGAAACTTTATGAGCACAGCAAGAGCTAACAGCCTGAAGGGGATAGAAGCACCATTGTGGCTCCTCAAGCGGGAGAGATCCAAGTTCGATCACCAGTACGAACTGATGTGATTTGTGTTCTACATTAAGCTATAGTTCCATGTCTCATATAGTATCGGTGCTGAAATAGACGCTAAACTCCATCCAAGCAATCTAAAGAGGAAGTACAATATTTTTAATTCTCCCAAGGTTCGATATACTTTCTCACATTGCAACCATCTCAGAAATGGCGTGAGTCAATGAAATCTTGATCCATGGCCAACTGCCTCACCACCTACCGTGACCCACGACCCACTGGATACAGAACCCTCTGTGACCCACTCTGACCCAAGATTCACCATGACCCACCACTCACCAAAACCATCATCAACTCTGATCCATAATCCACACTCTCTTTCCGCTGACTAAAGAGTTTGCACTTGTAATAAAACAAGGCTGTAAAATTATCCCTAATCGAAGTTTAAATTTCTACAGTCAATCGCTCAAGCACCACTCTGTTACAATACTGGTGGATCTTGTAAAATTTAAAATGGTAAAGTGAATGTCATGGGGCATATTACGATGAATTTCAATTTAATTTTCATATATAATTATTTCCCTATTGAATTACAGATACTTCTCAGTGGAAAATAGGATGAAATTTGAAAGTCTCAAATCAAAGGAAAGTAGGTCAACGTAAATGAAAAAATAAAAATAAAACAAAATAAAAGGTGAAAAATTCGTTTGTGTCTCAGAAGCAGTAGCGTATTTACGATTTTGTTTCGGGAGGGGCTTTTCCTCTTTCGGGGGGGGGCTTTGTCTGAAAACGTGAAAATTCTGCAAGATATTTCATATACTTTTCTATAGTTAGTAAGATTTCGGGGAGGGGCTTAAGCCCGGAAGCTCCCCTAAATACGCCACTGCTCAGGAGCCAAGTATTAAGTCCTGTTACTATTATTACAATTACAAATATCAATATCCAAAAGTGCTTGAAGTTCTTTTTTCACTTAGATATACTCATATTAGATAAGTAAATAGAAAGAAATGAAAAGGAATAAAAATGGAGGCCATGAAAGTGAAATGTAGATAGGGATGCATTCGAGTCGAGTCGAGTCGAGATTTAAGCCTGTCTCGACTCGTCTCGAGAAAATGTTGTCTCGACTCGTGTCTCGACTCGAAAATATGTTTCTGTCTCGACTCGTGTCTCGACTCGACAGTCTCTGTCTCGACTCGACTCGAATTCGAGTCGAGACGTCTCGAAATTCGAGTCGAGACAAAATATACGAGTTAAAATATACGCATACATCAGCCAGACCATCATGACTATCTACCTAATTGTCAGTATGTCGACTTTTGGCATGGATAAAAACGGCGACACGTCTTGGCATACACGCAATGATCCTTGATAAGTCGCTGGAGAGAGCTGGCACCACATGTGCACACTCGGGTCACCTAATTCCCGTAAATTCCGGGAACGGGGGCGATGTGTTCTGACGTCACGTTCAATCACATCCCACAAGGGACATCACTCAAATGTCTGGCTCCAATTTCAATGAAACTTTTTTTGCTGATAGAAGGCATCATTACATCATTACTTGTGATGACAAATTTTTGCCATGGTGCATGTTTTCTAATTTTTTTTAATAACTTTTAAGAGTTGTGATATGGTTATTAGAGATTACTACAGAAGTCTCTTACTACCCTTTGTAAACGGAGCGTTAATGAAGAAAAGTGAAGAACAACCATGTGGATACATATAAGTCCTGGGGGAAAGTCATATGGTAGATATGGCCTTGATGGCAGCCATCTTGAAATCCGCCATTTTGAATTAAGGTCAAGTTTTCAAAATGGGAATAGGGTAATATGATACATAATTTCGGGCTAGAATTTAATTAGGAAAACAATGGTGAGGTTAGTTTTAAGATACACCCATTTAGGGGATAGTTACAGACATATTAATTGTTTTTACTTACTGTGTGCGTAAGTCCCTTCTTACTTTCGTCTCAAGACCTGTAAATCGATCGCAACGGCAGAGCCCGGTTTCGCACTAGTGTTTAGAAATCTTTAAACTCACTTGAGGCAATATTTGTGGATTATTGTATTGTATTTTGCCTTTAATTAAATTTGAACCCACTTCATGATCTTGTGTAAAGTATCACTAAAAGAGAATTTCTGTTTTTATGGAGAACGTAAGCATAGCAATTATAAAAGGTGAGTAAGGTGCGTATGTATTTATAAGAAAGTTTATTTTACGAGTCTTTTGTGGTTCCACCAACCTATTCTTTAGCTTTTTTTTTTTCAAAATACTCATCTCATAAATAAAAGAGCTAATATAAAATCTCTTACCACTATTCTTTAATACTTATAAAATTTTATTTATTGTAAAAGCACTGGCGAGATATTTCTTATCGCCCACTAAAATTATGGTGGAGCTCCTTCGTGGCTAACGGTTAGCATACTTGCCTTTGGCGTGGGAAACCTGGGCTTGATTCCCGGTGGGAGTTCATGTGGTTCGGATTCCACGTTAATCAGTAGGTCCACGTCTCACATAGCCTCACTGCTGAACGGGACGTTAAACTCAGAATCAATTCAACTCAAAATTATGGTTTTGACTTTATTATGATGTCATTAGTTTAAACGCCCAACTGCCCATAATTATAAACATTGACTACATTATAAAATTGTAATTTGTGACGACTAAAATATCAGAAATTAAAGATTATTCTTTGGGTTTTGGAACATTTTGAAAAACGTGAAAAACTGGTACTGCACCGATACAACACACCTTTTGGATTTGTCATTGTGTAAAGTGATACAAACTAAAGAAGAATTACAACTTTATGAAATTGTATTAGGACTTATGATTTAGAAATAAACACCAAATAAGTGTAATTGAATTGTTTACAAAACTAATCATGACGAGAAAACTCTTGAATACTATTATATAAATAATTATTCTCTTTTGTTTAACACTTTAATGTAAAGATCCAATAGTCAGAGAAATAAATATAATAATAATTGTGTTTGAACATTATTCACGATCATTTTCTACAATCCTAAAACACGATTGTCTAGTTTGTTCAGCATTGTTTATTAAAAGAATACTTAAGAGCCTGACCCTAAACTATGTCTGTCCGACCAAATCTTCAAGCCTGATTACGGCCATGGGTGTCAATATGTTTCCCATCCTAAAAGAATAAACCTTCAATTTAATTATGATTTAATTGGTTTTTAAAAAAATGAAATGAAATCTTTGAGTTTAACCTCCCAGGATTATACCTGTTAGGCTAAGGGAGATAATGATTAAAGTAAGTGAATGATGATGGAAGAATTGTTGGAATGAAATTGTGGGAGGAAACGGGAGTACCCTGAGAAGACCCACGAGCACGATGTTGTCCACTACAAAACTACTTTGCCGGGAATCGAACCACAGCCCCACGCACCAGAGTTAAGCGCTCTACCACTGAGCCATAGTCCCCCATCTAATTTGTTTAGATGATAAACTAAGTAGTAACAAAGACTATTTCAAAACCACTGGTTATTTACTAAGTAGTATTTTGTGTTCCCTGAGTATCACACAAATACAATTTCTAAACTATATTGAAAAAATGGGGGTAAGACTGACAAACATCTAAAGATTGAATAAATATCTCACAAGTTGCTACAAAGATACTAATATTAGATTATTTTATGCGAGTTCAAATAAGTTAAATCGACTCGAATATACTTCTTATGACTTCACAATTCGGTATATTGTTAAATATATACTCGATGTCAACATAGAGCTTCTCATATGTATAGCATACGGATTCGATTCCAATGGGATCACATATGAGTTAAGCTTCGGTGTTGAAATCGACATTAAAAGCATCGAAACATCAAAACCGAAAGAAAGGAAAGAAAAACATTCTTTCCCACAGCTTAGTGATCAAATTCAGGGTCATTAGTAAGATGAACATTTTACTTTGTTTTCCTTATGTACAGTTTGAGAGGCTTGTTCCGTTCCTTCCGGAACCACAAAGCAGCAGTCAAATAACAACAAAAGACAACTCTCCTCCGTCAATCTGTTCTATGACGTTGGTGTGTCTTTTCATATTGTCAGCCAGAATATATATTGCATTGAAAGAGATCTGATGGTTTGTGACTCTTTTCCCTTTAGCTTTATCGATATGCTTTTCTTGTCCGTTTCGCAACAACCTTTTATCTCTCCTGAATATATACGGAAAATTTTCACGAGGCAATTCTTGGTTGACGGTGTGTATAACTTTATGGCGACTGAGAAACCCCTTATATGAAAAATATACCCGTTTTATATATGGAAGTCACATAATTTTGATAACTCATTTGACGTAGTATAAATGTGAAAAAGGTATCAGTGTTTACTCTTTTAGCTCACTAAAATTTCAGGTTGTAAAATTAAGCACCTTCTTTTCTTTCACTTTCCTTAGTGTTATATTTTTATTTTCACTTCCGCCCACTAAGAATGAAAAGAATATAATTCAGAAACATCACAAAGATTTAGACAATCCTACATACAACCAACAGAACCTACGCTGATTTTGGGCTAGTCGTTATAGTACTAGCGCGAGATAGATTGCTAATTTTTACTATTTTTGTAAAAAAAAATCATAATTGCTTTTATAAGTCAAATTTCACTGTGATCTTCAGTATGTGGAGACCGTGGGAACAAGGCCAAAATTTCAATGTTGACAATAATGCTAAAGATAGTGCTGTTTTAAATAGTATTTATGTCTATCTAGCTGATGATAGTGATTTGAACCGTAGCGTTTATGTTGGTGGAAATTGTTCAACTTAACGTATCAAAGAAATACCTTACGTATGTTTTTACAGAAATTAGGTTTTACATTTTGTACTTTGAACAAGAAATGAGTTATTATGGAGTCGTCTAGAAGGAAAGATTACCAGACATCCTCTTCTGCCGGAACACGTCTCTTTAGGTCTTAAAATGATCCAGAGATTTTCTTTCTTAAGGCAAATAGAAAATGCATTCTTTTTGGGGTTTATTGACAACTGCTTCAGCTTTAATGCAATCTGTGTTACAATGCAATGTAATGGCACATACCAAATAAGCTTCCTTCCATATGCAGGTATATTTCACAACTTGAACTGCATACATACTTTTCCGTGATCCGATCCTATCTGTTCTACTTAATAAGCCAATTTCGCTGGAAGTAACGCTTAACATTATCTCTCGCCAGCTGCTTATATACATAAAAAATCACCCTGATTACAAAAATTAGTATACAAATATTTCGTAGAATGTTACACAAAGTAGAGACCCAATTCTTAAAAACTTATCGACGTGTTGCAATGGTAACAAATTCGTATTTATTACATAAAATAAATTATATAATTCACATTTTTTAATATTCAACTATACATCACCAAAATATGAAGTACTGGCCACTTAAAGTATTTCCAAACCTCCGAAAAATTAAAATTACTACATTTTACAATATTTATTTAACAAAAAAACATGCTCGCAGATCTGACATATACGAATAAATAGATATCACTGAGTAGAACAAAGTGATATGGGTCAGCTTAAAAACAAGTAATTTCTGGATAAATTTAATAATATATATATATATATTTTGTTTATCCTTATCAATCTCTTCATTATGACACTAACAAGATGACAGAACGTGTAATGGTTAATGACAAATAGTCCAGGAATAAATATTTACAGAGAGAACCAAATTTTGTATTGTAGGAATTAAAATTCCATAATACCTGCCATTTTAATTCTTTCACAACTACATAGTTTAATATGCAATATATATATATATATATATATATATATATATATATATATATATATATATATATATATATATATATATATATATATATATATATGACAATTTAAATACTTAAACAATATGTTCAAAGCAATAAATCAAAAAATAACATAATTGGACAAAATATATAACCTGGAATACATAAACTTTAAATGACACTAACAAGAAAGAATAGTATTTCACCTGAGAGGTAACACTTCAGGAAGAAAGCTTTTGTAAAGCAACAAATACTTATATATGGAATATCCAGATTTTATCTTATCTGGTAACCGATCACAAGAATTACTACCGTTTTGTATAAAAGTAAGAAATTACTGCGTATTTTCTACAAAATTCCATTTTCTCAATTGTACTGTAGAAACATTTTATTTTTAGATTCTACGGTAGTTATGAAATTAATGATGAGAAAAATTAAATATTCTTTCTAATTTAACTTCCCAGGATCATGCCCTTTAGGCTAAATAAGAGGGATGATCAATGAAAGTGAATGATTATGAAATTAAATATTTAATGCACTTCTACCGGAAATCAACCTGGGATCACTTTCATCAAAGGCACACGAGCTAACTACTAGACAAGCGGGATGGTTAAATTTGATGACGAAGTGGGCTCTTAAAAAGCAAGTGTATTTCCTGGTAAACGATGAATTTGAGCTTAAGACTCCTAACTATTGGCACGTTTAAAAGCAAAGGAAAATACCGTATTCATAAAATCATCGCACAATAACTAGCCCTACTAGATATTCTGTAACATTCCCAGTTTAAAAAATCCAAAAATGAAATATAATAATCAATAGATTTCATTAAGCTGAGCAAAATTATATCGATTAGTGTAAATTCTCACGCGTACTTTTCTAGAAAATGGATAACATTAATTTTTTTTGTGAACTTACATATATATGTTATACCTGTTACGATGAAACTGATACTGAAATATATACTAATAAACCTTTTGATTATTACACGAGCAAGGCGATTGTAAACACTATTGTTAATAACACACATAACATATTAATTGTTAATAACACTATTGTTAATAACACATATAACACACATAACATAATCTACTCTTCAATTTTTTTACTATGATATTGTTCAAACAGAAGATATAGTCTATATCAATCGAGATGAATGATAGAAGTATAAAGTATTGTTTTCTTTTCTGTTTATTGATATCAGTTGGTGTTCTTAATGAGTTTACTCATTAGTTTAGAAAGAGTATATATGGAATTTGGACATATGTTGTACGTATTCTCCTGAGAAATTGATAAGAGCAGAAAAATTATAAGGACAGATGGAATAGGTTTAAGCGCATCTACGTGACTTTATCAAATATTTATTCTCCATAATGGTACCACGCGGAAAACTTGGTATAGGCCTACTTTTATCTTTGCCTCCTTCTATTAGCTGTTTCGTATCATATGTATCGGATGGTTTTGATATTTCTTCTGATCATTAAAACAACAATGGTACCTGTGTGCGTGCAGAAATGCAAAAGCACAAGGTAACTTCCTATTTGTTTTGGAAGCAACAAACCCATTTCACGTGTGCGAGAGAAATTGAGCACAGCGAGATCGGGTGTTTACTCACGGTCAGTTTGCAGCAGGAGTCCATGGTAAAAGATTTGGCTATCTCGAAAACACTCGCAAAACCTTACAAATACAAAAGACTGCGCTTCAAAGAAAGTTTAGACACAGATGTTTCAATTTTCTTCTAGCATCTTTCTTCAGCAAAAGAGTCGGTTCATTTTATTCGAAAAAGGGAAGGGAGAAAGGGTGAATTTATATTTTATGTGGGGGGTAACATTGTAAGTAGTATAAACAATACATACCGCTTCCGACTCTGTACTGAAGCACTTCCTTTAGCAGTATATCACTAGATCTATCCTGACCCTCATCCCACGTCAAGTTGTAAAGTAGAAAGGGACAGAAGTATTCAACATGACTGCGCACTTGAGTTTCAGTTCACAATACTAAAACCAGTGAGCAAGTAAACAGTCTTTTGTAGGATCGTGTTTTACTTCTTGAATTTATTTTTAAACATTTCTGTGAATTCAACAACAGAACGTAGTAGAAATACGGACTAGGTTTAACTCCAACCATTACTTTCGCTCCAACCCAGGGATGCCACATTTATGATTTCGTACTAGATTTAGTGATTTTACTATTGAACTAGTGATCTAGTACGCACTTTGGGTAAATAGGCACATTCTAGTGATTTTTTTGCATTTTTTTTCTGATGCAGACAAATGAGAAGGAAATGGTTCTTAAAATAAAAGGAAGAAGTATATTGCAGTTCAAAACAAATGTAGAAACCTTAAATTATTTTTTCTTTTCCCTCTGACTGAATGAAACCCCTGCTGTGTAACAACCTTAGGTAAACAAAGGCTATCTTTGGTCCGCTACCTCTTTTTGTTAGCCGACATGAGATGGGTTACTTTTTTTTTCTGGAAAAAAGTGAAGAAATAAATAGCCAGTACGTTTACGTTTTGTCAGGCACACAGGCGCAGTCTGTACTTGTTTCCTAACGAATTTTAGCAACATAACATAAATGAAACATATGTACCAGAAAATAGAAGCAGTACAAACGGAAATTTTCATCTGTGACACATTTGATGAGAAATATAGTTAGATGTCACGTGCAAGCACTCTAAACATGTCCTATCCTGTAATTCTATTCGTATGTTTATGTAGGTGAGACTGAGAAATCAAGAAACAATAATAACTGGTTTTCTTCCAGGGGAAATATCTAAATATGAAGGGGTGTTACACTGGGACTTTAATTGCGTTCTTTGTACAAGATTAACAAGTAATAGCAATTTTTTAATTTATCTTAGTTCTTGGGGAGAGGAAGATGGAAGCGAACCCTCGTAAGGACCTCCCGCGATCAAGGCGTATGTGTTAACCATACAGCCACGAGGAAATTCACATAAGCACACACACACATATATTGTTGAGTTGATTTTGACTTTACCGTCTCTTTCAGCAGCGAGGATATATGAAATGTAGACTTACTGATTAACGTGGAATCAGAACTACATGAGCTCGCACCGGGAATTGAACCCGAGTCTTCCACGGCAAAGACGCGTACATTAGCCGCGGAGTTCACACATACACACAGAATCAGAGTCCTCACACACCAAGGGTGAAAGCTGTGCCACTGAGTCACAGCGGCCACGGGGCTAGGTCGAGTCCACTTTACGTTCATAGTTTCTTAGTACTTAATGTTATAATTATGAAATAGATTTTCCTTAATGAGCTGCATAAAAACAAAAGCTTTCGAAATGCATTAAACAATTAGTTCGATTTGAGTGTGAACTTAAAGTGATATCAGAGTGTAAATACGGATACGCACCAAAGCTCGAAAACTTAATACACTATTTCTCCTATATAGTCAGCATGTATCAAGCAATCGTTCAGCTTTCATTTGAGAGGATGGAAATCGAAGGCCCCTGAACAACTATGTTACTAATGTGCGGAATGTATTTATCTTACAGTGAACTGCTTTGATGCCAAGTGGCCTAACTCCAAAATTGAAATTTTCCAGGAGTGAAAGTTGAAGTTCAATATCTCATGAACAATCCATATTTCTTTTATGTTGGGAACCAAAACCATAACTACTGTATGTAGTTCATTGTTTTATAACTTAGTGTTTACAAAAATCCTTTTAAAAAATACCTATTCATAGAAGTGCATGGTACTAGTTATCTGTACTAGTTCTTGGCATCCAAGCAGTCCATTTATTGTAATACTAGTTTAATATACCCATTCTTCGCATGGGGGCTGAATTTGCAAGTCATCGCTGATGGAAGTGTCACCATTGATCTCAACGACCGTGAAAACTATGGATTTGACACTAATGTCGATCAATTTGGATTACTTTTACTACCTGTCTCGCTAAACGCCCCCCTGAGACCCCCTGGTTCCAATTTTGAAAAAAACGCTTCGCCTTAGACTGGGACCTGGACCAAGGTATCCGTGACCAAAATTTGGTAACTCTCGGTCAACTTGTCTGGTCCCCAGGTCGGTCCCAGTAAACGTCCCCCCCGAGACCCCCCTGGTTCGAAATTAAAAAAAAAACGCTTCGTCTTGATCTGTAGCCTGGACTAAGGTACCCGTGACCAAATTTTGAGAACTCTCGGTCCACTCGTCTGGTCCTCAGGTCGCACACAGACAGACAGACAAACTCTTTATTTTATTTATATTAGATAAGATATACTATGTAAAATAGTCTCGTATCATAATATGTGATGGACAACAAATGTTACATTATATATTATCCGTAGCCATGATATACTGCAACATATTCAAGCCTCAGAATAGTTGGGCAAGCGAATAATCCAGAAGTTACGTAACCCTATTGCGTTCATGGGAACGAAAACACAATAATTATAACTATGCTAAATTACTATAGACTACCAACTGCTCAATCAGAGAGTTTATGAAGTTCACTTTATCGCAATAGTTTTATACAAACTAGATTTAGACTACGGATAATAGTTTTATACAAACTAGATAATCAATTATTATTATTATTATTATCATTATATTTGCAGTACAACCAAATACAACGACATTAACTATTAGTTCTGATTAACTGAATTGAGATGAAAATTAAATCTTGATCTTTAAAGATTAACTATTTATTTTATGAGTTCTGTACCTTTCTGAAGGAATAAAAGCTGGAATTGGTTTCAAGGCTGTTTCTGAGTGAATACTTTCTTCAAAATAATATTAAAAATTATAGAAAGATTTTCGAGACATTCGAGTCGAGTCGAGATTTTTAAGAGCCGTCTCGACTCGACTCGTGTCTCGACTCGAAAATTCGAGTCGAGAAATACGTTTGTCTCGACTCGTCTCGAATTTTACAAAGTGTGTCTCGACTCGAGTCGAGTCGAGTCGAGATTCGAGACATGTCTCGACTCGAGCGCATCCCTAAATGTAGACAAATTCACCAGTGTTCAGGAGATGCTGTCTACAATGCACTGACCAGAGTGGGACGGTGGGTCAGAGTGGGACACGCCATGTTTATCTACGACCCACTGACCCACTTGATTCACTTGACTCACGATCCACTCTATCTCTGGAGGGCTAAAATCAAAGTTCCCAAACAGTGCCTTACCTCGTGTAAATCTTTCAAAAAAGAATGAAGTCAACAGACAATCTTATGGTAATAGCTTCCGACTTGACTACATGTAAAGGTTATATGTTACAGTAAAGTGTCAGATAACATGCAGTAAACAAATATGTTTGCTATTAAATACTCTGGGAAGTAAATAGGTTGTAAAACTAATGGGGTGCATTGGGACCGTATGGAACTACCTCAAAAAGACCTAATTTAAGATAAGAACAGCAATGCTACAGAACCAATTAACTGATATATTCAGGAACTGATAAGTGTCAAATGGTGCGTAAGCATTTCCATGAGTGATACTGAACACGGAACATTTCCATGAAAGATAATGAACATGTGATTTTAGTGGCGAAATAAAAAGCTTGATGTGGGTATACACATTAACACATACACCGTATACAGTATTTCAGTATCACTTTTGTTTTAGAGATCCCTCGGGACTATATGGGTAGCGTAACCGCTTTCGCTGAGGAAGACCCACGTTCGGTTCCCAGTGGGAGCTCATGTGGTTCGGCTCCCACATTAAGCTGTAGATCCATGTCTCGTACAGCCTTGGTGCTGAAAGGAATGCTAGACTCCAATTCAGCCAGCTAACTAATCTGTTTTGTCTAAGTAAGTGGAGTGATTATCATACAATAATTTTTAGAGAGGTAGAGGGAGATTGATTAAGTACTCCCAAACAGCCTGTCTAGAAATGATTGTGCCAGCATTTGGGGTTGTGTAAGATGGATATTTGGATAGTTCACACACTAGTTCCTCATTGCTTTCTTGGCCTGTTCGGTCCTATAGTAGTGGAACTATGGACTTGAAAAGTTCATTTTTTTTTAACATTTTTTAACTACAAAACTATGCACTTCCGACTACAGGTCCAAATCGCCAACAATTTGACGAAGGGTCGTATCTCAAAATCTCAATTTTTCAAACATAAAGAAAGAAATTATAATACCCTGTATAATATATATGTACATAAATAGATTTTCTCGAAAAGTAAGCATGAGGATTTATCCTCGAACAATGAGATATCTGAACTTCGTTTCGTTATACGCTATTATCTAGAGCCAATGGTATACGAAGAAGGAGAGTTGATGGGTCTTCAGCTACTCCTCCCCCCGAAATTTTTAGAAAATTATACTTTTCAAGTGAAATGAGTAAAGAGTGAGTATGAAAAATACGTACTGGGAAAAAAATGCAGATTTACCTGAAAGGGAATATTTCCTATCGCAGTATATAGAGTAAGTAAAGAACGGCAAACCGAAAGTAAATATACACTCCAAGTGTTTAGTTCGCTCTTTATCCCTTTCCTAAAGGATTAACTTCTAATAAAACTTCATAAAGTAGACACTTCTTCGGAAGTCATATCTTTTATAGTGAGAAAAAGTCAAAAGGCTCTTATTTTATTACATTCAACAAAAAGAGTAAGATCTATTAACAATTTGTTTAGCTAAAGACAAAAAAACTTGCATATGGCAACAAATATCAGAAATTGAACCCACGACCAAATAATAGAGACATTAATCAACCCCGGAATACAAGAGATATAACGAACTGTCCAAATATACTAAATATTTTCTTGCTCAAATGACATATTTTTTTTACCTAGCTGGGTCAATCCATACGAAATGGTCCAGAGGTGGTTGCTCGAACATCTCCGAAAATTATAAAACTTTGAGTGTGACGAACCTTGTGCATGAGAAGATCAATAACATTATTTACGTTATCGCTTATACAAGTGTTCCTAAATGGCGGCCATCTTTGTTGTCGGCGGAGTGCCATTTTTTGCATTTCCAAGCGTTTACGAAAACTACAGTTGCTCAGGACGTACGTATCAGACAAACTCCAACCAAAAACGTATGTTTAGAGGAGAGACTGGTACACGAAAAACATATACCCTTGCTTCTATTGTAAATAAATATGCAGCTTGCAAACCAATACATGAAATCACTAGAAAAAGTACAGAAAATTACACTGTTAAAGGGGCTGTATTTTGGAATGGCATAAAGTGGGGAGTTCATAAGTTTTGTGCTAAATTCTAATGCATGTAAAGGGTATGCAGAAATATCTACAACTATGATACTATTGGCATCGTAGATTTATGGCGGTCTGAAAGTTGAAGTTTGTGATTTTGATATGTTTGGGGTGTAATATCTCAGGAGGGCAAAGTGCTAAAAATTGCTGCTTAGGTCACAAAGTAATTCTGTATGTGAATAAGCTATTGCAAAAACAAAAAAAAAAAAATCATTACTGATATTACATGGAGAAAAAAATGAGGACATGGTAAAAACGCGAAGAAAATACGCTCGTGACGATGATAGTAGCCCGGAAAAAATTAACCATCGTCACGAGCGTGCTTTCTTCGCGTTTTTACCATGTCTTAACTTTTCTCGCCATGTAATATCAGTCATGATTTTTTGCAATAGCTTATTCACATGCAGAATTACTTTGTGGCCTAAGCAGCAATTTTTAGCACTTTGCCCTCCTGAGATATTACGTCCCAAAAATGGAATCAAAATTTTAAAAAATTAACTTTCGGACCGCCATAAATTTACGATGCCAATAGCATCACAGTTGTGGTTATTTCTGCAGACTCTTTACATGCATTAGTATTCAGCATAAACCTTATGAACCCCCCACTTTATGCCATTCCAAAATACAGACCCTTTAAAAGTGTAATTTTCTGTACTTTTTTTAGTGATTTCATGTATTGGTTTGCAATCCTTCATATTTATTTAGAAGCAAGGCTATATGTTTTTCGTGTACCTCAGTCTCTCCTTTAAACATACGTTTTTGCTTGGAGTTTGTCTGATACGTATGTCCTGAGCAACTGTAGTTTTCGTAAACGCTTTGAAGTGCAAAAAATGGCATTCCACCAACAATAAAGATGGCCGTCATGCAGGAACACTTGTACATACTGATACTGTACTTACACATGAAGTTATACACAAGGTTCATCACACTGCAATTTCTATAGTTTTCGAAGATGGTCGAGCAACCATTTCCCCCATCTTTGGACCACTTCAGATGAATTGACCCAGTTTCTTTTTCTCCTCAACCACAGGATGGTGGGCAACATGAAAATTTTAAAACTTTTCTTTCCCTTGGGAGAACTGTTTTATATTTTGATAAGGTCTCTTCTTCGTAACTGCGTCTAGATATTCTATCCTTGATCTTCCTCTTCCTGGTTTTCCTTCTATCTTTCCCTCTATCAACATGGTGATCCAATCGGAGTGCTGAATAAGATGACCAAGCATGCTGTTTCTTCGTTTTCCTATTATTTTCATCATATGTTGTCCTTCATTAGGTTATTTTAGTACGTCTTCATTCCTTTCCCTTTCGGTCCATGATATGCCAAGCATTCTGCGCCAACACCACCTTCAGCTTCCATCTTAGATATTTCAGCTTTTCTCAATGTCCACGTCTGTGATCCGTAAAGCACCACGCTCCATACCAGTGTCTTAATAAATCGTTTTCGAACGACATATTTCATGATGTTAGCAGTCTTCTTTTCCTATTGAGTGCTTGTTTAGCCTGCGCTATTCTGGAACTTACGTCTTTTTCATTTTTTCCGTCCGAGGATATTACATCTCCTAAATAGGGAAACGTCTTAAGCGCATTATAATAAAGGATTTGACGGAGTTATTCTACCCTGCACTCTACAAAATCCATCTCCCTCCCTCCCCCCTAAAAATATGTTTATGCCAGTGCTCTGCATTGAGCTCAAAATTGAAGTAGAGATTGTGAAGTTAAAAAGCGATATGGTTCATAAGATAAGTAACGTACGATTGAGGTCGAAAGCCTGCCTGAGGTTATTGAGAAATGTGTAAAAAGTCATCAGTTAATTTGGGGTTGAGGGCCAAAAGTTATGTTCCAATTGATTGAGATTAGAAGATAAGGACCTCTCGTTCATGGAATATTCAGATTTTTGCAATCACCCTGTTCGTGTCAACATTTTTTTTTTTTTTTTCAGAAGCTTCCTATCTATGCTCTGTTTGTGTGTATTGCTTATTTTTATAATTCAGCTTTTTTTTCTTTCTATACTTTGTGCGTGTGTCTTCGTTCGTGGCGACCCCTTTCTTCCATTATGCCTCTCCGTGTCTTTTATTCTGCTCTTCCCTACCTTGAGCTCTTCTATTCTCATTCCTTCTTCTCCCTTCCACGATTGGAAAAGCAACGCAATCATTATTTTGTAGTAGCTGGGAGATGCCAGTCTCTTTTCTCTCGCTATCGTCACAAAAGATTTTTCGTACGCTTAAAGATGTTCTCTAGAAAGATTGATCGGCGGATGAGTGTGTGCACACCTCTTTCACCAAGAGAACACTAGAAAAGAGTTTAAATATACATGTGATGAAAGAGAGAGAATTTTTAATACTTTCGCTTCCATAGAAGATGTTAGTGTCGAATTTTTTTGTCCTTCGTACGATGGACGGCATTAGCCGTGTAATTTATTTGTTCTTCGTACCATGGACCACATTAGCCGATGTAACATGTTTTTGTTCTACGTGCCATGGTCATGTTAAATGGACGTGTAATTTCTTTTTGTTTTTCGTACCATGGACAGTCTTAGCCGTGTAATTAATTTTTGTACTCGTACCATAGATAACCTTAGACGTGTAATTTATTCATCCTGCATCCCTAGATATATACCTAGGTAGTTTATTTTCTCTTGGTTACCATTAAGATCCTTGTTGCATAATTTATTTTTGGCCTGCGTACTTTGAAACGTGCAAATTGTTTTTGTCCTGCGTGCCATATATGATCCTAGCCGTGTAAATTATTTTTGTCTTGTGTACCATAGTTGACGTTAGTCGTTTAACTAATTTTTGTCCTGAATTTCTCAGACAAACTTAGCCGTGTAGTTTATTATTTTTTTTCCTGCGCATCATTTATTTCAGTCTGCGTATCATAGAGATCTTAAATGTGTAATTTATGTTGTCCTTCCTAACATGGACAAACCTAATTGTTTAATATATTTTTGTCCTGTAGACTATGAAAGAACTTGAGACAATTGATTTTTTTCTTTTGCGGCTATATGTGAAGGACACTGACATCAAGAAGGTATCAAGATACCTTCATTAATGAACATATACAATCATGGAAGCAATTCTTAAAGATATGTTCACCCGAGTGTAAATTGAGGTGGATTATCAATTTCATGTCTGTAAAACTATAAATGGTACACAGATTAAGTAACCTATCTCCTTGTTTGGGAGAGCGGGGACACAATTACATATGTAAACAATAATAAAATTAATGGTCCTAGGCTTGAACCTTGGGGAACTCCAGGAGGTTTTTCAAATTGTTTTGATATACTTTTAGTCGCCAATTGGTTATTCACATTTAAGTAAAAGAGAAATTTAATCATAGTAACGAGAGACGACTTTTATTGCATGAATTACTGTATCGAATACTTTAATAAAACATATTAACAAAAAAAAATGATTGTATAAGTATTTTATTCATTCACCGTACACGGTGAACTTTGAACAATCTTTTAGCTTCGTTACTACAACATTAGTCGTTTCTTTACGTACGTTTTGCATCAAATTTTTGTCTCCTGTTTCTCCTTCGGCTTCTATTCGTAGAAATATATAACAAAAAAAGGAAAGGGAAAGACTGAAATAATAGGGAAGAATAGTCTTTTCTTCAGTCAAGCATCTCTTTGAAATTGTTCTGCTGGTGCTGCCTCTCTTTCGCTCCATACCCCCTGCATCGCCCTTCCTCTCGAAAACTCCTACTCTCTCCCCAATTTTCCAAGAAACTTGACAGCACAGCCAACGCTAGCAAGAGTTTTTTCGTCTTTTTTAACAACCAACATGCTTGGTGTGTTTCCTTGGCTAGGTTCTTCTTCAAATATATATCTACGCATCTCTTCCACTACCTTCATCTTCCAACCCTGTATCTACCTCCCACAACTGAGAAAAATAAAAAGATATACTTTTTTGTATTATTATTATTTCTCCCTCTTCCCTATCTTCTATCTTGAAACAGTTGGCAGATTCTTGTTAACTGCTTGGAAACAATCAGTTTTAATAATGAAATATTGCTTCTATAGTAACTCATGCTCCATGTTTCTTTTTTCTTTCTTTACTTTCTTGTTTCTTAATCTCTCCCTGTTTCTCTTGTCTTTCTGTTTCATCAACCAACTCCTCTCTCTCTCTTTTCATTTTCTTCTCTTGTCTTCTCATCTTCGTTTTCTTTTCCCTCCCCTTCATCTACAGCTTATTATCTAACTACCACGCAAAGAAGCCGCGAATAATGATTGTGTTTATATAACACAGAGGAAACGACAACAAGTAAACAAGAAATTGGACATTTACTATTAATTTTCGCTATCACCAAGATACAAATTCCGGTTTGTTTATTTGAAGCTCGGAACGTGTATTTAATATTTCTAATTGTATTTCCAGACCTACAAGTACACATATAAAAGAAAATTTAGAAAATCAATAAAGGAGAAGTATGAAGATTAAAAAAAAAAAAAGTTATGATCACAATCCTCAACCCTGAACATGCGTTTAGTTCGTTAAGAGTTTAGATAGGATCACCGTACACCAGCATTTGTTCAAAAGTATCTACTTTTTTTAGTACAAATTTCCGTACAAATTTCCTAGGAGGTTATGGACTAGGAGTAATATTTTGTCGTTTACTAGAAAGAAAAATCAAATAAAGTTTAATTATTCAATGAATCAGATCTTACTAAATAGTTTAAATTCAGTCAAAGATCTTGGAGTGACGTTTGATACGAAACTGACATTTAATAACCATAGAAGAAAACATAATTAATGAAACTCTCAAGATGTTAGGGTTCATAATTAGAACTGGAAAGAAATTTAATATTAACACACTAACAAAAATGTATTATTCCTATATCCGATCAAAACTGGAATATGCTGCTGCGATCTGGAACCCATCACAACAGCAATGTCGACACCGAACTGGAAAAAGTCCCATCTAAATTTATCAAATACTTGACATACAAGAACTGGAATCTACACTTGGAAAAAATAATGTATGTGGCGTACGTAAAATCGTATGTTACATTTGTAAATCCTGTAGTTTTTGAACTTAACGTACAGCAAACGTATAACTGAAAACGCATAATACTTTCTGTATAAGTGTTCCATCTGTACGTACTTTCCGTATGAAACAATATAGGCAGTCAGGATCTCACATACAAATAACTGTATATAACACATAGCTGACGAAGGAAACATACATATATGTATGTATTATAATTAAGACTGTTAGATATCAGACATCCTGCAACGGCATGATGTAATATCTAAGGGCAGTGCCTATGTAGCATACGGATAATGTGTTCTCCATACTGATTTCCGTAGTAAGTAAGAGGATTCCGTGTATTTGTATAATATACCGCTGTCCGGAGAACGGATTTTTCTCAGTGTATCCATCTTCTGAAAATTATCTAACATTAATAGATAACTTATGTATCTCAACATTTGAACAAAGGCAAAACGTGACAAATCTAATTTTTCTCCATAAAATAATATAAAACGAGTTTAGTTGTACCTTGTGCGGATCTCATATCAACACTAAATTGTTATGTCCCGACACTTACAACTCGTGCTGATAACTCTGGCTTGTTCTATTGCTAAATAACAAGGACCAACGTATTATTGAAATCACCAATCTAGAGTAGGGTATATATGCTCTTCTTATAACAAAATATATATTAAGCACAAAGAAATTGACATATGTAATATGAACTGTACGTTTAAGGAAACTGTTGTAAATTTATTTTGTAATACACCAAGACTATAATTGGGCTTATGCCTGTTGTGTTGATGACAAATAAATAAATATTTGCTCTGTTTGTGTTAATCACTTACGATGATCATTGATATTATTTCTATAAAGATAATACATAGCATGATTACTGGGAAATTTCCTGTTTGGAGCTGTGAAAGTAGTACTGTAATAATAATAATAATAATAATAATAATAATAATAATAATAATAATAATAATAATAATAATAATAATAATAATAATAATAAGGTAAACACACCTGAATTTGACAGGCACCCGAATTTGACATATCTGTGCTTAAATGTAATGAAATAAGCCTAAGAGGTCATCCCTGCAATCGTGCAAAGAAGTGTCAACATTATGGGAGCGTATTTTCTCGTGTCAAAAGCGTGGTTAGAAAAGAAGTACATGGTTTTGTGTGTGACGCATTTTTCGAGAAAAAGCACATAATCATAAGACGGCAAGTTATTTTGGTAAGACTTTTATTAAAGTTAGATTTGCTTCAAGCAAATAGTGGTACTTTAATGTTGTAAAGGAGATGCAATCAGTGTGTTTTGTTTTCTTCTGTGAATACAAAGGTTGTGATGTAACATGAACGGGGGGTTGTCGAAAACACGAGACTTTAATTGTAACGTGAACCGGATTTCGACAAGGTTGTCGAATTCATGCTCAATAGTTCAAATGCAATTTTAACTGAATATCAAAACGTATGTTCAAAGTCTTTCATAAAGCTATTTGTTGCATCATTCTCCGATACTTGTAACCTCAGTTCGACATGGTATGTCGAAATCAGCTTCCAGCATGTCGAATTAAGGATAATCGAACCAACTACTCAGTTCAGAAAATTTGTGTTCTTTTGCCCGTCTGATAATTTCTGCATAACAATAAAACAATATTTGAAGCTGAGAAGTGATTACTATTACTAATAATGCCTACTTAATGTTTTACATGGATATAATTGAAGGTGTCGAATTCAGGTACCGCAACTGTCAAATTCGGGTTGCATTGGCGAGTTTCAGTTTGATAAAAATTTCTAACATTAACATTTGAACCTTGAAGTGACTTTTAGTATTAGCAGGGACTATACAGTTCAAGGGAAAAAATGGTCCAACACCGACCAATATTATGGCCACAATAAGCGATTGATTTTTTTTTTTTAAGTCCTTAACCTATCGAAATCCGGTGCATTTACCTTAATTGTATAGATGACAAACTTTTACCGGTGTGTCTTTGTTATGCTAAACCTTTGTGAACATATTGTCAAAACATATTTAAATACACTGCTATTCTATTTCTTACTTCTGTCACTTATTACATCTTTCAAGCCAGCGTTCCAGCCAGGTAAGGAGAACAGTGCATTCTAAACACAAGTGTGTCCACATTTTGACATTTCGGAATATGGTTTAGATAAAACTAATTTTAATAGCATAATTTTAAAAATAAAGCGTAATATGTGAAATAAAGCATTGTTGTTGAAATATTAACTGCTTGTTTAATTATTTAATCTCTTTTAACAAGGAATTAAGTATATTATTTTATTTCCAGCAACAATGAAAAGCTTCGTATTTTAACAATGGTCATTTCAAAGAGCAAACACTGGTTTTCTTGCTTACCCACACAGAAGAATCAAGGATTTAAAAATACAGTAGGACGTCGATAATTCGAACGCGGTCCCTAGAAGCTTTTTACATTTTGTCTTAGCCAAGGTGACCAGAATTTTTACTTGCAAAAACGGGACACATACGAATCGGAGACGAGGGAGGGGGGCTAAATGAGGCGCGGTAATTTTGGCACCAGAAATTTTGGCATCAGTAGTTTTGACACGGTAATTTTGGCACCAGTAGTTTTGACACGGTAATTTTGTTACCGTTTATAATAGGGCTAAATATCTGACTTTCAGATTGCATTTTGGGACTGAGTAGTGTTTTTAATTTACAAAATACACAGGTAAAAGTGATAACACAGCGTTTCTAACTTAAGTACTACCCAACAATACTTTTAACTACTTGAACACTCAGAATTCTCACTCAATTCCTACTTGAACCACAGAACACTCAATTCCCACTTAAACATTCAGAAGTTCCAGACACGGTTGAACCTTCCCAATGAGTTTTGGTATGGAAGAGTGTAGAATTTGCATTGACTATTTATATTTAGAATAATAATTACGGGACACTTGGGTCATTTTTGCTTAAAAACGGGACATTATGCGTCCCGTTTGAGAATCAGAAAAAAAACGGGACAACGATTCCAAAAAAGGGACTGCCCCGGCTAAAACGGGACGTCTGGTCACCTTGGTCTTAGCGCTAGCCATATACAAACAATAGGGTTGTCCGTCTGCGTTATGTAAAGTCGGTGTTTTCACAACAGCTCATTTATATGTAATTGTTTGTCATACGTATTTTAAATTTTTATTTTCCCTTAGGCCTATACAAGTTAAATTTTAAGTGTGACTTACAAGAACAGTGTAATTTAGTGTACGAGCAGGTTCTTCAGAAACATTAAATGAAAGAAGCCTTACGTATGGTATTGTAATTACTGAATGTATTGTATAACCACTGTATTGATAGAAAGAGCATACCGTATAGTATATTAAGCCTAAGTGGCATTTTCTTGGTCATTTTCGAAAAGCCGAACAATTTGAAAATCCGAACTACCTGAGGCCAGAATTAGTTCGGAATTTCGACTTCCTACCGTATAACTTTAGTTTTACGAGAAATGTAACAATTAAAGTAACATTATAGTATATAAAATTAAACTTTTTCGTTTTCAGTACAGAATTTGAAACAGAGCAATTCATTATCTGCTTTAGCTGAGGGGAGTTTTTCTGTATTCAATTGGATTTTGAATTCTACGACAGAAGGAAGTTACGAAACTTGCAATTTAGTGAGAGCGATCCCGGGTTCCATTCCCGGTGAAAACGCTCGGTCGGAAATGTGTAAAAGCTTTTTTCAGGCCAGACATCTTCAATGAGACTTTTCCTACGCTTTCATTATTCACATCAGATCAATGCTGGCTGGCATGGTATCTAAGAAAGGCTCAAGGCCGTTTCATTCCTTACTATACCCCTATACCCACTTCCCCGAGTAGTGTAATCGCTGAGGGGCGTTATTCTTCATACGTGACGGGCTTAAATGAACATAGATGTTGAATGCCCACATATAATTACTAATTTAATTGCACAAGTGATGCCACTAGTATGCTAGAAAACTGGTCTCTGGAGGAAAGGGGACCAATGCTATAGATCAGGAACATACTTCGGTGGGATATTTCAATTTTAGGTTACTCATTATATTATACGTTAAGAAATGTATCACAAAATTTAATGAATGACGTTCATGAAGTACCGGTACATACTTACATTGATATTTAAGGATTGATCTGGTTAAATAGGCTAATATGGGTGGTCAAGCTCAGACTTTCTAATACTAGGATCTTCTACATATATGAGGAGCGAAAAGTACCGGTACATACTTACGTTGATATTTAAGGAATTGATCTGGTTAAATAGGCTAATATGGGTGGTCAAGTTTAGATTTTCTAATACTATAATTTTCCACATATATGAGGAGCGAAAAGTACCGGTACATACTTACGTTGATATTTAAGGAATTGATCTGGTTAAATAGGCTAATATGGGTGGTCAAGCTCAGACTTTTTAATACTAGGATCTTCTACATATATGACGAGCGAAAAGTACCGGTACATACTTACATTGATATTTAAGGAATTGATCTGGTTAAATAGGCTAATATGGGTGGTGAAGCTGAGAATTTCTAATAATAGGATCTTTTACATACATGAGGAGGGAAAAGTACCGGTACATACTTACATTGATATTTAAGGAATTGATCTGGTTAAATAGGCTAATATGGGTGGTGAAGCTGAGAATTTCTAATAATAGGATCTTTTACATACATGAGGAGGGAAAAGTACCGGTACATACTTACATTGATATTTAAGGAATTGATCTGGTTAAATAGGCTAATATGGGTGGTCAAGCTCAGATTTTCTAATACTAGGATCTTCTACATATAAGAGGAGCGAAAAGTACCGGTACATACTTACGATGATATTTAAGGAATTGATCTGGTTAAATAGGCTAATATGTGTGGTCAAGCTCAGATTTTCTAATACTATGATCTTCTACATATAAGAGGAGCGAAAAGTACCGGTACATACTTACGTTGATATTTAAGGAATTGATCTGGTTAAATAGGCTAATATGGGTGGTCAAGCTCAGATTTTCTAATAGACTACTAGGATCTTCTACATAAATGAGGAGCGAAAAGTACCGATACATACTTACATTGATATTTAAGGAATTGATCAGGTTAAATAGGCTAATATGGGTGGTCAAGCTCAGATTTTCTAATACTAGGATCTTCCACATATGTTAGGAACGAAATGATGTTTCTAGTTTAACGTCCTACATTTATGTCTTGTAGGCTAAAAGGGACTGATCAATTAATATGAAGAAGGATTAGATGAATGATAATATGGGAGCCTCTCATACTAAAGCTGAGAGGTTTACCACTGAGCCACAGTGACATGACACTCTTGTAAATCAAGATTAGGATCCTCTCCTCTGAAATGGAAGATTCGAATTCGATCTCCAGTGGTAGTGTGTGTAGTTCTGGGTCGCAAGTTAAGTTGTAATCGTGCATCATACACATAGCCAAGGTTCTGAAAAGGAATGCTAGTTTACAAAAAAACAGTAAAAAATGAAAAATAATACAATTAAAATGATAAACTTTAGCTACATGCAACTTAATAGTTACTTTATTCATTCATTGGATTTGGAAGGTTCCTCTCTATATGAAAAAGGTTATATTGTTATGGTTGTTCACTAAACTCACCCGATTTCTTTTAGAAAAACTCAAAGATAGTAAATAATTTAAAAATTTCAGAAAATAAGCCTTAAAGAAATGTTGTTACATGCACTGTTTCCCACAAGATAAGACGAGACGAGAAATAAAGTTTTCTTGTCTCGTCTCGTTAAGTTTTGTAGAAATCTCATATTGTCTCGATTCTCGAAGAGCTTTTCTCTCGTCTCGTTTTCTAAATGTATCCATTTTAAAAAAAATATAATTTCATCCTTCCACGTCACAGACAATCCACGAAGGGTGTGATATAACAAAATTTAAACCATATATATTATTGGTATATATATTGTAAAATGACTTGTAGTCTTATCTTTAACCCTTTCACTGGGGAAGGCGAGGAAAAAAATTTCCCTAACCTGCGAATGTCGATTATAGTCGACGTGTTAAAAATTGTCTGTATCTTGGTTTTGTCGATTGTAGTCGCCAAAGGTTTTCTGTGTGATTTCTATTGTTTATCGAAAACAATAGAACACAAAAAAAAAAAAAAAAAAATGAACGGTACAACTTTGGCGACTACTCTCGACAAAGCTAAGATACGGACAAACAAATTTTAACACGTCGACTATAGTCGACATTCGCATGTTAAGGAAATTTTGTTTCTGTGAAAGTCGACTTCCTCTGTGAAAGGGTTTAAAAGTACTTTATTCTAAATGAACTCTCTTCATTGTATTCGTACAATCAAGTGTATCTATTGTACGAATTTCAAGTTTATATATCACGTATATACAATTATCATCATCATCATAGGTATTCTGCCTTTATTGGCAGGTCACTTTTCGCAGCTGAGAAGCTCCCATGCTCCACGGTCCTCCGCTAACCTCTTCGTCTTCGTTTATGATTTTTCTGTTTTAATATCATCCATTAATTGTAGTCTCCTTCGCCCCCTCCCTCTCTTCCCGCCACCATACCCTCTAGGACGTCCCTCATGATACAATCTCTTCTTAGGCAATGTCCCAACCAGTTTCTCTTTTTCTTCCGAATAATATCTATAAGTGTTCTTTTCTCACCCACCATTTCTAACACTAACTCATTCGTTTTCCGCTCGACCCAACTAATTCTTTCCATTCTTCTCTACACCCACATTTCGAAGGCTTCCAGTCGATTTTCGTCACCTTAACGTAATGTCCACGTTTCCGCCCCATACAGTACAACACCCCACACGAAGCATTTTATGAGTCTTTTTCTCAACTCTTTATTCAACGTGTGTTCAAAAATACGGCAAATAATTTTATTAGAAGCGAAATAATAAGCGTACACGGAACTTGATTTAATCTCCTTCTACTGTCCTTGGCTAGCAATGCATCCCAACACTGAATCCATGACTGGAAGTATTTCTGGAAGGCTTCTTTTGGAAGGGCGTTCAACTGCTCTGTCGTGGACGTCTTAATGTCAAGAATGGTGTCAAAACGTTTTCTTTTAAGCACGGTTTTAATTTTTGGGAAGAGGCAGAAGTCGCGTGGTGCTAAATGTGGTGAGTAAGGCGGATGTGGACAGACAGGAATATTTTTCGGCCAAAAACTTGCGGATCAAAAGCAATGATGAAGAAGGAAGTCATTTGCACACTTAATCGGCAGTTAAAATGTTTTTTCTCGGACCCATACGAGATGTTTAGTTCTTCGGTAAGCTCTCGTATCGTCATTCGCCTGTTTGAACGAATCATTTGTGCCAGTTTTTCACATTTGCATGTTTTTGACGTCTGAGGGCGTCCCGATCGTAGCTCGTTTTCAACCGACTCCTTGCCACTTTTGAATCACTCATACCACTTGTAAAAAGTCTTTGATGTCATCGCTTCATCGCCATACACCGATTTTAACATTTAGTAAGCTTCTCTGGCACTTTTCTTGCACCTTCAAACAAAACTTAGTGTTGACGTGCGATAAACACTCTTAACGCGTCCTCACTGTTCCACCTCCAGAAGCCAACTGACATGTTACAATTCGTTCAAACTCAAAACTAACTCTCACCAAAAGTTCAGGCTACCGGGGTTGCTTGTTGAAATAAATAAAACGTCGATATGCGGCGCTGTGTAGCTACATTCACCGCACTTTTTGATCACACCTTGTACAGTATATACATTTGAGTGGTTGATTTTAGTTTAGCGTCCCTTTCAGCAGCGAGGCTATATGAGACGTGGACCTACTGATTAACGTGGAATCCGAACCACATGAGCTCCCGCCGGGTACATTTGAGTGGCCGGCAATTATGAAGTCATAAACTACTCATCCAAATTTTTGGTCTATAAAATGAGTTTGAAAACAGTTCTATTAGTTCACTTAATTACATTTTTGTAGACACTATCTGGCTCACACTCTAGATTTTTTATATTTTTATTGCTTTTATTAGTAAGATTTTCTAAAAAGTAGGAGGAGTGACTTTAGAAAATAGTTTTTTTAAAGTGGGAAAAGGTAATGAAATCTTTAAGTTTTACGTTTCACGTTTATGCTGGTTAGGCTAAAGAAGACGGTGATGATGAGAAATGAATGAAATGGTGGAATGAAGAAAGTGGAAGGAAACTGGAGAACCCCGAGAAAACCCACGAACACGGTGTTTGTCCACTGCAAAGCTCACATGACGCGAACTGGGATCGAACCAAGGATCCGATGCACAAGAGATGAACGCTCTACCACTGAGCCACCGCATGACCTTTTTTAAAGTAGGGATTGTATTCAAGGCAAGTACCCCACCCAGAATCAAATCAGAATATTTTTATCATTCCATCTTAATAGTTGTAGGAGAAAGTGGTGTTCGTACTCGAGGCAAGTACCCCACAAGGAGTCAAATCAGGATATTTTTGTCATTAATAAAGCGGGGCTCGTATTCGAGGCAAGTGCCCCACCGAGAATCTAATCAGGATATTTATATCATTTAATGTTAATAATAGTAGGAGAAAGTGGGGTTCGTACTTGAGCCAAGTACTCCACAAGGAATCAAATCAGGATATTTTTATCAAATCCCATTAATAGTAGTAATAGTAAAGTGGGGTTCGTATTCGAGGCAAGTACCCCACCGGGAATCAAATCCCGGAGCATGTATTTAACTATTTGACCACGAAAGGATACGTAATAAGTCCTAGAATTCCTCATCACTATAATAATTACAATTTAAATCTTTTAAAAAAATACCCATTAAATAGAATTTCAAGAAATTAGGTCTTGTAAGGTTGTTTAAAAACAAACGTTAAAGGGGCTAAAAGAAATGTAGATTGCAATATAATTGGAAATTCAAATTACTAGCGATTTAAACTGACACTAAGAGTACCAAGATTTTTAAATATATATATATATATATATATATATATATATATATATATATATATATATATATATATATATATATATATATATATATATATATATATATATATATATATATATATATATATATATATATAATTCCACATTAATAGTAGTAGTAGTAAAATGCTTCATCCTACCCCGTTTTACCCTAACTTAAACGTTTTCGTCTAACCCTATAACTCTTCTCTATCAGTATTTTACCCTCTTTTTGCGGGGGGGATTCTGTTTTTTTCCTAGAGAAAGGAAGAAGATTCTCTTTTTGTTCTGACTACTCCCCTCCCTCCTCCAGCTCTTGACTTGTGAAAAAACTGAAAAAAAAATCCCAAAAGCTCGAGACCAGTTCTTTCCGAATTACACGACTCGAAGCTTTCATTTTCCATAGACTACGGTACAGGTCGCTATATTAAACGGGAAAAATATACGAGGAGTGGGACAGTGAAATTATTCCTTTTACGCTCTCAAATTTCCCCTAATTTTTTCTTTTCTTTGTCTCTTTTTCAGTCAATTCGAATGTTTAAACCGTCTATCGATGAAAAAAAAAGTCAGATGACGCCCATGTAAAATGGTTGATCGTAAAAACAGTTGAAGAACGACCAGTACTTATAATTTTCTTTCTTCTTTTTCTTCGTTTTCATCTTGTTTTATTTCGTTTTTTATCTTCTTTCTTTCTTCTTTTCTGTTCTTTCTTTTTTATTATTATTGTCTTCAAATGAAATCGAGATGAAAACAGATTGGAAAACATATTTATTAGTTATTTCAATTCCATTCTATGCTGATCCTTATTATTCTCGTCGCTAGATGGAATGTATTTACAAGGTCCAAGAATTAAGTTGCACTACCCCTTTTAACAAAATGTAAAAGAGACCGATTTAATATATATGTATGGGGAAGTTCTCTTTTTCAAGAAAAAAATGAAATGAAATGAAATCTTTGAGTGTTACGTCCCACGGTTATGCCATGCCGGTTAGGCTAAAGGAGACGGTGATGATGAGTAATGAATGAAATGGTGGAATGAAGAAAGTGGGAGAAAACGGGAGAACCCCGAGGAAACCCACGCACACGGTGTTTGTCCACCACAAAGTTCATTCTTTTTCAATGAAGTAGAATATTAACAATTACTACTACTACTACTACTACTACTACTACTACTACTACTACTACTACTACTACTACTACTACTAATAATAATAATAATAATAATAATAATAATAATAATAATAATAATAATAATAATAATAATAATAATAACCTTTATTTCAGTGTCGCAAGAGCTTGTTGGCAAAAATACAGCACATTGTGTGGTTGAAGTTGATTTTGAGTTTAACGTCCCTTTCAAGAGCGAGGCTATATGAGACGGGACCTACTGATTAACGTGGAATCCGAACTACATGTGTTTCAGTCGGGAATTGAACCCGCGTATCCCATCCTAAAGGCGCGTATGCCAACCGCTTAGCCACGAAGAAGCTAATAATACTAATGTTAATAATAGTAATAATAATAAATGAGAAAACGGTAAATAGAAGAGTACTAATATAAAACACAATGTAGATAAAAGTCAATTCAGCAGAATTAATTCCTTGTCAACGCTGTAAAAATGACAAACTTTCTATCTATCTAAAACAACGAAAATCTAAGAACAGCAGTCTTAAAATTACATTTTAGCTTAATGTTTCTAAATGTCATTGAATTAAAAAAAAATATCAGTCAGATGTCATAAAGTTTTCACTTGCTTATTACAGCAAGTCTAAATTTATGTACATAAAGAGTCTGTCAATCTATTTAAAATGTCACAGTTGCAATTCAGAGAAACTTAAATCGTGCTATTTCTTATGCTATTATTGGGTACTTTAAAACCTATGTTTTCTTAAACAGCATTCACTGACATGAACATTATCTAATATTTTTTTGCATGCATACTCTGTCGAAACTTTCTTCTAGTCATAAGACTTTTCAAACCATAATCACTCCAACATTCGTAGCTATGTGAATAGTAGCTCATTTTCATCTTTAAACATAGCAGTCGAATAAAACATTTTTGCACAGATTCTATTTTGTCTGTCAAAATTTTAGACACACTGTTTCATATTACTTACTGAAAGTACTGTATATACTATTACTACTACTTCTACTAGTAGTAATAATAATAATAATAATAATAATAATAATAATAATAATAATAATAATAATAATAATAATAATAATAATAATAATAATAATAATAATAATAATAATAATAATAATAATATAGTGAAATCTTTCAGTAACGTGCACCGATTAAATATAATTATTTGCCCCTAAATGAGAAGTATCGGTAACAGGGAAGTTAGACAAATTTAGATTTACTAGCAGTCACTGATAATTTTATGTAGTATGATGTACGTACAGAGTACATTAGATACAAATGCAAATCTAGTTCGAATATCTCATCTTTAGACTTATGTCTTGTATCTTCGTACATTATTTTTCCGTTAAACACTAAAATATTGTATAAACAGTCATACAAGCTTACTTTTCTGTCACAAAAGATTTCAACTTATGATATTAATAAATAACATTTGATTTCAGTTTATTGATGTGTTTTATATCCAAAGTATTATACATATATAACACAGAAGAGAAGATATTCATGCTCATATTTTCGTTCCCACTATTTATGTTAGATATAAATTTAAAATAAAGCATAATTCGCTAAAAAGATTATACATATAAAAAAATAAATAATAAAGCATCATGTAAGTTGCTCTAAATACTACAAAGCAGCGGCTGGACTGGCAAATTTTGGCCTACCTGGTTTAGTTACAGAGTTGCCCTACTACTATCATCAAAATTTATGGTGGGTGGAACAGTGGTTCAGTGGTAGAGCGCTTACCTCTGGTACGTGGGCTCCTTGATTCGTTCCCCGGTCAAGTAAGTTTATAGTGATCAATATAGTTCCATGGATTTCCTCGGTGTTCTCCCGTTTTCTTCAATATTTTCATTGAATCACTTGTTTCATCCTCATTCATTTGCCTTAATCATCCATTTCCCTTAGCATAAATGACATAATCATGGGCGTTGAACTGAAAATTTTAAATTTCACTTCAAAATTTATGGTATAGTCTCTACTGTACCAAGGAAATGTTCTTCGGAACTCAGTTGGGAACTTTTCGTTTCGTCTGTGAACGTACCATAATAACAAACAATCATTTTCTGCATAGCTTAAATCACACTGAGAAAAATCCGTTCTCCTGACAGCGGTATATTATACAAATATACGGAATCCTTTTGCTGACTACAGAAATCAGTGTGGAGGATACGTTATCCGTATGCTACATATATACTGCCCTTAGATGATACATCAAGCCGTTTCAGGATGTCTGATATCTAACCGTGTTAATTATATTACATACCTATATGTATGTTACCTTCGTCAGCTATATGTTACATACGTCCATTGGTATGTGAGACCCTGAGCGCCTATATTGTTTCATACGGAAAGTACGTACAGATGGAACACTTATATAGAAAGTATTATAAAACATGTGTCTGTTGTATGTTAAGTCCAAAACCTGTACGTTAAGTCAAATGCGAGTGGCGAGTAGATACAATGTTTTGATGTGAAGATGACTTGAAAAAATCTGCGAAAGCGTTGGCTTTGACTACACCAGTTTGGATGGCAGATTCCCCTTGTAATCATGGATATCGTCGCTGTGCCTCAAAGAACTGCTGTGTGTTAAAACCATAACTTTTCAAGAGGAGCAAAAAAAACATTTCGAACACTTAAAATTTTGCGAAATATACACGGAAACAGTTGAAAAATGTAATAAAATTGATTCTGGGTATATTAGGCACTCACTGGGCATTGTTCTAGCTTACTTCAACAATGTTATATTACTACTTTTGTGTTTACGTAGCACCTTTTGCGCCTTTATAACCACATAGAGGATTTGTATACATTAATCAATACGTACGTGATGAGAACCAATTTCAATCTATAATGTTTCATGGTTGTGGCGAAACAATTGTATCTTAACTTATCACATTATAAGAAACGCTGCCTGACAGCTTTCAGGTTTACTTGCACGACATAACTCATTTTCTACAAAAATGTCACATAGCGGTTCTTCGAGACGCAGCCACGATATGATGTTTTAGTGAACTTTCAGCAAAAAAGCATTGAAACGTTTCCAATATATCGTGGGATGAGAGACATCAGAAAGAGAATTACATGTTTTGACCCAACAGCGTAGTTTATAAGCACAAATGTAGTTTTTGACAGTTCGCTGAACTTGCTGATAGTGACAAAGTGACTCAGGTTTGGCCATTTTTTGATAATCTCTATAAAACTGTCGGAAGAAGAGAAGTACGTGAGGTATTACAGAGGTAACGTTGGTCGATATCAATATTGTTTGGATTTAGAAACGAGTATAAAGAGAACTTGCTTCCTGAATTGTAATGGTCATGGTGTCTATGCGATGATAGAGTCCGTTTTCTGTAGTAGGAAACTCCAAAGACCCTACAGCTGTTGTTAGATTTTTTTTAAGTTTATAAAATAATTTATTTCTCGAAAACTGTCCACGAGCTTTGATATTGACGCATATCATCTTGTTCTATTCAGTAAGATCTAACGATTTGTTTATGTCTCATCATTATTTTTGATTATTTTTTTCGTTAAACGCTATAATGATGTAGAGTATGTAGATTGTATCTTGTTCCTCATTCTCAACTCGAAAGAACTATCACCACTTATCCTTACAACTGAGATTTTCCCATTCTCTCATCCAATTAATCAGGATATTCAAGTTGGATTTTTTCTTTTCTGTTTTTGTTTCTGTGTGACCACCGAACATAGATAAGTGTGTCCTTCTGGCATTTATCATTTATATAGCATATAAGCTGCATATAAATATATACGCAGTTGGTGCGCAGATACCAAGCAACAAGAGCTTTAAAGACATGAGGAGATAATTTTGATTTTTTTTTTTAAACAATATTTCTGGTAACACATTTTAACTTTACCTGTAGCAAGACGTGTATATGCCAACAACAACATATAGAAAGCACCAGAATAGAATTATAAATAAGAGATGTGTGTTTAAGTGTTGGATAAATCTGACTCTGTATTGCTAATCTGTACATAAATGTTGTGTTATTCATTTTAGATTGTGCTGCAGTGATATAAAGTGTATCTTCATAGATGATGCATCTTCGATTTCATTTATTTACTAGAAATTTTAGTAATTGTTACGGAGTTTTGGTGTAAAATTTATTACTTAAAAAGTAGCATATTCATGGGCAATTTTAGCAAATATTCACAATTTTACAACAATGTTTTCTTCGAATAATCCTATTTCTCCTGTGAAAGGTTGAAACCAGGCACGTAGCTAGGATTTCGTGAAGGAGGAGGGGTGTCCGTGACATGGAATACTGTGATCATCACACCAGGGGCTCGATCATTCTAAACTATTTTACTGGAACATATATTGGTTCGTTTAGCAAGGATTTCGTAACCGGGGAGGGGAGGGGGGCGTGATATGAAATTCTGAAGGCTCAGGAGCTTGATCAATGTAAACTACTTTACTATTAACATATATTGATTGGTTTGTTAGGACAATAAAATGAGGATATGTTGGTAAGTATTTTAATAACGAACTATGAAGAAATCTCGAGTAATAAAAGAATAAAAAAAAAAAGTATTGAAAAAGATTTTACAATATTTACGTTCCTTTCTTTGTTCATTCAAATATAACAATTTTCCTTTCATTATGATCTCAACTATTATGAAAAGTACATATTCACTAATATAAAAAGTACATACTCAATAATGTCTTGTAAAATATTTTACAATATCTGTGTTCCTTTTTCTGTTGAATCAAATGCTAATAGAACTCCTTTTCCATATAAATTTTTGTTTTTATTATTCCGTCAACTAATGTCGGTTCCAAATGACAGGTTAAAGGAGCAGTAGAAAATTGTTTTTGAAATAACATGTTTGATTCTGCAAGGATGCGATGACGAAAAATTATGATAAAAAATGTCCACGCTGTTACTCAACGGCACTATGCTTTCGGAAGCTTGAAATTTCCCCGACTAGTAGAAGAAATTCTGAGAATTCTGTAACTTTTCTAGAAATTTCAAATCCCCTGCCTCTCTTCCAGGTTATCTCGCTCACCTCGCCACCATGTATTGCAAGTAATACAAATCTCCTCATAAGAAAGAGTAACCAAAAGCTTCCTGTAGGTTTTTTTTAACGCTGATCCTTCTTTTTCTCATTTCATTTTGTTTCATCCTTCCTTAATTTTTTCATTTCTGGTCTCGAAGGGGGGGGGTCTGGACCCCCTTGGCTTCCTTCCCCGGTTTAAACGAAGATAAATGTTTTATATTTGTGTAAATATTGACACATATTAAATTTTAAATATGATTTTACATTTTAATTTATATTGTAACGTTAATTTGTCAAAGTTCCAACTAAATAGAAATATTTTTTTTTAAAATCAACTTCATTGGGGGCAGTGATGCCAACCTGTGGGAAAAATCTCATTTTGTGGGATTTTTTGACATTAATTTTTCAAATAGGGATAAAGGGAATTTTCGTCAAAATTAGCAGCATACATGGGATTTTTCATATATTTATTTCATCGACGCCAATAAAATTATCTATGAGCGGTGTGTAGGTTAGTGATGCTTGAATAAACGTCAAATCAGTGCTAAATGTCACATTTTCTTGTTGGAAAGTGCATGTTAATGTGAAAGTTATTTATGTAGGAACTTGTGAATCTAAAATAATAATCATAATAATAAAAACCTAAATTGTACCCTAGAATTAAAAATAAAAATTAAAACATGAATGGCGTAAAGTAAAGTACCAAACGACAAACAGCGAATTTGTAAAACGTCCTACACGAAATAACTGGAGAATGAAGTTTGCTTAGTTTTACTACATTTAGTACAAGATTATGGCACAAGAACGTGATGGAAATACTAAATTCTGATAACAAAATGTACGTAATCAACCATTTTAATAGTCTCGTTTAATTACGGAAAATACTTATAAGGAGTTTAGAAAATCGGAATTTACGGACAATTCACTCAAATTTTGAAGAAAGTAAGTGACGTACAGGAGTTTCAATTTTCATATTTAAAAAAAAAATTGAAAATTTTGTAATCTATATAGCGCGTGGGAAATTTAAGAGCAAAATGGGAATTTCTATCTTTCGAGATGGAATCTTATAAGTTTCAGGTTGACTTCACTGATTTGAGGTTCAACTAATGACCTACGCTCTAGCCTTTATATACCCTTTGATATCCCAAGTATGTGAGGTATATACCATATACACTCTCACATCCTAACTATGTGAGATTTTAGCCTTACCAGTAGTAGTTTTTGAGGCTTAAGCGAATAAATTTTACCCTGGAAAGGACATCTGTTTGGCATCAGTTTAAGCAACAACCTGTCTATCATAGAATTTCTTGATTTATCTCATTCTCGACTTCTTGCTCTACATAACGGAAGTTTTATTATAGTTTTTAAGGAAACATAGATGAACGTTGAGAGTTCAAATACGGTGATTGGCATGACTGAATTTTCCACAGTTTTTATCTTGACACTTCCAGGAGATTATTCAGATATAGATCCTTGAAAGCTTTTTTCCTAATAAAACTGTATCACAACTGTAAATGTAACTAACTCTATGATTCAAAAAACACTGAAGGTTTATCAGGGCCGGATTTAGCATTTTGGCGCCCCTAGGCCCAATAATTTTTTCCGCCCCCTAGTCTGGTTAAAGTTACTTTCCTAAAAACCTTTATTAAATAATTATATCAGGCCTATATGTTAACTGCTTAAACACCACACCAGGATACAATTTTATCATTGCAAGTTTTTTTTTGAGGAATTTACTTGGTTCTGGGCTTAACAAAATACCGTTAATGTGTTAACAAAAGAGTGGTGAAATTTACCAACAATTATTTGTTCCAATGAACTTCAAAATCAGAATGCTTTATTAGCCTGATTTTTTTTTAACCAATTCAAAAAATATGTTAAGTTATGGATAATTATTTTTATTTCTATATATTTTTTAAAGTTTTTTTTCCTCTCGGTCGTGCGCCCCTGGGAGCTTGCGCCCATAGGCCCGGGCCTAATGGGCCTATTGGGAAATCCGGCCCTGAGGTTTATCACCATAGAAACAACAGGGTAGTTATTGGATCCTGTTCATCCCCCCCCCCCAAAAAAAAGTTGTTCATATCTTCTTTCTGATCATCACAAAAAGTAGACTTTCTCACTTGTTTCTGTTATTTTTCGTTATGATCTGGCTTAAGGTGGACATTCTCACTGCTTTCTGTTATTTTGCATTGTGGTCTGATTAAAAGTGTTTTTTCCCACGACTTTATGTTATTTCCCGTAGTACGCAAATTTACCTATAAGTGAACTTTTCTACTTCTTTCTGTTATTTTTCGTTATTGTCTGTCTAAAATGAACTTCCCCCACTTCTTTATGATTTTTCAATGTGGTTTAACTAAAAGTGAACTTCCCCATTTTCTTTCTCTGGAGCGCCTTTGTGGCTAATCGGTTAGCGTACACGCCTTTGGCGTGGGAGACCCGGGTTCGATTCCGGAGGGAGCTCATGCAGTTCAGAGTCACGTTAATCAGTAGGTCCCGTCTCATATAGCCTCGTTGCTGAAAGGGACGTTAAACTAAATATCTACTCATACAGTTTTCTTCTGTTATTTAACGTTGTAATTTACCTAGAAGTGGATTTTCCTTTTCTTACTGTTACTGTTTGTTATTGTCTGCCTAAAAATGGACTTCACTTCCTTCTGATTTTTCAATTTGGTCTGCCTAAAAGTGGACTTTCACATTTCTTTCTGTTATTTAACGTTGTAGTTTACCTAGAAGTGGATTTTCCCTGTTCTTACTGTTACTTTTCGTTATTGTCTACCTAAAAATGGACCATTCCTTCTGATTCTTCAATTTGGTCTGCCTAAAAGTGGACCTTCACATTTTCTTCTGTTATTTAACGTTGTGATTTATCTAGAAGTGGATTTTTCCCACTTCTTCCTGTTATTTTTTGCTGTTGTCTGCCTAAAAATAGACCACTTCCTTTTGATTTTTCAATTTGGTCTGCCTGAAAGTGGACTTTCACATTTCTTTCTGTTATTTAATGTTGTGATTTACCTAGAAGTAGGCTAGGTAAATCTTGCCTACTGCTTGTCGTCTTGTTATTTCTCGTTGTTGTCTGCCTAAAAGTGGACTTACCCATTTGTTTGTGTTATCTTTCGTTGTGATCTTTTCTAAAAGTGGCTTTTCATTTGTTATTTTTTCTCATTGTGATCATCCTAAAAGTGGTCTTTCCTACTTGTTTTTGTTGTTTTTTGTTGGACTGTTCCATCACTTCTTTTGTATGTTTTGGCCTTGTGGTCTTGCTAAAGGTGAATTTTCCTACTTGTTGCTTTTCGTTGTGTTTCGCCTAAAAGTGGACTGTTCCACCATTTTTTTAAAATGTTTTTGCCTTGTGGTCTTCCTAAAAGTGGACTTTCCTACTTGTTTTTGTTGTTTTCCGTTGTGGTTCGCCTAAAAGTGGACTGACCTACCACTTATTATCTTTCCCCTTGTTGTCTTCCTAAAAATGAATTTTCCAACTTTGTTTCTCTGTTAGTGTTTGGTATGTGTCTAAAAGTGGAATTTCCCACTTCTTTACGTTATATTCCGTTCCGAAAAAATCATTTCAAACTAGCTGAACGTCGTCATTGTTGATTCCCAGTTAGAAATAGGCTATATAGCTTCTTTAAAGAAAATATAGCTATCGAAAAAAGAAAACAAAAAGTCTTCACTGAAGAAGGAATACACCGAAAGACTGAAATATATATAACATTATATAAGAAAAAGAAAATAAAATCAAGACACGTCAAAGACGAAATTAGAAAAGAATAAGTGGAAAGCGTCGTATATTAGTGATCAGAATGCTATTTTCATGTAGAAGAGAGCAAAATAACAACAACAATAATAATAATAACAAAAGAAGAAAAAGAGAAAAAGGATAGGAGCTTTATGTCAGAATATTGGAAACGGAACAAATGGGAGGTCTTAGAAGAGGAAAATATTGGAAGAAAATGGAGGATGGGTGAAAAAGGAAAGAAAAGACACTTCAAGGAAGTGAAAGGTAAAAAAAGAAAAAAGAATAGGAAAAAGAAAAGAAAAATGCTATGAACATATCCAATAAGGTTTAAAACTGAAAGAGCGGGGGTCTTACTGTTGCTATGGTTACCCCAAACCGTAACCTCGTTTCACATTTAGAGAGACTGGAATAGCAAAAAGGATGTTGTAGATATATAGGAAACAGTGAAGCCATCTTTTGTACCTCCTTTCACTGTCAAAATTGTACAGCGTATCAGAGAGCAAATACTGCTGATTTTGGCTTTGGGACGAAGTTTGAATTTAATAGGTATAAAATCTGACCGAAACAAATTCTTATTATTACCAATCTGTCTTACTGTTTCGGCAATATATCATTAACTTCATCAGACACATTATTTATACTTAGTAGAATACACGTTCTACACACGGGGAGAATTCGTTTCGTTGTGGACAAAAAGGGCTGAATTTGCATTTAAACGGCATCGGGAGTATCATTATTCGTCTCAGCGATCCCGAAAACTTTAGATTCGACACTAATATAGGTCATTTTGGATCATTTTTGTATGTCTTCTCCTCCCCTCCCGTAAGATGCACATCAAAGTGAAGTGGTACAAACCATCCCAGGCCCGCACCTCATTTATTTAGCAAATTTAATCGAGATCTGTCATGTGGTTCAAGAATTATTAAGTCACTTTCATTTTCTATAATATTTCAATTTCTCTCCCTCCCCATCTCCTACGTTGCACCGTCAAAGTGAAATTATATAAAAACCATCCCAGGCCCGAAGCTCACCTATGAATTCTCTGTATGTGTGTGTGTGTGTCTCTCTCTGTCTGTTATTTGCGAGTTTTCCAATTTTGAGCCTTCCATTCGATAAAACATCAAAAACTCTCTGAGAAAGTGATGGAATTTTTTTGCGTCACTCTTGCCGTTCCCGAGATATTAGCCAAAAATGTCCGATTTCGGAAGATTTAAGGATCCATATCTCGAGAACCGTAAATCACAGAAAGATTATATTTTGCGAATTTTTAAATTTTGAGCCCTCCATTTTTGAAAATACATGTTTCATAATCCTAACGTACTAACTCAACAATTTTTATAGAGGCAGTTTGGAGACGAGCATATAATATGAAGTTCTCACCAACTACCTCTATAAAATTTTTTGCAGAAGTACTACAGGATTCTGAAACATGGATATTTGGATAGGACACATACTAGTTCCTAAATAAAGTCTTGACCCGATTACCGTAGGTCCCATAGTATTGGAGCTATGAACCTTTAAAGTTCATTTTTTCATGTTTACGGCAGCCTGTAACTCCGAAAGGAAGTGTTTGTGCACCCAGGTTGGTCTATACTTTTTTTTTTATTTTTATTTTGGTGTCAAGAATCACCTCCCAAACGTTGTCGGCGTTGTTTTGAAACACCCTGTATAGAAAAATTAACACTTTTTTTCTTTACAGTACAACAGACATAAATATTTAACACTTTCTGGACATAAATATTTGAAGACCTCAAAGGAGGTTCATGTAAAGAATACGTCCAGATTGATTCCCTTGTGCACTAAATGCAGCACATAACAGACGAACCCTATTTGGAAGAACCAGGAAACTGTTTCGGGGGAGGGGGCACCCATTTTTCACCTGTGGCTACACCTCTAAGTTACACCGATTAGCAGGGCCTACGCAGGAAATGGGTTCTGGAAGTCCGAAACCCCCAAAATCCCGTTATTTCTGTAAATTTAGTCTAATTTTAGGGATGATGTTACAAATTTTAGTATAATTTATCCTCAGATTGACTTTGGGCCCCCTCCAAAAAAAAAAATGGAAACCCCCCCCCGAAATAAATTTCTGCGAACGTGCCTGCAGATTGCAAATAATAAGTATTTGCTCTGGTCAGATTTTCTTTTTACTTAAATTATAGCAAAAAAAAAAAAAAAAAAAAACAGTTCCAGTATTCAGTTTAGTATTAGCAACAACGGTGACCAAATTAAATAATTTTTTAATCATTCAAGAAGACAAGCTCCTTTAGAGAAGTGTAAAGGTGTGGAATAGTGAATGAAAACGATACTCCTTCACATGGTATACACGTGACATTACGCTTGTTTTATTTAACTATTTATTTTTAATTTACCTGAACCCAAATATGGTTTCTGGCCCGCAGCGCGTAATACATTGTCAATCACTTTTAGATAATTATTTCCTAGAATGTTATGCAACTCATAGTAGCATCCGTGTGTTACTGTGAAGTATATAGCTAAATGTAATAGTGTCACATAATAGTTTTCATCCCGATACAGTTGGAAACATTGATAAGGAAGAAAAAAAAGAGAACTTATAGATGTGCTGGAGCTAAAATAACATCTCTATGGTTCGTTTTCTACCATTTTCGTTTCTTTCCTTCCGTATTCGTCGTAGTTGTCATCTTTTGGGTGTTATTCTTTCTCGTCGTCTTTTCTTGGCTTCATCACATGTTTTTCTCTTTCTTCCTTTCTTCGTATACAGTTCCGTTTTTCTTCTTTCTCCCTGTGCGCCACCTGCTTAACATTTCTGCATCGTGGCCCGTTACTGCTTCGGAGAATTGCAACGAACAACGGCGTAAAAAAAATTCGAGAAAGATAGAGAAAAGGAAGTACATGATGACGGCGAACGACACGGCGCTAGAGAGGGGAGTTGGTAGGGGGGTAAGGAAAAAGATCCAGGGGTGGTTGAAGTCTTCAGGAGGCTGGAAAATGTCTTACCCTGTGCTGAATATCAAGTGCGAGAGAAGAAGACGGTAGCGCAAATGCTGGAGACGCCGAACGCTTCGGGATGCACAGGAGCAAGGGGAACGTTATTCGTTTTTGGTTCTGATGGAGTGGTTGGTTGCTTTCGAATACTAGTGGGGGTCGGTCGGAGGGTATGGGAGGAACCACCTCCTCGGAAGGCATAAGCGCAGAGCATAAGAATGAATATGAAGGGGGTGAACATTTAAGCTATATGTCTGTTTTCTTTTACTTTAATACTTCCTTTTTCTTGTTTTACGTTAGGAAATATCTATTCTAAAAATAACAGTATCATAAAACACAGTATCGATTTAATTCGTTTCGTTATAAGGCATTCTGTAGTTTATGTAACAAAGTCATTATTATTTTTTTTTTCAGTGAAGAATGCAGTAGTTACTAGTTTCAGGTAACATAGGAAGCAGTACCTTATTATATTACCTACATAGCTCGCTTCCTATGGCTTGAGCACAATGATGTTAATTTTATTTTTTCATCCTCTTATAGGCACTCAATTTTGTACCCACAAGCGCCCCGAAGTGCTTGTCTTACATTTAACATTACCTCTAAGATGTGCTCAAATATTTTCGGTAAAGTTGTCGTGAAGACACACCAAGTAGCAACAGATTTCTTCCACACAATAATTTAAAGTCAAAGAAATAGATAGACGTTGAAAACTTTGCTCAAAGATAAATTGAATCAATAATCAAAGGATATCTTGAGTCAAGTTCAAGAGATATATGTTGGAAAATTTGCTCAATAATAAATTGAATCAATATTTTCAATGAAATTCAAGAGATGAATATTGAAATCTTTATCCAAATATTAATTAAATTAACAATCAAAGCATATTGTTGTCTTCTAATTGGGTTCTACTTTTATTAAGCCTAGCTGACACTAATACTAATACTAATAATTGCAGATACTAATAATTGAAGGAGGAATTGCTACAAGTAGATAGGCTAACCACAGATGCTATTCCGTCCAATATTACGCGATGAAAAGCAGGACTTATGTTATGATTTACCATATCCACAATAACGTCTATAAGGACAACATACAACAGTCAATGCCTTATACTTTGACACTCAACCCCCAACCACTAATTATCATCCACAATCAGTTTAACAAATAATCTCTCCATGAAATATCACATTTAATTACTCTAGCAATTACTCGGGAACACCGATCCCTCAAAAACGTATCAACTCTTCATCTTATCTGTATCATATCATCTTATCTTCATAAATCTAAGATCTGGTAATGTTGGTGCCTAATTCGGAGGCCTTTTCTGTTAATACAGCTTCTGAAAAGTATTTTTGCTCAAATTACATATTCTTATCTTCCAATTCAGCTCCTGAAAAGTGTTTATCCAATTTACGAGTCCTTGTTCTCCAACCCAACCTCTAGAAAACATTTCGAACACCAAAGGGAATGGCTCAACAACTGAGCCACTGTGGTTGACCCATTAAGAAGGATGGTTAATTATATATGTTTAAAGAAAGTTAAATTCAGGGAATTGTTTAGTTACCTAATTTTTTGAATAAACTTAAGGCTCCATGGTGATAATTATCTTCAGAATCAGGTACAAGAGCAATTTTTTAAATTTATATTTGCCGTTTGCTAACCTAAAGCACTAAACATATTTTTTAACCTTAAATATTTCCCTTTTACTTTTTTCTCTGAAGGAAATAATCTTTATGCAGACTTTTCTTCAAAGTTTGATAAGCATACGAGAGCAATTTCTTGAATTTATATTTACCCTTTGTTAACCTAAAACGTTTCTAACCTATCTTTCTTTTTTGCAGTAGGGAGGAATTTCTTTACTAACAAGTAAAGAACATGAACCTGTCAACGGGGCTTCCTAATCAAACGTAGTCCATTCGATAAATATAAGAATGATATATTTATGCACAAAAATACACGGTTTCCCCTCATACCTATTCTTTCTAACAATACAAAACTTGATACACACATTTCTTATCCCCTATAGTATTTTTCGAGATACATTTGGATTGTGTACTTTTACACGGGGTTACTCCAGAGGAGTCCAAAGTTGATGGGAGGGATTTCTGAAGGGAATTCTCCCAATTTTCCCTGTTCATGTACGTTATCAGCCCCAATACATAGCACTTCTGGAAAGCTTGTTTCATGCTGAAGAGCATGAGCTATAAACATGACTTTCCAATTAACAGTGTTGATGCAATAGCTATTTCACTGGGAGTCTACGATTTTTTTTATACTAACAGGGTCAACTGGCCCCAGGGACTTACCCCGTTCTTGATGTTACCTAATTTTTTGTGATCTTTATTATGTTTATCGAATGGACTAAGTTTGATTAGGAAGTCCTGTTGACAGGTTCATGTCCTTTGTTTGTGAGAATGACAGTTCCTCTCTCAACAAAATTCTGAAATTCCACTTTTACACAGGGTAAGAATAGGTTTGTGGAAAGTATGTAAACCTCTACTCTTCTTACGATACGTAATTCAGTGAAAGTGTAATGATAGAACTCCGAAATGTCAAGCCCTTTTCATCCCACGCTCACTCCTTCTCTTTCCAAGTCTATGGGAGCTGAGCTTACACTTAAACGGCATCGAGAGTGCCACTATTCATCTCATCGACCCTAAAAGCTGTGGATTGGACACTAATATATGTCGTTTTTTATTATGTTAACGTCAATCCCTATTCACCATATCCCTAATTACCATATCGAGGGGATAAATTTGAACTCAAATAGCATCTGAAGTGTCACTATCTCGGTGATCCCGGAAATAGTGCTCTCAACGGGTCGGGTTGAAGACCGACCCGACCCGTGACCCGAATTGATGACCCGACCTGTAATCCGACCCGATTGACCTGACCCGACAACCCGCCCGAGCTGACCCGATTGACCCAACCCAACAACCCGATCCGATAACCCGACCCGAGTGACCCGACCCGACTGACAAGACCCGACAACCCGACCCGAGTAGCCTGACTCGACAACCCGACCCGAGTAGCCTGACCCGACAACCCGACCCGAGCTGACCCGACAACCCGACCCGAGTTGACCCGACCAGACCCGACCCGTTTGAGAGCACTACCCGGAAACCATGGATTCGACACTAATATCGGTCATTTTTGATTATTTTTACATGTCACTCCTCACCTCCAGGACAAAAAATTGTCAATGTAACATCATAAAATCCTTGAGAAGCCTAATGTGATAATCATGCAAAGCCTCATTTTAGTTGATTCAGTAGTTATTGCGTGATCTGACCACACATAAACTCACATTCGCTTTTAGATTTATAGATTAAATTGAAAACAAAGCATTTAAAAAGTGCAGGGAAAGAACAGGCTAAGTCAATTTTTCTCTTCGATTTTCAGATTCCACTTCTATGTGAAAGTATGCGTCGGCCCCAATGTTTTGGACTACTCAAAGTGGTAAAAATTCAATTCACTCCTCTGAAAATTGAATGTTAAAAATAGCCATACAGGGAAAGAACAAAGTTCAAATCAAACTGGAAACAAACAGTTGAGTCCATATTTATCCAGAGTGCAGCACTGACGCTCTGCGCTGAAAGTGTAACCTACGGCAAGTGATGTATTGTTCGCGTTGTTAGCATATGAAGATGTAAATACATTTGGAGAAAATGTTATTATTCTAGATGTTTTTTACCCAATACTGTGGAAAGTGAGGCAAGCTAACTTTCCATCATTCTTCTTCACATCCACATTTTGAATACTTACCTGTATGGCATCACTCTTTCCTACTCTCTACATCTCTGGTCGTGCAGTATTATATTTCGCACGATACACTTGATGAATCTTTTACGTAACTTATGTGTGTCACTATTAATCGAAGACAGAACAACAACAATAGATCCTATCTGTTACTAAACACTGTATTATTTGGACATATATAATGCATAGATAAATAACTAATCTGTTCCAGCAGAATCTTCTTCTTTTACTTCGTCTTTTCTCACGCTGTGTCGACATTTTTGATGATTTTTTTTCGTCTTGTTTGGTACCAAATATTATCCTATATTTACTCCTTTCGTTCTAAGTCGCTAGTCTCACAATCTACCCATCTTCTCTTTGGTCTCCTTTTCCTCTTTTACCTTCTTCCATCTTCCCTTCACCCTCTTGCTGACTTAATCATCATTTCTTCTCATTACGTAACAATACCATTGTAACCTTTTCTCTCTTATATTTTCTTTGATAGGGGGCCGCGATGGCTCAGTGGTAGAGCGTTCACCTCTGGTGCTTGGGGTCCCTGGTTCGATCCCACCTCGCGCCAAGTGAACTTTGTGGTGGACAAACAACATGTGCTTGGGTTTCCTCGGGGTTCTCCCGTTTCTTCCCACTTTCTTCATTCCACCATTTCACTCATTCCTCATCATCACAGTCTCCTTTAGCCTAACCGGCATAACCGTGGGACTTAAAACTCAAAGATTACATTACTTTCTTCGACATCTCAAATCACTTTGACGCTGCATCTTATTCTTTCGTTTCTGATCTTACCCAACCTGGTAACGCAACACATCCATCTCTGTATTTTCATTTTGGCCATGTCTAGTTTAGGGATGTCCACATTTTTCGAAAAAAGGGAAAATATTTTTTTTTTCGGAAACGAAAAGTTGAAAACGGAAGACGGAGAATTTTCCGGCAAAAGCGGAAGGCGGAAAACTTTCCGGAAAAGCAGAAAACGGAAAGTTTTCCGAGAAACAAAAACGGAAAATTTTCCGGAAAGCACAAGACAGAAAATTTTCCGGAAAAGTGGAAAACGGAAATTGTTTTCTTGATTTACCAAGTTTCTGCTCCGTGGTACAGGGTCTAGAAACTCACTGTAGTCTTATAGTATCTTCTTTCACCTTGACACTTATCCTTTTATTCAATAGAATAAAAAATATAAATTATTAGTATGGGCAGTGAACAACATAACTTTTGCTCCATAAAAATGAGTTTTGTCGATTCCTCGAAAACTGTACAAGAAAATTTACCTTTAAGTATGTAATTTTTTTCAATCAAATATCTATCGATTCATCTTTGCCAATATTATAGTTAGAGAAAAAAATAAAGTTAATCAGAGATTTCATGTGTCAATGAAAACTTGACCCATCACGCACTGACTCACCATCCACAGTGACCCACCATCCAATAAGGTCCACCACCCACTATGACCCACTCCGATCCACCACCCACCATGGCCATGACCTTTAGGCTTAATTATAGCGAATAACACTTTCAGTTCGTCTTCCAAATTACTGGGGTTAATATTTTTCGATTCTTCGTGTGTTAAAATGCTGGCAAGTTTAGTACACTTTTCAGACAAAAGTTCAGGTGGCATATCTTTAAGATTACTTATATCGTAAAGAAAATCGAAATACTTGCTCAAACTTTTCTCTTAAAGCTAATACAATCACGTCTAGAACTTTGTAATAAAAATCGATCTTGTATCTTGTTTGTGAATCTTCAATAGCTTCATCCTCTGCCTTGTACTGAAATTGTTTCTTCTTCTTTCGACTTTGAGCTTGCACTTTCTTACCTATCAATGGATCATCCATATCTCATCCATATCTAATGCTGATGCCAACTCCATCACATCAACTAAGTAAGATTGAAACTTTACATAATTTCTTCTCCTCTGAAAGTACTCAGATATATTTTCAAGAAATCCGACTGCATCCAACACATGAGACTCAATGGTTTGGAGATTTTGGCTTACTATGTTTATGTGGAGTACAGTGGTCGAAGTGAAACGGTATGCGGTGGTATGCCATACCGCCTGTGGTTTTTCAGTAATGTGGACATACCGTCTCTGTTTTTTCAGTAATCAAGACAATATTTAAATAGCCGGTATGTTGAGTCAAAATCATAATAAAACATACCACCTCTGCTTTTTTTTTCCACTTCGAACACTGGTGGAGTAAAAAGTCATATCAGATAATGAGTGAGCAAAGGAAAGTCAAGCAGCTGGTGTGCTATACACAGATCATCGTGGGCGACCATTCTATCTGTTCTATTGTCGTTAGTTATTTGAAGTAAGGCATCATAAACTTCCCCTATTTGATATATAAGTGGAGTCAGAGCATCAATTCGGCTCTCCCACCTTGTGGTGCTTAATGGTTTTAAACTAAGACTGCTAATATGTTCCTTTGTTCCTGTAGTATGACCCAACGTTGAACAGACGCAGAAAAACTCATAAACATTTTTAACTATACAAAAAGATGAAACGGCATACTGAGAGATGTGGCAGTATGGTTAACGACAAGGTTTAGTGAGTGACTACTGCAAGGAACATAACGTAGAAGGCTCGAGAATTTATTAATAAAATTCTCTTCTGAATACCTGAATGTTTGTCTTTCATAGTGGAACCATTTCATATCATTGGCCCCTCATGTCTTCGATAGGAATGTTCATTTCCTTTTGTTGTTTAACTATTACTTCTGTCAGTCCTAGACCAGTGATGTCTGTTACCGGTACGAAAAAAAGAAAGTGTTCGAAAATTTGTACAAGGTATTCTCCATTACTGGATGTAATTGGTACAAAACGAACGATTATTATCATTTGCTCTATACCAGAAATATCGGGCGTTTAGTCTACTATTATAATAGTTTGCAGCTCTCAACGATAATCTTATCCATCCTAGCTGTGAATCTTATCTACGCCGCTGCAAGGAAATATTGAACGAGATACCTATGGCCAGTAGTATGATAATTGAAAATAAGGGGAACTACTCTTAATTTCCTGAGTGAGTATTTTCCTGAATGTGAGTGAAATAAGTTCGTATACATTCTCAGGTGAACACAATTTTATTTTTCTATTTGGGCTTATTACGAAGCATTATATTTTGATAGTATTCATTTCTTTTTCAAATTTTGCCGCTCATTAGGCTTGCCGCCCTGGGCGGTGACACGGTTCGATCCCCCTTCGCGCCGGCCCAGCCCACTGTCCACTAAGCCACTCCATCTCTGGAGTTAACTATAATGTTAGACTATATCTCATTAATTATACCGTGTACAGGTATTATAGTCTTACTAGTGTCATAATGAAAAAATCATGAGAATACACTTCACTACCAGTTTCATGTTAATAGATGTAGTAGTTATCGTGCATGATGTACTTTTCTCAGTTTTCTCGAAAACTACGCATGAAAATTTACGCTCAGATCCCATATAATTTTGTTCATTTCAGTGCAACCTATGGAATAATTATCTTATCATTGTTTTTACGTTACACGCTGATAGGTAATATTGTAGAATTTCATATACCAAAAAAAAAAAAAAAAAAAAGGCTGCTTTTCATCTACCAAATATGCCCATCGTGTATGGAATGTTTATTAACGGAACAAGCTGGAGATTTCTCTTACCTAATAGATGGCTACATGCGTTTTTATCACAGAAAAAAAAAGAGAGAGAAAGAAAACGAACGTAGAACTGATAAGCGATGAAAAAGGCGGGAGATAAAAAAGTGTATGTATGCTATCATGGACGAAACCAATCACCATCCGTTTGTGATATATTTCGGGAGCAATATTTCTCCTCCTCGATGAAGTGAAAATAGGTCACTGAATGATATAAACTGTTTAGTACTTCAAAGAAAGGATGAAAAAAAAATTACAAAAAAAAAAGTATCCCTGATAATACTTCTGGGGGTTCCTAACTGTAAGTCAAATCAAGGCCGTTACCGTGATGTTCACTAGCGCTTATCACTACACATTTCGTTTTTCTTTTTTTTTTTTTTTTTAGTTGTTGTCTAATTTGATGCACTACAATTTTAAATTTACACCTTGACTAAGTGATACCGTACAGGTTATAAATTTAGATATTGCGAAATGAAGTTGAAGAAAAGTGCCTTGAATTCTTTGAAATGTTTATTATGGAGAAGTGGAGAAAATTAGCTGAGTGGAACAAAAAAACAATGAAGAAATAACTTTTCCCAGCAGACAATCCAATGAAACATATAGGCCCCTATGTTAAATAAAGTACTAGGTGAGTTAATACGGAAAAACACATTAATTTGGGCAAAGGGCAGACAAAAGTGCGAAAATTTAATTTGGAATTAACATTATCGTCTATGGGAAAAGCACAAAAATAGGCATCGATCGCTTTTTTTTTTTTTAATCACAGTGTTTAGGTTGTTATTACATACTAGCAGAATACTCGTTCTTTGCACGGGGAGAATACGTTTCAGTTTGGAAATAAAGGGCTGAATTTGAATTTAAACGGCATCGGAAGTGTCACCGTTCATCTCAGCGACCCCGAAAACTATGGATTCGATATCAATATCGGTATTTTTTATCATTATATATATATAGGCATCGGAAGTGTCACTGTTCATCTCAGCTACCCCGAAAACTATGTTTCGACATTAATACCGGTCATTTTCGATTATTTTAAAATACCTCTCCCCTCCCCCCAGTTGCACCATCAAAGTGAAATGATAAAAGCCATCCCAGACCCGAATCTCGTTTATATTGAAAATTTGATCGAGATCGGCCGGGTCGTTTAAGAGGTGCCAAGTCACAAACATAGCCACTTTCATTGTAATATATATATATATATTGTTTGTAATTTGGTAATGCTTTTATTACCATATTTTTACTTTATTCTTTGCAATTGGATATACTGAAATGTCCTATAAAGCGTGCAACCAGAATTTTTTTGTTGGGATGGGTTCAAAGTTATTTTTCTATGGGGGAGGGGTACCAATATGCCTGTGTAGTATTAAACCTGTGTTCTGCATGCGAAAAGACTATAAGTAATTGTTAATATCTGCCATTTATATATTCTCAAAAAAAAAATCTGATAGAACTATGTTATTTTTATAAGAAAAGGGTAAAATCTTTAGGGAGTAGCAATCGTCTGATATGTAGTCTTCGAAATATTCTAGATAAACGAATTTTTTATGGCTTTAAAAAGTACAGGTATGTCTTTTGTTGTCAATCTCATGCAGTTGAGAGTGTTATTTTGCTAGAATAGATTATTAATTTATTTATGAACTGTGTATGAAAAATATAGTACAGTAAAATCTGTCTTCAATGACCCTTTATTAAACGGAAACTTGCGCTAAACGGAAATATTTCACGGTCCCATGAATTTACTGGCAAAAATCATGTTAAATTCCCTTCATTTAATGGAAACTGTATTAGGTGGAAGACGGAAATCAAAATAAGCCTCTGGGATACCCGGGTTCGATTCCCGGCGGGAGCTCATGTGGTTCGGATTCCACGTTAATCAGTAGGTCCACGTCTCATATAGCCTCGCTGCTGAACGGGACGTAAAACTCAAAATCAATCAATCAATCAATCAAAATAAGCCTCTTAACGGAAAATGTCAAGTTTCGGAATTCAGCATTTAGAATTTTTTTTTTTTTAAATATCCTATCAGAGGTTAGACATAGTTTTAACAAAATAGACCGGAAGGATGTGCAAACCGGAATAGACTCGACTGTTATACATTCTTTAATTGAGAAATATACGGAAAATCCGAAATTACAAGAGGAAATGGAGGAAGAAAAGGAATAAGGCATTGAGTTGGAAGGAGAGTGTAGGCTAAAGGTTTATCAAGATTCTATAAAAATTTAAAAGAAACTGCAACTTACGTCGAAATTTCAGTGATATGCTTACTGTGGTTTCACAGGCTAAAGCTTCTGTGCAAAATTAAGCAGACAAGCACAGAAAATCCTCCTTGACTAATGGAAAAATTGAATTAACGTGTGCAAAGTTTTTTTTTCTGTTCATTGTAAGCTTTGCGTGTATTAATTTCTAGTAGAAATAAATACTGTAAATTTACTCAAGTACGTACAGCATCTTATTTTTGTCTCAGTACGTTCATTATGTGTACGCAATTTTAAACGAGCTTAAGAAGTTTGTTACTGAATTTTCTACACCTATATCTATTTAACTCTCTCTCTCTCTCTCTCTCTCTCTCTCTCTCTCTCTCAGGGTGCGAATTACCGGGGGGGATGAGGGGGATTTTCCCCCTCAATCACATTTTGTTCCCCCCCAAAGAAGTCAGCTGAAGTATCCCCACCGGGGATGCTCGCTTTCCCCCTCAAACTATGCTTAGTATAACTCCAAATTTCACTGATTTTTGTTATTTCTTGTAAATTTAATCTTCTAGCTGTATTTCGAAATGATCGATGTAAACTGTTCAGTTTTTGTCATTTCTACTTACCACCTAATTACCCACTATTTTCAACGTTGTTTAGTAGAACTATATTATTATGACTACGGTTGTTACTTGCAACTGTACCTTCGTACCCTTCAGTTCGTCATCGTTTGTGAATTTGAATGTACTAATTGCGTATAACAAACCCACATATAGATTTATAAATGTTCTTAGCGGTTGGCCAAGAAGAAGTAAACAAATAGCTTCTTCTACCATACTTGGCGAAGTTCGGATATGTCATATTCATCCTCTATATTTGTATCGATTATCATCTTATTTTAATTTTTGTTATAACATGTTATTTCATTTTCCAGTGTACTCTTTGTTAGCACATGGTCTTCATTCCCTAGTAGGTTGTGTGTATGCAACTCAAAAGTTGCATTTAATTTGTGATAATTAGCATAGTAATCACTGCTTTTACAGTTTACGGAAATGAACTTTTGAAACTGTACTCAAAATCTGAGATATAAGTATTCTCTCGTAAGTATATGTTAACGTACACGCTGGGGGATACGCTCCTAGTGAGCAGACATGTTAATGAAGGTGATTTTTAGGTGAATAAGCGAATAATTCAATATTTGTTTCAGCATTTGTTAATATGACTGGTTCTCCGTGTCATTGTCCGTGTCTGTATAAGCATTTCAACTGGAGCGGGTTTTTTTTAAAGTTAACCCTTCATTTTTCCATCTTTTCGCTGTACAGTTTGCTGTCCACGCAATTAATGTTGTCTGAAAAACTTCAGTGTAATGTTTTACTTTATTTGAATAACGTAGCCCATAGTGAATCAACTCATCTTCAACCTAACAGTAAAGTAATTTTTAAGTGTTGACTTTCTGTGGCCATCACGGAATCGATATTTGGAGAAAAAAGTCGTGATGAGCACAGATTTAGCGGGAAGTAGAAGCACAAGCTCGAAATTTGAATTGAGAGATTTTAAATATTTGACCTTCGATTTGACCTTGATGTGAGAAATCGGGACCAGCAACAATCCATTTCTTATTTGATAGGCTAATATCTAGATTTTCTTAAAAAAAAAAAAAAAAAAAAAAAGATATGTCCGGTTTAACTGATAATTTTAGTGGTTTTCACAAGACTGAAGTAGGTTTCTTTTCGCAACCTGTATGTATTAATGCAAAGTGGAAGCTTGCAATATGAGTGGAAAAATTAACATATGCTTGTGATCATGGCTATTGCTCGAGCCGAATTATTAGCTAAATAAACCTTAGAGAGCTACGGGGACAAGAGTGAGTACAACATTAAAACACGTTCAGAAAGGTTTAGTGGGATGTGTGTATGTCAGACAATATATATGTGCATATTTATTGTCGGTATATTTATTAAATTAATAAAATTAATAAATCTCTTATTTATTACAGATGTCACACACACACACACACACACACACATATATATATATATATATATATATATATATATATATATATATATATATATATATATATATATATATATATATATATATATGGGGGTAAGGCATTTATTGTCTCATTTTGAAATTTGAACCTTCAGACTATGTCCTTTGGCCTAATTTTATCCCCCCCAATATAGATTATCTAATTCGCACACTGCTCTCTCTCCATATATATATATTGTGTGTGTGTGTGTGTGTGTGTGTGTGTGTGTGTGTGTGTGTGTGTGTGTGTGTGTGTGTGTGTGTTATTTATGAATCTTGCAATTTTGATTACTCCATTCGATAGAGCATCAAAAGCTGTCTGAGAAAGTGATGGAATTTTTCGCATCGCACTTACCATTCTCGAGATATTGGCCAAAAAAATCCGATTTCGGTAGATTAAAGGAGCCATATCTCTTGAACCTTAAGTCATAGAGAGATGAACTTTTGCGAATTTTTTAATTTTGAGTCCTCCATTTTGAGAATGTCTCTTTGTAAAACAACATATCGTAGAACGTATTAATAGATTTCCTCCTTCGTATAAACTAAATACTTTTTCATCACTCCCGATTACACGGTTCCAGAAGCCTTGTGGCTCGTTGATGTGAGTCCTTGCGAACTCTAAAGCCAGGTTTTCACTTTACAAGAATCTAGTAGCTGTCATTAAAAAAATCTCGCAACCCTACTATATTTCTCCATGTAAACACAATCTTGAAAGGGTCATACAACTCGTTTTTTCATCTTGCAAGGAGTCAAACCATGTGCAACTTTCTGGGTCATCTTGTTTGCTACCTGCTATTGACCTCCTGTTGACATAAAGGAAAAATCAGTTTTGCCGCTTCCGAAACGACGGATTCTTTTGAAAAGAGAAGGGAAGCGCGCCAAAATACACGTTTGTATTAGGAGGTTCACTATTTGTCCAGTAGAGTGCAGTGCTGCATAGGTGGAGATATCCTTCTTGCTTTGAGAAAGCTGTAATGTGTAAACAGTAAATAGAAAGATCGGGTTGCAAGATTTTTTAAATGACAGTTACAAGATGCTTGTAAAATGACAATCTGACTTAAGCGAGCTTGTGTATGTGCGTCTGTTGGTTTGACCTGCAAAGCAGTACAAATAACATGAGTAAAGTTACATGTCTCTGCACTGCATTCCAGATCTAAAGTTCTTTCCAGGTGTGTGGCAGCAGTGAATGGATTTGCTGCTTTAGCTTCAACGATCGAAACATTTTCATCTTCTATTGTCATTTGCGGTCTACTTAGTTTCGCTTTAGTTTGTAATCCCTGTTCCCCTTCTGTTTCGAATCGTTCAATCCAATATTTTTTTTACTGTTTTAATATCCAGGCTCATAGCTCGAGTAACTTGCTTTTCAGGCATTCCAGATTCCCGTATGGAATTATTCTTCCTCTTAGTTATAAGAGACAAATAGCCTGTTATCTTTGATTTTTCTTATATATCTCTTGCAGTAGATAGCAAACAGTTCTTTTGGAGTTCGTTCTGGCAATGCTCGTAAAGCATTCTGAACTTTTTTTTTTTTTTTTTTTTTTTTTTGCATAGGTCTATCTTCGTTAACCGGAAACCCATTATTAACGGAAAATTTTGCGAGTCCCATTCGATTCCGCTAAGAACAGGTTTTATTGTTATTAAGTAGCAGATTATTATATATATTGTTCTTTTTTTTTTTTTTTTTCTCCTGACACTGGTACATTGCCCCATCAGTTACGCACGTATGACTTGTAAATTAAGTTTTGTTACTATTTCTGTTTATGGGAATTCTTGTCTCGGAAAAGTTTTTTTTTTTTTTTTTTTTTTTTTTAATGAGTTAAACGTCCTTTTTAGCAGCGGAGCTATACGAGACGTGGACCTACAGCTTTAACGTGGAATCCGAACCACATGAGCTCCCGCAAGGTTAAAAAAAGGAACAACTAATCAGTATGCATCTTTAAGAAGAATAAGTTTTTTTTTATTAAATTAAAAAGAAAAGAAATGAAGTATTAAAGGGAAAAAAGGTTTCATCCTTTTAAGATTTTTTTTAAACAATATGTTTGCGCTTTTTTTTTCTTGTTAACTTCTTTTGTAAGATGAAAAGATGTCCATAGATGAGGAAGAAAATGTAGCAGGCAGCAGCAGCGAAAGGACAGAAAAGTGTAATTCGTACATGCTATCTTGGAACTAAAGGTTTTTCCTTGTATACAGAAGAAAGGCTGACGCTAGCTGTGTGTTACCAGAGAACGTACGTATAGTGGTTGAAGGAAGGAAATTTCAGGGTTAGTGAAAGAGCAGGAGAGAGAGCCAAAGACGGCAGTTCCTATGATGGCATCGTGCGCCGCCGCTGCTTCAACCAGCCAAGCCCCTTGTTCCGCATTGATCTTCCAGGCTGAAGAATCCAGGGGCATCCACACACACACACATATATATATTCATACATACACCCTTACATATATATATATATAACACATCCTATAGCTGCCTTGTGCCACCCCCTTTTCGCCCTTCAGCGCCGCACCTGAACGGCGTCGAAGGGGAGTGAGATAGTCTTTGCAGACGTAGCATATCTTAAAGGAAAAGAAGGAGTTAGGGAATCTGAAGAAGAGGGGAATGAGATGTGAAAGGGCTCGCTTTTTTTTTTTCAAGAAAGAAAAAAAAAGATGGTGTGAGATGTAGAAGGATGGGATCTGCTGGTGAGTATGTTCGTGAGTCTGCATGCGAAGATACTTTTGAGGGCGAGATGAAAGCTCGGAGAATATAAAGAACAATAGCATCCTCTCTTTCTCTCTCTCTCTCTCTCTCTGTGTCTGCGAGAAAACAAACACTAAAAATACAAAGCCAGCAGTGAACAATTTCAAGAAAAACTGACAAAACGCGCAACACAAAACATTAATTGGAAGATTGGTTTAAGAAACCGCACATTTAATAATAATCGGCAAGTTAAAAACAGCAACACTCAATTCAAACGTGTAAATGGCATTGCCTATCTAGCAGGATACTGTAATGAATAAAACAAAACCAAGCTGGTTTATGAGTATATGCATACATATTTCGTTTGTGTGTGTATGTGAAGGGAAACAGACCCTGTAAATGTAGGGAAAAAGATAAGAAAAAAGGAGAAAAGAAGGGATGGAAAAGGATGTGCCCTTAACACACACCGAATAGGCGCCTGCGCCTTAGAATACATCAATATCTCTACCCGGGGATTGGCCAAACTCAAGATTTGGTATATGTGGGATCCACTAAGAATGTGAGCATATGTGAAGGGTGAGGAATGTGGAGAGAAAGAAGATACAGGAAGTCAGCCATTCTTCTTCTCACATATGGGTTCCACTAAATCTCTAAATAATATTACCCCCTGTATATTCTACTCACATAATTAAAAAAGGCACGTTACCAATGTTGAAAATATGAAATGTACTATTATACACTAAAGTCAAAACTTTAAGAATTACTGAATCTAAAGTATATTTATGATAACATTAAATGCTATATAGTAAATACGCTGTTTCCCTCGATATTCAATATTATTTTCAATAAGCTACGAAATCCACATTACACTGTAGAAGCATTGTCTTGAATTGCTCTATGTAGCACAATATAAAGCCGTACCCAGAATTAGGGAAGGGTTATTTGGATGTTAGAACCCATCCTGAAATTCTCAAGTGTAGAATGGATATTTGTTATTAGTCTCCGGATTGCAGGAAAAAACACTGCAGGTTTATTCTACATACCTTTTCCTATTGTTAATCTATGTAGTAGTAGTTAATGCTTTTTTTCTATTTGATTAAGTCTAAAAGTCCAACTGTTATTGCCTATAAATCGAGAATCAAAGATCTTCACAGGAAAATATATCACATACCTTCTGAGCAATTCAACGTTTACTACTTCTTCTTATCGACTTTGGTCAATATCGGAAGAATTTCTGAATTCTGTATATCGCCTAGGAGTACGCTACACTTTAAGTCCAAACATCAGCTCTGATGGTCCATAACCTGGAAATCAAAGGTCTGCAAAGGAAAATATTTCACCAACTTCAGATTTATTTCCATGCAAAGTTTGATGAAGATCAAATGAATTCTGTAGGTTGTATAAGATCCTTTTATTGGATTCTCTAAAAAAAAAAAAAAAAAAAAAATATATATATATCGAAGTACAAAACTCGCACTTAAAATTCTTGCAATTAAGACTCTTGTTTCTTTAAGGCAATAACTACATGATTTTAGAAACCATATTCATTACACAGAAGCAAAAACCCTATTAAATCTTCTCCTGCAGAAGCTAATGGGGTTAGAATTGTTATTGTTGACTTCCCCAAGATCCTGCCATATTTACAATATTCTTCCACCTTTTTTTTTTTTTAAATCTAATATCTTCTTTCCACAGACTGCGCAATCTGCCACATTTTTGTTATCCACTCACTTTTTTCTGTTTTCCAGAAGTCTTCCTCCCACAGACTGCACAATATCTATGTTCCCGTCTTTTTCTTTATCTATCTAAGATTAAAGTTTCGCTCCTACACACTGCTACATTTATATTATCCTCCCGCTTTCTTTTTTGTCTATCCAAAGTCTTCTTCAGTCTGTATGCTTAACCTTCTACATTTATGGTGTACATCCTTTTTCTTCTTTGTCTACTAGAAGCCTTCTTCCCACATGCTGCCCAAGATGCCACATTTATATTATCCTTTCATCTTCTTCTTGGTCTACAAGAATCCTTCTTCAGACAGGCTGCCCAAGATATCACATTTATATTATCCTTTCATCTTCTTCTTGGTCTATAAGAAGTCTTCCCACAGGCTGCCCAAGATGATACATTTATATTATTCTTTCATCTTCTTCTTGGTCTGAGCTCCTCCGTGGCTAAGCGGTTAGCGTACGCGCCTTTGGCGTGGGAGACCCGGGTTCGATTCCCGGCGGGAGCTCATGTGGTTCGGATTCCACGTTAATCAGTAGGTCCACGTCTCATATAGCCTCGCTGCTGAAAGGGACGCTAAACTAAAATCAACTCTTCTTGGTCTACAAAGAGTCTTCTTCCCATAGGCTGCCCAAGATGACACACTTATATTATCCTTTCATCTTCATCTTGGTCTACAAGAAGTCTTCCCACAGGCTGCCCAAGATGCCACATTTATATTATCCTTTCATCTTCTTCTTGGTCTACCAGAAGTCTTCTTCATACAGGCTGCCCAAGATGACACATTTATATTATCCTTTCATCTTCTTCTTGGTCTATAAGAAGTCTTCCCACAGGCTGCCCAAGATGTCACATTTATATTATCCTTTCATCTTCTTCTTGGTCTATAAGAAGTCTTCCCACAGGCTGCCCAAGATGCCACATTTATATTATCCTTTCATCTTCTTCTTGGTCTTCAAGAAGTCTTCTTCATACAGGCTGCCCAAGATGACACATTTATATTATCCTTTCATCTTCTTCTTGGTCTACCAGAAGTCTTCTTCTCATCTGTCCAATCTGTCAGATTTATGTTATCTTCCCATCTTTTTCTCTGTCTATGAAAAGTCTTTTCTCACAGGGCTGTCTAACTTGATACATTTATATGATTCTCCCATCTTTTCCTTTCTGCATCCAAAGTTTTCGTCTAACGAGTTGCCTAAAGTGCTACATTTATGTTATCCTCCTACCTTCTTCTTGATCTATCCAAAGGTTTCTTCCTATTTTAGGATTTTTAAAATATTTTATTTTATATTTCTTCAATAATTTTCAAGAAATATTACACAGATTTTGGCAAATATATGTTAAGACCAAGTAGAAAAGAAATTTAATATTTTAAGTAATTATCACGGTGTTATTCGAGTGAGATTAAGAAGTGATAATGAAAATAATAATAATAAAGTAATTTAATAAAATCAAATTAACGTCTTGCTATTAAATGTAAACTCCGTCTAAATATAAGGATACCAGACTCATGAGTTTACGGTTGCTGTACTCATTGGTTTATTTCAAATACTGTAACTTCACTAATCATTATTATTTTTAAAAAAGTAGTTAGTTTTGTTAACGAAACAAAAACTAAATGTTAAAAATACTATGGAGAAGAGTTTGCGGATATATTTATTGCAGTTTCAGTGTTCATCCCTATTGAAAGATCAGTGAAAGCATTAATTTTGGGTAAGTTACTTTAAGAGAATTTAATATACCGTTATTTTTACAGTGATTATGTGATATCTTCAAAAAGATAAAAAATAATTCAGATATGGAACAAGAGCACGCTAGACAACATTACTGTATTTTGCATGAGGTACCGTTATCATGAGTCACCTAGTAGCTTTCCGTTTGCAGCCATTTATAAACATGAAAATAAATGCCGATTTTCCAAATGGCTGGAAATCGAAAACAGATAAGTGAGTCGCGATAACGGTGTCTCATATAAAATAATATTGTTTATAGCTCTTGTTCCACTTTTGGATTATCTTTTATCTATTTGAAGATATCATTCAATTACTGTAAAATTGGCGGTATTTTAATTTCGCCTCTTAACGTGTGGTTATATTCCTCATCGATATTTTCTGTTTTGCTTTTGCATGGGGATATATCTGTACTTGAAAGTTAATTACTTTTAAAAAAGCACAATATTTACATATAATTGCATATAAAAATGTTTATAATCAAATTATCATTACTTACCAAGTATTAGTGGTGGTATATTTTTATATACTTTTTTTGTAATTTACCAAGGGCAGTGACTCTTGTATTATGTACAGTCGCGACAACAAATTCTGCTTTTCATCTTTTCGAGATCCTTTTTTTTCTTTTCCCCTTTCGTTTAACACCGTTTCCTCTTATTTCCCATCTTTATCGTCCTCTTCTTTTTCTCTCTCCTTCTTTTTTAACTACTACATTTTCCCTTCCCCTCTTTCTGTTCTCATCTCCCGGAGGTAATTAAGCGTCTGGCTGGGTTTCGACTAATTGATGTAAGGAAGGATCTGGGGCGAAGATTTTTTTTTTTTTTAAGATGAGTAGCGAGGAAAAACAGGCAAAAATACTCGGTTTCTAGGACTTTCTTTTTTTCAGACTATTAAAAAGACTAGGTCAGGAGGGAAAATTTTTTCGTTAACACAAAAGAATAAGAAAGAAAAAAAAAACAGATGATTAAAAGAAAGGGGGAAAAACCTAATGAAAAAAGGCTATCGCCCTTGAAAAGTTTTATTTTCTTTTCACTCTTTAAAAGAAAAAAATACGTATATAGGGTGTGGAAGAAAGCAAAAAATAAAAGATAAAATAAAAAAAGAATGACTGAAAGAAAATAATAAACTATACGTAAAAAAAAAGAATTGAAAGTGAGATGAAAATGTGTATGTAAAGAGAGAGACGAGGAAGTAATAAGACCCCCCCTTCAATCCTTCCCATTAAAATTGACAACTTTTTGTTTAGTGGAACTTGGGGATTTAAGAAGTTGTTAAAACAAGTACAAATAAATAAAACTTGTTAAGTTTTGTATACATTATTATTTACTAGCTGAAATACCCATCCTTCGCTTGGGACAGATAAAATATGTATGTTAACAAACTAAACAACGAAAGGAAAAAATATCGGTCATTTTCTACTACTTTTACATGTCCCTCCTGAAACCTCCTGGTTCGAATTTTGAAGAAACGCTTGGTCGGCCTGGACCAAGGTACCCGTGACCAAAATTTGGTAATTCTCGGTCCACTCGTCTGGTCCCCAAGCCGCACACAGACAAATAGACAAACAAACACACAAACAAACTTTATTATATTTATATTAGATTAGAAGATATATATTATCATTAACACTGTTGATAAAAGAAAATGAAATCATTTCAGTTTTACGTTCTATGGAGTAGTAAAAGTGAGGGGGAGCGCCTCTGGATGCTGTTGCCCCACTTCCAAAAATATGTATGGCGTCCCTCCACTTCCTAAAAAATTACAATGGCAAAGATAAGGACGGGGTAAGGCGTGACGTCATGCGTCCCCCTATCTTTTTAGATCCACTTTTACCCCTGGTTTAATGGTTATGATCTTTAGGCTAAGAGAAGACGGATGATTAACGAAAAATGAATTTATGGAATGATAATGTGGAAGGCAATGGGGAAATACCTAAAAAAACACGGACTAAAGTTATATGGTCTGGAATCGAATCATAAACCTTGCGTACATAAGTGAGTGCTTTACGGCTGAGCCAGTCAGTCAGTACTCAAGTTTATTGGGGGGCCGCGATGGCTCAATGGTAGAGCGTTCACCTCTGGTGCTTGGGGTCCCGGGTTTGATCCAAGCCCCCGCCATGTAAACTTTGTGGTAGACAAACACCGTGTGCGTGGGTTTCCTTGGGGTTCTCCCGTTTCCTCTCACTTTCTTCATGTCACCATTTCATTCATTTCTCATAATCACAGTCTCTTTTAGCCTAACTGGCATAAACGTTGGACGTAAAACTCAAAGATTTCATTTTATTTAAAGTTTATTGACAAAGCGTGGAGACTTTAAACTTGGACTTTTATTTCATTTTCATTATTACATTAAGGTAAGAAGTTTTAAAAAACATATATATACCAGTATCCGTTCTGAATATGTCAATACTTATATCGTATAAAATAATGCATGTATGTGAACAGAATTTCATATAGAAAAGAGCCATCAAATTTTGGTACATATATATCTTTACCCCATCTAAGCCGTTTATTTATTTATTTTCGAAGTGGAGCGTTAGAAAGCTCAAGATTTATGCAAGTTTCCTATATGGCTGCCTAAGAACGCCTTGCCTGTATGCAACCCATAATACATCTTTGTTCTGCGGGATCACATTACATTAGAGGATAAACACCCAGCAATAGAATAAAATTGACATTCTTCTATGTCCTTTATTTATTTTAATTTATTTAACGATAAGTGTTCTCAGCTAAAGAATAAGTATATAAATATATTACTTAGAATGGATACTGCAGAATGGGTAGTGGCATTTTTAATTTTTGATAATACAAAGGACATTTTTTCGTTTGGAACAAACTATTGGACAATCATTTCCATTTACTCTGTGACCGTAAGTGGCGACTCGTGCAGGAAACATAGGGGTTAGCGCTCAAACTACACTGGAACGAGAGTATATTTTTTTTTTTTTTAAGAGAATCCTGTTTTTTAACATGGATCGAATCAGAATATTGGTTAAATGAAGTTTTGAGTTTAACTCCCCACAAACTGTCTGTCAATAGACTAAAAGATAATAAACTCAAGTATAAGATTATAGAAGACTTGGCAAAATGAGGCAGTCAAACAACATAACTGAACACTGAGAGTAAATATATATATATATATATATATATATATATATATATATATATATATATATATATATATATATATATAGGGTGGTCCTTAATTTTCGATTTCCGAATTTCTTTGCTCCCAACCCCTAAATTGGTTCCATGTCGGATCAAATTAATCTGTGAAAAAAATGGGCTCAATCGAAGAATATTTAACCGACCCCCAAGCGATCTAAACATCTGAATGCATTTACAATGTATAGTATATGGCAAAAGTTTGTAATAAACTCTTGTAACTTAAAAATGGCTGAGGGAAAGAAATCATATCTTGGATAGAGGTTGTAGAAATAGATCCATACCTGATACTGAGTAGTGACCGAGATGAGGCATATCTTTACGTCCACCATCTTGGATTCGGGCACAAAATTTTAAATAGAAATGACCTCGTATGATATATCATTTTGAGGTAGCTTTTGACGACAAACAAACGTTTGCCTTTATTTTCCACTTATCTCTGAACATGTAATAATTATCAACTATGGAAAATAAAAGTTCCGAAGTAATAAAACTTAATATTCTGTGAGTTTATATCTCTGTACGGCTGCAGATTTAGAAGATTGTTGAATAGTTTCCCTTATTTGAATTAAACCATAAAGTAAAGAAAGTACTTTGTTAAAATGTTCCCGCACATGCCCATATACTTGGAAAGAAGATGAGAACTTTCAACGTGGGTTGAATATATTGAAAAACATTGTGGTGGTGAATGATGTTGCAGAGAGAGGTGTGAAACTGATACAAAAGTACGGGAACATTTTAACAAAGGACGAAAAAGAGAAACAATACACAGAAAAAAGTATCCAGATGCTACAAAAATTGGCTTAATGATGCAGTAGAATTTAGCTAGTTATCCACAGCCTTCAGCTTTCATTTATTATCATTTTAAACATTCATTATATTATTTATGTAATTTCATTTCATATAAATAATTTCAATATAGGCTGGTGTGTATTTCGACTGGATGTAGTTATATAACAACATATATAATTATTTCCTTGTTACATGTATGTAACAGTATATTAATATTTCAGTAACCTATAAAAAAAAACAATATTGAAAGATAATAAACTATTATTTCAAAGTTAAAAAGAATTAAATGACCAGAGATAAGTTGAAAATATAGGAAGATATGTTTTTATAATCTTATCCGAAAACGATGTCATAAAACATCATTTCCATTTAAAATTTTGGGTTCGAATACAAAATTGCGGACTTCAAAATGGCTATTTCTCACGGTCAGATGTGGATTACTTCCAATCCCTGTATCCAAGATTTGGTCCCTTTCCCTTCAGCCGCTTTAAAGTAAGAAGGGTTTATTCCAGACTTTTCCTATATATATATTAATATATTGGATATGCATTCAAACTTTAGGTCGCTTGGGGGTCGGTTAATTATTCTTCGATTGAGCCCATTTTATTCATGGATAAATTGGGTCCGACATGGAACCAATTTAGGGGTTGGGGGCAAAGAAATTCGGAAAAAAAATTTCGCCATGTAATTAAGGACCACCCTAATATATATATATGGTGTTACATATACTGTAAATTAAATTGAACTGCAAACTAACCATTATCATTTTACACCAGAAGTAACAGTTTCCCTGAAGAACCGAATTTTCAAAAATACAATCAAAGAAAGAGCAGCGAAAAATTGCTTCAAGTTTGAGATTATCATAACGTAAAGACCCGCAAATACGAAAGATATATATATATATATATATATATATATATATATATATATATATATATATATATATATATATATATATATATATATATATATATATATATATATATATATATATATATACAAGAATTTGATGCATTTATTTCTTGCAACTCTACTCATTACGACTCTAGAACTTATAAGACAAATAAAAACTTTCTGACCAGAGTAATACACTTATTTACACGTATTGAAACTATAATAAAGTGTAATAGTTTTAACAGCTTAACACTTTCTTCCTCAAATACTTAAGATTGAGTGTCTGAGGAAGACAATGTTAAGTTGTTGGAACTGCTACATTTTATTTTGATTTTAGTAAATAAGTATACGTATTATTCTGATCAGAACGTTTTTATTTAACTTTTTCTTTTATAAATCGCAGCCAAGTCACAAAGTTGTTGGTCTATTCGCTTTGTGTTACATTTTACGGCAATGATGTTTAAGCACAGGAAGTTACAAAATATGAGAAATACCTGTGAAGAATATAAGATGAAAATAAATGTTTAAGAAACAAGGAAAGGAACTACTGGCATAATTAGGTGGCTGCTCACTTGGGTCGGATTCCACATTAAGTTACAGATCCACTTCTCATATAGCCTGGATCATCCACCTGCAACCAATTTCAGTAGCTCCTGAAATTTCGGTTGTTTGTTTAGACAAATACATGTATTCAAAAATAGTCATGAATACAGTCAAGAATATAAGAAGAATACAAGTTAGTCCCCCTCAAAGATATCTCGTCCTCCCGCCTGTCTTACAAGGAGAAAGCATACTTTGGTAAATGAACTTCGGGACCATTTTTTTTTTTTTTCAAGTTGATAGTGCACATTTAAAGTGTTCATAGTACAAATTGGGAAAGCGCAATGGCCTAATATAGCAGAGAAAAAGTATCTTAAAGTTTTCGACTCATCCCATAATGTCGTACTTTGCGCAAGTTTACCCAGTGACGGCGTAGCATCTGTGACTCACGTGCCAAGGGTCCCGGGTTCGATTCTCGCTTGAGTCAACTTTTTCGTTTTTTGCTTGAACCAATAAAGTAGCTACAAGTAAAATGTTAATTCACTATATGTTTATAACGAATTAAAAGAATAGAAATATTCAAATCAGCTGTAAAATCTTTCAATGTACCATGTCAACTACCAACGAAACGTAATCTATTTCGTAAATATATTGATATCACGAGTTATATTATGGTTACTACAGTTGTAGTGTAAAAATGTTCTTGACGCTTCGTGTCTACATCTGTTGATAGTATGAGAATTACAATTGGGATGGGAAGGAAATCCCCTTTGGTAATACTGGATGTTACTATAACCAAAGGAGATTTCCCCCTTATTCCCCTTGCAATAAGCGACAAAAATCTGTTTCCAACATTCAGGTAAGACCGTTCCTATATTTTTTAAAAGCGATATTCAAAATATTTAAAAAGTTGTAAAACAGTACTGTGGAGGATCGTGGAAGCAGAGTTGTCTTCAAAATTGGAAGGTGGGCAGATTTGAGGCTTATTTTGGGAGGGGGGATATTAATTTCATCTCATTTTCCTTTGTGGCAATCGGACACAAATCATCACATTTCTCCCCAAAACTCACATTTCAAATCGGATTATTAGGAGAACAGTCTCTCAGTATCAAGATTGGAGGGGATTTATGTCCCCCTCTTTCCCGTGCCATTTGCGCCAGTGCTTGTAATACACACAATGTCAACAGATGTAGACACGAAACGTCAAGAACATTGTTACACAACGACTGTGGTAACTATAAATAACTCATGATATCAAAATATTTAAGAAATAGATTACGTTTCGTTGGTAGTTAAGAAGGTGCATTGAAAGATTTTACAACTTATTTGAATATTATTATTGCTTTAATTCATTATAAACATATTGTGAATTAACATTTTACTTGTAGCTGCAAGTGGCTCTGGCTATTTTATTGGTTCAAGCAAAAAACGAAAAAGTTGTCTCCAGGGGAATAGAATCCGGGATCCTTGGCACGTGAGTCACAGATGCTACTTATTCTGCTACGCCGTCACTTGATAAATGTGCACAACGTACGACATATGCTGCGAGTCGAAAAATTTAAGATGCATTTTCTCTGCTATATTAGGACATTGCGCTCTCCCAGTTTGTAATATGAACACTTTAAATGTGCACTATCACCTTGCAAAAAATTGCCCCGAAGTTCATTTATCAAAGTCTGCTTTCTCCTTGTTAGTGTTCTGACTATGGGCCTGTCCTAGATACGTTAAAAAAGTGAACAGTAGATGGTAATTAGTTTGTGTTCGATATTTTCAACATAAATATTGCTAACAATAAAATAGTTTTCCCCTTTAATAAAAGTTTTATCACCATATCCTCTTACAATGAGAAAGGTTAAGACGCTACTCAAAAGTAAGGACTCACATGTTACCAATGGCATATCCAGAAACTTGTCATGGGGAAAATTGTAGAAATATTTTTTCTATGGCTTTTGAAGCCGATACACTAACTGGTGTCCTCCCATCTCGCCTGACGAATCAGCCACTGATGTCGCCAAGATAAGAATGTCCGCCATTTTAGGCGAGATGAGAATTCCCATCTTGCTTAATCCTATCTTGCTTAAAATGACGGTAAGATGTAAGGAGGGAATTTCTGCACTAAAGAGGGAATTCCTGTACTAGCATTTTAACCACCAGCACTAAGAGATTATGAAATCATACGCAGATTTCAAGAAAGAAACACTCTATGTAATTATCTTTCATACATAAGAAAGTCAATAAGCTAGTTTCAGTATATTTTAATCAATATTGGAAATATCTGTTTTCTATTGTAAACTTCCCACCGTGTATACTCTGCATCACAGTCATGTTAGAACAATCTCATGAAGAGTATCTACTATTTTCGTATATCAGCAGCACAATTCATTAAAAGTATATAGGGTGTTTCAAAACAACACCGACAGTTTTTCGGAGCTGATTCCTTACACTAAGATAAGACAGCATATAGACCAACCTGGGTGCAGAAATGCTTCTTCCTTTTGGCGTTATCACCACCCGAAAATCTGTCGGAAAAATGCAAAAACAGCCATAACTCGAGAACAAAATGTCGGATCGAAGTTCAGTAAAAGGAAAAGTTTATTATTTTTAGTCGTAGAGTGCACAATCCGATGTGGTGCAGGGGCGGCGCAAGGGTGATCCCCAAAGAAATTGAAGAATTCCTGGGATATTTTATCAAAAATTGACTGAGGAAAGTTGGCTTAAATCAAGTACATTACGTCAATGAGCAAACATCGTTATACATCGTCCAAGTTAGAAGAACGGTGTTAAGAATTCATAAAAAAAGAGAGATACACATGTTTGATTAATCTTAGTCTGTCTCAGAGCAGAATAAATTTTTCAAAGGGGAAGTGCGCTTCCGATGGATATATTCTCTGAGTGTATGACTTATCGTTTTTGGAAAATACTGAAATAAGCATGTTGCATGGGAGAGCACAGCTTTTGTAAGTGTAATTATTAAGAATGCGTTGTATTTATAACCAATCCATTACTTTAATCTCTCTCTTATATTTCTTTCCTTTTTCTTTTTCTTTAATTTTAGAATATATCCTTAGTGTGTTTACATTCGTGAACTAATTCACTACTGGATTAGTTCCATATGAATTTTCTAAGTCTTTTCCGTCTTACAAGTTTTCCTGTAGTAGAAGTTTTATACACACGTTTCATTCGCGGTGCCCCGAATTATGTAAAAGTTAAGAATCAGTGACAATACCAGAGGGGAATAGGAGGACGAGTGTCCATCCCCGGTGACGACGTTTGTCTCTCGCAGATAAGTTGTATTATGATGTAGGTGACGTAATATAAAATTACTCTTTTCCTATACAAAAATTTGCTATCCCGCATTTTTCCTGTCCCTCCGCTACCCCCGCCCCATTAATTAAAACTTGCGTCGTCACTGTTAAGAATCTTTCAGTGAATTCCTCTATCAATTTCATCTAAATTTAAAATACTTTTCATTGAATATCTTATAGGTGAAGAATTAGTTACTGACTCAATGAAGCAATTGACGCAATTTAGTTCACTATTGTTCACTACTTAGGCCTTATAAAAATGACCTTAAAACGCCTATTTAATCGTAATTTGAAATATTCTAATATAAAGAGTGCTCATTGTATATCCACACATATTAATGTCTAGACCTTGTCAAATATGAATTGAAGTACCTGCCCTATTTTTCGACGCACTATCCTGCCACTACGTTTTTCCTCGGACTATGAGCCTCTTTACTCAGCTATTGTAGAATTATTTTCCGTTCTTCCATCAATAGAAAATTGTCTGAACTATTTCTTGTCCATAATACGACTAATAATGCTAAAAGACTCAGAAATTAGTTGGTACTTTTAGCACCTCTTACAATCAATCAGAACTGTAGTTCTCAGCCTTTCAAAAATTATGAGCCCCATAAACTCCTTCTTCCTTACTAATAATAGCAACAATAGTACTACCAATTAAAAATTACTATAATGGTGACCTTCGACAAACTGTAGGCAACCCCTGAAAAATGAAATTAAATATTTCAGTTTAACGATCCACGATTATGCTCTTTAGGTTAAGGGAGGCATTAATTAAGGCAAGTGAATGATGATGGTGGAATCAGAATGTGGAAGGAAATTGGAATATCCCGAGAAAACCCACAGACACTATACGATGGTGTCCACAAGAAAGTTACTTGTTTGGAGATCGAATCAGATACTCCACGTACAAGAGGCATGCTGTTTACCACTTACTAACCGTGCTCCCCACAATCTCTGAGAGACACGGGCAACCAGTTAAGAGTCTTCATCCCGGCGAATTTTAAATACCGCTAATTTTACAGTAATTATGTGATATCTTCAAATAGATAAAAGGTAATCGAAATGTGGAACAAGAGCGCCCTAGACAATATTATTTTACATGAGAAACCGTTATTACGACTCACTTATCTGCTTTCGATTTCGAGCCATTTTGAAAATCGACATTTATTTTCGCGTTTCTAAACAGCAGAAAACGAAAAACCACTAGGTGACTTATGATAACGGTACCTCACGCAAAATAATATTGTCCAGGGCGCTCTTGTTCCATATTTCAATTATCTTTTATCTATTTGAAGATATCATATAATTACTGTAAAATTAGCGATATTTTAATTTCGGATGAAGACTCTTAAGAATAACTGACTTAGAAAAACGTACTTATCTTTTCCAAACGAAGGAAACTCTACGAATTCCACATTGTGGCCATTTGTACTTCTTGTATATTGATTTATCACACACAATATTTCCTAGACCGATACAGCTGTCAGAATCGTAGTGCTTCCTCCAAAGTAAGGGCACAGTGGCTTAGTGATAGAGAGCTTACTTCGTGCGGGATGTACCTCGTTCGATCCCAGGCTATAAAAGTTCGTGGTTAATGCCATCGTACTTGTGAGTTTTCTCGGGATTATCATGTTTTCTCCTACATTCTCATTTCACTAAGTATTTCCCAATAATTAGCTTTAATCTATTTTCTGTCTCTATTATTGGATCGGATTTGAGTTTAGCATCCCTTCGGTAGCAAAGTTATATGAGACATGGAGCTACGGATTAACGCGAGATCTGAACCGCTTACGCTCCCTCCGGGAATCGGAGCCGGGTCTCGTATGCCAAAGTCATAGCCACATAGCTGTGAGTGATCTGTCTTTATTAGCCAAAAAAGACATAACATTTAAACGTTGTGGACTTCATATAATTTCAGTTCTTCCTCGATAGTCAATTCTGTACTGAGACAAAGTAGATCAATCAAATGCCAGTATCTTTCCTTTTTCGAATTCTAACGATGTTCTTGTAACTTGGGCCACATTCTAAGACTTTTGTTAGTTGAAATATAGCATTTAATTGTAGTTAATTTGTCTCAGTAGACGTTTGATAAACTATCCCAGGAATTCTTCAATTTCTTTGAGGTGCCCCTTTGCCTCGCCAGTGTACCACATCAAGTTGAGCATTAATTGGAAGCTACGGCTAAAAATAATAGACATTCCTTTTTCCCCGAGTTCAATCCGACATTTTGTTCTCGAGTTAAAGCAGTTTTTTTTTTTTTTTGACAGATTTTCGACTGGTCATGTCGCCGTAAGGAAGAATTTATACACCCAGGTTAGTCTATATTTTTTGTCTTATCTTGGTATCAGCAGTCAGCTCCCAAATGTTGTCGATATAGTCTTGAAACACCCTATATATTTATATCCTGTTTTTGATTAGCTCCTGTCTACCAATCACCTTCCAGTATTCCCAAAACAAACCAAAAATCAACTAAATTCCTAAATCGCCTTCCCCGTATGCTTTCTTGTTGTATAGTACTTATTATATATTTATATTGTAATTGGCAGAGATTACCAATATTGATTGAAATATCTGCTCAAAATGCTAGTAGAAGAATTCTCTCTCTGTAATACAGAAGTTTCCTCCTTGCATCTTACCGCCATTTTAGGCGAGTTGGGATTAGGCAAGATGGGAATTCTCATATCGCCTAAAATGGCGGACATTTTTATCTTGGAGATATCAGTGGCTGATAAATCGTTAGACGAGGTGGGATTAGGCGAGATGGGATGGAATCGCACTAACCACACCCATTATTGGCCAGTCATGTTGTTTTCAGTTTCCTTTAGTTACATTGTAGTGAAACACTGATGCAATTAGCCGCCAGACGGCGCTCATTCAGCTGATTCGTGGTCAGTTCGTCGTCTTTCAGACGCCATTACTTCTGGCACTCTGGGCTAAAGTTCGATATCTCTATCAGGTTGCTCCCCAATTGCCATATGACTCTGAATCAACACTGGAAAATTTTAGTGCTCCCACCGGAAATAATCAGTGGCATAACTAGAGTATTTTGCTCGGGGGGGATCGTGGTTTCGTACTTCTAACATACCACAGTTTCAGCCTGTCATTCAACAGTATTCTAGGGGGCCAACAGTGTTCCAAGAAAGCCTGACCCCCTTGTAGGTAAACCTATGGTTCCCACTCCCACCGAAGTTGTGTGCGTTAACAACATGGTTAAAGAGAAGCTCAATAGTATTTTAAAGAAACGTTAACATATACTTTCTATTTCACCCGCAGATGATAAATTTGAATGCTTTACTACAGAGGAGTTCAAAAGGATTTTAAAATATTGCATATAACTAATTTGCTGAAATCTTATGTTGGACTAAACATAGAGCTTCTGGAAAATAAAATTTTCTAATTATATAATACTTTGTGTGTGTGTGTGTGTGTGTGTGTGTGTGTGTGTGTGTGTGTGTGTGTGTGTGTGTGTGTGTGTGTGTGTGATAAATGATTTTGGAAAACGTCGTAACAACGGGATCACAAATAGAACACCACTGTACAGAAGAATTGAGCTGGTTCAGCACCATTCCCTGGCTACGCCACTGCACGTTACTGATCTTTTAACGTGTAAGTATCGTCCCCACACACTTTGTTTATGAGGATAGTGTAATATACCCACGACAGGAGACAACAGAACTGTTAAACTTTTTTTTTTATTTTGTGTCTGCTGTTGTTTCTCCTTCTATATATTCGTTCCAAACCCTTTGGGGGATGCGTGTTACACGAAAACATCCCATGCTATGCGGTGTTGCCACATTGCGTGGGAGAAATCTTTAATAAACAAACTTGTCATCATCAGTCTAACAACTCACATAAAAAAAAAGAAAAAATGGGTAGCCTATAAGGAAAACAAGTGAACCAAAATGATATGTCCATAAAATAATGATAACCAACGAATAATCTCTTGTTACAGTGGAAAAGAGTGGAAAATTTTGTTTTTATTGTTGCTGCTATATCAGTGTCCAAAGCTGCTAAAAATAGAAATAAATAACAAACAATACGCTATAAACATCTATGTATTTCTAATAATAAACTCATGATTATACGAGAACGTAGCGAGCATAGGGGGAGGGGAGAGGATGTCAGGAAAGATCCATTTATAAAAATATTTTTTTGGTACTTTTCCATGACATTATTTCTGGAACAAAATTGAGGGAAATTATCGTTATCTCAAAATTAGCAGTAATTTGTTTTCTTTTTTATTCTTGCCTTTTTTCCCCTGTTTATTTTTGGGAATTTTCCATGTCTTGCGTCTATTTACTATGGTTCTGCTTCGTAGCTTCTATCGCAGAGGGAAGTTTGTTGTATGTTATGATGACTTCCTGTTGAAATATTGAATGTTATCTTCTTCCTATGAACAAAATCCCTATGTAATTAATTAGATGGTTGGTTTCTTGTTTCATCGTACAGTAAACCTCATCCCAAATTTTCTTCATCGGTCGCAACTACTTGTACAAAGATGAATATTCATTCCAACACACACATAGTCTTTACGTTTGTAGACCGTAGTGATTCTTTCCTCTCCCCATTGGAAGCTTAGCACTTCATCCCAATAAGTGTATTTACAAGGAGACAGCTCAATCTGGGTTCCTTTAATAAATCCCAATAAGTGTACTTACAAAGAGACAGCTCAATCTGGGTTTCTTTAATAAATCACAAATATGTACTTACAAGGAGACAGCTCAATCTGGGTTCCTTTAATAAATCCTAATAAGTGTACTTACAAGGAGACAGCTCAATCTGGGTTCCTTTAATAAATCCCAATATGTGTACTTACAAAGATATAGTTCAATCTGGGTTTCTTTAATAAATCACAAATATCTACTTAAAAGGAGACAGCTCAATCTGGGTTCCTTTAATAAATCCTAATAAGTGTACTTACAAAGAGATAGCTCCACCTGGGTTTCTTTAATAAATCACTATAAATGTCCTTACAAGGAAACAAACTCAATTTAGGTTCCTTTTAATCAATTCCAAAAAGTGAACTTACAAGAAAACAGTTCGATCTGGATTTTTTAAAAAAATCCAGTAAATGTATTTACAAGGAGATAACTGGATCTGGGCTCCTTTAACAGATCCCAATAAATGTACTTACAAGGAGACAGTTTGATCTGGGTTCCTTTATCAGTCCTAATAAGTGTACTTGCAAGGAGATAGCTCAATCTGAGCTCCTTTAATAACTCAAAATAAGTGTACTTACAAGGAGATAGCTCAATCTGAGCTCCTTTAATAACTCCCAATAAGTGTACGTACAAGGAGATAGCTCAATCTGAGCTCCTTTAATAACTCCCAATAAGTGTACTTATTCTAATACAAAAATCTTTCAGTTTAAAGTCCCATGATTGTCTTTTTAGGTGAGACAATGATTAAAGCAAGTGAATGATAGTAGAATATTGGTGGGATGAGAAAGCGGGAGGAAATGGGAATATCCTGAAAAAAACCCAGAGACACGATGTTGTCCACCACAAACTTACTTGGCCGGGAATCGAACCAGGGACCTCACGCACCAGAGATATGCGCTCTACCAGTAAGTCACCTTGCCCTCTAAGTATACTTACAAGGAGACACTATCTACAGAAATTGACCAGTCTTTCTCCCCATTAATTTCTTTCGTCTAAACTATATTTGCCTATAGCACCACCATACTATCCTTCTCCCACAACCGCATTGAAATCTCCCATTACAATTACACATGCATCCCTCTTTTCCCCGTCTATAATTTCTTCTATTTTCTCATAATTTTCCTCTATTTCTTCAGTTGTATGCGAAGTGATCGATATGTATCATCACTTGATCCTTCTTTTATTTTTTCCCTTTAAGTCTTAACATCATAACACTACTTTCACATCAGCAAATTCTCCTTTCAATAACTTCTCTTTTAAGCGCTCACTATGAAGTATTCCTACACTATTATGACAACCCTTTTCATTACCTGAGTAAAACTTTCTATATCCTTTGTTTCTCAACTTCCCATTTTACTTCATAAACTCCTACCAAGTCTAGATTATTTTCTTTCATTTCTTCCTTAATATTTTCTAATTTTCCTCCTTGTAACATAGTGTGTACATTCCATGTTCCACTAACTATGGCAAATACTTATGACGCCAGTGATGACAATAATAATGTTCCCATGGAGTGAATAACAACTGCTGCAAAACTTTCTCTACTGTAAAAATAATCAGTGAAAAGTTTATATCGACAGTTTGCGTAAGGTAGTGGTTCCCAACCTGCGGCGGAAGCAACAGACAGAAGTAAATTACATTCATGTTCATAAATATTATGAATGTTGTAACAAAGAGCTTAAATACTTTACAAACACAAATTAACTATTGAGTTTGAACAAAGCTGGTAAAATATAACACTGCACCATAGTGGTAAGCAGAAGATCTGCTGGAAATAAGTATAAATTGGGGAGATTATTATTATTATTATTATTATTATTATTATTATTATTATTATTATTATTATTATTATTATTATTATTATTATTATTATTATTATTATTATTGAAGATTTGAGAAACAAATACTGTATCTGAAATCCCAGAAAGAGTCAGACAAAAAGCAACCGAGCAGGAAGGAGGAGGACATGAAGCATGCAGAGTTTGTGTAGGGAGGCGACAGATACAGAAGGTTGGGAACCAGTGACATAATGCGATGGTATAACAAACAAATAAATAAACTTTTACTAAACAAAACAAAGAAAAAGTTAATACCGAATCAACAACAGATCTTTAAGAGCGCACCAAAATGGGCTGTACTACACGGCTGGAACAACATACTCATTTGTTCTGGTAGGAAGATCACAGAAAGTGGTCAACAAATGGACAGCCATAAAATTTTATGATTGATATTACCGACTAGATCATTTACTCAATATTTTACGAAAGATATGTTCATATTTTTTGGTTTGCTGAAATAGAACATGAATTATACTTTTGGAAATATTATTTTACGATAAAATGAATGGCTTAAAAAAGTACAGTAAAATCTCGGTAATTCGAGTCTTGACAATCTGATTTTCCCCATAATCTGAGAGGGGAAAAAACATTACCGAAGTGCAATTAGTACCTAGCACGCTTTTGAAGTCAGTTATATTGTTATATATTCTCGGTGCGCTTCTTTATCCTGACCTCACCGATCTGGTTGTGATTGTAAGACATTTCTGTAAGTTTCAGTGTGCATTTGTCTTTAAAAAAAATAAATGAATAAAAATGAAAGAAAATTTGATCTTATACAGAATTAGGGGCCATCCGGGGAACTACACCACTATACATCTACTCCATCAGCCATTGGCTTCGAATGGGCAAAAAACATTTGTGGAAGGCAATAGTTCCAGGCTTTTCCGTTAAAGGCGCCCATTAAAGGCTTCAAACCAGCACTGAACCTCTCTGCCATTTATTGTAGTTTGTTTAATTAATTGACGTTGCCTACCCAGATATACAATCTAAATTTCATTTTGTGGTCATTTGATTCATTTTACAGTAAAGCGATAAGATAGGGAAAGAATTTTGTGAAATAGAGCGAAAATTATGAGAAAATGTATTGTCATCGGGTTTTATGCACCTGTACAAAGTTTCAGAGCCTTAATTAAGTACGGAAGTGTTTGAAATTTTTGTTACAAGATTTGATTCTACTAAACGTGTTAACCGAAAAATAACGCAATGAAAGAATTGTAATAATAATAATAATTATAAGGATTTTTGCAGAGTGTGGCATGGTTAAAGTTACCGTACGAGATCGGCATTAGAAAAGAAGCTATCCTGGTCTCTGCAATTTTGCGAAAATCCATTTCATAGCTTTTTAAGAAGCCTTATCACTGCGAAATTAAAATACCGCTAAACTTACAGTGATTATGTGATATCTTCAAATAGATAAAAGATAATCGAAATGTGGAACAAGAGCGCGCTAGACAATATTATTTTGCATGAGGTACTGTTATCACGGGTCCACTAGCAGCTTCCTGTTTGCAGCCATTTAGAAAAGCGAAAATAAATGCCGATTTTCTAAATGGCGGGAAATCGAAAGCAGATAAGTGAGTCGTGATAATGGTATCTCATGTAAAATAATATTGTATAACAAATTCTTGTTCCATTTTTAGATTATCTTCTATCTATTTTAAGACATCACATAATTCCTATAAAATTAACGGTATTTTAATTTCGCCGAGATGGGGTCTCTAAACTACATAGTTAAGAATCTGCTATTTTTTTTTAAAGTCGGTTAAAAATAAGGAGTAGTATAATGCTGTATTACGTATAAATTGTAATAATTGGTTGGTTTAAAAATAATATTATTGTAATCTGTTTATACTGCATTGTACCGGTACTTGCATAAAACCTTTAAAAATATTTTTTGGTCAATGGCGGAAAAAAATATTGAGTTTCTACCGAGAATCTAACTGTGATTATGCCGTAATTCAGTGACTAGTAGAGAAATTAGGTCTAAAACTGACTAAGACGAAATTGTTAGAGAACAAAAAGCGAGTTCGTTTATTTTTGTTTATTTGTTTGCTTCTCGGTTTTTGAAGTTTAGCGTTCGTTTTCAGCTTCGAGGATATATGAAACGTGGATCTACAGGATCCGATGCGAACCACTGTAATGAGTTCAATACACAAGAAACTAAACCCGGGACCCCAGAGATGGAGTGGGTCAGTGGGTCGGTGGGTCAGTGGGTCAAGTAGGTCAAGTTTTCCGAGAGGGTCAGTGGGTCGTGGGTCAACAGTATGTGGCCCACTGTGACCCACCACTCACCGTGACCCACTGCGACCCACCACCCACCATGACCCGCTGTGGCCCACCACCCACCGTGACACACTGCGACCTACCGACTCAGTGAGATCTACCGACCCACTCTGCTCACTGCATTGTAGACAGTATCTTCTGAAGACTGGTAAATTTGTCTTCGTTTTACTTTCAAGACCTTCATTTCCCTTCCTTTTTCGTTTGCTTCTGTTTACTTACCTGAGGTGAGTATATCTAACAAGTGAAAAAAGAACTTCAGGCACTTTTGGATATTGATATTTTTAATTGTAATAATAGCAATAGGACTTATACTATTACTTGGCTTTCGAAACCTGAGAGATTTTAGAGGAGCTAACTACTGAAAAAAAAATACATTTTTGAATAACTGTAATATATAAATTATTATATAAAAAATTGAATGTAAGTGTGTGTGATCATCACGGTCAAATTGCAAAGTCAAATGCAATTACTTTTGGTATATAGTTAGGCCTTAATCCAAACTGGGATGTTATATTACTTTCATTATAATGCATAATATCCTAAGGAGGTAGTGAGGATCCGAATTTTTGAGAAAAAAATTAGTATCTCGCACGACATTAAACTTACAGAGCTGAAATTCAGTGTATTGAAAATAAACAGAATGTGTCCTAGCATTTTTTTAAATTCTCCTTTATGGGGGAAGGCACTTTCTATATATGGAAAATTGGTAGTGAGTTGGTTTGTAAAAATGATCGAAAACGATCGATGTTATTTAAGAAAAAATCAGAAACAAAAAATACAGTGCTTGGCTTCATATATCCATGGCTTTCTACTATAATAATTGCTGAAGCTTATGTTTATTATATGGAGCGCTTACAGTACAGGACAATCAACCCATAAAGTTGTGAGGAAAATAGGCATAAAATTTGTACTGTAAGCTTAATTACACGGAAATTTTAAGTTTGGATTGTACGCATAATTATATGGAAAATTTTACACTTTTTTTCCCTTTACGATGGTTTACTTACCTTGATTTGGAACTTTCAAATTGCATCCTTTTTTTCACTGAAAAGTATCGATAATTCAACAAGGAAATAATTATACTATGATAATTTAATTGAAATTCATCGTAATTTGGCACATGGCAAACAGCAGTGTGGTTGGTAATTGAAGGGGAAGAAGAAGGGAAATTCCCATTCACCTCTGAACACTTTCCAGTAACCTTGTTCCCTTTTGCTTTCTAGAGGGGGGAGGGAACTTGATGGCATCAAACCTTCATGTGTAATTACAAAAATTAAATTTACAAACAAATAAGAAATCATCAGTTTATCAGGCTTTAATTGATAATTTATTCACAAGATTCCCTGTCGAAGGCGTAGTAGATGAAGTTTCTGTTCTCCATGAGTCGACATTGCCAACTGACATGGTCGATGTGGAAAAGATGTTGTTTGGTGATAGAGAGATGAGTATTTCAAAACTGACCAAGAAAAATCGTTATCAGACTTAAGTCTAACAAGCAGATTGTCGATATGGAGCTGTAGAAACCGGGTAGAAGTATTATCAATTTCCTTGACAGAGTGCGAACTGAGATTTCCCCTTATGAATTTACAGATGACTGATATTAGAAATAGACTAAGTGCTCAAACATTGTCTAACTTGTTGTTCATCGATGTTAATGGCCCACCGCTAGACAAGCTCAAGTAGACGAGCTAGTTATTTCTTGGCTGAAGGATGGACATCATTCCGCTGCGGATGATTTACCAAGAAAAAGTTACCAACAAGAAATAAACCCGATTTCAGATTTGTTTTAAGGTGGAAAATTACGAGTTATGGAAAATGTATACTTGTATTACTAATGGCTTATTTGTGTTATTCAACTTTGTACCTAATTTTTAATAAGTCTCTTCTTTGCTTTAGGTAAACTACTTTGAATAAATATTGATAATAATTGCAATTATGCATATTTGTAACTTAAATTTAACGTGGTGTTTTAGTGACTACACAAATTACAATTATGAGCATACTTTATGGAGATGCTCTCACATAGGGCACCTGAGCGCTTTATACACTATGAACAACTGATTTTTCAAGTCTTTTTGTGAGAAAAATACTGTGAACTGAGAAATCATAACCATTTCCATATTGTACAGGGGTATTTTCCTACGAATAGAAGTTTCTTTTGGAATGCGTTCAGGAATTAACACTTGCAAGAATACTCTCTTAGTACAAGTATATTTTAGGCACACACTAATTCCCCCCCCCCCCCCACCTCGGACTGTTTCAATTTCCTCACTGACAAACACTTTACCATATTATATCGTAAAGGTCAGATCCACCGTTATTGTAACAGAGTGGTGCTTGAGCGATTGACTAGAAATTCAAACTCCGATTAGTGACAATTTCACAGTCTTGTATTATTACAAGTGTAAATTCTTTAGTCAGTACAGAAGAGGCCGTGGATCGTGTTCAGAGTTGATGACGATGGAATTTGGTGAGTCAGAGTAGGTCACAGTGGATGAGAAAGGTTCATGGTGGGTGGTGGGTGACGGTGGGTGGTGGGTCATAGTGGGTCACGGTGGGTTGTGGGTCAGAGTGGGTCACGGTGAGTGGTTGGTCAGTGGGTCGTGGGTCACGGTGGGTGGTGGGTCAGTTTTCATTGACCCACGCCAACTCTGCCGTGTACCAAAGTCACACATTATCCAATAGACCAGCGGAAAGAGCTAAATAATATTAATTTATATATATCTGGTTAGAGGTGGGAGACACTGTGGATCAGTGGTAGAGTGCTTATCTCTGGTCAGATCCCTGTCTAAGTAAGCTTGTAGTGGACAACATCATGTCCGTGGGTTTTCTCAGGGTACTCCCGTTTCCTCGCATTATCATTTCACCAAATTCTTCCATCATCATTCACTTGCCTTAATCATCCGTATTCTGTGATCTAACGAACATAATCGTAGGACGTTAAACTGAAAGCTTTCATTTCAAATTTTCTGTTTTGGAGATAGCTTGTTACTAATTGCGTTGTCAAGAATTCTCCACTGATCCCAATTTAGGTCAACAAGCCAAAGATATATTTTCTGTATTTTTCATCCTTGTTCCTTCTTTACCCCAAGTCTATCGACGTCTACTTGATCCACCGCTTGTCTGCATCATTTTGAGAGAGAAAGAAAATTGAGAGGAGAAGGAAGGAAGTAAATGGAGCGATCTCGATGGTTAAATGGACCTCGAAACAATGAGTAGAGTATGCATCATTTCTCCCATATTTCAGACTTCCCCAGCTGCTACTACAGAGTGAAGCTAAAGAACACCACTAACTAACAATGCATACAGGGATACTTACCCCGAGAACTCATCAGAAGAAACTACTATGTGTAGTTAGTCCGCAAATATTATAAGAACAAAAAAGTTAAGGGCGAATGGTCTGGCTGGTATTGCTAAACACAATAACAAAACATCGTACATCTACTCCAAAGAACTGGCAAGCTAAAACATGAGAATGCATTTAAGATTATAATTAATGTTAGAAAACGTGCTCCTACTATTTTTGCACTGTTATAACCCAAAACTTTTCCAGTTCCTTTAAAAGGAATGTCATCCTTTTCGATGCGGTGTTATAGTAGCCTCGCTCAAAACGTTTACACTTTCTTTCAAACAAATATCATCCTATTCAACGAGGATGTTACAGTAAGTACCCTTCCTCAAAATATTTCCACTTTCTTTCAAGAGAAAGTCCACCTTTTCAATGGGATGTTGTAGTAACCCTTGCTTAAAATGTTTACACTTTCTTTCAAACAAATATCATCCTGTTCATCGAGGATGTTACAGTAAGTACCCTTGCTCAAAATATTTCCACTTTTTTTCAAGAGAAAGTCCATCTTTTCAATGGGATGTTATAGTAGCCTCGCTTAAAATGTTTACACTTCCTTTCAAGCAAAATCTAGTGATATTCAGTGGGATGTTACAGTAGTCTTGCTCAAAACATTTCCACTTTCTTTCAAAGAAACTTCATCCTTTTCAATAGGGTGTTATAATAGCCTCGCTCTAAACGATAAAACACTTCCTTTCAAACAAATGCCGTCCTATTCAATGGAACAGTAGAATGTTACTGTAGCCTTGCCCAAAATAATTTCTACTTCGTTTCAAAGAAACATCATCCTTTACAATGTTGTCCAATAATAGTCTCGATCTTAACGTTTCCACTTTCTTCCAGAGAATTGTTACTCTATTCCATGGATGTGTTATAACAACCTCACTCAAAATGTTTTCTCATTGCTTCAAACGAATGTCACTCTATTTAGTACGGATACCGATGAAACAAGAATTAAGAATTTTTAGTACGGTAGACCTGGGTTTGATTCCCCGAGTGAGCTCATGTGGGTCGGATCCTACGTTAAGCTATAGATCCGCATGTCATATAGTCTTGCTGCTGAACGTGGCGCTAAACCCCATTTAATAAATAAATCAATCAAGAGTTAAGGCTGACTCGTCTCCAAAATTTGTCGAAAAAATTATATCTCGTCTCGAAAATTTAATATGTTTCTATTGGAAGTCTCCATATCATTTAGTCTCGTTACAAAAATTCTGTCTTGTCCCGCCTCATGCGCAACCACCTTCTATTATTTAGTGGATTCTTAGATATTTCACCCTTACTGTTCACTCTCGAAAGATCTTATCCTATACAAATTCAGTAGGATTAGGATTAGGAATTAGATTTCTGGGCTTCCCGGATCAATGGCTATGTTAGCTCGTCAAGTATTAGGAATAATGTTCCTCGACGATCACACTACCCGGGGATTGGAGAGGTAGAAAGTAATGGGAAGGAAGGAAAAGGCCTGGGGCCATTATATTAGTTACTATTCTGGTATTTACGTGGAGGAAAACCCACTAAAATCTAACTCAGAATGATCTGGAAAGTTTTTACACTTTTTCAACCGAGTATTCCAACCGGAAATCGAATCCGGTAACTTTCGACATTCATCAGATTCTTCGTCCCTTTTTGCTTCAGAAATTTTCCTCAAGGATTTTGTTTCCAAATATCTTTAGCTTGTGTTCTTTCCGTCGCGCCAATGATCAACTTTCATCACCATAGAATACTACTGACAGAATAGTATGCTGTTATAGATTTTGAACTTTGAAGTCGCTTCATATCAAGTAGTGGCAAGTGTTATACGTCAAAGTAAAACTTACGGATTTAATTAATATTTATCTACATATAAACAAGATGCCTGCATAAACTATTTTGGTATAAAGTGATCTGTGAATTCTACATTCTAATTAGCGTTTAATGGGTAAACATTTGTCCAAATATGAAACGTATCTTAATGTATATATCATATGGAGATAAACAAAATAATATAAGTGAGTATGCAGTAAAAGCTTATGCATAGTTCACGACAAAAACGAAAAAAATAATGATTTGTCAATCTAAAAATTAAAATTGTACGAAAATGAAACCACTTATCCAATATTCATTACACTATTCATAAGTACTTAGATGCATATTCATAAGTACTTACTTATGAATACTGTATACCAATACTGAATACTGCATACCAATGCAGTATTCATAAGTACTTACTTAGAGATATATACAGGGCCGAATCCAGGATTTTCTGACGGGGGATGCACCAATAGCTACCAAAATAACGAATCACACTGAAACTTTTAAAAGTGACATCTGACAATTCTTCACTCCTGAACATTGATGCATAGAATGGAAAGATGGTCGCAAGTGTCATGCAGGAAAAAAAAAACTGTTGTTCTCTCCTCCTGCTTTTGTTTTCTTATCTACTTGAGAAATTTTATATTGTTTTAATTTTTGAATCCTTTTCTTTCAACCTACAGAAAAGCGACTTAAACTATTGCTTTTGAAATACTCCGCTTTCTTTTAAACCTCCAATGAAAACATAACGGCAGAAAGTTTCTTAAAGTGTTGCTCTTTTCACTGCTAATTTCTCATTTTAGATAGTATACATTCACAAGGAAGGGGGGTGCATGTGCACCCGTGCACCCCTTAAATCCGGCCATATATATATATATATAGGCAAGGGCGTCGATTTCTCTAAATTTGGGGGCCGATTCAGATGCAGAAGGCATATATGAGGATTTTAAGAAAAATTGCATTCAAATTATGCCAAATATTGTATATTCACAAATACAATGAGGGGGGCTTGCCCCCCCGGAATCGCGCCCTTGTATACAGGGCCGGTTTCAGAATTTTCTGACAGGAGGTGCACCAATAATAGCAATAACTACCATCAATACATTTGAAATAAATTTGTTTTTTTTATGCCTTTAGGCATATGTGATATGAATGAGGAATTACCCTGAAAACGCTCAGTGTCTGGTCTCGGGAAAAGAACCCACGACTTTCAGAATGGAAAGCCAACATTTTACCAACTGAGCCACGGCTGCTTTGTATCGGTATAATTTTCAGTATGTAAGTAGCTTCCTGCTTTAGATCAGAAATTCCTTTATTCATGCACATTTGAAATATGATGGATACTTACATCGTACAAAATCCTTATGAAAATGTTGCTATTTTCACTGCTAGTCTCTCATTTTAATTTTAGATAGTGTACATTCACAATGAAGGGGGTGCACGTGCACCGGTGCACCTTTTTAAATCCGGCCACACACACACACACACACACACACACACACACATATATATATATATATATATATATATATATATATATATATATATATATATATATATATATATATATATATATATATATATATATATATCAGGGATGCAAATAAACAATAAAATTTTACTAAGCCACATCCCAAAATAAAAATCATTTACTTGCCTTCGATATGATATTAAATACTCGACCGCACCGATGAACCACTCTCCCCGGGCGATTGGTTATTTGCATCCCTGATATAGATATATTCTTATCCCACTTTTTATTTTATCTTTTTATCTCTAACTGATTGCGATTTTTAAGCACTGGGTGTTTTATCTGAAATACCGGTATAGATATATACTAGTCCACCGCCAATATACCGGCGTTTCAGATAAAATGTCCAGTGCTTATAAATCGCAATCAGTTAGAGATAAAAGGATAAAATGAAAAGCGAGATTTTAAAAAAATGTCAGAGTCGTTCTGTTTACTCCACTCGATTTCCTATCATAGGGACCTGGAATATCACACGAAAATTTTAAATGGAAAGATGATCTACACGAACAACTTTTCATTAACTTATCAGATGGTATATCTTCCCGTTCAAAATTTTCGTGTTGACCCCGTCAGGCCTTATTTTTAGAGGCCTATGAGGCAAGCAGAACGTTGTATTCTATATATTTATTCTTCAGAAATATGCTACGTTTGCTGTTAATATGATAAGGAAAGGCAGAATAATGCTTATTAATAAATAAAGTTTGGATTATAAATAAAATACTTATAAATAAATTAATAACTTATTTCTATTATTATTATTATTATTATTATTATTATTATTATTATTATTATTATTATTATTATTATTATTATTATTATTATTATTATTATTATTATACCCACCTTTCATCCAGTTTCTCATATTTCGTCGCTTTGTAACATTTCCTTCTTCTTAAAAGAAAGAAGTCACTATTCAAATAGGAAATTCGATCTTTTTTAAATACAACGCATTTGTGCTTCGTTAAATTGTATTTTTTCATCCTTACCAGGGTGACAATGTTGATATTGGTAGTAGTATTACTATGCAGATAGTAAATAAATTATAATATTGTGTGGTAGCAGTAGTAGTAGTAGTGAAATAACGATGCTCTTAGGATTTCCAAAATACAAGGCAAAAAGATAACTTTCTTCTAGTCTTTTTTTTTTATCTTCTACAAATAAGACAGTCTCTAGCACCCTAACGACGAAGAGAAGCCTATTACGAGACCCGTGTGAAAGTGGGCCTAATTATTATTGGCTCATTCTGAACTATCATCACCCGGGAAGATCATTGGCGCTACGTAGATTTTCTTCTCCTTCTTTTTCTAGTTCTTCAGACTATTTTTTCCATTTTCTTTTCTTCTTCTTGTATGTCGTTCCCTCGTACTTTGCTGGTTAGGGTAATAATTACTTGAAGAAGACACCAAGCACTGGAGCATAAGGTAATCTGGTGTAGAATGGGTCCAAAAATAATTACATTGCACTCTGCCCTACTTCTCTTTCTTTCGTTTTTCTTTCCTGCACTTCAACTTTTCTCTGGTTTTTCTCCAACTAACTCTTTTTCTCAGTACTTTACTCCCTAGTTCTCACACCCTTACAAGTGCTTTTTTTTCTTTCTTTCTTTTTCTTCCATGTTTTCTTGTAGTTCATTAACACTAAGAACTGTCTGGAAATTGAATATAAAGTCTCTCTCTGCATGTTTGCACTGTTCAATTGCTTTTTTTTTCTCTCTCGTCTCTTCAGGATTAAAGGATTACTTCTTTTGTTCTTAAAACTAGTAAATTAAGTTCTAAATGTAATGTAGTGTTTTGTGGTTACTGAAAAATTCTTCCTTAGTAAAAGACAACTAAATAACTACTGATACATATGTTTGCATTTACAGTGTAATTGGAAAAAATATTGCGTTTCCAGAATTTTACTTGTAAGTTGGTTTTGTGAGATCTAAAAACAGCATGAGTTGAATCAGTGTAAGATATACAATTAATATGGTGTAAAACTAATGACCCCATTTTACTGTAGAATACTTAAAATAAATTAGGTTGATGGAATTTTATATGTATCACATCAATTCTTCTATTCAATAATTTGAAAAATGAAATGAAATGAAATCGTTCAGTTTTACGCCCCACGATTATGCCGGCTAGACTAAAGGAGACGGTGGTGATGAGAAATGAATGAAATGACAGAATGAAAAAATTGGGAGGAAACGGGAGAACCCCGAGGAAACCCACGTAGACGCTGTTTGTCCACTACAAAGTTCATCTGGCATGAACGGGGATCGAATCAGTGACTCCGCACACCAGAGGTGAACACTCTAGTACTGAGCCACTGCGGCCCCTCAATAATTTCAAGTTTAAAGTGGAAAGTATTACTATTCTGAGAATAGGCAAAGTAGTGTAGTGGTTAACACACAGGCATAGTAAGGCGGAGATCCGGGTTCGATTTTCAGTGCAGTGTTTGTATAACATTCTTTGTTCCATAATTATTAAAAATAATGACTTTGCAATTCCATCTGAATTATTGTCTATGTCTATATCAGTGTTCTACCAGAAGGCAGAATCCTAACGTAGCTAGGTAGAGCTACTAAGACAGTAGGCACTAAGGCCAATTTCTTCTCCAATGACTCGCTCCAAATGGGCTTTGTGGTAGATAAGCAACGTGCTTGTGGGTTTTCTCGCGGTTCTCCACCGTTCATTCCACTGTTGTATCCATTTCTCAACATCACCCTCTCCTTTTGCCTAGCAGGCATGAACGTCAGACGTAAAACTGGAAAATTTCATTTCATTTTTTCTTCCTTAGTGGTTTAAAAAGGGGCTATGGGTAAACTAGGGAAAATCCTTCGGTTTTACGTCTCACTATTTTGCCCTGTAAGCTAAAGGAGACTATGAAGATGGGAATGAATGAAATGGTGGAATGAAGAAAGTGGGAGAACTCCAAGAAAATCCACGCGCACAGTGTTTGTTCACCACAAAGTCAATTTGGCGTGTACTGGGATCTAACCAGGGAGCACACGCACCTGAGGTAAACGTTTTTCTACAGAGTCACCTTTACTCCCCCCCTCCCCCCGAGTCAAACTAGAAATTACGAGCTGAAGTAGAGGAACAATTGAAAGTTAAGATTAAGGATACCACGTATGCAAGAACTGTATAATTATGGATTCATTACACAAGTAGTCACCTGCATAAGGTCAAATAATATTCCAACTGTGACATGGTATTGGCTCACTGGGCAGAATCTTCACAGAGGGATTCTACGAGGGCTGATTCGAAAGTAAGGTTACAAAGCCTGCAGTAAAATGTTAATACAGTGAAACCTCTCTAAAGCGGACAGCCGTGGGGAATCAAAAATTGTCCGCTATAGAGAGGTGTCCGCCTTACAGAGGTTTCAATATTTTCTTACGTAAATTAATAAACACGGTAATATGCAATTAGAAAAAAATGTTTTTGCATGCATCACGCATTTATGAATATTACCAAAATGATACTGTACCTGCATTATATTGCGTCATCCAATTTCCTATGTTCGAGGCAGAACATGGGAATAAGATGTTATAGTTCTCTGCATTTTACACTTATAGGTACTTACTATGTTTTCGGTGTGTTGCTTTAATTTGTGAGTTAATTGCAGTCCAGTAATGACTTTTTTAAAAGACAATATGCGTACCCATGTTCAAAAATACCAAACTTGTCTTCTGCTTGGTTAGAGATTCCAGCGGGACAGTAGAATGATGTGTCATCCCAAACAGTGGACAACTGTCAATCACTTTTGTTTCTGAAATAGGTTGGGTGGGAGTGAAATGCAAGCAAAGGACATAACGGTGTTGTGAAACAGAGACCCTTCCTCAGGGTTGCTGAACAGACAGTTGAGGAGGCAAAATATAGTCACACCCACATGTTCTTCCTTGGTGACATAGTATGAATTACTAAAAATGTATTTTTACTGTACTTTTCAACTTGTTTTTAGAATAAGTGTCCGTAATAGGAGGTAAGTAATACCTATAAAAGACAAGAAAGATTGTCCGTGTCCGTACTAGAGAGTGTCCGCTTTAGAGAGGTTTGCCAATATGTTTTTTCCTATTACGATGTTTGGGGATTACAAAATATGTCCGTTACGGGAGATGTCCGCTTTATAGAGGTGTCCGTTAGTAGAGGTTTCACTGTATAATATTTCATACAACCAATACATCCAGCAGACAGCACATTTATTAGGTTATATTTTGACATGATCTCATTGGTTGAGGCACTTGTCGCATCGTGGGATGAGTTCGAAAATTCTCTCCTGATTAAAATCCTGTCCTTGCATGTCACGTTGTCACGAAGTGTTTCACCTCTTCGTCTGAAGCGAAGCAAAGACTTAGTTGGTCCTTCAAGTGCGGAAGCAGGTGAAAGTTCCTTGAAGCGAGGTCCGGGCTGTAGGGAGGGTGATCGATGATGTGACAGCGAAACTGCTGCAACAGCGTGGTGGTCTTCTGGCGTGGGCGCGCGTTGTCGTGAAGGAAGATGATTCCCTGGATGAGACATCCTGGCCGTTTACTCCTGATTGCTTCGCGCAATCGTGTCAAGGTCTCACAGTATCAGTCAGCTGTCACTGTACCAAACTTTCGACGCCATACTGCGACAGGCTGACGAGACATTACAGTCTTTCCGCAAACCTCTACCAGCTGTCGGTGAATTTTAGCCACGGTTACATGGTTCGGGCACAGAAATCGAATAACTGAGCGTGCTTCTTCGCGAGACGAGTTTTCCAAACAAGTTGCCATTTGTGTTTGCATACAACTAGTGCCTTAGGTGGCAGGTGACTCAAACTCTGCACAGTTGCCAATTCCATATATTAAAATAACCGCACACGCCTCATTCTTCTATAACAGACGAAATACTAGAAATATCGGGCTTGTAACAGTTTCTGATCCTTCCTCGGAGTTTAAGTTTGAGTTTTCAGTCCTTGTGCAACACCAAAGTTATAAAGGACGGAACCTACTATTAACGTGGATTCCGAAACACTTTCACAGTTTATGCCGTTCTCCACCATACTATCTCGCCTCCGATGGAGCACCCCTTCCCAGCGACAAAGGGAAGTAAAAGACTCAAGGCCAGAAGACCTGGGATAATGGCGTTGGAAACCAAAATGTAGACCGTGCATTTACAAGCTCAATGTGCTCTATTTGATCGTCCATAGCTCCTACATGAGCTATAATTTCAGGAAATTAATTTATTTTAAGAACTAATTATGCGACTAATAATAATTTACTGTATTGTAACACAGTTAGGAACCTTCCTTAAATTTAATGTATAATTGGGAAAAGCAGTGTTTGACAAGTAAATCAACAAACAACATTTTACTGACTTTCTTTCTGTTGTATACCCCTCAAGCAGTTATGTTTCAAATCTTTCCCTTTACAACGTCTCTCTCCCCCTTCATCATCAACTACTACTTTGAAGCATTTTTCTATCGATTTTAATGATCAACGTTGCATTCTTTTGCTCTCCACAACAGGGTGAAATGTATTCTTCCTTTTTGCTTTTCTCTCTCCTCCTCCTCCACCCACCTTACATTTCGCGTACGTATGAATTCTTCCTCACAGACGAGGCCTCTCCATTTCCTTCTTTCTGCTTATCAATTTTTTCTCTCTTTCTTTCCTTCTCTGGTGACAACCATGGAACACCTACACCTACCTTCGCCAGGATCTGTTTCCCGTTTTCTCTTCTTTAAGGTATGTTCGTTCGTACGTGTGCATGAAGTTAAGAGAGGTAGGTTTCTGCCACGTATTGATCTTTGGCAAAAGAATAGGTGCAATAGATGATGATGAAGAAGAAGAGGTAAAAGTGTGCAGGGCTTGTGAGGTTAGGGAAAACGAAATACAAAGACGAAAATAAGCGACAAGGGAGGAAAGAAGTACCGAGAATAAGAAGGTAGCTAAGAATAAAAAAAAAAAAAAAGTGAGCATCCTTTCTCTGGCTTCCTTCAAAACTAGATGATTCAAGTTGAGATTTCTTCTTATATACTGTACTTCCTTCAAGACTGAAGATCTCTTTTTCGACTATATATACGAAGGCTAATAACAAGAGCAAGTGTTAAAAATCTATAGAGTTGAACATATGAATTTTAACACGTAACTAAAATTCAATCCTTTTAACTTGGTAATTGTGCAATATTATCAGCGTATCAGAAAATAAATGCAAAGACGAGACATACAATGTAACCATCGATAGACCCAATTGGATTGAACAAAATGATATGGGTGAGCAGGCGCACACCCAGAAATTGGTGTTGGAGAATCATCACTACTCACAGAACCACCATCCACTGTGACCCACAACCCACTGACCCACTCTGACCCATCACACACGAAAACCCATCATCATCAACTTTGATCCATAATCCACGCCCTCCTCTCCAGTGACTAAAGAGTTTACACTTGTAATAAAATAAATGGAAATTAAATCTTTGAGATTTGCGTCCCACGGTTATGCTGGTTAGGCTAAAGGAGACGGTGATTATGAGAAATGAATGAAATGGTGAAATGAAGAAAGTGGGAGGAAACGGGAGAACCTCGAGGAAACCCACGCACACGGTGTTTGTCCACCATAAAGTTCACTTGACAGGCGCAGGGTTTGAACCCGGGACCCCATGCACCAGAAATGAACGCTCTACCACTGAGCCACCGCGGCCCTCTGTAATAAAATGAGGCTGTGAAATTATCACTAATCGTACTTTGAATTTGTACGGTCAATCAATCAAGCACCGCTCTGTTACAATACCGATGGATCTGACCTTTATAATATAAAATGATAAAGTGTTTTGTTGTCATGGGCCATATTATGATAAATTTCAATTAAATCATCATATATAATTATTTCCTTGTTGAATTACAAATACTTTTCAGAGGAAAATAGGACAACATTTGAAAATCTCAAATCAACGTAAAGTAGACCAACGTTAACAAACAAAACGTAATTCGACTGTGTCTCAAAAGTCGAGTAGCAAGTCCTATTACTATTATTACAATTACAAATATTAATATCCAAAAGTGCCTGAAGTTAAATTTTCACTTTGATATAGCCGTACTCATCTCAGGTTAAAAAAAATGAACCAAATGAAAAATTGAAGAGAAATGGAGGCCTTGAAAGTAAAACGTAGATAAATTAACCAGTGATCAGAAGACGCTGTCTATAATGCACTGAGCAGAATAGGTCGACGGTCAGAGTGGGTCATGGTGAGTCAATGGGTCGCGGTGGATGGTGATGACAGTGAGATAGGGCCTATTCACCCACGACCCACTAACGCACTTCGTCTCTGACTACTAGTAGTTAGTACATCTATATAGTATCGAACTAGTATTATTTTACACCCAGATAAGTTATTTTACAGCACTGACACCTATATCCTCAGGGGAAAAATAGAACTGAATTGTTTTTATAAGAAAAGAATGAGTAAATGTAATGCGTGAACAAATAAATGTAATGCGAGAAAAGAATGTAATGCGTGAACAAATCTTTTAAGTACAACAATGATTTCTTCCCTAAAGCAACAATTGTTTTCTTATTAAAGTGTAGAAATGTCTGTCGAGTAACGAAGTTTTGGTGCTGAAGGTCCGAACTCGGCGGAACGCCTTCTTTCGCATAGTTTTTGAGAAAATAGAAACGAACAAATTCTTTTGTAAACCTAAAACATTTATTTTAGCAATAACCACACTACCTATTACGATGATACTGACACTGAAGTATACGCTCATCAAAGTTTCAATTATGACATTTGCCAGAAGACAGTAGGTTAAAAATGAGGAAAAACAAAAATCATTATGGGAGGAATCTATTAGAAAGTAGATTCTAATAGAAGAAAGTAGAAAGTAGATTTGACTACATTCAGTAGAAAGTAGATTTGTCATAGCCACCATCTTGATACAAGATGACCGACTTCAAGATGGCGATCATGACCGCCGGGACCTGGCGTCTATTAATATTTTTTGTTTGTTTGTTTGTTTTCCATCCTTTTTAACCATTTTACAAATACATTGAAATTTTCAAACTTGAAACACATTGGTCTGGCATATTCTGATCAATCAGGTTTTTGAACACTGTGCCTGTATTTATGGACGGTAGCACTTTAAATTTTGCTTACGCTCGTATCTTGATATTCTCCACTTCGCTGCCAAATTTTGTTAACAAAGTCGATTTCGACGTAACAACGTTTACTAGTAAGTAATAGACCTATATGTAGCCTGGTACAAAAAATCTTGTATGATTTAGAATTCTGTTAAAATAAGCCTTTCTAGGTTTTCCAGACTAAAAAAGCAGTTTCTTTTTTTTTTTTTTTTTTTTTTCTTCCGATGTAATAAACATTGTAATATAGCATCGTCACGAATTAGGAAAATATAACTGAAAATATAAATATAGCAGAATCTAAAACGATCAAGATCTAAAACGTAACTTTTTAACAATAAATAGGAATAAACCAAAAGCTGTTAAGGTATTCGCTCTGCTACGCTACGCACACCTTATTCTGAGTCTCTGTAAATGACTCAACATATCACATAGCCGATTAGCGATTTTAAACTTTAGAAAAATTACGATTTTTCTTCTAGGCCAATTGTATAATTCTTTTGTGGGAGAAAGATTGTTTAAAATTCAACCTGTCATCGCCGATTAGAATTCCTCATTTGAAACGATATGAGTTTCACTTGAGGAAGTTTCTCTTTTAAAAAAAGAAAGCTGAACTAATGCAGCATCATAGACTTTGACACTTTTCAATCACCTTCTCTTCTTACAATGGCACATCAAGTCAAACCACAATCCTCTTTTTGGTTTAGTCCCTTTTAGGGGAAATAAATAAAAAAAAAAAGTTCCTTTTTCCATTCTTCTTTCGTATATCCCGTCAGCAGCTAGCTTCTCGTTTGGGCCTTTGAAGTTGAAAAATCCCTGCTAATACCTTCTTTCTTCTGGCTTTGAAGAAATCCAAGTATGGAAGCAACGGGCCAAAAGGGCGGGAGAAGCATTTTTTGTGATAAAAAAACTTTTTCCCACAACACAACATAAACCAACTTTTCTTTCTCTTTATATAATGTCCTGATTTTTTTTATAAATTAAAAAAAATCTAGGTGGTAGATAGAATGGGTGGGGTTGTTTGGTCGGAAAGCAAAAGACCTTTCAGACACCAAAGCAGACCCATTGAACTACTTCCCTCAACCCCTCTAACGCCACAAACACATTCCATCCCCCTTGGAAAAAAACACATGCCGCCGTAAGCTTTTTGGCCTTTTCACCCCTAAAAACCTAAACACCGTTCTGTTCTATTCTTTTCAGGGGACTATTCTATTTCTTTCTTTCTTTCTTTCTTTCTTTTTTTCCACAATACTGGAGGAAATGCTTTTTGGGAAATTGGGCAGGCGTAGGAGAGTAGAGTGAGAGGACTACTATACCTTACCTTCTAACTCCTCCCCCATTCAATCCGTCTCATTTACTTTTACCTTCTTCCAGACAGTATGAGATAACCTTCTCAAATTTCTCTTCTCTAGACGAGTCTAGGCTCTGTTTTTCCGGTTTGTCTCTGTCTTCTTCCTGTTTTACCACCCTTCAACCAAAAGAAAACCTGGTTGTATTGTTCATTGGATTTCAGCCTTTGAAGGTTTCACTGTCTACGAAGAACCGTTATTCAGAAGACAAGGAAGATATTTTGATAAAAATAAAAAAGAGTTACATTTTACAAATCTGAATTATGTTATTTTTAAAACAATAGGCATATTTGGTGTCCTAATTGAAGCATAAATGTTTGTGATTTGTAGTCTGGACACGTAAGACTTTAATAAGCAGACAATGGAATATGGTTCTATGTCAACAGTGAACCTACATAGGAAGAGAATTCAGTTTAAACTTGGATATAAGCTACTGCTTTCACACTGAGAATCAAACCCGGGACCTTGTGATCACAAAACAAACGCTCACTAGCCATAGAGAGCATTGAGGGCTTTATAGGTAAAAAGTTTCACTTGAAGTACACACTTAGCTTCCTATTCACTGACCTAAAAGAACCTCTAACCAATGAGGACGATAAAGAGAATCATGAGGGGGTGGGTTCTCCCGTGAAATGACAGTATCCGCCCTAGACATATTGTACTGTAATGAAGGTTAAGTAACATAAAAACTATTATTCTCGGCATTTGAAAAAAAAGCCCTCCGCTTACCCCCTCCCCGCCCTAAGAAATTAAAGCTGGTGCAGTCACTGCGTCTATCAGATCCGATTTCGCAAATATATATCAGGTATTCTAAAAAAAGGCGACCACGGACAACAGAGCGCCATTCTTCAGGTCAAAATAAAGTTATATAATGGTTTACCCTCCGAAATCATTATGGGGAATCAAAAGTTTCACTATGTTGCAACGTCCCAGATGAACTTGTAACTATTAGCATTGCTCTACGAATCCATCAAGCAGTTACATTAATTGTTACTCTAATACGTGGTGCTAGAGTCAATGTCTATTGACTATAACTATCATCTGGAAAGAATCGATTTAACTATTTGTCAGATTGGTAATTCTACCATCTGTTTTTTTTTTTTTTTTTTTTAACTGCAACATTGCCACATACTGCAATTCGCTTCTTCAGACGAGGACCCGAGAGGTGTATAATTATATATATATATTTGGTCTAGGAATTAATTCGTGCGGGTGGACAAGAGATGGCGCAACGAACGGAGCGTCCCACAGTTCCGTGTATCCACACATGTGTTGCAAACCCCTGTCATCGCGTATCGTTCGTAGTATAGGGCAGTGGATTAAAGCGTCAACAACACCAGTTTGTAGTTAAGTGAACATGGCGCAATTTGTGCCTGATAAAGTGTTTTTGCGGGGTGTCCTGCTGCATTACTTTAACATGCAGAAAAGTGCGACTGAAAGTCATCGTATTTTTGGTGGAAGTGTATGGTGACCATGCTCTAGCTGAGCGAACGTGTCAGAAGTGGTTTGCACGGTTTAGAAGTGGTGATTTCGGCTTGGCAGACCAAGAGCGAGCTGGACAGCCAAAAAAATTTCAAGACGAAGAATTGACAGCATTGCTCGAGCAGGATTCGTGTCAAACGCAGGAACAACTTGCAGCAGCATTAGGCGTTGATCAAACAACAGTCTCCAAACGCTTGAAAGCCATGGGAATGATTCAAAAGATGTCACATTGGGTTCCACATGAATTGAAAGACAGAGACGTTGAAAGACGAAAAACCATTTGCGAATTGCTGCTTCAACGACAGAGCAGAAAGGGGTTTCTGCATCGAATTATTACGGGTGATGAGAAGTGGATCCATTACGAGAACCCTAAACGAAAAAAGGCCTGGGTGAAACCAGGTGAACCAGGTCCATCACAACCAAAACGAGATATTCACTGTGCAAAGGTTATGCTGTGCATATGGTGGGATATGAAAGGTGTGGTGTACTATGAGCTGCTGCAACCGGGTGAAACTATGAATGGAGAACGTTATCGACGACAATTAATGCGTTTGAAGCAAGCTCTGGCCAGAACACGACCAGAATGGGAGAACAGACATGATAAACTTATTGTTCAACATGATAACGCTCGCCCACATGTCGCAAAACCGGTCAAAACCTATTTAGAAAATGTCGGATGGGAAGTTTTACCCCACCCGCCGTATTCACCAGACGTTGCTCCTTCGGACTACTACTTGTTCGATTACATGAACAACGATTTGATTGGACAGCGGTTTACTTCTTCAGAAGATATCGAAACATGGGTCTCTGACTGGATCGCTTCCAAGGATAAGGACTTCTTTCGCCACGGAATCCGTACATTGCCTGACAGATGGGCGAAAGTGGTGGCTAGCGATGGACAATATTTTTCTTAAGGTATTTATGTATTTTGTGTTTGTACTACATCTTCAATGTGTGCGTACCAACCGCACGAATTAATTCCTAGACCAAATATATATATATATATATATATATATATATATATATATATATATATATATATATATATATATATATATATATATATACCGGGTGTATCAAAAGTTCAGGCTCGTTGGTCAAAACCGTTACTAGTAAAGATACGAAAAAAATTGAAGAGTTGTTGGAAATAGGTGGTTTTCCATCTAAAATAATTGATTTTTTTCCGTATGTTAGTCTGCACTAGTTGCTCCAGCCGTGTGGGCTTCACACTGGTAAAGTGCCCTATGTAAAATGAAAAAGCAGTGTTTCCAGTTCAGTAGGCAGTTCGAACGGATGGAAAGGTGATACTGAAATGTGCACCTAGAACAACTCGAATCCGTTTTCAAATAACGCTGTATTGTTACTAAGCTAAGGGCTAAAGCGAATATGCTGCTGAACTGGCAACATTGCTTTAGTTCATTTAGCATAAGACGTTTTACCTGGTCTTACCAGTGTGGGGCCCTACCTCCACTATTTTAGAGTGAAACCCACTTATTTCCAACAACTTCTCTCTCTTTCCGTATTATTTATTAGTCTACTCATATCAGAGTTAGCTTATGACACTGGACATTTTAAACACTTCTAATAGATTCGCTACTTTCTGAACATGCTGTAGTGTGCTACTAAAGCAATGCTTACAGATGATAATAGTCCTATTTTCTTCGTATTATATTTTTTCTTTTTTCCTTTTTTTTAAAGAAAATAAAGAAAGAACTGAGAAACATCGTTTATAGACATTTAAAAGAGGAAGAAAAACACTTGCAATTTCTTGTGGACGATACATTTGTATTCAGTTGGTTGAGTGCAAGTGAAGTGACTAATTCTCTTATTTTCAGCTTCCCAAAACGAAACGAACCAAATTGTCTTGCGCGCAATTGCTAACAACTAAACCCAAACATTTTCTTCCTCTAAATGGGGCTTAGTTCCTTCTCGGTAAAGTGCGAAAGAAGAAGAAAAAAGAAAAAAAAGAAACTAAAAACACATTTATTCGGGCATCTTTCTCGCGTTTTTATGAATTTCATTTCGCTTCCGTTTCTCATCTAATCCTTCGTTTATTTGCGGTTTCTTTGTTAAAAAAATCTTTATTTTCGAAATAAAAACGCAAAATATTGTCTGCTGAAGCTGTATTATAGAGAAGATTTTTAACCCATTAGTTTTTATGGTCATCATGCGTTTTGAAGCCGTATGTTAGTCTGCATGAAATTAACTTTATCATCACTAGCCTGTGAGGATATTTCCAAAAGTTTTCGACCACTGGTAATAAGCCGTTTATGGCATATAATGCTATTTATGGAAGAAATAATGTATTAGTTTCAACTGTCTAGCTGCGTCAATTCGTTGAAAGCAGTCATGTGAATCAGGGCTGTGTGTTGAGCTCGCCTGCTGCATGATAATACTCCAATCCACACATCTGTTATTGCCCAAAGCTGCAGTGCTAAATCTAGGCTGTAGGGTGATACTGAATCTTATCGAAACCACAGTCGTTCATTCCAACCTTGGCAACAAATGTTATATGTGGTGGAGCATTGTAATGAAGTATTACTATTCAAATGATTGCGTCTAACGAACTGACGCAGCGAGACAAACAGTTGAAACTGATACATTCCTTCTTCCATAGACGTCATTACAGTGACAAAACTGATACATTCCTTGTTCCATAGATGCCACTAAATTAACAAGCTATGAACAGCTTATTGCCACTTGGCTCGATATTTCCGTATCAAGCTGGAAACTTGGAAACACTCTCGTATAATACACTATCTCATTTCACATTGTGGGACTTACGGTAGAATTCCAAACTTGCGCACCATCTCAGAAAGTGCGTTCCAGGAGGCGTCCCAAAAATGGAAGAAACTTACGTAACGATTACCAGAGGAGGGAACGAACTACTTTGAGAGGGAATTGCTTAAAATGTACAATGAGCAACACAGATGTTATAGCTAAAGCTCAATTTCTTTTTGAAAACACCTCGTATTCTTGGAAACCTGAATCCATATCAGGAAACTTTTGATCAGCTCTTATGCTCAATGGAAATGAATATTGGAACCTGAAGTGGAAATAGCTTTCTACAACTTTCGGTAGCAATGTAGGAATTAAGTCCAATATGGAATCTTTTTCTTGTGATACTGAATCCATATCATATAACTACTTTTCTCTATGTATTTCCGTTTTTACACTATTCTGATCAATGTTGAAACCGGAAAATGTAGATTTTCACCACTTCCGATTTGATTAGAGATACAAAGGTCGAGGCAAACCTTATTCTTCGGACGCTTAAATCCATACCAAAAGGATATTTCTCGCTATTCTTTACCATGTTTGCTCTCTTGATATAATTATTGAGACCGGAAATGCCAGTAAATTTTCTACTACTTCACGTGTTAGTGCAGAGATAAGGATGGAGATGAAATTCTGTGTTTGAGACACTGAATTGGTTCCAAAAACCCTTCTCGCTATCTGTTATCGTCTTTGCAATGTAGTAATCAATGTTGAAACAAGAATTAATTGATTTCCAGAACTTCCGATTTGAATAGAGAGTTAATGAAGGAGATGTACACTCATGTCCAAAATGATTTTCGCATATCTATAACTTCTTCTTGTAAGAATATAATTTGATAATTATTTTGCAGATGACTTTTAATACTGACACTATGTGTATAATCGGGAAATGTATATTTGTGGTAAATTTCATAGGAAAAGAATGATAAATATGAAAATTAGGATGAATAAAGCAAAATGTTGCTGAATGGATAATAACGTTTATTTTCATCTTATTGTTCTTATTTACTGCTCCTTTGACATGTAATTTGCTACATACATGTCTTTGCCGATTGTTCAATACTAACATTATAAGAAATACCAGGCGAATTCGTTATCAAATTATGTTTCTACAACAACATACTCATAGACATGCGACAATATTTTGTACATGAGTGTACCTAATCTTGGGACACTGGATCGACTCCCCCCACCAAACAAGGCTACTAGCTGTTTCTTATGGTTTTTACTTTAAGACAGACAGATGAACATAGCCATTCTATATGATTTTCGATATTTATTCTTAGAATATGTAGCTTGGAAGTCTAAAAAGTATATTTTACGACATAACATTTTTAATGGCATCTGGTTTTCGATAACTGTGTAATATTGTTAGTGATGATATAAAGTATAAACGTGAAATAAAAACAAGGATAGAAATGGCGATAGAAACCTTCAGGAGGGATAAAATTCTATTTTGTGGGACCTCGAATAAGAAGTTGAGAAAAAGACTCATAAAATGCTTCGTGTGTATTAACTATACATTAATAAGATTACATACTATATTGAATAAACAGTAATTTACATTAAAGTAGTAAGACTCAATTAACAGTAATACAGGAATTTATAGTCAGTGTAAGCTTTAAAATTAAGTTGTAATTATACAATAAGTAAGAAAAGACAATACATATTACAAATTAATTTATTAACCAAAATAATCAGCTATTTGGCAAACAGTAGTAGTATTGCCACTAAACGAAATTTTGGTCTGGCTCCTCTCGAAAAGAATGTATGTTACTATTGGGGAAAACCGTGTTTCATGTTGTATCCCATTAAGAAAATCGTCCTTCTGGTAAGACAAATTGCTTCCAAAGAGAATGTGTGTGTGTTTTTTAATCGCAAAATTCGTAGGTGTGCAGAGAGGTATATTTAGATCTATAAAGATGAGTAATACTAAGGGGCTAATTAACTATTCGTTTCTGGGAAGGAAACCAATGATAATCAGGAAATATAATCCACATTATTAAGACAGCTTGGGGCGAGATGCGAATCAAAAAAAAAGAAAACATACCAGGGAAGAATCTAAACAGGAAGTATAGAAATAACAGATGGCAATCTCGTTGTTGGCAATGACAACAAAAAGAAGAATTACTACAGCTAATTTGAAATAAACTTTTGTTGTAATAATACGCATGAATGACAACAAATCAACTAGTTCCAGCATATATGGATAAGTACAGGACGAGTACGAGCGTGGTAAGGCACTGAGTTTTCGTAAAGAACTTGTGAAACTTGAAGATCGAGGGTTCGAAACTCGGCCTCAGATTTTTATTTTGGGGGTCAAAGTGGCTCACTGGTAGAGCGCTTGTCTCTAGTGTGTGGGGTCAATAGTTCGATCCCAGCCAAGTAAGCTTGTGGTGGACAACATCGTGTGCGTGGGTTTTCTCTGGATACTCCTGTTTCCTTCCACGTTCTCATTTCACCAATTTTTCCATCATTATTCACTCGCCTAAATCATCCGTCTCCCTTAGCCTAACAGTCATAAGAGGTCTCATCACGACGAAATTAAAATACTGCTACTTTTACAGTAATCATGTGATATCTTGAAATAGATAAAAGATAATCAAAAAGTGGAACAAGAGCTCGCTAGACAATATTATTTTACATGAGATACCGTTATCACGACTGACTTATCTGCTTTCGATTTCCAGCCATTTAGAAAATCAGCATTTATTTTCGCTTTTCTAAATGGCTGCAAACGAAAAGCTACTAGGCGACTCGTGATAACGGTACCTCATGCAAAATAATATTGTCTAGGGCGATCTTGTTCCTAATTTCGATTATCTTTTATCTATTTGAAGATATCACATAATCACTGTAAAATTAGCGGTATTTAATTTCGCAGTGATTAGGCCTCTTAAACTGGAATATTTAATTTCGTTTTGATTTCATTTGAGTAAGAGACTAATTGGTCCAGATATCTGACCAGTTGTTTATAAGATGGCATTGTTGTTAAATTGCCATGTGACCAGATTTATTGTATATACATTTTATACTAAAAGAAGTTGATATAAATATTTCAATATAAGCTCTGTATTAAGAACATCAATAGAAAAATAGAACCAACTTAATGTACCATAACTCTCAATAAAAGAACGGAGACATTCGTCTTAGAATCTTAAATTCTAAGACCAACCGGGAAGGCTTCATCACTAATGACTAGAAGGGACCAATAAATAAGAAACGTATACCTGATTCCTTTGTAGATCTTTTTACGGAAGTCGATAGTTTGCCACAAAAATCTAGGTTTACTTTTCACAGAGGGATTAAACATAAAAGCCCGAAAAAGGTGTTTTAGTACATATTGAAAACTTTTCTTTGCCTTTCACGAAGCCCATTGACAACGAGACAGGTATGTAGATAGTAAAGAAAGAACCACTTCAAGGCCATAGATTATGTGGTTTAGGAAAATCCAGTTTTCCTCCTATTTTTCCTCAATAGTTCATGTTTACTAAAAATTTTTGAGGGATGTTTCACACGTGCCACAATACGCAATTGTCATCACAGAATGAAAGAACAGTCTGAAAAATTGCCACGCGTCGCTTTTTACACGTGTCGCGTGGATTTGTACCCTCCCTTCTTCTGCCCCACATTTAACCACGTGGCCAGGTGCCACCATTGTCCCTTCTGGTCGTCTTTACCTTACTACCCAGCCCACTCTTCAATATTTTCCTATTTTGTCCACATTTTCGGGTTGGTTTCCTCCTCAAAACGGACAGAAAAAAAAGGAGTATAGAGGGTGTGAGAAGTATCAGGTACTTATAAGAGAAAATGGCTTGGGAGTGACCTGTTTTGTGGGGTGCCTTTTTTGCCATAATCCCCTTTTCTAGACGTAACACTCTTCTCTTCCAGAAGATCGCGTTTTGGAGGGTCAGATACTTGTTTAAAAAATGTCGCTTGTCCTGTGACGAACAGAGTTGCCAACTAGTCATTATGTATTCGTTTTGTCTGTTAAACGTGTCACATTTCTAGAAAATCTTCTGCGAAGATCATGGATCCTTACCATTGTAGAAAATCTTTATATTGGAGGCATATTAATTGAAATGTACAAACGATTGTCTGTGCAATAAATACGTGATTACACAGTTCTTTCATGGGCGGTACTCTTTATCCTTATTCTAAACCTGTTCCACTACTCCAGCTCGCAAGTTACCAGTTTGACATATCGCTTTTTGAGCCATAGGGGAAAGAAACTGGCCACCGTACTCCTGTTTAACTTGTTTAGGCTGGTCGCACATTAACCACAAAACAGGACAGTCAAGCCAAGGTATAATACTGTGAGCAATGCAGCAAAGCATGTACCTATCGAGCACTTGTTAGACAATTCGCCGAATCCTCTCCTCCTTCCCTCTGCCTCAGCTTGGCTGTGCTGCTTCTGGTCAATGTGCAGCCGACTTTAGAGGACCCACCTAGCTATGTTAAGAGTCTTCATCCCGGCGAAGTTAAAATACCGCTAATTTTACAGTAATTATGTGATACCTTCAAATAGATAAAAGATAATCGAAATGTGGAACAAGAGCGCCCTAGAAAATATTATTTTACATGAGAAACCGTTATCATGACTCGCTTATCTGCTATCGATTTCGAGCCATTTTGAAAATAGACATTTATTTTCGCGTTTCTAAACAGCTGAAAACGGAAAGCCACTAGGTGACTTGTGATAACGGTACCTCACGCAAAATAATATTGTCTAGGGCGCTCTTGTTCAATTCAATTATATTTTATCTATTTGAAGATGTCACATAATTACTGTAAAATTAGCGGTATTTTAATTTCGCCAGGATGAAGACTCGTAAGGTAAGTGATCTAGAAACTGCCTTCAGGCAGATCACTCAGACAGACATTTCTAGAAAATATATGATCCTTACTGTTATAAAACGTTAAGCAATCCATACTAAGACCCTGTCTCGTTGATGTAGTATATACGTATGTTATCATGATTTGTAACGGTAAATGGGCAATTGTTTTACGTATTTGCTATTCTATTTTCGAACTCTAACCTATTTTAAAACATCATCTGCTAAAGTTTTGTCAAGTATCTGACTTTCTAATACTATGAGAAGATATCCTATATGGAATAACATGCATTGAGAGAGAGAGAAACTGTTTTTAGTCTACAAAATTCAGGGAGGCAAAATTTAGCAGAATTCCGTATCACATACAAGATTTTCTGTGCCAGGTTCAGTACTGGCTTGTTGCTTACCCAGAACAAGCCGCAAATAGACGAATATATGTATCCTCCGTCGGCATGTGCAGGATACAGAAGATCATGTCTATGTACTTTGATAAACAGTTTCTGATTGTGTACTACTTCCGACTCAGTACAGAAAATCTGCGCCACAAAAAGATTGCAGCTCTCCTGCCGCGGCAGAAGGAGCTGCCTATAACCGGAAATTACAGATTTTCCTTCTAAATGTGTTCGATTTTCTCTCTCTGTCCAGAGGATATTGTTTCTACGTCCCATATATGTCTGTCTTATTCAGCTCACAGTTATAAACTTATAAGAATAACACTACTCGAAAGCATATGTTACACTCTCTCTCGATATGGTGGAATGGTGGCTCAGTGCTAAAGCGCTTCCTCTGGTGTGTGGGGTCCCTGGTTCGATCCTGGCCAAGTAAGTTTTTGGTGTCCAACATCGTGTTCGTGGATTTTGTCATGATAGTTCCGTTTCCTCCCACATGATCATTTCACCAATTTTTCTATCATCGTTCACTTGCCGTGATCATCCTTTTTTCTTAGCATAACAGGCATAATCGTTGGACGTTCTGAAAGATTTCATTTTCAAAGATTTTGTCTCTCGATACATATATATTAGGGTAGCCCTTGCTTTTCGAGTCTCACCTTCTAAAATGGTTCTATATCAGGCCAATGTAACCCATAAGGAAAATTATTTCAATTGAATAACAGTAAATGGTGTCCCAAGCGACCCTCAGTATTCAATGCATTTACAGTATACAATATGAGGTACGTTAATACATAGATATTATAAAGATCTTCTGTTCTCTTTCTAAGCCTTTTTCTTTTTTTTTTTTTTTTTAGTTAGCTGGGATCAGTTTCTGGGATAGCTGTCCTCTACCATTTTCTATCTAGTGTCACATCCACTGTAACCCCATACTGCACCATATCGTTCTTAACACAATCTCCCCACTTCTTCTTTGGCCAGCCTCGGGCTCGTTTCCCACCCACATCTATAGCATCTAATCGGTGAGCTACGTACTCCAAAAGTCTTCTTGTTACGTACCCAAACCATCTCGGTCTGATTTATTGTAGTCTTTCAACTACTGGTCTCACCTTTACTGTTCTCTGGATCACTTCATTTTTTAATTTTGTCCTTTCGCGTCACTCCACACATCCAGCGCAGCATATTCATCTCCGCAACATGCAACTTCTGTTACTCTCTTTTCTTCTTCGTCCAATATAATTTCGTATAATAAAACTGGTCTCACTATTGTTTTGCAAACTTTTCGTTTAAGAGTCTTCATCCCGGCGAAATTAAAATACCGCTAATTTTACAGTAATTATGTGATATCTTCAAACAGATAAAAGATAATCGAAATGTGGAACAAGAGCGCCCTAGACAATATTATTTTACATGAGATACCGCTATCACGACTCACTTATCTGCTTTCAATTTCGAGCCATTTTGAAAATCGGCATTTATTTTCGCGTTTCTAAACAGCTGAAAACGGAAAGCCACTAGGTGACTTGTGATAACGGTACCTCACGCAAAATAATATTGTCTAGGGCGCCCTTGTTCCATATTTCAATTATCTTTTATATATTTGAAGATATCACATAATTACTGTAAAATTAGCGGTATTTTAATTTCGCCGTGATGAAGACTTTTAAGGCGTATTGGTACCCTACGGTCATACAACACTCCTGCCATTACGTCCAACCACTGCTAATTCCGCTGTTTACATCTTCTATTTCTGCATTTTCCTGCAAAATTGATCCTGAGTACTTGAATTTCTTCGTCATTACCACTTCTTCTCCAGTCCAGTCGTATTCTTGTATTCTCGATTACATTTTTATGAAGATAGTAACTATTAACTGATCAGAGACAAGTTGGAAATAACGTTAGAAGTATATATGTGGTGAAAAGTACCACAAAATATATCACACGACACCTTCCTATTAAACATTTTGGATGTTAATCCAAGATAGACTTTAAGATGGTCGCCACGATAGTGTTATGTAGTAATAGATGCGAGTTTACCTTCATTACCACCTATCCAAGATATGGTGATACTGACACTTCATCTAGCCGTTCTTAACTTACATACAAGGTACCTTTGCCTCATGTTGTATATTGTAAATGTATTGAAAACTTGAGATCTCTTGAGGCAACATATTATATTATTCAACTGAGCTCATTTCTCTCACGGATTGCTTTGGTATGATGAGGAGCCAAAGTAGAGGGCGAAAAGTGGCAAAAATAAGGATTCTTCTAAGATATCTATATAATAGTTAGGGTGTAATTATTAAGTATTTGAGTACAAACTACAGTTTTTTTCTTTTCTCAAAAGAAGATTTTTAAGGTGTTAAGGTGTCACTTATTTGCAGAAACCAATAACAATAAAATTATCTTATCTTTGTAGTATTTCTACAAATTTGCAATCAAATTGTAAACATGTGGTCAAATTATGTTAGCATGCCCACAAGTAGCAAGATTTGTACTGGCTTCTGGATTAAACTGCTTGTGCGTTGATGTAAGCAGTAAGCAGTGCTACAACTTAAAGATCTGTCAACAAACGTATTTCATTCTTAAAATTTGCTTCGCTATTTGAAAAGTACGGTGTTGCTATAACAAAGTCAAGTTAATGGTGAACCTAAAGGGAACAACTTTAAAGCAAAACTTGCACGTTGGAAAATGCGGAAAAGAGGCAAAAGAACAGAATTGGAATCATCGAACTTTCAGAAGAAAGTCTAAAGGAACAGGAAGCTCTCAGAAGGGAGTAACACAAGAAGAATGAATACGAGAAACAGGGGGGACGAAACAATGAAAAGAAAGAAAGACAGAGAGAGAGTTAAAAAACAGCTCAGAGGACAAAAGAAAGCAGAGCTCAATTGTCTCCATGACAATTATGTAGTCGAACATTATTCCCTTGCCCTCGGTGTCCTGCAGGAGAAGGAGTCTCCCACTGAGGTTAAAATGGGGAAACACGTCACTGAAGGGAGAGGGAAAATCACACAAACTTGAATATTCATTCAGAGAATTACACAGGCACATATACACATATACATACACACACACTCACGCACCAATGTCACCTATTGCTCTATCCATCTCCCCATATATGTATCGCCTCTATCTTTTTCCTCTATGTCCTTTCTGATCTCGAATGTTTGTAGTGTATTTGTGCTCCACTACAATACCCTAGTGATCGCCCCTGATACACTCTCCGTGCGGTTCTTTACTGAAACCCTCTAACCTGAAGAGGATAATATGTAGTGTGTAATAGCTAGAGATGAGAGGAATTATTGGTATTGTGTGTGTCACACACTAAAAAGAAAAAAAATACTGATACCACTTTTTTTTCTCTTATTGAGTAGCCAAAGAAGAAAGAAAGGGATCTATTTTGAATCTTTATTTTCTTGATTTTTCTCTTTCTTTTATTGTTCTCTGTTTTGTATTGTTTTCCTATAAAAATGACTCTACTATCCAGTACAACATTAAAAAAAGCTTTCTTTTTTTAAAAATGTTATTTCTGCTATTTTTTATTCTTCCTACTGTTGTTTGGGTTTCTTTCTTTTTTTTAACCGAACGACAGATAATGGCAAAACAGTGGTATTATTTTCCTTTTCTTTTCAATTTCAGAGATGACGAATCTACTTTAATAGTATAGGGTGTTTCCAAATATTCTTTTTCAAATTGTATCTTCCGTGTTTTGTTTTACTTTGTCCTTGTTCCATATATCCGATTGACTAATATACATGATCCTGAGTTCGATTCTCGATGTTAGTCAGCTGGCGTATTTAATCAAAGGAGACGTTTAGTTTAGTAACTTCAATATACAAAACATCATTTAAATACATTCATTTATGAATTTATTAATAAACTAAACATTGCTCAAAAGTCTAATTACAGACTTTCCTAAATTAAACATTGTTTCAAACTTGAGTAAACTAAACATTGTTTCGAATGTCCATTTACAAGTTGTAATAAATTAAACGTAGTTTCAAACACCAGTTTACAAACTTTAATAAACTAAACGTTGTTTCAAACATTAACTTACAAACTTCAATAAACTAGGTGTTGTTTCAAATATCAGTTTACAAACTTTAATGAACTAAACGTCGTTTCAGTCAATAATTAATAAATGTTACATAATTTTCACTGAGATATCTAGTTAATTACATTTATTTTTTGTATTCCATGCGTATTTAAAATAGCGTATTTGTGAAAACTATCTAAAATGTTTGTTGTTTTACTTTGATTTTAACCTCGCAATTACGTAATTTTAAACATTGTCGCAAACATTACCAATATACACGAAACCATTTAATATATCAAAGTACTGTAAACGACAAAATGATCTGTTCGTGCATTGAAAATCATACAGGCAGTTAAATATGATAGACTTACTTATGTAAGCGTTTTAAAAAATAAAACCTTTCGAAAAAAGTCAAATTTTCAACTTCTTGTAATTTCGTTCCCATTTACTCGAAACACGTCATATATTGATCATGGTATCCAACACTAAGGTACTTCAAATGTCCTTTACCCTGTCAAGATGTTTGTGATTCTTTGGCACCCTTAGTTTGCAACACTGAATAATAAATATGCTGCTGTATGTTTTCGTTTAACATGTAAATTTGGAATCCGACGTAGTGCGTTTGAGTTAATATAATCTTTCTTATATTGGATTTGCAACACTGTTCATCTGTTGGTATTACACAGTATTTTAAACGATTATCCTTCTTTTAAAACTTACTTAGTACAAAATTTTGACGTTTTTTATCTATTAATTTCGAAGTTTCAAGGTTGTTTGAAGTTTTAAAAAAACTCACTGAGTATATAATGTAAGAATGAATTTATTGTGAATGACGTAATCCTTGTCTTGTTTCAGTGATAATTTTGTTAGCGCGACTCTTGATAACCTTTCGGAGCTCATTCTTCTAAGGTATTTTGGACTGCTACTTTATTCCGTCCTGTTTTATGTTTTCCTAATTTGAATTACAAATTGTGTTGATTTTGTGGATGACCTACTGTGCTAATATAACTAAGAGAATACAAAGTTTTGAGAAGTAATGTACGATAACTTACGTTCTAATTGTTTATACTGAGTAAATACTTAGTTTTTTTTGTTTTTTCTGTTAGCTCTCAATGTTGCCATATTTTAAAAAAATAAAACTGGAATTAGTTTCTAAATGACTTTCTACGGATATCTCGGTGCGTAATTATATTCATGTAAATGTCAATTGCAGTTCAAATTTCTAATTACTAGAAATCATTGTCTATCTACAAAGCTGGATTAACCCATCTGGAGCCCCGGGGCTAGAAAAAATATGTGGCCCCTGCTGACTTCACTTAATACATTTCTGTGAAAGTACAATAAGAAAGTTAAGGGAATATGTTTCATATTTTTGGTCATATTTTATTTTATGATGATTACTGTATTTTCACGATTCTTTTTAGATAGCCACTTGAGATTTTGATCACAGTAGAGGCCTGGGGCTATGGCCCCCTAAACCCTCCTTAATCCAGGCCTGTCTATCTTGGTTTCTTTGTCTTTGAGCATAAAGATACAAACATAATCATATTATACAATATTAATATTTAAACCAAAACATACGCACAATAATTTGGAACCGAGTAATGACATACGGTACTTGGTCATTAATCCTTACAAATATACTCTTTTGAAATAGCAGTCCATAATAGTGTATCCCAAATCTTACTCGTTATGCTATACGAAAGATAGTAATATATCCCTACTCTTTTATCCCATTTAGTTTCCGAAAAAAAAGCGCTATACCCTTGTTGCAGTCTTTCGTTTTTTTTTAAAGAAAGAAACCCCCCACCTGTTTTCCACAAGTCTGCTGCTGAGATAACGTGCAGAGTTGCCAGATTTCCTTCCATTTGATTTAGGCTTCTTCTCTTTTCTTTATACAGATATATGCTCTTCTTTTCTTTTTTCTTTTTCTTCTTTTTTCTGCCCTTCTAGTGTTGCACGCTTATATAATAAATTCAAGTTGAATCCAAAGAGAGAAGTTGGTATCGTAGCGAGTGGAGTTTCCAGAAGAAAAGCTTGAGACGCATGTATTCTCAGAGAAAGAGGCCGATTTTTTTAGACAGTTTTTTCAAATAATCTTATAAAAAGAATCTAGAGGTTTGGAACAACTGTATGACTAAACTAATTACATCTTTTCACCAATTTATAACCAAATGTCTCATATATGGTTAATAATAAGGTTACTAAACGTACTCTTTTTCCGGATGACGATAGTTCATGTGGTTCGGATTCCATGTTAGGCTGTAGATTCACGTCTCATAACTGTGGTGGAAAGGAAGCCGAACTTCAATCCAATCTTTTCCACTATTTGTACTCTATTTCATACTGCATGTGAGTTGTGAAAACATGCAGTATGAATTTAGGGCACAGGTTTCACCAATGAGATTTTTTTTTTTTTTTTTTTTTTTTTAAGTGTTGAGTTTTTGATGTCCAGCAGTATATTAAGATATCCCAGGAATCCGTAGATATAGAGAACAAAATCAAGTACGCATGATTATCTTTTTTTAACATTTCACTTAGCAGAAAATTGTGTTAACTAAACGATTCATGAAACTTACTTTTAAGACAAACATGGTATTGTCTTTGCAGAAACTAAAGAAGAAAATGCTTCTTCCTGTCAGCGAATGAAGATAGTCCTCGGAGAGTTGACTTCAATATTCTGCTGAAACCCTTAGATAAGCTAGTGACTAAGGTACAAAATTACCTGTTAGTCCCTTGGTACTCCAATGAAACCTTGTAACTGCTATAATTAATTTTCTCCCTACATCTTCAACAACATGAGAATGTCCCTATTTGTAGTCTATTGGTAGGTATTGTATTTTTGTATCATACAAGTGCGAAAGTTAATTAATTTATCTAATTGATACTACATATTAGTTTAATTGAAATTGAAATAAATCAATATAAGTAAATAGTTTTGCGTTGCATCATTTGTAAGCAAATAACTTAGTTTGCTAAGCATTAATGTTAAAGAACTAACGCTCATGCTAATGGTAAAAGGCTCCGACTCCCATGGACTCCCATGTTTAAAAATACGAGGGTGATTCAGAAAGTAATGCCTCCAAGGTGATAATTTTATTTGTGTTTGACAGATAGCACCGATACAAGTATCAGTGGAAAACTTGCAATGCCAGTTACAAATGGTGTTATCATTCATTTTTCAACATAGTCCACTACGGGCAACACACTTGCGCCAACGCGAAAAAGGTTTTTCATGCCGTCGGCGAAGAATTGTGATAGCTGCTGGCGACACCATTACAGAATTGCAGCTTGCACCTCCGTATCACAACTGTAGCGTTGGCCCTTAAGATGATCCTTAAGTTTGGGGAATAGCCAAAAGTCGCAGAGCGCAAGATCCGGACTATAGGGAGGATGAGGCAGAATGTCAACAACACTTTGCCAGCAGATGGGACAACTTTGAATTTTTTTTGGCGGAGGAAAGGACGTGTGGTGGTACTCCATCGACTGACGCTTCGTTTCCAGGTCGTAATGGTGTATCCACGAAACGTCACCTGCGATGAATGTTCCTGGGCGCACAACCTTCCTCAATCAGACATTCAATGATAGCTTGCTGTTTCAAACGGACGTCACCACTGGATGACATGGATTGCTCCATTACTCTGGAACGAGGAGACATAGGAAAGTGAAACAAGTGACATTCCATAGCTTAAACATCAGTGCATTAATGGGGAACAGTTCAAAATGTTTGCAGTACTATTGGCCAATTTGTGGGCTTGAAGGCATTACTTTCTGAATTATCATCGTAGTTTAATTGGGGTTCAGCATCATCAAATTCTCATAAAAAGTACGTATAAGTATATTAATGTATTAAAGCATAGGCACCTTTATCATTTGCACAAACGGTACTTCAAAGGTCCCAACTTTGAGATAATATATCTCCTGATCCCATGGAAGAAAGAGTTTAAAATCAGTTTCATTGGATTCAAAGTTCTCGAAATAGTAGAAATATATCGAAGCGTGGTTACGTTTGCCATGGAAATTGGCGGTAGTTCTTTGCAATTCCATTATTCTGAATTGTATAATTAACGAACTTTGTATAAGGCTTGTCATTAATTGAAATTTAATGAATTCATTAATTGAAGTTTAATTGAAGTTTATTGTCATTAATTGAAGTTTAATTCAAATCTAGCTTTTCTTTTTTTAGTCTATTGATTCATTTGATGAAGTATCTTGAAATGGTGGGGTGCTGACTGCCACAGCCAATTAATGGTGCTGATTGCCACGACTGGCGCTGATTGCCAATATCAAGGTGCTGACTGCCACGATGCCGTGCTGACTGCCACGAGCCTGAGAGAAAGTTGCTAGACGTAACATAACCGGACGCCAAGAAGCATGAAAGAAACTAGATGATCCTTACGGTCGTGTTGTTCAGATCAACACCTAACAAAGGTAAACAGGTCTCTGTATGTACACTCATGTCCAAAATTATTGTCACATGATTATAAATATGTTGTTCTTGTAATATAATTTGATATCGAATCGCCCGGTATTTTTTATAATGTTAGTATGTGTATAATCGGCAAAGACAAGTATGTGGTAAATTTCAAGTCAAAAGAGCAGTAAATAAGAAAAATAAAACGAAAATAAAATTTTCTTGTCCATTTAGTTACATTTTATTTTACTCATTATGATTTTCGTATTTATAATTTTTTTCCTATGAAATGTATCACAAATATAAATTTCTTTATTATACACATAATATAAGTATTAAAAGTACTCTGTAAAATTATCAAATTATATTCTTACAAGAAGACAGTTATAGATATGCGACAATAATTTTGGATATGAGTGTACTTTCAGTTTTGTCAGGGAGCGGTGCGTACAAAATTGGTACGATTTATGTATTTTCACTTGAACTCCCTATGTCAGCATGAACTGTGTACAGCTGTGCAAATTGTTTCGAGCAGCTCTTGAAAGTTCCATCAAAAAAGCACTGCTGGTTGTACCTCACAAGGGAAGTTCAGGAGAAAGCACTCGCCTGCAGAGAAACTAAGCATGCCATTTGAAGTCCCAATTTATGCTGATTATAACAAGCTAATAAAATTCCTGTACGGTTGAGAACGGTTCGAGATATTCAACAAGGAAGATTATATAAGAAAATGAGGATATACGCATCGAATATTGACATACGAATTGAAAGCTATCGGAAGTAACAGAAAAAAAAAGTGTTTCGTAATAACTAACGGGTTTGTTAGATACAATTAGTCATTACATTGTTCACAATAATCATAGGTTAGAGATGAAAATTGATCACTATTGTTCTTCTGTTTTATGAAGAAATGACGTACGCAAAATACTCCCTTGCACCATGAACATTTTATATGTGCAATTGTGTTGCATCCGTCAAGAGAACAGTTCTCAGAACCAAAGCAAAAAGCAAATTCGACAAGTGATTCAAAAGTTATAGGCCTATAATTTGTCCGTAACCTGCCTTGCAGAACGCAAACTGAAACAATCCAATCGGAGGTGATTCGTGTGGACACGAACTTTATTTGATTGTTTAGTTAGTACACTATAACGTCCAGATGAAGAAGATTCATACTATGTACTACAAATCTCCTGCCATAATCTTTGATTGATCGGAATCAAAACACATCAAATGGCTGCACAAATCGTGTACAATTCTTTGGTATCTTCTCAACCATTAGGTCTTTGCCATCCGTCATGCAACTTGTAATGGACAAATTGTCTGTGAATGGACAACAGTGATCAAGCAATAGCAAGTTCAAACCATCAGGCTTCGCCATGGGTGAGAATACTTAACGCATTGAAACGTGCATCCACTCATTTTCTCATATAAATTTCCAAGCTGAATATCTCGAACAGTTCTCAACGTACAGGAGTTTTATTACCTGTTGTAATCAGCATGAATTGGTCCTTCAAATGACATGCTTATTTCTCGGCAGTGCTTCTCCCAAACTTCCCTTGTGAGCTGGCTTCAGACCATCATATCCATTAAATAATACAATAAAACAATTAATATAAACAATGAAATGTGCAAATTGTACATATAACAGAAAAGACAATCCCTTTATAAACATCTAAGTGTATGTCGTTCCACTTAGTGAGCAACTTTGTAACTTATAGGATGCCACATAGATTTGCTGTGATTATTACTAAATTAATCCTTACTAAATTAATTAATAATCATACATTTAGTATGGGATTAGTTCCTCTCCAAATACAGTTAGAATTATGGAACTAATTCCTCTCCAAATACAGTTTCTCCCAGGCTCGTGGCAGTCAGCACGCCGTCGTGGCAGTCAGCACCTTCATATTTGCAATCAGCGATAGTCGTGGCAGTCAGCACCAATAATTGGCTGTGGCAGTCAGCACCCGTGGCAGTCAGCACCTATCCCTTGAAATGACTCGACCTTTTTTGTTTTTAATAGTTTGGTTTTACTAATTCTCTTTTTCAAATTTATTTAAAAGTCTCTTGTTCTCCCCCCCCCCCTCCCAAAAAATGAATTTATAATATGTGTGTACGTGTATATGTATAGGCAAATTACAATATCGTAATATTTCAATTAACTTTAATTTATAAACACTTGTTGTTTCTTCCGAGCCTTGAAATCCGCTGCAAGCATCAATGCTTCAATGGAGGCTACCTACGCTTCTGGAAATAAGTATACGACTACGATAGATCCCATAGTAGTGGAGCTATGAACTTAAGAGTCTTCATCCCGGCGAATTAAAATACCGTTAATTTTACAGTAATTATGTGATATCTTCAAATAGATAAAAGATAATCGAAATATGGAACAAGAGCGCTCTAGACAATATTATTTTGCGTGAGGTACCGTTGTCACAAGTCACCTAGTGGCTTTCCGTTTTCAGCTGTTTATAAACGCAAAAATAAATGCCGATTTTCAAAATGGCTCGAAATCGAAAGCAGATAAGTGAGTCGTGATAACGGCATCTCATGTAAAATGATATTGTCTAGGGCGCTCTTGTTCCACATTTTCAATTATCTTTTATCTATTTGAAGATATCACATAATTACTGTAAAATTAGTGGTATTTTAATTTCGCCGGGATGAAGACTCTGAAATGAAACAGCGATGGGAAGTCGCCACAATTATGCCTTTGAGGCTAAGAGGGACGATGATTAAACTAAGTGAATGATAATGGAAGACTTGGTAGAATGAGAATGTGGGAAGAAACGGGAATCCACGAGACAAGAACTTTGCCGTCTCGTCTCGAAAACTAGACGAGAGTAGAAACGAGAAGTACTCCTTTAAATTCGAGACGAGATGAAAAAATTGAGAATGTGGGAAGAAACGGGAATCCACGAGACGAGAACTTTGCCGTCTCGTCTCGATCAAAAACTAGACGAGAGTAGAAACGAGAAATACTCCTTTAAATTCGAGACGAGATGAAAAAAATTCTAGTGTCTCGTGACCAAGAGTACTTCACCCAACTCTTAAATCTCAAACACTGTTTTAGTATTACATGATTCATAATATAGAAACTATGAATTGATAAAGTGGTTGTACGAACATCATGAGGAGTATTTAAAGAAATGTTTAAAAATTCGTAAGTCATTACACAATATACTCCAATTGTAAATATGGTTCAAATACTGTTATATCACACTTTTCGTGGACCTTCCGTGGCGCGGAAGAATTTTGATAAGTTCTAGATGAAATTTTTAAAAATAAATCAGATCATAAAATTTGTACATGAATTTTAAAAAATGAGACTAAACGCGAAAAACTTTGCAACAATCGAGACGAGACTTTTTTTTGAGAATCGAGACGAGGTGAAATTTCTACAAAATTTTCGAGTATCAGACCATGAAACCTTATTTTTGGTCTCGTCTTGTGGGCAATGTTCGTAGGTTTCCTGAAGAAATTTTCCCTCGACTGACACAAAATTTTCCCTTTTCTTATAAATTTCCCCATACGTTTGTTGAGTAGGGATGCGCACGAGACGAGTCGAGACAGGATTTTCCTGACAAAATTCGAGTCGAGACACGGCTCTTCCAATAGAGAAATATATATTTTTCGAGTCGAGACGTCACTTTTACAGCACATTTTCGAGAATAGACAGCCACAAATCTTGTCTCGTTCGCATCCCTATTGTTGAGTATCCAATTCCTATGACAGAAGTTATATAATTAAGATTAATTTAGTTACATTAAAGGAAGTGTCAACCGTATTTTTTTTATCTAAGTGCTTTTGGCTTCTAACTTTTTATTTTTTCTATAACATTATTTTTTTACAAAAAAAATACAACCAACAATGGGTGCAAATTATAGTCCAGAATCGACTCTCACTACGTTTAATCATAATACTCTTTTATAAACAGTACCTTACAAAGATAGCACAACAATATAATTTCTCTAATACAAGGTAAAGAAAGCTCCACAGAGCTCCGCAACAAGCTAGGTGGAATTCCCAATACTCCGAAGCAGGCAGAGAGGGGGTTAAAAAGTCACAGAACTCCGAAGTAAGTTAAGTGATTGAAGTTCGGAATCAAGACAGAACTCCGAAGCAAGCTAAGCGGGAGGAGAGGAAATGTCTAGAGTTCCGAAGTAAACTAGAAGCTTTGGGTTGGGTATATCCTAGAGCTCCGAACAAGCTAAAGGAAAGTGACCAATCGAAGACTGGTAGCTGCCCATAGAATTCTCTCAGTTATATAGTACTCTAGATAATGCAGTGGCGCTACTTGAAACAGACACCACACACACTCACACACACAAACAATTGCTATTGTATTGGTTTATTTCTGAAGAAGGAAGAAAAATTTAAGCATTTATATTGATCAATCAGTCAGTATGAGAATTTCCCTGGATTTTCAAGTTTTATCAAAAAACTCTTCGTTTTTTCTTTTTTGCTAAATTTCCCTCCGAAATTTCCCTAAATTAGGTAAATTTCCCTCAAACTACGAACGCTACTAGTGGGCAACATTGTTTGTTCACTCTGCTAAGATAACATTATTTTCTACTATGAAAACATTAGAATATTACCGAGTTATTGTAACAGCTCAATGTATCATATGATGCGTTTAGTTGATACGCAAATGTAATGCAAGCCTTTCTTAAAATGAAATTAAAACAAGAATTTTAGGAATGATCCAAAAAAAAAAATAGATCAAAAGATTGCGATCTTGGCCAAGAATTTTAGGTATGATAAAAAAAAAATGCACCAAAAGATTGGGATCTTGGCCAATAATAAGTTTTTGGACCAGGAACCACAAAATTTTTAAACCGCCCCTAAATTGAGGTTTTTTTTTTTTTTTTTTTTTTTTTTTTTTTTTTACGAAATAAGCAAATCATATTGAGTTAAGTGATATTTTGGGTTTGGCTGCACTATATGTAGTTCTCCAGATATAAGGCCTAGAAGAAAATTTTTGTCTGAAATATATTTGATCTTTTGATCTAAAAAAAAAAAGAAAAAAGAAAAAAGAAAAGAAGAAAAGAAAAAGTTGTAGGTCATGCACAATTCAATTCAGCGATGAAAATTAAAGAAAGGTAATTAATACCTGTAGAATAATATGTATTGTTTCAACGGAAATGCTACACTGTCTGTAATAAGGTGGCAAGGTGTTACGTAATCAGGTGTGAAATTAATCAAATTACAAGGTATCAAAGTTAGAAAAAAGGCATGTGTGCGTAATAATTACATAACTGTCTTCGGTAAATAAAACGTTATAATAAGAACAGCAATAAAAACCTTTTTTCTTTTGTTATTAAAGATATAAAGAGAAAGCGAATATTGAAGAAAGATGGAAAACTTAGACAAGGGTTAAGTGCAGAGAGGGTAAAAGAATTATAAAACGGAAGTCAGAACGTACGACACAGGGAAGTTTAGATTTCGTGAGCTAAAAGGGTGGTCATTGAGATTACATGTCTAAAGATCGTTTTATGGAGGAAATCCTACCCAAACCAACATCATGACGTCTAGTTCATGGACCTGCCGAAAGAGCGTGCTCTTGTCAATGTTGGAATTGCGACATTTCGTGACGATCTTCATGTATTACTGTCGTGACCTCTAGATTTTATACAGACAGTGACTTTTTTTTTAAGCATTATTTCTTGTTTGAAGAAAGTTGTTTGCGTTAGTTTTTCTCTTTCTGTGTATGTGTTTTTTTATTATTTTTTCTATCGTATCATTTTACTCAACTGTATTTTTTATACTTATTTTCTTGGCAAAAACGAAACGGAATCCCAAAAAAGTGTTGATTTATGAGTTTACTGAAGCTGGCTAAAACTTCCATGACACTCGGAAAAACAACAGAAACGCGACATGCGATTCTTTAGTTGATCAATGTTGCAACGAAAATCTAAAATGCCTTAGCCACGGAACCATGCATCCATATATAACAAGCTGGTATTTCTTTCCTTTTTTTTTTTTATTTCTTTCTTGAATATAATCTATCCCTCCCCCGAACTCCTTTTCTTTCAGAAAGATTTTAAAATATAAAGCGATAAGAGTGACAAGCCCTAAAAGGACAAAAATTACAGCGTTATTTTATTCTTGAAAGATGTAGCAGATATATTTGTAATCTTTATGTGGAGCAGTAGAATTTTAAGTGTCTATACTCTTGGCTTTTATTACGTTTTCGTTTCAAATTTATTCCCACTGATACTATTCATAAATCAGCTGTTTTATTTGAGCCCATTTGGTTTAGTATCTTACATAGATACATATTATGTTTTATCATGGCATTGTATTTCTTCATATATACTATATATATATGAGAACCAGACGTACAAATTATATTGTTAGAATTTCTTTTATTTGTATTTTTAGTGATTCTACCAATTTGTCTACTGCCATACTTAAGCAATATTGTATGTAAAAGTGACGTCTGAGAAGCAAGAATACAAGTATTTGAATATTAATAAGTTGAGTTAGATATAGATAATAATAAAATATGACCGCTAAATTGTTGAAAAAAAAAGACCATAAAATGTACATACACATAATAAATAGAGAAACTCTTGTTTATAGTTGCTACGACTATGTGTCCGGCTATTACCGGAAATGTCCAGTCATTTTTCAACTAGCCTAGTAGACATTTAAAGTATTTTTTTGAATCGTTCGTATTTAACCCTTTGGGGATTTATAGTACGAATCTGTACCTTGGAGTAGTGTTGTGTTTAAGCGCTTATTAAGCTCGTATAACACATATTGAACATGGGATTTTTTATTGGCGAAGTCAAGCATGAACCAAAGAAAACCGAGTTGCGTTTTGGAACCGGATGGTCAATTTGGTGGCGTCAAGTGGGGTGAATGGGAGTGACTTTTTGTTTTTCTTAAGACAAATTAAAAAAAAAAATCCCTTCCTTAGATTTCAAAATATTAAAATGAAATTTTACATACGGATTCCGTGCACCTTTGAGTATTTCTCAATTTTTTGGGATCCGAGGGGCGCAAATGTTCCAAGATAGTGATTTTTTTTTCAGAAAATAATCCGGTTTTTCTCGAATTTCCGGGTTCAAGTGCATCATAGGACATGTGAGTGGTAGTATATATATATATATATATCCGGCTTATCTCTGGTGTGTGAGGTAGGGGTGTTCGACAAGGCTGAGGACCTATCGAACTTCGGGAGTGAAAATTTATCGAGTTGTCATCGGTTACTCGAAACCGTTCGAGTATTTGAAATTATCGAAATTTCTAGTATTATCGAAGTTTCAGATATTATCGAAATTTCGAGTATTATCGAAGTTTCGGGTATTATCGAAATTTCGAGTATTATCGAAGTTTCGGGTATTATCGAAAGTACGAGTATTATCGAAGTTTCGGGTATTATCGACATTTCGAGTATTATCGACATTTCGAGTATTATCGAAGTTTCGGGTATTATCAAAAGTAGTGATGGACAGTTCGGTTCCTTCACCTCTCTAATGATTTCTTCTTGCAGCCAAACTAATCAAACAACTTTTTTCATCTGATAAGTTATTGCAAAGTTGTATTTGTCAAAATCATACGTAAAATTATTTTTCTGCTCGCCCCGTTATTGGCGCAATCGGCAAAGTGACTATTAGTAGACTAATGGTGTATTGGGTTCCAATTCCATTCTGGTGATGCATGTTTTCTCTTCCTCTTTCTCTCTTCTGACAGACTGCTTAAACCCTGTACAGATCTGTGGGGAAAAAACTTTTTCTTCACTTCATTGCTAAGGAGAGAAGTTTTAATATGAACACCCTGCATATATGTAATACATATTATATACAACTATGATAATCCCGAATGCATTGTTTCTTCCGAACACTCCGATAACCCCGAACTTTTCAAAATATTCAAGCGACTCGACAAATGCGATCATATTGATATATTTCTGTATTTGCTGCTTTCAAACAATTCGAGACTCTCGAACAGTTCGAATGTCTCGAAGTTGTCTAATGTTTCTTACATTTCGAGTGCCTCAAACACTTCGAGAGTCCCGAACATTTCGGGAGTCTCGAACATTTCGAGAGTCTCGAACATTTCGGGAGTCTCGATCATTTCGAGAGTCTCGAACATTTCAAGAGTCTCGATCATTTCAAGAGTCTCGATTCATTTCTAGAGTCTCGATCATTTCGAGAGTCTTGAACATTTCGAGAGTCTCAATCATTTCGGGAGTCTCAAAAGTTCGATAATTCGATAAAATTAAAATTCTTTATCGATGAAACGGTTTTGAAATTTTATCGAATTGTTATCGATTACTCGATTATCGGAACAGCCCTAGTGTGAGGTCCATGGTTTGATCCCAGGCCAAGTAAGTTTGTGGTGATCATATTTGTGGGTTTTCTTGGAGTACTTCCGTTGCCTCTTTCATTCCCATTTCGTCTATTCTTCCATCATCATTCACTTGCCTTAATCATCCGTCTCCCTTAGCCAAAAGAGCATAATCGTGGGATATTGAACTGAAACATTTACATTAAAAATAAATCTGAAGTGTGGTTACTTCACCATCAATTGAAATGCAGATTTTTACATCAAGGCACGCGACAAGAACAAAAGACTAAACTTATTTTCGGTACTTACAGAAGCTCTGTTATTATTTGAAGAAAACAGGTTTCCCAAAAGTAATATTTTTCTGCCAAACCTTTACTGATTTGCATTTTTTACCATAATGATAAAGGTAGTTTCATCTTGCGTACATATATTGTTTTTTATTTTTTTAAAAAAAAGAGACAAACGTAGTATAGTATTATATTATGCTTCAAATTCAGCAACATTCCCTTTACTTTAAAAATAAAAGAAAGAAAAAGAGAAGAATATCACTGTTGCCAGTGTATAATAAAATAGGCCAAATACCTAATGTGAACCTTGTTTGTTTTGGAAAATTTTTATATTTTTGTGTTTAATTTTAGCCAGTTATACAAATATTACCGGCCCTCTCCCCGCTGGTCTAGTGATTGGAAGCTGGAGCTGTTGCCCATGTAACGAAAATTGTCTCGTCTCTTAAACGAGACGGAAAATGCCTTTTTTAAATTCTAGACAAGACGATAAAATGACAATTTTCGTCTCGTTTTCGATAGGGATGCGCACGAGACAAGACTTGAGGTTGTCTCGTCTCGACAATGTGCTGTAAAAGTGATGTCTCGACTCAAAAAAAATGTATATTTCTCTATTTTTTCAGGAAAATTCTGTCACATCTCGTCTCATGCGCATACCTAGTCTTCGAGACGAGAATAGAGATGGTTTGTGAGCAACATTAGTTCACTAAGTCTTAGTTCTCAAACACTTATTAGTGTTAACATAATGCACATGGGCGTCTCTGCTGGTGGAATGAGGGGGACCCGTCACCCCAATATTTTGAAGTACATAATATTCAATATTTTATTCTAATTTAATTTATTTACTAACGACAGAATAACATATAAATAGTATTATATTTATTTGGAATATAGGCTAATATTCAGGCTGTGAAACGATTATAACAGAGTTCTTGATATACCTTAGGGGGTGCGTGAAAGTAAGCAGAAAGGTAACAAATGGAATCGAAGATAATAAACAAGTTGGGCTAGATAGTACCATTTAAATCACTTTCTTTGATGTCCCCCCAAATTTTACATGCCAGAGACGCCGGTGACAATGCATAGTATATAATTATATATTAACACAATGGTTGTACGAACACAAAGAAGAGCATTTATCAATGTTTCAAGATACGTTAAGTCGTGTCACTATATAACCCAATAATAAATACGGTTGAAATGTTATATGAAGCCGTTCGTGGACCTCTCATGACGCGGAAAGATTCTGATGGCTGCCAGATGAAATTAAGAAAAATATTAGGGATAAATTTGTACATAAATTTAGAAAAAGAGACGAGACAAATTTATCTAATACAGGAACGAGACGAGAAAGAATTTTTTCGATAATCGAGACCAAATTTCTACAAAATCCGTATTTCTTGTCTTGTGAGTAGCACTACGTGTAACAATATAAATGGACCAATTTAATAGCTGAAGGGGGGAAATATGTTAATAAAATTATATGTTTATATTATATAGACAGATCGAAGACACATCGTAGTATTAAAAAGGAATTTTTAAAAATGTTCAGTTCATTAAAACCTTGAGAGAAGCCAAGAAAATAAAATTGAAGAAACGTGTCCAGTTTCCGTTTTGGGCTTTGTGAATGTATGGTGGACAACTATGTTTGGTCTTGGTGGGGCTTCTACCATTCTCCACGCTTGCATTCCACAAGTTACCAGCTTCGTTCACTGGTAATCTTTAATCTAAAGTCCCACATTTATGCCCTTTAAGCTGGAGAAGAGAGATGAGTAATGAAAGCAGCTGATAATTATGAAATAATTTTTGGAATGATAATGTGGAAGGAAACGGGAGAATTTCGAGAAAACCTCCATATACGATGATCTTCACTGCAAACTTACCTGGTCTGAGATCGAACCAGTGCCCCTTTTAACCAGAGGTAAGCACATGTACACTAAGCTATTATGCCCTTGCATCACTCACTGGCATTTATCATCGATCTCTAATAGTTTATGCTACAATACAGACAATAATTGCGGTACATGTAAACAAAGGAATCTATAGAACTTCTGAAACCCATGAACGGTTATATCGTAGTAAAATACAAAATAATTTATATATATATCACGATTAGGGATGCGCACGAGACAAGATTTGAGAATGTCTCGTTTCGAAAATATGCTGTAAAAGTGATGTCTCGACTCGAAAAATATATATTTTTCTATTGGAAGAGGCGTGTCTCGACTCGAATTTTGTCAGGAAAATTCTGTCTCGACTCGACTCGAGCGCATCCCTAATCACGATATTATCAACTCTTACCCTATATATAAGTATTTAATTATTGATTCTATTTTAACTCGCATTTTAAAAACATTTTAAAATTCGAGATCTGGTGGTTCAGTGGCAAGAAGCCTGTAGCTAGGTGGTGCTCAGGGTACTAAGCTCTTCCTATTGAGACAATCTTCATCCATCCTGAAATTTAAAAAGGGCACGTTGGCTTAGTGGTAGAGCGCTTACCTCTGGTGCATGATGTTCCAGATTGGATCCTGAGCCAAGTAAGTTTCGATCCATGGTTTTCCCGGCGTACTTCCGTGTCTTCCCACATTCTCATTCCAATGATTCTTCTATCATCATTCACTTTCCTTCATCATCAGTCTTCCTTGGCTAACGAGAATAATTTGAAATTTTAAACTGAAAGATTTCACCCGTAACCCACAGTTATTTGTTTAGATAAATGATGTTCTAAAAACAAGGAGTAAAAAAAATATAGGGTAAACTCAAGTTACTCCCCATTCCTTTTCTGTCTTAGTGTTCCGGCTAGGTGTTTGTTAAGTGGCACAGTGCTTGCTCTAATGTGATGCACTTTAAAAAACATTCAGCTGAATTAAAGGGTGAAACCCTTGAGGAAAGCTCTGGTAGCGTGATTGGTAAAAATGAGTTTACCTGCTAGCTTCGCGATTCTAGTACGATCGCAGATGAAGACGGAAAACTTTCTAGTTTTACCTTCATTCCAATGAAACTCTGAGGTGCATTCAGTCTTTTTGAAAAGGGCACCTGGGGCCACGGTGAGTACATCACCTCCATGAGTATCAAAATCAAGAAAGTAGTGAGACTTTATCTCCGAACACATCGTTTTGGATTAGGATAAATATTAGGAATTAGGTTTATGGGTTTTCGGTATTTATGGACATGTTAGCCCGTCAAATATGAGGGATGACGTCCCACGGCTATTACACTGCCCAGGAAACTATGGAAGAGAAAAGAAACGGGGAAGGAAGGAAGTAACCTGGGACTATTATAGTAGGTACCATCTCGGCATTTGCCTGGTCTGAATGAGGAAAACCCAGGACAAACCTTACTCCGCATAGCTGGCCCGAATACGCTGCTACATCTTTCCTACCAAATGTTCCCACCAGGAATCGAACTCGAAACCACTCGCACATTTAGGTTTTGGACTAGAGATGCAAGAGCTTGGGAAAATACAGCTTATTTTTAAATATCCTTTTCGAATATAAAGATGAACAACAGTATATTTCTACCTTCCATTTCCTATTTTAACACGAAAACTAAACATTTAATTACCGTATTCTGAGACAGACAACACGAAATATTCCAGAATCAAATAAAAAATTGGTTACTCGTTAGAAAGGAAGAAAGTTTAGCCAGTGGAAGCAATGGCTTTTCTAGTTCCAGTAAATTGTTTGTAGTTATCATAGTAATGTACAACGACAAAAATAATTTAAGTGTTAGCAGTAACTGTTATGAAAATGTAGAACTTCGTGGTACAACATTATCGTGTATTTTGGCGTAAACTAAAACATAGTAACGGTAACTATTTATATGAGCTAAATATACATTTTATGTAGGAGACTTTGGGAAACAAGTTTATCTGTTTATATACAAAGAAGTTCGTTAGGTCATTCGATTTGCTTTGAGTTGAGTTTAAGTCCCTTTCAGCATTAAGGCTATATGAGGCATGAACCTACAAATTAAAATAGAACCCGAACTACAGAAGTTCGTTCCCGCCTAGAATTGAACGGTTAAAAACACATTACGGTTAAAAACGGTTAAAGATTCCAATTTGAAACATATTGACACGAAGTAACAGTAAGAAGCGAAATAGTATCGTGAATAATGAAGTTTTATTACTGTTAAACTACTTATTTTAGGATTTAGTACAAGAATTGAAATGCGTAATAGTGTTTCCTGGCGCAGAACGAAATATAGGTGAAATTCTATACTAAAACTTTTTTTTTCTATCTGTGTCTTGGTTTATTATAAATTTTCTTGACTGGCAGTTTGACTTAAGCAACCCGTAAAACACATATGACAAGATGTATAACTTTCAGGCACTCGATGAGGTAGTTAGGCAACCAAAGTATAACGGGTTATATGTTGGGTTGCATAACTTGCTGTGAACAGAAGAAATGTCAGTTTCAAAAACAATCAAGATATATTAGTCCGGACTGAGAATAGGATTAACAAGTAGTGAATGCTGTGAAGGCATCTTTATAACTGAAGAATCTAGTACAGGATAACAAAGGTAGTATATGGATAAGAACATTTTTTAAAAGCAAAAAGTTTCTTTTTTACGAAATCTGCATCCCAAAAAGGCTGTTATATATTATAAAGGCTGTTATATATATATATATATATATATATATATATATATATATATATATATATATATATATATATATATATATATATATATGATTTGGACGTTCATGGTCTTTTCTGAAAATAGAGTGACATTTACTTATCAAGCAACTCACTGTAAAAGTAATTATCCAGTAAAAAAAAATGCATTCTTATAATATAAGTTCCCTGAAAATTGACGATGAAAATTTGACGTTTCTAGTTGCTTCATGTATCTCCGTAAAATTCAATTTTTAAAATACTTATTGTTTAGTTCATTCCCAGGTCATTTGAGTCTGAGATAAAAATAATCGTGGCCCTTCGATTTTCTGAGAATTTTTTTCGTGCCCTTACTGTAATTCTGATTCTAAAAGATCTGGAACTTATTTTTTCTACTTCGAATCTGAAGTTTTTGTACCTATATTTAGATTCTTATTCTACTCACTTAAAATCTCACTTCCAGTCCTGCCATCCATAGAAATTACAGTGTTGCCAGAATAACAACGCCCCTAAAATCTAAGTTAAGGCAGCAATTAGAGGAGCGAACTCAACTACATTTGGTTACATATCATTTTGTTTCCTGTGAACTACTTTTTAAATAATAGTTATATTTAGTAAACCGTAATAAATATATCTGAATCAAAATATGTGATTATGTTTGGCTCTAAACAATTGCTTAAACTTAAATAAGAGTAATGGTAAGTAATCTTGAAGATGTGGAGTGACTCAATTATAAATGATATTGTAATGGATATTGGGGCATAGATTGAGAATACTCGGACCACATATACATACATTCATACTTAATCACTTACTCAAATGACAAGCAAATACCTTTCTAACATTATTTTCTTACAATTTCAAATTGGAAATTTTAAAAATTGATATTCAACATTTTCATTCTTCTCACTTGGAATTAGAAGTTGCTGGATCACCAGTTAAATTATTATTCTATCAACATCTCAAATCTGAAATTTTTGCACTTCCAGTTTCTCATTCTTTCATTTCCAATCCAAAGATTTTATACCTTCAGTTATGTTTTCTAAATCTTTAAACTTCAAATCTAAATTCTTTTATTTTAATTTTAAGATTCATATTCCGTCACTTTAAATCTGAATTCATGTATCTCGAAATAAATATTCTTAATACCGATCATTTTAGCTTTGAAACTTCTTGTAAATAATAAAAGACAAATTCTGACAAAACATATATTATCTAATAAATAATACCGTTACCGATTTGGCAAAAATACTTTGCCAAAACTGTAACGCTATTATTTATTGTTTAAATATTGTATTTTATTGTTTAAATATTCTTGTTTTCTCCACTTCAAATTTAAAGTTCTTGCACTTCTAGTTTCAGATTCTTATCCAGCTATTTCAAACAAGTAATATTGCTTCTCAAATTCAATTTTCTCATTTTTTTTCAAAGATGATCATCTCGGAATCTGGAATTATTCTGGTTTACGCGGGCTTTGACTCAAAGGAGCTCATGCTCGCTAATCTCAATGAAACTCATGCTAGCTTAGATTCACACTTATTTGAATTTGGGTTCGCTATCCTCAATGAAACTCACGTTATCTCAATCTCGCACCTATTTAACTCATTGGGCTTGAGTTCACTATCTTCAAATGGGTTCGAGCTCACTAATCTCAATTACGCTCACGCTAGCTTAGACTAGCACTCATTCGAGTTTGGGTTTGCTGTCCTCAATGAGGTTCACGCTATCTCGATCTCTCACCTATTTAACTCATTAGGCTTGAGCTCACTATCTTCAAAGGGGCTCGAGCTCACTAATCTCAATGACGCTCACGCTATCTCGATCTTGCACCTATTTAATTCATTAGGCTTGAGCTCACTATCTTGAAAGGAGTTCGAGCTCACTAATCTCAACGACGCTCATGCTAGATTACACTAGCACTCATTCGAGTTTGTGTTTGCTATCCTCAATGAGGCTCATGCTATCTCGATCTCGCACCTATTTAACTCATTGGGCTTGAGTTCACTATCTTCAAAGGGGATCGAGCTCACTAATCTCAATGACGCTCACACTAGCTTAGACTAGCACACATTCGAGTTTGGGTTTGCTATCCTCAATGAGGCTCACGCTATCTCGATCTCACACCTATTTAACTCATTGAGCTTGAGCTCACTATCTGGAAAGGGGCTCGAGCTGACTAATCTTAATGACGCTCATGCTATCTCGATTTCGCACCTATTTAACTCATTGGGCTTGAGTTCACTATCTTCAAAGGGGATCGAGCTCACTAATCTCAATGACGCTCACACTAGCTTAGACTAGCACACATTCGAGTTTGGGTTTGCTATCCTCAATGAGGCTCACGCTATCTCGATCTCACACCTATTTAACTCATTGAGCTTGAGCTCACTATCTGGAAAGGGGCTCGAGCTGACTAATCTTAATGACGCTCATGCTATCTCGATTTCGCACCTATTTAACTCATTGGGCTTGAGTTCACTATCTTCAAAGGGGTTCGAGCTCACTAATCTCAACGACGCTCACGCTAGCTTAGACTAGCACTCATTCGAGTTTGTGTTTGCTATCCTCAATGAGGCTCATGCTATCTCGATCTCGCACCTATTTAACTCATTGGGCTTGAGTTCACTATCTTCAAAGGGGCTCGAGCTCACTAATCTCAACGACGCTCACACTAGCTTAGACTAGCACACATTCGAGTTTGGGTTTGCTATCCTCAATGAGGCTCACGCTATCTCGATCTCACACCTATTTAACTCATTGAGCTTGAGCTCACTATCTGGAAAGGGGCTCGAGCTGACTAATCTTAATGACGCTCATGCTATCTCGATTTCGCACCTATTTAACTCATTGGGCTTGAGTTCACTATCTTCAAAGGGGTTCGAGCTCACTAATCTCAATGACGCTCACGCTAGCTTAGACTAGCAATCATTCGAGTTTGGGTTTGCTATCCTCAATGAGGCTTACGCTATCTCGATCTCGCAGCTATTTAACTCATAGGGCTTGAGCTCACTATCTTCAAAGGGGCTCATACTCACTAATCTCAATGACGCTCACGCTATCCCGATCTCGCACCTATTTAACTCATTGGGCTTGAGCTCACTATCTTCAAAGGGGTTCGAGCTCACTAATCTCAATGACGCTCACGCTATCTCGATCTCGCACCTATTTAGCTCATTGGACTTTTGGTTACTATCCTCAAAGGGGAGTTGAGCTGACTAATCTCAATGAGGGTCACGATAGTTCAGACTCGCACTTATGCGAGCTCGAGCTCTACATCTTTAATGAGACTCACGCTTCTCGATCTTGTACACTTTTTCCTCATCGTGATTCTGCTCACAATGGTTCTTTATCTTCAATGGGACTTGTACTTGCTTGGACTCAGCTCTGGCTCGCTATCTGCTTATAACGTTCATGGTCAATTATTGAAATTAAGAGTTGGACTTGGAAGTTTGGACCTTTCTAGTTACGGACCGCTAATTTCTCATACTCCTCTTAATCAAAATAATCCCTATCTGGCGTTAGTCCACGTTGGATAGGCCTTCTTTACTTAGGCGGCCGTGATCAGCACATTGGTTTGAATTGCGTTATTTCTGTGTTTATCTTCTTCTCCAAGAAGGAGATTGATGGCCAGCAAAAAAGTATAGTTTTCTCTCTCTGGCGTTGCGTGTAATGTCTTCCGTGTCTAGACGAATCATTCAATCAGATCATCCATCCATCATTTCGTTCTTCTTCCTCTTGCTCTTTTTCCTTCTAGTTTTTATTGGAGTACTCGTTGGGATATACTGTTGTTGTCACGTCTAAGTAAGGCCCACAATGTGGTATTTTTCTTCTCATTATACTTCGTATTGTCTCTCTTTCTGTGCCTGGCCTTCTAAAGACTTCCATGTTGGTTGTTTGGCTTGTCCACTTTGTCGTGAGCATTCTTCTTAGACGCCAAACTTCAGAAAATTCTATCCTCCTTACCATGTCCTTTTTCAGAGTTAATATTCGCTATCATTAATTGAAGCAGTTACAGTTCTCCAGTTGCTTCCTGATGCTCAGTCAACACCGAGAATTCTGAGTCCGCCGGGAACTGAACTTGGAACTCGCGCACTGACTATTTGAGTACTCTCCTCTTGTCTTATATAATATTATTATATATCTTTTTTTCTAAAATTGAGAAGGACGAAAGTGATTTCTAAGCGTGACCATCTGGCAATACTGATGCGTCGCCGGAAAGTAGAAGAACCAGATGAACGAGCTCTGAAAATTCTTTTTCGTGACTGATGGAAGCAGCAACCGCTGCTTGGCTGACGTCACGATGTGGCTTCTGCAAGTTTTTTACCCCCAGGAATTTAATAATACAACAACGAACAGCAACAACGATTGTTTCGGTTTTGTGTTTGCTAGAATCCAGACTCTCTTTGATCAGAGCAGACAGGGAAAAGAAAAAGCAACGAAGGGCTTAAAAATTAACATTCACTCTTTTAGTAAATTCTTTCTTTGGTTTTTCGCTTCATCCCTTCTTGGATATCTTACCATATTTTCACTTAGCATATGCTATTCTGTATATGGGTACACAATGCATGTCTTTTGTGTCCAAGGTCCCGAGTTCAGTTCCCAGTCAGGATTGAAATGGCAAGAATGAGAATTTTAAGTTCTTGTACCTTCAGTTAAACTCTTATTCTTTCACTTTCAAATGAGAAGCTCATGAACTTCCCAATTATTCTTCCCATTTTAAATCATAAGTTCTTGTACCTAACAGTATATACAGTGTTGACTCAACAGTGACATCACAAAGAATTTTGAAGCTTCCTCGTGGTTTTATGGAGAGCGTACGCGCCTTTGGCTTCGGGGACCTGGGCTCCATTCCCAGCGGGAGCTCATGTAGTTCAGATCTCACATTAACCTGTTGTTCCACGTCTCATATAACCTTGATGTTGCAAGTAACGCTTCACTTAAAATTTAAGTAACTAATAAGGAATTTTAAAAGCCAGAAAGAATTGCTTTGGAAGCCGACCACGTTCAATCTATTTGATTTGATTTGATTTTAACTTCCCTTTTAACAGCGAGGCTATATGAGACGTGGATCTACATATTAATGTGGGGTCCGAACCACATAAGCTCCGGCTGGGAATCGAACCCAGATCTCCTACGCCAAAGTCACGTACGGGTAAACACGAAAGAAGTTCACGCTCAATCACGTGAAATGTTCTCCATCTTAGTGGGACGTAATCCAAGAGAGCTTATTTCTTTAAATATTATTTTATTAATGAACTATGCAGCTAACCGAATATAATATACTCATAATAAGCGCAATGGGTTGGACATGTGACGAGAGCAGATGTGAGATGATCATCCTACAAAGAAACTCTTCATGAAAATAAGGCCAATGGACATTTCCACTTATTTTTATTATTATTATTGCGTTATAATACTTCAGACCTAAGTAACTACAAGAAACCTTTCCTTTCGACCATGCGTTGATTCGAAATTTGCGATTGAATTTCGGTCTTACTCTTAAGCTTAAAACAATGACGGCCATGTTTGTACGTCATCTATCGGTTTATGGGAAACTGTCCGCGCAGCTCAATAAGGAAACGACTTACATGTTTTCTTCAAATATCTACGACATTACTATTAAAACGAATAATGAAAAAGTAACTAAACTTAAGGTTACTTTCAAAAGTAGAGTATTTGTTTATTTGTTTATAATCAATTAATTGAATATTCTCGATTATCTAAGGACCAAGGACCAAGTTATAGTGTACTAATTTGCAAGATTATACAACATTATTTGACATGTATTTCTGAAATAATTATTTCTAAGTAATAAAGTCAATGGACTGACCTGCGTGACTTTATCTGTCACTGTAGAACTCTGTACATCACTGTTAGGGGTATAATATGACTTTATCTGTCACTGTGGAAGTCTGTGGATCACTGTTAGGAGTATAATGTGACTTTATCTATCACTGTGAAATTGTGCATCACTCTTTGGAGTATTGCGTGACTTTACTTGTCAGTGTGGAACTCTGTGCATCAGTGTTAGGAGTATAGCGTGACTTTATCTGTCACTGTGGAACTCTTTGCAATCACTGTTAGGAGTATTGCGTGACTTAATTTGTCACTGTGGAACTCTGTGCATCACTGTTAGGCAGGGGCGGATCCAGGACCGACTTCTGGGGGGGCGGTGGGTGGTCATAGTGCGACTTTTAAGGGCTCCAAACTTTGGTATGGGTTTTATTTATACACATAAAATAAGAAAGTTTCCTCTTCTGGGGGGCGGCGATCGCCCCGATCGCCCCCCCTGGATCCGCCCCTGCTGTTAGGAGAAGTTAAACAACAATGGGTACAATATGCTTGGTTTTCTCAAAAACTATGCATGAGAATTTTCTCTCAAGTATGTCATTTTATTCAGTTCGACGTGAACTATGGATGCACATATGCCTTATCTTTGCACAGTATTATAGATAAACAAAAAATTAAAGTTTTAAAATCAGCAATTCATAATTTTGGTTTTATCTCAGTAACCATATTGTATGCTGATGTCTTATCGTGGGAGACCTGGGTTCGATATTAGTCGGGTTCGGATTCCACGTCAAACTGCAGGTCCACGTCTCATATAGCCTCGCTGCTGAAAGGGACGTTAAATTCAATTTAACTAACTGATTAACTATGCTGTCGTATTACTAGTAGGCCTATCATAATAATAAAAAGACACTTGATCAGTGTATGCTTCACTATCAATTTTTATCTTAATACGTAAGGGTCTTCACTACAGCGAAATTAAACTACCGCTAATTTTAGAGTTTTTTCTGTAATATCTTCAAAACTAATAAAACATATAGTAAACGTAGTGAACTAGACAATACGATTCTGCATGTGATACCTTTACCACAATTCATCTATCTGCTTTTGGTATGCCGCTATTTACAGAACCCGCAAAAAAAAAAAAAAAAAAAAAAAAAACAAAAACCTGTTAAATCTATCTACAGTTGCAATTCGAAAGCAGATATTTGAGTTGTGATAACGGTATCACATGCAAAATCGTATTGTCTAGTTCACTACGTTTCTGCTTTTCGAATATTTTTGTTTTGAGGATATTAAAGAAAAACTCTAAAATTAGCGGTAGCTGAATTTCGCAGTAGGGAAGGCCGTATTTCGGTGGTTATCGTACTGTGTTAATTTCTAGATTGATCAAAAATTCGTTTTCCTTGATTTTCTCAAAAACTACGCATTAGAATTTACACTCACGCGTATCTTTTGTTCAGCTCAATGGTACATGTGTGGCTCATCTTTGGACATTTTTCATTGTCAAACGATAATAAATAATGTAGGATTAAAATCTACTGTATGTAAATTCAGTGAGATAGGCCAAAAGTACGAAACAAGCTAATATATTAATATTAACATATGTTCACTATAGAATACTATATTTTATCCAAGGCCAGTTGTTTTAAGGAACCATATTTCATGCCTATTGCTCCATCAATGAAGGAAATGTGTTATATCGCACAAGATAACCGTAATCTTGTATCATGCATCAAAGCTATTTGTATAGTAACCATTTATATGTCAACACTTGTCAAGATAGAAAGTCACAAACTTTCCATCCAGCTACATCAAAAAAAAAAAAAGTTAGAAATTACGCCAAATCACAGCCTTATTATATAGTATATCATATCTTACTGTACTGTATATGAGATAGCACTAGCATGTTTGTGTATGGGATAGATAGAGATATACGTAGATGTGTGGTTCATAGGATACGGTACGCAGGGAGAGGGCTGATACGAGAAAGGAAAAAGAAGAAGAAAAAGATTAAAAAACAGAGTTGTTACGTATGGTGTATATCTGGCAACGCTGTTAATGTCGGGAGAGTGAGAGAGTCAAGGCCATGCGTTCGACCGTTCTGGCCCTGGCCCGGGCTCTGTTCTCTGCGAAGAGAGAAGTTTGGATGGATTTAGTTTGGTTAGAGTAGTAGAAATATAGAACCTTTTCCTATTGTGATCATTCAAAACCTCACACGATAACACTTGAATAATAATAATAATAATAATAATAATAATAATAATAATAATAATAATAATAATAATAATAATAATAATAATAATAATAATAATAATAATAATAATAAACTGCTGATGTGCATTGTGGGAAGAGCGATTTTTTTTTAATATGTTAAATGTTTCATTGCCCTACCCCTCACCAATTTCAATCCCAACTAACACTAGTACGTAACTCTTAACTTTGAAATAAAAGTATTTTTCAAGGAAAGAGAGTAACTCTGTAATATATTTTCTCAAAATCAAGGACAGATGAGCAGGGAGGGTTGTGGGAAATCCTCAAAACCCCGAACAGAAGGGATTGTGGGAAATCCTCAAAAAAATACAGTATGTACTCGGGTCTAGGTCAAAACCCCCACAGCCAAAACCCCCACACTCAAGAAATGTCAAAATGCCCACACGATCGGTCATAACTCCCACACAAATGGACAAATCCCCCAAACGCACGAACGGTCAAAACCCCCACAGCCAAAACCCCCACACTCAAGAAATGTCAAAACGCCCACACGATCGGTCATAACCCCCACACAAATGGACAAATCCCCCAAACGCACGAACGGTCAAAACCCCCACACTCAAGAAATGTCAAAACGCCCACACGATCGGTCAAAACTGCCACACAAATGGACAAAACTCCCACACATAGCAACGGTCACAATCTCCACGTAAATGGACAAAACCCCCACATAAATGGACAAAACCCCCACACAATCGGACAAATCCTCCACACTCTGAAAATACCGTGATTGCACGTCTTTGTTGCGGCTCTTTACGACGCCCACTTTAGTGTTTCTGTCATTACAAAACAGTGCAAGAAGAATAGTTGCAACATCGGTTTAAGTGGAATAAAAAATGTTATTAAAAAGTACAAGGGCAAGACATACAACCAGGATCATTTCAGAGTGTGGGAGATTTGACCGATTGTGTGGGAGTTTTGTCCACTTGTGTGGGGGTTTTGTCCATTTATGTGGGGATTGTGACCGTTGCTATGTGTGGCTGTTTTATCCATTTGTGTGGGGGTTATGACCGATCGTGTGGGCGTTTTGACATTTCTTGAGTGTGGGGGTTTTGGCTGTGGGGGTTTTGACCGTTCGTGCGTTTGGGGGATTTGTCCATTTGTGTGGGGGTTATGACCGATCGTGTGGGCGTTTTGACATTTCTTGAGTGTGGGGGTTTTGGCTGTGGGGGTTATGACCGTTCGTGTGTTTGGGAGATTTGTCCATTTGTGTGGGGGTTATGACCGTTTGTGTGGGCGTTTTGACATTTCTTGAGTGTGGGTGTTTTGGCTGTGGGGGTTTTGACCGGTTCCCATGTACTCATTATATTCAGTGTTCGAAGTGGAGAAAAAGCAGACGCGGTATGTTTTATTTCAATTTTGACTCGACATACTGGCTATCTAAATGTTGAAATACAGTGAGGGTATGTTGCCTGAAAGATTGCATTTCTATTTACACAATGACTAGAAACCATTGGAGAGTTTCTTTTGTAGTTACGGGAGGGGAGACATGGATAGACTTTGATCCCCCGCCAACAGCTCTCTGACAAATAAAAAGTATCCCCTTATGTTGTATTATAGAGAATTATACACTAAAATATTCAAAAACCAAGTTTTTTAATATTAACAATTTCCTGCGGGAAAACTGTCGAACCTCCCACTCGACTGAGGGGTATTCCAAACCAGCGGAAAATTCGCCCCCAAAGCAGGCCACCCCCTAACTCCACCAATGCTCAAAACACGACATTTATATGAATTAAGGCAAGAAAACACACACATACATAACAAACAAACAATTCAATATAACACATCAAAATATAAACTAGATGAACTTCTTTGAAGACATTTCATTTTAAAAACAAGAGGTTAAAAAAACATAACAAAAATGTCGGTGTTGTCAACTTAGAAATTATTTCTTATTCGTCAATTACTGTGCATAAAAATGGATTTATTAAAGGTATTTAGTATCTACTCTCCAGTGACATTATGTCCTGATCACTGATAAACCAGAGGCAGTATGCCTTCACCACGGAAAAACCAGAGGCGGGTTGGCATATCACCGCATACCGTTTCACTATATTGTATCAAAATGTAATATATTTTATGCGTTATCATGAGATACTTTTTAAATCCGGGAAGAGGAATAATAGACATCTTGTCTGATTTTAGGAAGCTTCAAAAAAAGATATTTCAGCAAAATGAAATATATATTTTTGCGATGGCTACAAGGAAACACATTTTCTATATGGGAAAGAGAGTAACTTTCCACTCATTGCGGGTAAATTCAAACCTCATTTGTAACTGGTTTCATTCCTAAACAGCTGGGATTGTGACTACTATCATCATATATACGTATACAAATGTCTATCACAATAATAAAGACACCTGAAAAATGTAACTTACCAGATTAATATGCCATTGGTCCACCTTTCACCCACAGAACAGCTCTGATGCAACATGACCGTAATTATTTAACAGAGAAATTATTGATGTAGCCTAAAAATTTGATTTTACTCCTTATCTGTACTCTTCCTTTCTCCTACTTCTGAGATTTTCTGAGAATATAGGTGGCAATAATTAACAAATCGTTTTTCGGTGCAGAATACTGTAACACAGGTTTAACAATACATAGACGTATTGCCTCCCCCCCCATTAAAAACTTTAGACCCTACCTAACGAATAATTCTAGGTGCCTACCTGGAAATTATGAATTGTAGCAAATGGAATATTACTCAATTCTACGTGAAGAGCATCACCCAATTCCGTGAGAGAAGAAGCGGGCGGAAATTGGCACTGGATTCGTGTTTTCAAAACAGAGCACAAATGATCAATTACGTTCAGATCTAAGAATCAGGTGAGCCAAGGGAGGTATTCCTGATATTCCTCAAACCACGTCGCAACAGCCCCAGCTGTTTGAATGGGGCATTATCATACTGGAATATAGCTCCATTGCCCGAAAACATCTGGACCATAGAATGGAAATGGTTCTCTGAAGTGGTGGCATAATCACGGGCATTGATGCGGCAAGTAAGCGTCAGCCAGAATACACTTGAAACCAGGAAATTGTGCCGTCTGACAGCATCACAAATCTGTCGTCATGTGTCACGGTTGGGCGGAGATATTGAGGATTATACCGTTCTTTTTGCGTCCGACACGTATGAACAATTCCCGTGACCTGAACTTACTCATCCGACCATATGAAATGTTTCAAATCACCAGCGGTCCATGTTACACTTTCGCGGACCATTGGCGTCGTGCTAAATTATTATGGTCCCTTATAAGCAGTTTTGCCCATCCAACCTGACCCCTATGTCCGCAACTCATAGCAGACTGTGATTGTCGCTACAGGCTGTCGGAGAACGGCCAGTTGTAGAACGGTTCTGACTGCCCATCCGGTTTAATGCTCTGCGGAAATTGTCACTAAGGGTTTTCTTCTGATCACTATTCCTCTTTGCCGGTGTTGTTTTGCCATGAGTTTTGTTGGCTACCATCACCATGGATATTCTCCATCGCGACACACTCGACACACTTTCCACTTTCGTCACGCTCGCACTAACAATTTGCCCTCTGGAAATCAGAGAGGTCGAAAATTTTACAGTGTTATCATCTGCTCATTGCGCTCTTTACTACTGCTCTACTGCTCCTCACGTAGTAGGGAATTTTTCCTAACACACCACCACCAAGCTCGAGGCGCTGCAGTGAAAATCTGATCATTTTCAACTCAGAACCTGACGTATTTCCTACTGCAGGTGTTCCTTTATATTTTGACAGCCATAATACTGTATGTAAATCGAATATTTTTATGGTTTTCAAATTTATCTTAACGTGGAACTTAAAATCAACGAGGGAAGAGTAAATACATCTCTTCATACTTCAGGGAATTCAACATCAAGAAGTGTGGATGATTGAGTAACAGTAACGAAAATATTCGCCTATGACATCAAGTCGAAGGCTGTTTTGACATTGGTTAAGGGTAAAAATAATTTTCTTATAATATTATTTAAACAACGAAACTTTGAATTTCGTTGGAAGTTTCTTGTTTTATTCATTTATCCGTGACTGATTTCAACCACAATCAAGAAAAGTGATCGGCAAGTCTTTAAGAAAGTATACACTATATTTAAATAAAATGAAATGATTTTTTTTGACGTCTCACGTTTATGTTCTTTGGACTAAAGCAAATGGACGTTGGACTAAAGCAAACAGACGTTTAACAAAAGTGAATGATTGAAACCAAAGTTTTGTGCTCTGCCGCCGGGAATCGAACCTCGGAGTATATGCACCAAATGCACATGCGCTAGTCACTAGATCAGCAGGGAGGGCTATACATTATATTGTATCGAAATCGAGTAATTTCTACATAGGTTGTGCTGTAGACTTGTTCTGTTATTATACTACGTACATATGCAAATCAACAATATGGTGTTGATATTCCCCTTTACACTTCCTTCTTGTTGATGAAGTTTCACCCCAAACAACATGGAGGAAGGTGCATACTTCCTCATTTTAACAAAAGAAGAATAAGAAAATCCCCTCCTTGTCTCTGTGGCTTCTCCGGCAGCGGTCAGCTTAATTTAAGTAGCACAAATTTTACGGGAGGTACCAGGCAATAGGCAAACAGACGGACAGACCGACAGACCCACAAATGGTAGTTGAATCGGATAGTAGATGTTCACTATGCTCGCTTCAATACTACTACTACTACTACTACTACTACTACTACTACTTATTATTATTATTATTATTATTATTATTATTATTATTATTATTATTATTATTATTATTATTATTATTATTATTATTATTAATGGACTTAAGGAGCTGAAGGTTCATTGCATCAGAAACAAAGGCTAGCCATTGAATCCTACTTCGTACTGTCATCAGCCAACGTGAATAAGATTCTATACAATTTATTTTCTTGATAACTTGAATCTTGATCAATTTGAACATGGTTTTCGGTAATTTGGAGGAAGCCGAACCGAACCCTCTTTAAACGTTGAAGTTATCTTCAAGGTGCCCATATGAGGGGGGGGGGTCAAGCAAAAGGAGGTAATCGCTCTCCCTTGCACACTAGAACTATTGATTTAGGAGTAAATGAAAGAACATTATATGAAAACATGGGTAAAATACCTAGCTATTCACTTTATTGCTCCAGTTTATATTAGAGAGGTGGCACGTTGGCACGATGTTTTGACTTCTGTTATATTTGGCTAATATCTTGATAACGTAAGGCTGGCCCCGCGTAGCGTAGTCGCTTATGCTCTCGTCTTTGGTGCGAGCGGTCCTGGGTTCGATTCCCAGCGGGGCACTTCCTTTCCTTTCCCCGGATAGTGTGATCACCGAAAGACGTCATCCCTCAAACGTGACGAGTTAAATGGCCATAGATGCCGAAAGCGCAGAAATCTAATTCCTAAATCATAAATCCTTTATAACGTAAGATACTAAATTAGAACTACTATTAAAATTAAAAACTGTAACTAAACAAAACTGGCTGAATAATCATTAAGGATCTGGCTTGTGGCATTGGTGCCTTTGAGATGATGTCCTGACTACACATCAGCTCCTCTCACCGTTAATATTTGCTTTCTAGACCGGTATTTATGACTTCTTTCTTTCAAGTTGTTCTCTAATTGTTCTCACGACACTGGATGCTGGATGGGGTGGGCACAAGGGCGCCGATCCTTGGGGTCGGGTCCCCCAAAGCTCATGTGGGCCCCCCTGTATTTTTGCGAATATTTATTTTTATATGTATTTTCTCATGTTATATGTGTTTTTTTATGAATGGGCCCCCGCAAAGTTACAGAGAAATCGGCGCCCTTGGGTGGACACTGCACTATCATCAGGTGAGTACGAACAGCCACTCATCCTTCATCTTATCAGACCCAGTACTAAGGAGTTATATTTCAGTGCAGCTATAAGGGTGTTAGTTTACTCTTGGAATTATAGAGTAATAATCATGTCAACAGTAGCAGGTGATAAGAAGTACTAGGAAATAGAATTCACAGTTGCTTTTCTCCATTTTCTAACCCGTTACGTCATCTAGCTACACAGTATCAATCCCATCTTCCTCAAAAGTAAAAAGACCGAGATGAGAAAAAGATTCGTTTTCATTAAATTCCAATTTCTTCGCACACGAGAACTTCCTTCCACGAGTGACAACAACATTGTCGTCAGTTTTCAAAGTTAGATTTTCATATTATCTCTTCTTTTCTTTGTACTAATTTTCATTTTGTAATGAAGAAATCATTTTTTTCTCGTTATGGTGGTTATTATTAATGCTAGTATTTTTGTGTTATTTTCGATAGTAGTACTAATATAGTGTATAAAAAATGACAAAAGGAAAAAAATAGCTTGTCGTAGACGACGAGGGTATACGGCTTCTCCCCAATCTTTGCCACAACAGCTTTGCTACATACATTCTCAAAGTAAACAATAAGAATTCTTTTGCACAGTAAGAAAAGTCGACTTGGACGTACAACTTAGCGTAGAATGCGATCCACATTCCCGGCAGGAATCAAACCCGGGTCCCCAACGCCGAAGACACGTACGCCTGTTCAACTAGTAAAATCTGAAACAACATTATATTTGCTTCGGATTCCCTGTTTTCTCCTACTTCCCATAAGAAATCAGAGAAGATTGGTTTTCGTTTTCCTTCTAACAGTAAGAAAAAAATCAAGTCAGCTACACTCCATTCTTCCAGCTTAACAATCGAGTACCAGAAAAGTAAATTTTTCTCCTTTCTTTGTCCTTAGTGAAACGTATGTATATTTTGTCCCCTATCTTGTGTTTTCATTGTCAGTCTTTTTGTCACATTCCCCCCCCCCCCCCTTGTCGTCTTATTGTGAAGCTTGGTATTGATATTCTTTTGTCGTTTGGTTTCGTATGAAGACCCTAATAAAGACGGATTCGAAAATTGATTTTTTCTTTTTTCGTTTTCTCTCATTTGTTGATCTTCTATCTGTTCTTTTTCTCATTTCTTATATTGAGTCTCTCTGTGTCCATTATTTCTACTATTCAGTTTTGGAGAGAGACGAAAATAATGCAACCCAGCCTTTTTCCTCTCCATCTCTCTACTCTTCAAATCCTTCGAGGTACAAGTGAAGTTGCAGTAGGTCTAAAATGAAATCTTTGAGTTTAACGTCTCACGATTATATCTGTTAGGATAAGGGAAACGATGTTTAAAGCAAGTGAATGTCGAAGGAAGAATTGATGGAATGAGAAAGTACAAGGCAACAGGAGTACTCCGAGAAAACCCATGAGCACAATGTTGTCCATCAAAAACTTATTTGGGCGAATCGAACTAGGGACCCCACGCACCAAAGGTAAATGCTCAACCAATGAGCCATCGTGCCTCCTGCAGTAGGTCTAAATACCGAGGAAGCTGTTCCGAATAACTTTCTTCTAATTATATATACACAAGGTATTACCAAAAATTTCGGACCTGACAGACAGACAGACATTTCTTGACGATAGAAGTATCGAGAACTTGGTGTGCTCTTGGCTTCTATCTGTAATGCACCTTGACTTGTGATTGCTGCGTATGATGGGTGTGGGAGCAGCTTCCGTCGAATACTTCATTGTTTGTTTTTTTTTCCTCACATCTTAGAAATTCTTGTTTCACGGTCCTGGTGTTGAAAATTATTAAATATTATTTTCTTTTATAGGTTTGATTGATTTCATTTCGAGTTTTTCATCTCGTTCAGCAGCGAATTATATGAGACGTGGTCCTACAGCTTAACGTGGGATATTACGCCAATGGTAATAAGCCGTTCATGACATATAGTGCCATCTATGGGAGACATAATGTATTAGTTTTAACTGTTTAGCTGCGTCAGTTCGTTGGATGCAGTCATTTGAATGTTGAATCAGTCGCTATACGTTCAGCTCGTACCCTGCATAACAATGCTCCAGCCCACACGGTTGTTACCAAGGCTGCAGTGTTGAAGCTGAGCTGTAGAGAGAATGCGTGCTGAATTTCCTCAGAGCCATAAGCTTTCACTGTAGCCTTAGTAACAACAGCGGTGTGCATTGGAACATTGTCATGCAAGGATACAAGCTGAACGTATAGCGACTGATTCAACATTCAAATGACTGCATCCAACGAATTGACACAGCTAGACAGTTAAAACTGATACATTATGTCTTTCATACACGTCTTCTACATGCTATGAACGACTCATTACACTGTTCAACAACGAAAATGTAAATTGAACAAAATCAGCTAAAGCTTATTGATTTTGTGGTGCTGATCACGAATTTGAAAGTTATTTTCAAATATTAGCTCTACTTTTCGTTTTACAGGCATGTCTAATAATAACGCTTTAAAAATAAATATATTCGCTTCGTTTGGGGTAAAATGTTACACTGATCCGGCAACACTGGAGAAACTATATGAACGCTTGGTTTCATTGTGTTCCTTATCTCAGTAGAGTTCTGCTATTGTTAGAAAAGACAGGTTTAGTGCAGTTATAAGCGTTTTGGGCGTGACGTTTGTGTAGTGCAGGACATAAAAATACAACTACAAGTACGCAAAAATACTGGTATTTCGAATGTATATTTTTAAATAGTTGTCGGAACTATTTCAAGTGACATTTTGAGGATTTCAATAAACAAAAATGCCGCGAAATTGTGTAAACAGTGCGGATAGCTTCTGCTACGTGTGTGGGGAAGTGACATTTTCCTTACAAAAGCAGACTATAACACCACTAATAAGAAAAGCCTATCAATATTACTTTGGTTGTAAAATTGGAGACCAAGATAAATCTTGGGCACCCCACATTGTGTGTAACACTTGTGCTAGCAATCTAAGAAATTGGATTAATGGGAAGGGGCGCTCAATGCCTTTTGCAGTGCCCATGGTTTGGAGAGAGCCAAGCGACCGCATCAGAGACTGTTATTTTTGTATGGTTCCTTCTGTCAAGAAGGGAATTTCCACGAAGAAGAAGCGGGCCTTGATCTATCCTAACATTCCTTCTGCAATGCGCTCTGTTCCACATGGAGAAGGACTACCTGTTCCTGACCCACCTAAAGCATACGATCTTTTTTCTGATGATGATCAAGAAGTTGAAGTTCCTGAATCAAGTACTTCGAAGGACCCTACGTTTATTGTAGAAGAACCTCCATGTGAACTACATAGACTTACTCAAGAGGAACTAAGTGATCTAATCAGAGACATGGACCTCTCGAAAAGCAAAGCCGAAATTTTAGCGTCACGCTTAAAGCAATGGAATTTATTGCAGGAAAAACTAAATATTTCAGTGTATCGGAATAGGGAGAAGATGTTCACTTCATTTTTTACTATGGAAGACACACTTGTGGCATTACAGATGTAAATGGTCTCATGAGGGCACTTAAAATTAATTACGAACCTACGGAATGGAGGCTCTTTATAGATTCGTCCAAGGTGAGTTTAAAGGCAGTGCTTTTACATATTGGAAATTAACTTCCTTCAATTCCTGTAGGTTACGCAGTTCATGTGAAGGAATCTTATGAAAACTTGAAACGTTTACTTCAAGCCATTAAATATTACGATTTTCAGTGGCTCATTTGTGGTGACCTTAAATAATAGCACTGTTGCTAGGTATGCAGTTAGGGTATACAAAGTATTGTTGCTTTATATGTGAATTGGACAGTAGAGATCGTGGATCTCATTACCGCAAAAGTGATTGGAGTACCAGAGAAACTCTTCAGCCGGGAGTGAAAAATGTGCAGCATGAACTACTGGTAGATCTTAACCGAATTTTGCTTCCCTCTCTACATATTAAATTAGGTCTTATGAAAAGTTTTGTTAAGAGCATGAACCAAGAGGATGAGGCCTATAAGTACCTAAGAGGACAATTCCCTCGATTAAGTGATGCCAAAGTTAAAGAGGGTGTTTTCATAGGGCCACAGATTAGGCAATTATTCAAAGATCACAAGTTCGACGAAATTCTCCAAGGTGAGGAGAAAGCTGCGTGGGAAAGCTTGAAGAGTGTTTGTTCACAGTTCTTGGGAAGACACCGAGCAACAAATTACAAACAACTGGTAGCAAAGTTGTTATTGTGCTACGAAAATCTTGGTTGCAATATGTCTCTGAAACTCCACTTTCTTCATTCACATCTAAACTTCTTTCCCGAAGATTGTGGAGCAGTAAGTGACGAACATGGTGAGCGTTTCCATCAAGATATTGCAGCCATGGAGAAGAGATATGAGGGAAAGTGGAGTTATAACATATTGGCCAACTACTGTTGGACTATTGCAAGGGATGCTCCAGATGTAACCTACAAAAGGCAAGCCAAGCGAAGACGTCCAAAATAAAATAAACATAATCCTGTACAAGGGATCACTTGAAACTTTTGTCTACATTGCAGTGTAGTTCTTGCACAAAAAGGTATTTGTACATATTTTTCATGTTTTGATTTTAATACTGATTTTTATTACGGAATTGTTAATGTTTAACTTGACCACGGTTACTTTATTTTCTGTATCGCTGTGAAACTGGTATTTGCGCAATTTTGAAAAAGGAAGTACAAGGGTATAGAAAGCTATAGGTTAGAGTACTTCTTAACTCCCCAGCTCATCACATCACAGTAAAATAGATAAAAAAAGTGAAATGTAGGTTTTTACAAGGATTTTGCTTAAATGTTCTATAAATATTAATACATTTGTATATATGCAGCTACTGTTTTACAAGGTCGTTTTTTTTCTTTCACAACCTGAGCTAAGAAAATTCTATTATCATTTCCTTTCATATTATGCTTAAATGAATGTAAAAATCGCAATTTCAAAGAATTTACATACTTTCGATCAAAATTTGTTGAACAGTGTTATCAGTGTGATATTTTAGCATGAAACTGGAAACTTTTAGAAATATCCTCGTATGTTTAGACGGCCATTTTGCAATTGGAACTCACACGGGCTCGGGCGGAATCATGGTCACTATTCTCATTTAGACTTGCGCTCATTAACCTTAATAGATTCGTGCTCACTAAGGACTCGGGCTTCCTCAAGCCCGGATTAGCACCTATGCTGAGTAGGCTAGAGCCTTGGCTCCTTCTCTTTCTCCTTGTATATTATAGAACAAATTAATTATACTGGAAATTTTGCATTTAGGTATTTTTGCATTACAGATTAGAATATAAGTTTCCCTTTTCGAGTTATCCTGCCGCATAAGTGTGTAGTGAACAATGAAATTTTATGTAACCGCGATTGTGTGCTGGAGTCACTATCGACGACGTTTGGTTTGTAATTTCTAACCGTCTATTTTTTTTTAATGCTTTAAAGCAGAATGTTGGCAACAGCAACATTATCAACTTCAAATTCGATAGAAATAAAGTAGAAATAAATTTGAAATTACATCATATTGCCTTTTGTTTATTTTTGAGGGGGTGGGGTGAGGGAGGATTGAACTCTGAAATTGCTATCTACGTATATCACTCGGAGTTGTACTCATCAATCCGATTGAGCCAGACTTGCATTCATTTATTGAGTTAGAGGCCTATAGAGCCTGGCTTGCACTCATTTATTGAGCTAGAGATCGATTAAAGCTGGACTGGCACTCATTTAGTGAGCTAGAGGCCGATGAAACTGGACTCGCACTTATCTATTAAATTAGAGGCTGATTAAACCTAAGAACCGAGTTGGCTAGTGTGGATGTCTGCTTGATACAGGTTTTCCTTATCTCGAACGTATAGGCTAACTTATTTTACCTCAAAGTGGTTTCGTTGAGCAGTTTGAATAAATTTGCACGATTAAAGTGTCACTTGGGTCACGATTTTTGTCCACGATTTCACCCGAGTCTCTCTTCTCAGATCCGGTCTGACCTGGTGACTCGGATAGACCCAGAAGCAGCTGAAATTGCTGAAATATACCCTTGTCAAACTTTTCTTGATGAAACTGGCAAGATGACAGTACACAATATGATTAATGAGATATAGTTAGGACTTGCAGGTGACCCGATGTAACTGAGACAGTCACAGATTCACATAATCTAACCCTTTGGGAATTCTTCGAGACTTCAAATGTACCGGATTTCCCTCTGAACGTAAGTTAATATAATTTGTCCAAGAGTTTAAAAATTTCCACTTTTATTAATAGTCGATCCTCAACTGATAGGAAGGAATAATCGATTCACTGTCATTCACTTATGATGAGTATTTATTCATTATTTAATTAATTCGGATAATTTAGCAAGTAGCAATTGTATATCAATGATTATACTGTAAAATTTCATAAGGTGTCCGGGTTTTTAAATCTAGAAATGTGGGAGACGAAAATTAACATTAATACTTTAATTTTTGTCCAGCTATAATATTGTTCGAAAATAAGACATGTATGATATCAAACGATAGATCCGAGCTAAACAAAATAAGGTGTTTGAGAAGAAATACCCATGCGTAGTTTTCGAGAAAATCGAGGAAAATGAATTGTTATATCACTGAAAGGTATGTCATTTGCTGCTAATAATAATTTACAATTTTCATCCTTCTGGAACTGTTTATTATTTATTTATTTATTTATTTACTCACATACTGAATTAGTGATGAGTGCAAGAGTCTTGGTTTTGCAGTTTGTGAAAGAGCTTTGAATGCAAGACCAAGACCAAGACCAGAAATCCCGATGCAAGACCAAGATCAAGTCCAAGACCAGAAATCCCGATGCAAGACCAAGACCAAGACCACACCTGCAAGACCAAGACCAAGACCAAGACTCCTGCGCAAGAGTCTTGCACAAGGACCGGTACTACTTGGTTTCTTATAGAATGTAAAAAGGAAGGGGAAAAATCATTACATCTTCCACTCGAATTTCTTGGCTTCAGTACAAATGCCGCTGGAGTGAATGTGTTTCCAGTAATTTATGTAATCCATGTTAGCCGATCTACTCCTGTAGCATATAGCTACAGTATATCGTTTTCTGAATCGGCTATTTGCGTTTTCTGTAGTTATTACTCGTTTACAAGCCATACAGGTGTCATCTTGCGTCATGTGAAGTTTTTTGGTGGGGAAACACCGTGTGTGTGGGGGTTTTCTTGGGGTTTTCCCGTTTTCCTCCTCCTTTCTTCATTCCACCATTTTAGTAATATATATATATCTCCCTTAGCCTCCGTGCATAATCGTGACACGTTAAACTAGATATTTCAAAACATATTAGTGATGTTCTTCTTCCAAAATTCAAGAGAAATGTAGTATTGAACATCGATAATTCTGTACACTATGGACGCTGATTGCATAGGTATGGCTTTGGCTCAAGCATTCGTTGAAAATTTTAAATGTGTGCTCATAAAATTAAAATAGAAATAACATTTTCATGGCATTGGCAAAAACTTAGGTCGCCTTCACACTAGGGTCTTGTGAGCCGCTCATGCGAACCTGTAATGTGAAGGCATTGAATACTTCAGAGATCGTGATACCAAAAATTTTAGCCATGTTAGAGTCAGAAGAAGCTGAAGCTTTAATCTCAGCGATAAATTGTAAGAAAAAAAGGAAAAGAAGATATAAAACAATGTGGATTCATCTTATAACTCGATCAAGACTAGAAGAATGTTTATTTTACAATATAACGAAGTTATATTTTGCCTTAGTTCGGGTTTATTTTGTAGTATAACGGATATATAAAAGTATGCCTGCTGCTTACTACGATAAGCATATATTGATTACACGCTATTTGCAATCATTTAAATGCACTATATTTCAGAATATTTGTTATTTGTTTCACAGCGATTCAGTAAACTTCAGAATAATAACATGGTGTCGGTCTCTTGCATTATTTTTAACAAACAGATAAACAAGTCTGGCAACGGAACTGATATCATAGTAACCATCTATTGTCCTAAACAACGAATCAACAAACATTGATATCTATCGACTGAAAATATAACATCTACAAAATACGATTATTCATGACATTAGTATATATCATTTTCTTCTTTTTCTATTGTATAGCGAGTGCATACGTTAAAGCACTTTTGGCCTACATGTTAAGTGAAATATACAACGTAAATACAGGTTGTCGTTGTAACAGTCTGTTTCCTAAACTGAGAAAAGGTGAAAGAAAATTTTTCAATTACTTCAGAATGTCTATATTTTCGTTTAACGAACTGTATAATAGTATAAAGTGTGCATTTCATCAGAGTAATACCAAAATGAGAAAATTTTCAATATCAAATATATGTACACTTTTCTTTATTGCAACTGAGTTCACGCTCACTTGTGAAGGGCTCTCATAAGACTGCGTGTTATTTTCTTCCCCGCCAGCAGCCCGCCCGAGCCGGCTACTGGCTGGGTGATCTTCATAGTAGCTCAGAGCTGCGGCTAACTTGCACCGAAGTGTGTGTGAGAAGGCGTACATTTAAGACAATGTAAAGCTAGTAGCTGCAGCTCACGCGAGCGGCTCACAGAATCCTAGTGTGAAGGCTACCTTAGTGCATGTGCCCGCAAGTTTGATTACATGGAAGGATGCTTATACGTACGTTAAACAATTATTTATCAATGTAACTTTTAGCCTCCTTAGGAACACGGCACATTGAGGACTGAAAGATATAACATTATACAACAATAAATAATCCATATTTACAAGTGAGAATGATTTTTGTAGAATTATTTTAAATAAATTGGGTTTTGATGCATTATTTTGTATTTCTAATATAGGTCAAAAATATTTATACAGGGTGTTTCAAAACAACACCGAGGACGGTCTTGACGAGTGAAGTCTTGACCCGACTACGGTAGGTTCCATAGTTTTGGAGCTATGGACCTTTAGAATTCATTTTCTTCATATTCTCGGCAGCCTATAACTCCGAAAGGAAGCATTTGTACACCCAGGTTGGTCTGTACTTTTTGTCTTATCTTGGTGTGAGAAGTCACCTACCAAACGTTGTCGGTGTTGTTTTGCAATACCCTGTATAAATTGAGTTTACACAAGAGACAGACAATTGAGTCGTTTTCAATTTTCACTCAAATTATTCTAAAATATTAAGAGGTTTGATTATAATAATTATTATTTTAATTTCTCTCTCTTTTTTTTGACCAATATTGCTACACATATCATCATCATCATCATCATAGCTATTCTGACACTATTGGCATGTCACTTGCATCAACTGAGAAGTTTCAATGTACGGTGGTCCTCAGGTAGTCTCTTCGTTTTGACGTAGCAATTTTCTGTTTTAATACCTTCCCCCACCTAATCGCTTCGCCCCCTCCCTCTCTTTCCTTCCACCATACCCTGTAGCATGTCTCTCATAATACAACTCCTCCTCAGCCAATATACCAACCAATTCCTCTTCCTCCTCTTAATTACGTCTAAAATTCTTCTTTTCTTCCCTACTGCTACTATTTCTAACACCTTCTCATTCGTTTTCCTTTCAACCCAGCTAATTCTCTCCTTTTTTTTCTACACACCTACTCTCAGAAGCCTCCAATTTTTCCCTCGCTTTTGTGTAATGTCCATGTTTTTGTCCCACAGAGTACATATTGGAATCAGTAAAAAAATAAAAATAAATAAAAATAAAATAAAAAAAATAATAATAGTAATAATAATAATATTAATAATAATCTCAATATTTAATTGGAAGTTTGTTCAACGCAAAGATTAGCTAATTGTGGTTGAAAAGAAAAAAATCTGACGCCTTTGGAGTGTAAAAATAATGTTGCAATTCATGGTATTTCAGTAATCTGTGCCATCGTGATTTTCTTTCATGCGTCTCAGGGGTAGCCTCCCCAGTTTGGAAACCAGTGAAGTATTGGTTCTGCTAAAAAATATAAAAAGATTACGAAACATTGTGATATATCTTATAAGTAGTGAAGTGTGGGCACCCATTGAAAAAAACAAATTTCATCGCCTATGTTGTATACTATCATCATACTTACTCGAAGATAAACCATATTACATTTAGAAATATACATCGTATTTCTGTTACTATTGGCGCATTGTAGAATTTATCTCTTATATCCAGAGTGAAATTTACCTATAAAAAGCATAAGATTTCTTAAGAGCAAGACTTGCAAGACTCTTGCAAGCAAGACCAAGACCAAGACCAAGGGTTCCATTGCAAGACCAAGACCATTTGCTTGCTCATCACTATACTGAATACGTTAAATAAAAGCACACTGTTAAACAGCAAATTGAGTTCATTATTGCCTTCAAATGGCGGCACACATAGTTTTAACAGTGACACATACTGTTCATAACAATGAAACATAATACTCCTTACAGTGACACATACTGCTTCCAACAGTAACGCATACTACTCCTAACAGTGACACATACTACTCCTTAGAGTGTCACATACTACTCATAACAGTGACATAAATTCTTAGCAGTGATACTACTCCTAACAATGACACATACTACGCCTTGCTGTGACACTACTCCTAAGAGTGGCACATACTACTCATAACAGTGACACATAGTACTCCTTACAGTGACACATACTACTCCTAACAGTAATATATACTGCTTCTAACAGTGGCACATGTTACTCCTAACAACGGCACATACTACTCCAAACAGTGACACATACTGCTCCTAACAGTGACATATACTACTCCTGACAGTGACATATATTACTTCTAACAGTGGCACATTGAAACGCATTGGAGTATTCATAGTAAAGAAAGAAGGCAACGAACTCTATTCGGTTTATAATCGTTTATAACGAAGTTGTTAATAAATATTAGAAACTACAGAGAATAATTGAATTTCAAACCACACTTAAATAGAAATATATTTAATTGTAGTTGCGAGTATGACTCCTTATATTCAAACTAAACCACATTTGCTTCTGAAGAAGAAAAAGATACACCAGAATAGAGAAAATCTAAAAACATTGTAGAGAGGGAAGTAGAAGGAGAGGAAGACATCAAAGAAAACAAGGATTGAAGACCTTTGAAACTCGAAGATGCGACAATCAACGTTTTTTTCTCCTTCTTTCTTTGTTTCTTTCTTCTCCATATCAAGTTGGATGAAGAAGAATGATAATGCAAAAGACAGGGAACGTGAGGCCGTTAATGTTTCATCCTTCTCTTCTCGCTCGGATAGATAGATATCTCTCTTCCTAATGCGAGATCTCTAAAGTAGGTCATCTTTCATTTATATCATTATAGCACGATACAGGTGGTCTCAAAAGAAAAAAGTGCTTTCTGGTTTCTCAGAAAGAAAACATGATAATGTATTATTAGTTGGTATCCTTTTTTTTTTTTTAAAAAAAAAAAAAGATACTGATTGGGAATTGGGAATCACTTAAACGAGGGAATTTTCATGTGTTAGTTGGTGATCTATCAAGATTTGTTAGATCAAGTTATGTTAGATTTCGTTATATAAGATTAGTTTAGACTACTTTCGGTAGAATTCGGTTTAGGCTACTTTCGGTTCAGAGGCGTAACAATCGACGGTGCAATATACTGGGACCCTTGGACGAAGGAACCCTTATCTGCCATTTGAAGCTCATATGCTGTTCGTTTTGTCAATGTGAAATATCCTACTTTATAGAATTTCAGATTAGTAGGAAGCTTCCGTTGATTCTCCCGCCATTGTTTGTATGCAATGAAGGTTCAAAAAGTAAAAATCATTTAAATATTGAACCTATTAAAACAGCTCGCATTGTATAAGGAACAATATGTTGCAGATAGCCAGCTTAGACTGGACTCTTGAATGCAGAATATCGAAAGAAACACTAGAATGACGGAGAAACCGATCATCAATAAATTATTGTGATACTTATCAAAATGTTATGTGTGATTTGTCATTATTGAAGCCAAAATATCTAGACTTGTTTTGCTTTAATGATAGTATCTGATTATATGACTTCAGGAAGAAGAGGGCCAACTTTTGCTTAAGCAAAAAGCCCCGAAAAGAGAAGCGCCCGCAGAACCAACCTGGTAACCATATATTGTATATAAATCTATTCAAGGGAGCCTGTTATAATGTTTTTTGGTAAAAGGATCAAGTCTTAACTGTTACATGTACCAAATAACTCGATGATTAGGATAAGGGGAGCAATTACCCTCCTGCACCGGAGCCATCTCACTGATTTGGGGCCCCAAAATTCTCTTCTGCACAGAGGACTGAAAGTGATTTCTACGCTACTGGTTAAGTTAGTTCAGGTTAAATGCTGTTTCACAGCACATACATAAGACAAATTTGTATTTCCTGATTTATCTGATATACTTGCATGATCATCGTTTTTGTTTAGTTTTCCATATAAGGCAATGAAACCATAATTGAATTAATGATCTCCTCGTTTTAGTGTGTCGATTATATAGATAACAGAAGCTGTTCCTCTAAGTGGTATTTTCTAAGTACTAAATAATCATGTAAAGAAATTTTAGGATTAATATTTACTAAAACGTGAAATGTGAGCGCCATGGCCTACTACCACAATGTAAATGCTACTAAAAATAAGTTTTGTCAGGGAGAAGATACTTGGGTTGGTGTGTGTACCAGACTTTCACAATCTTAAAATGTACTTCTTTAAATACACTTATGCTCTATTGTTTTTGATGTTTAATTTGAACATGATTACCGTGAGTATTAATAGTGCACATGCCTTTGTTTATTTTTAAATATCTGCCAGCAATATAAGAGCAAAGATATAGAACGTTAACTTACTTCAAAGTTCTATTTCCTTTCCCAGTGCGAAACTGAGAGAACTAGTTCCCAGTGAGTACTGATTAATAAAAATGTTAATTTAACCTTTTTGAGTATTGGTAGTTAGTATTTTATTAAAGTTAATTTAAAAATAATGTTTTTTTTTTTTTTTTTTTTTTTTTTTGTGGAAGTTAGTAAAAGAACCGGGAGGAATGCTTGAGTAAGCAAACTTTATTAACACTGAGAGAGATTATATGAAAATGCAAAAATACAATAATATTACATTGAAATAAAGTAAATTTAGTAACTACAAAATATTATACACGAGAGACCATACTTGGCTTAGATTTTTTTTAAACTAGGATTTTACAAAGAGAGAAAAGGTTTTACATGTATTAGGGGGAATCCTCTCACCCACATGGCTGAATAACTTTTCCTTTGTCTTTGGCTGCTTTCCTCCTTTAGTCAGCCTGGATTCTCCTTATAACCCCCACTTTATCATGGTTTTTACAATTAAGAGGCCTTGTTCTTTTGTTTATCTTGTCCCTTAGGACAAATTATTTGAACAAAACATTTTAATAGTTTATTTTTTTTAAATTCATTTAACCACAGATTATCTTATCCATTTTTTTTCTTTAAATCTGTTTCCCAACACAGTACCTTGCATGAAACATCCCTCGCTGGATATATTACTCTCGGTTTCATTGTGTTCTCTTCCTTTACATGAAATGAATTTTCACTTTCGAATTGCATTATTTATTATACTTCGAATTTACAACAAAAAACTAAGCATATGGTATAACATTTTGTTTTAATGATGGTTGATGGTGCTTTTGTAATTTTGAAAATCAATCGACTAATGATTATATATTGTTTGACACAATGTCGCACCATTGTAATGGAATTTGCGCGCTCACGGTATTTTTTTTATACAATGAGCGCGCAAAACCTTTTATTTATGCGCACTTGGCCTACGACTGTAAATGGTCTGCGAGATATCGTGATTTGAATATCATAAAAAGTCGAACCTTGATTGATATATGGAACTATTAAAAACATTAATAGTTTACTCGTTAAGTACTCAAATAGATCGAAATACTGCATTTTAAAATATCGAAATGTTGTAATTTCAAATATATCGAGATATCGTACAGTAATAATATTTTTTGATATCGATTTTCCGATAGTGTATGAAAATACCGACCAATGGATACATGTAGATATTCAGCCTTACAGAAGTGTTAGACACTTGGTACCATTATAAGTGAAAATACAAAATGTATAAAGGAAAAATGATTTCTCTTTTCGTCTCGTAGATTTTGTAGACGTCTTGTCTGACCTTAAACATTATTCTCGTCTCGTCTCAATTCTCGGCAAGCTTTCCTCGTCACGTCTCGAAAATTTTCTCGTCGCCTTTTGAAATTTTATGTATAAAATGTATGCCCTAATCTTTTTTTCTTAATTTCATGTGGAAGTTATCAGAATTCTTCCCGTGTTCTTCCCGAGAGGTTCAAAAAGAGTGCCACATAGTAGCAATTAAACCATATTTATTATTGGAGTATATTTAATATTGTGCGTAATAAGTTTCGTATGTTTAAACGTTGATAAATATTCTTCATTGTGTTCATACGAGACGGGAATTGTCATGTACACTGAGAAAAATCCGGACTGTGGTATATTGTACAAATATACGGGAGTCTTATGTTTCTTACGGGAATCTGTAAAGAACATACACTATCCATATGCTATGAACGTAATGCTCTTTTTCTGCTTAGATATTACATCATGACACTGCAGGATGTCTGACTTCTAGCAGTCTTCCATATATTACATACGTATAAATATATGTTACACACGTCAGCTATATATTATACACAGTACGTCCACCTGTATGTGAGGTCCTGACCGCCTGAACGATACTAGAAAGTGAATATTACGAAGGAGCAAGTGAATAGTAACGATACCCAACGAAATGTATGAGTGAAAAAATAAAATGAAGTAAAATAACTTGATGAAACGGAAACCCGATGAAATGTTAGCTAGAGATTTGGAGAAAAGAGTAATACTGGAGATAGTTAAAACACGACAAGGAAATTGGTTAGGACACTTTTTGCGAAGAAAATATCTTATAGCGTGTATAGTAGAAGGTAAAAAAGGAAAGGGAAGAAAGTTGTCTAATGAAAAGAAAATTTTAGTTTAACATTCCATGCTTCGTTTTGCCCTTTAGGCTAAAGGAGCTGCATGCTTAAGGCAAGTGAATAATTGTGAAAAATTTGGTAGAATTATTAGAATGTGAGAGGGGGCGGGAGAACCCCAAGAAAACCCACGGACTCAATGTCATATTGTACAAACTCATAGAAGATTAGATCAAACGAGGGCTAACGGAAGAATATTGTGATTAGTGAACGACTTTAAATGAGATAATTTTAACATCAAATCAAAATCTTATTAGATCGATTATAGTGTGCTATTTATCAAATTTAAGATAAGTGAATTGACAATAATTTCAGGATACTTGTGATCAAGATATGGAGGGAAGCGTTTTCGAGTCTAGGGGTAAGTGAAGTGTTTGATAAGATAGGAGATGAGAAAGAGATTTTCCAATCCAAAATTATACATTTTTAGAGCCGAGAAACCACTTTGTGCAAACAGTTTCGAGACTAGACTGACGCAAATCACATTTCGTAGGCAACAACGCGAGTTAAATGATTGAAATATGCGAATGGAATTCTGCACCTTTTGTATCTAGAGAATTCGTCTGAACACGAAATCTTGCACGAAATTCAAACTTCTTATAAGGACATCTTAGTGACCCGTCTTTTGCCTTCCATTTTGTGGACGAAACATCTAGAAAAAAGCTGAACCACACATTTAATAATTTCAAATGAAAAATCTAAAAACTCAAATTTCATATATAACCTTCAGAGATTCGGAGATTTGTATATTTTAATATAATAACCCCATCCCTACCTACTGGCGAATTTTGCTCGGAACCTGGGGCCTAGGCCCCCCAGTGTTTTGAGTAATAGAAGTAATTAAATCTATTACTTATATGTTTTTGAAAGTTTATAGTAAACTCATCATCTGAATTCTGATGTCCCTCCAGTTTTTACCTTCTTGATCCGCCACTGATCCTATTCTTCCTTTCTCGTCGAATTAAAAAAAAAAACTTCCTAAATGGTATCTTTTGTCACAAATTCTATATGATGTACAAATTTGGAATTTTTAGCTCAGGCGGTTTGACCCGGTCGTTGATCAGTCTGCAAGCCGAATTTCATTTATATACTGGTATAGAGAGAAAAATTATCTACCAAGGAATTATAGAGGAGCTATTCTGTAATGGTAAAGTTTTTTTTTCTTTCTTTAAGTGTACGGTATATGTGAATCAGCTGAAAGTTCAAAATTTCCCATTCAAAAAAAAAAAAAAAAAAAAACAATAAAAAGATTTGCAAATTTTGCATTTAAAACTAAAAAAGAAAAATGAAACATAACATATGCGTGATGCACAGTGAATGTCAAAAATGTCAAATATGAAACGAGGGGTGAAAATAATGTGTGTTTTCAGAGCATTAACCTTAAAAAACACATTCTGTGTAATTTCCCTTATAGAGAAAAGCGTCTTCCACCCCTTTTGACACAAACGCTTACTACCTTCCTCACACCTTAATTTCTATTCTAACATACATTATATCAAGTTGAAAAGCGTGCAAGGTTCATACACCGGGACAGGTGAAGTAGTAACACCAAATATATATATATATATATATATATATATATATATATATATATATATATATATATAAAATAAAGCAGACTTGTCAACGGTTTATAATACCCGTTGTAACGGCGATTATCTCTTTTTTACTGTTTCTTTCATAAAAACATCGCTTCGTACAACAGACAACTTTTTGATATTCGACACCTTACTTGTTACCTCTTTCTTCTCTTCTTCTTTATGCGGTTAGAGTACTTGCTATTCTGTGTACCTTCAAGTTGCTCCTTTCACAACTGCTTCGGACCCGCAAGGCATAAACAACAGTATACCTTACTGAAATCAATGGCCCCGTGGGTTGTGATGGTACATGCTACTATTGCTATAGCGAACCACCTGCCTTGGTTGGATCTCTCATCTCAGGGGTCGTTTTACGAAAAAAAAAAAAAAAAAAAAAAAGACGCCGGAAGTAGCAATACACGTGATTTCCTGTAAGATGGCCGCTGCCCCTAACTTTCCTCTCCCCTGTTTCTCCACTTTGAGCACACACGTATAATACATACAAATTTCTACCCCTTTCCCACAAGTTTTATGTGAATGTGTGTGTGTTGCATGCTTTTCGTATAATACTCAATAATACCTCTTCCAAACCATTACTCTCTCTCTTTCTCTCTCTTACGTAACCATCCATAAATGCATGCCTTTATATAGATAAATGCTTGTTATTAATATCTGAGGAAAAACCGTTTAATCGCACCTAAAAGACGTAATCGCCTTTAAAAGCATGTCATTATGGATCATAAATAAATTTTTAAAACAGACAAATGACGTCAAAATGTATGTGTAAGACTTGGAAAACAAAGAAAAGTTCAGAAGAAAACACAAGAAGATTTTGGGATATACTGAAAAAGAAAAAAGGTCTTCTTTTTCTTTGTTGACTGTTATTATTGTTATTAATATTTTTCGCATCACATAGTTCTAATTATAATAGTGAAAAGGAAAAAAAACTGAAAATTGAGTTCTAATTGATGTTCTCTTTAATTTTTGTCCTCACCCCTTCCCCCTTTGTCTTGTCCTTGTAATACTACTCTCGGGGTTCCCTGTATTCTCTTTATTAGTGCATTTACATTTAGTACACGTGTTTGCAGTTTTGATTAGCACTGTGGCTGTGTGGTAAAATGCTAATATCTTGTATAAGGGTTTTTTCAGTTCGATCCCAACCCATGTGACCTTTGTGATAGACAAACACTGTAACTCTGGCTCTTCTCTGGGCTCATCCACGTTCTCATTTCAACAAATTTTCTTCGTTTATTTGCATTTATGATACATCTTCTTTAGACAGGACGATTGGCCATGTGAATTTTTTGTGGGCGAAAAAATTGAGCGATTTTTTCATAGGGAGGATACTCGATTTTCGCCCATAAAACAAAATTGGCCCGGTCAATCGTCCTGAGGTTTCGAAATTTGGATTCTATGTAACAAAATACATCGAATTCATATCCTGGGGTCCAGAGTACAGAACTTTTATTTATTTATTTATTTATTTATTTATTTATTTATTTATTTATTTATTTATTTATTTATTTATTTATATTTTGTGTGGTTGTGTAATTATTGGAAGTGAATGATCATCGTAGAATTGGTGGAATATCACGTTGCTCACGAAACGAGACAGAATTTTCATGACGATATGCGAGACGAGACGGATCTCTTCCAGTAGAAACAAATATAGGTATACTTTTCGAGACAAGAAAGCACTTTTATTTTACCTTCTCTATACGAGACAGCCACCAATTCTTGTCTCGAGAGCAACACTAGTGAAAAGAGAATGCCAACAAACTCTTAGGGAATCCATGGACATAATATCGTCCAGTGGCGGATCCAGGAGGGGCGATCAGGGCGATCTCCACCCCCCTCCTAGAAGAGGAAACTTTCTTATTTTGTATATATAAATAAAACGATCTCAGAGTTTGGAGCTCTTAAAAGTAGCCGGGAATCGAAGCAAGAACCCCCTGCATCAAAGGTAAGCGCTCTACTACTGAGCCACCGTGCACACAACAAAACATTGAGAGATGTATGTTAGGAATCGCTTGCAAAAATAGAAATACAGGGTGGCCCAAAAGTAAGTATACAGTCTCGTACTGACATACTTATCGCCTTTTCTATCATTTCTTGTTGTTATTCATCAGGTAGACTTAGTTTCTTTATTATTTGCTCTTAATGTCTTTTTACTTATATTTTAAACTAGGAACAACCAAAGCAAATAAACATATAAGCTAGAATGTTATACTTGATCAATGCAGGGGTGTATACCTACTTTTGGGCCACCCTGTATAATAATATGAATAAGAAAGATGACAAGAGTGGCAGACATTACCATGGAAATAAAGGCATTGAAATAATTGTGAGTTGGACAAATTGCAAAAAGAAATGTTTAATGGACGAAATCAATTTTTGACTGATCATCAATAGATAAGAAGTGATTTAGGAAACATCCTTATACAAAGTAGTATGACGAAATTAAGAACAATTGACGAGCAACATGGAAGAGAATTTCTCAAGATAAATCACCACGGAGGAAAGTTAGAAAGACCTTCATCCACCAGTAGATTCACAATGGTAGCACCTGAACGCGAAATGTGGTGTTATTTCTGAAATTTTCAGCAAAATTCTCCCCTCAGGTTCACGCGTTTGATCTGCACATAAAACATTTCACCATTCAGCTCATCATAATTCTATTTTAGACTTTTTGTTATTGTTGTTCTATTCAAGTTTAGCGTCCGTTTCCAGCTAGAGGTTATATAAGGCTATATGGACCTACAGTTTAGAAATATTGGGGGAGGTCCAAGTTTTGGGGAGAGAAGGTCCAATACTATAAGCTACTACCTCTATGTTGTATTGAACGAGTATTGTTTTGCACCCGAAAAGATGATAAGTAATTCTAAAATACTTCAATCTATATTTTCAGATAATAATAAATAGAACTAGATTGCTTTTATAAGTGAAAGAATACAGACGAAGTGTAAGGTCAAATTTTCATGCTACATACAATCATTTCTCTGTTCCATAAGTTTTATTGAGAAAGTGTACAAACAGTGGCGTATTTAGGAGGGGCTTCCGGGCTTAAGCCCCCCCTAAATCTTACTTACTATAGTAAAGTATATGAAATATCTTGCAGAATTTTCACATTTTCACGCAAATCCCCCCCCCCCAAAGTTAGCAAAGCCCTCCCCGAAACAAAATCGTAAATACGCCACTGTGTACAAATGTATGTTGAATTAGAAGTTTTTGGGAGGAGTCCAAACCCGGTGGACCCTGCGTGGGTGCGTCCTTGCCCCGTGCACCAAAAGCATCTACAATAGCCACTAGACCAGCGAAGAGGATTTTTTTCGTCTTTCTTAGTAGGTACAAAACACAAAATGAAGGAAAATAATTTCTAGTTAATCGTCCACGAACCATGGTTTGGTAACCAGTAAGCTAAAGAGATGTGCCCACTACAGATGTCCTCCTTTTTATTCTTAAAAAAAAAAAAAAAAAAAAAAGTTTGTCATGAAATATGTAATATTTACAGTATGTAATCCAAAGGACATCCGCTCTTGTGTTCACCTGTTCGTATTATAAATTTCACTAACACTATAGAAATTCTGATTTTGATATATACAATTGTCGTGACCGGAAATTGTTTTAAGTTGAAAATTTACGACTCCTTTATACATTTTATTTTATTTTACTGTATGGATGCTTTTTAAAATACATTTGCGTGGTGTTCCTAAAGTAAACACACTCGTCATATTGATTGTCCGTTGGGGACCTCTGGGCTTTTATTGCTTAATACATTGTCGCCGCTGTGTCTCGCTCGTTCGGAGACGATCGACCTCTCTTGAGGATTCAGAAAAAGCTCTTCTGGTTTATTAACCAGGCTTTTATTTTAAGTAATTCCGTGGCACTTTATTATGTACTGTTTTGTCGATATAACATAGACTAACTACTATGTATTTTTACAATGCTTTATATAAATATTGTGTTAAAGTGTCGTTCAATTCTAATATATTTATGCTGTCTATTTTACATTACATAAATATCCGTTAATGCTGGGCTAATGACTAGTGCGCGCACCTCAGGGGCATCCAGGGGGGAGGGGCGATCGGGGCGATCGCCTCCCGCAGAAGAGGAAACTTTCTTATTTTATATATATAAATAAATCCCATCCCAAAGTTTGGAGCCCTTAAAAGTAGCAGTATGACAACCCACCGTCCCCCCCCAGAAGTCGGTCCTGTATCCGCCCCTGGCGCACCTTTGGTGTGTGAGTTTCCGGATTCGAATGCCAACAGTGTTTCGTCCAGACATGTTTTTGGGGGCACTGCCTCTCCCCCCCGGAGCTCTGAGAGTGCCTTCCCTGAGGAGACCAAAATAGCACGTCTATAATGTAATAAAAAATAGAATAGTACCATGTGGAAATAATATGCCACCCCCCGGAACATTTTTTCTAAAAGAAACACTTATTCCCAGTGGGAGAGCATTGAAGTTTGAAGGGTTACCAGACGTACCTTCTTTTATCGGACATGTCCTGTTTTTGGGGCCGTTGAAATTGTCCGTTATTTTTATTTTAAATCAAAATGGAGAAATATTCTCTTTACCGGTGGCAAAGAAAATGCTCCAACTTGAAGTTTCGTATATTACACTATAATTATTAATCTATTTGTAATTAGTTATTAATATCACCACAATGTTAATTTTCATCAAAATACAATCTGTCCAGCTGTAGTAGGAATACTGTGTTGCTCAGTGGTAGAGCGCCCTCCTTTGGTGCAAAGTTTCCCTGGTTCAATTCCAGGATATGTTGAGTTTTTTGATAATAACATTGAGTACGTGCAGTGGCGGATCCAGGGGATGATCAAGGGATGGGCTAAACCATAGTTTGTAGCTTTATCCAGTGTAAAGCAGGATTGATGCCCATTTTATCCAGTATATATCTGAGCGTCAAGGGAGGATATAGCCCCTATAGCCCCCCCTTGGATCCGCGATTGAGTACGTGGGTTCTCTCGGGGCTGTCCTGTTACTTCTAACATTTTCTATTTCATCAATTCTTTCATAAACATTCATTTCCGTTAATTATACATCTCATGTAACCTAGAGAGCATACGCGTGGAACGTAAAAGTGTAAGTTTTCATTTTATTTCTTTTTTACACCCAGCTGTAAGCGCAAAGGACCGAAATTTCCGTAATTGGTATTGTAAAAGTTTAGTTGTATATATATTACATTTTTACGCCTTGCCATTAAGATCTTTGGTAAGTTATATCTACCACATAATATCATTACGCGTATGAACAAATCAAATCTACAAGAGATTTCAGAGGTGCATGTTGACTCGGTGGTAGGGTGCTTACCTCTGGTATGTGAGGTCCATGGTTCGATCCCTGAACAAGTAAGTTTATGATGAACAACATCGTGTACGTGATTTTCCTCACGGTACTCTATTTCCTCCCATATCCTCATTCCACCGATTCATCCATTATCATTCTCTTGTGTTAATCATCCGTCTCCCTTAGCTTAGAGAACATAATCGTGGGACGTGAAACTGAAAGATTTCATTTCATTTTCTACATGAAGATTTTTGTAAAAAAAAAAAAAAAAAAAAAAAAGAAAAAAGAAAAAAGAAAAAATATTCTGAATTTAGATAAAAAAAATGTTTCTATTTCTTACGCAGTGTTTACTTTATGAAAATCAATATTGAAATGAAGAGTAATAGTAAATATATACCGCCGCTTTCGCTTTTATTAGATAAATAAGAGCAATTTGATTTTGATTTTAATTTTAGCGTCCCTTGCAGTAGCTATGTGAGACGTGGGCCTATAGCCAGTGTTCGAAGTGGGGAAAAAGCAGAGGTGGTATGTTTTATTACAATTTTGACTCGACATATCAGCTATCTAAATGTTGAAAAACAGTGAAGGTATGTTGCCTAAAAGATTGCATTTCTATTTACTCAATGACTCAAAACCATGGAAGAGCTTCTCCGTAATTACGGGAAAAGGGAGCATAGAGTGACTTTGCCCCTCGTCCCCAACTTTCTGAGAAAAACCCTTATGTTTATTATAGAGAATTATACACAAAAATGCTCAAAAAAAGAGTTTTTATATAAACAATTTTAAACAATTTCTCACAGGACAACTTCTGGATCCCCAGTAAACTGAGAGGGGTATTACAGGCCCCACGGAAGATCCGCCTCCTCCACAACAGACAACCTCTAAATCCGTCCATGCTGAAATTTTCAGATTTGAATGCACTCAAAGTTTCCTTCTCACTTGTACATGTAGGATAACCAAATCCACCATTATTGGATATTAAGCCACGTATATTCTTTAAATTTGACCTCCCATTGTCCTTTTAGCGTTTATGTCTTTCTGAGTGCGAGTGCCTTTTCCTCCCCTTCGTTGTTCATGATGGGGTAGCGTACCTAAAATCGTGGCTTTTAAGATTTGTTCTTTCTGGAGAAAGGTGGTGGCAAATGATCCCGTTGCACGGGACAGCAAATTACCTAGGGCCAGCCCTGGTTCCGACGTACTCATAATAATCCTTTCCGATTTCAGTGTAAACAAGTCTCACTACTTGTTGTTTGGATTGGACCCATAATGCATTCCTTTCTGTAATGTGACCCTTACCTGCAACCAACACAAGCAACACGAGTTCTTGTATAGGAGCAAGGGGTGAACTTTCTTGTAGATACCTCATTTTAAAAACAAACGGTAAGAAAGATCACAAACATGTCGAAATAAATCTTTGACCTGCAAAGCTATTCGTTAATTACTGTGTATAAAAATGGGTTTGTTAAAGGTACATTAGCATCCATTTTCCAGTGACGGTACGTTTCGGTCACTGAGAATCCAGAGACGGTATGTCTTCATCACTAAAAAACCAGAGGCGGTATGGCATACCACCGCATACCGTCTCACTTCGACCACTGCCTATGGCATACCACCGCATACCGTCTCACTTCGACCACTGCCTATGGCATACCACCGCATACCGTCTCACTTCGACCACTGCCTATGGCATACCACCGCATACCGTCTCACTTCGACCACTGCCTATAGCTTCACGAGAGATCTGTGGATAGGGAACTTATTCTTGCAATCTGAATCTATATCAAGGAACTGTTTCTCGTTATCTTTTGCTTTATGAAAATCAATATTGAAACCAGAAGTGGTATTAGATTTGAATCACTTCCGGTTTTAGTAAAGTGATAAGAGCGCAAACAAACCTCACCCTTGGGACACTAAATCCATATCTAAAGATCACTTCTCGCTATTTTGTTCTATAATGATCAGTGTTGCAGCCGGAAGTGGTTGAAGGAAGAGATAGAACCTACTCTTTAGACACCGAATCCTATCAAAAAAAAAATCCTGGGGCCGCGGTGGCTCAGTGGTAGAGCATTCACCTCTGGTGCGTGGGGTCCCGGGTTCGATCCCAGCCCCGCCAAGTGAACTTTATGGTGGACAAACACCGTGTGCGTGGGTTTTCTCGGGGTTCTCCCGTTTCGTCCCACTTTCTTCATTCCACCATTTCATTCATTAATCATCATCACCGTCTCCTTTAGCCTAACCGGCATAATCGTGGGACGTAAAACTCAAAGATTTCATTTTTTTTCTATTTTTCCTATCAAAAAAACCGTTTCTCGGTATTCCTGACCGTTTTTGCTCTGGTACATATTGACAGACAGATAGGATGAATGGGCAATCGCCGTTCTAATAAGACTTCCGGTAAATCTAAAAGGCAACAGACTGAACTGTCTTTACACACTGCCTTTCAGCCGTCTCTCGCACGGGTTTGTTTTGGTTTAGTCTATTTCTTTTATTACTATTTTTTTTTTGTTCCTCTCCCATTCATACTGGTTCGTAGTTGTGGTCAGGAGTGAAAAGAAAAAAAAAATAAAGGAGGTGGTTATTGCACAGTGGGATATACATTTGATGTCCATTTATTCTTTTCTTAGTGAAAAAAAATGACTGTCGACTTTTCTTTTGTAACGAAATTGATGTGTCTATTTTCGCGAGTTTTTTTTTTTCAACCACTCTTCGTTTTCTTTTCTTTTTCTTTTGGTTCTGGGGCTTTTCTTTTATATCCCTTTCGTCTTGGCATGGTCACCCATTCACGTTTTCTCTTCCGTCCGCGCCTGTCACAACCATCTTCTATAGGACTTTTGTCGTTAACAAGGAAGGACATTGAAAACAGTCTTGATATTTTGATTTTTGGACAACAGAGGGCTGTCCTTCTTGACTCCTAATTGTTTGCCTACTCTTCTTTATTTGTCCAAATCTCATTTTGAACCAAATTTTTTTTTTTAGAAGAAAGATAGCTAATAAATGTCTTGCAAGGGTTTCTTTGTTTTCTTTTCTTTTTCTTTTTTACCAGCTTGTCAATAGCTATTGCTAAAAAGATGAACTGAACATTCTTCCAGCATTGATGAAAGTTGCTAGTGTCGTTTCCTTGATCTACAGCGGGGTTGTTAATCTTCTACGGGACACAAATTGAAAACATTCATTCTTATACTCAAAAGCTTTCTCAACGACCCGCGCTCATGGCACTCGAAGATAGTCTCTGTTTCAATGCTTCAGAGTTATATTCACGATAAATCAAGATTTGAAGGAAGATCACACCATTGTTTTTACTCTTGCAGCAGCGGAGCACCTATGAGAGTGGGAGGAGTCCACCGGGTACGGACCCTCCCCAGAACTTCCTAACTCAACATACATTTGTATACTTTCTCGATAAGATGGCACGGTGGCTCAGTGGTAGAGGGCTTACCGTTGGTGTGTGGGGTTCGTCGCTCGATTCCCAGCAGGAGCGTGAATAAGGGCCCAGTAGACTCCGCAATGCAGGGGGCTTCAAGCCATTAGGGGGCCCCAAATCATGAAGTGGGACGTAGAGAAGGGGCCCCACTCCACGCCGTTTGCGGGGAGGCCCCAAAGCGTTTAGTTACGCCACTGATCCCCAGCCAAGTACTTTGTGGTGGACAATATTGTGTCTGTGGATTTTCCAGGATACTCCTATTTCCTTCCACTTTCTCATTCCACCAATTCTTCCATTATCATTTAGTTGCTTTAATCATCGTCTCCATAATTGTGTAACGTTAAACTGAAAGATTTTTTATTTCATTTTCACTTTCTCAATAAATCTACACTTGCTTAACAGAAATGATTGATATAGGATGAAAATTCGATCTTACACTTGATTTGTATTCTTTCTCTTATAAAAACCATTTATTTTTATATTTTTTCCCTGAGTATATAGGTAGAAATATTTTACAATTACTTATCAGTCTTTTCGGGTGCAGAACAATACCCGTTTAATACTACCTAGACGTAGTGGCTTGTAGTACTGAACGCCCTTCGCAACAAAAAAATTCTGAATGCGCGCCTGTCTCGCAACTCAGGTTTCGTTGCAGTCGCACACGAGACAAGCCGAGACAGAGCTCTCTTATTAGGCGAAATAGCTTTTTGGAGGGTGACGGTTGATCTTCCGCTATCGTTTGTGTATCCATCAATTTCATCGCATTCAAACCCTGCTCATGATTTTGAGCTCTCTTACGTTAATGGTAGGTCCCATTCTTCATAAAGTCAGTGTTAAATAACGATACAAAAACTTAAAAATTAAAATTGCAACGGTATTTTAAAATGGAGGTTCAGAACACAAGTAAATCAAGTGCAATTACAACGTTGTAAGGAAAGTAGACATCAAGTACGACACGGCATGGAAAAGTCAACATTTTATTTATTTATTTATTTATTTATTTGTTTACATTATGAGTTATTTACACTATCTAATCGACATCTTTTAAGCTTTGAAAGGAACTTCAGATAGAGTTCTTAAAGATGCAATATGTCCAACATGACCAAAAAGTAGACTTGATTGCTTTGTACACCAAAATCGTCGAATATCGGTGCCTATGCCGCAAACTATGTTTTGTTCCTTTCCTGTATCCCAATACTGACGGTGCCTTTGCTGCAAACTATGTTTTGTTCCTTTCCTGTATCCCAATACTGACGGTGCCTTTGCTGCAAACTATGTTTTGTTCCTTTCCTGTATCCCAATACTGACGGTGCCTTTGCTGCAAACTATGTTTTGTTCCTTTCCTGTATCCCAATACTGACGGTGCCTTTGCTGCAAACTATGTTTTGTTCCTTTCCTGTATCCCAATACTGACGGTGCCTTTGCTGCAAACTATGTTTTGTTCCTTTCCTGTATCCCAATACTGACGGTGCCTTTGCTGCAAACTATGTTTTGTTCCTTTCCTGTATCCCAATACTGACGGTGCCTTTGCTGCAAACTATGTTTTGTTCCTTTCCTGTATCCCAATACTGATGGTGCCTTTGCTGCAAACTATGTTTTGTTCTTTTCCTGTATCCCAACACTCAATTCACGAAAAGTGGAAGTTGGCAAGAATAACTTTCAGTGTGTCGTCCCGACATTTGCTTGCTGGAACTGAATTATTACTCTGAAAAAAAAAAAAGTCTGGATGAACAGTCACCGAGTTTGAACTCAAAATCTCTTGAATGAGAAGCAAAGAAAAGGCGCTAACCTCTAGTGAAGCCTGTCTTGAAAATCACGACGACTTGGAGCTCCCTCGTGGCTAAGTGGTTAGCGTACGCGCCTTTGCCGTGGGAGATCCGGGTTCAATTCCCGGCTGGAGTTCATGTAGTTCATGTAGGAACGCTAAACTCAAAATTAAACAAAAAATCAATCAAAATCAGGACGAAAGTGTCATTGTTTACTACAAGATCACAAAACCTAGCATCGAATCAGGGATCGCTTTCATCACAAATCATTAAGTTACTGTGTCCCTTGTTCTTCGTGCAACAGGGAGAATTGATGGAGAAAACTGGTTTTGAATATAAATAGACCAACGAATATGTTTATGCGAATACACATCTGATGAGGTAGTATTTATAAATATAAAATATTACACCATAACGTCTGAAATATGATAAACAACGTATTGTTTTGGTGTAACATAGGCGTCATCAAAGGTCATCGGTCTGTATGACGATGACCATTGGCTTTTCTTGTTGTGTCTTGCGCACTTTCTCACAAGACATAGTAGATTGTTATTATCATAGTAATGATGTCATTAGCATAAGGCGTAGTCATATAAATGCGTAATATTTTGTAGAATTAATTAGAGATCATTGGCTTCAAGATAGCTTTGCTGTGAGAGTTATAAACTTTTGAAGTATTAGGAAGAAGTAGTGTTTAGAAATGTTTTTGGCATCAGTAAGACAGGGGTCAAAGATAAATACTAAGAGAAAACAAAAAGACCAAAAAGTGCACTAATTCCTGATTTAATGCAATTATATTATTTTAAATGAAATTTCAAGATATCTATTAAACTGCTATTGTATGCTTTATTAAATATGCTACAGTATTAAGCTGACAACATTAAATTCTATTAAGCTGACAGGAAATGCATGGTGTATATTCTCCATATTTTGTGACCTCCTTTCCAAGCTGAATTTGCATTTAAGTGGCATCGGAAGTGTCACTGTTCGTTTCAACCACCCCCAAAACTATATTAATATTGGTCATTTTCTATCATTTTTATATAACTCCCCCTCCCTCAAATTGCAGGGTTGAATTTGGATTCAAACGGCATGGAAAGTGCCACTGTTCACGTCAGTGACCCCAGAAACTACGGATTCGACAATAGTATCGGTCATTTTCGATTACCATATATCATATGTATATATCATCTCTTGCTTCTCTAAGTTGCACCGTCGAAGAGAAAGGATAAAACTATTTCAGGCCCCAACCTCATCTACCCTGAAAATTTGATTGAGACCGGTCGGGTAATTCAAGAGTTATTAAGATAGAAACATAGTTACAGATATGCATGTAGATATATATAGATATAGATACATTGGTGATTTTCGATCATTTTTATATATCTCCCCCTACTCCTACCCCAAATTTCGGGGTGAATTTGGATTTAAACGGCATTGGAAGTGTCACTGTTCATTTCAGTGACCCCAAAGACTATGGGTTAAGTACTAATATCGGTCAATTTTGATCATTTTTTATCTATCTTCCCCATTAATTTCTCCTTCATACGTGACGGACTAACATGAAAGTAGAAGCTGGAAGCCTAGAAATCTAATTCCTATTTCTAATTCTTAAATAACTCTGTCGGAAATAGAACCCAGGATCACTACATACGAAAGGTTACCCCTAGAATACAAAGTAATATATAAATTTAAAAATACATTACTTAAACCTATCTATTTTGTTAAGAAATCTATTGGGAAAGGAGAGTAAAAGGAAGGAATTCTGTAGACTTTTTTTTTACTGTGAAATGTTCTTAATTTATTTGAGTGTACTTTAAAAGCTTTTTTTCAATGTAAGAATCATGCTTCTGAATTCACTATGAGACTTTTTTTCTTACTTTTCTTTAATTTTAATGTTTGAATTGGAAGCTCATTTTAAAAATTAAATTTCAATGTTTGTACAAAATGCACTAAAAAGGTTTTTTGAAGGATAAAATTAAGAAATTTGAGTAAGACTAAAAGCAATGAGCATGAGCGAATCACTTCCCAAAATCTCAACATTAGGAAGAGCTCTCATCAACAATCTTTACCCAATATTTTTAAACTTAGTCCTATTTTTTTAACTCCTCTCCCCTTCCACAAACAATGTGCTTTTTAGTGAATTTTCTAAACTTTATATAAATTATACACTAATATTGGATTATCTTAAAAAAAAAAAAAAACTCGTTTCTAGTAAAACTTTTTTCTTACGGTTGGTATTTCCTCTTTATTGTTTATTCAACATCCTGTAATAAATTCTTTACTCATAGCTTAATTAACTTAAACTTACTACATGATTTCTAAGTGTGAGCTTACATACTTTATTTCCTAACAACATTTTGTAAGACTTCATTCGATTTTTTCAAAAGGTTATAGATAGATAGATAAATACGTATATATAAAATACTTGTAGAAGGAGATGGTTCGTAACTTTTGTGTTAAAGATGTCACATAAATATCTCGAACCAGCACCAAAACTAGTCTGCTACTTGTTGCTTTAATGACTAATTAGCTTATGTTCTGTACGAATATATTATCAGCCTATATACATTTGTACTAACCTAACTAATTTTATAATAAAACGATGAGCTACAACGAAAATCATGTGAAAATGTGATATTATCATCGAGTTTACGCTAGGCTAGGAATAATATTCCTGGGCATTATTCGCACCTGTGATCTACGTAATCCTGTCACGCATGAGGGATGACGATGTGATCATATTATCCAGGCAATCGGAAAAGAAAGGAATGAAGTGACCTGGGACAATTATGTTAGGTACAATACCAGTATTTACTCGGTGTGAATGACGAAAACCCAGGAAAACCTCACTCAGGAGTCTGACTTAAAAATAAACTTACATTTTTTCTACAAAGTGTCTCTACCGGCAATCGAACCCGGTACCGCTCGTACCAAACAAGAGCAAGCGGTTATACGTAGTCACTTAAGCTTACTATCTATATAAAATTTCAAAGCTATAGCTTGTATAGAAGCCCGTGAAATTTAAGTTGCAACATTTGACTCTAACAAACAGAAAAGTAACCGAATATAAACATGGTACTAATAAATTAATAGAAGAGCCATATATACACCACGTGAAGGAACTTACTTTATATGGTGTGATATTTTTCTCAATTAATATTGAAACAAGGATAGTGGTAGTAAGTTTTAGTAGAATGATTAGAGGGAAGATGGAAAAGATTTTTTTTTTTTTTGGAACGCTTAGTTGATTGCAGACAATCGATTCTCACTATCTATTACTATCTTTGTTTTATAACGATCAACGTTAAAACCGGAAGTGGTTGATTTTTTCCACTTCCGGTTTAAATGGTACCTATTCTCAAAACACTAAGTCGATTCCAAAGAGCTACTTCACGCTATCTCATTGTTTTTGCTCAGGGTAGATCAATATTGAAACCGGAAGTTGTAGTGGATTTCTATCACTTCCGGTTTAAGTAGAGAATTGAAATTGGAAATGAAATGTATACTCGGGACGCTTAATCAATTGCAGGAAACCGCTTCTCATTGTCTATTACGGTTTCTGCTCTATAGTGATTAACGGTAAGGCCAGAAGTTGTCCATTTCCGGCGTGATTCCGGATCACAACTGCACCAATGAAATCAATCCTAACGTTTGACCCTCTACCAGGCATATAAGCAGACAAAATGTGTATATATATTGAAACAAGGATAGTGGTAGTAAGTTTTAGAAGACGAGGGTGGATATATATGTGAGGGTGGATCAAAAATATTGCCTCCTGTGGCATAAAATGCATTAATGAACATATAACAACAAAAGGTATTGCAGATTATAGCCTGACCTGTCCTCTACAAAAGACTAAAATTCAAAATATACCTAATGATTTTGAATACATTTGGGCCATCGTCAAACCCAGGAATCAAAACCTTTTTGAAAAAAATCAGGTGTTTGCTTTTTGACTCATGATTTTAAAGCTGCTTTATCACAAACTTTGTTATATCCGAAGTCAGTAATTATTCTTTGGGCAGAGCCATACGAAACGTTTAATGCAGCAGCAACATTCTGAATTGTAATGCGCCTTTCTCCTCCAATCAATTCCTCAGCACGTTTTCGATTTGCATCTGTGATTGACGTTGTGTGCCGACCGCTTCTCGATTTGAAATTTCTGTTTTATCATTTCGAAACTTCTTCAGCTTGTAACGCTCCGCTTGTATAGCGTTACAGTATTTGTTTATTTTCGTTCCAGAAATAATTAATCTGTTTTTGTTTCATTTTCGTTCAAGTATTAATTTTATAATTATTTTAAATAGTTTAAATTTCTCTGAGATCAGCGATTTATTTGATGAGCACAAATCTATACTACAGAAAAGAAGAAGTTTATTTTATTACATTTAATTTTAAATTTCGATATTCGGATGTTAGTTGACTGAATAAGAAAGTTTCCAGGTTACTGATTAGCAAGAAGAGTTTGATGAATTTTTAACATACAAAATAAACAGAAACAAGATATATTTAATCTTCAAAACTGAAAAAAAAAAAAATAATTATTTACAAAACCTTTAGTGCAGCTAAGTTTAGACCTGGTAATTTTAAAAAAGTGCATAATAAGTGTGGAAAGCAAACAGGTAAATCTTAAACTTTAAATAGCCAAAATTTTTGAATATTTGTGTGTTAAAGTCGTGAATAGAAAATAATGATGCAGCAGTGATAACATTATATGGGAAGGTCCATTCTTCCCATAATATAATGCCACTAATTATGAATGTCGTGAAGATCTAAGACATATTACTGCCTTCTAAATTCTAGTTAAAATGACCTCAGAATTTCGATAATCTCACAGATCTTTTCTGGATGCAGCATGGTTAGTAAGTAATGAGTGATTGAATCAGAGAATATGCATGAACAACTTACCAATAATTTTGTATATTGATAGCTTGATGAATTCCATAACTGCATATTATTGTAACATACCTTCATTTTAAGAAATATAATACAATGCTGTTGACATCCCTCCTATTCCATATCAAAATTGTAATTTCAATAAATGTGTATATTATGAAGAATATGTTAGCTTGTGATTGCAGCTATGAATTATGAAGAGTACGTGGCGATTATAAATAATATTTAAGTGTGGTGTCACAATGTTGATATAATGTATCGTGATGAAAACGAGTACTATATTAGTAACATATTTGGAACATGTTGGATGGAGAGAAATCAGCTGCAATTCGTTCGGAATCTGTAAAGAAAATTAAAATACATTATTTAACATGTTTTAAAAGAATCAATATACAAATAAAAAAATAAGTGTTAGTATAGTCAGTACTGATTTATAGAAGTTATCAAGCATATCTTCCTTTTTGCTGAAACCTAACCTAACTTCCAAAGAAAACTTCGAACTCTACTTACTAACTAAACTATTTTTAAAATACAGTCTATCACAATAATTTGTATCAACTAAGTACTAGTGTTATATATGGAACAGTATTATGGAACAGTATTACAATATAAATAAATACAAAACCCTAACTTCTGGAAAAGGAAAATAACGTAACCTAAACCTATTCTAAAGTTACTATTACTACTACTACTATCATCGAAAATTCTATTATTAAACTAACTTAATCTAATAAATATTTTCTGCTAAAACTGTTTAATAAAATACTTACCTGTCTTGAATACCTTGGAATACGTACCTAAAACTGATGAACCGCTGTACTGGAATCCTGCCTTGCATATCTTCTATAGAGCTGTAAAGAAAAGGAATGTATATGATTAATTTGTTGTATCACTGCACTATATCCAAATTGTGTTTTTTTTAAAAAAAAAAAATATATTCAGATATACTAAACTAACAACATTTAATTTCTTGTTAAAGAGTAAATTATTTATGTAAATTACTGAGGTAAGTCATAGACTATAAGCTACATATATTATGATAAATTGCTACTTACCGGAACAACTTTTGACGTTTTCTTTACATAAGAGTCGACATCAAAAGAACCTGCTTTTATTATTGTTTTTCGCGAACATAATCGCGAATGGCGACACTGGGCCTTACTTTGTTTCAGAACTGACATTGTAATTATCAATCTTTGATGAAATTAAATATCGGCTGTACCTTGAAGCACAGGTGCGGTTTCAAGCTAACTCCGCACATTGATGATGTCCATCACAGAGTTCCTATAAACATTTTTCAAGCTATTATTGATTTCGTTAGGGCGACAACGTTCTTTTGCTAGAAATTCAACGACGAGTCTTTCTTTTAGCTTCAGATGCATGGTTTTAACCAGTCAATGAAAAGGAAAAGAGTATATTTGTACAGTAAAGTTACCTCTATAATATCATACATAGATAGTTCAGTAACTGTAATAGAAACAAAATTATAGCGAGAGAAGCATTGTTTTTTGATCCCCATGGGTAGATGCCATCACCATCAGGGAAAAATATTTGGGCCATGGGTAGAACCTGGTCCCCCAAAATGGCCTCATACGCCTTAGCATTCATCATTCCATGCAGGGCTATGATGGGACCTGCAGAAAACTGCGATATCACTGCCCATACTGTAACAGAATCACCCCCATGCTTTACAGTTGGGAGCAGACAGTCTGTATCATAGGCCTGCGATGGTGTTCTCCATACGTAAACACGACCGGGTGTTGGGAACAAGGTGAAGGTCGATTCATCGCACCACATTATGTGTTCCACTGCTCATGAGTCCACGCCGTGTGGTCCTTACACCACTGGATACGTCTCTTCGCATTTGCTGCTGTGACCAGGGGTTTGACGATAGCGTACCTGCCATGAATTTTCATTTTATGAAGTTCCCGTCGCACTGTTGTCAATGAAACCGGGTTCTGTAGGCCGGAATTGAGTTCAGACGTAATTTTCATTGCAGTGGTCTTCTTTTTAGCTGCTACAATCCGTTTTAATGCCCTATCTGACAGGATTGTCTTTCGACCACTGTTGTGCTTTGCAGACGTCGTTTGCCCATGAATTGTGTATGCCCTCGTGACATTGGACACAGTGCCTTTCGATATCCCCACAATGTTCGCCATTATTGCCACTGAAGATCCAACCAGACGGGCACCAACGATCATGCCTCTTTGGAAGTCTGTCAGGTTGCGCATTTTACCGCACCACTTTCACACCACGACACTTACAGGTGAACTGGTTACTGCTGACGGAAGAGGAAAGTCCGCACGACACATTGAAAACAAACAAACAAACAAAAAAAAAAAAAAAAAAAGATCGGCAACCGCAACACTTGTTGTACGTACAGTGGAGGGCCAAACTTACGTGTCCTGTATGGTGTTTTTAGACTTTTTTTTTTTTGCCTACCCCTGTATATATAAAGTAGTTTTGATAGACCAAACTCCTTAAAAAGTACATGGTTTGTGAGTATAGGGCTTTCATACCTACAAGAAAAATACTGGGTGGCCAGTTCCTCGTATCACAAAATGTACGTAACACGCATTCACGCATTCGTGAAGACACGCGTTGAACCATTTATCAGAGCAATATAAACTATTGTTGTCACCATCATCATCATAACAATAATTTAAATTTCATTTAGAGGAAACGTAATAACAAAAAAAAGAAGCAACATTTAAATATATATTTGTCTCTTTTCATCCATTGTAGGTGAGTAATTACTTAATTTATCAGAAACATCATTTCCGGAATGCATGCATACAAATATGTAAATTAGTATTAAGAGTATGTGGAGGAGAAAAAAAGGCTTTACTACCTTCTCGACCCATGTCTGTCAAAAACGAAAATGTATTTTCGTGAGGAATACACAGAACAATTAATCATGCACCACTACCCTCTCTCTCATCTTCATTTTTCATTTCTTCTCATTCATATTCTTGCCCTTCTCCTGCTCTTACCTTTATTACTTTTGATATAATAATAATAATAATTATTATTGCTGTTATCATCCTGATGGAATTTTATGAATTAGTCATATTATATGTTAATAGTGGTTATTATTTGTATCAGTTGAATTAGGGCCTTTTTTTTTCGTGTTTGGATGACGGGAGGGGCAGCTGATGTTGTTTGTTGTATGTTGATTTCGTGTCTGAGCAACAGATGGTTAGTTAGCTCGTCTTTTCCATTTATACTGCATAATCAAATGTGTCTAAAAAAAAAACGTTTAATTTTGATCAGAGAGAAAGATTATTCTTGTATCAAATCATGTAAATGGAATGTTCGCAAGTTTTTATGGTGTAAAGTTTCGAATGAAATTTTGATATATATATACATAGTTTTGACTATGAGACTTGACGAGACGAAATTGTTTTCTCGTCCCATCACGATTCTCGGAAAGTTTTTTTTTCGGCTCGTTTTGTAAATTTACCCTAATTTCGTAAATTTAATTAGTTTTGTAAATTTTGTATCGGCTCTTGGTCTTGCACCCCTTAGTCTTGGTCTTGGTCTTACATGCAAGACTCTTGCAAAAACTGCAAGACCAAGACTCTTGCGCTCATCACTAATTTGAAGGTAACAAATTAGTGTTAGTCCATTAAATAAGCTTTGAGCATCTTCCAATGGAGGCATCTTACGGCCGTAAGCTGGAGGCCCTTACGCCTTAACTCACCATTACACCCACTCAAGGGCGGGCCGATCATGAGGGCCCGGAGCCCTCAATGCTTATCCGGGCACCATGTTACATCAGAAACTTTATTCTTACTAGAACATAATATTCTTTAGTGAATTTCTTTTAATGCTATCCAAACACAATTAATTCTGTAATTGCAGGGCCTGCCTTCATAATAACTATATGTATACTGTTATATGTAATTTTTATAATATACACTATTTGGTGTAATTTGAATTCAATTTGTTTTAAAATCCTCATATATGTTTTCTTAGATCTTTGTCTGCAACCAAACACACATCTGAATGGCCATCCTCCAAAGTTACAAGAAATCGGAGCCCTTGCACAAACCCTGTAAAAAACTGTCCACTAATGAAATCATCCCAATATATATCTTGCTTTGCTTTTCTAAGCCCTAATCGCTTAGCAACAGCCAAGTCAACAGTTTAGTAGGCGTGACGTCACGCAACGTTTTCTGACAAGTGTGGAATATGCATTTTGAAATCGTTTTGACAAAGTTTAGATTTGTTATTTTAGAGTAATAATGAAATATACCATACCAAACAAAACGTAAGATGTTACAATAATAATTTAGAGAAAGAATTGTTCCAAATTTTGATTTTTCTTTTAGTGCCCTTCTGAGTTCTGCGGGCAGTCGGAAAATCGAAGCTCTTCAAATGTAAGAAATAAAGAACTAAGTCCAGCTAAGATAGATTCTCTTCTATTATAAAATATTAAAAATTAAATGCAATTATTAAGGATTTGTTTTCATTTGTGTGTATGCTCATTTTAATGTGATATTCCTTCTCGAGGATTGTTTAATATACATATCTTTGATTAAAACAAACAGTTGCACAATGAATGGATGAATAAAGACTGGGCGATTATACTTCATGCTCCTACACTTAAATACTACTTCCATTGTGTAATTATATTTTTGTAATTTTTTGTCTGTAAATTCAAGTTAAAGGAATGTAGAACATGCAGTACGTATAACAAAGATGCGTTCTTGAGAATTGACTTATGTTAGTATTACAAAATTTCACTTTCTAACAAAATAATTCAAAGATCCTCAAAATCTTATACCAGTACGAGAATAAATCAAAAATTATCCGCAATTTTGATATAATTATTCTTACATTGTTCGTACCTCTGTCCTGCTTTATTTTATTGTTAAACTATTGTAAAGCCTGTGACAAACATCTTGGCATTTCAGCTAAACAAATAAAACGCAAGTTCTGGCGCGACGTTGCCAAGTGGTAAAGGGGTGTAGCTATGGCTAAGCAGACAAACTACAGCGCATTCAGGTGACAGGGGATAGACCTGGGATGTGTACAAAATAAACGTGGCAATACCGCTGGCCTCTCATTTGCTAGCAGCTTTTAAAGGGAACTTGGAGCGCCGCCTTCAAATGCCAAGATGTTTGTCACGCCGTTTAGTCATGCTATGAATGTTTGATCTAATTCCTCCATTTGCCTTCGTTTGTTGCAAATAGATCATTGCCGCTCCATTACAAGTTTGCATCAAAGGGAAACAACGAGCAGTGATTTGTTTTTTCTGGTCGGAACGTGTATCAGAACCATGACTAATTTCCAGACAATGTGCCACTTCATCAATAGTCACTCGTCTGTCTAACAGAATCATATCACGTGTACGCTCAATGTTGTCATCATTTGTAGCTGTAGATGGTCGTTCGGATCCTTCCTCGTGCGTAACACTTGTGCGATCATTTTTGAATTTTTCAGTCCATTCCTAGACACTCCGTTATGGCAAGATACTGTCCCCCTATTGTGCCAAAAATCTTTGATGAATTCCGGCTCCTGACATATCTTCCGACCACAAAAAACGATCACTGCTCGTTGTTCCTCTTTGGTATATAAATTTCTAAAATACAGCGACCCTGATCTATCTGCAACAAAAGGAAGTCAAATCCGGGAATTAGGATCAAACTTTCATAGCATGGCCACAACAGCATAACAATAAAATAAATGAGGCCACAGGCCAGCATGAACAATGTAAGAAAGTAAGTCAAAATTGCTAATAATTTTTTACTTACTCTCGTAAATACCTATAATACCTGTATTCTATTTTAAGAGTCTTCATTCCGGCGAAATTAAAATACCGCTAATTTTACAGTAATTATGTGATATCTTCAAATAGATAAAAGATAATTGAAATATGGAACAAGAGCGCCCTAGACATTATTATTTTGCGTGAGGTATCGTTATCACAAGTCACCTAGTTTTCAGCTGTTTAGAAACGCGAAAATAAATGCCGATTTTCAAAATGGCTCGAAATCGAAAGCAGATAAGTGAATCGTGATAACGGTTTCTCACGTAAAATGATATTGTCTGGGGCGCTCTTGTTCCACATTTCGATTATCTTTTATCTATTTCAAGATATCACATAATTAATGTAAAATTAGCGGTATTTCAATTTCGCCGGGATGAAGACTCTTAACATCACTATTAGAAACTATTAATCGCTGGGCTCTAGTATTTTGCATGTATAAAATTGAATAATTTTCAAAAAATACTATTTAAAAATTACTATTTATAAAAGTTCAGAAAAGTATTTAGAAACTTGGAGAAGAATCTTTCGCGTAAAAGCGTGTTTACAGCTTTTCAATTGTCCCACTTAACAAATTCCCCAATAATCGTATGGGAAGGAAGAAGTTTAAAACGTGATGAGTGGTGAAAAAAAAAAAAAAGAGAAAGAAAATTGGCTGACCTCCAGATCGAGAACTAATCGAGCTGTTTGTCTTCTCGGTGTGACAGAAGGAATTTGTTTTCGGTGTTGCTTTTCGACGACAGATCCTTATCTGTTAGACACTAAGAGATACATCTGCATACGATAACGGCTGTCACGTTATTCAATATCCTTTTTTCTTTGTCGAATGAACTTTGTGGTTTTTTATACAGGCTTACAAAAATAATATGAACACGTGAATTTCGTTTCATATTTTGAAACTTCGATGTACTTCCAAGTTATAGGGGTCCAATATTGAAACCGGATGTGGTAGGTGTACCATTTCTGATTTCAATAGAAGAATAAGGCCGCTGGTGGAACTTGCACAGGCACGCTAGAGGTCTGCACGGACCGGAATGTTTAGCCCGTGAAATCATAATGTGAGGTCCGAGTTCGAAATTTGTTTTGGCATTTAGGCCCGAGCCCGGAACAGTGATATATGCTTTATACGCCCGAGCTCGAGAAGACCTCTAAGACACGCCCAGAAATGTTTATTGGGATTGGCCTAAGCTTTGGGGAAAGAGTCCAATGCTACAAGCCCCTACGTCTATGTAATATTGAACGGGTATTATTCTACACCCGAAAAGACGATAAGCAATTGTAAAATACTTTCCACCTATATTTTCAGGAAAAAATGGTGGAACTAGATTGTTTTTATTGGAAAAAGAGTACAGATGAAGCGTAAGATCAAATTTTTATGCCATATGAATCATTTTCCAGACAAACAAATATAGTTTTATTAAGAAAGCGTGCAAATGTAGGTTGAATTTGGAAATTTGGGGGGGTTCCGGACCCGGTGGAATCCCTGTGGATGCATCTCTGAACCTACACCGTATTCTTGTGATGCTCAATCTTATAATAGGTATCTGTTTCTCGCTACCGCTGACCGCTTTATGCACTATGGTGATCCAATACTTGCTCTACAACTTTCGGTTTCAAAAGATGGATAAAGGCGAAAATGAAACACATTCTTGATATACTGAATCCAATCAAAAAAACATTGCAAATTGTCTGTTACCGATTTTCTTCTGTAGGGATCGATATTGAATTGTAAATGGTTCAATATATCACTTCCGGTTTCAATAGATGGATAAAAGCATAGATGGAACCTATTCCTGGTACACTGAATTCATATCAATAATACACTTCTCGCTATCTCTTACGGCTTTCCCTGTCTGGAGGTCCAATACTTAAACCAGACGGTTTCAATTGAGGAGTTAGGACAGAAAACAGAAATGTAATCTATTATTGGAAAACTGAATCCATTTTTTTTAAAAAAATTACTCGCTCTCTGTTACCCGGTTTATCTTACTTGGTACCGACTCGAAGTCCGGTGGAAGCTTAATTCTTGGAAACTTTCACATGGTCAGTTGTGTTTGTGAAGTGCAACATGGAGGCTCCTAGCTATACGCAGGTCAATGCTGATCATGTACACCTGTTTATTTCGGCCACATTTCCACTTGAGAATGGCATCTTTCAGCAGCACAACGCTCCTTGTTGTGCTGCGGTGATTCGAAGAGCACAGTGGTGAAATCCAATTGCTGCAATGGGACTCCAAACTCACCCGATCTTAACCCATTTGAACACTTTTAGGATGTTATTGAACGTTAGACATTGATAACGATCATCGACACCTCCACAGGATTTACAGAAATATAATAGCTTGGGTGTCCAGATGTGGTGAGCCATGTATCCAGCTACCAACCAAGGTCTCGTTGCTTTCACGTTGAGACGAGTTACTGGCCTGCTAGCTAAAGATGAACATGTCAGATAGTAAGTAGGTGGTTATAATGTTCTGGCTGGTCAGTGTATAATGAAGATCCTTGGGGGCCTATTTGATAAGACATCCACCTGGCAATTGAGTGGCTCGGATTCGGTTCCGGTTAAGGACATGAAAGTTATCTCATTTCTTCGCAATAAGATTTTCTCGTCTAAATTATAGAAATTTCACTTGAAGCTATGGTTTTTGAAACTATGGAAAGTTATCAAAAACCATCCGCGTTAAGAGAGGTCAACAAAAGGTGTGATATAACAACATGCGTGTACAATCACTTTATCAATTTATAGTTATTATGATACGAATTATGTAACACTGACACAGTGTTTGAGACCTAAGATTTGAAAGAACCAGTGTTGCCCACGACATTGGAGAAATTTCTCATCTCGAAAACAAAATGAGAATTAACATGTTTCTCTTTTCTCGGGCAACATTAGCGCTGATGTTCACTCAGCTTTGAGAAATAAAAGAGATCGGAATGTAGTACTGCCTTCTCATCTCCATGAGTACCGGAGTCAATAAAGTGTAGTGCTTTTACCTCCACGCATAGCCCTTTTGGACACTTATGACCTGTCCCGGAAAAAAGGGAACTTCATTTTACTTTATAGATGTATGATGATCTGGTGTTATCAACTTAATGTGTTGTTCAAGGAGTTTCCTCTTTAACATTGAGAAAAGGCATTTTGTTAGGTCTCTTTTTCTTTCTTTCCTATAAATATATCAACTAAAATTTGTCTAGTCATTCAGATTTTTTAAAAACCAAGTTCACCCCTCGTATTTCCCATTTTAAACATATGCTAACTTTGACTTTATATATATATATATATATATATATATAAAATAGGATATATAGATGGATAAAAATGGATTGTAAGGCTTTTTGTCGTCTTGTGCATTAAAGAACATTAATCTACATTTTTCTTTGGAAAAGGGAGAACCTCCCTTTCTCTTTTGATTGCAGGATACAGAGGGAAGAGAGCAGTTTGTTATACAAAGAATGAATATGTGGTCTTGATTTCTCTACATACAACTATTTTACTCTCTCTCTCTCCCTCTATCTATCTATTTCTATCTCTATCTATCTATCTATCTATCTATCTATCTATCTATCTATCTATCTATATATATATATATATATATATATATATATATATATATATATATATATATATATATATATATATATATATATATATATATATATATACAGGGTGGGCCATTTTAATTAATCCACGGAAATATCTGAAAAATGATAAAACATAGAAGAAATGTTTCAAGTACACGTTATATATTGCTAAGGGGGAAACCCAATTCCGCCAAAAGTACCCCTCCCCGCCCCCCCTAAATGGGGGTAACGGGGGGTAGCTGTGAAATGTCAAATGGGAACATGGGTCGAGTAATACCTCGTTCGAAAGGTCTTGGAAAACTAAGTAACGCTGTACCAAAAGATGTTCCATATTGTGCACCGGTTTCAAAATGGCCGCCATAATATGGTTCGGAAATTCCAGTACCCGTAGTGTGAAAACCATGGAAGGTAAAGGAATGGAACAAAATTGAAATACGTAAATATCATAGGGCATATCGAATGATGTAATCCCTGTGATCCCAGTGGCCTCCCTGAAGGGGTCTTGTGGGCTAACTTCAAAATTTCAATGTCCGACCGGACAACGGTTCGGGCGTACGCTTGACCTACCCAATGCTGTTTGGGAGGCAGACTTCATGCATAGAGAATTGGTGCACTAAGTTAACGCGGATGGCCACAGTTACATTTTGATTAACTATTAGCATTCATGTCATATTGTGAGCTTGAGGGACGAAACGGTGTGTACGTATATCCCCGAAATGCTTTCTGAATAACCACACCAGCACGCATTGCATAAAAGTTTCTCTTTTTTTAGTCACTTCAGCGTCATCCTTACAAACAAATGTTTCAACCACACCATACCTATTTGTAAGGTTAGCCTTAATTTACGAATTAAAGTAGATTTCTCGTTTGAACTTTCACTTTACTTTCCACCCGACTCACATACAGAGCGCAGGGTGAGATTATTTTGCAGGACTTGGATTTCTCTCTATACATTATGGCAATTTTACTCTAATATTTTTGTCTCTGTTGTATTATTCTCGAGCCTTGGAACGCCTCCGTGGTTTTCCTATTTAATTTTCGTTATTTTCATTTATGTCTAACCGTATTCATACTATGGGCACTAGACGTTTTCTTAGACACAGTCACCATGTCTTTGCGATCATTTTGAAAACGGTGTCTCATGTCGAAAATTTTCTTACAGAAGCTGTTTGATATTAATTTGTCTATGTAACGTGATGTTACTCGCTTCAAGCTGCTATTTGACATTTTCAAGTTGGCCCCGGATACCTTTCAGTTGGCCCTTGGAGTCACCCCGACAACACCTCTCGATGTGCCTTACGTCAGTTAGCTACTCCAGTTTTTCTTTTGTTGATTTATCTCCAATCGCTTTCATACTACGGGTACTAAACCTTTTCTCTGACACGGATACTATGTTTCGGCGGCCTTTTGAGAACACTGCCATTTCACATCAATCGTTTTCTCCTGCAATATGTTAGATTTTGCAAGATTTATCGAACGAGGTACCACTCGACTCATGTTACTATTTGAAATTTTGAAGTTAGCCCCCAAGACCCCTTCAGGGAGGCCACTGGGATCACAGGGACCACACCGTTCGATATGCCCTATGATATTTACGTATTTCAATTTTGTTCCATTCACTTACTTCCATGGTTTTCACACTACGGGTACTGGAGTTCCCGAACCATATTATGGCGGCCATTTTGAAACCGGTGCACAATATGGAACATCTTTTGGTACAGCGTTACTTAGTTTTCCAAGACCTTTCGAACGAGGTATTACTCGACCCATGTTCCCATTTGACATTTCAAAGTTACCCCCCGTTACCCCCATTTAGGGGGGGCGGGGAGGGGTGCTTTTGGCGGAATTGGGTTTCCCCCTTAGCAGTATATAACGTGTACTTGAAACATTTCTTCTATGTTTTATCATTTTTCAGATATTTCCGTGGATTAATTAAAATGGCCCACCCTGTATATATACAGTGAAACCTCTACTAACGGACACCTCTATAAAGCGGACACCTCCCTTAACGGACATATTTTGTAATCCTCAAACACTGTAATAGGAAAAAACATATTGACAAACCTCTCTAAAGCGGACACTCTCTAGTACGGACACGGACAGTCTTTTCTGTCCTTTATAGGTATTATTTACCTCCGTATTACGGACACTTTCTCTAGAAATAAGTTGAAAAGTGTAGTTAAAATACATTTTTAGTAATTCATACATGTGTCACCAAGGAAGCATTGTGACAACATTTTGCCTCCTCAGCTGTCTGCTCAGCAACCCAGATGAAGCGTCTCTGTTTAACAACACTCTTATGTCCTTTGCTTGCATCCCACTCCCACCCAAGCTGTTTTAGACACAAAAGTGATTGACAGTTGCCCGCCGTTAGGCATGACACGTTATGCTACTGTCCCGTTAGAGTCTCTAACCAACCAGAAGACAAGTTTAGTATTTTTTGCTCTCAGGGTATATATTGTCTCAAAAAGGACACTTCAGGACTGCAATTACCCCACAAATTAAAGCGCCATACTGAAAACGAAGGAAATACTGATAAGTGTAAAGTGCAGAGAACTATAACGTGTTATTCCCATGTTGTGCCTCGAACACAGAGTATTGGATGACAGAGGATAATGCATGTAATATTCGTAAATACGTGATTCATGCAAAAATAATTTTTTTTCTAATTGCAGATTATCTTGCTCACTAATTTACATAACAAAATACTGAAACCTCTTGAAGGCGGACACCTCTCTATAGCGGACAATTTTTGATTCCCCACGGCTGTCCGCTTTAGAGAGGTTTCACTGTATATATATATATATATATATATATATATATATATATATATATATATATATATATATATATATATATATATATATATATATAGGGGCTATATATATGAAAATAAACCAGTTAAGTTTAACTTCATCATTAATTGATAAAAATTCATAATGACTCGTTACTTGAACTATCTTGAGTTGTGTTAAGTTAATGTAAAATTTAATAGATAAAGTTAACGATATGGAGAAATTAGTCTACTAATATAAGAGTTCACAAGAAGTTTTCATTCAAACAAAACTTGATAAGTTTAGACTGCACGGGAGAAACAGAATAAGTTAGAAATTGGCCAAAATGAGATAAGTCAAAATTTAAGGTCTATGTGTCATGCTCCAGCTCCGGTTAACTTGGTATAAGTCAATTCTAAATGTAAGTTGAATAATCGCGTCTTGGTACTGTTAGGTTAGTATAAGTGATTCATTCTTATGTTTGGTAAAGTAAAATAAAAAATCGCCTCCTGAAAACCTGTGTTTTTTGACATACTGTTCCTCCCGCACAGTCTAGAATTAATAAACAATAAAATTAAAATATCATCTATATATTAAAATGCTAGGTTTATATTGTTTGTCTCCAATCCTTCGGACATTGAGATCTCGAAAAACACTAGTGCCGTTTTCACTGATCGATTCCAAATTTTGTATAGATTGTCCAGTTCTAATTGAATATTAAAAAGACGTGGTCGTTATTTCTTTACTACATTTTTTAGGGGTACACTGGAAGCGTTGATTTAAAAAAAATCATATCCTACAAGTTATGCATTCCAACACCACATAATTGTATAGTAAAGTTGCATAGCTCTCAGGCATTTGTTTCATGGCAAATAATGAAAAATGAAGGATAATCATTTTTTCAGGCTAAGATGAATCTTTATTGTTTGAAGTGTTTTGCCCAATGAGCACCATATGTCACTGACATTATAATTAACTGTGTATGTAATGTATTTGCTTATTACATATTGCATGCAAGAAGAAAGAAGGCACTGATCATACATGAATTAGAAACTCTTAACCGGAAGTATACTCAATCTTGCAAACGATGCGAGATATTGAAAAAATAATCGAAAAAATCTCTCCTTTATGGTACCTTGCCGATTTTTATCAAGACACTTTTCGCTTGTATCTGTAAAGGGACATGTACATGTGTTTTGAGAAATGACAGGGAGATTCATGAACATATATGAATGATGCGCTGTGTAGAGAGCGCAGGTTCAGCTAGTATAGCTCAAAAATATTCATTGAGCATGATTTCTAAGAACATTTCTGAATATTCAGTCAATCCAGTCATACTGCCATATATTCATTCTATCGGTCACTTATTCGAGCCTGTACTATTCAAGTCTTACGACTCCTAGTTTTCGTCTTGGCAGAGTCCAGCATAGTAACAACCATTATTAAGATTTATATTCCTATGTTTGCTATACGTCGCGGTTTTCCGGGATTGTCACCAGTTTTAAGTAAACTGATCTTGCGTCCCGACAGATTCGTTAGAGATGGTCAGATGTTCTGATTTTTAAAGAATAGATTTCTTTTTATTTTACAGTATTTTGAGATTACTACTTATTGTTAGTAAATACCCACTGTTTAATCGCTAATGGGCTCTTTCCTCTGAACACCGTGGACATCCCAATATTCCTTCGATGTCTAAATGTTATCTTTGTGCTTTGTAGGTTATACTTTGAATATCTTATTATTGCTTGACTTCAAGGATATGTTTGTATCAGACTTTCAAAAGATGTCCTTACGATATCCCAGTATTAAATTAAATTGTCAGTGTCTTCTTTTGAATATTCCAATATTTCATAGATTTCAAATAAATCCCACCTCGACAAGAGACAGCAGTTTCGGAATATCGGGATGCTTATAGGACGTTCCATTAGTGCCAGTAGATATCTCTTGAACATAGCTTAGATGTCCACTTATGTCCCGAAAACGAGACTTCCTGGGGGGACATTTCTGTTCTCTTTCCGGGATGATTTTTAGACATTAACATCCAAAAAAGAAGAAGAAGAAGAAGCATGTCCCGTAACAGAAACATCACATTGAAATTCAAAGGAAAAGGAAATAAGGACATTTCCATTAACCTTAAAGTTTCTACTATTAGTTGCCCACGAGACAAGAAATAATGAGAAATAATGATTTCTCATTTTGTGTTGTCTCGATTCTCGAAGAATTCTCTCTAGTTTTCTCAAGGTTCTTGGTAAGATTTTCTCGTCTCGTCTCGAAATTTTTCTCGACTCGAATTTATTGCAAAATATTTATCTCAATTTTCTTCTTAATTTCTTCTACAAGTTATCAGAATACTTTCGCATCACGAGAGGTGCATGAAGGTTGTGATATGATAATAATTAAACATTTTTTTTTATTGGAGTATACTGTGTAAGGACTTGAGTAGCTTTAAATGTTAATAAGTTCTCTTCATTGTATTCGTACAATCAGTTTATTATTTTAAAGTTTTTTTTTTAAAAACTATGAATCATAACTCTTAGTATTTGAGAGCTAAGACTTGGGTATTGCCCACAAACTTCAAGAAATTTCTCGTCTCGAAAAAAACGAGACGAGAATTGTCATGTTTCTTGTCTCGTCTCGAATTTGAAAATACACTTCTTAGTCTTGTGGTCAACACTAGTTTGTACAACAAGCACGAATGTGCCGGGTTAAGTATAGGACCTATGTCGCAGTGGAGACCCTAGAAGGTAAAAATCTGGGAGCAGGGCAGCCAGAATTCAGATTATGATAGACCTATCATGAGTTTACGATAAACTTTGAAAATATATAAATAATAGTTTCAATTATTTTCGTTACTTAAAGAACTTTGGGGGCCTAGCACTCCCAACCCCGGCCTAGATCAGCCACTGCTATGGGACAGCCAAAGTACATCCTGTGGACAGGAACGTCATTTCAGACTTTGTTTGAGGGAAGCAAGAGCACCCTCGACAAAAAACTTTCACGTTTTGTAGTAGCAATTGCCCCCCCTTAAATGACGCCCCTGCCTGTGGACATATCGTGCTATGTAGGAATTTACTTACAAGTCCTAGTAACTTATGAAAAATTAGTTGTATCTAAGATTTTCCATATGCGTTTTGTTTACGAAATTGTATATTTTACTCTATTACGGAGCTATATATTAAAAATCAATATTTAGTTAGATTCCATTATCTGAGAAGAGAAAAAGAAAATCCTTCGTTCGTTACCTTGTATTCTGTCCTTTTTCCTTTTTATCTAACACATCTCCCTGAATTAATGATCCATGATATTCCTCTTCTAGCATGCTTCAACGAGGTCTCCAATTTCATTAATATTAATTTACGAAACGATCCAATGTGTAATTTCTTCTCCATATCTTCGGCAAGGCTTTCAAAAAATAACGGTCGGATAGATGCTCATCGTCTTTTTTTGCTTTCTTATTCATCTTCTCTTCTTCTTATTTTCTAAAGATTAGGAGCAGAATCCGTGGAGACGAAGGGGTAGTAGGGGGAAAAAGCCATAGAGGACGCAAAGGAGGGGGAAGACTGAAGGGGTTTATACGAAAGATCAGCCGAGGTCATGAATATTTAAGCGGATTCCGCTAGTCAGTTGTTTGTTGATTCGGGTTGCCTAAACTAGTGTTTCCAATTACGGTATTAAATTACTGCTTAATGTTTCCTTAGAACTTGGTTCACTTTGAAGTAATAAACTTATGTCAAAGGTTAAAGTGGGTGTCAAAAATTATAGTCCCGAAACCTCAATCTTATGTTTTCTGACAACCCATTAAACTTGCTTAATTTTAACTTAAATACTTCAGGGTAGCCCAGTGGCGGATCCAGGATATGATCAAGGGAGGGGCTAAACTATATATAGTTTGCCGTTTTATCCAGTGTAAAGCAGGATTCAAGGCAATTTTATCGAGTGTATACCTGAACGTCAAGGGGAGGGGCTATAGCCCCCCTTTTGATTCGCCACTGGGGTAGGCCACATTTTCAAATTCAGAGAAAAACAGGCAAATTTTGATTTTTACTATATGCTTTTCATATAATTTTATCTGCCTCTTTCTTTCCTTTCACAGATACGATACTATTTTTTCTTCTTTTTTTAATTTCATAGTAATTAGTACGTGCTTTGTGTTTCAGGTTATACAAACCTGCATAACAATTTCTGAGTGTTAATATTCCAGTTACTCCTCTCGTTTGTTTACTGAACATCTAGCAGGGGCGGGTCCAGGACGGACTTCTGGAGGGGGGACTGTGAGTTGTAATACTGCTACTTAGAGCTACTTTCAAGAGCTCCAAACTCTGGGATGAGTTTTATTTATATATAAATAAGAAAATTTTCATATTCTGGGGGAAGGGGGGGGCGTTCGCCCCGATCACCCCTGGATCTGCCCCTGAAATCTAACTCAACTCTATAAATTTTGGGGGGAGAACAGTGGTTTTGTGGTAGAGCGCTTTCCTTTGGTGTGTGGGTGAGCCAAGTAAGTTTGTAGTGAACAATATTGTGTCTGTGGGTTTTCTAGAGTACTCCCGTTTCCTTCCACATTCTCATTCCGCCAATTCTTTTACCATCATTCGTTTGCCTTGACAATCCGTCTACCTTAGTCTACAGGGCATGATCGTGGAGCGTTAAAGTGAAAAAAATCTATAAGTCTCTTTGAGTTTGCATTTACAGTGTAATTCAAGCATACTGTCAGTTTAATATTCCAATACAAAAAAAAAAAAAAAAAAAAAAAAATTCTTTAGTACATAAGAGACAATATTTTTTTTCTACCTCTAATAAAACAAGGCGACACCTAACGTGAGGTCGAATTTCACTGAAGAGTAAGGACGTTTTATAAGTGTCTTCGATACATAAAATTTAATAAAAATGAAATCTTTTAGTTTAACGTCGCACGTTTATGCCCATTTAACCTAATAGAGACAGATGATTAAGGCAAGTGAATGATGTTGGAATGAAAAAGTGGAAGGAAACGGAAGTAAGGAAACCCACAGACACAATGTTGTCCACTACAAACTTTCTTGGCCGGGGATTGAACCAGGGTCCCCATGCACCAAAGGTAAGTGCTCAACCACTGAGCCACCATGCCTCCTTTCTTCGATATGTATTTAGTTCCTGTCTAATTAGGTAAGAGTAAAAAAAAAGTGAGTGTCAGTATACACTCATATTCTCAAGAAAGTGAGGTATGATCACTTGATCAGTGAATAATTATACATTATTATTTTTTTTACTGGAAAAAAATGTTCAAAAATGACTCATATGTGAACCCACAGATGTCCTAGAGCTGATATTAAATGATAGTGGTAAGTGAAAATCATCATATATATTTAATCGTCTCCGGATCACATTGGGTATGTCCGAGATATTCCAGGTCACCAGGTGTGACTTTTTTTGCCAGTGTTAAGAATCCGTTTCATCATGTCCAAAGACAAGACTAAGAATGTAAGATTCCTGTTTCGCATAAAACAATATGTAATGAAATGTATATAATGTATATTGTGTTATAAGGCAGATTTGACACAGGGTTATCTTTGTGCTATGAAGTTTAAGGGTTTTCAGTATAACCTCTGACATGGTTTTCTTATCTCTTGTTATTTATTGATTACTTTATATATTATTTATGAATTTATTATTACTTACTAAGAACTGCTAATAACAAACATTTTTTTTTCGAAAGTAGGCGACTCAAGACTTGCTATGTATGGAGACTTGTATATGTAATTCTAACAAACACGACTATCTTCTCTTTTCGTGTGAGTCTCTATGTAAGGTAACTACACTGAAAGGTAACTACAGTGGCATTGCAGTGAAAGGTAAATACATTGTCTGTCAGATTAAAACTTGGGAAAATCATATAAAACAAAAGCTACATGTTTTTCTCGTGAGAGACTTCAAAATTTAATTGAGTGAGCCTACAAAACTTGTTATGTAAAATATAAGATACTGCTGAACCCAAACAGTGTTTTGTTAAATTTTATTATTATTATTATTATTATTATTATTATTATTATTATTATTATTATTATTATTATTATTATTATTATTATTATTATTATTATTATTATTATTTTGTATAGTCTGTGTATTGTGCTAATACCACTGCATTGCTTTCCAGTGCAAGAAGACGAATAAACTTGATATTATTTTTGAAATAATCAAGAGATCGTATCTTGATTAAGAAATGTCAAACCGGAAATAATCAAACACATGAGTATTCAAACTCGAGTAAAGAAAATCATAAATCGACTATGTTTGTGACTTAATAACTCTTGATCTACCCGATTGATCTCGGCCAAATTTTCAACATAGTTGAGTTCTGAGCCTGGAGTGTTTTTTTCTTTCATTTCACTGTGACGGTGCAACTTAGCGGTGGATATATATATACTGTATACACAAATGAGCGATATCACTGCCGAATCCATAGTTTTCGGGGTCGCTGAGATGAACAGTGACACTTCCTATAATATAGAGCTGATATTTGGACTGCTTCCAGTTCATCGGATCTGTGCAGATCGCTGGGTCATACCAGATCTGAAAAGCGAGACAAGAGCTGGGTGATCCCGATTCCGGACACAAGTCGTAATCTAAGTGATCCAGTGATTGGTGTTCTGTGTTATCACTGGATCAAAGTTACATTTGATTGGAAGAAAATGAAAAGAATAAACACTTTTAAATACGTCAATAAAATATTGAAATTTCGATGATGAATCCAACAGAACACTCGTACTTAACAGCATTAAACACTACTCACTATCTTGAATCGTCACATCTGTTAATTAAATTTCAGATATACTCTACATAACACCATATTACATATGATACATATATTGGAAAAAAATAAAAATGGAATAATGTCACCATGCTTCTTGTACGCCAAGGCACGACGATAGCAAATTTTATTAGATTATGACTAATACGTTTTGATTTTGATAAGCAGAAATGAAGAGGCTAGAAGCTAGTAAAACACCCTAAATAATTACTGTATACAAATCGAGAAATTCATAACTAAGTATGTGGCCTATGGAACCAAAAGGTTCAATGCCACATTCACAAAAGCTCTCCGTTGACTTACACCTGTATGTCGTTAGCCAACTGGATCCAGCTTTACTTTGTATTTCTATTTCCGCGAGATCCATCTTATTATTGTTCTTGCATCTGCACGCAGGTTTTCCTAATATTTATTATTATCATTTTTTTTAAATAAAATGGGTTTCCAGTTACTATTTTGAAAGCGTTCCTACTTTCTTTCATTTTGGATATAGACCCTAACAACAGTGGCAGCCTTTACACAGGACATATCGGGCAATTGCCTGGATCCCGCCCATGGTAGGGTCTAGAACTTCAGGGTAATATTCTTGATTTTCTAAAGCATTTAAGGATTATAGATTAGAAGTCAATCAATAAAATTCTTAAATTTAGAAAATCCTGAATAGTCAAACCAATTATAAGTAGCCCATCTGCAGGACACGAACACATGCACCATGAATAAAAGTAGTCCCATTATTCCCTCCATCCAAATTTCAGTGTATTAGTGGGTCCCGTTGCTCTTCAATTTATTCTGCAGATAAATCATCCATCAGTGAAGTGCTCTATGATGTAACCCTAATAAACATTTTTTAAATTTTGTGCAAGCTCAGAAGTTCATCCAGTTCAGAATTGATTTGACGAAATTTAAAAAAAAAAAAAAAAAAAAAAAACAAGTATTGCCAACCGAATGGGACATTATGCCAAAATAATCATAACTTTACGTACTAAGCACATACTTTCTACAGACCTTCTTGTATTTCTTGAGCAATATTGTTGGCAAAATCTTGGTGCATTATTTTCTCCAATTTTTTTCTACAACAACATAGTCTTGGACATCTTTCTCCCACGTTACTCTGTAGTGTTTCTTGATTTCGTCACACTATTTTGTACTGGTGACGTTTCCTAGGTCGATTATTGCTTTGATACATCTATCATAATTTCTTCCTACAATATGTTCAGCTCCCTGCCACTCCAGTGTCTTTATTTTCATGATAATATCCATCCATTCTTGTCATCTTTCTGACCCATGTGACTTTTTCCCTATCTCCACGAATGATTCCTAATTAGTGGCGTATCCACGGGTGGGAGTTCATCATCAGGTCCGGATATCCCCCCCCCCCCCGAAAAAAACTTCCTAACTCAACATACACTTGTACACTTTCTCAGTAAAACTATATTTGGGAAATGATTGATGTAGCATGAAAATTTGATCTTATACTTCATTTGTACTCTTTCTCTTATAAATAGGGATGCGTTCGAGACGAGTCGAGACAGACTTTTTCTGACAAAATTCGAGTCGATACACAGCTCTTCCAATAGAGAAATATACATTTTTCGAGTCGAGACATCGCTTCTACAGCACATTTTCGAGACGAGACAGCCTCAAAACTTGTCTCGTGCGCATCCCTACTTATAAAAACAATTTAGTTCTATAATTTCTTTCTGAAAATATAGGTGGAAGTATTTTACAATTACTCATCGTCTTTTCGGGTACAGAATAATACCCTGTTCAATACTACTTAGACGTATTGACTTGAAGTATTGAACTCCTCCCAACAAAAATGTCTGGGTGCACGCCTGCTCCTAACATGTGTGTCTCCATTCTTCGTTTTTTAGTTTGCAGACGGCGGATGTCTGATTTTGTTCATTTTTAAAATTTTGTTTCTTACCTTTAAGCTTTGCAATGAACAAGTACAATTTAAATCCACTGTAAATAGGCTTCGAACAAGGCTTTGGATTGCATGGACGTTCCTTGGAACAAATTAACCGCGTTGTGTAAGTGAAAGAGACAGTAAATCTCTCTAGTACCGCCTGGTGACAACGGGAAACAATACTCATTTTAACTAATTTATTTATTTATTCATAGTTACCATGAAAACATTAGAGCAATCGGCAATCTGCACTTGGTAATTGATGAAATGAAATGAAATCTTTGAGTTTTACGTCCCACGGTTATGGCGGTTAGGCTAAAGGAGACGGTGATGATGAGTAATGAATAAAATGGTGGAATGAAGAAAGTGGGAGGAAACGGGAGAACCCCGAGAAAACCCACGCACACGGTATTTGTCCACCACAAAGTTCACTGGCGGGGGCTGGGATCGAACCTGGGACCCCAAGCACCAGGGGTGAACGCTCTACCACTGAGCAACCGCGGCCCCATTGGAGGTTAATAATCTTTGAACAGTTTTACTGCTGTTTTAGTAGTTCTGATTGTAACTCCACTATAATTTACGCTCTGTATATTCATGTCAGTGATAATGCTAGCTTTGATTTATTATGGGAAAAAGGTAAGATTTGACATATAATATTTTTGAGTGTACTACCTACATTCTTTGACTCCAAATACGAATAGGCATGTTTTATTTCCATGTACAGTTTCAGAAAATACTGTGTGTTTGAAGGCATTCGTAATCAGTTGAGAGGCTTTCTCCTCTCTTGGCCTCTTTCTGGTGCCGTCATTTTAGAGCATGGCTATGTCACAGGGATATTTAAAGAAATGACTAAATTTTAGGGAATTATACTTTCTCATAGTTAGCACGCACTTTTCTGTTGTCTTAAGCCAAGGTCTTTAATATTTTCTGGCGATACGAGCATCATTCTACACGTATAGTGATGTCAGATGATGATCTCGAGAGGAAGAAGAGGGGGTTAAAGGGGAGTCAACGCATTGGGTAGATACGTGGGTGGGTACGCATTCTCATTCCCATTCCGTCTTTCTCAACTCTTTCTATGCGGGAGAGAGAGAGAGAGAGAGAGTGTGTGTGTGTGTGTGTCGATAAGATACATTACATATGTGTGTGTGTGTGTAACCACGCGTTCGGAGAAAGGCCGTTGAGCTTAAGAAGCATCTTGCATTTGAATTTTTTGTACGCGTTTTTAAAATATTTCCACTTGTTAGAAGATGACGCCGTAAGCTAGTGGCTTTAGGCAGTGTCATGCATGCGTATACAGACTCACATATCGTTTTCTAATGTGTAGGCATGTTAGAAAGAGATAAAGAAGAAAAAAAAATACTTCCCGAAATTGTTCGGTTGAATGATAACACGCTTGTCTTTTGAGTAGATTTGAGTTCGAGTTCCGGTAAGGGTGTTACCCATAAAACGAGGCTATAGTGTATCATACGCAATCGTCTTGAATTGAATTATTAGGATCATGATAGTTAGCCTTATAAGATTATAAGTTGTTACGTCCGTTACTCCACAGATAATTTTCGACATTTTTTGCAATAGATAGCTAGAATGATTATCTCGACCGAGGTCGTTAATTGAGTCAACCCGTTAACATCTTTCACGGGTAACGGCGACTTTAGTGTATAATGCTAGAAGTTGCATATCGCGCCGTTAGATTACAGCAGACATCTTACAGCAGTTGACATCTACCGGACGAAATTGAAACTCCTAGGCGTGATCCTTTTTTACTATCTTTAGCGGATTTTATTGCTGTCTTCCTTTAGATTTAGGTTTAATTTAAGAGGATCACGGTTTGAGAAACGTTGCTATAGAGCATTACAAACCATGTTTTACTTGGTTTTTGTCTCCTTGATCCGACACTTAAAACATGCTTATTGAGCCACAGGGGAAGAAAACTAGCGTTGCCCACAAGATCAGATGTGGAGTTGTCTCGTCTCGGAAACATGTCCTAAAAGTTCAATGTTGTCACGGAAAGTACTTTTATGTTTTTTATTGGATGAGCCGTTTCTCGCCTTGTATCTTGAAGCGAAATTCTGTCTCGTGGGCAACACTAGAAGAAACTAACAATTCTACTCCTGCTTTTCTATCTTAGTGGCTTCATCTAGCTAAGCTAAAGTAAATGGGCTTGAACCTGTCTTTGATCCACACACACTAGAACATGTATACAAAACAAAAGAAGAAAGATAAAAAAGATATCATCCCGTTAAGAAGAAGAATTTCATAAGACAAATGTTGAATACATTTGGAGCAACATAATGGATTTTTTGTACAATGTTTTCCATACAAAAATGAAATGAAAACTTGTGAGTTTCATGTTCCATGAGTGTGCCATGTAGGCGAAAGAATATGGACTATTTACGAACGTAAATGATTGTGAAAAGATTCGTGAATGATTGTGAAATAATTTGTGAATGATAGTGACAGAATTCGTGAATGATTGTAAAATAATTTGTGAATAGTAGTGACAGAATTTGTGAATGATTGTGAAAGAATTCCTGAATGATCGGGAAAAAGTTTATGAATGATTGTGAAATAATTGACACAATGAGAATGTGGAAATCAACGGGAGAATTCCGAGCAAACCTAAAATAAAGGATTATTACTGGTTTACCCTCTACTTTTTTCAATTTTAATGAATAACTTATGGAAAATAATTATCAAAAATTAAGAAGTAAGCCAGATATTATAGCAAGTGCAAAACCCTATTACACGAACTAATAATATTGTTTCCAAGTTCTTTCGTATAATGTTTTAAATTTGGGCGTCCAACAATGATGACGTCATAAACTGCCTACCCAAATTTCTGAGTATGAGAGAAATTTGATATTCTTTCTTATAGACATCATTCTAGATTTTTGATATTCTTCCTTGTTTTCAGAATATTCGCTAAAATTTAAAAAAAAAATGGTTCTGAGTTTACGGAAGAGCATTAAGGGTTAACCACGATACAAGAGTTAATGTTATTTCTTCTCGAAAATATGTTGTGAATGATTGTCAAAGGAATTCGTGAATGATTTTGAAAGAATTTGTGAATGATTGTGAAGGAATTCGTGAATGATTTTGAAAGAATTCGTGAATGATTGTGAAAGAATTCGTGAATGATTGTTAAAGAATTGGCACAATGAGAATATGGAAGCCAACGGGAGAACTCTGAGTAAATCTAAGTACAGATTTATTATTAGTTTATCCTACACTTTTTTCGGTCGGTATATTTGTTTCTATTGAAAGAGCTTTGTCTCGTCTCTCTCGTGGGCAACCCTAGATAATAATCATCATTATCAAAGGTATTCTGTCATTATTAGCAGGACACTTGCCGCAACTAAGAAGCTTCCATACTTCAAGATCTCCCGCTAACCTCTTCGTTTTTACGTACGATTTTTCTGTTTTGATATCGTCCATTAATTGTAGTCTCCTTCTCCCACTCCCCTCTTTCCTACTGCCATACCCTGTAGCACGTCCTTCATGATACAATTCCTCCTTAGCCAATGTCCCAACCAGTTTCTTTTCCTCTTCTTAATAATATCTAAAATTGTTCTTTTCTCCCCCACCATTTCTAACACCTTCTCATTCGTTTTCCGCTCGACCCAGCTAATTCCATCCATTCTTCTCTACATCCCCATTTCGAAAACTTCCAGTCGTTGTTCGTCATTTTTTGCGTAATGCCCATCTTTCTGATCCATACACTACAATACTCCTCACGAAGCATTTTATGAGTCTTTTTCGTAAAACCTTATTCAAGGTCCTACGAAATAATATTTTCTTCCTCCTAAAGGCTTCTTTCGCCGTTCCTATCCTTGCTTGTATCAACACAAATTCACATGGTCTAGGATTGAACCAGGGACTCCTCACACCAGAAGTGAACGTTCTACCAATGCACCATTGTGCCCCTTTTTGATAACACTTATCAGCTTATGTATGGAGATTTGAATTATTATTTTCTCACTTTGCAGTTTAACATACGTACATTTATATCGTATATTAAGTTTACAATATCTCAAATATAACAAATTTTATGATTAAATACGCAAAGTTGGCCTTAAGTTTAAGAAAGACGGGGCCAACTGTAGAAATTTCCTCTTGAAGTAAAACCAACATCATCTTGTTGGGGCGCAGCAGAAAGGAGTAATAGTAGTGTGTGTGTGTGTGTGTGATATGCATGTATGTGTGCGCCTTTCTCGATTGAGTTGAGAGGGAACTCGGGAAGGAGGGGGGGGGGAGAAAGACATTCTTCCAATCCAATCGATACACCTTCCGCTCTTTGTATCGCTATTCTCCACCCACCCATCGTCTTGGATCTTGAAGGATTCGTGCCTCACAATTTTCTACTTTTTCTTTGTGATCTCCTCCTTTTTATATGCGTTTTACGGACATACGTACAGTACGTGTGTGAGGAAAAACGCGTAAAAGAAAAAGATGCAGATAGAAATATTACAACACAAGTGAAATATATAACTGTGATATTCTTAAGGGAAAAAAGGATATATTTTGGTTCCATTTTTTTTTCAGGAAAAGGCAAAAAAAAGACTTTAATACTTTTTTCAGTCTAACATCTGCAATATTTTTTCCCGGCAAAGAACGGAACGGAAGTTAGATTGGGTTGGATATATGGAAAGATGAAGGCGTTAGTAGCCTTTTGGAACTAAAGGGAGGGGATATATGAGGGGGGAAGTTAAAGTAATAGGAAAAAGAAACAGAAAAGGTAGCTGCATGGGCGTGGTCCTACCCAGACTCCTTTGCGCATGCTGAAATAAAGAATAGGTTCTTAACATATACATATATATTCATCCTTGCACCTATAATGCATTACATATGTATATATATACAGCATTTGAAAGTACAAATAAATGCTTAAAAGAATGGTGAATGTGCTCCGAGATATTCTAGTTTTCATATAGTAACTGAGTTCAATAGGTATTGTTTATGTACGATAGTTAAGTTTCATAAAAATTCTGATGGAACATCATTCATAAACTTGACTATAAATTTTAAATCCTGTGAGAATTTTCAGTAGATTCATAAAAACTTATAATATAAAGATCCTATTGTATAATTCTTAAATTACAATATGAAAATGAAATATTATAATTTAATGTTCATTGCAATTTAGTACTCAGGTAACAATAACATATTTCCCGGCATTTTATTGTACTTGCACACTTTTTGTTTTAAATACACTGCCCATACTTCGTTTCACATACACTGTCCATACTTTGTTTAAAATACATTGCACATACTTTGTTTCACGCACCCTGGTTATACTTTGCATCACACACTCTGACTGCTCACACTTCATTTGACATATATTGTCCATATTTTGTTTGAAATACATTTCGTATACTTTGTTTCACATATACTGTGTTTAACACATGCTGACTGACCTGACCATAATTCATTTGACATATGTGGGAGACCCGGGTTCGGTTCCCGGTGGGAGCTCATGTGGTTCGGATTCCACGTTTATCAGTACATCCCGTCTCATATAGCTTCGCTGCTGAAAGGGACGTTAAACTCAAAATCAACTCAACTCACTTGATATATACAATCCCTACTTTGAAATACACTGTGAATACTTTGTTTTATATACACTATCACAATTTGTATATTACACTCTGTGTATACTTTTTTTTCGTATAAGCTGTCTATACTTTGTTTCATACACACTATAATGTTACATATTACCATATAGGCCTAGTAGTAATACTATCATTTAGAAGAAGTAATACTATCATTTATAAGTGAAATTGTTAACCAGAAGCGTATATTCTTTGTATATTTTGATATATTCTGTTTCTATAGGGTTGAGAGCAAGAACATGTTATCATTACTTTTACATAATTTCAGATATTCACATATCGCCTGAGAGGCCTATCCACATTAGAATCATTAATAATTAACACCAATGGGAAAGAAATCAGAAGAAAGTCGATAAAAATCTGTGTAATAGTACTATACAAGAATTTACTTGGTGAGACTGAGAACAAACTCTAGGAAAACCTCAGTCAAGATAACTGGTCGTCATGTTTGATCTCTGAATTAATCTCTGAACTATGAAGTAAAAACGTTCTGTTGACCCTAAAAAATTGTATTGTTTGTACAGTGACCACACCAAATTATTGTCCGATTCAGTGACCTGCACAAAAGACGTTTACGAGTTTTAACCCCTCTCTTTCTATACGGTGTGAAAAAAAATATATAGAACTATTAAGAGACAAATACAAAAAACGTTCATGTACTGAAGCGATATGAGCTTGCTTGAATGCTTGAGCCCACTTTCTTGATGATCTGAACACTCCATTGGTCCTATCTTTACTAACTCATGGGATGATGTAGAAGCACTAAATAGCTGAGGATTTAGTATTGCAAGGATAAGTATGCTGGTGTGGTTGTTACCACATTAGATAATACATTTTTTAGAATTTGAAATTATAGATAGCCTTTACAAAGAGAATATATGACACTTAATTACTTTATTTCGAAATTGATCAGCAAAATAATATTTCCTGGGAGAGAAGTGAAACAAATACGGGTGACGGAGACACATCAGAACACAGTACTAAACATGTATTGTCATAAATAAAAGTAACACACGTTTTCAATGCTCAACTTCTGTGGATTCACTTTTACTCAGTTTTCAAAACTACATTGTCAGTAGGCATGGGCGCGAGACGCGAGAACGCGAGAAGTCTCGTCTCGTCTCGTCTCGCAAACGAGACGAGAACGCGAGACGAGACTTATAATATTTTGCGAGACGAGAACGCGAGACGAGACCTGATATCTTTTGCGAGACGAGAACGCGAGACGAGATTTCAGCAAGTCTCGCGCGAGAAGTCTCGCGAGACTTCTCGCGGTCTCGCATAGTTTACATTTGTGATATTGATATGGTATTCTTTTCCAAGTACCATCATACATATTGAAGAGAAGATAGTAAATAATGTCAGGATCGAGTTTTGTAATAAACATGGGTGTACCGACAGTAGAGCGCCAGCAAAGAGAGTGATGGCCAAAGAGCGACGACCAGGAGAGCGTTAGCCAAGAGATCGACGGGTCAAAAGGCGACGCACAAAGAAAGCGACAGCCAGGAGATCGACGGGCCAAAAGGGCGACGCACAGAGATCGATAAACGATGGATCAAATGCTTGAAACGTGGTCATAATTCAAAATCAGTAAAAATGGACAAAAAATTGCTATAATGAGGCTTTTGATCTTGTTAATTATCAATTTGACATCAAATAAAAAAAAATGGAGGACAAAATTTGGAAAAAGTAAAATTGGCGAACTGGACTTGGTACATTGGTGCATTTGACTTTGTTGATTACAAACTTACTAATTTGACATTAAAATTTAAAAATTCAAAATTGCGGATCCATATAGCGGACTGCGTCTGAAAAAGTTTGAGGTTCGAGAGGGAAAGATACTTTGTCTACTTCAATAGCTAGGACAGAGTCAATCTACCAGTCATTTATTAACTAAAATATAACTTAATGAAGTCATTTTAATTTTTCAGTTAAACAATTGTTCTTCTCCCCCTTATTTTTCGAAAGCTTAATCCTCAACCATATAGAGTCATTCCACCTGAAAGCGAAAAATCGAGCAAGACGGTCGATTATGTGAATAATAATAACCAGAAATATTTATAAAGTTCTAAACCGTGTCGAACAAAAAGGCACAGTGGAATACTAACAATATTTTGATTCCAGCAAGAAATATGCTTCCTCCACAAGTGGTGAAAATTTCAATTTGTATTTCGACTTACTTCTGTCCCGGCATGTGTTTACGTGGCTGCACTTTCCTTGCTGCTTCACGTTTCTTAGCAGCTGTAAAATTACACAAAAACATTCTTGTAAACAAAGTCCGGGTGTAGAAAGGAATGCAATCACAAACGAGAGTCGTGTTTTTCTGTTTTCACTCCTTTTAGTAGACTCAGTTCACAATTGTTTGTAATTACTTGCAAAATTTGATTTTGTTGTTAGCGGTTTCAGACCCTGGAATGCAGACAACACAACAATCTTGATGTAGCGTTGGAGCTTCAAAAAGTTGTAATGGTCACATCTGTTTTAAAGATTGATATGTATTGCTTTCTTTTCTTTCTTTCTTTCTTTCTTTCTTTCTTTCTTTCTTTCTTCTTCTTCTTCTTCTTCTTTTTTTGAATTTTGGAGCAACAACAACAATATAAAGTGACAACATGAAAACAGATACTTTAGTGAGGCTCAGAAACACAAATTTGAGCGTTTTAGTTATTTCCGATCAGAAGTTAGAGGGGGCATAGCTCAGCATCCGTTCTCTATGCACTATATACTTTATACCAGAATACCACTAGCACTAATAGGAATTAGAAACACAAAAGATGATCTTTTTTTCTATAGAAAGTACAGATGATACTTATTATTCTCTCAAAATTACGTTCCCTTTGACACAACAAATTTTTCAATACTTCTTCCGAAAATATAATTTTGGTTTAATTCATCGAATTGGACTAAAAAGATCCAAATATTTCGTATCCCAAAATGTGTATTTGCGTCACTACTACGTAGTAAAAAAAAAAAAAAAAGGACTGTCCACATATCTATAGTGCAATTTTGAATTTATTTATTTATTTATTTATTCAATCTCGATAGAGCTCCAAGAAAATGAACATAACTTAATATTCAACTATGGTCGTATCTTCAACATGAATGGCGTGCATTACAAACCATTCCATTTTCCTTCCTATCACATATTGATAAGTGTTCAGACAAATATTCAAATCTCGAATGCGACCGCACGAAGATTTTGGCATAATTTGTCGTTTCCACATGGAATAACTCTATAGGTATTGTCTACATGTTCAGCCGAATCTCCATGGAAGTTATTCCCTTCATCACCTTCGTTTGAGTCGTCTAAATTTTTGTCAGCTTCCGTGTTGGAAATAATTAAAAGGTTTACAGCTTCAGATGACAAATTCTTCATTTTCTTATGAAAGGATTTGCCTAAAGAAGAAATGAAAGGATCTGTTGTTGCCAAAAGCCTTCGGAACTTATCATCCATGTCAGTGGTGCCCACCCCCCTATGTCTATGACGCACCCCCCCCCCCAATTGTCTATCCGTATGTGTTCTTCCATGAAAAAATCTTCTTTTCGATTAATTTTACCCCCCTCATCAAACATATTTATATAGATTTTAACCCCCCCAAATATTTCAATGACGCAGTTTGCGTCATAGCCCCCCCCTTGTGGGCACCCCTGTCCATGTTTTCAATACGAAAACAGTTTCGAGAAAAGTTCTGACAAGCTGACAAGAATTTAGACGGTTCAGACGATGAATTCGATCAGATTCGGCTGAACGTGTAGACACTTATATGGTTGAGGATGAAGCTTTCGCAAAAGAAGGAGAACAACAATAATTGTTTCGCTGAAAATATCTTCAGTAAATTGTCCACTGATTTCGCATATTTATTCTTTATATAACTCCTCTTGTACCATTACCACGCTAAATAAACACAAAAATGAATTGAATTCAGGTCTCGTCATACCGAAAGTGAAAATATTTACTATTTGCCTAAACAAACAGCTAAATTTCCCTATTTTGTTTTGTTTAATCTTGTTTTTGAGGCGAGAGATAGAGACTGGGCGAGACAAAATCAAATCTGTCTCGCTTTCTTGACCACGACTGGTGATATTCAAGAAACAGTTCACATTTGTTTCGAGATAATACATTAACGACATCTCAAGATAGACTAATTTTTCCTCTTGTCGCATCTCGTGAGCGCATCTATCACTAGTTAATATAAAAACTACTAATACTATAGAATTAAATTTGTTTGGTCCCGACACTACTCGAAACTTGAGCAAATATCGAGTCGAATTGGAGATTTTTTGAACCGAGTTCTCTAGTGGATATAAAATATTTTTATTTCGAGTGAAGCCAAATTTAAAGAAAATTTGTTTGAACTTGCTCGTCCTCAACCCTCGAACAGAATGGGTCCAGAAAAGGTAAATTAATATTGTGCGTTCGTGCTGTACGTTGCAGTAAGGAACAATGCTGTCATAATTATGAACTCCCCAAAGATGTTAATGTGCTACAAAATTGATACCTTAGAAGTGCATGGTTCGAAACATCCCTTCCACACAACATCATCACCTGAAATCGTAGAGACAATCGCAGACGAAGGCAAGTCAGTAACTAATAGTTTATATCTAAACTTTTGGGCTAGCATTTATTTGAACATTTACTATAAATTATGTCGACTAGTGGAAATAAAAAAAAATACAATTTTCCTTTGTATTATGAAATTTATATTGATTTTTTTAATGTTTTACTGTTATTTTGGGAGTTTCAAAGTATCTAGTTAACGGGGTAAGTGTTGTGACTTTTCGGCAATACTGATAGTTGCTTAGTTAGCTGTTCTTGCATCTTGAAATGGTTTGGTCAGATTGTCACAATTACTGATTTCATGATAGGTTTAAGTTAACAAGGTTAATCAAAATCTAGTTATTTTAGGATATTTCCTCATGACAAAAGATTCAAGAAATAAAGATTGTGTTAGTTTTTTTTTTTTTTTTTTTTTTTTTTTTTTGTCACTACTTTCCCAAAATGTAATAAAATAGATTCTTCCATTATCTACACTGTTTTCTTTATTTTCTCTTTGGCGTCGTGAGCCAAGATCTTTGGTCATAAAGTTCTTGAGGAGGGGGAGGAAAATCGAGAGAAAAAACGACACGTTTTGCCTTGTGTATCCGCCCTCCTCCTGATGATGAGACTACATCTTGACAAATCATAAAAGCAGGATAGCAAACACCAGTACAATGCATTTTTTTTTTATTATTTCTTTATGGAGAACATATTTGGAAGACGTCTTTTCGGAAAATTTTGTAGACGGAAACAATGAACTTAGGTAACATTGCATATTCGCGGCTGCGGTTTCCGGTCTTCTGTTATTGCACCCTCGGTAAAAATATCCTAGTTCAAAAATATACGGCTCGCTTTGATTTTTCCTTCAGTGCAGAAATTCGAGGCGTCGGTCAGAGGATACCATATCTTCTCTCTCTCTCTCTCTCTCTGTTTCTGTCAGTCCCTGACACTCTGACTTTCTTCTTCCTATTTTCAATGCATTATATATATATATATATATATATATATATATATATATATATATATATATGAGGGAAAAAGGCACGTGTTTAGTTCCAATGTGATGTAAAGCCTCTGGGTTTAGAACAGATTTGTTCCCCCTGCCCACCAAATTGTTTTCTTACGGTAACTTGTTTTATGAAGGCAGAAAAAGGGCCTATTGGCTTGTTTAAGAAGGAAAATTTTTTAGTCAAAATAAAGCAGTTGTTTCTTTCCGTAAACATAAATTTAGGATAAATGGATTTATGGCTGCAAGACGGATCCTCTCACCAAAACCAGAACTGATATCTGCTTAGCTTTTATTCGTCAGAAATTGAGGGAGAGAAACAGTGACGACGCCAGAGGGGGGCCAAGGGGGGCGAGCGCCCCCTAGTAGCTACTTCTGCTTTCTGACTGCTACCTAGACTGCCCCCCCCCCAAACTCCTACAATCTTTAAACATTCTACATGTAGTATTTTATATCAGTATCATAACCAATCTCATTGTCAAATTGTAGTCTACTGTACTTTCCATGGATTTACTATGTGGTAGATAAGTCCTCAAGCTTTCTTCTTTGAGCGTCTGAGTATTTCTGTTTTCTAATTCAGCGCCTTTTGAGGTAAATTTTAGTTATACTTCTTATGATTTTTAATTATTGTGCCTAGCGAGCAATAGTAGATTTGGTCGACTTGTTTTCTTCTCATTGGATCAACTTCGATTGGAAACAAAAGAAAGGTAAAACTAGTTACGTAACTTGTTTGTATTTATCCAGGTTTGAAGTTTTCAGTTTCATATTTTGTTTTATTTAAAGGTTCTATACTTATTTTTTCTGAAACATTATTCACAGCTTTCAATATTCAGAGGATGTGCTTATAACAGCTTAGTTTGCAACTACCAGGGCTTAATTTTTTTTGAAGGGGATAAAATGAGTTGTGTTTTCCCTTCCTGCAAATGATAATAATAAATTTATGGAATTAAATTGATTCCCAATAAAACGTATTGTCAGAGTGCTGACTTTAGTTAGTAATTGGCTTACACTATTGCTCCCTTACTTATTTTGTTTCAAAGTACTGACGTGACGTCTACCATATTGACTAGGAACTGCTGAAAAATTCGTAGCCCAACCCAGAAGGAGTGCACGTGGAATGGTAAAGTTTTACTTCTTCTACACTTTCCCCGAAAGTCAATATACTACCTTGTGCAGTGCTCCAGTTTTTGCAGAAAAGTTAAAAAATCTGAAGATTTCCTCGCACCACTGTTCGTAGCACTATCCCTATCAGATCTAAAATGGCGTCCTTTCAAGTGTTATTTAAGTTTGGGAAATAAGTACACGTAATAGTTAGACGGAGCTAAATCTGCGGAATAAGAATGATGATCTAGACATTGAAATCCTAGGTTATGCAATGTCAGTTGTGTTCGCAGGGGCTTGATGGACAGATGTATTCTCCTGAAAAAAAAAAGAGAGAGAGAGAGAATTCCTTTCTTTTCATTTTCCAGTGCGTTGAAATTTGAATTTTTCTTTGAGTTTTGTAAGTAATGTAGATTCAGGATTAATTATTTGACCGTTGCGGAGGTAGTCTATGAGTACGACTCCATACTTATCCCAGAAGAATGTTGCAAACAGTTTCTCAACCTACTTCTGTGTCTTGAACTTCTTGTGGCGTTGGAGAAATGAGCGCTACTACTCCATTGACTGTTGTTTCGATTCAGGATCATAGTGGTACAACCATATTTCATCTATGGTTACTATTCGTGAGCGAAATTGATCAGCATTACGGTCAAATTGAAAGAAGACTTCTCTTAATGCCGTCACTCTTTTATTCTCCTGACAGATATTTTGGGAACCCATTATGTCGAGAACTTGAGCATACCCAAGCCATTCTGAATTATGCTACCGACGAGTTCCAAAGAAATGCCCAGAATCTCTGACACAAGTTTTGCCGAGAAGGTAAAAACTAAGAAAGCGGGGTGCAGCCAGACCTCAGACTATAATATGTATATCGTGAGTTTACTATACACTTTAGAAACTATATAAATAATAGCATAAATTATTTTTGTCACTCAAAAACTGGGGTAACCTTGGCCCTCCAGCCCCGGGCTATATCCACCACTGGCTGAAATGCTGCAATTTTCAAGAATAATGTCACAAATTGCATCCGTGATTTCGGGAAGAGTCATTGCTTTTAATCATCCTGGATGTAAAGCATAATTTGTTGAGAAATCGCCACGTTTATACTAAGCCATTTACTTCTTCACCACTGTATATAACGGAGGAGAGTCCCATGGTGTTTCACTGATTTCCTAATTAATATACTTCGGTGACTTTCCTTGGTGGAACAAAAATGTTACAACAGTTAGGATCTGGATGTTCGTGAAATTATCTGTTTGGGCACACATAATCATTTCAGAAGCCTGAGAAACAATAAGAATTTCATTATTAATATGCAAATTTGTATTTATACATACAGAGATATGTTTTTCTAAACTGCGGTTTCATTTTTCTACCTAGTACCTACACTCTTTCTGGATTGGACTAGGACATTTTCAGCAACTCCTCGTAAATTCTCTCTCTCTCTCCGTATATATATATATATATATATATATATATAGAGAGAGAGAGAGAGAGATGCGTAGCATATAGTACTGGACGAATGTGTTACTCGTAGCATACGCGAAAGTAATTCAATTTATGTTTAGATTTCAAAAGTTTCATTGAAAAATATTTCATATGCAGACGTTACTTATTTGTTAGTTACAAACTTTACCTGAAATAAGTTTAAGTTATAATCATATAGGTCTAATATAAAAACAGCAACGAAATTACACAATGTAATGTAAAATAAGTCAAACGTAATAAATATGTCATATTTGGCATGGCAAATAGCCGCCCCCTGAAAATGTATCTGCCCCCCTAAGAACTTAAAGCTAGCGTCGTCACTGGGGAGAAAAATGCTGTCGGTACTCCACTACTTTTTTTATGGTTTTGTTTTGATTTTGAGGAAAAAACTAGTGTTTCAGATTGCAAACAGTTTGAAATATTATTTCAGATGAGCTTGGTTCGTTGCGTGAATTTCATTCCATTCCTCAGTTTGCGAAAGACGGTTTGTATTGAGTATAAGTGGTGCTAATGAAATTCTGTTTTTGTGATGGAAGGGTATTTGTCTAAGAAACATACACATGATCTGAATAAATTTTTATTTAAGCTCATTGTAGTCTTTCTTGTAGTTATTAAAGTTTAATCTCTTAACTCTCAATTGTTAAAAAAACGTTTAGATGAAAGTGCATTTAAGTTGTGAAATATATATTACTAACGCTGCATGTTTACTATAAACACGGCTATTTGAGTTACCGTCTTACCAAGTTAGTTGAAAGCTTTTATCTTGCAAGTAAGATTACTCAAATGTAACGTGCCGATTTCATTCATACTTCACATAGACAGAGACTACAGAAAACTGGCATTTTTTAATACCGAGAATGTGGGGTGTAAAATCAAGCATTGTGAATCGGAATGAGTGGATAAGCATTGTGTAACAATGCAACTATGAAACAAAACTATGTAAACTTTGAGTATACATTATTTTAAAAGGGTCGAATGAAGACTACATTATTCCAGTATTGATTTGCGAGACCGCGAGACCAACGCGAGAAGTCTCGCGCGAGACCGCGAGACGAGACTTCCAACATTTTGCGAGACGCGAGACGAGAACTTAGGTCTGCGAGACGAGACGAGACGCGAGACGAGAACAGCTTTTGATTTTGCAAGACGAGACGAGACTTGTTTCAGTTCTCGTCTCGTTTGGTCTCGCGCCCATGCCTAATTGTCAGAATATAAGTCCTAGTAGATATATTGCTAAATTTGAACTTCATACTGATACAAAATGTCATGAAACAAAATCTGTATCCTTTGTGTTACTGTTTATCAGATCATAATTTGACGGCCCGGGATATGACATAATTATGGTTACTTCCCGTTTCGCAGAATGTCTTATCAGTGTACAACGTTGTCAAGTTTACACATTCCTGTTTCGCAGAATTGCATGAAAAGTTTTGGTAGCACCTCAGTACTATAAATATTTGACGAAAGGAACGAATTACCAACATAAACCTGAAGAGCTGCGGCACGCATTAGAGCCTTGTCGTACAAATGCAATCAATATTTACTGCAACAAAAATAAATTACAAACACACACGGAGTAAGTCCAACCTCGCCACAGTACAACTGTCTAAACGTCTCCACAATCTTCTCCGCAAGGTGAAATTGTCTGCTTCCAGCAGCCGCATTCTCGGACTGTTCTTGCTTCAAAAATAGAATGAATCTGTGTACATCAGAATGACTTACGTCTACTTCCTATTAAACTTGAAATGCTAAACCTCGGCACTGTTCGTGTTTTTTTTTTCGCTGTTGTTAATCAAATTTGTTTCTTATTGCCCTGAAACATTAATAAAAATATAATTACTACAACGTAAGGATCAAATATCAATCCAATAAAAAAAAAAGTAAATCTTAAAATATTGCTGTATTTACGGGTGGAAGGTTGCATTCAGTTCGTCAACATAGGTGTCCACTAAGTAGTCTGGGAAAAACCTTTGCCATTGGGATGTCGGATGCATCGTCTTGTATCGTCCAAGGCTGAAATGCATCAGAAGTGTATCCAAAAGGAACGAGTGGAAGTGCATCTGCCCTCTTAACCTATTTCCTCATATCATTATCAGCCTTGGAAAGTGGAGCCAACCCAATATCTTGTACCTTTCTCCAAATAGATTGGGTAAAATTAAACAAACAAATGCATAATATCGCTTGCTGGAATGTTACTCTTGTAGAGTTTAATTGTCCCTTGTTCAATCAAAGTCAGTCATAATTTCTTGCGCATGAAACTGGATTCAACAATCTTCGGCTTTTTTCTTGATTTGCTGAAGCGTGGGTGTGTATATACAATGACTGACTTTTGCTTTGCAATAAGCAGAAGAAAGTGGAAAAAATGTCCGAAATACTTTCCGTGTAATGTATTATAATCATGAAAATAAACGTGGATTAATTTTAAATGTTCCATACATCCCTATCTGTTCGTTGCTTTCATTTTACAGAAATTCCCTTTCACTTTACGGTGTGCTGATATACCAGCCATCTTGACTTTTTCAATAATTTATGAAATAATTTGTTTGTTACTTACAATTTGTGTATGTTATTACAATATTATGGTGGAATCAATTTATAGTATAAACATGTAATACAAATATCGGCGTACTTCTGGCGTAGTACATGCTTTCCACAAACTTATGTAAAATAAATAAAACCTCTCATTCCACGAAACAGGAACACACACTTTTCTGTTCTTCGAAACATGTCAATGTTGAGCGTGAAAAACCAGTTTGAACCCCTTTCTGCGAAACAGGATTCTGCGAAACGGGAACATATGCATAATGATTAATACATAATAAAATTGTGCAATTGCAAAAAGAAAGAAAAATACTCGAAAATACGAAACATATTTTCCTTTTACCATAGTTTGCTTTGTTACATGTTGATCTAACTTTTTTTCACATCTATTAACCATACTTTTTTTTTTTTTTTTTTTGCATATACAGTATTTACCACATTTTATTTTACATACGTAAGCTGACCATATTCTGTTTCAAATACGTTCACCACAGTTTGTTTCACATACTGTATATTGCCCGCACTTTGTTTCAGTTACTCTGATTCATACTTTTACATATTTTAACCATACTCTGTTTCGGTATACGCATAGCACGCGGCAAATTTTGACATTGATCGTTGTTGTTATTAACTTACTTTGAGAATTAGCAATAAACTGTTTATCCACAGAAGAGATCCGAACCTCTCTGCCATAGACATTATTATAGATCAGTGGCGGCTGGTACTATATGTTGCATGGTTGTGCAACCGGATATTTTTTTAAATACTAAAAATATTTTTAAGTGTTAAAGTAGTGTATCAGTAAAAAATAAACCTTTGCTCTTGAGCGCAAAACAGTATTGATGCATTTCTGAAAAAAGTCAATTAAAAAACGAAAAGAAAGAGAGAGATTTACCTTTCCAGTGGCAGCGAACGTTGCCACTGGAAGCAGTAACATTGAGCATATGGCAGCGAGCTCCTATCTCTTAACATGGGGAAGTGGATTTATTCTTGCAACGCTCCTATCTTCCCGTATTGGTCCCTTACGGTTGCATTTTTTCCGCAACTGGTCAGCTTCTGTAATAGTTACGAATTCCTCCGCTTAGCAGCGCTTGACTCAGTTGATAGGGTGAGGAAGATACAGACGCGTGGAAGAAAGAAGTTATTCACAAAACATAAACTCGCAAAGAACAAATATAAGTCTGGTGGTAGCAGGGACGGATCCAGGCTGAAAGTTTGGGGGGCGGTCGTTCGAAGTCAATAGATTTTATTTAACATTTATAATACAAAGGTGAAAATTCTTGGGATAAGATTTATTTTTTAAAAAAATCCTATTCTGGGGGGGAAGGGAGGTCAATGGAGTCTCCAAGAAGAAAATGTCTTACTACGGGTCTAATTCCTAGCTCTGTGTCCTTCGTGCACATGATTCCGTGTTCGATTTCCGGCGGAGAGCATAAATTAATATAAAATCATTCACTTCCAATACTCATCTGTCTTCTTTAGCCTAATTTGCTGGAGTGTTAAACTATTTTTTTTTTAATTTTCAAAGGAAAACATCTTAGATTTCATGCTTCTTTACAGACAAAAAAAATACGTGGTTCCTGAAAATGGACTTTTTGTTCCGTATATTTATACAAAGAAATGCTAACAAAATGCGTATTGTCGGAGGAGAGAGGTGTTTCTGGACCCCAAAGAAAATAAAGCGGAAAATATTTGCGGTAGCGATGCTTTCTATTCAGAGAAACTTGGCGAGCAGCATTTCAGATTTCAATAAAGTCATAGAAAAATTTGAAGCCCGAAAGATCGAAGAAAGACCTTCCATTCTAAAATAATGCATAGTTTATATAATTAAATAATTTTGTTTAACTGCGTGCATGCAATTTTCTTGCTTTTTTTCTTCTTTTCGGATTAACGCCATCATTCATGGCTTACAGCACATACTATATATTCGATTTATCTCGTGTCCAATAACATGAGTGTAGAGGTTTTGTATATAAATAGTGTATAAACGTACATTGATAGTGGTTGTTTGAAAAAAAAGGAAATAACTTATATATTAAATTAATATTCGAGAAATAATTTAATCAATAATATACAATTAGAGCTTAAAAGACTTTCCTCTTCATATTTCCTGAATATTTCTTGGATAGGACTCAAGAATGCTGGGGGAGGGGAACACTTGCGCGTACCTACATACCTTTGATATTGCAACATTGCAACCGGTGCTTGTACAGACTACGACCCGCTACTGTTATAGATAACCTCAGGTATCTAATTTATTTTCACCTTGCATAGTATGGAAACTGTAGTTATTTATTCTGTGCAGCATAGACAACTCTAGAAGTTTAATTTATTATTCCTGTGTATCACAGACAGTCTCAGTCATCAATTTAATTTTTCCCTACATACCATGAACCTTAGTCATGTAGTTTTATTTATTTATTTTATTTTTTATTTATTATTATTATTTATTTATTTATTGCTGAGTATTATAGGCGACTTTAGTTGTCTGATTTATTTTTGTCGTGCGTACCATCCTCAACCTTAGTTGTTTATCCACCTTTGTCCTGGGTACTATGGACAACTTTAATTGTATATTTATTTTTGTTCTGCGTACCATACCAAATCTTACTTTTGTCCTGTGTACTTTAAACCACCCTAGTGATCACGTAATTTAATTTTCACGAGTATCATGGATGACCGTAGTTGTTTCTCTTAGTTATATCTATCCTGTGCATCATGTATGTATTTAGATGTTATTTTTTCCCTGTGTACTACGGAGACAACCTTAATACTTTATTTATTTCTGTCCTGTGTACCATGGACAACCTTATTTCTGTTCAATCAATCACCTTTGCCATATAATTTATTTTTTTCCTAAGCACCATCATAGACAACCTTCGCCGTCTAATCTGCCTACCATGAAAACCTTAGTCGTCTATTTTTCATCCTGTACACCATGGACAACCTTAATAATTTATTTATTTTAATCCTCCGAACATCGACCATAATTTGCTTCATACACGTTGGCCATACTTTGTTCAAATATATATTGTCCTCACTTTGTTTTTACACATGCTAACCATAGTTTCTTAACATTGCCATATTTTGCTTTGCGCACACTGGTCGTACTTTGTTTCACATACATTGTCCATACTTTGTTTCACACACAATGAACATACTTCATTTTACATACACAGTCATACTTTGTCTCTCACACACTGTTCCTACTTTGTTTCGCACACGCTGATTATACAACGCGCTGTATTTTATTTCACATATACCGTAGTTTTTAATTCTGAAAAAAATATTTTTTTGATTGGGTATAATCAACATTGCTAAGGATAAGCATACAATATAGTGTTGTGGAAAATCAAGAACATGTAATGTTATGAATTTAGGTTGTCTTTTGATTACTAACCTGTAGTTCGAAAAGAGGTTATCTGATATACTAACAGTTCAGAAATTTAAAGAAGTTTTTCACGAAAAGTTAAAGATCAAAATTGAAATATCATCCAAACCAGTAATATGTTTTTCCAGTAATATGGTATTTTATAGCTTTCTCGTGTCTAGATGCTGAGCATTCTCATCCCTTCTCCAGGAGACCTGGGGATTCGACCTCCTATGGATTAAGTAATGTTATTAAACCTCAGGTTCATGTCTTATGTAGGTTAAATGTTGAAAAGGGTCTTATGAAAAAAATAGCGTCAATAATTTTCTAGGACATATGTCTTTTTGTATAGAAAATACAAAAGTTAGTGTATTCCAAGCAGTGGCGTATACAGAATTTCATCAAGGGGATTAAGTACTCAAACGCATATCGTTGCAGGTTACATCCATTTTTTTTATTCATGTCTTAATATGGCAAATATTTTATTTTTTCCATAATATCTTGTTGTAAGGGTGAGTGGGTTAAAACCCAGAAGTCCTCCCCTTTCATACGCCACTGTTTCTCAAGATTCTTACTCACTTGAAGATTGTCAGAAAAATGACACGAACCTCTAAAAAGGTTGAAAATTTTTGGCCTAAAATAAGACTAGCAGTATTGTAAAGTACCCAAAATCTTTACATGTATTTTTTCTATTTTTTTTGTTTACTATAAAACAAGGAAGTGATATTCAAACTGCTTAGAAAAAAAAATAAAAACAGATAACGTCGGCATCACACCACAATTATAGGAAGTTTTCCTATACGGAAATAAGTAAGTAAGAGATTGCAGAAAGAGACCTGAGCTAAGCTCTTCGCCACAACCAGGAAGCACCTGAATCCCGGAAAGGGGTTGTGCTGGTTGAGGACGGAGTGTAGACTCGGGGAGTTGTAATTAAGATTGGATAGTGGAAGGACATCGTTTGAAGTTGAACTGAGCTGAACTACCTGTGAGTACTGCATCTATTTGCGATGTTAGATAACCATGATGGTTAAGTTTCTGTGCCATTACAATGTAGTAGAATTTCTATAATTAAGACCATTTCGAGTCCTAATAGCTTGTGGTGTGATGTCGAAAATATCCAAAAATAATTGATTATTTCATTTCTTATCCTTAGATCTTATCCTTATCCTTATCCTTAGATTTCTTATCCTTGAGTTGTCTAAATACACCGTGTTACAAATTTCAAATGAGCTACGCTCTACCCCCAAGTATAAAAGTTTCTTAAGTACTAATTCATTCCAGTTAGAAATTTGTAGCACACGTTAGTATGATGACTAGAGAGGACAGAACAGCCAAGTCGAAGCACAGCACAGGAAGAAGTAACGCTGGTCTGGTCTCGTACTGCATCCTCTGCCTTGGCTTGGCTCTTCTGTCCCTTTGGTCAATTATGTGACTAGAGTGTTTCTATTTCAGGTGTACCCCCTTTTGCAACTGCTGTTGATGTGCGTTTTCCCGTACCTCCCTCGAAAGAGGAGGAACAATTTGCTGCGGTCAAGATCTTTCATTTGTTGGATGCGGAAGCGTTGCCACAATGAATTATTTCACAGACTTCGCTGTGCTCTGTCTTGTTACCCATTCTAAGTAGCCTACGATCTTCACTCGTCAAGGCCAAATGACTGAATGACAAATTGGCAACACAGCTGAGGTCATTCACTTTTCCTTAAGAGTCTTCATCCCAGCGAAATTAAAATACCGCTAATTTTACAGTAATTATGTGATATCTTCAAATAGATAAAAGATAATCGAAATGTGGAACAAGAGTGCCCTAGACAATATTATTTTACATGAGAAACCGTTATCACGACTCACTTATCTGCTTTCGATTTCGAGCCATTTTGAAAATCGGCATTTATTTTCGCGTTTCTAAACAGCTGAAAACGGAAAGCCACTAGGTGACTTGTGATAACGGTACCTCACGGAAAATAATATTGTCTAGGGCGCTCTTGTTCCATACTTCAATTATCTTTTATCTATTTGAAGATATCACATAATTACTGTAAAATTAGCGGTATTGTAATTTCGCCGGGAGCAAAGGGAAGGTTTTCTCCATCAAAGGGTGGCGGGGGTGGTGCCGAAGTATATTTCGCATATTTTCCGAGGGCTTACCTGAGATAGACAAGCTCTAACGTGAGTTTAGTTGACTATCAGAACATTTGTGAAAACATGGATCAATTTTCTTCAATTACAGTATTTTTTTTTAAAAAAAAATAAGTAACGATTTATAAAGCACTAAAAATGTGTATATGCGTTATTTGTTGTAAAAGCAATTTATGAACTCAGTGACTTCATTTTTGTTAATTTAAAAAATTACTCTCATTCTCCCTATATACTTAACTGCACGAATCCACCCCTTCTCTCCCGCGCCATGTTTTATGAACTATAGACTGCCATTATGACATTCATTTACGTAACACAAATGAAAATTAACAATTTTAAAAGAACATTTTGTGTTCCCATAAGCAGCAATTTAACGTTGAACCATGATATATATATATATATATATATATATATATATATATATATTCGTATATCCCTGGTGAAGTGCACCGAATAATTTCATATGCTGGAAAAAGCTATATATTCTTTTTGTGGAGGGAGAAAATTTGCAAAAAAAAAGTTAAAAAAAAAACTCTTGCTAATGATGATTGAAATTCAACTCTTCCATTATGTGCCACAAATGTTTGCGAAACAAATTGCTTGCACACCACCTAGTGGTTGAATCTGGAACTAACCCAACGCCCTTACAGACTGATGATATAGAGTACCAATAAACGCTCTTTATAGCTCTCCTGGTGGCGACAAAATTTCTTACAGACTGGAAACAGAATACCTTTTCTTCTTCCTCTTTTTTAAGTTCTTGCCCTGTTTCTTTCTCCCCCTTTTTTCTTAATGGATGCAGTAAATTACGACAGAGCTGCAAAAGAAAGAGAGAAAGTTAAAAAAAAGAAAGGAAGAGTAACATTAGAATTTAATTATTATTATTGAGGGAACAGCCCAAACATGTAAAAATGTTACAGATACTTTGTTCCTTTTCGTTTGCAATTGTAGACTTTTGTCTCTCCTCTTTCGTCTTCTAATCTTCTTCTTTCCTTTTTGTTCTTCCCTTCCCGATACGATTTGGTTCATTTACTTGTTAAGTAAGATATTGGCCAGTCGTGCAAATTGCTTCGAAGTTTTCAAGCGTAAAGATGCAATAAGTTTGATAACTCTTACTTACCCTCTGTCATCCACACAGCGGTACAAAATGATGTATTAACGTGTCATTTCCCTACCTATTTTCACCAATTACTTGTCGACACTGCTATTAGTTTTGTGAGTTTACCCTTCTCAATTTTGTTCAAATTTACGGACCGAGTCGTGGTTAATTTGCACTTTTTATACCGTAAAAACAAAAAGGTATTGATTACAAATATTGGTCCATTAAATAAAAACTTTTTAAAGTTATATATAGGGTATATTCTAGTTTATTACATAAATGTATTATTATTGCTTATGAATGATAATCAGAGTTTCTTTCAGAAACAACGTTCCGGGAGGCACACTTAGTATTCCGGGGGGAGGGGGCACCGCTGAAACTATTCTATTTATTATTATATTATAGATCCCTGGTCTGAACCCTACCCAAATTTGATAACTCGACATATACTTGTACATTTTCTTAATAATAAAACTATACTTGTTGAGCAGAGATATCCTAAAGATTTTGATCTTACACTTCATCTGTACACTATCTTTCTTTATAGAAACAATTTAGTTTTTTTTTTTTTTTTTTTTTGTGGGAATATAAGGTAGCAATACTTGACAATTACTTATCGTCTTTTCGGATGGATAATAACATTGATTCAATACTACATAGGGGTAGTGTCTTGTAGTATCGGAGCACCAAAATTTTAGACCCCTCCAAGTAAAAAAATCTGGGTGCGCGCCTATGGTTCAGTATTTAATTTAATGCTTCTTTCTTACAATTTTCGTAACATTTGTAATTACGAACGTAATTTATTTATGTCAGTAGCTTATTATTCCCTTTTTAAAACTCACTTTTTACAGCCTCCAAGGTTGGAAACTTCTGTACTTAAGATTGCTCCATCTCGAAAATGTGTCGTGAAAGTAATTTTTTTTTCTGAAAAAAAGTACATGTTTCTGTTGGAAGAGCCCTGTCTTGTCTCAAATCTCTCAACGAAAATTCTGACCAGTCTCGTCTCATGAGTCACACGATTCCTTGTTAGGAAGATGTAGAGAAGTGTGGATAGTGTACAAGTAGTCATGGATTCAGGAGCGGTGTATCTGGGAAAGTTTCCACACTGTTTCTGGTATTCTTGTTCGCCTATTGCCATTTCCTTTACCAATCGTGTAGTTGTTCTATCTTCTCCATACACTTGATGGTCTGGTTCACTGACAAGTAAACCTTACGTTTGGGTGAATCGAGTTGCTGACTGAGACACATATGAGAAAGTAGTACTAAATATGGTCAGTATTTCAGTGAAGTTGTAGGTGCGAAGCTCCAGGGGTTTAGGAGATACAGCTACCAGAACATCACATGGAAGTACAGAATAGTCTTCATACAGTTGGAGATAAAAGCTCTGTAAGACCTCTTGTAACGACAAAAGGTGAATAACAAATATATGGGTACATATTAGGACTAGGGGAAGTCATATAGTAAGGTATACCTGACGGCGGCCATCTTGAAATCCGCCATTTTGAATTAAGGTCAAGTTTTTAAAATAGGAATAGGGTCATGTGATACATGATTTTAGGCGCAAATTTAATCAGAAGAACAATGGTGGCGTTAATTTTGATTTTCGCGCAATTGGTAAAAAGTTACAGGGAAATTAAATATTGTTGCAGGGAATATAAACAAAACGCATAACAGTGACACCTTATTAGTAGCAAATTTTACCATGAATCCAACGGTATAATCATTTTTGCTTTATCATTAACCAGCACAAAATTAAATGGGAATAGAGTAATGCAATAGATGACTTCGGGCTAGAAGTTAATCAGAAATACAATGGTGGCGTTATAATGTTAGTTGTTTGATGCTGTACTTGCACGCAATTTCGTTGTTTTTCTTGTATCCTGTTCACACCTATATCTCGCTCGCTATTTAAAACTTTTGTCTGAGTCAAAATGGCGGATTTGAACAGGGCCGCCATCAAGGCAACTCTTACCATAGACCTAATATTTATTCATCTGATTTTTATTTAATTATTATCATTAACACAAAATATACAAGTTGGGGTAGAGGACTAATACATACGCTCCAACAATATTTAATTTCCCTTTAACTTTTTACCAATTGCGCGTAAATCAAAATTAACGTCACCATTGTTCTTCTGATTAAATTTGCGCCTTAAATCATGTATCACATGATCCTATTCCTATTTTAAAAACTTAACCTTAATTCAAAATGGCGGATTTCAAGATGGCCGCCGTCAGGTATACCTTACTATATGACTTCCCCCTAGTCCTAATATGTACCCATATATTTGTTATTCATCTTTTGTCGTTACAAGAGGTCTTACAGAGCTTTTACCTCCAACTGTATGAAGACTATTCTGTACTTCCATGTGATGTTCTGGTAGCTGTGTCTCCTAAACCCCTGGAGCTTCGCACCTACAACTTCACTGAAATACTGACCACATCTAGTACTACTTTCTCATATGTGTCTCAGTCAGCAACTCAATTCACCCAAACGTAAGGTTTACTTGTGAGTTACATATCCCTGTAATTTAACCGTGGAATGGCACCTGCTTGCTAGTGTTTATTTGTAATTCTACTAAAAAATTTACAATGTATATATTTATTTAAAAAAAAAAACAAGAAGAACAAATTAAAATACATGACACAGATATATTTCTTGAATGTACAAGGAACGGCTCACTTTTACCATTGGACGATCCGTTGACATCCTGGGGAAGTCCGGACTAGAGTTGTCCACATGACGAGTCGAGACAGAGCTCTTCCAACACAAACTGATACATTTTCAGGGACATCATTTTTACAGCACGTTTTCGGGATAAGATATCCTAAATCCTTATCGAAATTATCCACTTATGTTCCTGGAATGGGGCTTCCCCTGAGATGATTCTGAGCTCTTTGAGGGAGACCCGGGTTCAATTCCCTTTTGAGGTGCGAGCTCATGTGGTTTGGACATTGAAATATTGTCCCATGAGAGCCATATCTCACTAAAATTCAAAGAAAATCCCTGGGTTTTTCCATTAAGTTTATTTCTATGCTCTGTCTACTGGCCTAGTAGATAGCGCGTGCACCTTTAGCGCATGGGACCCAGGTTCCATTTCCGGTGGGATACTATTGTAATTTGAACGCATTGCGGTGGTTCGAATTCCACCTTAAACTGTATATACAGGTCTAATATAGCCTCAGTATTGAATGGAACACTAAAATTCAACAAACACCAACGACTTAAACTTTATACTGAGAGTCTTAATGTCCCGGAAAAGGTATGGCACATGTACATCCAAAGAAAGTCTCGTGGACACGTTGTGTTTTGTGGAAAGCCATCTTCCGCTACAGCCTACGAAATGAAATGTATCTGGCATATATTCAACTGGGAGATCTATAGTTATAACCAGAGCCCGGATTTTGTTGACCTAAACTTTTCTAAAAAGTGACCTATAAAATGACACTAAAATTCTTGTAAAATGACCCTAAAATTCACAAAAGTTGACCTTAAAACTTACAGTTTTTTGAACGTTTATTTCATTAAAACATTGACATTTTTAAAAATATCTATTGGTTTTTAATTAACATTTCCACTCATTTTCAAAAGTTTTGTTTCAGTTAGTTGCAGTCAATTGATCATTTGTGTCTTTGGTTTTAAAAAAGCAATAATTTAAAACTAGACTTTGACCAATTTAGTAAATAGCTAAGCATTTCATATTTGAATTACAGATATATAGGCCTATATCCAGTTAAGCAATATATAAAAATTATATAAGCTGTGATACAACAAACTAACTCAGGAACTTTGTAATCGTCAGAAAATTTAGCTCATACTTTATTCAGCATTGCAGTAGATAACTGTAAACATTGTTACGATTTTATTGAATTAGCAACCTTAATTATACACGGAACAGCATCTGATACAAAAACAACATGCTGGACACCTTCAGGCCAAAGTAGGGATATCGATTTATCGAAAAGTCTACATATTGTAAAATGGTTGACAGATTCCAACACTTCACCAGTTAGCAAAAATATTTTGCTAGGTTCGTCGGCTTTCATTACCCCAACAGTAATATTGACTATATAGCGTTCCTTCACATCACTAGTCTGTCTATAGAAACCAAAATTTTCTGAGTCCAAAGTTCCCGTCTTATTTTTCTTATTGTGTCCTCGTTATACTTTGGCATATAATTTTTCGTAAGATTCGTTTCGTCTGGAATGGAACGGCCTGTATGACGCTCCAGGAAATCCCGCAATTTCACAATACTGAGTTCCCAAAGAGGAATATTTGAAGACACAAAAACTTCACACAACTCTTTTAAAAACTGAGGATTTGCTTTACTATTCGAAGCACTCTCCACAAGTAACAACTGCGAACACTTGGTTCTATATTTGTTTTCAACTTCGCGTAAATGTTTTTCACTTCCGATATGCTTTTGCACAGTTTATCTTTTCTCTGCTGCCACTTTTACTTCACATACCTTGCAAAGTAATATTGTACCGTCAGTACTAAAAACATCCACACCAAATTCAGAAACAATCTGTCTTAAATAGGAAGTTGTAGATAGTTTAGGCCTCGGCATTGTACATACTGAAATCGGGAGCAGGAAAATTCGGTGTAGGAAATTTCGGTGTAGGAAAATTCGGTGTAAGAAAACTCGGTGTAGGAAAATTCGGTGTACAGAAAATTCGGTGTACGGAAAACTCGGTGTGGGGAATGTTCGGTGTAAAGAAAGATTCGTTGTAGTAGACAGTAGTATTTATTAAAAACTTAACTTTGAGCATAAATGAGCGTATTAGTTTTAAGTTCAAACTTTGTGTAGAACGTACTTTTACTGTCTGCTATACCAAATTTTGAAAAATTGTGATCGTGAAATAATTTGAATTCTAGATTTCGACAGATTTTAGCATTTCATGGCCCTTACATGACGAGAAATTTGTTTATTGATGTCCGTTTGTGTGATTTAGCGAAGCGATCATCGATACCAATCGACATTTCATTTAAAACTTAAGTTTTTATGCTGTTTTGGAGGATGTCTCCTAGAATTTTATATTTCAAAAAAAAAAAAAAAAAGTAGGTTACTAGACGTTTAAAGTTGAAAATTGTAGATTTTTCAAAAATGTTCTGACGATTTTATGTATATTTTATAAATAAATATTTAAATTTAAATTCTTCAAAAACGACATAGTTTATTTATGTTACTCAAAGGTGTAAAAATAAATGCCTCAACTAAAGTATCTACGCCTGATTGGAGGAGAAGTCAATAAGGAGTCAATAGGGTTGCAGTACTTGTTTACCTTAAGGCAAACAAACTAAAGTGTCTGATTGGAGGAGAATTAAACTATTTGTACAAATATTATATGATAAAACCATCCTGCTTTATATTGCCCTTTCCACTAAGACTTTTTTGATCAATATATTTTTGCATCTTACATATGTATATGCAGAGTGATACTCCCGGATTCATTGGGCTCTAAAATTTCCAACTAATGTCCGGTTTTCATGCAGTTTGTTGCAAATTATCAAGGGAGAATGGGAGGTTTATGGGACTATGTTTACTGGTTTAAATTCATCCGGGGTAATATCGAGCAGGCCTCAAGAAAAACAGCAAATATTCGCCATTGCACGTTACAGTTCGAATGAGATATTGGATATTTGAAGCGAAATTGAAGAATACAAATTAAGTGTTAGTGAAATGAAATGAAATCTTTAAGTTTTATGTCTAACAACATCCGCCAGCGGTGTCCGATGCTTCCCTGCCTTACTCAGAAGAGATCCTGTTTCCTACAATTTATTCACTAGCGACCATATTATGTTCCTGTTTGGGGCAGAACGTGAGGCAAAGTTGCGTGTAGCTGCCCTTTGCGTAGCAACAACAGATCCCGGCCTCTAAAATCTTTTTAACGATAAAATCACGTTGCTCCAAAGAGTACATTATTGTAACTGCGTCCTGATCATATTGGTACAGTAGCACAGCATAATTCTCAATACGAAGGCCCAGTTTCCTGTTTCTTATTGACCGTCGCGAGGTTACCATCTAACGAAGAAACTCAAATCTCCATACCGCACCTCACCTAATTCCAATTCGGTACAGTGGCGAATATTTGCTGCTTTTCTAGAGGCGCGGCCTATATTACCCCAAATGAATGTAAACCAGTAAGCATAGTTCCATAAATCTTCCAACGTTCCTTGATCATTTGCCACAAACCGCATGAAAATCGGACTTCAGTTAGAAAATCTAGACCCCCAAATGAAATCCGTGAGTTTTAAAAGAATCACCTTGTAGGCCTATATGTTCTATGATGTACTATATAGGAAAGGTGTTTTTAGTTGTTCCTATAACTATTCTCTGAACTTATAGTTGTAATTGTTTTATTTCTGACAAAAAGTGTCAGCTTCATTGTGTGATGAAAAGTAGTTTATAGTAATACCCCGCAAAAGACATGCAAGAGGTACTGGACTCAAGGCAGAAAAATAAATTTGCTTTTCTGGAAATAGGTAATAACATTTTATTTCGTTTTCACAATATGAAATGTCGTAAATTATTGTAAGTAGTAATATTCAATATGTATTACACCGAATCTACCGTACACCAAAATTTCCCCACACCGAGTTTTCCGTACACCGAATTTTCTGTACACCGAATTTTCCTACACCGAGTTTTCTTACACCGAATTTTCCTACACCGAAATTTCCTAGACCCACTGAAATCATCAATTCACTCTCAAGTTGAAACTAGGAAGCACACTTAAAGAATAAAAGTTCGTAAGTGTAGATTGTATACACCAGAATAATAGATAAAAAGCCTGTTTAAAATCTTTGTACGTCTTCTAATCTATTTTTAGTTATTCACGTAGTCATATCCTTTGTGGTAAACAACCTACAACCATCTGCTTTGGCCACTTACGAACCCCCAGCCCTCGTCAACCAGCTACAGCTTAGTGTTCATTGACTTGTTAGGAATGCAGTTTTTCCACCCCAATAATCAGGAAGCAGGAAAAAAGATAATTTAACTTCGTGTTTTTGATCCGTAAACAGTTTTCATTTTAAGATTTCCTTATGTAGAAGAAAAAGAATAAAAAGACCATAAGTGACCTAAAAGTTACCTTAAAATATTAAAAATTGACCTGAAACTTCAAAACGGCAAAAAGTGACCAAAAGTTGACCCTAAAAAAATATATTTTTAGAACCAAGAGTTGATGGATAATGTTTTTATTTGAACTTGCCTTGTCCTATGTGTAACAGAAAAAAGTTTACTTTTCAACAAGATCCGGGCCCTGGTTATAACATTCTTTCTAAACTCCACAGGTTTTTTCCCAACACCGGAGATCTCAACGCTATTAATTTTACTAGCATCCCATTTCCTTTGTATCTCTACTGGTTCAACATAGGGAGTCATTAAAAGAAGCAGGGAAACAATTGACCCCACTTCCTTGTGGCAATATGGTGAGTATTTGCACTTTGGCACGGGAGACCCGGGTTCAATTTCAATTGAGATGGGAGCTCATGTGATGTGGATCCCATGTTAAATTGTAGGTCCACGTCTCATATAGACTTAGTGCTGAAAAGAACGCTAAACTGTAATCAACCAACCAAATATTTTGTGCTCCAACCGGCAGTTGAACTCGGAGCCACATTTACCAAAGCCCACTTACCGTAATAACTATTTTGCTATGTATAACACATTCTCAGAACGTTAAGTATGAAAATTAAAAGAAATGGAAAGGGGAATGCTGCAAGATTATATATGTTCATGTGTGCGCTATTATTTTGTTCTAGGAAGACGAAGATTTTTAGGCATTAAAAAGAGTCAGAGTATGGGGAATCGAGAAAGATGATATGTCTGCTTCTTGTCAAGACGGAGATTTTTTGGTTCTCTTGACAGGTAGTGGATATGTAGAAAAGTAATCTTCCTTCCTCTAATTCTTCTTCCTTCTTTTTCATCTTTTCCCTTCTCTCTCTCTCCTCTTTTTATTTTTATTATGATTATTTTTTTGTCATGCAGGAGGAAAGCAGAAGCACAATCTCCATGGAAACCTTCATCCTGGTTGATACTCTTTCCGATAATTGGCTCCAACCAAAGATTAGGATCAGGGAAAAAGTCGTAGTAGAGGATACTTGGGATGGGGCCAGGGGTGGATTGACATTAGAATATTCCAAAACGAAACGAGCTACATATATAGCACTCTATACACACTGAGACTCAAAGTTGTGTCATATTGGTAGAAGACATGAATTGTACTTCCCTTGTAATATAATCGAAAAAGTAGATATCTTGAGTATTTATCATGCATACTCGGTGCAAGGCTTGTAGCCAGAACACTAAGACAAGGAGGGGTGGGTGGGCGTGAGATAATTTTCTAGGGTTAAGTAGAATTCACCTTATATTCGTACATACATACCAACAAACAACTGATAGTTTCAGGGGGGTTGAGTCCCTCCCGACCACCATTAACTATGGGCCAACAAAGTGCTCTATGTCTTAGGGTCGAATCCCGATATCTGAATAGAAAGGTGAATTTCTTAATTCTTAATTATCAGTTTAGCATCCCTTTTTCAGCAGCAAGGCTATATGAGACGTGGACCTACAGCTTAGCGTGGGATCCAAACCACATGGGCTCCCGCCGGTAATCGAGCCCAGGTCTCCCACGCCAAAGACGTGAAAGACGCATTTAATGGCAGCTTAGCTAGGTGTAGTAGCGTACTCAGAATTTTATCAAGGGAGAGGAGAAAGGATTCAAGCTTCCGAGTTTATCTTAATATGGTAAATGTTTGTTTTTTATTAAAATCTTGTTCAAGAGGGTAAAATTTGTACTTCCACTCCTCTTGTGTATACCACTGGCTCGATATAAGCAGAAAGCGTTATGTTTAGGAATACTAGTCTGATATATGCTTATGAAATCAACTGTATAGTTTAACGTTCTACGTTTGGCTATACCCTGTAGGTTAAAGAAGAGGGATGAAAAGCAAAAGTGAATGATTATGAAAGAATTGATGGGTTGAAAACGTGAGAGGAAACGGGAGAATCCCGAGATAATCCACAGATACAATGTTGTCAATCATAAACTCACATGGCTTGGGATCATACCAACGACTCCTGACATCCAGGTGAGATATGCTTTCACGAATTAGTTTATCAAAGACTCATCTGATTTTATATATTTACGCTGTCTGTCCGTGTGTCCGTCCGGGGAACAATCAATCTCAAGAACTAATCAATGGATCACCATTAATTTTGGCCAGGAGGTTGGTCAAAAGTAGGAACCGAATACGTTGATGAAGGTGATCCATCCAGTTGATTCCAAGATATAGATAATCAAAAATCGATTCCTCATGCATTCTTATATGAGTAATTGTAGATATCATTCTTACTTGATAAAATACTGGATTAGTATAATGTTCAGCATGCAATATATAATCTGTCTGTGGAATACAGGGCTAAAATAAAACTAAACGACTAAAATTCGATAAATCTAAAGACTAATTTTTTTCTATTTTCAAATATTCAATAGACTTAAAGTAGACTATACTTCATCTAATTTAAGGTAAAATGTTATACAGTCTGTTTATAAATAAATGGTGCGGTTTTTAAAATTAGTAATAAATCTATTTATCACCTCACATGAGCAAACCTTACAGTATAAGCAGCGACAACTATCCAAGCTTCTGATGCATTAATCACAATCCTTCAATATGTGCACTCTTGGTCATACGACAGACATCTACACGGTAATCAAATTCTTCTCATACTCGGTGTAGATTGTCCGCCGTGATGGTGTCAGTGCATGCGTTATCTGATCACAAACTTCCCCAAGAGACAGGTACATTGGTGATACATAAACTCTGTCTTTAACAAAAACTTAAATCTGGCGAACGGGGTGACCAGGGAAGAAGGTTGTTGTCTTCTGTTGCAACACGTCCAATCCAGCGGTGGTGAAGTACCGACTCTGCGATCCGTTAATAAATATGCAAACCAGCATGACAAGCAAACATCAGGTAGCATATGAGAAACTTAGACAGTTGTCACTGCTTATACTGTAGGTTCTACCCGTGTAAGGTAATAAATAGAAATATTATTAATTTTTAAAACAGCACCATTCATTTATAAATGTACTGTATGTTAACCTAGACTGAGCAAAGTTTAGCTTCTTCCAAAATAAAACGAAACTTCTTCACATGATACTGCAAATTTTTTGTCTTGATAATTGTATACGTTGGTTATTGATTATATTTATATAGAGATTTGGGGCCGTGTACTCAAAATAGAAAGTGCTATATGGATTTATATTTAATTGTTATGATGGTTTGAGTGAGGTCCCCAAGATAAATTTAATGAGGTGCTAAAGACTTCAATATGAGGAGTATTGGGCAAGGTTCACAACATATAAATACAATTTATTTTGAGAGGTGTGTTCATAAACTAGAGCCAGACTTGCAGCCAGATCACTAAAGACAGAGGAACTCGAGCTTCGTGGGAAGGGAGTCACGGTGGCTCAGTGGTAGAGCACTTACCTCTGGTGCGTGCGGTTTCCGGTTCGCTTCCCGGCCAAGTAAGTTTGTGGTGAAAAATATCGTGCTCGTGGGTTTTGTCGGGCCACTTCCGTTTCCTCCCGCTTTCTATTTCCGTTAATTCTTCCACCATCATTCACTTGCTTTAAATCATAGTCTCCGTTATGCTAAAAAAGCATAAACGTGAGACTTCAAAACTGATAGAAAATATCTAAACTCTCACGGGTGACACTAATTTAACCATTGTGATAACTTCTAGGTGAAATTAAAAGAAAAACAGGGCATACATTTTGTACATTAATGTACAAAACGAGACGAGAAAAGGTTTCCGAGAAACGAGATGAGACGAGAAAGAATTCTTCGAGAATCGAGACGAGACCTAGTCTCATGAGCGATACTACTTAAATTAACTGTAGTGAAAATAAAAGTGAACCACACGCGCTTGTATTGGGTTTTGTTGTTGAATCTTAACCACTTTATCACTAGGTCAATTTGCACTTGATTCTACTTTTTTTCTTCCGTGTTACTTAACCATTAGAAATATAACCAACCTACTTTGTTGATCCACTTTTATTTTCCACAATCATATGGATCTATGCTAACAATCTATCAATTCATAAACCATTTTACATTTATAAACATATTTATATTTTATATGTGCTGGAGTTGCACCATAGCTAAGGTGTGTCAGGGAAAGGAGACCGGTTCCTTTGTGACCACCTTCAGCCTTCCTAAAACTTTCAGTTGTCTGCTGCGAGATGGACTAATGACACACATGCGATTGCGTTGGATGCCATTGATCTGTACAAACGCCTTATACTACAATGAACATCTGAACTAGGGATGGCCACAAAGTTCCGGTTCCGGCGGAGGAACCGGCCCTAGGAGATCCGGTTTTCAGAACCGGTTCTGGACCTGGATCCGAAAACCCGCTTCCAGAACCGGATCTTAAGAACCGGTTCTAGATCTGGATCTGAAAACCCGGTTCCAGAACCGGATCTTAGGAACCGGTTCCAGATATGGATCTGAAAACCCGGTTCCAGAACCGGATCTTAGGAACCGGTTCCAGATATGGATCTGAAAACCCGGTTCCAGACCTGGACCCGAAGAACGGTTACAGACCTGGATCCGAAAAACCGGTTCCGAAACCGGATCTTCTAGAACCGGATCCGTTCTGACCCGAAAACCGGTTCCACCAGGAACCGGTTCTGGCCATCCCTAATCTGAACCCGCCGCTGGTGCCGTGTTTTCAAACAAGTCCTGCTTCTATCCTACATTCTGTCACTCAGTACGCCAGCGATGGTGTTCAGATGTTCATTGCAATCTGAGGTGTTTGTGGTTGCTGATCAATGGGAGCCTACCAACCCAAGTAGCAGAGACAACTTGCTATCTGCTTGCTATAAGCTTACATTGCAAGTCGGCCAAGCTTGCATCTCGCTTGATTGGGAAACGTGGAAGCATGCCACAAGCTGGATTCCAGTAACGAAGTTACATGAGGGCAACCTTGCATTTGTTACATGAGGGCAACCGCAAGCGTTTTACACTGTCGGCAAGTCAATAGTCAATGAACGACCAGTGATGCTGTGAAGCTCTGCGAAGAGTTTAAAGCATCGCTTGCAAGTACAACAAAAGGCAGATTGTATTAAAGCGCGAGTTGGAAGTGCAAGGGTAGAAAGCCAAAAGCCGAGCAATGCCAATTGGCCGAAAGCTTTCTTGCTACTTGGGAATAGACTGCGTGCCAACAATCCATCCTGCAGAAGACGGCGTAGAATCGTTCACGCATACAAGCCACACCTGTTATTGTGCTTCAGTGTCGAACGAGGCTGTACAGTTATGCGGAGATGGCGGTCATTCTGTGCAGTGGTCGCATTGCTTGGTTCACTACCCACTTGTCGCTATATACGACCCTCTTTTATTCGACCCTCTTTTATTCACTGTTACCACACAAAGTTCACTGTCGTAATTGCATGTCCTGTTCAAACCTAAATGTCATGGCATGATGTACCTGTTTCTTGAAGACTGACCATTCTTCCCCGTTCAAATGCACTGATATATGTTGTTTTTCTCACGTCGATGAGGGTTACTGGCATTTGCTTTCATGTATCCACTTCATTCGATGCGTCTTTATGACTGAGCATTTCTTAACACTACCACAAGGGAGGAGGACTCTGCTGGACCTACGCTTCCGTTATCTCTTTGCGATTGCTTCTTGCTACTACTTCTATTAACAATAGTGTATTGTTAGGGGTATGCGGGAAAAAGGGTTGAATATCACTACTCTAGTTTGTAATAATAATAATAATAATAATAATAATAATAATAATAATAATAATAATAATAATAATAATAATAATAATAATAATAATAATAATAATAATAATAATAGGAAAACAGACATTTTACATAAATTCACCACGTTTATTGGTTCCTTCAGACTTTCAAATTCATCCAAAACTCTTGCTTGTCAGTCCATGCTCTGCTTCTAGGACCATCTCAGCCACTATAATGTTGAACCTACTCCGCCATGAAGAGAAACGTATTTCTTTCTTGCTTCGATCCTAGTTTCCTATCATGCGCGTATTCTTCTTCATTTCTTTCCTATGCTATCACACACAAACACACACACACATACATATATAAACGTCTTCCTCCATCCACCCTATCTTGATACGCTCACATGCGCATATATATAGTGTGTGTGTTAGAGAGAGAGAGAGAGAGAGCTCCCCTGTATGTTCCATCTTCTACAAGAGCAAAAGAGCCAAGTTAGCTAGCTAGACTCCCGCCCACATCTAGCCCTACTGCCGCACCCATGTTATATCCGAAATCCAATAACAGCCTTCTTCACAACCTAATCTTATATCAGAGAAAGAGCAGGACGAAAAAAGACAGAAATTTTTGCGAAAGAATACGTCTTCCACTCCGAATTTGCCTCCTTTTCGTAGGTTTCTGAGCGAAAAAGAACAAGTTAAGAAAAAAAAAGAAGATATACATGGCAGAATAAAAAGAAGGCGGGGAGGTTGCGTTGAATATGGCAACGTCGCAATTCATCTCCTCCAGGTCAACAAAAACACGCCACCAGGCGGCTCTAGTTATGCTAGTGCTATAGTGGTATGGTAGTCGTCGTAGTGAATTTTTTTCATCTTCTCTTTTCTCGGCGTTTTCGTTTTCTTTCTCTGGTTGATTCTTCTTTATTTTGTCCTTTTCCTGCCTTTCTTTTCTCTCTTGAAAATTTCCCCCCGCTACAAAGAAAGAATACAAGAAAAAGGAGTCGAAAGAGAAAAAGCAACATCAACAACAAATAATCCCGTCAACTTTTGCAAACATACTACATTCCTCTCCCCCTCTGCTTTTGCTTCTTTCTTTGCAGAGCGCCCAATTCTTTTGTTTTTTTATTCTACTTTCTTTCTTTGTGATTTTTTTTATACCATTTCTTCGCCAGTAAACCTCTTGTTTTCTTCCAGGCGCGCTCATCATCTTGGTTGCACTTATACGAGAAGAAAGAAAAAAAATAATAATAAAAACATGAAATTGAATTTTGGTGACCTTTTTAAAACTTTCTTTTTTTTTACCATCAAAATAACAGCGCTTTTCTTGGTCCACATTATTGCTTTTCGGATCCAGTATTTGCCTTTTCTTTCGGACACTTTTTTTCTTTTGTGGTTATGGTTCACAGAACATTAACTAACTTATCATATTAAAACCCGTAAATACCCCCACATAATCCGTCGAAGCTCATTAGGGTTAGCCCAACAAAAGACGTACACTTTTCTTATGTTCTTTGACATCTATATCGTGTTTTAGTTGATGTTCTTTTACAAGGACCATTGCCAACTTTATATATATATATTTTTCATGTTCTGCCTTTTGGTTATCTCATTGCACGAGAAAACCAATTCGCTGTTTCAACTAACAAGAAGTATCGTACGCAATGAATACATTACTAATTTTATTAGACTTTTGGTTGGCATAGTAGTATATTTCTAATTGCTTGCTTGGAATTAAATGTTCTCTTAAGACTTCTCAACTATAACGTACACAAGTATGGGAAGTCTTATTTCTTAAAAATAAGTGTCCCTCTGCAGCACCAAGGCCATATGAGACATGGACCTACAGTTAAGAGCCTGACGTATTTTTCTTTTGCTTGTTTTTCATAAGTGAAAGGAGATACTGAAATGCAACTTACCACAATCATAGATAATGTTATTCTACAACAGAAAGTATGAACCTGAAGAATTTTCAGTGTTTCCAGCCATATAAATTACAGTGTTGCCAGACTGACGTTTCCCCAAATTCTAAGTTGAGGCAGCGACTAAAGGAACGAACTCAACTGCATTTGATTACGTATCATGTTATCTTGGAATCCTGAGAACTACTTTTTAAATAATAGTTGTATTTACTTTGTAATAAACAAAATAGTTTTAACATACAGTTATTAAAATTAAATAATAACGTTATACTTCTTGATACTTGCTCTATAAACAACGATAGTCAAAAACCAAAATGTGGCAACGCAGCATTGGATGTTGTGCGCTCGTGGTATATTTTGTATACTAGGAGCGCATTCTTTCACTTCTTTGTGCGCTAATGCACTCTAACAAACCCACTTATGGTGACGTTGCCAAAGTTGTAATGTGGAAATCCACTTTGGTCGTAATGCTATTATGTTCTTAGCAAGAGTGTAACCTTGTCAACATGTCGCTAAATTCACTCGCTGAAAGCTAATTTCGTACTGATTTGACAATAGCACATCGTAAAACGTCGGTTTGGCTGCTGCACACTATAGAATATAGCACCACATATAGATGGATATCCACGAAAATTGGAGTATTATCCAGATATGGTTAGAAATTAGGAATTAGAATTAGAAATTAGGAATGGTATTTTTGGGTTTTCGGCATCAATGAACATTTTAGCACGTCATTTAAGAGGGATGAAGTCCCTCGGCGATCACACTACACGGAAACTGAGGAAAGAAGAAAGGAATTGGGAAAAAAGGAAGCGGCCTAGGACCTTTATATTAGATACTATTCCAACATTTGCCTGGTGTGAATAAGGGAAACCCAGGAAAAGCCTCACTCAAGATGGCTGAACTGAGAGAGGCTTTTAACCTTTCCCATTAAGAGTCTCCATCAGAAATTGAATCCATAACTCTTAGTGATTGCACTACACGGGGTCCCCCATAAAAAGATTGAACCATAGTAACATAATCGGTAAAGAGTCTACTTGCCAACGGGGCAGCCAGAATTCAATCCCCGGTATTAGAAGACAAAATTTTCCTCGTTCTATTTTTGTTTAAATGTGGTTCTGAAGTTTATTCAGCCTTTAAAATGAGTAGCTGGGGCAACCTAGGAAGTTAAGGATGCTGGTAGGTATAGTACTGACTGCAAAATTTGCATGAGTGACGAAGTGAGGCGCTTTTACCTCCACACAGAGCCCTTGGACCTTCATGGACTGTCTTGAAAGGTGAGGAGTGACGTTAAGTTTACTATTCAGTTAATAGATATTCATATGAACTGGTTCCGATGCGTGAGAGAATTAGGGCCTTAAGAGGCCTCATCCCGGCGAAATTAAAATACCGCTAATTTTACAGTAATTATGTGATATCTTCAAATAGATAAAATATAATCGAAATGTGGAACAAGAGCGCCTTAGACAATACCATTTTACATGAGATATCATTATCACGACTTTCTTATCTGCTTTCGATTTCGAGCCATTTTGAAAATCGGCATTTATTTTCGCGTTTCTAAACGGCTGAAAACGGAAAGCCACTAGGTGACTTGTGATAACGGTACCTTACGCAAAATAATATTGTCTAGGGCGCTCTTGTTCCACATCTCAACTATCTTTTATCTAGTTGAAGATATCACATAATTACTGTAAAATTAGCGGTACTTTAATTTCGACGGGATGAGGCTTCTTAATGGGTAACTGAATTCCTTACTATTTTCTGGACAAGGGGAAAATGCATTATTAGACTTTCAAACTATGCTATGCATAAGTGCTGTAAGTCTTATGGAACAGCTATGTCCGCCCGTCTGTCTAAAGGTATCAGAGCAAAATTGGTAAGGTCCCGTCTGTCTAAAGGTAAAATAAAAAAAAATAAAAAATAAGAGATGTTGAGAACCGATTTTTAGCAAACGTTTCAGCGCCCCAAAAATAAGTTTCATGTCCTCCATTAACCCTCTAATGAAACCGGAAGTAGTAGAAATCAACTATTCCCGGTTTCAATGTTAATTGCTATAGAACAAAAACGATAACAGGTAGCTAGAAGCGGTTTTCGGAAATCAAGTCAGAATCTTAAGAAAACATACCATACCTAAAAAAAGCCAGAAGTAGTTTAAATTTCCTAAGGTTTCCTGTTTCAATATTGACTTCCATAGAACTGGAATGGTAAGAAATATCGAGAAATATTTTTTTAAAAAATCGATTCAAATCGATTCAAAGTTGCGAGAATAGGTTCCAACTCTTTCGTTAACTTTCTATTCAAACTGGAAGTGGCAGAAATTAACGGTTTCTTGTTTCAATGTTGGTGAGAGTAGAACAAAAACGGTAACAGATAATGACAAATGGTCTTTTGCAGTTAATTGAGCGTCTTAAGGAAGGGTTACAATCTTCTCTTGTATCTCTCTACTAATGCCGGAAACGGTGGAAACTTGGTACTTAACAAAGTTACGTCTATTGCAGCCTGAAGTTACGGATTTATTTCAATATTGAATTCACGAAGTTTGGAAGTATAGTATATAGTTTTACAACTGTGAAAGAAAACTCACTTATTATAATTTTAGAAAACAAAATCAAATACGTATTCTAATATGTGAAATCAGAACAGAGATTGACAATCAAAGTTAGTTAAATACGCATGGTGTGCTGAGCTTTTGCTGTCATGAGTTCTGTCTTACTGTTCAGAGCATCGTTTCTGCGTTCTTGACAGATCTCAACCTTTTACAAACACAAATAAGCACTTGTGCAAAAACGTTAGTTATCATTCGTATTTGAAACAGACGAAAGCTTTTTATTTCTGCAAACACACAGAAATCTATTTTTAAAAAAGCCAATGAATTCAAACGAAGTAATGAGATAATTTGTCTTTTACGGAAATGACTGAAATAACATCTACATTAGAAAGAAGAAGAAAAAAGAGGTCATAATATAGTGTAAAGACTCGTTATCAGAAATACACAAGGGTGACACATCTCGGTATTCTTATCATATTACGTCATAAGAAGCACAATCATTAATATTTCAAGCGTTTTTTCTTTTCTTTTTTTTTTACTATGTAGATAAATTCCTAATCTTCAACCATTATTGTTCTTCCGCAAATTCGTATTTTTTTCTTCTCTTCTAGTCTACAAGATCTTCCCAAATAACTCTATATAAAGAGAGTGAGTGCAGAATCTAGACGGATAGTGGAAGTGATGAAGAGTTCGAAGTAAAAAGTCATTCGAAAGAGAGCAATACGACCTAGTATACTTTCTCCATCCGCATTATGGAGGGGCAAGAGAGCGCGATCGCTCCCATTGGCACTCCAAATCGTTTTAGTTACAATTAGAACGAAAACTGGAAGAAAAATACATGAGCACACGAGTACTTATTGTTTTATATTACATGGAGAGATAGAGTGGATCAGTGGGTCAAGTGAGTCAGACGAATCAAATTTTAGAGTGGGTTATAATGAGTATTGAGTTAGCGTGGTACAGTGGGTCGTGGGTCGAAGTGGGTGGTGGATCAATGGATCATGGGTCAAGTTTTCACTGACCCACGCAATTTCTGATTACATGTAAAATCTGCATTAGTTTAGACGGTCTTTATCTAAGGGTATGAAAAACAACACGAAAATATGGGACCAATTGCAACGTAGAGATTCCTAATGTACAGGGTAGGCGGAAATTAACTCCCTATTGAAAATTGTTTATAACTCTTTAAATTCTTGACTAATTTCAATGAAACAAAAAGATGTGTTCCTTACAATGATAGAATTGCTATATATTGCTAAAATTCCACATTAGCACCACCATTGTCCATCAGTTTAAGTAAATGGTTAGGAATGATTGGGACAACTTCTGCAGGGACTACTGAGGTACGTTTGGAAGAACTTGACTAAGCGAAGTAGCTCAAGTGGTAGAGCGTTGGCTTCACATTCGGGAGGTCGTAGGTTCGAATCCCGCTGCCGACCATAATGACTGAGGTTTTCCAGGGTTTCCCTCAGTCCTACCAGGCAAATGCCGGGATGGTACCTACTAAACAGGCCCTGGCCGATACCTTCCCAAATCCTTTCCATTGTTATTGTTGTTGTTGGATATCCAGTGTAAAATGGTCTCTGAGCTGTATCTGGTGATTGTTAAATAAATAAATAAATAAAATAATTCACTCCTCCATTTCATCAAGAACTTTTGCTTTTGTGCGATCCTTCAAAGATGAAACATGGCTTCATGTTTCCACAGGATATTGCTGAAAACACTGCAAAAATACCTCAGTGTTAAAACATTATTTGGACTTTTTTTTTTTTTTTAGAAATGACTTTCAGTCATTAACATGTCAAAAACGTCTTGAAGTGTTTTATCAGAGAACAAAAAATATTTAGAATGCCTCTTAACAGTGGTTAATAGAAACTACCCTAAAACTGTTCAAAACTGTACTTCTGATGTGTTTAATGAGTATACGGGATCAGAAAATACTTTTAAACAGTGCAAGGACACTACAGATTACCACTTACATATTTACGAGTCGTTTCTGGCCGTATATTCATTTGACATATCAGAAGTTTATTTACATTTTTTTTAAACAATTTTAGGGTGCAGTTTTTATCAACCACCATTAGGTTGCATTCTAGACAGGTTTGTTCACTGATAGAACACTTTAAAACATTTTTGGCATTCTAAACAATGATCAAAAGTCTGTTTCTAAAAATATATCAAAACACTTTTTTATTTTTTGCAGTGAAGAGGGGTTAATCTTCATACCAAACAAGCATCATCTCCCATATTCCAACCGATGATCATAGTCTTAGGAACCGGTTCTTGGAGATCCGGTTTTCAGAACCGGTTCCAGACCTGGATCCGAAAACCAGGTTTCAGAACCGGATCTTAGGAACGGTTCCAGACCTGGATCCAAAAACCCAGTTCCGGAACCGGACCTTAGGAACCGGTTTCAGACCTGGATCCAAAAGCCCTCCAAAGAGCCGTAAAGGTGGCACAATGTTCACGTTCAAAACATTGCAAAGAGGACTGTTCACAGCCTGCCAGCAACTCAAGTTTAGCGCAGGGATGACCACAAAGTTCCGGTTCCGTCGGAACCGGCTCCGCGAGAAACCGGTTCTTGGAAATCCCGTTTTCAGAACCGGTTTCGGAACCGGTTCCTTATCTAGATCTGAAAAACACGGTTCCAGACCCAGTTCCAAAACCGGATCTTCTACAACTGGATTCGTTCAGAGCCGAAACCGGTTCCGGTCAGTAGTACTTACACTACAGACTGGTTATACCGTACTTCGTATCGAAATGCCAGCTGAGCCCGTTCATGCAAGATTAAACATGGAATCACGCTCTGCTCATGTAATAAATTCTATCACTGCAAGAAACAAAATGATTTTTGTTTCGTTGATTTTGGATTTTAAAAAAATCACAACCAATTTTCAATAGCGTATTAATCCCTTTCCACCAGAACATTTTCCTCAGTCTCTTGCGGTTTTAACTCTGATGCCTATCGATCAACAGGCAGACGGATAAACAGAATAATTCTATAAAACTTTGCAAACTTATGTATAGCACAGCAATAATAATATTATTATTATTATTATTATTATTATTATTATTATTATTATTATTATTATTATTATTATTATTATTATTATTATTATTATTATTATTATTAATAATAATAATAATAATAATAATAATAATAATAATAATAATAATAATAATAACTTAAGGAAATCGCTGCGTCTTCGAAATCAGTTCACAGATGTCAACCGAGAATTAATAACAAAATGTCAACCACAAAAACTATGAAGAAAAATAAAATGATAGAATTTTTCTTTAAATGTATTTTTAGTAAGTTTTGGGAATACTTTTCCTCGCTTACATTAGCAACTACGTGAAACTTACATTCTTCAGCTGAAAGGTTTCGTAAACAGCTAGAAGAAAGAAGAAAAAGTTTTTCTCCTTATAAAGAGAAAGGGCAAGTGGCAAGAAAAAGCTACGAAGTTTCTCCCGGTATAAAGGAATGAGAAAAATATATAATTTGAATTTAAAATTGAAAGAAAAATTTTGTCTCTTCTCGTGTAACTATATATTGAAGTTCGACACTTTTTCGTTTTCCCTTTTTCAACTTTTTTTAATATTATTATTTGTTGCTCTTCCTCCGCCTCTTTCTCTCAATCCACTTGAAGATATTTCGGATTACAGAAGAGTAACTGACATAGCCGAAAATGAAATTGTTAGTTTCGAGTACCTTTGACCAGCGTGGAAAACAAGTTTCGTTTCATACTGTGGAACCATGGTAAACTTCCAAACTGTGGTATTGATGTTGAAACCGAAAATGATATCTGTATTCCATTTCCAATATCATTTGAATTGAATTGACTTTGAAACCGGAAATGATAGCTGTATTCCATTTCCAATATCAGTTGAATTGAATTAATATTGAAACCGGAAATGATAGCTGTATTATATTTCCAACATCAATTGAATTGAATTGGTATTAAAACCGGAAATGATAGCTGTATTCCATTTTTCAATATCAATTGAATTCAATTGATATTGAAACTGGAAACGATATCTGTATTCCATTTTCAATATAAGTTGAGTTAGATTAATATTGAAACCGGAAACGATATCTGTATTCCATTTCCAATATCAGTTGAGTTGAATTAATATTGAAACCGAAAATGATATCTGTATTCCATTTCCAATATCATTTGAATTGAATTGATTTTGAAACCGGAAATGATAGCTGTATCCCTTTTTCAATATCAGTTGAATTGAATTAATATTGAAACCGGAAATGATATCTGTATTCTATTTCCAATATCAATTGAATTGAATTGATATTGAAACCGGAAATGATAGCTGTATTCCATTTTTCAATATCAATTGAATTGAATTGATATTGAAACCGGAAACGATATCTGCATTCTATTTTCAATATCAGTTGAGTTGAATTAATATTGAAACCGTGAATGATAGCCGTACTGGATGTACTTCCGGTATCATTTGTTTCCGCTGTGTTTCAAAGAGATGAGAGTTCATATGTAACTCACAACTATAATTTTTTGTACTGATTTATGAACTTTTGGTTTAAATTTCTGAAAAAAAAAGAAAGAAACTTAGAAGAGCAAACAGATAAAAGACAATTAAGTTAAGAAAACGTATTTACATGAAAATAGAAGTAAAACACATACTGGTCTATGATTTCATGCTTAAAACTAACTAATTCTATAGACTATGGAACCATTACTTAACTCTTCATTAACTTTTGTCCTTAGCCAACTGGATCTAGATTCTACTTTGTACTCCTATTTCTGCCAGATTCATCTCAGTACTATCCTCCCATCTGTACCTTTGTCTTCCTAATGGATGTTTTCCTATTGGATTTCAAGTTGAAACTTTGTAAGCGTTCCCATAGTCTTCCATGCTGGCTACATGACCTGCACACCTGAGCCTCCTAGACTTGATAACTCTAAAATGTTTGGTAAACGGTATAAATTATGTAGTTACTCGTTATGAAGTTTCCACCATTCCCCATTTCCGTTTCTCTTGGCTCCGAATCTTCGTTTCAGGATCTTGTTCTCAAATACTTTCAGTCTATGTTCTTCTCTCAGAGTAAGCGACAATGGTTCGCAACCATACAGGACATATATAGTTTTATATATTTTAAACTTCAAAATTTATTCGCGACGACAAAAGATTTTGAACTGAATAAGAATATGAATTTCTTGCTTTCAGTTGACATTTAATTTTTTCGTAGATATGATTTTGGTTTATTAATATTGGTCCTATATATTTGAAAGTATCCACTTTGGCAGTATTACGATCCCGACGAACTTTCATGTACTTAGTTTTCTCTGCATTTGCTTCTAAACTCATGTCCCTGCAAGCATTTCTTTATATTGTTCTTATACCATCCTCTATTCATTTTCATTTACATCATCAGCATACGCCATAACCTGGTGAATACCATTCAGTTCTACAGGGTGGTCCGGAAGTGAGCATACCCCCCGTTTAGTTTCAACAGTATAGTGCTAGCTATGGTAGAAGTGACGACACCAGACAATGCTCTCTGGGGTTTCATAAAGCAACAAGTAAGAAACACTCGATATCAGCAGCTGTGAACACACCCTCACCCTCGTGACTCCGGAGTATCTCCGCAAAATATCTGCGAGAACTTGGCGTAGATTTCAGTTGTGTTACGACATAAATGGTGATCATAGCGTTGTTTAAGACTCTTAAGACTTATGACTTCAAGATAACTGTGTACATACATTCTATCATAACTAACACGATACTGTTGAAACTAAAGGGGGCGTACGCCCACTTCCGGACCACCCTGTATGCTGGCTTTGATTTTCCTTATGTTTTCCTTACCTAGCAGACGTATATTTTAGAACCGAAAATGTGAGTTTTGGATCGTTGAACTTGAGAACGAAAGTGACGAAATTACTACTCATCTATAACGAGATAGAATCGAAGATAGAATTTGATTTTGTGATACTGAATCTATAGGAAGGTAAAGATAAAGAAGTATTTTTATAATTAATTTTGTAGAGAACAACGATAACTCAATAAATCAATTAAATTCAAGAGATAAACTCCGAAACTTAGCCCCTAAACAAGTAGTATCAGTAATAATCAGTGAATAATCTGTGCAGATTTTTGATATTTTGTTTCTTTCATTGTTAGAATGTTTCTAAATAATAAAATTAAGGGCATGAACTACATGAGCTTCCACCGTATTCTACAAGTGTGGACCCACTTAAAATAGGAAGGACATATAGGGTAGAAATATAGTCTATTGAATCCAAAAAGAGTGTGTATAATGTAATAGATGATATATGTGTGTTGTATCCGAAGTTGAATTGAATTGACATTACAGTATGTAGTATGGTGTTTTGTCAATGGATGTCAGTACTCTCACGAGTGGAACATGTGACGTATGGTAGTGAAACAATATAGCCAGTGCACGTTTAACATTTGAGGAATGGAAATGAAATGAAATCTTTAGTTTTATGTCCCACGCTTATGCGGGTTAGGCTAAAGGAGACAATGATGATGAGAAATGAATAAAATGGTGGAATGAAGAAAGTGGGAGGAAACGGGTGAACCCCGAGAAAACTCACGAGCACGGTGTTTGCCCACCACAGAGTCTACACAGCGCGAGCTGGGATCGAACCAGGGACTCCAAGCACCGGAGGTGAACGCTCTACCACTAAGCCACCATGCTCCCCTTTGAGAAGTGGAAGTTCATTTTAAAAGTTGTATTGCAAACTGCTGAAGCTCAATGTCAGCGGAGACGTGGGTTTGAAACAAAATCTGTTACATGCTTCACGATTACTGGTTTTGTGATAATTTTGAGACGTATGGTGCTGTTTGTGATGTCCGCAAGGAAAGATTTACAACTTCTTCTTTGCCTATGGTCTTAGAAATCATTTTGAGGACCTTCAGTAACTCTATAGGTACAAGAAACTTATATTATGTTTATTACAATATGTATGAAATTTGTGATGTACTATTACATTTAACATCAACATACGATATATTATTTTTCCTTCGTTAAAGGATATTTACCTTTTTTGACGGACTTTCTATATATACATTTTTTAAAGGGTTAACTAATTGATTCGCTAATCAAACATTACAATTTAATTACTCTATCCTGTTAATGAGTTTGAGAATAAATTAAGTCTGAAAAAAGGGAGAGAGCAAGGGACTGCACATCCGTCCCGTAGGTGGTGCAAGTGGGTCGGTCGGACCCAGAGCTCATGCTCAAGTGGAGGTCTGCACCGGTTCGGGCGGGGTTCGATCTACAAGGAATAGATCACTTCGGACAGTAGATATGTCTAGATTTCTCGTAGACAATAGATTTTATTGCCCCCTTAATTGCTTTATTACCTAACGACTTTCGATGTCAATATGGCCGTGTCGGCCTTGGGGAGACCGGCCCCGGGCTTGGGGGAAGTTTCTGGGGGAAGTGGTTTTATTAGTTGTGCAATAGAGGTTGTTTGGAAAAGTGGAATGACCTTCTTTCTTGTTGAAACACGCTCCTATACGATTCTTGAATCGAAATTATAATCAAATTAGAATTAAAAACATGATTTAGATAATTAGAGCATTGGTATACGGCTTGAATGCGATCCAACACGATTTTTGATTGAGGATACGGCTTTGAACGCTGTTCCTAGCTTTAAACATGATTTAATACGTTTCTTGAATCGAAATTATATTCAAATTAGAATTAAAACTACGATTTAGATAATTAGAGCAGTGGTATACGTCATTGAACGCAATCCCTAGCTTCAAACGCGATCCAACACGATTTTGATTGAGGATACGGCTTTGAATGCTGTTCCTAGCTTTAAACATGATTTAATACGTTTTTTGAATCGAAATTATAATTAAATTAGAATTAAAACTACGATTTAGATAATTAGAACTTCAGTATATGGCTTAAAACGCGGTCCTTAGTTCCCACAAGGTTTTTCCCCATTAATTTAATTATGATCTGACTTGTAAAGCTCGTAACTAATTGAACACTCTTATTTGAACTAGAAAATTATGAATAATGAATATGATTACACCCTTTAAGCTCCAATGTTTAGCAACGATTTTTAATGGTGCGTTGTTTTACGGAGTAAAGTATTAAGATGGGAGGGAAAAAGGAAGGATAGGAAGAAATATTTATTTATTTTCATTTATTTTTCTTGTTGCGAACTGCACTTCTTTCGTTTAGCTTGCTTGGCTCTTAAATGACAGACTTAACTCTGCTATTTTTCAGCGTTGCTCAGTACGAAATTCGCAGATACGCAAGGTTCTGTGTTCTCTCCAAGCGCCATTGCAATACTGAGGGTGAAGATTGAAGTTCAGTTTCTCACACCCTATGCAAACAACCTTGCGATATGATTGGCCAGGAAAAAACCAGTTTGCTCCACCTCCAATGTTTAACCATGGGAGATAGATACCTTTAGTTTGAGTGAACGGGAGAACCAGCCCTTCCCCCACCTCTCTTTCCATCATCAATGTCTTGTGTGAACAAGTTTCTACCCGCTCCCCACCCTTCCCCCGCATCTCTTGACCGCATTCTGTGTGATCAGGTTTCTACCCTGCGACAAGTGACACACATTTTTCCCCACCCTTCACTGCCACTCTTTGGCTGCATCCTGTGTGAACATGCTTATACCTTCTCTCCCCCAACGGCGATAACTGACACATTTTTCCTCACAAAGGGTGTTTTTCAAACCAGTTCTGGTGGATGGTTTGCGGACAACAACCTCTTCCCCGCCCACTAACCTGTTGGACAAACAAGCAGGATGTCCTTGTACTCATTGCCAATAACCTGATGAATAAATGGTTGTCCTTCATTTTGACTACTGCAAAACAACACACACACAAAAAAGAACCTGTAGAATTACCACATACAATAATTGTTCTGTTCTTTTCGGCAAGATACAAGTTATTGAAACAGATGTTGAAATGATAGCTATCTAGCTTACTGAATAAAGCCGGAATTTTAAAATTTAGGAACATTGTCGGCTGAACCCAACTAACGAATTTTATTGCTTGGTAAACAACTATTTGCTGTGAAAAATACGACAATTTGGCGTCTTTAAGGTATGAATTCAGACATGATGGCGATGTTTTTCAAACTTTAGGCATTGTGTGAAAATTCCATGGTATTACCTCTATAGAAAAGAAATATTTGCTTCGATTCGGCAAGAGACCGACAAAGGAATTCTTTTCTGATTCTTTGCAGAGCGAGGCAATGCTGTATTACAAGGCAAATTCATTTACTTTATTTTTTTTCTTCCCCTATTCCATTCCCCTTATGTTAATGAATAAATAAAAAATATATTATATAAGTGCAGTATACATTTCCTGTATTAACAATTTTGCTCGTGAAGTCTTCTGCCTTGCTTCTGCATTGTTTCTTTAAAGTGATTTTCTGGATTTTTCTGTGTTTGTTCAAAGAAGAAGATAATATATTCAAGTAAGTTTTATATCATTATAATTGATTAGATATATTTGCATAAGTATCGAATGGTGGGACTCCTCCTAGAAAATTAACACATATTGTTTTTCTTATGAAAATAATTAACACGGTGTAGAAACGAGCTATGAGTTTGCCAATATGTTTCAATTTGTGGGGAGCATAACGCCCCGAACCTTAGGGATTCACGTCTGACTTATATTCCCTTACGTGTTTACCGAAAATCGGGGGAGCTGTGCATGAGGGATAGTCCCCCAAACAGGAAAACTGCGTTTGACTTATAACGCCTTATGTGTTTACCGAAAACCGATGGGGAAGCATACATGGGGGCATAGCCCCCCAAACCTGAGGGAACTGCGTGTGACTTATAACAGCTTCTGTGTTTACCGAAAACCGAGGGGAAGCATACATGGGTGCATAGCCCCCCAAACCTTAGGGATCCGCGTCTGACTTATAACAGCTTCTGTGTTTGCCAAACAGGGGAAACCATACATGGGGGCATAGCCCCCCAAACCTGAGGGAATTGCGTCCGACTTATATTGCCTTCCGTGTTTGCCAAACAGTGGGTTTACCAACACCGGAAAAGCTAGCTTCCTGAACGGTCAGCACGAAGGAACGAAATATATATATATTTTTTTTAAATTGTTTGAAGACTATGTTTGAGTTTTGATTCCGTTTCGGTTGCGTTTTTTGGACAAGTTAACCACAGGAAAGAGTGAAGAATGGAATTAGCATTATTATATTATAGTTAAGAATATGTGGGGGACACGAGAAATATCTTGGCAGTGTTAATCTTTTTAGAGAAAAAATGCGTGGTGACATCCCTTAAGAAAACGCCAATGACGGATGGACTTATAGTTTTAGAAATGCGTGGTGACATCCCTTAAGAACCGCCAATGAAGGACGGGCTTATAGTTTTAGAAATGCATGGTGACGTCCCTTAAGAACCGCCAATGACGGTTGGACTTATAGTTTTAGAAATGTATGGTGACATCCCTTAAGACCCGTCAATGAGATACTTTATAGTTTTAGAAATGCGTGGTGACATCCCTTAAGAACCGCCACTGATGGACTTTACGGCAAAAAATCAAGTGTGCAATTTCTTTGAATCTTTATAACTGAAATTGTGATTAAACAGAATTGCGTACTGTCCAGTATGTTGATGGTAGATTTTATATAAATACATTGTGTCTGAATGATTTGTCATGAATCTGTATTCATATTGGATTGTCTTTTCGGAAAATAAGCAATTTACACATAAAGAACACTTTAGAACAGATACATATTCAATATTTACTACAGATAATGTTCAAAATATATTGTTTAGTGTAAAATAATTAAGTTCAACAGAAAAGATAGACATTTGTTTGCTTGTATCCCTAATATTTTAGAAAATCAGTCAGTATTAAGTGCACAGATGTATTCACAAAGTGTTCAGAAGTGAGCAAAAAGTGTTCAGAACCACGAAAAAGTGTTTTCATACTGAAAAATGTACTTATATGAAGAGATCTTAGATGTAGTGGATGCAATTTTCCAAGATACATGTGAATATTGCAATTTTACGTAAATGTGTAGACTTTTCTTTCCCACAGTTAGACTCGAAAGAAAAGAAGTACGTTCATTGATTCATTTTGGATCATAACAGTGGACTTCTCCCTTTGATTTCGTGTTAGAATGGGTTGTTCATCACGAAACGTAGTGAATACTCAAATGGTTCTCTTTTCCAAGACATGACGAATAAACGAATGTAATTAAGTGAGAGAAATTTAAGGTTCTTTATTTCTGAATAAGTGATGGGAATATGAACTTGCGTATTTTTAACATGTGTTGCAGTATTCAGAATCTTAATCATATGGTAGTCACATGGTTTTTGTACATACTAACTCTATATTAAGCAAGGTAATGAGTGAGAAAAATAAATATTGGCTTTGTAAAAATGAAATGAAATACGAAATATCTTGTTAGGGGATGCAGAAAGAGAATCCAATGCAGTGTGAACGCGCTCTGTTGCGTGGAGGAAGAGGGTCTATACCCGGAGTGAATTCCCCCTCATAACTTTTCAATTACTGAATGCCGTCTTTTGCAGTGAGAGATTTTGGTTTTATCCCGTCTTTTTTTGGCACTAGGATTTCAATGTAAATGTATGCAGCAATACTAGTAGAGGGGATCCCTCACTGAAAGACTGGGACTTCATACCCCAGAAATGATGTGGTACCGCACCACTTAAGTAAATATTTGCTCTGTCACTGAAAGACTTGGGTTTATATTCCTTATTTAATCCAATAGTTTTACTTATACGCGTTTGATTTTCAATACTTTGATAGAATATTAAGACCAACAGAATATACAAGCATATGTATTTGAATGAAGTGAATATGTGCTATGGTTTATTACACAATGAAAACATATATACTATACTCACCTAAGAAATATACGGAACTTTGTCGCACATGCGTCAGCACTGCGGGACTTTCAACGCACAACTAATCTTTAATTATGACTTTTGCCGCTAGATGTCACTACTAGTTCTATTAAAATAGTATTAAATTACTATTGCTAATGTACTGGTTCTGATTTTTTTTTCCTGGAAACATATTGGTAGTAGTAGTATAAAAAGTATAAGGAATCCGCAGACATAGTGTTTGTTCAGTTGGCATGACCTAGAATTGAACTACAGACCCCCTAAACATATAAAGTGAACACCTTACCACTTTTTAAATAAATAAATAATTTGTATAAATTCCGTTTTATAACATCAAAATTTTGATTGTTATGTTGTTGAAGTGGATTCATATAAGTTTTTTTTATCGGGATTGAGATATAGGATTTTACAAGTGCAAGAGTTTTTGCGGATGAATTAGATTTATCTTTTATACGATGAAAAAAGATTGATTTGATTTTATATTTCCGATCTCTAAACATTTTAACCTGTGAGATCAGACAATTTTCAGCGAGCACACTATTCGGGAAAAGAGGGAAATTAGGTATCATGCAAGACATTTGTTGGTGTAAATGAGAAAATCATTATTATTATTATTTTGACTAAATGCCCCGCCGGTAATTGGACCAGAACCGTTTGCTTTGAATACGTTTTCGGGTACGTCCGCGTCGCGACACCTTTATACCGGGAATCGGGCCCGGGGCCCGCTCACACTGAACGCAAAAGCGAAAGCAAGTACGCTACGCGGAACCACCCGCATTAAAGCCAAAACGCGTTAGCGACTACGCTGTGAGGGAACACTACTTCCCCTACCGGGAATTGAACCCGGTGGTGCTCGCACTGAATGCAAGAGCGTTAGCAATTATATTGTGAGGGGGAACACTAGTTCCCCTACCGGGAATTGAACCCGGTGGTGCTCGCACTGAATGCAAGAGCGTTAACGATTATATTGTGAGGGAACACTAGATTTGATCTTAAGTTATCGGTACGTTTAGCTTTGGGTTTTATACAGCAGAGATAGTTTGCTTGTACAGATTTATTGAGAATTCGAAAATGTATAAAATACTTTGCCAAAATTCTACATAGCTTTTGCAAACTAAAGATAGTTTTTATAGGCTAAAAGAAACTGATTTTGTACGTGGATAGAATAACAGAATTTTTATTTCTATTAAGTATAATTTGCACTATTTTGATGAAATTATGTTGTACTAATAATTTTTATTTTTATTATTTTGCAGAAAAGATGAAATCCCAACACCAAGCTTTTACATCATCACCGAATTTGGGGGAATGCCGAAAAAGGTTAAGAAAATTTATTTTAAAAAGAATTAAACCAGTACCATGCAGCGCAGCCATGACATGTGAAGAATATTGCAGCAAAAAAATACGAGAGCGAGGTGAAAGAAAAGCGTATTATTGATCTACAGCGTGTTATTTAAATAGTAATCAACAAAGATGGCACACATGTTCGAACTGTATTAATGAAACATTATTGGAACATTATGTTTCAGAAAAAGAAAAAGAGTCAAGTGTAAAGGAGATTTTGGGGATTAAGTGGGATTTGGAGGGGAAAGTGTGGGGGCAAAAACAAGAAGAAGTGATGGAAGAGGAAGTGGATGAACTGGAGGAAGAGGGGGGTGAAGTAATTGTTGGGGTGTAAATATTTGTATATATGTGTATATATATTTGTAAATAAATTGTGTGTTTTTGTTGAATGGGTGCTGGGAAATTTGTGTTTTCTTTCCTCTGAATTTTTAAAACCTTTCTAACTTTTTAACAGTACTGAGGTATTTTGATAATAGTCTCAATAACTAATGTGCAAACATATAAGGTTTCTTCTTCCTTTATATATACTTGAAATTAATGCAGGTTCTATTTTGATGAATGGTTGAATTTTGAGTTTATTTTTGAGCAAGAAGTCTCTATTTTTTCTAAATTCTTAGAACATTCCTTGTAAGAATTAATCTGTTGTCACATGACCTATCTTCGGGAATCGAATCCTTGACGAGTGATATTAGAAAATGTTTTTGTACAAATAAAAGTATTAAATGTCCAACACTGATGTACTATTCAGTTAGCCAAGACGATCATACTAACCACTTAGCCATGAAACAATTTTAGTTGGTACAGTAGAAAACAAACTGTACACGGAACTATACTGTACAAACCTTGAAGATTTCAAAACAATTGAAAAGAGAGAAAGAAAATTGCTTATTTGATTTTTCACCAGTAATATTTCTCTTTGTCTTGTGGTAAACTAATCAAAGTTTAAACTTGGATAGGCTAAAGGAAACAGTAATTATGAGAAATGAATGAATGATTTAATGTTGTTTCGTCTTGAAAAACTCCAAGAGAGTTCACTACATGTCTAACTGCTGGTACTACCACTGACCCAGTGCTGTCTTATATTGAAATTTGAAATCAGATTCTTTACTAATTAAATAAATAATTAGTGGTCTCTCTTCGCTATGTATTGAAATGATTTCCCCATGACTGTGTATTAAAATGAAATGTGATACCTCACAATTATTTTGTCTAGGATAAAGCAATTGGTAAAATGAAGAAACTCTGAGGGGAACGCTTGGAAAATGCTCAAGAAAAAAAGTTACAGACACAATATGTTTAGCCATAATTTTAGTTGGTCAACCCGGAATCTCAACCATCTAAGGTGAAGTTTGGTTCCACAATTAGTTTGAAAATATGTATTCGTGAAGATAGAACAGTAAGCAAGTGTATGTCAAGTCTCATTTTAACATTTAATTGGTGTAAACCTCCCTTGGTTTTGAATTTGTGAGCGTAATGTGAAAACAATCTTATTTTATTTGACATCACATTTGCGTGGTAGGATTAAGGAAAACTTTACGTAAGATAGTTATGATACGTATGAATTTGTTTGGAGTTCACCATCATCAAAGCTATTTTCTTTGTAATCCTTAGACAGTAAACTGATAGACTTTGAAGTTCTTTTAAACATTCTACTTGGGAATCAATCCTCTTATTACTTATTCTTTTGAGTATTTCTTTTATTGGATTATCGGCTTTGCGGTATGTATTTTGACTTACCAATTACATTTTTAACGAATCGCTTGTTCAAGCTCTGCTTTTGTGTTATTTCGTTTTTATTAAAACTCAGCTTTTGAATTCTTTCGTGTTATTTATAATAACACTAAAGTCTATGAACATATTAAGAGCTACTTGTGAAATAAATGGAAAATGATATTAGAAAACTATAAGTACGAATAAAGTTTAGATGTCAAAGACATGTACGCTATCCGCTTAACCATACAAACTTTTGTTTCTTCTCGTTTCATCTCATAGGCAAGATAGAACAAAGAGAAAAACTATTCTTATTACTTTTAGTAGTGAGGTTATATGAGACATGAAATCGATACATTGATCATTTAGTGTAATCTCCTTTCCTTATGCTCTGTAAGCTAAGAGAAATGAATAATGCTGACAATCAAAACAAAACAAAATGTACATTTAGAGGAAGAGAGAGAGAGGTCCAGAGATGGAGGGAGAGAGAGGAAGAGAAGGATAGAGAGAGAGAAGTTCAGAGAGAGGTCCAGAGATGTAGGGAGAGAGATGAAGGGAGAGAGAGATGAATAGAGAAAGGTATATATATGGAGGGAAAGAGAGAGAGAAGTTCAGAGATAGGTCCACAGAGGAAGAGAGGGAGAGAGAGAAGTTCAGAGAGAGAAGTACAGAGGGAGAGAGAGATGAAGAGAAAGATAGAGAGAGGTACAGAGATGGAGATAGGGAGAGAAATAGGATGTACACTACAAGAACTTTGTATTCAATAATCTTCATGGTTTTGCGGAATATGTTCCTATCTTTCTTCCCAACATTACGATCTTCAGAGTCAACTGAATTCCTCATAAGCAATACGAAGCTAGAACTAACCTAATGATGGATTTGTCAACAATTTCATAGTTCTCACTGTAATTTTTCGTATTATTTTAGAGAACATATGCGTAGCAGACTCCTTGTTAAAAATGTTTGAACACTAAATAATGATAAGTAAGCACTTCAAAATTAGACCTGATATATAGCTGAAGCTATTAAATACCAACAAGTTGAATGGGCTCAAGTCAGAAAGTATACTTGAACTGAAATCTTTATTTCTAGTGGGTATGAAGAACACCTCTTAAGACATGTGGGTGAATAAATGAAGGAAAACATGGGTGATGGGAATCGAATCACAAACTACCACATCAGAGATGTGTACCCTATTACATATAAAGCTATTTGATTGTACAACAGATAAATAAATAGGCGATATACTACACTTTATCCGTAAAATAAATTCCAAATTCATGAAAACGTAAGAAGGAAAGGGGGCAGAGGTTGATGTTGGAAACTTTTATAATTTGCTCAGTTTACTATAAATATTATTAGGAATTAGATTTTTTTCTTTCTTTGTTTGAGCTTATCAGTATTTAAGGACATGTTAGCTATGAAGGTCTCAGTATCTATTTATCTATAAAAAGTGTACTGCACTGTAATCAATATCGTCACTCGGAGATTTATCAACTGAATATGAGAATTTGTATAAGTTTGTAGCAAAATAGCTGATTTGGACAGCGAGTACATCTGCAACATATATTCGCAACCTACACTAAACAATGCTGACAAACATTCTCGTTCTCCTTAAACAATGAAATAAATGAAATCTTTGAGTATTACGTACCACATTTATGTCGGTTAGGCTAAAGGAAATGAATAAAACTATGAGGGAAAACGGGGAAAATTCCCAAGAAAAGTTACGAACACAATATTGTCCGGCACAAAGTTCACTTCTCAGATCCTTAAACAATTTATTACTCCCATTTGATCTTTCCTATGACCAGTATTATTTTAGGTAATCTTTTGTTGTACTTATCTGCCCACATACTTTTCTGCATTAGTAGAGCAACTACCCCATCCCGGTGTCAACTCTGTTGAATTTTACGCTGGAACCAAGTCAAAAGCAATACCGAATGCAAATAGAACTGGGGAGTAAACCGCTAAGGCTTCAATGGGTAATAGGATAGGACGACTGTGGACAAAGTAGGAAACTCAGCATGAGAGAGAGAGACTGGTCAAAAGTAAGAAAATGATAATTAGATACAGCTTAAGAAAATTAGATACAGCTTAAGATAATCAATATTGGAAAATAACAAGAGCAAAGGACTACTTAAGAATCGGAAAATCTAGTAGACATTGTTAAAATCTTCCCTTTAACTTTTAAAGGGATTATTTATGGATCAAATCAAACTGTCACATTGCGTTGGAATCCAATACTCTAATTAAAACAAATACATGCAAAGGATCTATTGGTGTTCAGGTATCGTGATTTCTAATTATTAATCTAAATGTCAGTATATAGAAATTCAAGCAAGCGCGGGTAAACGGGATGGGTGACTTTGTCAGTTATAAGAAAACTGTTGCAAAGATGTGATATTCAAGCAAGCGCGGGTAAATGGCATGGGTGACTTTATCTGTTTTAAAAAACTGTTGCAAAGATGAAATATTCAAGTTAATTAGAATATAAGAATCACTTCATAATCATAAAAGAATAGCAGTTAAAACTAATGGGGGTGGAAACTATGAGTTTCAGGTCTACCTTAAACTTGTTCAAACCTGTTTTCATTGGTTAATCCAGATAATACAATACATCCTACGGCGAAACGTATAAATACCAGGGTTAACAAAGGTACATATAATAATCTTGTGCCGTTGTAGTCGATGAAAAAGATTTCTTCTTCGTATAGTGGGCAGTGAAAATATTTGTGCCTAGTGTTTTAGAAAAATACATAAAAACAACAATATTTTCAAACTGTTGAAAATTTGAACTGAAAAATGTCTAATGCTGAAAACGTATGGTTTTGTTTCTGCGATAACATTCGCATAACCACGCAGTGCTTAATAAATGCGTTTCAAGTGTGGGAATCTAAAAGAAGAAGTATGCTTCTTTGCAGTGGATGTGCACACGGATTAAAAGACGCAATAAACCATGACTGTATTCTTTTAGATAAAAATATATTGAAAACAAAAGTACTAAGCATTGTTATGGATATTGACATACAAGATGAAATTTGGTATGAGTTTCAAAAGATGCACGGCAATACTTTTAATAAATTAGAACAGTTTTTTCATATATATGATGATGCCATTCATAATGATACATTTCTTAATCAACTGATAGAAATATTCTTGCAGAAAGATTTTAAGAAATTCTTAATTTGGAATAAAAACGATAGTGATAGTGATAGTGTTTGTGATTGAAAAATATGAAGAAATAATAGACGTATGGATAAAATGTTACTCCTCTGTAGACGTATTACACATACAAAGTGTAAAAAAGGATTTGGTATGACTTGATTTCTTCTGTGAGCGTAAAACTGATAACAAATGAATCTAACTGCTGTAATTCTCTAAGAAAGTTGACAATGGTTACTGCATAGTTCGGTATAGTGGAATAATTTTAAAGATATGTTTTGATAATGATGAAAAGAATGTTGTAAATGCTGCAAAGAACTGATTAACACCAATACAAATGAAAACTATGTACAAGTCAATTTAAAATAATGAAAGATACGCTTCTGCTAGAATTATTTGGGAAATAAGTAATAGTAAGATATTCACTATAATACATGTAAGATCCTACAAACAATAACCACAAAAACATTGGGTTACAAACGTTTATGTAAGTTAGTTATCAATTGGTTCTCATACAAGGTGTAAATTTTGTTTGCCATCTTTAATTCACGGGTATATTATACTCTTAACTCATTTGTTCTTCTCATAAATAATAATTATCTGGTGTTCAGAGGCTAGTTTGTTTTCGAACTTCTTCGCATCTGCATTAGTACAACCATGTTAATGGTCAATACTAACATTGGGATCAATGCACAAATCCTTAGTCTGTTTTAATACTAGCTCAGGATAATTCTTTAGTTTGTACATGCAGTTACGACGTTGATCAGTCTTACCCATTCCGAGGATGACAATATACATTGTTTCTTCATTGGGATGGAACACTTTTCCAAAGCGTTACATAATCTTCATATTTGGCTGAACCATGGGTTCGACCCTTTCCCTTGCGTGGATCTCCCTTCGTTCCAAATGTTCATTAGTATTTAAAACATTTTCAACTATATGGAACGATATATCGGGATTCAATTCCTTTTTAGGATGTCATGTCATGTACATCGTTTGTTTAATTTTGACGCGAACTTTCAATAGTAATACCGATAAAAATATCATCATCATTGACGTCATTTAGTGTATGTTCTTGTACAAATTCGAATAATGAACGAACATATGTTTGCGGTTCTTCGATACCACTAGTGTGCATACATTCAATGGTAACTTCCTTTCCACGCAGACCAAAATAAGGATATTGCATAGTTTTACTATTAACAATGCGAAAGTATTCCCGACTGCCTGTACCATACAATGTAGAACATATACTATGTTCTGGTGCAAAACTCGTGCTAACCTCCCGAAAAAACATCCATTAACTCGTCGGAATCATCGGTAGTTAAGACCGTAGTCTTCCCTACAGACACAAATTCACTAATTTTTTCACACGTAGCTTTCAGCATATTGTCTTGACGAAAGAAGCCTACACAGTACAGATCAATAATATCTTTTGCGGACTTGCAACTTTTCAACATAATAGTCGGTACACAGCCAAAATGCAGGAATGCTGCCTGCAGTAAGTTTACATATGTTTACCCTCAGACCCGTAGCATAGCGTTGCGTTAACACCAAGTAAAACAAAATCTTTTGTTTTGCAATAAGTGTGATCGTTATGTCCATTTTCCGTGCAATGAAGTGTAGATTGTTTCATGCATGGGTTCATCCTAATGTTATCTTCCATTAATTCTATTCCTTCATATACATGATACTCTTTCATGTATTTTTCTTTGTCTCCTTTGATTTGACATAAGGTAAAATCTTAAAGCTTCCTGATATATTTAAATGACTAAGCTCAGAACCAACAGTTCATAATTCCCATACTTCAATAATTTGCAGAATTTTATATCCAGTCTTTAACGCTTTATGAAGTTCTGGGGTACAATATGTATCTGTTAAGACATGTTGAGTGTCACAATGTGTGCATTCAATGATACCTTCTTCCTTACATGTGCAACATAAGGCAAACATAAGTCAACCGTTACACGTATATGTCCACTGTTACATGCATATTTCTTTACTTTGTGTATATGTTCTGTATCATGAAACATTACAAGTGGATATAGTACTGTAACACTCAAATACTGAATTGTCATCCATTAAATCTGTATGAATAAAATCATACTTTCTCACACTATATTTTCATAAGATCATGTATATAATTAATGTTATTCTTAAGTTAATATTCAATCAAAATAAAAAGTGCAGTTAGTCTGACGTATCAAATTAAATATTTTTTTTATATTTAAAATACACAGAATCTAATTCAATACGTAAACAAATATTGTAATGGGAAAAAAAACTTTTAAAATATTCATACTATTTTTCTGCGCATTTGTTTCGCGCATCCCCTACCTTTGCACTATAAATCCTGCGCATGCGTGTACTTGTACTAACACAAATAAAGTGGATGATACGTTGTTAAGATGTACAGTCAAAAGGTAGATGTTTCAGCAGTTGCAAAGCGAGAAATAAATAAATAAAGACCTGCATAATGTTAAACAATTAAGAACATATTCTTCTTTTCATAATAAGAAAAGGAAAGGTGAAATTGAAACCAATCTTTCCTTATCGCAAAGTAAACATGTAAAGTACATTTCACCACGTGAAAAACGTTTTGAACTTGAAAAACAAAAGAAAATTATTGTTGTACATCCAAATGATCCTGACATTCCTGAAGAAGACGCTGAAAAATATAGGATTATTTATCCAACACAAGAAATTAGCATAGACGATAGTGTGTATAGACGAAATTTCAGTACCCAAATGAAATACCGTTTGAAGAGGAAGTAGTAGTGCTAGATCAAAATACAATTTCTAATGACATTCTGATATTCAATGATGTGAAGTGTGGTTGTACTCCTAATGAAGTAAATGAAGTTTGTGTAAAACAGTTACTAGAAAAATATAAACTTTCTGAACCATTACTTTGTGAAAGTTGTGCAATTCATAGTGAGAAAGAAACTGAGCATAAATGTGTAAGTGAAAGTGATGAAGAATTAAATACTACTGTGTGGAATTTCCTAATTAAGAAATCAACACGCGAGGAAATATTAAAACAATATCTAAAAATTCATGTGAAATATATAGACGTAAACATTATTCCGCATCTTATAAACAAATTTAACTATACATATCAGGATATTACATTCAATGATTATCACATTTCTGATTTAAGAGAAACATATCTTGAACACGATAAAAATGTGTATCAACAATCCATACTGTGAATACCAATGTCGTTTCCTAAATACATACAATTATTGTGAATATCGGTGTTCTTCTTTTTCTATAGATGAACAGTGTTTGTTATTATGTATTGACCGTTGGAAACCACAGCGAGAACTTTTGTGTTACGGGTGTTTTCAAAATCGCGCAAATTTAAATGAACATGAGTGTATTACTTTAGACTATGATATGTTATGCTATAATGCATGGCGTAGAATGGTAAGCACACAAAGTTTTGATGACTTATATAAAGATTTTGCAACAGTACATTGTGATACTGAAATTGATGATTGGACATTTACATATACATTATATAACATTTTGTTAAACAAAGATAACATTCAGTTAATTACAGAGTTATTCTTACAAAAAGATTTACATTATAATATGCACAAAAAGTAATAATGGAAAATAAAAACTTTTCTGCTAATCAATTACAAAATAATAATAATAACAATGTGTATAAATTAACAAAAAGAAGTGATAAAAGACTTTCAGCAAAAAATTGGCCAATATGTAATTGTACATATACTAATATAAATATAGATTGTATTAAACAATATATCAAGGAATGTTAAAATCACAAATGTATCTGTATGTAAACTATGTATATCTATATCTTATTGTAATTTGTAAATAAAATTTTATCACTGTATATTACTTGTTTTCATTTATATTATTTCCTTAGATGTATGATTTTAAAACTTTCTTTTGTGTAAATGCGTTTTACATTATCGTACTTAAAATTATTTCATACAACTAAAAACTTTAACATGTGCATATGAAACTTTAACATATGCATATAACAAAAATCCGTATGTTATGATCCACGTGCCTAAAATTTGTTTGTACACTTTTATATTGCATGCATGTGAGAAACTTCACATTTTCATTTTGACAAGTTGTATTTTCATTTTGACAACTTAAATTTTTAATTTTGAAAATTACATTTTCATTTTGACAACTTGCATTTTTAATTTTGAAAATTACATTTTCATTTTTTCACAAGTTGCATTTTAGTTTTGACAACTTGCATTTTCATTTTGACAAGTTGCATTTTTAATTTTGAAATTACATTTTCATTTTTCACAAGTTGCATTTTATTTTGACAACTTGCATTTTCATTTTGACAACTTGCATTTTCATTTTGACAAGTTGCATTTTTAATTTTGAAATTACATTTTCATTTTTCACAAGTTGCATTTTATTTTGACAACTTGCATTTTCATTTTGACAACTTGCATTTTCATTTTGACAAGTTGCATTTTTATTTTGACAAGTTGCATTTTAGTTTTGACAACTTGCATTTTTATTTTGACAAGTTGCATTTTAGTTTTGACAACTTGCATTTTCATTTTGACAAGTTGCATTTTTATTTTGACAAGTTGCATTTTAGTTTTGACAACTTGCATTTTTATTTTGACAAGTTGCATTTTTATTTTGACAAGTTGCATTTTAGTTTTGACAACTTGCATTTTCATTTTGACAAGTTGCATTTTAGTTTTCGTAAGTTACATTTTTTAATTTTAATTTTGTTCAATCACTTCATATTTTTACGGATCGTATGTTATACATACTCTGAACAAATTTATTTGTGAACGTTTTAAAATTGGTGTTAATTATTTGTTTTTGAAAAACACTTTTCGACATTTATACCACATGTATGTGAAAAACTTTTGCATGTTATGATTTGCGTTTGTAAAACATTTTCTGCATGTTATGATGCTTGTATGAAAAACACTTTCTGCATGTTATGATTCGCGTTTGTAAAAACACTTTCTGCATGTTGTGATTCACTTTGTAAAAAACATTTTCTGCATGTTATGATTCGCGTTTGTAAAACACTTTCTGCATGTTGTGATTCACTTTGTAAAAAACATTTTCTGCATGTTATGATTCGCGTTTGTAAAACACTTTCTGCATGTTGTGATTCACTTTGTAAAAAACATTTTCTGCATGTTATGATGTTTGTATGTAAAACATTTTCTGCATGTTATGATTCGCATTTGTAAAACACTTTCTGCATGTTGTGATTCACTTTGTAAAAACATTTTCTGCATGTTATGATTCGCGTTTGTAAAACATTTTCTGCATGTCATGATTCGCATTTGTAAAAACATTTTTGCATGTTATGATTCGCATTTGTAAAACACTTTCTGCATGTTATGAATCGCGTTTGTAAAATTAGTTTCTGCATTTTTATATTACATGTATGTATGTAAAAAGTTGTTGCATTTTTAATCATACTATAATATTACTTCATAGTATGCATATTTAAATTCATTATTAGATCAGTTTCTGTTTTTATATGTATTCTTTTTTCCCATTGCAAAGTCGGTGTTAATTTTTTGTTGTTGTTGTTGTATTATTTAATATCTCGTAATTATTTAATCGAACACTTTGTGTGAACGTATTAAGAATGCGATGAACAATCTTCTTATTTCGTTTTACTTACCGTAATACTCTTACATCAACATAGTTATGTAGTGTTAAATAATTACTATGTAAAATACTAAGGACACTTAAGTGTGAACTTAAAAAATCCTTTCTCATTGCAAAGTCAGTGTTAATTTTTTTTTATTGTAAATATATTAAAAAGTTTCTGTGGAACTCTGAACAATCTATGATTGTGAATATAATAAAAATTCTTGCAGAAACTCTGCTTACTTTTCTTAACACAATACTCATAAAGTGTAATTCATCAAATATTTGTTGCACAAATTCGTTCTTATTTATTTATGTGGATCTTTCGTTACATAAACTCTTCTTATTCAGGGTATGTTTTGTTTGTTACACAAACTTTGAGGATCTATGTTTCAAATCGCAAACTTGTAAAATACTCATCAAACTTTTAAATACTTCAAAGTATTAGTAAAATCAAGAAAAATATAAAACACTCATCAAATACCAATTTTAAACGATAGAAACCGTAAATGAGTTTCACTTTGTAAAATGCCAATGATAGCTTTTATTTAGGAAAGTTTCTTTTATTAAATAAAAATCAAGAAATGAAATTCGTATATATTTATTTGGAGATAAAGATATATACAAGCAAACAAGTATAGAAAATAATATACATGTACAAACACACACACACACACAGAAATAATATATACAGATTATATTACATACAAAAAGAAATCACTTTGTCGCGTTTCTATCTTTTTCTAATAAAATGTTCACTAGTCCTTCAATATAATTTGGGTTCTTTAATAAGTTGTCATAGGTTTCATGAAATAAATGTTCACTTCTTTTGTTAGCAGAATGCGATTTCACATAATTTGAATACACATTGTCTCTCACATCTTTGCTTGCCATAATTTTCCATGCTTCTGATTCGAGAGTTAATATATTCACAAGAAGGCACCTGTGCCCGAACTGATTGAAATAATGTAGGTTACAACCGGGGCAGAGTAAAACTGTATCTGGTTCCCACTTTAAAATACTATCTTTAACACAGGTTTCACTTACAAAGTCACTATTACACTCGCACTGGTACTGCACACGCAAATCCAATGGAACCTTTTGGGGTGAAGATGGATACTCCAACGGTGAAACACTTGGTGATGGCGTGCTGGGTTTGCACTCTTCTATCTCGTTGAATAACTTACAAATTTCTTCCTCCTCTTCCTCATTAAATAAATCAGGAGATGTTGATCTTCCTTCTTCTGCAAGTGTCCACTTTATCGTTGGAACTTGAAACTTTTGCTCCGGTGTTCCTGGTACTGGTACTGGTGAAGTTGTTCTTGATCCAACTGGCGAAGTTGGAATTAATATTGGCTCTTCTCTTAAATCAATGATTTCTTCCTCTATAATAACATCTGGAGAAGCCGGTGAGCAAATTTCTTCCTCTATAATGACATCTGGAGAAGCCGGTGAGCAAGTTTCTTCCTCTATAATGACATCTGGAGAAGCCGGTGAAAAATAGCAAGTTTCTTCATCAATAAACAATTCCGGAGATTCTCTATGCAATTTAAACTTTTTGTTGGGAGATTCAACATAGTCAAATGTAGAATCCCAATCTACTTCGTTGCAAAGTTGAATTTCTCGCTGTACTATACTGGTAGACGAATCCATGATGATACTATGTCAGTCTTCTCATCATACCCAGTATATAAGGAAAACTTATGTCGACGTCACATCACGTGGTACTTTAAAACACGCCCCCTTACATCATTTAAAATATTTTCAAATGTACTTTCCCAATTCTCTATACAACTTTCAATAGGTATAAGGGACGGAGAAAACATATGCTTACATTGCGTTTATGTGCTCATGTATCATTTATTGATCAAACATTCTTTTGAAACAACATTGTCAATATTATTTACATTGTGTTACGATCATTCACATCTTACAACGGTATTCCCTCAATAATGTTATTCATATCCTGTACTAATCACTTAAAATGTTATCTACGTACAAAGAAAAGTGTCAACACAATTCATACTGCAAAACTTCTTTTGTGTTTTCATTCGGTATCATATCAATGTAACAATCTTCTATTGCATTCAGTACCCCTTCATGTTTCAACAGGATCAACACTTCTTTTGTATTTCCGTTCGGTGTCGCGTCATGTACCACAATTCGTGGTGCCAAACTTCTTTTGTATTCTTCGTCAACAATGTTTTATTACTGTGTTATTATCTACCGTAACCTTAATCTTCTTTGTATTCACCATCAACATTGTTTTGTGTTCACCTAACGCATTACCAAACTTCTTTTTATTACTCTGTTGGCACTCTGTGATGTTTACCTGTCACGACCTCAATCCTCTTTGTATTCTTCGCCGACAATGTTTTTTATTGTCATTTCACATACCAATAAACTTGTTTTTATTACTCTGTCGGTATTCTGTGATGTTTATCTACCGCAACCTTATTCTCCTTTGTATTCACCATCGACATTGTTTTGTGTTCAACTACCCTGACGCCAAACTTCTTTTCTATTACTCTGTCGGCACTCTGTGATGTTTACCTGCCACAACCTTAATCTTCTTTGTATTCGCCGTCAACAATATCTTGTGTTCAACTACCATGACGCCAAACTTGTTTTTATTACCAATTAGCATAGGGGCATGATTCAACATGTTTACCTGCCACGATCTCAATCTTCTTTGTATTCGCCGTCAACAATATCTTGTGTTTAACTACCCTGGCGCCAAACTTGTTTTTATTACCAATTAGCATACAGGTATAATTCAACATGTTTACCTGCCACGACCTCAATCTTCTTTGTATTCGCCGTCAACAATATCTTGTGTTCAGCTACCCTGACGCCAAACTTCTTTTATTACTCTGTCGGCACTCTGTGATGTATACTAAACGTGTCGTCGGTTTTCCTTTGTATTTGTCTTCATGTTTTAACACGCACCTGTTACCCAACAACGCCATCTTTCCCTCTTGCCCAGCCAGTTTCCAAAAAGCGCGCGAAAAGTTCAGTTCATGTCTTAAGTTCACCAGCGAAAGACGTACAAGCACCACGCTCTGTATATGTACCAGCAATGCCTATCATACCGCACTATACATATTCTATACACAAAATTTCTAGTATGCTCACACAGTGTTCGAGAAAATAAAAATACGATCCGTCAAATTAAGAAGTCCCGCATGAATAAAGTTTATTCCCTCCACCATTTTAATATGATCACAATCAAATTTAACAACGAGTATTATTATAAATAATACGAAAGAACAAAAAAAAAACAAGTTGCTATGCAAATGGTCAAATTAATTAATATAATCACAATCAAATTTAACAACGTGTATGCTTTAGCATACGATTTGGGAAAAATAATAAGGAGCTTGCTTAGCAAGCAATCCGTAAAATAAGATGTTCCGATTAATTTATTAAGAGAATGCAAATAAGAATGAGCTTCTAATGAAGCGAATTAATTAATATAATCACAATCAGAGGTTGTTCTATGGAGTATGCTTTAGCATACGATTTGGGAAAAATAATAAGGAGCTTGTAGGGCAAGCAATCCAATAGAAATTGTTCCAATTAATTTATTAAAAGAATTAATTAATATAATCACAATCAGAGATTGTTCTATGGAGTATGCTTTAGCATACAATCCAATAAATAAGGAGCTTGCTTAGCAAGCAATCCAATACAGTTGTTCCAATTAATTTATTAGGAGAATACAAATAAAAGAATAATTAATTTGATCATAGCATAGCTGTTAGAAACAACCCTATCAAAATCATGTCCTTCATCCTCTTTTCTAGAAACTACTCCATCCCTCCTAACACTCAACCTTTTCCAGGAACCCGTCTAACCACCTAACAAACAGGGTAATAAAACCACCTCCCCCTAAAACCTCCCCAAGGCCGACACGGCCATATTGACATCGAAACTCGTTAGGTAATAAAGCAATTAAGGGGGCAATAAAATCTATTGTCTACGAGAAATCTAGACATATCTACTTCGGACCGTAATTTTTTTTAAATATACAACCATATTCCTCGGGTCTTTTTGGGCCTAACTTTGTAAATATACTGTAGGACGATATTTGAGGTGCCTAGTATCAAAATTCGCCACATCCTTTCCATTAGTTTCGAGTAATCTCACAAAACGTACAGTAAAGCTCCATATACACGCGTACAAAGTCCCATATTTCAACTAGTTTTTCAGTATGAAAATTAAACTTTTAAACAAAATGTTGTCTCCATGCAATCCTTTTTAGATCAAACATGCGATATATAACCCAATTTCGGTAAAAAAAAAAAAAAAGTTTGGCGGCTTTTGATACTATAAATATACCACATTAACTTGATCCCTAGTCTCCCGTTGCACGCGCTGCTATCGGCTGAAGGAATTCCACTCGCTTTCTCTCGCTTAACAACAGCTGAACCCTTATTGGCTCAACGCGTGGGTGTGTGAGGGTGTGAGCTTTAGTTCGCATTTTTGCCACGGCTCAAGACATTTTGGCAGCACTATAGGCTCCTCATTTATCGGATCGTTCTTTCTGCAGAACTTTTAAAACACATCTAAGTTTGTAACGTGAAACGCTCATAATAAAAAAAAAATCTTATTATGATTGTGCAATTGAAAATAAAGCTAACTGTGTAGTGGAGAGAAAAACTAAAAAATAACAGAAATAAACATGCTTAGCTTATCTGTGAGTGAAAGTTTGAGGTGCCAGAGTGTGGATTCTATTCCATTTTTTTTTTTTTTTTCACAGCATTCGACAATGACAACTTTCAGGACTGGCTGAGTGCGTTCAGTACACATCCATTTATATTATACGAATTTGCACACATTGACATTTTGTTTTATATAATTAGAGTATTTATGTTTTCACTTCATGAGAATTTACATAAATGAAATGAAATGAAATATTTAGTTTAACGTCTCTCAATTATGCACCCAGACCGAAGTGAGACCGAAGTGATATAAATGACCATTTTCTTTAGAGAATTCATATAGTTTGCAAGTGTAAACGATAATCTTTATTTCGTTATTTCATGTAAGCTTTTAAACTGCAAAATTAAACCTCTAATTCTAAATATAAATACAATTTTACATTAGTTATTACGTTTCTGTAATTCGGGCTGGGCTCGGACCCAAAGGCTGAAGCAGATTTCGGACTCGGCCGGCTAAATATTCCGGCCTGTGCAAGATCTCTATGCTCAATTGACCCAGCGCCATAGGAGGAAAAAGTGAGACATTTCAAACAATTTTAAACATTTCTAATTAATCGTTGGGATTCAAAGTACGCATGAACCATGATCCTGTTAATATATTTTTACTACTCTATACTACTGTATTACGTAATGTTACGAAGTACAATCTTGCTGGAATATTGTTGTTATTAATATGTTGTTATTACTATTGTTGATATTAATATGAAAAAGTCGAAGTTGAGGCTACTGAATATGGAATTCATACCTACATCATTGGCTTCACAATCTCCTTTGGCCCCAGGTCCCACAAATCAGTGGGACGGCCCTGAGAAACGGCATACTGGACCATAAATTTTCCATTCCACTGCAAATTATTGCAAATATAGGTCCAAAATATACAACTAGGTCTTCTTAAGCTTCCCATCGTCCCATCTGAAGACAATTTCGGACCTGAACAGGATATATATAAATTTTTGTGGTTGTTTTCCTTTGTCATTAAAAAAAAAAGGATATCTATAATATGGGAATATCTAAATATGGTTTCGAATCCTGGTTTATTTTCCTATATGTATAACTTTCAAATATCGCAGGAGAATAAGAAGTTCAAATCAACAAGGGAACGATAGATTTTTCCTTCCTTACCGAAATACAAGGAAGAAAAAATTACTTCAGAGTAGAATTACCTCTTTCGTTTTTCCCCCTTTTCTCTTTCCTATTTTTTATCCCCTAACTATCCCGTTTGTCTGCCAATTTTTGTCCTCCGACTTAACAATGCCCGACCTCACACTCTGTACTTTCTTACTTCTAGTCCCCCCTTCTTTTTTCCTTTCTTTTAAATTCTCTCTTCATCTCAGGATCTCTACTGAAGAAACGAAAAGAAAAAAAAACTCTATTACATCGACACACCATTTCAGATGCGCTACGAAACGTTAATAGGGCTATTTTTGCAGGAAATGAATTACACGCTTCTTCTAAATCTCCCAACAAAAACGGGGGGGGGGAGGTTGAGGAGGAGAGAGGGTAATATATACAGTATGTTCATCTTTTTCTTTTCTTTCTCGTTACCGTCCTCTCGTACCAAATCTCAATCTCAGACATCGTTTGGGTCGGCTCTAGAAAGAGAGAGAGAGTAAGTATGTTCGATTTCCTATGCGTTACTGCACTAAATTCATCATCATGCAAGCTAAATCTGGAATTCCCAATCTGGTGCTCGCAAACAGTTTTGTGGTCTCGTCATTAAAAAGCGTTTGTTTTTTTCTCGAACGGAAAAGAAAGTGCTAGCGAGTAAATAGATCCTGGAGTACGGGCTTGAAGGGGTACACCGTAGTCTAATGGTTAAAGTGTTAGACTCATGGGTTCGATTCTCGCCCGGTGATTCCCAATATTCGGCGTCCATCCAGGGTCGTGAGGCAAACTGGGGTGTCACGTGAAAACAAGACGTGACGGCCACTAGATCTAGAAAGCTCCTAATGTGCCTATTAGGGACCACGTGCTCGCCGCTAGGCTCGACGTAGTTCAGCCGGTCGCTAGCAGATGGCGCTGGAGCAGGCTTAGGCTCACAAAATATGCTGTTATGCCAAGTGGTTTGGCTTGTTTATTAGTATAGGCTTGCGCAAATGATTCAATTATATAAAGTCACTGAAATTGTACGTGAGAATGAGAAAACTTTCACACACGACAAGAAAAAAAATATAGTAGAACCATATTTCGATGTCAATCGACCGATCGATATTTTCAAGTATCAGAATTTTAAAAAAATCGATATAGGGCCTATCAGTATTTTGATCTTTTAGATAATCAATATTTCAACACTACTGTATTTTGTATTACAATATTTCAATTTTTCAATATTTTTTAAATATATATTTCAATATTTGGTTTTTTTTAAGCTCAGCGTCACTTTTCAGCACCGAAGCTATGTGATTCTACAGCTTAAGGTGAAATCCGAATCACTGTAATGTGTTCAAATTTCAAAGTCGTTCCGTCGGGAAATCGAATCTAGGACCATGGCATTCAAAGCAGCTTGAGCTACTCATTAGACCAGCATTCGATATTTTCAATGCTTTGATATTTCTCTATTTGATATTCGATATTATTTTATATTTCAGTATTAGATACTACGATATTTTCGATATTTCAATACGATATTTTTAGATATTTGAAATTTTCGGTATTCATATTTCGATGTTTTGATATTCATTTTTCTGAATAAATCTATTCCAATATTCAATATTTTGATATTTTTCGAAATTAAAATTATTCGATATTTAAAAAATTTTTCAATGTCATGTTTTTACGGTAAATATTAATATGGGTGTTATTATTAGAGCCAGGATTTTTAGGTGCCTGAACCTTATTTTTTTATTGGAAAGCTTACTGATCGATTTTTTCCGATATTCAACGTTTCTGAAGTTTCGATATTTATCTCGATATTTTCGATAATTTGATATTTAAATACACATATCGATCAATCTTTGATATATTAATGCTTCGATATTTTCTGATATTTTGATAATCCGTTATTTCAATATTTTGCCATTTTTCGACGTTTTTTGATACTAAATATCTTGTTATTTTTTTCGATATTTTATTATTCAATAGTTTTGATATTTTATTTTTTCGATATATCGATTAAGTTTTGATAAATGTGACTCCAAAATTTTTAGTCTAGTAGCCATATTACACTAGGATCTTAACTTTCAAAAAAAATCGAAACATAAGGCAGATGCGATTTTAATTACAACACATTTTTCGAGCCTTTGTTTTACATTTTCCCTTTAATGAAGGAATGAATGAAGAGGTGAAGAATTGTACTTTAAGTATACAATACACATGAGCTTCCACGTGCTTTTGCTTTTTTATCGAGCTTCAACAGGGAATATATGTCATATATTCCCTGTTGAAGCTCGAGTTCTCTTTCCAACCGGCTGCAGCGAAAATTTGAAATAACGTACCTCACAACCTTTAGCTACATCTAACAGAACAACAGGGAAATTGAGCGTTATATTCATATCATAGACACTTATATTGTTTCTTAAACAATTGTTAATATGAATCCCCCACATATAACATATAAAACTTTCCAGGTGGACTATAACTTAAAAAGAAAAGAAATAAAATAAAGCTAGCATGCGTGTTGATTGGAAAAGTTAGAAAGTATATGCGCGATTTTAACCCTCATCCGACTCATCACCAGGAGGAGCACACGCACACATGTTGTGTGATGTGAGGTGTTCATGTCCTTTACGTTGTATGTAAGAAACTCAAACGAGCGGATAGCCAAAATCAAAGAAGGCCTATTGTCTTCACGTATGTAGATACAAACAGCCGACATACACACACACACATTGGACACTATTGTTTTGTCTTCTTCCTCTGCAAAGACCCACCGCTCAATACTTTGCATATTAAATATATATTAAGCAGTCTTTTGTCATCATCGCGCGTATGTGAATCTTTTTTGCATGCAAATATAACTATACGCACTTCACACAAACAATACTATGTATATATACACATATAATGTGCCCTTTATATATATATATATATATATATATATATATATATATATATATATATATATATATATGTGTGTGTGTGTGTGTGTGTGTGTGTGTGTATGTGTAAAAAAATACTAGCGTCTGGATGTCTTGTGGACAGTGGTGTGCGGCTAAGGCATGTGGAGACAGCTTGCAGCTCATTTGAAACATGGTCTGTCTGTCAAGAAGAGCGTTTGGGGACAGCTTTACACAATGGTGCACGAGAAATAGCCATAAGCCATTGGTCACATTTTTTTGCCCTGTATTATTATTATTATTATCTTAAAAAAATAAGCATGTACACATGACCCTTGGCCGTGTCCCCTTAATTTTCTTTTATAGTAATTACTACACTGTTTTTGCCTTAGCCTCTACCTTCAGTGTTACCATCTTTCGAACTTCAAACCAAAGGACTTAAATTTCATTTGTATTACAGTATTGTTAGAGGCCTGCGTGAATATATAATATTTTTCTGCACCCGCACGCACATTCGCAGATAATGAGCTAGCAGATTGTATACAATAATGCATAATTTTAAAAATAGTTTCTGACGTTAAGAGGCCCCATCACGGTGAAATTAAAATAGATACCCCTAATTCTACAGTAATTATGTGATAGCTTCAAATAGATAAAGAGATAATCGAAAAAAGTGTAACAAGAGCTCCCTAGACAATATTATTTTACATGAGATACCATTATCGCGACTCACTTATCTGCTTTCAATCTATAGCCATCTAGAAATTCGGCATTTATTTTCGCATTTCTAAATTGCTGCAAACGGAAAGCTACTAGGTGACTCGTGATAACGGTACCTCATGTAAAATAATATTGTCTAGTGCACTCTTGTTCCACATTTCGATTATCTTTTATCTATCATCTTTTATCGATTAGCAGTATTTTAATTTCGCAGTGATTAGGCCTTTTAAGAAATGTGATTATCTTTGTCGTAAAGTTCGTGAATCTTATGATGAGAAATGAAATATCTAGCTTTGTGTCCCACGATTATGCCTTGTAGGCTGAAGCAGACGAACGGATGATTAGTGACAGTGAATAATTATGAAAAGAATTGGTGGAATGATCATGTGGGTACAAACAAGAAAATCTCAAGAAAACCCACGGGCACGATGTCTCCACCAAAATCTCGTGTGCCCTGAGATCGAACCAGGGACTTGCATACAGGTGAGCGCTCTTCGACTGAAACATCGTAAAGCTCCTTCCTATGATAAGATAAGCAATCAAATTCAACATAAATATTAAATTCAATCGCTTCCGATTGTAACCGTGGCTAAGCGGTTAGCGTACGCGCCTTTGGCGCGGGAGATCCGGGTTCGATTCCCGGCGGGAGCTCATGTGGTTCGGATTCCACGTTAATCAGTAGGTCCACGTCTCATATAGCCTCGCTGCTGAACGGGACGTTAAACTCAAAATCAACTCAACTCAGCTCATCTACAATAGGCCTAAATAACCAAATAAAATCAATGCAGACACACATTAGCAAATTACTAGTTATTAAAACATGTATTTTACTTAAGATCTTCTCAAATACATATTTCTGATTTAAAATTGTCAAGTTGGTAATACTATATCTGTAAAATAATTTCAGAATACATAGTTTTATGGGGAGTGGGTAAAAGATGAGCATCTTAGTTCAGAACGGAAAGGCAAAATGAAGATTTAAGAAAGAAAGAAAAAAAGACATTCTTTGGGAAAGATTAATCAGCTACCTCAAACAAACTCACATAAAATCACATTAGAACTTCACATTGACTACAAGATTTTAGACGAAAGAAAAGAAATAAAACTTCAATTGAGCACAGTTTACTTTGGCATTTGTTTGTCCCAAGAAGGATAATCACACTTTAGTATTTATCATAATAATTTTATTATTATTATTATTATTATTATTATTATTATTATTATTATTATTATTATTATTATTATTATTATTATTATTATAAGTCGTTACATATAATAACGTTATAAGTGGTTATATATAGTAACCACTTAATCTAACATTTACAATAGGTCGTTAGTCCTTTGCTCGTAGGTCAACGAAAAACTATATTTTTCTGCGATTTTCACATTATGGTAGTAAATATTGCAAATGTTGTACCTCCAAGGGAAGTCAAACCTGGAACTATACGAATCATTAGGCTATGGGAATACTTAGATTAAGTTTTCCACCGTATAGAATTATATATTTCTGAATAACTCTTTAGACACAAGTATTTCATCATAGTTGTCAACTCTGAGTATGAAGCTACTAAGGCAGTTCTCTTTCAACATAGAGACAAAATGAATTTGCATACACCCGTACGCACAATACTTCTTTTAGTTGTGATTGTCCAATCTGTATTGTTTTAAAGACTAAGTTTGGCAGCTGTTTTTTCAGTATCCAAACCGTAAGTTAAAAAAAAAAATCTCGTTCCCGACAGATGACCAAACTTTAAAAATGAAGTGAATACATATCAGAAAAAAAAAGTAGAAGTGAAAAGGAAAGGATGGCCAGCAGCCGGCAAAGTAACCATAAGGAAGAGGACATGGTACGAAACGCAATGAATCATATAAGCCCCGTGCGTACGATTACATGTATGTATGAAGAATGTATATGGAAAAAGGCCTATTGTCTCCCACTTTTGGTCAACTGTAATAGCATACATACATCTCTCATCTGCGTATGTGAGAAAAGGTGTAGAGAGACCCCAAGCGATCCTAAAAGGATTCAAACTGGCTACAAGGTTTGAAACTAAGACCAAAAGGGGTGAAGCCGGACATTAAAACATCTGCTTCTCGCGTACATAGAGCGAGAGTACTACATATGCAGATGCTTTTTGGTTTTTCACACACGCACACCTAACATCACACACATTGTACTGTACATATATATTTTGTGTGTGTATATATATATGTATAATTGCGGAACTCGCTTGGGCCAGTGGGCAAGAATTACGTTAAGTTTTACGGGATCAGAATCTTAACTGGTCTACGAATTTTGTTCTACACACAAAAGTAACATTGCATTTATTAACATTAAAAAATGTTTCTAACTGTTTTCGGTAACTGAACATGCTAATCTAAAAGTAACCTCTTTAATTTTATTTCACACATTTATGTTTTAATTATTTTTTTTTAAAATTTTTTGATAGCAAAGCCTACTTCAACGTTGTAATGCACAAACATAACGAAATTATTATACGTAATCGTATACCGCATAGAATATGCTTGATACCACTCTTGCAGATTAGTGAAAGGCACTTACCCAAGGTCGAATTCTCTATAAAATATATCGTAAAAGATCTATTAGTTATCATTCTAAATATTACAGATGGTGCTAACTATAAGGTATCTGTCCAAGTCGAATTAGCTTCATAGATATCTACTACATAAGATGCATCGATAGCATTCTTGCATATGTTGGCAACTGCAAGATACACTACAAAAAATAAATTAGTATTTGAACATGGTTTGGACATTATTTTAAAACAAATTTTGGTTATTGTTTAGTATGTCCGAAAATGACTTAATGTGTTCTATCAGCGAACAGAAAAATCTCTAGAATGCTTCTACACTGCAAAAAATAAAGAAACTATTTTTAGTCACTGTAGGACACCTTACTCATTACCGACACTCTTTGAACACCTCCAGATTACACATATTCGCCTCTTTTAGATACTGTGTTGTCCAAGTATGCCCCAGATGTATGTAGAAAATGTGCAGAATGCATGTCATCACTTTGTTTTTGAACTGTTTACCGAGAAAAAGTGTTTTAAATATGTCATTCTAGATACAATTTTTAGAGAAATAACGCTTCTGGATACGCGAATCACACTTTTAAACACTATTTCATAAATTTCCCCTTCAACATCTGTACTAAAAGTGTTCAATTGGTGTTTTATTTTTTAACATTGTAACACTAGTTAATACGAACTTCCCGAAAAGTGTTCTAATGTGTCCAATGAGTATACAAGCAGAAACGACTTGTAAATTTGTAAAATATTAATGTGTCCTAACATTGTTTAAAAGTCAACGACTTCATACGAGATAAGCTCTATTACATATGGACTATGAGTGTTGAAACTACTCATAACTCTTGCGTAGTAATGTAAACTTCTATTACTTATGGGTTATGAACTTTCGAACTACCTACAAACCTTGTGTAATAAAGTGTAGCTCTGATGCCTTTGAAATATGAGCTTTCAAAATATCCATAATCCTAGCGTAATAAATTATAACTCTATTACGCATGAATTATGAATTTCCAAACTACCCATACTAGCATAATAAAGTGAAGCACTATTACCTATAGACTACGAGCCTTCAAACTATCCATAATCCTAGCGTAATAAGATATACTATTAACTGTACTATCACGTAACAATGAACCTATGCAGTTCTTAAGTTAGTTTATTATTGTATTCGTTATAAATTCGTAGCGTAATAAAATGTAGTTCTATTACTCACTTAATTCAAGAGATTGCGATAACTAATGAGAACAAATTGCATTAACAATGCTTTTATTTTCTAACTCTTATGCTCACGCATTATGCATATTTTAGTTTGCGAACATGCTTTTCTTTGTCTTTGACTGACAGCTAATTTTAGATGACAGGATCATTAATTTGCATGCATGCTTTACTTATTTTTATTTGCTTAAATACGTGGGTTGTTTGAAAGCTTCATAATCTTATATCAAAACTTCTAATTTCATTGATTATCTACCACACACGAAATTACTCCATCATGCATCACGCGTCACGCGTGGTGTTTGTGTGTGTGTATGTGTGTGTGTACATATAACTTAACGTTAAAATTTTCACACGTGTACCACGCAAACATATACTATGAGAAAATATAGGCAGATTTTCAGTATGGGATTATTTTAACAGTATTATTGCTTTTTTGTATAATACCATGCTGGATGATGGTATGGTAAAAAAAAAAATATGTAGAATTCAAATGAAGAATATTGAGGAAAGAAGTAATGGAATGAGGGAAAGAGGAATGAAGAAAATGAAAGGATGAAAACAAAAAACACCACAGATAAATTCACGGGGAAGATATAATCTACCACTAATTCATATGACCAAAAATCGAACCAGAAACCCTTTATTCTCAGCCACTGATTCACAGCACATTTTAATGAAAGGTTATGTTTTGATAATTATAACTAACTAGCGTCAATTATCAGCTTCCCTGGGTTAAAATAACAAAAATTAGTAATATGTTTCGTTAGTCAGTCAATTTTTACTATTACTGAAGCGCTTTCTGTTATTGGCCATTTTCGATTATTTTTATATATATATCTCCCCCTCCCGCAAGTTGTGGAGCTGAATTTGGATTTAAATGGCATTGGATATGTCACTGTTCATCTCAGCGATTGCGAAAACTATGGATTCGATACTAATATCGGCCATTTTCGACCATTTATATATATATATATCCCCCTCCCCGAACCCCTAAGTTGCAACCGTCGAAATGAACTAAGAAAAACCACCCCAGGCCCAAATCTCATCTATGTTAAAATTTGATCGAGATCGGTCGGGTGGTTGAAGAGTTATTACGTCACTTTCATTTTTATTTATATAGATAATAAAATGGTATCTGAGACTCAACGTTTCAGGCTTATGACCTGTATGTGTAGGGTGAAGAAGACGGACGTGAATGATGAATAAAAAAGAATGAATGACTATAAAATGCTGTTGCAATGAAACTGAAGGAGAAAATCGGGACCTTGAGAAATTCCATAGACATGAAGTTGTCCACCACAAACTTACATAGCCAAGGATAGAACCAGGGACCCCACGCAGTAGCGTGTAGTCAATAATATATAGAGCCTATCTATACATTTTTATGAACTGAGTTGTGCCAAGCGTTCACACATTTAACTGGAAAAGTGGAGTTCGATTCCTGATTGGAGTTTATGTACCATATTAAAATTTTTAATTATTATAATTTGATCTTACTCCCTTGGATACTTTCATTGTCTGCCATAAGGGTCACGGGGGTTCAGTGAAGAGGACTCACTTCTGCTTCAAGGGCTTTGGCTCAATTTCAGAAGTGAGAGTTTGTGGTGGACAATTTTCTGTCCTTGGATTTTCAAGAGGATTTTCCTTTCTCTCCCACATTCTCATTCCACCATTTTCCCATAATCATCCATCTTCTTTCGCCTGTAGGACACATCCATAGTATGTTAAATTAAAATTTCCCATTTTTCTATTTTTCGCCATGCTAGACAACTTCGTTTATTCAATTCCCGGCTAATCTTTATATTCCGTCAGGAAGGTATTCATTGTTTCATTCACTGAGATGATGTTACGTCCCGTTGTATGACCCAACGGATAGAGTTTACGCCTTCTGTTGCACAAAGGTCGGGTCCGATTCCTTATGGAATGCTGTCTCGTATCAAGCTTACGTCGTCAATCAATTTGCACAAACAACTGGTTAAGGGTAAGATGACAAACTTACCCCCTTTTTCTTCATCGATACCATGCATTTTAAAAACTTGTTTTCTTGCACCTTTTAATTATCGTTAAAACGAAAAAAAAAAAGTTTTGCTAAATACTCCAAATACTTGTTTCTCTTTTCAGTTCCACAATCAGAGGAAAACCAGTTGAGAATGCTCCAAGACCATTGACAGAAAGAACTTAAAAAGATTTTTTTTTCGAAATTTATATGAAATTATATATTAAATTTGATTAATTAATGATGCAATAATTATTGAAATTAATAACTGATATATTGGAATTGAATCAATATTGGTATTGATCAACACGAATATCATCTCTCTATGACTTACGATTCCCGAGATATGGCTCCTTAAATCTCCCGAAATCGGAACTTTTTTTTTTACCAATATGATCTCTCTATGACTCACGGTTCCCGAGATATGGCTCCTTAAATCTCCCGAAATCGGAACTTTTTTTTTTTTTCAATATGATCTCTCTATGACTTACGGTTCCCGAGATATTGCTCCTTAAATCTCCCGGAATCGGAACTTTTTTTTTTTTTTTTACCAATATGATCTCTCTATGACTTACGATTCCCGAGATATGGCTCCTTAAATCTCCCGGAATCGGAACTTTTTTTTTTACCAATATGATCTCTCTATGACTTACGGTTCCCGAGATATGGCTCCTTAAATCTCCCGGAATCGGAACTTTTTCTTTTTTTACCAATATGATCTCTCTATGACTTACGGTTCCCGAGATATGGCTCCTTAAATCTCCCGAAATCGCAACTTTTTTTTTTACCAATATGATCTCTCTATGACTTACGGTTTCCGAGATATGGCTCCTTAAATCTCCCGGAATCGGAACATTTTTTTACCAATATGATCTCTCTATGACTTACGGTTCCCGAGATATGGCTCCTTAAATCTCCCGGAATCGGAACTTTTTTTTTTTACCAATATGATCTTTCTATGACTTACGATTCCCGAGATATGGCTTCTTAAATCTCTCGAAATCGGAACTTTTTTTACCAATATTTTCTCTCTATGACTTACGATTCCCGAGATATGGCTACTTAAATCTCCCGGAATCGGAACTTTTTTGACCAATATGATCTCTCTATGACTTACGATTCCCGAGATATGGCTCCTTAAATCTCCCGAAATCGGAACTTTTTTGACCAATATGATCTCTCTATGACTTACGATTCCCGAGATATGGCTCCTTAAATCTCCCGAAATCGGAACTTTTGTAGCCAGGGAATGGTAAGAGTGACGCGAAAAATTCCATCACTTCTTTGAGATAATTTTTGATGCTCCATCGAATGGAGGGCTCAAAATTGAAAAATTTCTAAATAACAGACACACACACACACAAAGACATAGAAAACTCAGTAACGAAGTTTTTAAGTTCGTTGAATATAGGTAACTAGCATGGATTACCCGCTTCGCTGGGTTAAAATGAAAATTTATATGCACAACTCTGTATCTCGTGTATTTAGTACCTGTGAATTATGCTATTTTCGTTTTTAGTGGTATCGATTTAAACGGCATCGGAAAGATCACTGTTCATCTCCTTTCATCGAGATCGGTCGGGTGCTTGAAGAGTGATGAAGTCAGAAAAACACTTTCATTTATATATATATATATATATATATATATATATATATATATATATATATATAATATCCCTCCTCCCCTCCTCTAAGTTGCACCATCAAAGCAAAATAATAAAAAAAAATATCACAGGTCAGAACCTCAACTATGGTGAAAATTTGATCGAAATCGGTCGGGTGGTTCAAGAGTTATTAGGTTTTGTGTATTTTTATATACCTCCCCTCCCCTCCCTCTCATTTAAGTTCTACTGCCAAAATGATATGATAAAACACACCCCAGGTCTGAACCTCATCTATGTTGAAAATTTGATCAAGATCGGTCGGGTGGTTCAGAAGTTATTAAGTTTTATATATTTTCATATCCTAGACAGAATTCGCGATGGCAAAAGATTTTTAACTGAATAATAACACGAATGATATGTTTGCTCTCTAGACATATCGGACGTTATGCAGAGTCGTTCTGACGCGTGATTAGTGCCACACTAAAGAGTTCGACTATCATATGTTTCCTGCAGTAGTCAAGTCTCTAGTATGACGCTAAAAATACTTCAAAACAACTCTGCATAAGGCGGATCATCTTTCAGTCTTCTTTTTGACCATATGTGTAATCCTTATATTGAAAATGTATGTACTGTACATTAATAAAACATAATAGTACATAAATATACTAGATCTTCCTGGGGCAAAAAAAAAAAAGAAAGGAAGAATGTGTTTTCTTTTCATCAGGATTTTTTTAAAAGTGCCTCTTTATGGCGTACTTGGTATTTCCCACCCTCAAAGAGTTCGCACTGTTTTGAGAACAAAAAAAAATTAAAAAAAGAAGAAACAGTGAAGGACATAATAGAAGATAAGAAAAGAAGGAAGAAAATAAAATAAAAGAAGAATGAAGATAAATAGTAAAAAAGAAAAACCTTCTTGCTTCAAATTTGATGGACAGGCTTCAAATTTACGTGAAATTGGTTAATTCGTGCGCTGCTCAATTGTTTTGACTTGTTTTTCCTTTCTCTTTTTTTCTTTTCGTAATTTCCTCACTGTGTTCCAGCCAACATGGTTTCACTCGCTTCCTTTTAAAATTTTCTTGACATTCTTATTTCTCTTCTTTCTTCCTTCACTCCTTCGTTTCTGAAAATTAAAAAATAAAAGAATTGTGTGTTTGTGTCTAATATTGCATTTAGGCGCCCAATGATTATTGCGATATTATAAGCTCTAATACGATGATAGATCCGGAAGTACATTTCTTCTTCTTCTTCTTCTTTCTTAACCGTTCATAATGTTCTTCCTTCTTCTTGTCGGAATCTGGGTAAACGACATGCAAAGACGTTTTTAAAGAAACTTTTAATAAAAATTACGATGATTGAATAGAGAACAAAGACAAGATTGTTATGCATTGTAAATTATTGTTTCGATCTCTGTCATCACTTACTTAAAAAGCATTCATTTCAGAAGATAACAAACCATCACAGAAAACCAAAACATAAATAATTTAAGATTGTTGTAATGGAATTTCCGTTTCTCTTGTTCTTTGGATTGTCCTTAATTATTTCTTGTTATATGTTAGTTCCTGTTTATATATATTTAAAAAAAAAGTTATTTACAAATAGTATGTGGGTTACTGTGGGCGGTACTTGTGTGACTTTTAGAAGATGAGCAGAAATAGACACAACCTGGCACTTCAGGGGAGGGGGGACATGGAGGTTCAGTGGTAGAGCGCTTACCTCTGGTACGTGTGGTTCCTTGTTCGATCGTCGGTCAAGTAAGTTTGTGGTGGACAACATCGTGCTCTTGGGTTTTCTCGCGGTACTCCCGTTTTCCCCCACTTTCTCATTCCACCAATTCTTCCATCATCATCATTTATTTGCTTTAATCATCGTCTTCCTTAGCCTAACGGGCATATTCGTGGGACGTTAAACTGAAAGATTTCATTTCATTTTTCCCGTTTCCTCCCACATTTCATTCCATCGATTCTTTCATCACCATTCACTTGCCTTAATCTTCCGTCTCCCTTAGCTTAAATTGCATAATCGTGAGACGTGAAACTGAAAGTTTTTATTAGTCTGGCACAATCTGGCACTTATTAGTAGATTTTTAATACATATACAGTAAATAAATAAATAAATAAATAAAATCTGTTGGAGCAGATGCCTTTCTTGAAACCGGAAACGTGGAAGCCAGACGGAACAAAGGATAAAATTAATTTAAAATAAGTTCGACTGCAAGCACTGGAACATTTTATCTTTAAACTATAAAACTATTGAACCGTTTTTCTTTCGAAATTGTCTTTCTATTTGATGTTGTTAGCAAGGGCGCCGATTCGGGGAGGGGGGGTGAGGGGGCCGGGCCCCAAAAAGCTCATGTGGGCCCCCTATTGTATTTATGAATATACAATATTTGGCATAATTTGAATGCAATTTGTCTTAAAATCCTCATATATATATATAGCTTCTCCATCCCCTCCCCCCAAATTGACAGAGAAATCGTCGCCCTAGGTTGTTAGTGATCTTGTAGCCTAAATCAAACGAAATCTTTCAGTTTTATGTCCCACGATTACTCCGTGTAGGCTAAAAGAAACGATGATGATAAGAATGAATGAAATGAAGGGAGTGGGAGGAAACGGGAGAACCCCGAGATAACCCATGCACACAATGTTTGTCCACCACGCAGTCCACTTGGTACGGGCCGGCATCGAACCAGGGACCTGAACTGAACGTTCTACCCCTTTTGAGTCCTCAAATGACCTCATAGTTATAGCTAGAACTTTCTCAAATTAGAAATAAGAAATTATATTTCTGAGCTTTCAAGATCTATGGTCATGTTAATCCCTCACGTATGAGGGACGACGTCTCTTATTAACCACATTACCCGGGGAAGTGGGGAAGGAAAGAAGTGGCATGAGATTCGTATATTAGATACCATCCTTACATTTTCCTGGTGTAAATAAGGAAAACCCTGGAAAAACCTCACTCAGGACAGCTGGTCTCAAAAGGCCTTTCCGACCGGTAATATAAACCCCGTATCGACTGCACCAAAAAAAAAAAAAAACTTTTAAAATTTTTAACAGCTTACGATTTGGGCATTTCTTTGTTTATTTATTGAAGTGCAGCATCGAGACTTATATGACACGTGAATCTACAGTTTAAGGTGGAATCCAAATCACCATAATGGATTGTAGTTCCATTCCTCTACCACAGAGAGTCACATTCGAAACTTGATGCACCAAAGACTCATGCGCCAACCACTAGGCCAGCGTGAGGGCTTTCATGGTTTGGAGAACTTTAATTTTCGTTTGTGATGGATTTTTGCTGGAAAATCAAGGACACTATATATATATCGTATCAATCCAAGAGAACTTATCCGATTTGGATCAAACTTAATATGTTGGTAGATCTTGATCTGGTATCAAACATGTGATACATTGTGGTGTAGTACAGGCTTTTGGTTCCTGAGTTATGGGTAATTAAATTTTGGGTTATATTTTCGATTACCAATGAATTCACCCGACCTAGATCAAACTTAGTATGGTGGCAGATCTTGATCTACCATATAAGGTTGTGAAATATTATTGTGTATAACAGACATGGAGTGGGTCAGTGGGTTGTGGGTCAATTTTTGTGAGTACGTGAGTGGTTCATGAGTCAACAGGATGTGACTCACTGTGACCCACCAACCACCGTGACCCACTCTGACCTACAGATCCACCATGACCCACCGATTCACTCTGCTCAGTGCATTGTAGACAGTACATATCTTCTGAATAGTGGTAAACTTGTCTACGACTTACTTTCAAGGTCTCCAGTTTTCGTCCTTTTTCATTTAGTTCTATTTACTTCCCTAAGACGAGTATATCTAAGTCAAAAAGAACTTCAGACACTTTTGGATTTATATTTGTAATTGTAATAATAGCAGTAGGACTTACTACATGGTTTTCCACACACAGACGAATTTTACACTTTTTTTTTCCTTTACGTTGGGGTACTTTACCTTGATTTGAGACTTTTAAATTTCATCCTATTTTCCACCGAAAAGTGTCTGTAATTCAGCAACAAAATAATATATGTATGGTAATTAAATTGAAATTCATTGTAATAAGGCCCATGACAAGCACTTTACCATGTTATATCGTAAAGATCAGATTCACTGTCATTGTAACAGAGCGGTGCTCCGGTGGTTGATCGTAGAAATTCGAAGTGCGATTAGTGATAGTTTCACAGCCTTGTTTGATTACAAGTGTAAACTCTTTAGTCAGTGGAGAGAAGGGTGAGGATCGTGGGTCAGAGTTAATGACGATGGGTTTTGGTAGATAGTGGGTCAGAATGGGTCACGGTGGGTGGTGGGTCATGGTGGTCGTGGGCAGTGTGGATTACGGTGAGTGCGTCATCTCTGGTATACAGACTTTGATTCCCAATTTATGACACATAAAATATGGAATGTGGACTTAGTCCAACGTTTACAAAACAATTTTAATAAGATTTGCTATTAAAAGCAATGAATATAGACTTTTTTCTCCCCGTAATTAGAAAAGTTATACTAGCATTTTTTCCATGACAATAAAAGTAACGATATCTCATTATGGCCCTCAACCTTTCATGTTATGATCACTTTCTCGAGAGCTACCTTCTATGAAACAATCTACGTACAAAATGCATGCTTTATTACAGTCAAAAATTCAATTCGAAAGTAACTATACTTTTTTTTTTTTTTTTATCTTCGTGGATCACATGTCTTTTTTGATTTAATCTCCTTCAGTCGTGCCGATTTCATCTGACAATGCCTGTCTTCGGTATCTATGATTGATTAGTTTATGGAAATGCTCATATCTATTTTTTCTTTCTTTTTCTTTCCTCCGCAACTGACATATATAAGGGTCGTCCTCTGACGGACGGCTTAGTTCCTAATGCGAATCGAATTAATGTGTAATACTCACTAGCGACCTGCAAAGAAAGAGAAAAGTTTCCCAGCATTTGTATACTCTCTACAATCCCATATTTTCTAATTTAAGCTTGCGTGTCAGGAAGATAGCTTTTTGTAGTACTCTTGTCTTTGATGGTGGGGTCTCAAGTGTTTCGGCCTTAAAGCCGTCCTCAAGTTCTTAGAGACTCAAGTTTTGTTTTTATTTTTGAAATAGACTCATAAGTGTGGTGAATGTCTAAGATGTGATGGTTTCAAGTTGTATGAACATGAAATAGCCGTGAACTCTACATTTCTGGTCAGAAAAGAATGCAAAAGCTTACCAAATAACACTGCTACATGTAACCTTAAGACATAATAATATAATACAATATTGTGTTTCACACATACACACACACACACACACAAAAGTCCAAAGATGAGAGAGAATTTTTTATACAAATTGATTAATTTCATTGAGCTGAACTAAATGATATATGTTAGTATAAATCCTCATGAGCAGTTTTCGATTTATCTGCCGCATGATAACAATGTTAACTACAGGGTCACCCTAAAAAACCTCCCACACTTTAATCGGCTGTAGCGTTGTCAGTGGAGAGGCGAGAGGGTTGGGGGACGTCGTCTCCGCTCACTACTCTCCAACCGCTTTCAGTTATCATTATGGTTTGTTCAAGAACTCATCGCGCGTATGGAGTTGAAATGTTTTTCAAATGCAGCAGTTCTGTGGTACAATGCAAAGAGTTTTGCTGTTCCACGCTATGAAAATGTCCCTGATCTGCGATCTTGCAGTGGGTCGAGGATTTCCGAACAATAGGTTCAACGTTGAAAAGAAAAATCTATGGCTTCCCTAAGAGTGCTCGTACACCTAAGAGTATTGACGCTGTGAGACAGTCTGTTTTGCGGTCTCTAAAATATTTTGAAAGAAAGCGTGCTGCAGCTGTTGGGCTTCCTTGCGATAGTGTAAGAGGAACTTAAATAAATGGATTTTTTAAAAGACATCAATAGTCATGTGATAAACATCATGCAAAATGTCCCAGAAGATGCTTTTTTTTTTGTGAAAAAATACATTTCCACTTAAGTAGTTGTGCAAACAAACAAAATTTCCAGTATTGATCCGGTCATAACCCAATTACTGTCTGTTTTCAGTATCATTTTATATTATTGAACAAACAACTTTCTATCTGTAATTCTTTTAGTTTTATAAGACTTTAAAATGTGGGAAGTTTTATTGGGTCACTCTGTATTAAGATGAAAACTAATCTGGAAGAATATTTTTATCAAGATTTTTAGTGATAATAGCAAGATAACAGAACACACCATGGTTAATGAGATGTGACTCAAACTTTACGTTTAACTCCTAAATTTGAGTTATTCGAAGTAATACAGGGTGGCCCAAAAATAGATTACAGTCCCGTACTGAAGAGCTCACTGATTTTATAGACCGCTATCATTTCTTATTGTTATCAAACAGGTGGACCTAGTTTCTTTATTATTTGTTGTTAATGTCTTCTTATTTGTAACTTAAGCCTGGAACAGTCTAAGTAAGTAAATCTATAGATTAGAATGTTATACTTGATCAATGCAAGGGTGTATACCTTCTTTTAGGCCACCCTGTATAATATTGTTCAAAGATAAAACATACCTTACTCGATACATTAGATTGAGCAGGATAAAATTAGATGCTTGAGGGTAAATTGTCATGCGAAGTTTTCGAGAAAATTGAAGATAAATCCTTACATTTGTGTTGATTTTTCTCAAAGATTACGCACGACACACACTCGTATCATTTTGTTCTGTTCCATTGGACCTATCTATTGGTATACGGCTCAAGTTTGAACATTTTTTTAATTTTCCTTAAACGGTAATAATAAAGTAGAATTTATTTATGTACTGTATATTTATGTAAAAATATAAACTGTTAGATATCGATTGTTGTTTGACTCCTGCTAATAGTGACACAAATAGTCCTAACAGTAACTCAAATAGTTCTAACGGCGACATAAATTGCCCGAACAGCGATACAAATAGTCCTAACAGTGACACAAGAATTCCTAACAGCAACACAAATAGTCACAACAATGTCACAAATAGTCCTAATTGTGATACACATACTCCTAACTGTGACGCATATATATATATATATATATATATATATATATATATATATATATATATATATATATATATATATATATATATATATATATATATATATACATAAGATCGACGATAACAAACTAATTCACACTTTTTTTTTACTTCGATTATCAATTTTCCTCTTTGATTTGTTCTATTTGTATTTATTTACAGAGATCTAGAACACAACTATTCTTGGTGTATCCTTGCGGCCGAGTGGCTAGTGCGTGTACTCAGTGTATACTAGAGACCTGCACGGGCCGAATTTTTCGGCCCGAGCCCAATCTAACCCGGCTGTACGTAGGCCCGGCCCAGCCCGGGCCCGAAAAGTTTTGGAGATTTTCGGCCCGAGCCCGGCCCGGCCCGACAAGTTTTTCAAAATTCTTGGCCCGGGCCCGATAAATTTTCGAAGTTTCATTTTGTAACATTTTTCACGGGCACACTTCTTCAACGTTTGCCTATATTCTAATTGTCGTTTAACGAAAGTCAATAATTATTAAATAATTGCAATTAATCGGCCCTAGACCGGCCCGAACTGAAGAGAAATCAGTGTCGGCCCGCCCAAGCCCGGCCCGCGGGCCGGGCCGGGCTTCGGGCTTCGAGCCAGACCCGGCCCGTGGAGGTCTCTAGTGTATACAAAGTCACGGGGTTCGATTTCTGATCGCGGTACTTGCCTAGGATAAAAAGCTCTAGTATTGGTTCAGATTCTACCTTAAGGTAAGTCTAAAGTCTCGACTATCACTAATAGATGCTAGCACATACCTCCTATATTTACAATTTATTTTGCAGGGAGTAGTAACGTTCAAAATAGTTCAATCAAATTCAAGAGACGAATATTCAAACTTTGTCCAAAGACAAGTTGAATAAATAAATGTTAAAAGCTAGATCAGTGAGTTAAGTTTTACCATATCTATCAATTTTCAATAAGTGAGGAAAAAGTTGGAGAATGCTTATAGAGATCTTGCAAGAAAAACGCTGATCGAAAGATAACGAGTAATGCTGAATCCACGGCTCAGTAAACACATGCAAAATTCCTTATCCCATTGCTTCCGATGACATTTCTCGATTGGATGAGCACAAGGAAGACTTTTTGCTCTATCATTGAAGATTGAAAGATGTAATAAAATGTAACCCATTGATTTAGCTTTTACCTTAAATAAGTAAATAATCAGAGAATAATCTGTGTACTTTTTGATATTTTGTTTCTTACGTTGTTGAGAAGGTTTCAATATTGGGAGCATGTTTCTGTTTCTGAAGAGTAAAATTAAATGATCTAAACAATGAAAGAAATACCTAGGTATAATGGACAGATTATTATCTTTTGGGTTCGATTGAATTATTTTGAATATTGTCGCTTCCCACAAAATCCATTGGAAATATAAGAGTGCTGCTAACTATTGATTATTAGCGTTCCTTTAAACTCACCTTAAAACGTAGGTCCCATTTCATATAGCATCAATGTTCAAAAGGGGTGTAGCAGTCAATTCAGATCCTTCTTCCCTTAATTAAGCAGTGCTGGGTAATATAGAAGTTAAATTTTGCAATGTCTGTTCTGAATTTGCTACAGGAAACGGCATATTATAGTGAGCCTTAAAAATATATATCGAAATTTTTATTGGATTGTCTACGCTCTTAGCAACATTGCAATAAAACTTAGATTAACTGAATTATGTCTGTGCAATTATTTTTAGTCTGGTTTAGAAAACATCATAGCATTGCAGCAGTTCTAATCAAAGTATCCGATAGCATAAAAGATGTGATCGAAGAAAGATACTATATTATAAACTAAGCTAAGTACTTATTTTAATTTCTTCTTCAACTCTATTTCTTGGGTACACTCATCTATATATTAAAATGCTAGGTTTATATGTTTGTCTCCAAAGAAAAGTTCATATGTTTATCCCCAGTCCCTTCGATAATATCTCGAAAACTACAAGTGTTAGAAACGTGCCGTTTTCGCAGGTCGGTTCCAAATTTGTGTATATTGCCCAGGTCTAATTGAATATTTTTTTTAAAAAACTTGACCGTTATTTCTTTATTGTATTCTTAAGAGTACACTGGAAGTGTTGAAGTTTTTTTTTTAAAAAAAGTAAAGCATCATATCATATGAGTTATACATTCCAACACGACATTGTTGTGTATAGGGGTTGCATATCTCGCAGGCGTTTGTTTTATGGGCAAATGATAATGAAAAACGAATGATAACAATTTCTCCAAGCTAAGATGAATCATTATTTTTTTGGAGTGTTTTGCATAATGTACAACATATATCATTGCCATTATATTTAATTGTGTATGTAATGTATATATATATATATGCTTATTTCATACTGCATGCAAGAAGAAAGAAAACACTGATCATATATGAATTAGAAACTCCAACCGGAAGTAGGCTCAATCTTGCAAACGGTGAGAAATAATGAAAAAATAATCTTAAAAATCTTCTCTTTATGATACTCCTCGCCAATTTTTATCAAGACGTCTTTCACTTGTGTCTCTAAAGGGACTTGTACATATGTTGTGAGAAATGACAGAGAGATTGATGCTCATATATGAATAATGCGCTGTGTAGAGAGCGCAAGTTCAGCTAGTATTTATTTAATCGTAAACAAGCAGTAATGACAGATGAAGATTCATCTCAATGGATATACAAGTAAGGAATACCACAAGGTACAGTACTTGGTCCTCTCTTTTACTTATGATCTTCCAAATGCTATAAGCCATGTAATATATCATCTATACACGGATGACGTCCAACTTTATGTTTCAGCAAATCCACCAAATATTCGAGAAGCATTAACAAAATTCAACTTCGATATGCAGAACATCGAGATGTGCTCAAAAGCAAACGCACTCGAAATCAACCCAAATAAATCTTACACTATTCTCATTGAAACCAAGAGAATTATGTCAAAAACAGACTATAGTAATATCCTAAACTTGTCCGTAAATAACGTAATAATACCTGTTATTGATAAAGTAAAAAAAATAGGGATCTTTACCGATAAACATTTGAACTACGAATGTTATGTTGGATATGTATGCAAAAAAGCTTTTCACCTTTCTTCATTCCCTAAGTAGGCTGAAAAAAATCTACCGATCGCCATAAAAAAGAAACTAGTGGAAAGTTTAGTACCTTCTAGAATATAATACTGTAGTACGAATTATTTAGATTTAAGCGGTTATTTATCGAATAGAATGCCAAGAATTCAGAATGCCTGCGTTCGTTATATATTTAACTTGAAATATTCGAATCATTTAACCAGCTATTTTGACAAGCTGAAGTGGATGAAATTGAAGGTACGACGTAGATAGTACATACTTACAACTTTATTTAAGATATTAACATGTAAAAAAAAAAAAAAAAAAAAAAAAAACCTTAATGTTGCGTTCTCAGTATCAGCACAATCTCATCAACGAAAGAAACATCAGGAGTAACGATACTTTTTCTGCCGAGGCATAGAACTGATACTGTGTCAAATTCATTGACTCTCACAGCCGTGAAATTGTGGAATGACCTTCCAGAAGATATTCGAAAATCATCCTCGATAGCCGTGTTTAAAAATCAACTAAAAAATTACTTGTTGTCTCAGACTTATCAGCACAACTAACTAAATCAATACTTATTTTGGTATGTATTCTAACACATGGACAGTACTCTTATTGTTATTTTTAATTTGTATTTTTAAATGTTTTATTTTAAATGTGTTCTCTTTTCTATGTTCTTACTATACTCGGTATTTTTATATGTGTATTTGTTATTGTTGATTATGTAACTATGTATTAAACCGAGTGGAAAATAAGGCACAAGCTTTAATTCAGTCTTTAATAAATTGAATTGAAAATATTCCCGAAATTGTACGCGTCACTTACTGTCATGGGCACGCCACAGCAATCAGTTCCAACTGAATAGTCTGTGACGTCACGTCACAGTTTGCTGTACTTCTCAGTAAACTGCATGGAGAAGAGAAGGAGCTGGGTGGTAAGCAAGAACGTACATAACATTGTCGATGGTTTTGATAACTTGAAATGTCGCTACTGACTCTATTTAAAACCTCATTTTAATCGTTTCCGACATAAATTTCCTTCCTTTATTTTTGGTTTTCGAGGAGAGGATGAAACATCTGTTAACTGCATGTTAAGAAACACCCTGTAGAATATACAGAAGTAGGCTACACACAGAGGTGTAACCAGCCAATTGTTATAGTGAACTCACCATAATGCCAGAGATAGAGTGGGTCAATGGGTTGTGGATCAATATTTGTAAGTGGGTCGTGATCAAGTGGGTCAATATTTCTAAGTGGGTCACTGGGCCTTGGATCTGGGTCAACAGGATGTGATGTACTGAGACTCACCACCCACTGTAACCTACCCTGACCCACTCTACTCAGTAGACACCATCTTCTGAACTCTGGTGAATTTGTCTACGTTTTACTTTCAAGACCTCAATTTTTCTTTCTTTTCATTTGTTTCTATTTACTTACCTGAAATGAGTATATCTAAGTGAAAAAAGAACTTCAGCCACTTTTGGATATTGATATTTGTACTGGAAAAATTATATTTTTCAATTAACCTCTAGTATATGAATTATTACATAAAAATTGAGTTGAGTTGTGTTTATTTTGAGTTTAACGTCGCTTTCAGCAGCGAGGCTATATGAGACGGGACCTATTGATTAACATGGAAACCGAACCACATGAACTCCCGCCGGGAATCAAACCCGGGTCTCCCACGCCATATATAAATGTAACTATGTGTGCGTGATCATCATCGCCAAATATCAAAGCCAAACGAAATGACTTTTGGTATATAGTTAGGTCTCAAACCCAACTAGGATGTTATCTTGCGAAAAATTTGGTATCTTACGACCCGTTCAACTTACACTGAGAAAAATCCGTTCTCCGGACAGCAGTATATTGTACAAATATACGGTATCCTCTTGCTTACTACAGAAATCAGTACGGAGCATACGTTACCCGCGTGCTACATAGGCACTGCCCTTAGATGTTACATCATGCCGTTACAGAATGTCTGACATCTAACAGTTTTCCGTATATCACATGCATATACTTAAATTACATTCCTCAGCTATATGTTATATTTGCGTCCATTTGTATGTGAGATCCTGACCGCCTATATTGTTTCATACGGAAAGTACGTATAGATGGAACACTTATACGGAAAGTATTATAAAACATGCGTTTTCAGTTATACGTCTGCTCTAAGTCCAAAAACTATAGGAATTACGCATGTAACCTATCTTTTTTTAAGTACGCCACCTTCAATTTTTTTCTCAGTGTAGTGAGCTAATATTCAGTATATTAACTCTTTATTAAAAATAAATAATGTGGGTCATGGGGGTGGTGAGTCATGGTGGGTCATGGATTACGGTGGTTCAAGTTTTCATTGACCCACGTCTTCTCTAATTCGTGCATACATATGAAACATTATTATTATTATTATTTTCAATAGGCTACCTTATTTTTGAAACATGAGTCTGGACAGTAAATGAAATTAGATGATTGGTTATTTAGTGTTTAACGTGCCCTTTAACAGGTAGTTTAACACGTGGACCTACAGCTTATTGTGAGATCTGAGTCACGATGGAGCTCTGAGTAAAATTGAAATCAATGGTTGCCGGAAGTACCAATAAACTGTTCATAAATAACCCAAATTCGTTTATTAAAGTGTATTTCCTTGACTTTTCATTTATATGGGTATAAATGGTTTAAAAAAATCGAAGAAAAAGTAGGGTCACATTCAGTCACTATTATGCAGCAGTAAAGTAATACATTCGCAACTGTATGTATCCAGTTAAGAAAATGAAAGTAACAAAGTGAATGATTAATTTCCGATGTTTTAATTATTTTTAACGCATTCATGTGGTATATATTTTTTTTAATGTTCCCTTCATATTATATTATTAAAATTCTTCATTTGACCTACGTTTTAAGCACTTTAATAAAGACGTAATAGACTAACCCTATTTAGAGGGGGAGGGAAAGAAATCATTTGGGGTGGTTGGGCCATCATTTGACCGCCCATGGATACATCCCTAGCTACATAATACCTTTAGTGTATTTTGACTAAAAAAACAGTAACTATTTTATTTTTTGTATCGAATGGTCTGTTTAACATTATGAAGTCTCTATCTTACAAGAAATCGTAGAGAATTATCTCACCACAAATCTAGATGGTTCAACCACACAGAAAATTAATGAAGAACTGGTGGCGCCAGTTTCTTCAGAAGCCTTCACATACTATTCTGAAAATACTGTAGAAAGCAGATTTAGAAGTATATTCATTTTTGTTAAAAAGCAATGTGCAGTTAAAAACCGAAAGCAACAGTTAGGAAGTAAATCATATAGGGGGAGGGGGGTCAGAACACAAAGGATTCAAGTCCAATTATCAAATATATAAGAAAAAGGAACATAGTTTGTACGTTCAGTTTAAATACTGTTAAAATAATTAGAATCTAAAATATCTAACCACAAAAGATGCCCATACTTGAATTTTGCCTAGATATCTTTATTCTTAATCTGTGCCTTAGTGTAACACAGCTCTCCATACCAAAGTACTTCACAATTACACTAATCTTGGTATATACAACTATATATATATCTCAGTCTATCTTTCATCTAAATCTTTATAAACTATATATCTTCATAATCTCCACCATTATACTCTAACTTTCAGTATGATCTAACTTTATTTGCACATAACTACATGACGGTCTATGTCATATTTGTAAGCACTTTGTGCCCTGTTCCCATATCCTACCAATACATGGAAAAGCGAACAGTTTTTTTTTCTTTAAGTTATTTACAATATTTGACTTGAATCTTTTAAGGACTGAAAGGAACTTTAGGTAGAGATTTTACATATGAAATACGTCCAAAATGACCAAAAATTGGTTGAATCATTTCTGAACCAGAACCATCCTCAAAATTATTCTGCAATAACAGGCAATAAACGCTTTATGAGCGTTTATATGTTACATAGGAAAGATCCAGGGGCGATCCCCTACTTCCCTGGCGCTACTAAAAGCTTACTTACAAAAATAATAAAGAAAAATACACGAGTAAAATAACAAACCATTAGTGTTGCACAAGAAACAAGATTTTTCCGTCTCGTCTCGATTCTCGAGAAAGTTTTTCTCGTTTCTTTTTGTAAATTTATGTTCAAAATTAATTCCCTGATTTTTTCCTTAATTTCATTTAGAAATTACAATACATCAAAATCCTTCCGCGTCAGGAGAGTTCCACGAATGGTGTGATATCATATAAACTAGGGATGGCAAATTCCTGAATTTTTACTTTCCGGAATACGGAAAGTAAAATTGAAAAAATCCGGAATTCGGAAAAAATCCGAATTTTTTCCGAATTCGAAATTTTTTGAATTCCGGAATTTTTCCGAAAACGGAATTTTTCTGAATTCCGGATTTTTTTCGAAATCTGGAAAGTGAAATATTCGAAATCCGGATTCCGGAAAATTTTGGCCAGCTCTAATCTAAACCCAGTTCAACCATATTTATTATTGGCATGGGCGTCTCTGGCGGGGGGGGGACGCGTCCCCTCAATATTTTGAGTGACATAATCTAAAATTCCGCTGAGATACTAGCAGTTAGATTATTTCCTTTGATGTCCCCCCAAAATTTTACATGCCAGAGACGCCAATGATTATTGGAGTACATTGTGTAATGACTTCCGTATTTTTAATTGTTAATAAATGTTCTTAATCGTTTTCGTACAATCAGTTCATTAATTATTATTTTTACACTATGAACTATGTAACTATGTAGACCTAATCGTGTTACTATGAATCTTGTAATCACTAAGACTTGGATGACTAATACTAGGATAATGATATCTAAGATTTGGGTGAACTAGTGTTGCCCAGTAGTCTCATTCACACCAGGCAAATGTCGGGATAATATTTAACATAATGGTTCCGTACCGTTCCCTTTCTTCCTTCCCAATTCCCCGGGTAGTGTGATCGCCAAGAAACGTCATCACTCATACGAGACGGGCTAACATGACCGTAGACGACGAAAGCCGAAATATCTAATTGCTAATCCTAATCCAGTGGCCATATCTCCTCCCCCCCCCCCAAATTTTTCTATTAAGTCATCATTTAATTTTCGATCCACTCAGCTAAGCTTTAGCATTCCTCTGCATACCCAAGTTTTAAGATCATCGGATCGTTTTCTTCATTACTTTTTCCCTAATGCCCTCGTTCCTTTTAAGTTTAATGTACTGTAGTACAATATTTTGCCCCAAAACAGTGAAGAACTATTGTTTTCTATCCTTTAGTAACTTCCGGCTCAACAACTCTTTCTAAAGGTTTCTTTCGCTCAATTCTGCCCTTATTTTCCCGCTCTTGTAAACACTCCAAATTTTCACTATAAATCACAGCCACATACACGCACAAAAAAAAAAAAAAAAAAGAAAAAGAAAAAGATAGAAAGAAAGAAAGAAAGAAAAAATCTGTGCACTATGGGTTCGATGTATTTTATTACACAGAATCCAAATTTCGAAACCCCAGGACGTTCCATCGTGTCTTTTTTTTTTTTTATGTGTGAAAAACTTTAGCGATTTTGGATAGGAAATATATACAAAAACAGCCATACAAAAAAAAAAAAAAAACCCGCGGGATATGAATTCAATGTACGTATTTTGTTACGCCGAATCCAAATTTCGAAACCCCAGAAAGATTGACCGTGTCAATTTCGTTTTATGGGCGGAAAACGTTTACCCTCCCTATCCAAAATCCCATAAAAATATTGAGCCGTTTTCGCCCATAAAAATATTGACACTGACGATTGTCCTGGGGTTTCGAAATTTGGATTCAGTTTAACAAAATACATCGAATCCATAAACCCTGGAGTCTTGTGCAGAGGACTTTTATTTCGTGTGTATATGTGTGTGTGGCTGTGTAATTTCTAGTTTCACGTCTCACACTTATAACCTGTAGGCTAAAGGAGACGAATGTATAATGAAAATGAAATATTTTAAAACAATTGGTGGAATGAAAATATTAGAGGAAACAAGATAACCTAGAGAAAACATACAGGCACGATCTTGTCCCCAAACTCATTTGGCCAACAAGATAACCTAGAGAAAACATACGGGCACGATCTTGTCCCCAAACTCATTTGGCCAACAAGATAACCTAGAGAAAACATACGGGCACGATCTTGTCCCCAAACTCATTTGGCCAACAAGATAACCTAGAGAAAACATACATGCACGATCTTGCCCCAAACTCATTTGGCCAACAAGATAACCTAGAGAAAACATACAGGCACGATCTTGTCCCCAAACTCATTTGGCCAACAAGATAACCTAGAGAAAACATACGGGCACGATCTTGTCCCCAAACTCATTTGGCCAACAAGATAACCTAGAGAAAACATACGGGCACGATCTTGTCCCCAAACTCATTTGGCCTGGGAGATCCAACGGGGGACCTCTCACTGCAGAGATGAGTGTTTTACCACTGAACCACCATGACCCATACTAGATCCAATAATATTGTTGTCTAGTTAACTAATCATACAAATCTTATTCACTAGACATTTAAAACTTGCTATTTTTCTTTGGTTGTCTTATATTAGGCTTCTCTCTCCCTGATGTCCATGTAAGTGAGACAGAATTGACTAAATGAGGTTGGAAGAATGGAAATGCGCTGACATTCTAGCAGCTCTGGACTTCCAAATGCTTTTCTTGCAAGAAAAAAAAAAAAAAGAAAAGAAAAAAGTGAATGTAACAAATGAGAATAATGATAGTTAGGTATGGACTTACCCTTTTCACTCGTACCACACATAGTCTTAAAGTAACTTCCCATCACATTTTCTTTACCTTTGATCTTTCAGTTTAACACCCACGATCAAACCCTTTAGGCTAATGGAGAGGGATGGTTAATGCAAATGAATAATGATAGAAGAATCGGTGGAATGGTAATTGAGTAGGAGACGAAGTACCCCGAGAAAACCCATACGCGCACGGTGTTTGTTCACCACTTGGCGTGAGATGCAGTCGAACCATGGAACCTACGCACAAGAGATAAATGATCGCTCTATCATAGATGCACTGTAGCTCCCTCTTTACCACAGAACCACCGCGGAGACCCCAAAATAAATTTCTTCTTATCTTTCATTCTTCTAATGAAGCCGGAAACGTTAGAAATCTATTCTTAGAACATTGGTGTCTATATTGTTCTCATAAATTGAATGAATTGGGATTTAGTGAACGTTCAGCACCATGCGTATATGAGACATGAACCTAAAGCTGATTGTGAGACACGAACCACATAAGCTCCCACTGGGAATCGAAACCATGTCTTTCGCCTCGAATGCATGAACGTTAATTGCATAGTCACGAGGAAGATCTATTGTTCCCGTAGAGCAAAAAGTGTAAGAGATAGCAAGAAACCGTTTTCTAATAGGCATTCGCCAGTCCAAGAACCGATATTATCTTTTCAACTTTATCTATTCAAATCAGAATTGATAAATCTAACACTTCCAGTTAATATTGACTCCCTATATTTTTATAAGTTTACCCGTAATTACATAACGCGAAATAAATTCCAATTGTTAATAAAATTACAGTAAATCACTGGCAAATAACTTGACGCTTTGTCCATGTTTTGTTGTTAAATTAGATAGAAACCACTAGAACAGCAGGGATACGGATGACACTAAAATAAACAATGCTTGATGGTCATTTTAATATCGATGCATGGTTCCAGCTCTATTCTGGCGAAAGAACGTAGACTGAAAGTATTTGGGAACAAGTTCCTTAGACGAATATTCCGACTCAAGAGGAACAGGAATTGGGAATGGCGGAAATTTCATAACGAGGAACTGCATAATTTATTCCTTTACCAAATATTGTTAGGGCTATCAAGTCTAGGAGGCTCAGGTAAGCAGGTGGCAGATTGGAAGAAAGTAAGAACGCTTTGAAAGCTTTGACTGGAAATCCAATCAGAAAATGGCCATTAGGAAAACATAGTCACAGATGGGAGAACAATATTAGGATAGATCTTACAGAAATAGGAATACAAAGTAGAAACTGGATCCAGTTGGATAAGTATAAAAGTAAATAGAGAGCTTTTGCGAACGCGACATTGAATGTTCCGGTTCCATAGGCCATAGAGATAGTTAAAGAAATTGAGGAACTATTGAATTAAGAGGCAGTAATCTCCGGTCTAGAAAGTCAGAATTTTTTATATTTGGAATTATGCCGTATCCAGTTGAACGAGCCCTGTGTGACTGGTTCATCATGGGCTACAGTGGCGCACGCATAGGGGAGCTTCCGGGATTTAACCTCACTTCCTTTCAACGAGATAACGTGTTATGGGAAAATAAATAATTACCATAACCCACCACCTCACTCCGTTCATGCTTCTATTTGTTTTTTTCTTTCTTTGTTACTATTAATAGCCTATCTAATTTTATTTTCACAAAGGAAGAAACTAATCACTTGTTAATGAGTAAGATGAGGAAAGTAAGCATTTAAGACAATTTCCTTCAAGGTGGTTGAAAAGTTATAGAAATAGACAATCTTAGTACCGGAGAAGTAACTACGAAACAAGAAAACTTTTTCCATCATGCAAATGATATCAAATTGATGAAAGGTGGTGCAAAGGGTAAGAAAAGAAAATTTGGCAACGCTGTGTCGAGACAGAGCTGCCTTAAGGGATCCAAAGGGTTGAGATTGAATGTCTGGCAAAGCTGGTGGAGGTATAGTATATATGCATCACACTCACAAGAGGGTAGAATTTTTTTCTTTAGTCTTCTTTTCTTTTCTTTGTCTTTTATGGGATCTGCCAAGTCAGTGGTTGTGTATATATTTCAGCTGAGACTTTTTTTTCTCATTCTTCTACTAGTCTCTGGACAGTGGTGCCAGCTATGCCCACAAGCTTCTTTATACCATCAACAGCTAAAACACTGATTTCCAAATCTGGGGTCTTTCGATCAATGGTAATCGATCACCAATATCAGTTAGAACTAATGACGGGCATTATTTAGATTTTACATATTAACATTTAACGATTTAAAAAAAATGTCTAAAAATGAGACAAATTTTGTCGATGTCCGGAAAATATCCAAAGATGAGATATACGCCAATCACCAGATCTCTTTCAGCTGAACAAAATTGATATGGGCAAAAACGTCGCTTTTGAGAACATCAAGAAAAAGGAATTTCTTTGTAAATTTAACAATTGATACTGGTGCAATAATCACGCTCTCTTTTAGGATGACATGAAACTGATACTAAAGTATAGGAAAACGCCCTCATCAGACACTAGCAAGACAATACACAGTATGGTTAATAAGACGTAGCCAAACATTATGACTACAGTATTCGGCAAATTTTAATTTTTGTTTTGTTTTAATTAGCAATGATATGAAGTGTGAACGTGAAATAAAAGCAAGAATAGGGATGGCGAAAGAAGCCTTTAGGAGGAAGAAGATACTATTTTGTGAAACCTTGAATAAAGAGCTGAGAAAAAGACTCATAAATGCTTCGTTAGGGTATTATGCTGTATGGGGCAGAAACATGGACATTACGCAAAAACGATGAAAAACAACTGGAAGCTTTCGAAATGTGGGTCTGGAGAAGAATGGAGAGGAGTAGCTGGATCGAGCGGAAAACGAATGAGGGGGTGTTAGATATGATAGGGGAGAAAATATATTATATATTAGTAAGAAGAGGAAGAGAAATTGGTTGGGATATTGGCTAAGAAGAAACTGTATCATGAGGGACGCTTTATATGGTATGGTGGCAGGAAAGAGAGGGAGTGGGAGAAGGAGACTACAAATAATGGACATTATCAAAACGGAAGAATCGTATGTGAAGACGAAGATATTAGCGGAAGACCGTGGAGCATGAAATCTTCTCAGTTGGAGCAAGTGACCTGCTAATAATGGCATAATACTTATGATGATTGTGATATTTTTAAAAAGTTGAGCTAAATAAAATTATATGCATAGTTTTCCAGAAAATCGAGAAAAACTAAACTTTATGGCGTTAAAAAAGCATGCATTGCGTTGCTAATCTGATTCAGTTGGTGGTTTCCATTCTCTTTCTTGGATTTTTTAAAAATTTATTTATATGTTTTGCACTCGTAATTCTTTTAGAAAGAACTAAAGATGTATCCAGTGTACTAGAACGAGTGAGCCCCTTTCTTTGATAGATGGTAAAGAGTCAGTTGCTGCACTAATGTAATTAAATCACTCTACGATTGTTTGTTGACATTGGAGACAAAATGTATAATTATGGGCATCAGGTGAACGGATTATATGTTTACACGCGATCACATAATTACAACACATGGTAAATGGGTTGTTGGTTTTTATAGACTAGATGAAATCACATATAATTATACCATGAGACTTCTGTCGCAGCCCGCATTTGGTTGATTTTGAGAAGGTTATAAAAGAGAGGATCATTATGTAGTTTGTACAATAAGATAATCGGATAACAGTTTAATGAAATGACAGCACAATTTACATATACAGAGTATAATTTCCTATATTACTCAGTGTTTTTCTTGGCTCAGCAATGTCTTTGTTAGACGCAGAGTTCCATTCTTCCCTGTGCTAAGCTAGGCTCTTCATTTTCTTACAATTTTTAAGGAATTTGGTTTACTAAAGCTCCTTTATCAGCCTTATTTGTCGTGTCTGTCTCGTGTTCGTCCATTCGTCCGGAAGACAAAAATATAGATAGATTTATCTTGTAGACACGCTATTCGTTTCAATAGTGTACCATACTACACATATTTGTATTTTATGTGTATCAGGAAGTACACTGACATATGCATATGGATGATCTTCAGGATTGCTAGAGACGAAACTTTTACGCAACAGTTTGGAAATTTTGTAGCATTAGTTATCAGAATTATCGTATTTATGTCGCGCTTATTTTTAAATGTAGCACAAAGTTTCTTTTTTAATTATAGAACTCGTAAACAGTATATTTTTGGTAGTAAGATGTATACCTAATACAAAAATGAGCATGTACCTTGTTTAGATGCACATTCTAGCTCATGTATTCACTGAAATATAGAAATTAATGCAAAAATTTTAAAACATCCTCTAACTTCATTCTTAGTTAAAAGATAACATGCAGCAAGACATTATCAATTCTTCTTTTAAGTTTGTTCTCCTGTCAGTAACAATCATATTATACTTAGAAAATAATATTTTGTCATTAACACTTGAGACTGGGAACCATATTAAACATAATGAGCTGACAGCAAAAGACCTGTGGTTAACTTTAAAACTGTTTAACAATGACACAATGTCTACTTCCTTATCCTTAACTGTTGAGAACTTCAATAACCTTACTTATAAATTCACGCTAAGCAAGAAGCAGATCATGAACATTTTCACCACAAAACGCAGTCAAGGATTTAAACAACAGTTCAGTTTTGTCGACGTCTACATTTTTATGAAGTGAAAGTTTCTGGATCAAATAACTCGCAGATTTTTTTTCTTGAATGCAACTTTTTTTTAAGCACTTTTTAGTTATTATTAGCAATAATTAACAAGAATTTCACTTTTTCGTTTTCATTCGCATTTATCGCAAGTGATGCCGAATTTCGCAAAAAAAAAAAAAAAAAATCGCGATAATATGAAGATGATTTCTGGCTCTGAAACGAAAAGTTCGAGATTTCCTTAAACATATTCGCATTTTTTTTAACGTTTCGCATATATCACACTAATGAAAAAGTTTTGTCTCTAAGGATTGCCTATCACATTGTCTTGTAATGGATTGACGAAAGATTCACATATTCGTAATGACTTCAGGAACGAGGAAATTTAGAATTAGGGTTATTTTCTATATACTCTTGTGAAGATTTTTCTTTTAATTTTTTCCCCAGATGCTTACTCTGTCTCTTTGACAGTGAAATCTCTGATATTGTGTATTTTATTACGTTTTAAATTGTCTAAGTGTATATTAAATACCTCGAATGTGGATATGAAAAAGAATGGAAAAATTAGCAAATGATTAAGGAAGTACTAGGAGTAATTGAAGGAGAGAAAAGAACAATTTTAGATGTAATTAAAAAAAGGAATAGAAACAGGTTGGGATTGGCTGATAAGAAAGTGCAGAGGTAGACGTGCTAGAAGGCAGTATGGAAGGAAAAAGAGGGAAGAGCGAAAGAGGCAACAGTTGAATGGAGAGTACTAAAGCAGAAAATTACCACGTAAAGGGCTAAAAAGGCCGTGGTACATTGAAGCATCTCAGTTTGTGGCAAGTAACCTGCCAAGAATGACAGGATACCAATGATGATGATGATGATAATGATCAGTCCAAAGAATCCTCAATTTCTGAATACCGGTACCTAATTATGCTTCAGTAACTTGATAGAGAAACATTTATTTAAATAATACAAAAGACTTTGATAGATTTTACCGGGGCCGGGGGTCCTTAAAAAATTTTACAATATTATTAACATTTAAAGATTAAAAAGCTAAACAAAATGAGATGTTTGAGGGTAAATTGTCGAGCGTAGTTTCCAAAAAAAATCGAAAAAAAACTAGTTTTTATGGCGCTAAAAGTATGTTGTTTGTTGCCAATCACCTCCAGCAGATTGTTTTACTTTGCTAGAATGAATTATTTTGTTTATTTATGTACTTTATATGGAAAATATGGAAAATATACACTGTTAGGTGATGATTATATCTAATTATTGTTAATTTCTACTAATTGTGACTCATATGCTCTTAACAGTGATATTGTCCTAATAGTGACGCACAGACTCCTAACAAAGTGCACATACGTATATTCCTAACAGTGATATAGATAGTCCTAACAGTGATACAGATAGTCCTAACAGTGACATACATACTCGTAACAGTGACGCACATACTCCTAACAGTGACATAATACTCGTAACAGTGACAAACATACTCCTAATAGTGACACATATTTCTCACAGTTACGCACATGGTCTTAACAGTAATGCACAAATTACTAACAGTGGCACAAATAGTCCTATCAGTGACACAAATACTCCTAAAAGTGATACACATATTTTTAACACTGATGCACATACTCTTAACAGTGATATATATATATATATATATATATATATATTCGTAACAGTGATACACATACCCCTAAGTGGTACATATGTTTATGGTTCTAACATTCATACACAAACTACTAACAGTGACAAGACTTATATTAACTGCGACACAAATAGTCCTACAAGTCATACATATATTTCTAACAGTGACAGATACTCCTAACAGTGGCATACATATTTCTAACGGTGACACATAGTCCTAACAGTGACTCACATAGTCCTAATATTGACCTGTATACTCGTAACAGTGACACGCATACCTCTAAATGATATACATATTTCTAATAGAGACGCATATGATCCTAACAATAGCATACGTATTCTTAACAGTGACACAAGTAGTTCTAACAGTGACTCAAATACTCCTAAAAGTGATACAAGTATTCCTACCAGTGACGCACATTGTTCCAACAGTGGTGAACATATTCCTAACAGTGACGCACATAGTCCTAACAATGACACAGAATTCTAATAGTGACACAGAGTCCTAAACAGTGTTAGGACTATTCTTTCTAATTTTTCATTATTCTTTACCACTGATCACGATCAAATTGATTAACAGCAAATACTGTAGTATACAGAGCAACCAGAGGTAAGGAGATACTGTCTAGGCGAATTTATAGGGAAAATATCCACTGAAGGTCGCGAGAGAACGATATGTTATAAGGGCGAAATAGATAGTACTGATGAGGGTGGAAGTTGGAAGAAGAAGAAAAAAGATTTTAGAAAAAAAATGAAGAAAGAACCAGAAAAAAAAAACTTCAGACTGTCTGATCTTTGGGGGTCATGAGACGTCTCGCCAAACCAGATGGGTTGCCTTGGACGAGAAAAAAAAAAGGCGGAAGCCCACCGGAGTTTTTTTGAAGGGTTGAAGGAGGGGGAGGAAAAGAAATGGAAAGTGGTCTCGTCTGAAATTCACTATCATTGTACGTAAAGATGTCAAAATAACCCTAATCTTGCCCAGCAGGGATTTTTTTTTTCATTTCTTTTTTCTTTGTTTTAATGTTGTTTTGTTGTGATTCAATTTCACCCTTTCTTCCTTTAAAGCAAGTTTTACCATCCAAAAGGGGTAACAGAACTACCTCCACTTCAAAACAATAAATAAATAACAACAAAAGGGGTCAATAGTAAGAAATAAGCGTGGCCTACATTTTAATATTTTTTTCACCCTTTTCTTCGCTGTTCACCTGTGAAAAAAATAATTGATAGGGCTCAAGAGAGTGCTTTAGTTCAGAATACTGCATAGTGGGCGCCAACTTACCGCCTCTACAAGGAACTAAACTTTGAGAAACCATATTACTACTACTACTACTACTACTACTACTACTACTACTACTACTACTACTACTACTACTATTACTACAACTTTTAATAATAATAATAATAATAATATGAAGAAGAAGAAGAAAAGAAAGAAGAACAATAGTATTAAACTAGATGGGATACCATCTAATGGTCTAATAAAAGCTCTAGATACCACAAATATAAAAGAAAGTAGCGATGTAGCCTTTTTTGTATACAGGGTGTTTTAAAACAACACCGACAACATTTGGGAGGTGATTCCTGAAACCAAGATAAGACAAAAAGTATAGACCAATCTGGTTGGGAGAAATTCGTCATCTCAGAGTTATAGGCTACCGAAATCATGGAAAAATGAATTTTAAAAGTCCATAGCTCCAATACTATGGAACCTACAGTAGTCAGGTAAAGACTTTACTTAGGAATTAGTATGTACTCTATCCAAAATATCAATGTTTAAGAATCCTGCAGTACTTCCGCAACAATTTTGATAGAGGTATTTGGTGCCTACTTCAAATTATATGCTCATAGCCAAACTCCCTCTGTAAAAATTGTTACGTGAGTACGGCAGGATTCTAAAACATGTATTTTTGGATAGTACACATATTAGTTCCTTCGTGAAATCTTGACCTGACTACTGTAGGTCTCATAGTATTGGACTATGGACCTTTAAAGTTCATTTTTTCATGTTTTCGGCTGCCTATAACTCTGAAATGACGAAGTTCTGCCAACCAGATTGGTCTATATCTTTTGTCTTATCTTAGTGTCAAGAATCACCTCCCAAACGTTGTCGGTGTTGTTTTGAAACACCCTGTATATAAAGATAAGCTAAATGGTAGTCATAGTTTAAAAAATGCTTCTGAACGTGTTTGTTTTTTTAGATGAGGCTGGAATTTGTAGGAGTTGGGCTTCAAATGCGCCAAGACTGGGAGTGTGTGGGTTATAATGAGTGAGTGATTATGGAAGAATTGGTGGAATGAGAATGCTAAGAAACAAGAGAAATCCAAGCAAATCTACGAACACGATATTGTCTACCACAATCTTAAGGGATCTGGGATCAACCTAGGGATCCTTCACACCAGAGGTGAATGCGTTATCACTACGCCACCGTGACCCTTTCTTATCCTTTATCAAATGTGTATCATTAAGATATACCAGCAGCTGGTTCAGGTTATGAAGTGTACAGATTACCGTGCGAACTTGAACCTGGAATCAAGCCCGGGTCTCCCGGGCCTAAGTCAAATATGCTAACCATATTGCCAAGTATGAGCTTATATATAACACGGAATGGTTACAACAATTATTCGTTATTCAATTGTCGCTTTGTTCTTCTTTTGATCTTTGTTGGTAACACTGTAATTGATATGTACTCAACTTTTCATACAATTATTTATTATTCAACTAAAATTGTTTATTATTATTATTATTATTATTATTATTATTATTATTATTATTATTATTATTATTATTATTATTATTATTATTATTATTATTATTATTATTATTATTTATTCAACAATTTATTATTCAAATTGCCCGTTCTTCGCATGCAAAATACCTTTCCTCCTTAGAATGTTTATTTCAAGAAAGTATAACGATAAAAATACAGAAGATAATCTACTTTTGATATAAATACTAAAAGAGCCTACTCCAACAAAATACGACTTTAATCAAATTGATAGGATTAAAAAAAACAGCATGAAGTGGGTACTATTTTCCAAAAATCATTTCAAACGGGACAGACGTTTTCCCGATCTTCAAAACTATGAATTTGACACAAATCTCGGTCATTTTTGACATTTTATTTTTTTCATTTCTTCCAAACCCCACTCTCTGAAGGTGGGGTTGAACTTGTACTTAAACGGCATTGTGAGTCTCATTATTCATTTCAGAGAACTCGGAAACTATGAATTCGACACTAATATCGGTCATTTTCAATCATTTGTACGTCATAATTTTATCCCTTCCAGGGTACTAATGAGAGCTGAACTTAAACTTAAATGGTATCTGAAGCATCACTCTTTATCTAAGCGACCTCGAATACTATGGATTGGACACTAACATCAGTCATTTCTTATCATTTTATGTCTGCCCGTCCCACTTCCCGTAAAAGTGCTCAGAGAGTCTTTCCCCACTGGGGTTCAACTTGGACTTGAACGGTATCAGGACTGCCACCAGTTAACTTAGTGACAATGAAAACTAATGATTCGACACTAATATTGGTCGTTTTCGATATTTTTACATAACACTATTTCACTCCCAGGTGCTATCAAGGCTTAAATTGGACTTAAACAACATTTGGGAGTGTCACAATTTGTTTAAGTGACCCCGAAAATTGTGGATTCGACACTAATATCGGCCGTCTCTTATCATTTTGTATGTTCCTCTCCTCTAGGAGTGCTAGAGGGGTCTTACCCCCAACTGGGAGCTGACCTTCGACTTAAAGGACACCAAAACTGTCACCAATCAACTTAGGGACACCGGAAACTATGAATTCGACACTCCCCCTAGTTGTGCTAGGGGTCTTACCTTCAGTAGGAGATTAATGTAGACTTAAAGAGTTCCAAAACTGTCACCAATCAGCTCATAGACCCCGAAAAGTATGGAGTTTACACTAATATCGGTAATCTTTTATTAATTTTTATATGTCTTCCCCTCTTGATGTTTTCTTATCTTTTCCAGACTAAGTAATATGTGTACCAAGTTTGATTAGAATTTCTCCAGGTATTCCAGAGTTATGCTGGAACACACATACACACACACATCCATCCATTTTTATATAAAGAAAGATTAATTGTCCCAAAAATTATTCGTTATCCGATCAATTATTTTAACAGTTATTCATTTTCGGATTAACCACCTGTTTGAAAGAATGTTATAAGGTCAATCAGTTGAACAAATGTTAGTTATCTGATCAATCATTTCAACAAACTTTTCCAATAACTCCAAACACTTGTTGTTTATTGAATCGTTGTTGAAACATTTACTTGTTGGATACTTGATCAATTATCCCTACAATCGTTCTTTTTCGTATCAATTATTTGAACAAGTGTTCGTTATTCGATTAATTGTTCCAACAATAGTTTATCAGATCAATAATGTGAACCAGCGTACATTATTTGATAATCTGTTTCAATATTTCATTTATTAATCTAATAATTAATAAAATTAATTCAGAATAGTATATAAAATTACAATAAATAATTTTCAAGCAAAATTTAACGTTCAATTTGACGTTAATAACTTCCTTGTAATTTTGAATCGAATTTCATTAACTCGCTCGTCTTTTTATAACCTTTCTTCATAATTCTACAAAATCTCGTGACACCAAACATATCTATAATCCGTTGAATCTCGTCTTTAGTTTTAGCATGTTCACTTCTTTTCCTTACTTTTTTATTACAATCCCCACCTCTCAACACTTTTACCATGACCAAATGTAACACTTTTTTTTTTTTTTTTTACTTTACAATAGGTTTTCAAGTATGATAACAAGTTCTTAGAGTTCAGTTATTTTAACAAGTGTTCGATATTTGATCAATTGTTCCAGCAATTATAAGTTATCGGATTGCGGAACAAATGTTCGTTATTTGATTAATTGTTTTAAGAATTCCTTGTTATCTGATCAATTATTTGAACAAGCATTCTATATTTGAGCAATTGTTCCAAGAATTGTTCGTTATCGGATCAAATATTTGAACCAGTATTCGTTATTTGATCAATTTTGCGTTATTAGATCAATTATGTGAACAAGTATTCAATATTTGATTAATTGTTCCAAGAATTTAGTTATCGAATCAAATATTTGAACAAGTGTTTGTTGTACGATTAATTTTGCGTTATTGGATCAATTATCTGAACAAGTGTTCGTTTCAATCAATTGTTCAAATAAATATTTACTAATCTAATAATTTAGAGAGACTAATTAAGAATATTATACAGTAAATTTAAACAGTAAACACTTAATTTTTAAGCATAATATAATGTTCATAACTTTTTTTTTTTTTTGTAATTTTGAACCTGATTTCATTAACTTGTTCATTTTTTATAACTTGTCTTCGTAATCCTACAAAATCTAGTGAGATCAAACACATTTATAATCCCTTGAACATCATCTCCAGCTTCACTATGTTCGCTTTTTTTCATTCTTTATGACAATGCCCCACCTTCCAACACTTTTACCATAACCAATGTAACGCTTCTTTCACTTTACAATAAGTTTTGAAGCGTGATAACAAATTCTTAGGTTTCACGCAAAAGTTTCGTGTTTCTTTCTCGTTTTTCTCTCTTCTTGTACAGAATACATAAAAATATAACATATCACGACACAGGAAATCCAAGAAATATATTCACAAGTTAAGATATAGATGGAACGAACTTAAGATGTTACAAAAAAAAAGTTTTTAACGAATTCTTCATCAGTTACCATTGAAACGTGAATGACATTTTGGATTCAAATGCATTCGGTGTTAAATTGTAAATCCAGTTATTTCCCGATTTGACCTAATACGTATTTAAAGGTATCACTTCTTCTACTAGTTATTTCTGTAGCGTTCTAAGGATAAGTTCCATCTCCTTTGTCAACTTTCTATTCAAACCAGAAGTGTTTAAGGTTTGTTGCCATAGAGCAAAAGCGGTGATAAATAGCGACAAGTGGTTTTTCGGCAATCGATTCGGTGCCTCAAGAGAACATACAATCAGCACCCACAACACCCTACGGAAACCGAAGTGGTTAAAATTTACTGGTACTTTGAGCTTCAATATTCATTTGCATGGATCAAATGCGGTGATAGATATCAAATAGACTCTAATAGCTTTTTGATGTGAATTCAACAATCGAGGAACAGACTCTACCTTGATCTTATTCTCAATTACAACAAGTAGTTATAGATATACTACTTCAAGTTTGAGTATTGAATTCGATTAGTTCGGAAGTCTACCTTAGTTTCACATTGAGAAACGAAAGTCATTTGTTTAGTTGTCAATACCTGTACACCAAATTCTAATACAATGTCGTATTTTGTTTTCTTTCCCAAAAGGTGTTAACGAGAAATATTTCCAAATGTTAGAACAATTATAACAAGTTATATATCTTTCAAAATCACTAGGTTTCTAGTTTCTAGGCTTTAAAATAAAAACAAATGAATTACTTCCCTACGAATTTTTGAAACGCGCCAAAAATAATCTGTTTACTGGGAAAAGCACAATATTTTTAAATCCATCTGCAAATATACGTAATTGCATCATTTAGTCTCACTTTGTGCACTTGGACCCCTGGACCAGCGGCACATAGGGCTACCCCTCTAAATTTTGGCAATGGGTATGTTGGCCCACCCTCTAAATTTTTGTAAGTGTGCATAGGACCACAATCTTAAATTTTGGAAATTGTCAAATTTAAAATTTTGTATGGTAGTAGACCCTATGGTAGATCCATATATACCCCTGTAAGTATGGTTGGATTATTTCTTTCCCTTTCATAGGTAAAAGAATGGCAAAAAGTGTAAATTTCGAAGATTTGTTACATATTGTATCCCCTTTGGTAATCATATAATGTGATTAAATTTCAACAAGAAGAAAAATTAGGTCAATAAACAGATCACATGGTAAAAATACATGGGAATAGATTTTTTTACCTATAAAAGGGGAATAGCAGGACCTCCCAAATTTACAGATTTATATAGTTGTATCCTAGAAAACCACAGATTTATAAATTTTGATTTTAGACCGTGACAAAATTTAAGGAAGGAGTCAATACACTTCTCCCAAATTTGAAGAAGGGAGTATCAATCTACTCATATTTTATGAAACAAAATGGACCCCTCTACTGAACTATATAATCAAATAACGTGATAAAACCCCCATCAAAGAGAATACAATAGGTCAAAATCTCCAAAATTTGCAATTTTTAGCAATATTTTACCCATGAAAGGAAACGAGGTGGATCAACGAAGCTTACAGTCATACATATCCCGGTCCTATACTACCATATCAAATTTTTAAATTTGATAATTTCCATAATTTAAGAGGTGGTCTTGTGCACCTCTTCTATAGTTTAGGGGTGGTCCAACGTACCCATTTCAAAATTTAGACATGGTGGTCCTATTCACCCCTGAGTCTGGGACCATGGGTCCTAAGCCAGTGACCCAGGTGCACAAAAGTGAGACCAAGTACTGCAAACACTATCTGCAAATAGTTAAAAAATGAAATGAAATCTTAAGTTTTACGTGCCACGGTTATGCCGGTTAGGCTAAAGGAGACGGTGATGATGAGAAATGAATGAAATGATGGAATAAAGAAAGTGGGACGAAACAGGAGAACCCCGAGAAAACCCACGAGCACGGTGTTTGCCCGCCACAAAGTCCACACGGCGTGAGCTGGGATCGAACCAGGGACCCCAAACACCGGAGGTGAACGCTCTACCACTGAGCCACTGTGGCCCCCGCAAAGAGTTAAAATAAGGTCCGAATCACTATATTTGGGTTTGTGCTCGAGACAATTGGGAATCGAAACCTGAATCACTGAGCTGATTTTAAATCATACTCACGAATTACTTCAAATGTCAGTTATAAAAGAAATCAAGAGTCGTAGTCACCTGTAAGTAATTCTAAATATTATAGTATAGCAGTCATTACTTAGAGAGATTGGTAACTTGTTTTCTTTTTTTAATTATCATAATTCTCATTACTTTAAAGTGATTGATCCATTTTTCTACTGTAACTTCCATTACTTTAGAGTGATTGATCTATTTTCCTGTTATAACTTCCATTACTTTAAAGAGATTGATCAATTCTCATTATAACTTTACTTACTGGTAGTTACTTTAAAGTAACTGATCAATTTGCCTATTATAACTATAATTACTTTGAAATGATTGATCTATTTTCTTTTAATAACTATTATTATATTGAAGTGATTGATCAATTTTTCGATTATAGCTCTCATTACTTTCTGAGAGATTGATCCATTTTCCGATTATAACTATAATTACTTTAAATTGATTGATCAATTTTCCCTTTTTAATTATTATTCTATTGAAGTGATTGATTCATTTTTAAATATTATCTCTCATTACTTTGAAGTGATCGATACACTTATTACTTTAAAATGTTCGATCACTTTCCTATTATACTCTGTAAATCTCATTACCTTCAAGTAATTGATAGATTTAAATACAAATCAGATCGGATTGGATGTTGCCCTCCTTTTTTTTCTACGAGTGTATATGTACGAATCTGTAACTTGTTATATATAAACCTAAAAAAGAACTAACATATTATTGGTGTAAAATTAAAATGCTTAAAAAAACTGTTCAAGAAATAATTGTGAAGTGTACGAATACAATTGTAAAGATGTTTAATTCGGAGGAAGTATAAGGAAAATAAGCAAGCTGTAGGTACACTAGGGACGTTAAGTGAGTGGAAACTTCCCACAATTTCCGTTTTAATCAGGTGCAAATCGTGCGAGTGACTTGCAATGATGCACCGTGGCATCGTCACTTAGTCTCGCCATGTTTTGCTCTAAAACTCATTCACAAGGAAAGGGAAAAAGACTCTCTCTCCATGATGACAGCTAAACATTTATTCTTCTTTAACGAGGATGGTTTCTTCTCTTTCACGGTATTTCCTCAGAAGTAAAGCAAAGGATAACCAAGAAGAAGCAAGGAGGTATCTGTAGAAGACATAATAGCCAAATTATTGGATTGAGTTTTGAGTATTACGCGAATTTTGTTTGAAAAAAAAAAAAAAAAGAATGTAAATAGGGTATGTCAATGTTTGACATGGGCCTGTGAATGGACGATTGCAGTTTAGCTTTCCAGAGGGAACCAAATTAATGTTTATTATATTTTTCACCTTCTACATAGTGAATATGGTCTACAGGTACATGAATCATTACGAACTGGGTAACGTATGGTGTATAGAAAATGCCTTTACCAGTGGTGCTATTCAGCCGGTTCGGGTGAACCGGTTGTTAAAATATTTCGAGTTCGCAGAACCGTTTGTTATACCGAAATTAACCTACATATACACACACACACACACACACACACACACATATATATATATATATATATATATATATATATATATATCACCAAGCCAAGCGTGAAAGAAAGAAGCCAAAGTACGTGTTTAAATCTGGCAGAACCCATTTTCAGAATTTGAAAATTAAACCATGCGGATCGTTTGTTTACGATTGTTTTCATAAAATTTTCGTTTGTTCAGGATTTATAAACATCTTATATCAAAAACAAAATGTTCGGTGGCAATTCTACCTAGCAGAATCCATTTTCGGCAATCAAAAATAAACCATGCAGATAAGATTTCTATATCTTTTGCATTTCTATTAGCATAGCAAGCGTGTGCGTTGCAAATTTCAGCTGGAAGAGAGAGCTTGTAGAATACAAATTTTTCGCAGCCAAAAACAATTGACATATTTGAAGAACATTACTTTGATCTGCACATACGAGAAGATTAATGGAAAACGGGGGGAACGGTAAATTTTATTTTAAGTGTCTCTGTTCGTAGAAATTCTTACAGCTACAGGGTTAAGTACGATCTCTCAGAAGAAGGTATAAAAGTTTATTCCTTAATCTCAAATGCTCAAATATCAAGAATGAGAACTGGGATCATATGAGTGAAGCAGTGAGAGTTATTTATATTTGAAACTCATAATACCATTATTAACAATTGTCTATCCATTGCTGGATGTAGGTCTTTTAAATACTTCTTGACAACCATCTATCTTGGATAATTCGTTTCCAAGATATTCGAAGTGCAACATAATTTCGTCACACCATTCATATGCTGTGTAGGTCGCTACATGTCACAAGAGCATTATATCAATCTATCTACTTATTCGTCTACTATATCTCTCATATATATATATATATGAGAGAGAGAGAACCGGTTGTTAAAAAATTAGAATAGCACCACTGCCTTTACTTTCGAAACAACCTCACAAAGCTATGGTAAAAACCAAGAAGGGGAAACAGTGACAGAGCTATACTCTGGATCCCCTACTGGAAACCCCTACAGTGGACCCCACTCTCAGTAGTGACTATAATAATATTGAAAAAAAAATACTTATTAGAGATTGGTGGATACTTTGTGTTTCCGAGAATTCCACATTTTTAATACAATAGAAAGTACTGTTAATTCCTAAAGTGCCGAGATTTGAAATGAAAATCTGTCAATTTAACGTTCCACGATTGTGCCCTTTAGGCTAAAGGAGACAGATGATTAAAGAAGCTGAATGATAATGGAATGAGAATGTGGGAGGAAACGGGAGTATCCATCACAAACTAACTTGGCCGAAGATCGAATCAGGGACCCCAAGCACCAGAAGGAAGCGCTCTACCACTGAACCACCGTGTACCCCAGTACCAACCTTTGAGTTGAACATTAAAAAAATAATGGTTTAGTGTGATAAGTTTGGAGTAAACATTAGTTATAAAACTATATTGTGATTATTTTTTATTTAAATATGATTTTTTTTTTCTGTTGAAAAGTATTTTCACATTATAGTGATCCCCATGTTTCTTTCTATGTACTGAAATATTGATAAGGCGCCCGATGTTAAATGAAAACCAACTTTGCCAGTTGAGCAGGCTCTTTCTTAGCCTTTCACTTTAAAAACAATTCACCATTGCTGGGATTCGAGGTACTCCAAGAGTCCCTCAGATAACTAATGTCCCACGTTCCCAGTATCATTTTAGCAGGGACAAGTTTTGCCAATAGATGTCACTACGGTCTTCGTATCTCTCTAATGTATTTTTTACCTTTCACAAAAATTTACAATTTCTCTTACAAATTTCAACCTAGAGACTTCAAATTTTTAGAGGAAAAACTTCATAACCTATCGAAGGCCGATTTTTTATTTATAATTTTCTTCATTGTTGAAACAGTTCCATTGTTGAAGGTTAGGATATCCATTTCAACAATCAAGCTATTTCAACAATGAAGAAAAATACAAATAAAAAATCGGCACGGATTGTTGCCTTCGATAGCTTATGAAGTTCCTTCTCTCAAAGTTTGAAGTCTGTATGTTGAAGTTTATAAGAGAAATCGTGAAATTTTATAAAAGGTAAAAAATACATGAGAGAGATACGAAGACTGTAGTGACATCTATCTGCAAAACTTGTCCCTTTACACCAACCTTAATAACGTGCTTTACCAGCATGGAGCCCAAACGCTGGGTGTAATTTAAAAAAAATCACCATTTTAGACAGAAAACCATCCTTTCAGACAACTTTTCTTTCTTACTATTCTTTCGTAACTTTACTCATAACGAACTTGGTCTATTTATTGCCCCGGACACTCGATATAGGCCTACCCGAGTATGTACAAATTAAAAGGACATTGTATGTTGCTATTTACTGAACCGTTTGAAACGAGATCTCGAATATATCTGCAGTTAGCCCAGTCCTCGAGCTCCATTTTTTATCACATTATTTTATTTAAAACACTTATCCTAAAGGAGTTTTAAAATGTACGACAAAAAATGGAATCTCACAATCCCCTCAAGTTAGCGAGACTAAACTACGGATATAAACTTCTCTTTTAAAAGTAAGTGAACAAATGTTTCAGAATTTTCGAAAATTTTGCTTCTAAAGGAAAGGAACAATTTTATATAATATTTGAATTTCTGATTTTATATTCATAAAATATCCAACGTGAGGAAACGTTTGGAGTCAGAACCGTTTGAAATAAAGTTTTGAACGAGATTCACACTTGAATCGAATTGGGGATCTTATCATTTCACTTTAATTGAAATGCATGTCCTATGGGCTAAAAAAGAGGGTTCAAATATTTTTCCATAAATCTTATTCTTTCCTTGCAATCAACGGGCATTGCAGTTAGTATTATTATTTGGAGAAACTTGACTTATCCAGTGGTGCCCAGCCCCCTCATGTCCATGACGCACCCCCCCTCAATTGTCTATCCGTAGGCGTTCTTCCATGAAAAAAAAAATCTTTTCGATTAATTTTTGCACCCCCTCAAACATATTTATATAGATTTTTAACCCCCCCCCCCAAATATTTCAATGACGCAATTTGCGCCATAGCCCCCCTTTGTGGGCACCCCTGACTTATCTGTCTAAAAGTGTTAGTTATATTCAACAGTGTTGGTTAAGACTTGCCCTCTCCCCCCCCCAAAAAAACTGTAAAGCTGCTTATGACATCCAGACAGTTTGATAGTGTACAAGAAATTCACTAGACAGTACAGATAGTACAGAAGAATAAAAAAATGAAATAAAATAAAGAAAGTCTACCAAAATGTTAACATGTTACAGAGGCAGTAACAAAGTTGGAAACGAAGAAGCGACGATTGAAATTTCTTAGAGTTCATTGGTGTTCTGTCAATTACGACTATAAGAGAAGAGTTACAAAAAAAAAAAAAAAAAAAATCAAAAGAAAAATAGTCTTGCTTCCTTCATACTGCAGGATATTCGTGCAGCACGGTGGCGGGTCCAAGTTTTATATATATATAAAGAAATACTCTTCTCTTGGAGAAAAATAGGAATAAAAAAAGGGAGAATAGCATGGAACGGAAATGACGACATCATGCCATCACGAAGAAAATTTTTGGTTACAGCCTTTACTCCCTTCTTCTCTTGGTTAATTCCTGAAGGTATTGAAGAAAAAAGAACATAAAACGCCTTGAAAGATATGTAGGTACGAGGTGCTCTTCATAACGTTATAAAAGAAAGAAAGAAAGAAAGAAGAAACTAGGCAAATTCTGAAATACTCAAGTACTATTTGTTAGTATTTTATAATTGAATCTGTGTTAATGTTAAAAGGGACATTTTCTTTTCGTCATATTTTCTTTCATGTATAAACTCACTCTGTAAAAAAATGTTAGTCGTAACATTTTGCCATGTGTAACATGAAGATCTTTAATTAATTAAATTAATTTTTGTTCTCGGTTTCATGAACGACTTTCGTAGTAGACTAATTTTACTCCGAAACCTCGCACACCAAAGACACGCATGCTAGCTGCTAGACCAGCGAAGAATTTTAGTTAGTGTCACACAGTGGCGTAACTAAAGGCTTTAGTCCCCTCCCCCCCCCCCGCGGACAGCGTTAAGTGGGTCCCCTTCTCTACGTCCCATTTTCACGATTTGGGGGCCCATGATGGTTTGGGTCCCCCTGTAATGCAGGGTCTGTGGGGGCCCTTATTTATGCCCCTGGTGTCACAAAAACGGCCTTACTGGTTCAATTTATCTTAATCCGCGTTGATCAATTTTAGCCATTTAATTAATTTATTTTTATCCTGTGTACCATAGACCACTTTTAGTCATTTGATTTAATTTCATCTTGTGTGCTATAGACAACTGACGTGTTTAATTTATTTTTATCCTGGGTGGCATAGACAACCTAAGTCGCTTAATTTATTGTTTATCTTTTGTGCCATAAACGGTTTTAATCTTCTTCATACGTGACGAGCTAACATGACCATAGATACCCAAAATCCAGAAATGTAATTCCTAATTTAATCCCGATCTTCCTTAATTCAACAAGCCCTCCAATTGTATCATAATTCACCACCAACCACTAACTAAATTATATCAGTATACAGCCAACCAAACTCAGTATTATGTATATGCACTAACTGCACGGGATAATAATTATTATTATTGGTTTTAAGAATGAAACCTCGTGGGAAATGAATCCATGGAGCAAAGAAATACCTTTGGGGCATATCTCCGATAGTGTTCAACCTGGGTTACCAATATTTTCGTAGCACTACTTTTACACTCCATGGGAAATCTGAAATCACCCTTAATAATAATAATAATAATAATAATAATAATAATAATAATAATAATAATAATAATAATAATAATAATAATAATAATAATAATAATAATAATAATAATAATAGCAAGGTTCATTATTTACATCTTGATTTAGTCACCTGTAAAGGAAATTTTTTCCTGATAAAAGTAGCGCCGTTTATACGAAGGAAGCCCACCATATATGGAGTATTGGAATCATCTCCGGCGTGGGTCCTCCAAGAGTCATGCAAAACGTGGAAGACGCTCTGCTCTCTTAAGAAGATGGGAAACAGGGAAGGAAGACGCAAAAATCAATAGAAACCAACCCGTCTTTGCTCCTCCCCTGTCATCCCCCCTCTTCTTTTGGTAGTTCCTTTTTCTTCATCTTTCTACACAAGAAAAAAATTAGAAAGAGGTTCCTGTATATTCTCTTTTTTTGTAGTTGTTTTCTTCTATTTTCTTTCCTCTATCCTTTTCTTTTCCCCTTTTATTCTTATAATGATGCTGCGTGCTCAGACATGTTTCTCCTCTGTTCCGCTTATTATTCGTTCACACGCGGTGTGTGTCTGTGTGTATGCTATGTATGTGTATTCTTCTTTTATATGTATATATATAATATTAAGTCTAGTAGTCTCCTTTGGAACACTTTCTTTCGAAATATCTTTTCCTGTTTCACTTCCAACATCTAAAGTTTGGTGTTTGTTTATTTGCAAATAATTTTACACAATTTTTATTCATATTTGTAATAGTATACCGGGAGAAAATTTTATCATCAGAAGTATTTCGCCATTGGTACGGGTCTTAGCTTTAACTTTCTCGATTTTATGTTCACGTTTAGTATAGTTCATCAATCGCTACCTTCTTCTTCCATATTTTCTGTATTAATTCGTATCTTCTATCACACTCCTATTAAGATGATTTCTTCTCAAACTTGTCAAACCAGTTTTCCCCCTTTTTTTATTATTATTTATAATTTTGTTTGTTTCTCTTACTATTCCCAACACTTCTTCATCGGGTTTTTGTTCCACAGAGCTATTGTTTTCATTTTTCCCCATGCCTCTTTAGCACATAATCTTCATTTTTTTTTCAATATACAAGTAGAATATTTGATAAATCTTTTTTTTTTCTATCTTTATTCAAGAAAATCTTTGTTATTATTTTAAAAAGTTTGGGGGAAAATAATTGCAACATATTAAATAAAATTTCTGCACTTATTTATCAGAAGAGTATGTTTTCTCCAAAGAACTACTATTTTGATAATCTTACTCACACACATACACGATTCCGAATATAGGGAGCCGCGGTGGCTCAGTGGTAGAGCGTTCATCTCTTGTACACACGGAAAAGGAAGTATTTGACAGTTAACAAATTTTCATTTGCCAATAACTCGGGAACAAATGAATTAATTTGAATCTTTTTGTTGTTATCATTAGAATAGTTATAACTTGACAACTTGCCAAAGTCAGCACTCTAATAGGTAAATTTATTGTTAAGTTATTATGAAAAGAAAGTTTGTCAACTGAAGAATACTTTCTTTCGTGACTGTACATGGAGTCCTTGGTTCGATCCCAGCTCGCGCCAAGTGAACCTTGTGGTGGACAAACCCTATGTGCGTTGGTTCTCTCGGGTTTGTCTCGTTTCCACCCACTATTCCATTCATTTCTCATCATCACTATCTTTTTTAGCCTAGCCAGCATAACCATGGGATGTAAAACTTTAAGATTTCATTTCATTTACAATTCCGAATATAACATGATTGAAGTTTCAGCTATAGAGGTAATTCTTCTCCAAACTTATATTCCCACCCCCCTCCCAAGTTTACTAATGACTAGAAGTCTGATCCCAAAGTGCTGCATTAATTGCTAGTGTGGGCCCCTTTAGCGCAGAGTCCCGTGTTCGGTTCTCCGTTAGAGACCCTTGAAATTTGAATGTATTACGGTGGTTCATATCCACGTCTCAAAAGCCATGGTGCTAAAAACGAATGATAAAGTACAATCCAATCAACTTTCAATGTTGTAGGTATTTGACCGAATTATATTCGAAATATTTCTGTTAACAATCTTTCTGTCCAGATCCGGGCATCTACTACACATCAAACTGAAAATCTTGGTGACAATATGACAAATCCATCTAAAATTTATCCCATCTCTCACGTAACAAGTCTGGTCACCAGTGTGTCTGGTCCGATCACCATTAAGAGAGATGGATACGCAAACTAAGATGCTTTTCAAATTTGTTAATGGAAGAATCGTGAGGTATGTCACACCACAGTCTTTCTCAAAACCAATTGAGTCTGTTCTTTGTTTATAATCAATATAAATCCGTTAAGGGGCCTATGGGAATATATGGTTAGGTTTCTTTTTAAAACCATTTTTCTGTTCTTCTAGATCGGTATACTTCTTCCGTGTTCAACTCTTCTAAAATTTGCAGATGATACCACCACATACAGATTCAACAGTGGTTTCTCTTCTCTCTCTCTTTTATTTTTTTCATGTAGAGAAAGCAATCTTTTATTATTATTTAAAAAAAAGTCTGTATGCAGTATATATACGTGCACATTCATACATTTCTTTCCTTTCTTAGGGACCTAGGTGAAAAATGGGTATGTCACTAGAAAGCAAGATAACGGAGCGACATGCGCTTAAACTCAGGGGACTTCCCTTCAACGGCTGAGGCAACCAACCCGTGCTCGGGATATGACAAGATAAATGTTTGGACCCGAAGCGCCTTTTGTGATAGGAAAAAAAAAAAAACTACCAGCGATGAATCTTCCCGGTCTTTCTTCCCTTGCCTAGATACATACTGTTTTTTCTTTCTTTTTTCGTTACTACACCAGTATTCAACCAGATGATGGATATCTAATATATATAAATGTTATTTTGTGTATATACGCTATACCTCACTCCTTTCCATTATAATGCAATGTTTTTCATATTGATAGTACTGAAGAAGCGCTCATCCATTTGGTAACCAACAGGGAAATATAATGGTTTTCGTATTCCTAAGTCTCTCTAGGAATGAGAGGCCTTTAAATGGCGTGGCTACATGGAAATATTTCCGCCAATATTACATTATGTTTATACATTATGAATAATAGTACAGAAAAAAACTTAGTAATAATTTCAATATATGATTGTAGGGTGTTATAATGGTTTTACGTTTAAGTTGAATTTGTTTGGAACATCTTTGATAAAACCTGACGAATTATCAAAGACTAGAATGGAAGAAGCTGCTGCGATTAAGTCAAGTAATTTAGATACTTTTGCCATGCAGTGAAACCTGGAAATAGAAACTTCTTCATATTAAAAACGGGCAAGAATTCAATAAAACAAATCAATTAATTTTTTTTTAAAAAAAAGTTAAATAAAATATTTCAGTTTTACGTCTCATGTTATGCCTTATCTGCTAAATGCGATAATTAATGGAAGTGAATGATTCTGAAAGAATTAGTGGAATGTGAATGTGGGACGAAAAGAAAAAAATACTCGAGAAAACCCATGGACACGACGATGTTGTTCACCATAAACTCATTTCTCGGGTTACTCCCGTTTCCTCCCACATTATCATTCCACCATTTCTTCAATCATTAATCACTTGCTTTAATCATTGTCTTCTTTAGCCGAAAGGACGTTAAACGTGGAACGTTAAACTGGAATTTTTATTTCATTTTATTTCATTTTCATATGGCTTGGGATTCCATTAGAGAGCCCTTCACACAAGAGATGAGAGCAGGGGCGGATCGGGGCGATCGCCCTCCCTGAGGAGGAAGCTTTCTTAATTTATATATAAATAAAACTCATCCCAGAGTTTGGAGCTCTTAAAAGTAGCTTTAAGTAGTATAGTATTATACAACCCACCGCCTAGGATTGCCAACTGGCCGGTTTTTCACCGTCCTGGCCGGATATATTACTGTTATTTTGATTAAACCCGGTGACCGGTACAAACTTCTTACCAGCCCTTTCATGACCGGTTTTTTCGAATTTGTGTGTAGTTCGAATCAATTTCATCTAGTTCGAAGTATAGATTTAAAAAGTAACTGTCATTCTGTAAATCCAAAACAGTCACCTTTCACCATCTATCAATGATTATGTTCATCTGTTTAGATAATTTTGAAGAGATGACAGGGACTGTATCAGGGAAAATTTGAAATTTACTTGTAAGGAATTTTATGCATGTATTGTGAGTGAAAAAGGGCTTCTTAAAGCAATTTCCTGTAGTTGAAGTATAAGTTTAAAGAATAAACTTCATTTTCCAAATCCAATATAGTCACGTAACAGGGTTGGCAAAAACCATGGTTTTTATTAAAAAAACCAAATAAACCGTTTTTTTTTGGTTTAAACCAGGTTTTTTTGGTTTAAACCAGGTTTTTATGGTTTAAATAATTTGCTCTATATATTCATATCATATATGGACAGAAATAAGTTTGTTTCGCTTTGATGTTATTATGCGACAACCGAGTTATGCTGGAAGGGGTCACATAAGCTTAAAGCGGAATAAAAACCGCTTCTCGAGTTACATCCGAGAGAAATTGTCCTCCATTTGAACTCGGAACCAGGACTAATTGGCCACAAATGCGATACGTCTGCCGACTCACTCACGAAGGAATCCTGATAAAAAAAACGTTGTACTGATCTTTACATGCTTCTTAATATACCGGTAACTGTCAAGAGTCATTTCAGAAGGACAAAAAGATAAACAGTTGCACAAGTGAAACCATTACACAGAATTACATATGAACAATTTCAAAGTAGTACGGAGTACAGAAGAACTAATTTAGTTCAAGTTAGTTAATAACGACTTTTATTGGTCCAAATTAAAGAAATACACCGACTTAATCTGCATATCAATAAGAAAAGTGAATAAAGATACGAATTATTTGAGTCCACTTTGGCTCAGACTCATTTATACATAAATAGATACCAAAGATACTTATTTCACTAAAGGCCTCTCGTGAGGTCTGTATGACCCCCCCCCCTCCACACACACACAAAAAGTACGGCATATTCGATGTATTTTATTAATAGTAAACATTGAAACGAAACAATATTTAGAATTTTTCTTCGATTGCAATTACACAACAATAATAACTACAAAAAATCACAAAATAAACATTTATAAACTTATAAAAAAAAAGTTGCTTTTGTAGTATAATCTTTTTGAGTAATGAATGGGGAATTTAGGTCTGGATATAATACGAATAATATACGGGAGTGAAACGTGATAACCCACAAATGTGTGTTCATCAAGATTTTACAAACACTTACACTTTTACGAACATTTTTTGTTTTTTGGTTTAAACCAGTTGGTTTTTTTGAAAAAACCAGCTGGTTTAAACCTTGGTTTAAACCATGGTTTAAACCACCTTGGTTTAAACCAGCCAACCCTGTCACGTAATGATTAATATACTTTTGTTCATCTGTTTCGATAATTTCAAAGAAGTGGCAGTTACTAGCAAATACAATAAAATGGTCAATGCCGATTTCAGTTCCTCATTTATAGCACAATGTATCCCTATTAGTGAATGTACTAAGGATATGCAGAATACAGGTACGAATGCACTTTTGTTCACGATAGTACATTTCCTTCCATGGATGGGTCCAAACAGAGATACCTCACACTTAGACCCATATCATAGAGAATTTTGAGGAGGTACCGATTTTTTTGTTTTGCATAGTTGGCAACCCTATCACCGCCCACTTCAGAAGTCCGTCCTGGATCCGCCCCTGGATGAGAGCTGTAGCACTGAACCACGGAGTTATTGTTTAGAATAAAGATCCGTCACAAAAATAAATAAATAAATATTATTTCATTAGTGGAAATATGAGAAGTTGAAGATGAGTTTCCAACTCCACTAACTTTCACATATGTGTTCTGTTTAGTGTTGCTCATGAATCGAGACGAGATTAGAAATAAGGTTTTATCGTCTCGTCTTATATATTTTACACAAGTCTCGTCTCGTCTCGTTACTCGGAAAGCTTCTCTCATCTCGTCTCATTTTGTACATTTATATCTAAAGTTGATTCCAGATCTTATTCAGAAATTATAAGAATTCTTCCGCGTCACGAGAGGTCCACGAAGAGTATGATAACACATTTAAACCATATTTATTATTGGAGTACATTGTGTAATGACTTCTGTATCTTCAAATGTTGATAAACGCCCTTCTTTATGTTTGTGCAACCATTTTGTCAATTTGTAGTCTTTCAGTAGGCTTAATATTGCCCTAAGGAAGAAGTTGGTCAAGTGCTATACAGGGTGTTTCAAAACAACACCGACAACGTTTGGGAGGTGATTCCTGACACAGGGCCGGCGCGAGGGGGGTCGAGCCGTGCCACCGCCCAGGTCGGCGAGTCTGATGGGCGGCAAAATTTGAAAAAAAAGAAAAGAATACAGGGACGGCAAAATTTGAGAAAGAAAACAATAAAAGGGCGGCATGTGAAAGAACCGCCCAGGGCGGCGAAACTTCTAGCGCCAGCCCTGTCCTGACACCAAGATAAGACGAAAATTATAAACCAACCTGGGTGCACAAATACATCCTTTCGGAGTAATAAGGTTGCCGAAAACATGAAAAAATGAACTTTGCGGGTCCATAGCTCCAATACTATGGGACCTACCGTAGTCAAGTCAATACTTCATTTCGGAGCTAGTGTGTGTTCTATCCAAATATCCATGTTTCAGAGTCCTGAGGTACTTCTGCAATAATTTTTATAGAGGTAGTTGTGAATACTTCAAATTATATGCCCGTAGCCAAATTCGCTCTATAAAAATTGTTGCGTGAGTACCTGAGGATTCTGAAAAATAGATTTTTGGATAGGATACATATTAGTTCCTAAGTGAAGTCTTGACCCGACTGCGGTAGGTCCCATAGTTTTGGAGCTATGGACCTTTAAAGTTCAATTTTTCATGTTTTCGACAGCCTATAACTCCGAAAGGAAGCATTTGTGCACCCAGGTTTGTATATACATTTAGTCTTATCTTGGTGTCAGGAACCACCTCCCAAACGTTGTCGGTGTTGTTTTGAAACACCCTGTATAAGTAGTATTGGACTTTATGGTTCAGGGGCATGGAAATTACAGAAGTTAAAGAGGAAGAAACGTTTAGAAAACTTCAAAATGTGGTGTTGGAGTAACATAGAGAAGATCAAATGGACAGAGAGAGAAAGTAAAAAACGAAGATGTTTAAAACTGATAGGAGAGAAGAGGATGCTTGCAAGAAGGTCAATTGGATTTGACACATCTTGTAAACAAATTGTCTTCTTCATACCGTCATAGAATGAAAGATGGAAGGAAAGCGAGGAATAGGAAGAAGAACATAACTAATCGATAATTTAAAAAAAAACAGAAGAAAATATCGGGAGTTAAAAGAGGAAGTTGAAGATCGAGAAACTTGGAAGAAACATTTCCAGCCCAAACCTTTAAAAAAATAATAAAATAATAAAAATAAAAAAAAAACTCATCAGTCTCAGGCAGTCCCAAAAGGCAGAACACTAATTAATAATAACAATATAAATCAACTAACATTTAAAAGACTGTCTGAGATCTAAGACTTGGATGAACTAGGGTTGATCACGGGACTCATGAAATTTCTGGTCTCGTCTCGATTTTTAAACTTATCTCTCGTCTCGATTCTCACCTCATTTTAGAAACGAGAACAAATGCAGACCCGGTTTCGATTCCTGGTGGAAGCTCATGTGGTTCGGATTCCATGTTAATCAGTAATTCCCGTCTCATATAGCCTCGCTGCTGAAAGGGACGTTAAACTCAATTCAACTCAACGAGAACAAAGGCAAAACGAGAAATTTCTCGTCCCCTGAGCAACACTAAGAAAGACAAATTACTTTAAGTAAAACAAAACCGAAGTGCAGCAAATAAAGAAATTTTCATTCCTCAAATTGTGAGGTTTAAAGATAACAAATTGCTAGGTTTTTGTATCGTGTATATGCGGGTGTTGTTCACTAAGAAGTTCATGTGTTAATCTTTCTGTTTAAAACAGAAAAAAGAAAATACCACAAAATTGCCGTGGGTTTTTTATTCTTGCAAAACTCGCAGTATCTAAATTATAGTAATATTCCATTAACATGAATGCATCTTGAAGTGACGCGGTCAGGCAAGTTGAGTTCTTAATGTATTAGTAACGGTCGGGGAAGAATTTTTCTTACCAAAAGGCTGCTTCATTGGAAAACCATAACATTAGTTCATCATTAAGGGTTTTTGTTCGCTACTTTTCTGCATGCGTTAGTGAGATAAATATTAGAATCTAAGGGATAGATGGAGGGGGGAATATTTTTTTTTTATTTATTTGCAAATAAGTAATCATCATCATCATCAAAATATCATCAAGAAGTTGCGCAAGTCTCAATCATTTCTTCTTGATTCACCTCCAATCCTCCTTCCCCCCACAAGTTTCGGTTCGTCACTCTTCAATTAAATTAGTATCAGACAAGATAGAGCGTTTTACTTTCGTCTTTTGTCTCGTAAATTGTATAATGTTTAACTTTTCATTTATTTTCCTTGTAGCTCAAACAAACATGATGCTCCTAGATGCAAGGTGAGACCCACGGCCGTTATTAAACACAGATAACTACTGCTAAGTACACTTGTTTGCAATTTTCTTCAACTACTTCATTCCCTCTAGGAAGTTTATGAAAGTTTCCTTGGTCACTACACTCTACATTTCATCTCCTTTACGAAAATGTCACTATTTTAAGAGAAATGTTAACTTGGACAAGTTGATAGGTGCAAGATTATCCCAAGTCTTAGTAATAAGATCGATCATTTCCACAGCACTTTAACCAGCTTTAACGCAGAATTTAATTGGCACTCTCTGCTAGACAGTTGCAAGGTAGAAAGAAAAACAAGGCATCATTTGCAAAAGGAGTTCGTTGCAAAAGGAGTTCGTACTCATAGACTACCAAACAGAAACCATTGAAGTCTGGTCAGGTGTTACGGAAAGCATAGTATTACATAGTTATCTAGTCGTCCTCTAGATGCAACGCACATTTCTTTTATCAAGACAGCTCTTCTAAATTTTTGGGTTGCACCTTGTATATAGAAATTATTATCAGAATAATGAAAACTCCTAGTAACACTAAGTATGTGTTGTAGTGCATAGAGATTATTATGAGTGTGTTAGATAATTCTCTGTAGTGCATCAGAACGTTGCATGTCTTTTTCCCGTCTTGGCTTTTACTCTTAATAATTTTCTACTTGTGACTCTTACCCTAAAGTCATGAGGCAAAGTCTAAAAGTGAAAAAAATTGACTCTTACCCTAAAATCATGAGCCAGAGTCTAAAGGTGAAAAAAATCCTTGACTCTTACCTTAAAGCCGTAAGTCAGAGTCTGAAAACGAAAAGAATCCTTGGCTCTTACCCTAAAGTCATGAGTCAGAGTGTAAAGGTGAAAAATCCTTGACTCTTACCCTAAGGTCATGAGTCAGAGTTTAAAGAGGAAAAAATCCTTGACTCTATATCGGAAACAAAAACAATAAAGCCAAACAAGATGCAAAATAGCTTGAATTTAGTGTTTCTTATTCTTTAGCTGAGACAAAGCGATACTCCATGATAAAAAAATGGTTACATTTTAGATAAAGACCTACATAGGCTATTTTAGATATTTGAGATAAGGGAATATAACAATTCTTATCACTTCTGTTGATAATACATAGTTAGGTCTAATTTTCTGTTGGTTATATAGATTTGTTAGCTAATTTTGAAGATGTGCATAATTTGCGATTTTTTTCCAAATATTTGAATATTGTCAAATGATATTGCTGCCCAGTACGTTAGAGGAAATAGACTATGCTCATCGTGAAGTATCTACTTTCTTTTCTCTTGTTTCATTTCATTCATGTTTCTTTTTTTTTTCCTTGTCTGACTGCATACGTTCTTTTAAAATTAGTTTTATTAATATTTCAAAACATTTCATTTCAGTTCGAAGATTTTTTTTTTTTTTTTTGTCGTACTGTCTAATGCACGAGAAGTGCTTTTATTGATATTGTTTTTAATTTATGTGAAATACGTTTGTATTCCGAGACAGATCTGACACACACACAAATCTAAATTGGCTCATACACATGCACAACTGTGACCGAAGTGAGTGGTTTTGTGTTAAATTGCTTCAACTGGCAAGTTGCTCGAATTTGGCTAGTTCCAGTCAATACGTTATTCGCAAAGAAAGAAAAAAAAAATATTGAATTTCAAATTTGAGTAGCCATTGGAAATTAATTGTTGGAAAGTTACCAAAACCAAACAAAAAGCGTTTATAAAAAGTGCTCTTTAAATACCCTGGATAACAGTTCAACTAATTAGAGAGAAGCATTTGTTGACATTTTCTAGCTTTGGCCAATCGAAACAAACATTTGTTAAAATATTTCAGCTGTGTCCTGTACCATGCATTCTAATTTCTGAGTACGATGTTGTCAGTATTCTTTAAAAAAGGAAACCATTCCTAATTCTACTACAGAGAGACCACAGTTATCTTCTCCAGAAGGAGAATGCAAGGGACTTATGCAAAATTTACTTATTTATATATTGCTAAGCAGAAGTAGTTTAACTTTAAACTATAAGCTTACTACAGTATTTTGTACCAGAAATTATATAGAGAGTGCAGCAAATTACTTTAAGAGGAAAAGCCACGACGATATCCCTTTTATGGAAAAAGCCACTAAATTAAACAACATGCAATCGCCACGACGTGGAAAAGCCACGGAACTAATCAGAAGAGGTAGAACGAGGATATGTGTTGAAGCAGCAAGACGGTGGTGATAAAAAATGGGATACATATCTGAGTGTCAAAGAGGCCAAATTGTAGGTGTGCGGTTAGTTGGCCAGTGTGCATCTAAGGTGATCAAGTGTATTAGGTGTTCCACGAGAAATAATATTCAATCAAGATAAAGACGCCTACAGAACTCATGAAGAAACAGCATAAGCAAGGAGTAATACTGGACGGTAAGCAAACCTCAATGACGGACGCCGAGTATTGAATTGAAAGAGAATGCGATTAAGGACACCAGTGCGAATGTGGCAAATTGACTGCGGAACTCAATCCAGGGGTGGATCAAGAGGGTGCAATCGGAATCTTTCTTATTATATATATAAATAAAACCCAACCCGGAGTTTGGAGCTCTTAAAAGTAGCTCTAAGTAACAGTATTACAATCCACCGCCCCCCCTACCCAGAAGTCCGTCCTGGATCCGCCCCTGACTCAATCAGCACGTACAGCACCCTGTTGTGACATTATTTTGACTCAGGTGCTTTTAACGCGGGGCACTTTTGACTCGGGCCCTCATGACTGGGGCCCTACTGTCGCGGGACCGTTTTGACTCGGACCTTTCTGTCCTCGCTCTTTTCTCCTTGCCCTTCAGACGTGACACCTTGCGACAAACACATGACGGGAGTTTCACAACTTGAGCACCAACAGTAGAGTTTAAATTTCCGAACCGCTGATCTCCGCCAACAGTTCGTCACCTTCCACCAACGGTTGCCCTAAGTGCGACAAGCACTGTTAATAATTGCCCGAGAGCGTATTTTCCATCAGAGATTTCTTTGCAGGTATATATGCGACAGTTTTAAATTTCACGAATAAAAGCGAGAGCACGATCACTTAATATAGTGTTATTGTCAAGTGATTGAGCGGGGTCGCGGTGGTTCAGTGGTAGAGCGTTCCCCTCTGTGCATGGGTCCCGGGTTCAAACCCTGCTCCCGCCAAGTGAACTTTGTGGTGGACAAACACCGTGTGCGTGGGTTTACTCGGGGTTCTTCCGTTTCCTCCCACTTTCTACATTCCACCATTTCATTCATTTCTCATTATCACCGTCTCCTTTAGCCTGGCGGCCATAACCGTGGGACGTAAAACTCAAAGATTTCATTTTCATTTTTCAAGTGATTAAATGAGTCACGAAATTCGGAACCCTCGACCATCCAGACTCGATGACCTGGAAAAAGCTGTAACCCGAATAGAACCGACGGGACAAGGAGACAACGAAACATCGTCACACATGTACAGAGAAGGTATTAGGCTGCTAATGTAGCCAATTCTAACAAGCAAGTTTCTCTAATCTCTAATTTTCTTACTAAATCTATTATTTTCCTTTTACCTATATCTATCTATCTATCTATCTATCTATCTATCTATCTATCTATCTATCTATATCTATCTATCTATCTATCTATCTATCTATCTATATATATATATATATATATATATATATATATATATATATATATATATATATATATATATATATATATATATATACAGAGTGGCCCAAAAGTAGGTATACAGATCAGCATTGATCAAGTATGACATTTTAATTTATTGAAATAATGAATTTATTTGCTTTGGTTTGTTCCGAGCTTAAGGTATAAGTGAAAATAAAATAAGGAAGAAATCAAGCCTATACCTATATGAATAACAATAAGTAAATGGTACAAAATGTCATGACCGATCAGTACGGGACTGTATACCTACTTTTGGGTCACTCTGTATATATATATATATATATATATATATATATATATATATATATAGTGTGGGGGCAAAACACCACACTAAAAAAAATACTCCAAGGTCAATCAAAGTGTAAGCGTGTGAGCACAGAAAAGTAAAGTTACATGGTTTTCTTATAAAGAACGTCAAAAGTTTGCCTGAGCGAGCCAATAAAATTTGCGGGGTAGAAGATGAGTCCAGTGTTCTAGATCTTTTTAAATAACCTATATTCAAAATCATTGTATTATTTTTTGAGCATGGGGAAATGACTAAAGATGAAATTAGGCCTATATTTGGAATACTCAAAATATGATTAAGAAATGACACATCAAATATCAAACGTGTGAATATTTTTTTTATTTTTATTTTTTATTTTATTTATTTGCCATCAACACAACAGGCATAAGCCCAATTATAGTGTTGATGTATTACATAATACATTTACAATAGTTTTCTTAAACATAGAGTTCATATTGCAGATGTCAATTTCTTTGTGTTTGATACATATTTTGTTGTAAGTAGAATACATTCTCCAAATTGGTGATTTCAATAATACGTTGGTCCTTGCTTTTTTGCAATAAAACAGACCAGAGTTATTAGCACGAGTTTTAAGTGTCGGGACATGAAAATTTAATGTTGATATGAGATCCGTGCAATTAAATTCGTTTTGTACTATTTTATGGAGAAAAATCAAATCTGTCACATTTCGCCTTTGCTCAAGTGTAGGGATACAGAAGTTGTCTATTAATGTTAGATAATTTTCATAATATGGATAGATTCCAGTTGTCTTGTACATCAAGTATTTGATAAATTTAGATTGGACCTTTTCCACTTGGTGTCTGTAATGCTGTTGTGATGGGTTCCAAATCACAGCAGCATATTCCAGTTTTGATCGGACATAGGCATAATACATTTTTGTTAGTGTAGTACTATTGTTAAATTCCTTTCCAGTTCTAATTATGAACCCTAACATCTTGAGAGATTCGTTAACTATGTTCTCTACATGGTTATTAAATGTCAGTTTCGTATCAAATATAACTCCAAGATCTTTGACTGAATTTAATCTATTTAGTAAGATCTGATTCATTGAGTAATCAAACTCTATTTGACTTTTGTTTCTGGTAAACGATAAAATGTTACATTTGTTTATGTTTACATTAAGTTTGTTAAGAGAACACCAATTAGCAATATTTTCCATGTCACGTTGTAAATCGAGACAGTCATGGATGGTCTTTATCCTACCGTATATTTTGAGGTCATCAGCAAAAAGCAATTTGTTACTTAATAATATATGATCAGGGAGATCGTTAATGAATAAAAGGAACAATAACGGACCTAGATTAGAGCCCTGGGGAATTCCAGAATATGCAATATAATCAGATGATTTATATCCTTGTAGATAACAGTTTGTTTACGATTATTTAAATATGATGAAAAGAACTTGATCAAGGGAGAAGAGAAATTATATTCGCCTAGCTTATGTAATAATACCTTGTGATTGACTCTGTCAAATGCTTTTTCAAAATCTATATATATTACATCAACCTGACATCCTACATCTAACGAATTTGCTATAAAGTCTGTGATAAGTGCAAGGTTTGTTGTTGTTGATTTGTGTGGGATAAAGCCATGTTGATAAGGTGAGATTACCGGTTGGATGTGGTCAATTATCCGTCGGTATAAGATTTGTTCAAATATCTTTGCAAAAGTAGGTAAAATTGATATAGGCCGGTAGTTATTTATTTCGTGTTTATCATTGGTTTTTGGTATTGGGCAAACTATAGATGTTTTCCATTTATCCGGAAAAACGCATGTTTTTAAAGCGAGATTGAATGCAATCCTTAGCGGATATGTAAACGCATCTATACAACCCTTTATGATATATGGAGGTATTCCATCAGGGCCAACAGCAGTTCTGGGCTTTAATTTTTTGATTGCCATTACTACTTCAGATTGAGTGATTTCCTCAATGGTAAGTGACTCTAGTTTGTTACTTACATAAGTTAATAAACTGTTCGTAGGAATGTCAGTGAAACCTGTATCTGGCACATATACTGACGAGAAATACTGTGCAAAAGCATTGGCTATTTCATCATTATGATATAGTTCGCATCCCTCATAATTTAATTTCCCCCCAAGAAGATGCTTAGTCTTATTTTTTATAAAATTCCACAATTCATTAGCATTGTTATTAATGTTATTTTCAGAATCTTGTATGAACGCTCTGTATGCCAGCTTAATTTCTTTCTTTATTTCCCTACGCAATTCATTGAATTTATTGAGATAATTTACTTCTTTATTACATTTGTATTTTTTATGATACCTTGCTTTAGTTTTGATTTTTTTTATAATTTCATGTGTAAACCAGCACGGATAAGCTGTTCTTGAGTTGTTTTTAAGTGGCACGCACTTGTCAAATACACTATAAATAATATAATAGAGATTATCAACTAGGTCATTGGCGTTTTCATATTTTTTCAGGCAGTTCCAGTCAATAAATGAGAATTCAAGATACAACTCTAAGAAATTAGCTTTCCTAAAATTATATCCTGATATATTAGTTTTCTTTTTAATCTTCGCTCTCTCCTGCTGCAACACGTTTATTACTAAGGATGGATGGTGTACATCTTCTGGAATTAGTGGACAATGTTCCCTACTGACTTCTATATTCGTTATATTAGAGAGAACCAGATCTAATGTACGATTATTTTCGTTCGTCACATTATTTAATGATTGCAAATTATAATAGGACATAAATTCATATAAATTCTTACATTTAGAAGAGCTTGTTTCAAAATTAAATTCCGTACCGTTTATTTCCGATAAATTGAAATCACCAATCAGGAGAACAGGACAACCTTGAGGACAATTAATTTCAAGTCGAGTAAATAAATCATTATACAATTCAATATTAGATCCCGGTGAGAAATACACAACACAAATATATATTGTTTTCCCCTCACTGTTTATTTTGGCAATCAAGCAGTCATAATTATCATCACACCTGTCCAATAAGAATATTCGAGCTTCAGTATTGGATATATTTAATCCACTATAAAATTCAACAGTATTGCTGTAGGGCTCGTATTTCGACTGCCTGTGGATCATGGAGTCTGTCCGAGTCACCAGACTAGACCTGAGAAGCGAGTTCCCGATCCGGATGGCCCGGACAAAAGTCGTGACTCAATTTCCGGTGATAGTGATCTGTTCAATCATTGGTACAGTTCATATTATAAATATTTCGACTATTATCGGCTCACGTCAGTCTACATCAGCAGGTCTGTCCGGATCACAATGTATGACCGGATGGCCCAGACAAATGTCATGACTCAAGTCCTGGTGTCCCGTGACCTGTTCAATCATTGGTACAGTTGATAATATATCAACTACTTCCGAGTCAGTAGGTCTATCCGGGTCAGCATGTCTGACCGGGTTTGAGAAGTGAGACCGAGCGGCCCAGACAAAAGTCATGACCCAAGTCCCGGTGTCCCATAACCTGTTCAATCATCGGTACAGTTCATATGATATCGACTACTTTCGGCTCAGTCTGGGTCAGCAGGTCTGTCCGGATTACCATGTCTGACCGGGTTTGAGAATTGAGACTGGGTGGCCAAAACAAAAGTCATGACCCAAGTCCCGGTGATCCGTGACCTGTTCAATCATTGATAAAGTTGATATTATATCGACTACTTCAGGGTCAGTCTGGGTCAGCCCGTCTGTCCGGGTCAACATCTGATCGAGTTTGAGAAGTGAAACCTGGGTGGCCCGGACAAAAGTCATGACCCAAGTCCCGGTGACACGCGACCTGTTCAATCATTGGTATAGTTGATATCATATCGACTACTTCCGGGGCAGTTCGAGTCAGCAGGTCTGTTCGGGTGTGAGATCCGGGTGGCCAAGACAAAATCATGACCCAAGTGTCAGTGACCCGTAATCTGTTCAATAATTGATACAGCTGATATTATATCCACTACTTCCGGGTCAATCTGAGTCAGCAGGTCTAGCAGGTATATCTGACTGGGTATGAGAAGTGAGACTCGGATGTTTCAGACAAGAGTCATGATCCAAGTTCCGGTGACCTTGTGACCTGTTCAATGATTGGTACAGTTGATATTATATCGTCTACTTTCAGGTCAGTCTAGGTCTGTCCGGGTCACCATATCTGACTGGTTTGAGAAGTGAGACCCAGGTGGCCGGGACAAAAGTCGTTACCCAAGTGACCCTGTGACCCATCACCGATCCCAACAAACTCGGCAAAGATTGTTAAGCAGTCTCAAACGTTCTCAGAGGGCTGAGTACTGTCTATAAGACGGGAAGAAAGGACACAGATGTTGAGCGGTATTAAAACAGATAACTTCTGTTCCAATACAAAAAGGTTATCTAAGAATGGTAAACCATTGAAACTTCAATTTGCGACTAGTGCGACGATGATATTTCCAGGTTGTTATGAAGAACAACGCAGTATACAAATATATATGCACACTGTTCACATCCCCTGTAAAACCTCCCCTTCCACAAGCCCAACATCCACAAGAGGCTTCCACCTACGTACGTAAGCTTCTAAAGTAGCGCTTATCGGTGACTGATCTCCACAACAACGGCAACAGATCATAGGAGGTCTCAAGAATCATGATGGGAGAATAGAGGGGAACAAAAGAAGAATATATAAAAATATTAAGAGCTTCAGATGGAGAAAAATCCCTTCTTATATCTAGAAGGATTGTGGTCCATTTTCTCTTGACAAGCGAAGAGGGGATTTTCTGGGTACGAAATCCCTACTTCACAATTTCTGATACCCACTACGCCACTTCTCTTGGAACTAATACCCGACTAGAGAACCCTAAATCTGTACACTTAAAATTGCACCAAAGCAGGGGATTTTTTTTTTCTTTCGTTCGTGACACACAGTTCAAGTATAATACCAGGAATGCTTTCAGAGCGAGAACAGTGCAAGGTAGTTGAACTAAACAAGAAATAATATCGAGCATGTGCACTGTTACTTTGATACGATTACGAAGTGTAAGATCAACGTAAATGCAGAAGCGTGTATCATCATTAACGCATAATCACAAGTATATTGACAGTTTCGGATTGCGTAAGAGGTCATACCGGCAAAAATTAAAGACCTAATGTACTAATTCTTGTATTAGTTTTCATTCTTTAACTTGTAGTGATAAAATTGTACGATGTGAATTCCCTCACGACCCACCAATGACACTTGCATTACTGGAGGATTATTTGCCTTAAATTGAAAAGTTGTATGCATCACCGTCTTCAGTTAATCTCTTTGACTTGACACTAGTATTTGCCTACTCATAAATGGGTATTATTATTATTATTATTATTATTATTATTATTATTATTATTATTATTATTATTATTATTATTAATAATAATAATAATAATAATAATAATAATAATAATAATAATAATCACATTTTCATGGTGCTTTGAAAAGTCTGCTCCCTCATTCTTGTTTTACTAAGTAAGCAATAAACACACACATTATTTCTTTAAAATCTTGCTTGGAAAGCTACAGGGTGTCCCAGAAGTCCTTCCCGCATACATTGCAGCTTTTTTTCTTTTTCTTTTCTTTTTTTTTAAATGTGCCATGCATTTTTGAAAGCAGCGTATTCAGTTTTAGGCTCTTTTACGAAGCGATTTACGTAGTTGAAGACATCGCAACATCAAGTGATAGCAGACGTGTCTTCTGACGTCCACTACGCGACCTGTCTTTGACATATCTCGAAGCGAACGCACGTTTCTCCCAATCAAGCAGAGTAACTTTACGAGATGGGTCCGTACTATGACGACCTCTAGACACAGTCAGTACTTGTGTCATTGTTTGCCCTGTATGTAGTCGTTCGTGCACCACCACACACATGTAACTAACCGTTTCTCAATTTTGTCACTCTGTTCATTCACATTAGCTATGGCTTCACAACTGAAATAGTTCTCTTAATCATGGATGCAACGATACCAAACAATAATTGAAATCAAGGATAGTCTACTGTCTGTAACCATGTAACCAGCGTTATCAATACTGCAATTACTTAAACCTAGGGATATAAGGACTTTTCGGACACACAGGATTATCAAATTATGTTGCTAATGAATGAAAATGGAGATATCTCTTCAGAAAATTTTTAATACCAAGTTGTTAATAGTTATCCAATTTCATTAATTAGCTGCCTTCTTCAGCCTAAAGTATCATAATACCAAAAGCAATTTCCATATTTCATATTTTAACATGAAAATTGCTATTGGTATTATGAAATTTTAGATTAAAGAAAACGGATGATTAATGACTAATGAAAATAGATCCCTGTTAAAAATTGGTAGAATGAGAATGTGGGAGTGAAGAAAAGTCTAGCAAAGCTCACAAACATGATATTGTCTATCACAACTTGCGTGCCCGGGGATCGAACCAGGGACGAAGATTAATTGATAAGTACAAAAGAATAATGATGGAAGAATTGACGAAATGTGAAGAACAGGAGGAAACGAGACAACTCCGAGAAAACCGACGCACACGACATTGTGTAACACAACCTCAAAATTCACGATGGGAGCACATTTGGCTCAGATTTAATGTAGATCCACATCTAATACAACCTTATTCAAGAAACCTCTAATGTAATGCAACCTCATGGGACCTTAAAAACCTCATAACAAATTACTCGTTCGAGTGACTTTCGTAAGTTCTAAGGCGCAGAAGTCTTAAACTTCATAAATCCAAAAGTTTAGGTCTTCTGCAGTTTAGAATTTACGCACTGTAAGACTTGACCATTTGAATTATTTGTAGAATTTCAGTACTTTGCGATTTGTTCAGCTATTGTATATGACTTTTAGGACTTCTACGGGACTTCCGCGGCTATATGATTTTTAGAATTTGTGTACTTAAGAACTTTGTAAGTTGACTATTTTTTAAGACCTCTGCATGTCGATCATTTTTAAGAGTATGTTCTCGCTCACGTGGCTTAGGATTCGACCAGAGACACTTGAAGAATCTGGTTCGATCCCAGGACACAGAAACTTGTGGTGGACAACTTTGTGTTCATGAGTTTTCCTGGATTATCCCAGTTCCTCTTGCTTGATTCATCCCAGTTTCTCTTGCTTGACGGGGCGAGATAAATTTCCTCCAATACAAATAGATACACATTTCGAGAGGATAAATTGCTTTCACGATACCTTTTTGAGGCGAGACAGTCTCAACTCCTGTCTCATTGGCAACCATACTCTATAAATTCATCCCTCACTTTTTTGAAAATTAATGAGGAACTCAAAAATTTTGAAAATGAGACAGATAGTAACTGCAAAGTGCTATTCAAAAAACTATACTTCTGAGGCTGTTACTCCCGGCCTGGCCCAAACTACTTGTTTACCGCCCCTGTCTTGAAAGCACTTGTCAGAGTTAATACTGTGTTGCAATTTATCATACACCCCTGAACTTCCCCAGAGTGCTTTCATCAGCAACCAATGAAGTAATCAGCAACTAATGACAAGCGGCTGTCTAGTGTTGTCTTCTGCTTTAGATGGTAGTGCTAGAGTGCCAGTGGCGGATCCAGGGGGGGGGGCGATCGCCCCCCCAGAAGAGGAAACTCTCTTATTATATATATATATATATATATATATATATATATATATATATATATATATATATATATATATATATATATATATATATATATATATAACCCATCCCAAAGTTTGGAGCCCTGAAAAGTAGCAGTATGAAAACCCACCGCCCCTCCCTTCAGAAGTCGGTCCTGGATCGGCCCCTGTAGAGTGCAGAACGGTTCACACAACGATACGGCTTTATTATTTATTTTTAAGATTTCTTTTGTAAGTACCAACAATTAAGATATCATAAAGCACGCATTCAGACTTCTACCCTAGAAAATAAGTTGAAGTATCACGTGTCCTCCTCCCCCCGTATTGTTTTGTTTGTACAACGTGTTATTTTCTCAATTAATATTGAAACCAGAAGTGGTAAAGCATAATTGGAAAAATTAGTTTTTTTTTTTTTTTTTTTTTTAATCAGAAATTTCATTATTATACGCTGCAATACCCTCTTCATTTGTTTGGAAGGAACGTCCTCGAAGCTTTTTCTCGAGTTTTGGGAAGAAGGCAAAGCCATATGGAGCTAAATCTGGAGAATAAGACCGGCACGTTAGACTGAGAAAAAATTGTATGTAGCGTACTTAAAATCGTATGCTACATTTGTAAATCCTGTAGTTTTTGAACTTAACGTACAGCAAATGTATAAGTGAAAACGCATGTTTTATAATACTTTTTGTATAAGTGTTCCATCTGTACGTACTTTCTGCATGAAAGAAAATAGGTGGTCAGGAACTCACATCCAAGTGGACGTATTTAACATATAGCTGACGAAGGTAACATACATATATGTATGTAATATAATTAAGACTGTTAGATATCAGACATCCTGCAACGGCATGGTGTAACATCTAAGGGCAGTACCTATGTAGCATTAGGATAATGTATGCTCCGTACTGATTTCTATAGTAAGCAAGAGGATTCCGTATATTTGTATAATATACTACTGCCCAGAGAACAGATTTTTCCCAGTATAGAATACGGATTTCACTTTCTTGTAGAAATTCCAAAGTTTCCTCTACTGTGTGTGGCCGTGCGTTGTTTGTCGTAATGAAGAAGAAAGTGAGACAATGGGGACTTTCAGTGGTCAGATCTCCAAGTTTCAAACACACTCGGAAGGTAATAAGTAATGTATCACGTTGCTGTCACTGTATGTCTATCATCTAACTGTATAGTTGCTACATAAGCAGTCTTAGAGAAAAAAGATGCTACGATAACCTTACCCACGTTCCGTGCTCATTTTGAGTTGAGTTGATTTTGAGTTTAACGTCCGTTCAGCAGCGATGCTATATGAGACGTGGACCTGTTGATTAATGTGGAATCCGAACCACATGAGCTCCCATCGGGAATCGAACCCGGGTCTCACATGTTAAAAGTGCCTACGCTAATCACTTAACAATGAAGGAGCTCCGGTGCTCATTTTGAAAGCATTATACTGTCGACTGCTGTTTTTTCTTGAAGGGGGGGGGGTCCTATTTGTAAATCCATGTTTGTCACCTGTGACGATATTATAAACGTCTTTACTTTGTCAATCCGAAAATGTTTTCAGAATATAGCAGCACCACATTACGCGATCATCTTTCAGCTCAGGCCTTAAACACATATGGGATCTAGTGACTGCAACGCTTGGAAAGTCCGACATAATATTTTATTATGAACTGGCCTCCAGTTGATTTCATCTTCCAGGTTGACTGAATTTCCTCGTATATGACACGGCGATCAACTTTTACAAAATTTCTTACTGCTATGACATTTTCGTCGGTAATTTCGTTGCTAGGGAGCCCAGAGCAAGGCTAATCTGTCAGGCTTTGTAGGCGGTGCGGCGTTTAAATTCTGCATACTACGGTTGTGCTTGAACAGACAGTCCCCGAAACACTTTTCTAAATGAGCATGTCACTGCCGTTGCGTTAAATTGTACTTAAAATCGTAAAATCATTGTACGAAAATCACATCGCTCGAGCTGTATTGTTATCGATTGACAGTCTTCAAACTAACTTCCATTTCTAGCCCTCCAATTTTTAAATACGAGGGCCACTACGAAAGTTTTGAGATACGCATTGTTGTGGCACAGTATTTGCATTCCAACAATTGCGTTCGGTAGTGGTATCCAGAGTGAAGAAGCGAAGCACGTTTCAACTCGCCTCGCTTATCGGCGTGGCCGTATCGCCTTCACTTGTTTGTTGATGTGAGCAGTATTCTGCTATCTAGAATGGAGCTCGAAAGGGAACATTTTCGGGCAACGATTCTTTACGATTTCAAAAGTGGTTTGAACGAGACACAAAGCCTTGACCGTTTGCAGGGGGCATTTGGGGACCTTGCTCCTTCCCGTGCTACACTTTTCGGTGGTTTGGTGAATTCAGAAGAGGCCGGACATCGCTTAAAGATGAAGACAGAGCTGGACGTCCGGCAACAGCTGTGTCAGATGAAAACATTGCCGCTGTGGAACAAATGATTCGAGAATATCCTAGAACAACTTTCAAGGACTTGAATCTACAGTGAACATTGGATCTCCAGCAGTAACAAAAATTCTTCATGATCATCTTCGGCTCAGGAAGGTTTCATCTCGTTGGGTGTCTCATACTTTGACTGAACAGCAGAAGCCCATGCGTGTGGAATGGTGTGAAAAAAATGCTTGCAAGATTTGATGGAGGCAATTCTCGACGCGTCTCTGACATTGTTACTGATCTATCAATTTGACCCTGAAAATAAACGCCAGTCTACAATTTGGATCTTTTCAGACGAAAATCCACCCACAAAAGTGAAGCGACCGCGAAGTGTGGGGAAGAAGATGGTCGCAACTTTCTTCTGAAAATCTGGCCATACTGCAACTGTTTTACTTGAAGAGCAAAGGATTGTTACTGCACAGTGGTACTCCACTGTTTGCCTAACAAAAGTGTTCCAGAAGCTTCGGGAACGGCAACCAAGAACTGGATTGCGTGGGATCCTGCTTCATCATGACAACGCGTCCATACACACGGCCAACATCACAATTCAATTTTTAGAATCTACGGAGGTCAAACTTATGAATGACTCATCCGCCGTGTAGCCCTGACCTGGCCCCGTGTGATTTTTTCTGTTCCCCAGGATCAAAGATCGTATGCGTGGGAAGAGACTTTGCAGCCCTGAAGAAGCTGTAGTGGCTTACGAGAATGAACTTTCAGCACTTGAAGAAAAAGACTGGCAACATTGCTTCCAAAAGTGATTTTCGAGGTTGTAAAAGTGTGTACAGTGTAATGGTGAATACTTTGAGAAAACGTAAGTGTTAAATTGATTTTAAGTATGTAAGTTATTTCACATCTCAAAACTTTCGTAGTGACCCTCGTAAACAAACCTGCAGTCTTGCAGTTATACCTCTCACCACTTTCAAACGTGTTACGTTTCAGTACGGGCAACGCTATTTGAATTTTAGTATCCAAAAATGTTTGGAATGTTCCTCATATATATATATATATATATATATATATATATATATATATATATATATATATATATATATATATATATATATATATACAGGGTGTTTAAAAGCGACCCAGACACTACTTTTTTCTCAAGAACGGTACATGCTATCAAGTTGAAATAAAAAATTGCATCATTAGCACCATTAGCATCTAGGGTACGTAAAAGTCAGCCAAAATTAACATGTGGGTCCAAAGAATCCGTAGAAATTATTTACAAAATCCCGAAAGCCCCCCCTTGGTGTAATGGGGGAACATGCCCCGTTCTTGCGATTTTCAAATGGGAATGATATGTTTCGAGTGCACATTCGAAAAAGTGGGGGGGGGGGAATAAGATTGCCCGACGAAACATTTGTTCGTACTACCTACTATGGGCCGCCGTAAACCCATAGTGGATGCAAGAGGTTGATCATCAACGGAGATGGTCTGTGAATGTGTGGTGTGGAATCATCGGCGGAAGAATAATTGGACCTCATTTTTTTAAGCAAGTGTTACGGGTGCTGTCTACCGTACATTTTTGCATAAACAATTGCCCATTCTTCTCGAAGACGTCCCCTTATACTATACATCAGGACACACATGTGGCTACAACAAGATGGTTGCCCGGCAAATTTTGAACTGACAACGAGGAATCAGGTGAATGCAATGTTTCGTGGTCGCTGGGTAGGTAGGGGTGGACCTGTCCCATGGCCTCCTAGGTCACCAGACTTATGTTTGTTTAGATTATTATCTATGGGGACGACTTAGAGAAATCGTTTATCAACATCGCCCAACAACAAGGAACAACATGATGGAGCGCATAGTTGCTGCATGCAGGCAGATTAGTGAGGAGGAAATTACTGCGGCACAGAATCATTTCAGTTACCGTGTGCAGAAATACATTGAGGCACAGGGCAGGCATTTCGAACATCTACTGTAAGTTGGTAAATGTTCATCGAAGTCAGTGCTTTACCTATTCTTTTCATTTTCGTTCATCATTCATTTCTCATTGTGTTTCGTTTTTCTTTTTATTTCACTTAAGACTAATGTACTATCTTTTGTCAAGCAACGTTATGGCAATCATTTTCTGTACAATGAAGGACCTTTTCAGTTGGCGAAGCACCCATTAAACACGCCAACGAATTCCTTATTGTGAGTGGAAATCGTTGCTAGTCCTAAGCCTGGAAAAAGTGTGAAGGGCGGTCCAAGTTAGATTATTTCTTCATGACAAACCAGAAATTCAGGGTTTCGATACTGTTATGGTTGCCATGTTAAAAGTGGTTAGTAGATTCCAAAATAGTGTTCGAATTATTTTAACATTTGCAAAGACCTTTGCAACGAGGTATTACTCGACCCCCTTTCCATTTGAAATTTTCGAGTTTTGACCTTACTTTGGACCCCCTTTTTTTGGGTCACTCAGTTTCTTCTTTTTTTAGACCCTGAGTCACCATGTGGCATATCATGGAAAGCGTGTATCTTGCACTTCCCGGAACTGTGACGGTGCTTACATTATCTTAATTAGTAAACTCCGTATACTCTATTTCGCGCACCTTCATTTTTTTTTTTTTTAATAACAATTGGTACACGGAAAACGGTAGGTAGTACGGACAAATGTTTCGTAGGGCAATCTTATTTTTCCCCATCTTTTCGAGTGTGCATTCGAAACGTATCGTTCCCATTTGAAAATCGCAAGAACGGGGCATGTGCCCACCATTACACCACGAAGGAGGGCTTTCGTGATTTTGTAAATCATTTCTACGGATTCTTTGGACCTACATTTGTAATGCAATTTTTTTTTATTTCAACTTGACAGGATGTACCGTTCTTGAGAAAAAGGTAGTGTCTGGGTCGCTCTGGAACACCCCGTATATATATATATATATATATATATATATATATATATATAGTGGCCCAAAAGTAGTAGTAGTATACAGACCCGTACTGATCAATGCATTGCATTGCTTTTTATATCATTTCTTATTGTTATCCATCAGGTAGACTAAGTTTCTTTATTATTGCCTTATCTTCAAAAATCGTGACTCAATTTCCGGTGTTGGGGCCGCTGTGGCTCAGTGGTAGTGCGTTCACCTCTGGTCCTTGGGGTCCCGGGTTAAAACCTTGTTCCCACCAAGTGAACTTTGTGGTGGACAAACACCGTGTGCGTGGGTTTTCTTGGGGTTCTCCCGTTTCCTCCCACTTTCTTCATTCCACCATTTCATTCATCTCTCATCATCACCGTCTCCTTTAGCCTAACCGGCATAAGTGTGGGACGTAAAACTCAAGAATTTCATTTCAATGCTTGTAACATTTTTACCTCATACGTACATTAACACTTTTCTTCTTTACACCGTAGAGATTAAAAAAGAAAGTGAGTTGTTTTGGTAAATAGTTATTAAATCCAAAGGAAAATTTGATCATCTCCTTTTGTCTTCTTCATCTCTAGCGGTACAAAGTTAAAACATAACCTGGTACAGTATGAAGATTTCTTCTTGGACAAGGTATTATTATGACTTCAACCTTTATGTGAAGAACTTAAGATTATAATTTCAGATAGCGAAAGTATGGATATATATATACAAATGTATACGTATATGCCTAGTATTTCTCACAAGGTTTATCTTGTAATTAGCTTACGATCCTCGTCCAACACGTACTGCCCTTGTAATGTGTTGTAAGAAAGGAAGACAGGTGTGTGGTGTTTCATTCAACTCCTTTTTGTTGTTTTGTTTACCTTAGTTGAGAACTAAAAAAAAAAAAAAAAAAATCATGAACTCATAAAGGGAAGGAAAGAACTATACATGGTATAATGTTACTCAGTTTCTACCTACCTACCAATAACTCACCGGTTCATTTTCGTTTCTTGGATGCAAGACTATAGTGTTCAGAAAAGGTTAAATAAAAACGGCAAAGCATATGTTTTACCAAAGACGCGTACACACATACACATGCAGTGCATGAAGACTTTGTGGTATTAATGCGGCGAAACTTGGGCACCTTTCAGAACCGCAACGAATGGAAAAAAACTGGTTATTAGTAACGAAAAGTGGTTATCTAAGAAAACGCAAGAGAGAGTGAGAGAGAAATACTTTTGTATCTTTCTTTTTCGTTAAAAGAACAAGCTATGAGTTAGTAGAAATTAATCCCTCCATCGTCTTGCCTTCAATATGCTGTAATAGTGTATAATTTTGACCGACAGGAAATTAACGTGTATAACCATCAATACTCGCTCCATTTGATTAGCGAAATCATAGCTTTGGCTCTGTTTATTTTTTTTTCAGGGGGCCAGGGGAGTAAGAAGGGGCAGTTGTTTCATCATTTAGCTAATATTCTGTTTCTTTTTATAGTTTTCCCCCCTTCTATTATTCATTATATTCTACAATGAATAATAGCGCTTCTTCACATCATCTTTCGTAAAGTTCACATCTGTTTAAATACAGATACTGAACCTTATTTGAACTTTTAGCAATTTGAAAACATGAACATTTTTTTACAATGACCACCCAAAACGTTATGAAGAAAAAGAAGTTCTGTAAGGGAAAATATGTCGTAATTTCCCCCACTAGGCGCGCACCCAGAAATTTTTGTTATGGGGGTCTAAAGTTTTGAGGAGGGCGGTCAATCCTACAAGACACCAGTTCTATGCAGTATTGAACCGGTGTAATTCTACACCCGAAAAGACGGTAAGTAATTGTTCAGTACTGTTACCAATATTTCTCAGAAAAGAAAATAGAACTAGATTGTTTTTATAAGAAAAGGAAGAGTCACACATGAGAGTGAGATCAAATTTTTATGTTACATCAATAATTTATCTATTAAACAAATATTCTCTGCTGTGTAATATGTAGTTCTATTAAGAAAATGTACAAATGTATGTCAAGCTACGAAGTTTTGGGGGTTCCAGACCCGGTAGACCCCCCCAGGGTTGCGCCTTTGATAGCCACAAATACAGAAATAAGGTTATCTAATGTTATATGAATTACACCAGGAATGGTCAATTGTACTTCATGGCAAGTTTCAAGAGGAAAATTTCATTAATTGCGAAATTAAAACTTAAGAAAAAGATTATCAATTTTCATGTTCAGGGTCTGTGAAACCTTTGAACTTAATTTAAAATTGACTCTATAGAATTTTTGTTACGCACAAACACCTGCAGTATTTTCATTAACTACAACTATCGTTGCCTTAGTTGATACTTGACTTTGGTCAATATATATATTTTACGTTTTCAGTCTGGAAACGTTGATTTGAACAGGTCGTCATTAGAGGCTACAAGGAAGGGGGGAGGAGCATTGTTTCCTTCTGAGTTTGAGATATACCGTAAGCATTTTAATAAAAATTACAATAATATACTAATGAAAAATATTAATTTGTACTTATATCGGTAAAAACTCGTGTCTCTCAAAGCAAAATCTGAAATGGAGCTACTGCACACTTAAGCTTCGTCTCAGTGCCACCAATTTCTGAATTACTTTGGGGAGGTCCGATCAAGTATGTTTGTTTTCTTTTCAGTTTTTCAAGCAAAGAACCAAGCAAGTATACACAGATTCTAGGGGAGAGGCAAGGAAGCTGGGACGGGATTTCTCTTTCCTCCACAGGATCGACGAGCACGTTCAATGTAAATTACATGAAAGAATTGACATAATTGCGATTAGGGCTGAGCCCAAGATCAATATAGACCGCGGGACCTTTTGTGAACATGCAAATATATAATAAAACTCTCTAAGAACTTAAGTATGAATGTATGCAAAACTTATAATGTGTAGGCCTATGTAGTTTTATTTAACTCGAACAAATTAATTCAGTTTCATATTGTTAAACTTTGTGGACTTACAAACATAGATGCCGTCTACACGGGTGCTCCGGGTAGAGGTCTGTACGGGACGGAATTTTTAGCCCGGGCCCAGCCCGAGCCGTGAACTTATAATGTGAGACTCGACCCGAGCCCGAAATATGTTTTAACAATTAGGTCCGAGCTCAGCTCGAGCTCGTATGATAATCAAATGAGCCTGAAATAAGCCTGAATTACAGAAACTTAATAATTAACTCAAAATTGTATTTTTATTTACAGCAATTAGAGGTTTAATTATGCAGTTGTGCTTTAAAAGTTTTCCAGAAAGAATGTCCAATAAATATCGTTGTACGATATATACAAAGTTAGGGCCCGAAATGGCCCGAGAAATATGGTTGATATTTAAAAAATTTACGACCCGGGCTCGAAGTGACATATGCTTTGTAGGCCCGGGTTCGGACCGCGGATTGGGTCGGGCTTAAGTCCGTGGGCTCGGCCCGAGCCCGTGCAGACCTCTAGCTGACTCAAGCATCCATTTGAGCTTTTTAACGGGTGCTCAGCACCCAGTGGATTTTTCTCTCTTCCTTTGGCCAATATTACTAAACATATTTGGAATTGAAAGTTAAAATTTTAATGTTAGAGTTTTGTTCAATACAAAGTTTAGGTAATCGTAGTAAAAATAAATAAATTAAAATGAAATTCCGTAAGCCTTTCATTTCATTACAGTAGCCTCTACCCCCTTGATAGTTGTTCATGTCTATCAGAACCCCTCCACCTTTAGTTCTGGTCTATTGGATTTGTTATTAAGAAATAGAATACAGGATGGCCCAAAAGTAGGTATACAGTCCCGTACTGTTAAACTCATTACTGTCAACTATTGTTATCCAGTAGATAGACTTAGTTTCTTTATTATTTTTTCTTAATATATTTTTACTTATATCTTAAGCTCAGAACAGCCGAAGCAAGTAAACCTATAAGCTAGAATGTTATGCTTGATCAATACAGGTGTTTATACCTACTTTCGGGCCACTCTGTATAGGGCTCGAGATGCGACTTATCTTAAAAGTACCAAAGCATGAGGACTTATTGAAAAAAGTTGAGGACTTATCGCTGCGAAATTAAAATACCGCTAATTTTACAGCAATTATGTGATATCTTCAAATAGATAAAAGATATTCAAAATGTGAAACAAGAACGCCCCAGACAATATTATTTTGCATAAGGTACCGTTATCACGAGTCACCTAGTAGCTTTCCGTTTGCAGCCATTTAGAAACGCTAAAATAAATGCCGATTTTCAATATGGCTGGAAATCGAAAGCAGATTAACTTAGTCGTGATAACGGTATCTCATGTAAAATGATATTGTCTAGGGCACTCTTGTTCCACATTTCGAATATATTTTATCTATTTGAAGATATCACATAATTACTGTAAAATTGACGGCATTTAAATTTCGCCGTGATGGGATCTCTTAAAAGTTGACGCCTATGCTTAAAAATCATAGAGATCCAGCATTTAAACCGGAAACGGTAGGCCTAACACCATCGCTTTCAATAGATTGATGAACGCTGAGATGAAGCATATTCTCGAGAAACTGAATCCATAAAAAATAAAAAAATAAAATCTTGCTGTGTCTTAACATTTTGGCTCTATATTTCTTGTAATCACTATGAACAGAGTCAAAGATACGTGAAGAACTTTAGCTAAGCTTGAACATAATAGGCATGATAGTTTTTTTTAAGACCACAATCACATGATACTGTTAGTTAATGGCTTTGTCAGTAAAAAATACATTAACGAAAATTACAAAACAGTAATTAAAGATAGTACAAGGATCTCATTAAGTAACGTACAAAAGTGTGAAAAAGAGAACCTAATTTGATATGGGAAGAAAGATCTTTTAAAAGATCAGTTCAAAGAGATAATTTAGTGATTTTTTTAAAAAAAAAAGAAAATTATATTGTATGCTTTAATTGTATGGAGTGTACCTTCAAATGATACTATTACAACCATATTTTGTTGTGTTTATAGAAGGCAAATTACTCCTACTCTACAGAATTAGGAATGCCAGATCTCTAGCAGTGTTCGTAGGTTTCCTTAAGAAAATTTCCCTCAACTGACTCAAAATTTTCCCTTTTGTTATCCAATTTTCCCCAGTTTGTCCAATTCCTATGATAGAATTTATGTGATAAGATTAATTTAGCCATATTAAAGAAAGTGCCATGTTTTATTCATTTGTTCTTTGACTCTATTTTTGTACTTTTTCCTTCACTTTTTCAGTTTCACAAAAAAATACACACCCAACCAACAATGGGTGTAAATTACGTTACTTTGTACACACAGAAACTATTGCTATTGTGTTGGTTTATTTCTTAAGAACAAAGAAAAATTTAAGCATTGATATTGGTCACTTAGTACGAGGGAATTCCCTGAATTTTCACGTTTTATTGAAAAATTCTCATTATTCCCTTTTTCCTAAATTTATCTAAGAAATTTCCCTCAAACTATGAACACTGATCTCCAGGCGCCACCCGGAGTGCCCGGGTATAAAATGCATTCTACGGGGTTATGGGCCAATAAACTAAATGTACGAGCTTGAATATTAAATTACAAGTAATTATTTATTCTATTTATGTCTTTTAACGTACTAACAGTAAGCATAAGTCGTTTGGATACAAAAAAGAGAAAGAACAACGTTCTTGGACCTTATTCTGTACCAGCCTTCTCAAAAACTGTAGTGCTTCGAAAGCATGCAGAAGTCAATTATAACTCCATCGGAATCTCAAAGGAAAATTTAGCGTTGCGTTCTGTTGACGCAAATCGTTACGGAATAAGGTCTCTTATTCTACTGTTCGGCTATTTATCTTTGCTGTTATGTAACCCCACATAACCAATATGTAATACTCGTTACGCACCACGTTCTTAGAAACCGCGAGAAACGTGCATAAATTTTGACACTCCCGTAAATCTACTCCTCCCTTAAGTCAAAATTCGAAAAAGAAAACGGCTTCGTACACTATTAGATCTGGTGAATATCTATCTCTGTATAATGTTTGGTTGCTCTAAGTAACTCGTTTCTATGTGAGTTGTTGATAGACGAACACATACAATATTTTTATTACTATTAAAAATATTGCATATATTGTGTTATTTACAACAATATATTTTCAACAAAAGGATAGGTATAAATTCTTTTCATTGTTGTGCCTGCACTGTCGCGTGGTATCGATAGTGTTTTTCTTTAATGATTTGGAGAAAATGGAAAGTGTACATTTGTTTCTATGGGAATGAACTGTATATAGTGAGTTTTCTGTTCTGAAATCTGTAATATCAATACTTTATACGACTAACAATAATCCTGTTCAAAAAATACAGTATATTATTGCTATACCAGTCAGTAATGAACATGTCGAACGAGTGTTTAGTGTAATGAAAGCTTTATGGTCAAATGATGAACATAGGCATAATTAGAGGAGGGTGAAGGCAGGGGACAACCCCCCTCACACCTTCTGGCAAAATCTGAAGTGACGGTACTAGACCAGGGGCTCTTAGAACACTGTTGCCCTCCTAGAATGTGTAGGACAACACGTAATGCTCGTTCAATTCTCAGAAGTAAGGTCCCACCCCCACCCCTAGCGAAATAACCTACTTATGCCAGGATGGTAGTGTGTCAACAAAATTTATGAAGATCGAAATTTGAGTTCAGTTGAACTTGAGAATGAACTGCCAAGATGTCCACTAAATGGCACTGGAAATTAGGATTCTTCTTCACAGAAATAGGAGATCCAAAAATATGAATAATAAGGTAAGCATCTATAGTCACTCATTTTTTGTGCTATTTTCATTTAGTCTAATACAGTGTACAGTATATGTTTGCTGTATTGTCAGTTTAGCAGTTTTGTGGATCCCTTAAATCTATGGTTGTGGCCTTAGAACTAATGCTTGTGTTAGTTAGTAATAATGGGCACAAAGTAACGATGGTAACATCATGTAGAAATCTTGTTTTAGATTTTTGCCTTCAATTACACAAATAGCGTTGTCTCCGGTCTTTCCTTCAGTTCAATCTTGTAAACTTACACAGAATAAAAGTAATGTATTTTGGGTTTTCTGTGTGTTTCATAATTGTACAAGAAGCCGACTCATGGGTCTCAGAAATTCCCAGCTAAATGTCTGGGAAAAGAGTTTAATTTGACAGTTCAGATTTGAAATTGTCGATTTCCAGTAAAATATTCAAGATGTGGAAGTTGCATTTAGGATGACCGGCCACTGGATTCGAACCTGGAAACCTCCTATTTAGGAAACAAGGACATTAACATATGCATACTTGGCAAATAAAATAAAATGAAATTTCTACTTTTACGTCTCATAGCTGTGACCTGTATCTTAAAAAAGACAAATGATCATGAAATAATAGCGTGGGAGGAAACAGAAAATTCTATGACACCATCTACCACAAACTCACATGGCCTGAAATCAAAACGGACTCCTCTCACCAGAAAGGAGCTTTCTACCACTGTCATTATTATTATTATTATTATTATTATTATTATTATTATTATTATTATTATTATTATTATTATTATTATTATTATTATTATTATTATTATTATTATTACACATATAGAAAAATGCTACACTAGAAAACAAGATTGATTGGTTATATATACAGAGAGCTTGATAAAGATTGAAAAGGAACCAAGTAAATTTGGCAGCTAAGGCGCAATGCAAGGGGAAAAGAAAGGTGGATTTTGGTTTGTGATCTGAACCAGGTACCATGAGGCAGAAATCATATCCAAGACGTGACCTCCATAACGATTCACAAGGTTTATACCAATCCTGTTGTAACCCTATCGTACCAGCAGCTAATGGCTCAACAGTGTTGCCAACTGCAGTTAAATATCACCACCGGCACTTTTTGTTAACAATTTATTCCATCTATATCGACACAGCCCGTCAAGAACGAGTTGATATCTAAGCAAGGATGTAGCCACAAGGGGTGGAGGACGGTGTAAAATAGGGAATGTGCTCCTAAATGATTTTCGGTCTCCATTACCAGATAGAATTAATCAGTAAATCCATTTTGGTAATCGGTCTCCATTACCAGTAAAAATTTCATTTCATTTCACATTTACTAAACACATAACAGATTAATTCTATTATGTATTTAGTAAATGTGAAATGAAACGAAATTTTTACTTTGTCCCACAATTATGCCTTTTACGCTAAAAAAAAGACAATGATTATAAAAATAACTCTTTTTCTCTTTCACCGGGAATCGAACCCAGAACCAAATGTAACAAAGGCATATGCGCTAGCCACCAGACCAGCGAGGAGGGTTGTTTGTTAAATGTGTTTAATACTCACAGTAAATGCAGAATGTTTATAACACAGATTATAAAGGATCTTTTTTCTTTTTTAAAAAAATTAAGCCACCCAACAAGTTAAAAGAATTGAAAATCTGAAATTGCACTTAAAACATGGGACTACAGCAACATCATTTAACATTAAAATATGACTTCGTTTGACAATAATAATAATAATAATAATAATAATAATAATAATAATAATAATAATAATAATAATAATAATAATAATAATAATAATAATAATAATAATAAAGTGACTGGTGCAGGCTTCCAGTAACGAAGCCAACTCTAATTTCTCACGAGAGGACAAGTGGAAAGGCAGATACATCGTTAAGGGGCAGCTAGTTTTTGTATATCGAAAATAATAGTTTTATATTACTTGACACACTATAATACATACCCTAATCTCGAGGAGCGAAAGATGCAACCGGGGACACACGCTCTCTTGTACTCTTCTAGCGTTGTCACTGATGGGCTCTCGGTGTGTGTGTGTGTGTGTGTGTGTAAGTGTGTGTGTGTGTAAAATCATGGTGTCGTGAAAGGATATGATATTAAGTGCTCAAACCTTTCCCTTGATGAAATTCTGCGTTCCCCACTGCCTTCAACCACGTATCTCCAAGTACAGTTTCTTCTTGGACAGTGTCTTAGTCAGTAACAATTCTTCCTTGTTCTTTATCTCTCGTGTTTTTCTTGACATTTCCTTATTATCTCTATTTATTTCACACACCTAATCTTTTCCACACCCTCATTTGGAATGTTTCAAGAAGATAAATTTTTCTACATAATTAGTATTAGTGATGAATGGTGCAATACGAGATGTATTGTTCACATATGAAAATCAGTAAATAAATGTTATTTTGTGGCCTGACTGACATACACTATCTGTTTTTATTTTTTGTTTTTCATCCATCATTCGTTTGCCTTAATGAGCCGTCTCCCTTAGCCTAAAGAGCATAAACGTAGACGCTAAACTGAAATATTTCATTTTCATATTTCCAAAATAAATATTTTTAAGTTCTGAAATATAGACCCCAGCAGACTGCTGAACCTATAAGAAAGAAGCTGAATGGCTCTCTTCTCGCACGTTGTAAACACTCTGAGGTCTGTTTGCTAATCTATCGTAGTTTAGTTTTTATTAAAATGTAGTAGCTGGCAACCATGACAGTCGGCTGAACCAGTCTTGCTCGGGAAGTCTGCTTCAAACTTTTTTTTTTTTTTTATTTCCCCTAAATTTTCGAGGGCCGAAAGGATTTAGAATATCCAAAGAACAATGTGCATGTTTGTGCGTATAAAGGTGTGCGTGATTCTGAGAGTGGGGGAGGGGAAATGGCTGCTGAAACTCAAAAGATAAAATTATAGACAACTTCACACATAAGAATCTTACACAGAAGATTTCTCTCCTTTCTCTTTTACTTGGACACTATTTTGCAAGAAATCTACTTATGGAGTATAAACTTATATCATTCTCAATATCTCTAGTGTTAGAGTGAAAATTTCGTATTACAATCTTTAGGGTATTTTCTGTCAATTCCTTCGTTAATATTGTCTATGAACTCATAAATTTAGCTTCTCGTATAGGGTAAGCGTTTTTAAAAGTAAGTAATCCGAAAAATGTCTCATAATACCATGATGTAACATTACATAAAATCACCGACAAAAGTATTGACCCTGAACCGTTGTTAAATTACATTGGATTATTGACAAAAGCGTTGTTATTTTATTTTATTAGTAACAATTTCAGGGTAATAGGAGAAATATGGTGCTAAAATAACAAGTGTTAATTGTTATTTTAGTATTATATAATTACTGCTGTAATATTGGTCTTATTACTATTTATTGCAACTTAACGACAATTTTATTTGGGCATCCTTACTAGTAGGGCTTGGATTTCTACGACCTATAAGGCTTGAAAATATGCATGCATTTATGTCATAAAATATGGCGAAATAGGTTCTAAAACGAGACAGAAAAAACAACAATTTATAAAGAACTTTATAATATTATTATGTCCTAAATAAATATCTTTACGCCCTGAAGCATAGATCCTAGCAAATTGCTAAAATCAGAAGAAAAAAGCTAATGGCTCTCTTCTCGTTGCCAATATTGGTAAGTACAGAGTGGCTCAAAAGTAGGTATACAGTCCCATAATGATCGGTCATAACATTTTATATAATTTATTTATTGTTATCCATACAGGTATTTACTTAGTTTCTTCCTTATCCATTCTTAATTTATTTCCACTTACATCTTAAGCTCGGAACAAACCAAAGCAAATAAACTCATTATCTTAATCAATTAAAATGTCATATACTTGATAGACACAGGTCTGTTTACCTACTTTTGGCCACTCTGTATATTTCTGAACAATAAGTTACACTCGTCTAAAATATGACCAAAATATGCTTTTACTATGCCCTTGAGCTGAAATATCCATTTGGCCTACATGATGAATAAAAACCACATTTTCGTATTCACAATACTCAGAAATGTATTTATATTTAATCAGACATGTAAAAGGATGCCAGAACAAAAAATGATGTCATGGAAATCCGAGCCTCATTTATCAGTAACTCCATGAACTTTGCCCTGAAAAAATTTACAGGGTATACCGGTTCATGCGTACCGATCAGAGGTAGTCTAAAACTGGCAGAAAAGACATACCTTAACTAGTGTAACAATGTACAGTCTTAATAATAATCATAATAATAATAATAAACAAGAATCTGGCCATCACTCCTTGAAAATTTGTGTACAGTTGGAATTAAATTAAACGAGTGTGAATTTGACTTGGCCAATTAATATTTTTATTCAGAGCCAAATTATTATTAAGAGCCAAATTATCACTATTCAGAGCCAAATTTATCTTTGTTCAGAGCCAAATTATCTTTATTCAGAGTCAAATTATTAGAATTTCCCATGTATGGTTACCAGAATATAACTATGACCTTGTAAAGCCTGATGGGAAGCCAAGATTTTTTAAAAAGCAAGACTGTACGATCATTACTCGGAGATTAGCTTATTAATTGATCGGAATTGATCGTCCCATTTCAGCGTCAAGACTATATGAGACGGTACCTACTGCTTGGGTTTGTTTCTGAAGCAAGTTATGGAAACGGAATCGGTCCCCAGGTTTTTTCACATACCCATTTGACAGAAGTTGGGTAAATCCCTTTGGACTTCACTTCGACTAGGCTAAAATGGGGAATTAATTCCATTCTACCAAGGATAGAACCAGGGTTTCACGGGTGGTAGGCAAACACTAATGACTGCGTCACAGCTGGTCTTATTACTAATGTTCTCATAGTCAACATGACCTTTTGGCTCTACCTACATACAATACTGTGTAAATGGGTCAGTTGCAAGTGACCGAAAAATGATGTAAGAGCACGATACACTATCACGATAGAAGAAGGGACAAAGATAACAGATGGAGCAAATACAGGAATGACGAGGAGGGGAATGGCATGCGATCGGCAAGCAGTGACATCATAGAGATTGCAGTTGGAAAAGGATGCCCCGTAAGTACCGTCTACACAATGTGGTCGATATGTTGCTTCTTCTGTTCCACACGTTGGAAAAGTCTATAGTAAGAGGTCGCCTAGCACGACTTAAATCTACTGATTTCACCACCCAATAGAACGCAAGGATGTCGCGCTATATGCAGAACATGTCCTATGTTGTCGGATTACCGCCAAGTTTCGTTTAGTTGATTGTGCTATATTATAATTGCTATTCACATTACCATTTAATCCGAATAATTGTTATCGTTCGTGTTATAATCATTTAGAGCGCTGTTGTGTAGCGTTTTTTTTCTTTTGTCATTAATTCACCATGTTTTCAAAGTTTGGCAATATTGTTGGTGGACTTCCGCTATTTGACATTTTCTCAAGTGTCCGTTCGTAAGGCACATTCACGCACGAATCGTACCGAAATCTCCCGACGTATCAGATGTGAAGCAAAACATTTCCATGATTGCTGTATTGCCCAGCCGTCACAAATAGTTGCGGTTACTACAATCCCCAAGAATCTTTTATTTCATCTCTGATATATCGGAAGATATCGGTCGATTCATGGAGTCGCTTTTCGAACAGACACTTGAGATTTACGTTTCATAGTCCGTTAATCGCCCTGTGAGAACACTGCATGGCTTATCGTCGACGGAACTTGTTTCTTTAAATTTTTCCAACAATTTTTGAAATGAAAAAATTCAGTTTAACGTTCCACGATTATTTCTTTTAGAATAGCGGAGATGGATGTTTAAGATAAGTGAAAGATGATTTAAGAACCGGTAGAATGAGAATCTGGGAGTAAACGAAAGTACCCGACTAAACCCACGGACACGATGTTGTCCACCACAAATTTACTTGACCAGGGATCGAAACATGGACTCCATACTTCAGAGGTAAGCGCTCTTCCACTGAGCCAAAGTGCCCTTCCAACAATTTTTGCACACAGGGAATCTGATGTGTGCACGCTGGGGATGCAGTCTGTTGAATTCAGTAGCCACCTCTTGCAGACTTCGTCCATTCTATAGTAAGCAAAGTGAATTGGATACGCTCCTCTTCGCTCAAATCCATAGCAATCTGAAACAAAACAAGAAAAAGATCTTTATTTCCCTATATTCCCAGACTTATGAGACACCCTTCAGTAAAAAAGAAAAGAAAAAAAGAAATGGATAAAGCTGAAATGCACACGCACGAGAAAATAGTGAACAGAGATGCGATAAAATGAGTCTTTAATACATAAGAGTCCTCATCCCGGCGAAATTAAAATACCGCTAATTTTACTGTAATTATGTGATATCTTCAAATAGATAAAAGATAATCGAAATGTGGAACAAGAGCGCCCTAAACAATATCATTTTACATGAGATACCGTTATCACGACTCACTTATCTGCTTTCGATTTCGAGCCATTTTGAAAATCGGCATTTATTTTCGTGTTTCTAAACGGTTGAAAACGGAAAGCCACTAGGTGACTTTTGATAACGGTACCTCATGCAAAATAATATTGTCTAGGGCGCTCTTGTTCCACATTTCGATTATCTTTTATCTATTTGAAGATATCACATAATTACTGTAAAATTAGCGGTATTTTAATTTCGTCGGGATGAAGCCTCTCAACACTGATACACTTCGTTGTATATTTTTTCGTTGCTTTATCCAGATTAACGTGGGTGTCCTGGATGTAAGAACTGCCGACAAGAATCCTGGTAAAAGATTTTCTTTTTTAAGTTCACCCATATCTCAATTTGCTATTTAAAAGAAATGAAAAAAATCACCTTCAAATAGGTAACTTATATACATTCTTTTTTTTTTATTTCAAATCCCAAATCCCTGCAGCATATCATACAATAGAGTAAAAGAAAACCAGGGCTGGAGAGGGAGGGAAACAGACATTGAATAGAAACTAATAAATTCATATTGTTTCTCTTTTAACCCCTCATAAAGTTGCTGATGAAATTAACATGTCCCTTGAGGTATTACTTCACACCACGCGCCATACTTCTTCCACTTTCTTCCCCTTTTTTTCTATCTTATTCCTTTCCTACCTATTTTCTCACGTAGTTTCTCCTCAGCATTTTTCTGATTGCCTATTTACCATTCTCTTACGTCCTGAAGGAGAGAAAAATCAATCTAATTTTTCTCCATTGTATTTTTTTTTTTTTTTAGTGTTTCCTTTTATGAAAAGCGGAGACTGTATTATAACGTCTCTGTTGTTGTTATTCATAACTTTTTTTTTGTTTTTTTCTATTTTATTCCACTTTATGCCATTTCTCTTTTGTTTCTCTAATCATATTCTCTCTTTCAGTCCTCTTTTATCATACGTCTTCTTTTACCCTACACATCAAGAATAGTTTCAAAGGGAATACAGTAAAGAAAAAAATCACAATATGGAATTTAAGAGCCTAGCTCTTGATAGTAGACCTGGCAAGCATACATACACATTTATTCTAATTTACTCTTTCACCTATCTTTCTGACTTTCTTAACCATATTTACTTCTTCCATTTTTCTATATCATTTGGTTTCCCTTTTCCTTTCTTCTAAGTTATCACTTGTTACTCTTTCTCATCATCGTACGAAAAGGAAAACAAATGAAACACAACAATTTAACAATGAAAATTTGTTACAAATCACTTCTCCCCTTTTTCTCTCTTTAGCTGTACGTTGCAAGGCATGGTAGCTTAGTGGTAGAGCGCTTCCCCAGCCAAGTAAATTTGTGGCAGACAACACCGTGTCCATAGGATTTCTCGGGTACTAACGTTTCCTCCCACATTCTCATTCCACCAATTTTTCCGTCATTCACGTGCCTAAACCATCGCCTCATTTAGCCTAAAGGATATAATCGTGGGATGTTAAACTGAAAAAAAAACTTTGTTTCATTTTCATGTCATCATAATAAGTATGTAGTCATTATTGGTAAATCACTTCCCGAGTTGCTTCCGTGAACCAAGGTCTTCTTCAGTTAACCTTCTCGTGCTGACGTAGAAATGTTCTGGTTTAATATCGTCCATCACCATACCTTCTAGCATCTCCCAGATGATACAATTCCTACTCAGCTAATGTCTCAACCAGTATCTCTCCATCTTTACAATAACATCTAAAATTGTTCTTTTATCCCCTGCCATTTCTCATTGGTTTTCCACTCGACCCAGCCAATTCTCTTCATCCTTCTTCACACACGCATTTCAAAGATCTCGAGTATTCTTCATTGTTTTTGCTTAGTTTTCATATTTAGGGTGAATGGAGAACAATATTCCACACACACACACACACAAAAAAAAAAGCTTTTTCCGCTCGTCTATTACTCTAACAGCACAATTACATACCAGGCATATGCCTATCATGTTCCCTCAGGTACATGGGAATGTGTCCAGCATGTGCCTTATATACTTCTGAGAAGTAAATCACATGGATGGCAAGTGATAGTCACAGTCTATGTCGCCCCTAGGCACATGCCTGACATGTACCTGGGGAACGTGCCTAGTATATTCTAGGAATGTTCCCCATGCCGTAAGGGTCAATGAACAACAAAATTACTCCCCCAAAATATGTTAAATCACCTATATGCGTAATGTGTTTACATTAAGGTGAGTCTAAACAACACTTTAAACAAGTAAAAAGATGTAGGGCTACCCTAGCGTAGGGTAGCTTGTACTGTTAGGGTAGATAGCGTTTGCACCTTTGGTCTACATCAGTGGTTCTCAAACTTTCCAATAACGCGGACCCCTATTCATTCAGAAAGTGATCTGCTGATCCCTTGCAATGCTATCTGAAATTTCACATGAAATTAAAAAATATACTAATTAGAATTACTACTGACAAGAAAGAGAACAAGAAAAATAATGCAATAAGTAATTTAGTATGAAGATACATGGTTGAAACTACAGTAACTTTCAAGACTTAAAATCATTTTTTTTTTTTTTTAAAGAAAACCCGCTTGATAAACAGTTTTCAAATGTGGGGTCACTAATGTGAGAAATGAAATTCTTTGTGTTTTCCATAATTGCCTTGAAATCTGAAATAAGTTTTGTCACCATCAATCTTAAGTCCGATTTCACATTAAGAAGATTTCGTTTTAAGGTTTTAATACTGCAAAGAGTAGAAACGATCTGCTCAAATAAATAATTGGTAGGGAAAAGCATCAAATGTTGCAATGTCTTTTTAGACAACTCTTCATACTCACAGCGCATACACAACCATAAGCTACAAAGTTCATTTTCTTTGAAAACGTTTTTCCATTAAGTATCGCAGGATATTCCAATAGCAGTTCTTGTTCTGTATTAGAGAAATTGATACCTCGTATGTCATGGATTTCTACATTAGTGAAAGGATTTTCAGTCCAACCTTTACCAGGTTGTGGGAGGTGGAAATATTCTCGAACACTTGCAGCTAATGCTTTCAAGTGTCCTACAAGTGTTTTGTGCATATTTATTGTTATGTACTCGTACTGCCCACAGCTGCAGTTTCTTAATCTTAAAAATACTTCTTGCATATCAGCTGTGAGTTCCATTTTATTACAACACATTTTAATTTTTAGGCGTCTTGAACCCCTGGACCGTTCCGACCGTTCGATTTCCGCATTAAACTGTAAGTCCACATCTCATATATTCTCTGTGCTGAAAAGGGACTCTAAACTTAACACCTAGACTACCATTGTGTATGGAATTTCATACACACGACTCTTCCGCGCAACGTCGCATGTATGATTTTTCCATACACAAACAATATTTTGAACTTTTGTCGTATTTGTTTCATAGAGATGTATGCAATTAAGAAGTCAAAATTTAATGTCCACACCGCGTATATACAAAATCATACACAAAGGAAATAATACATTTATGCGCCTAAAACAACGGCGAAAACAAAGTATTATTGTCAAACTGTTGCGCACAAGTGATAACAGCCAACAGATATGGTGGCAGTCAAGGTGTTAAACAAAGAAAGAAAAAATCAAGCACGCAAATATAGAAACAAGTAACAAGCAAACAAAGAAACAAGCAAGCACGTAAACAAACAAGTAAATAAATAAGCAAACAAATCACCGAAATATGTTATAACTCTTTTTTAAAACCTAGGGGCCGCGGTGGCTCAGTGGTAGAGCGTTCACCTCTGGTGCTTGGGGTCTCGGGTTCAAACCCTGCTCCCGCCAAGTGAACTTTGTGGTGGACAAACACCGTGTGCGTGGGTTTTCTCGGGGTTCTCCCGTTTCCTCTCACTTTCTTCATTCCACCATTTCATTCATTACTCATCATCACCGTCTCCTTTAGTCTAACCGGCATAACCGTGGGACGTAAAACTCAAAGATTTCATTTCGTTTTCTTTTTTAAAACCCTAATTATTTATGACCTACAAAATATATGTTCTCTTCTTTTGTCAGTAATACATGAAAAATAGAGTGGTGGTAGTATTCCGTTGCCTTCCACTACGCATTATCCTAGTTGTTGAAGTGACTCTGGCCATTCCTGGGTCTAGGATCTAGGAACTGGGTTTGGGCCACCCCAAAACTTCCTAACTCAACATACACTTGTACAGTCAGCAACAATATTAAGTATAGGTTGAAGCTATACCTCCAACTCCAACCTATACTTAATATTGTTTCTGACTGTACACTTTTTCGATAAAACTATACTTGTTTAATAGAGAAATGATTTATGTAGCATGAAAATTTGATCTTACACTTCATCTGTACTCTTTATCTTATAAAAACAATTTAGTTCTATCATATTTTTCTGAAAATATAGAAGGAAATATTTTACAATTAAAATACTTATCACCTTTTCAAGTACCGAATAATATCCGTTCCATATTACATAGACGAGTGGATCGTAGTACTAGACACTCCCCTCTGCCCCAAGCTCTCACCTCTTCCAACAAAAATATTTAGGTAGATCTAACGTCAAAATTGCCGTACCAATCATTTTGATTTCCGATAAACTTTGCTAGTCGAAGAACTGCTACCTCCTCCCAGACAGGGGCGTCATTTCAGAATTCGCTTGATGGAGGCAAAGCACCACCGACATAAGAACTTCACGTTTTGTACTAGTATATTAGTAGACAATCGATTAAAGTTTATGTATCTCTCAAACTTTGGGGGGAGGGCAATTGCCCCCTCCTGCCTCCTAAATGACGCCCCTGCTCCCAGAACACTCTTCGTCTGGCTACTCAATTTAGACCAATGGGGCCACGGTGGCTCAGTGGTAGAGCGTTCACCTCTGGTGCTTGGGGTCCCGGGTTCAAACCCTGCTCCCGCCAAGTGAACTTTGTGGTGGACAAACACCGTGTGTGTGGGTTTTCTCGGGGTTCTACTGTTTCCTCCCACTTTCTTCATTCCACCATTTCATTCATCTCTCATCCTCACCGTCTCCTTTAGCCTAACCGGCATAACCGTGGGACGTAAAACTCAAAGATTTCATTTCAAAGATTTTTCAATTTAGCCCAATTCGGTGAGATCGTTCCTCCTGGTATTAAACTACCACTCTAAATTTGACTATAGCACACAGTTCTCCCCGCCCGACACATAAGTCTATTTGTAAAGGCAGTGTATATCGGGAAGAGGAAAGAGCTACACAGTGACTTCGTAATACGTACAGCTAGAAACTCAACAAATCCACCAAAGACAACAAGTAATCTTCCATCAAATCTCGCCTGAGGACAAGATTCCCATAAAATACTAGCAGGAAAACAGAATAACTTTTGATACTTTTTTTTTTCCTTGCATTTCTTTCCACTCACCCTACAATGTTTTCATCGAGAGCGTATGTGGATATATGTATCTTCATATGGGGTGAAAAGAGTCAACTTCCACCCCCAAGGGTGAAATGGAAAGACGGAGGATTATCTTACAGAGCTTATATTAGAACTCTTAATCTTAACTCGTAATTTACATGTTTGTCTCCCCCTGTTTTATAACAGTTACATTAAGAATACAAGATGACATTTAATGTCGACGGATACATGCAGTGTATAGGATACATATTTACCTCTGAAATTTAAGATGCAATTTGTATATTATATATGATTAATGTACATTGGTGTAGTGGAGAACATACTCGTTATAAAGAAAAGCGTATACCAGTACACTTTAAGATTTTACAAAGAATTAGGTCTACCGCTAAAAATGATGAAATCAGGTTCATGTTACATTATGTTGAAACACTACAATATACTTTGGAGTCTGTTTTCAAACAGATTCTAGGTAATTTTATTGAAAATATTATACCCTCTCCGCTGTTGTAGTGGTTAACGCACTCTTTCCGTGCACTGGTTCATTCTTCGTGGAAGAGGCAATATATTGCGGTGGTTTGGATTCCACTTCAAGTATAGGTACACATCTCATATAGGCTAGGTGAATTCGGTGATGATAAGAGACGCTGAACTTCAATAAATAAAGAACATATTTTGAGTGATTTTATCGCCTCCTCAAAAAATAAATAAATAAAAATAAAAACTCGAGTTTCAATTTGCCAGACCTCTTTGTTCAAACTTCATAGTAGTTCTGAAGATTGAAGTAACCAGATGGATTTTTAGGGAAAAAAATAAAGAAAACGAGTTTCTCAAGTAGCTACTAATTTTTTCGCTCAGGCCGTTTGCACAATTTCAGTTGTAAAAGGTGGCAAACTTCTATTATATTCATATACGGAGATTGTTAAGGGTACGACAGAGTTTGAACCCCATTTTGTCCCTTCCAGAGGGTGGTCAGCTTTGCTCTGTCACATGGTATTTCGTTATTCAAGAATTACCTGCGTCCCGAGACAATGCGCCTGTCTCAAAAAAGAGTAACAATCTATCTCGCAATTTCATTATGTATATTGCACTATTCATATATCTACCAAAAAGAAGAGGTTACTACGAACACCTTTCCAAATAACACCACATCTAGCTAACCTGGCTATTTCTTGCAAAGAGGGGTGCCGAACTAGCGAAATTGCCGACTATTGAGTGCTTCTGAAATAGAGTTTAGCACATACAGTATACTATACTTTATTGAATCTACCGCTACATACATTACCATAGAAAAATAAATAGAAAAGCTTAGTCCTCGAGGTTGTACATGTGCTGAACTTTCAGTTGCCGCAATGTAGATGCTCAACGGCGGCATGCTTAACTACAGGATTGCTTTACAAGTAAATAATAAACGGAAGCCACAATAGTGATACATGTATTTTTCCACAGTTACGGTATATAAAAAAAAAATGTTAAGACGTCATGCAACAAGGACCAGATATGAGACTGGATTACTAAGAGATTGAACACTTACGTTACCATATTTCACGGTAGGATGGTAGAATTGTGGTCAAACATCATCTGTCGATCGTTTCCAACCCCATTGTTGATCGCTGACAGAGAATTGGCAAAATTGATTTTCATCGCAGAACGCAACAGAGTTTCAACAATGCAATGGCATCTTACAATTGAATCTTCGTCTAATTTATAGTTTTGTAAGCAGATGCTTCCTTTCTTTGACCTATCAGTACATCCTCGCACTAAGCAACTATTACTGGAAGGCTCGTGCTAATCTATGTCGACTGATATCATTGAAATATTTAAATGGCTGGGTCCTTTCACTCAGAACCACCACACGTTCCAGGCTTGACGTTGGTCCTGATCAATCCAATATTGAGTGTACACATATCTTTCGATCCCGTGTATACTGCGCTATAATATGGTATTCCTAGCAATTGCTAGAGTACACGCAATACAGAACCGGTGTTTGCTGACCTCTACCACATTTACAAAGCTCAATTATCCAATATCGAATAAATTCCTTCAGCAACTCCCAGCCACGTCTACGAAGCGTGGTCGCCCTTGTACTGCATCTTCACACCAGTACCTACACATAGACCTCGATCGTTCGCATACGTTCCGTATTTTCATAAAATCGTGTTGCCCCACTAGTGTCTATTTACTTAAATGTGAGCAATACACTGTAAGTTTTGTAGAATGCTCATTACCATCATGGTAGAATGCTCATTATCATCATCATCGTCTCCTTTAGCTTGGAGCACGTCCTTACTGATATTAAGTTAAAGTATTCACTGCAATGAGTAGGCAAGTTAAATTAAAATATGAGTATGTGTGTGCAACCGAACTAAATTTAAATATTATATGAACAGATGAGATGGTTATAATAGTGTATTTTGCAGTAAGTATGGTTTCGTGCATTTTCACACGGTGCCCATTATCGAGCAATTTCGCATAGTCTTCTTTATCGGATTAATCATTCTGCAGGTGTTGTACATTTTCACACAGTCTACCTGTCAATCACGTGATTCATTACGTCAAACATGTTTCCACTAAAGTGTTTTCGGAAATTTATATCACTTCTCGACTTTCAGGGCATTCTACAGCTAAGTTGGTCAAAAACTGTAGTTTCGGAAATTAATGTATGTCAACAATAAAGTAATTCTCAACAATGAATAGTAAAATAAGCACTTTATTAATCAAATCGGAGCCCATTGTTCAGAAAATAGGAAGATAAATTAAATAAACTCTTAATTTGTGATTGTTCTTTTCCTGTTCTTGGTTATTTTACTCTACAAGTGCGTAGCAAAAATTCTGTTTTGATTGAGGATTTGAAACTAGGGGTGGCCACAGTTTCCGGAAAAACGGAAATATTTTTCCGGAAACCGGAAAATTGAAAACGGAAGACGGATAATTTTCCGTAAAACGGTAGACGGAAAATTTTCCGAAAAAACGGGAAACCCGAAAATGTAATTTCTGGAAACTGGAAAACTCTTTTTCCGGAAATGGCCATCCCTATTTGAAACCAGTACTGAGGGACAGCGAGTAATGTTTTTTTTTTTTTGACGTTTTTTTCCCAATTGAACACCATACATGTAAATATAGGAAGTACACATGATAAGACGTTGGTTATACCAGTCTTGTATGCATTGCTGCCAGATAAAACAGAGCGAACATATAAGCAACTACGTTTTGTAAAATGTAGTCTGGCCGGAATAAATCTCGAGTGCTGAAAGTGGATTTTGAGCTTGCTGCAATTAATGCATTGCGTGTGGTGTTTTCTAAGTCACAGGTTTCCGTTTGCCATTGCGATTACAACCAGAGAATCTGGCGGAAGGTTCAGAGTATAGTTCTTGTTGAAGAATACCTCCACAATGAAGATGTACGTCATCATGTTCATATGCGTAATGAACTAGCATTAATAGCATCAAGCAAGATCGATGAAGGTTGGCTCATTGTCATGAAGGACTGTCCACGTGACCAGAAAATCGAAGAGTTCAACGATTATTTCATTGAACAATGGATGGTCAATCCAAACATTCCAAGATAAATATGAAACTGAAATGGTCAAAGACACAGAACAAACAACCCAGTAGAAGGCTGACTAAGTTAAACAGAAGCATATTTAAGAGTACACCACATATCTCGAAACTTGCAAGAGTATTGAAAGCAGATGCAACATCTAGTTTTCATGCTCTTGCGAGCAGGGCTTAGATTGCAATCTGGAGAAGCATAGAAAATCAACTTACATCCGTCTTGACGAACGATTGCAATTAGTCCTGGAGAAATTAGAAAATGGTGGAAACCGTAAAAATGCTTGAGAAAATTGAGCTAACTCCAAAAGGTGGAATAATGTTCTATGAATTGTACAAAATGAATTGAGGATGTGCAGAAGTATGAAGGTTCACTCGGGAAGATGACAAGGTTCTTCTTAGAACCGCCTTGGGGTATGGAGCTAATTTGTGTTTCACAAATAACAACGTTTTTCTATGCTCTCGGACGGGCACATTTTTCTTCAAGTTTTGAGTTTCCTGACTGAATTCTCCGACGTGCTGCTTATTTTATTTTTTTTTATTTATTTTAATTTGTGATTACTCTATCTTCTATTCCTAATTATTTTAATTTTTGATTATGCTTTTCTTGTTCTTATTTATTTTCATTTGCTATTTTGTTTGCCTTTATCTATTTCAATTTGCGATAGTTTTTGTTGTTATTTTTCTCTTCTTTACCGTAACTTCCATTTGCCCATTTTATGTTCTGTGTCTTGTTCTTAGTTCACATTTGTTCTGTGTCCTCCCTCCTCCTAAAGTGAAAACATTCAGGATGAATCACATGATTGACAGGTGGACCGTGTAAAAGTGCACGACACCTGCAAAATGATTAATCCAATAAACAAGACCATGCGAAATTGCTAGATAATGGGCACCGTGCGAAAATGCACGGCACCTTAAGCACTAATATACGAGATTTGGTGTTGGTCTTCACACACGTGTGTAATTGCATGTATCCCTACCGCATAAGATGTAATCTATCCTTAATTCTCCCTCAGAATGAAGATATTTAAGTTATCTAAAATTATATATATACAACCAGCATTACTTATATGTCAGTAATGCAGTGTCGCAACAGATAGTCTAGAATTTGTCTAGCAAATGTTATATAACAATATTGTTACATAACATCTAGGATTATATACATGTAAAATTATACCGCATATGTTTGATTTGTATTATTTCATTTAATAAAAAAGAAAAAAATCTTTAAATATGCACTTCGAACATAGTTATTCATCTTGAAGTTTTGATTGCATAAAAAAAGAAAAAAAATACTTTTTTGAAAGCGTGAAATTGATTTTTCTTAATAAAACAAAATTGATGTTCACTTAAAGAGTTTCCTTTCATAATTCTTTTTTCTTTCTACTTCATCTTTTTTTGTTTTGCTTTTCTTTCAAGAAAAGTCCTTAAACGTTTGTTGCCCTCCCCTTTCAACGACATTGAACTACATTTTGCTTTTTTTAAATTCTTTTTTTTTGGTGAAACATGAATACATAACCATCCTCACCACTAGCTCTTTTCATTTTTCCGTTAAATAATAATAATAAAGAAAAAGAAATGAAAAAATAAAACGTCTTTTTTCTTTTCTTTTTCTTTCTTGCCTAATTAATTAACATCGTTTTATTTAAAAAGGCAAAAAAAGGAACAAAAATCTCTCAACGCCATCTATGAATGAAAAGCAGAAACTAAACACACAGAGGCGAGAAAATTACTTAGAAACCAAAAGCAAGTAAGTCTTACGTCGTTTTTTTTTTTTTTTTTTTTTTTTAGTGTGTGGGTGTGATAAAAATAAAAAAGAAAACTTGAATGAAAGATTTTTAAGAGGTGGAAAATACGGAAAATAACTTTTTTTAAAAAAAGAAAAGATTTTTAATTCATTTTTTTTACCTCTTAAAGAACAGAAAAACAACTTTACGTTGTTGTTGTAGTAGTAAGTAGTAGTAATAGTAGTAGAAGTAAGTAGTAGTAGTGTGTCTAGTAGAAAAACGCTGAGGAGAAGAGAGAATCTCTCTCACTCTTTCTTAAGATTAGATTAAGCATTTTGTTGTACGTTCTAATTAAGTTCTTGCAAAGCAGAGAAACGAAACCAACGTTGGGGTAGGAGGGGAGCAAGGATTATTCAACCCAAGTATTCGTTAACCCCTTTCTCCCACTTTCTTTTCTTTTTGCAAAAAAAGGGGGGGTTGAATGTTATGGTGTGAAAAGGAGCTAAAGGAAGTGTTATTTTTTTTCGCACCGAAAAGAAAAAAAAACAACTAATTTTAGAGAAAAACATAAGAAGAAAATGGTGGGTGAGATGTTTTAACAAAAAAAGAAAAAAACTTCTAATGAAATAAAGAGAAAAACCATTCGTCCGGTTAAAGAGTTTTTAAGTAAGCAAAAGTCGTTTAAGAAAAGATAAAAAGGGGAAAGGGGTGAAAAATAAATGGAAGGATAGATACTGTATGGTAACTTGAATAGAGATAGTGAAAAGGAAAAGGGAGATACTAAGGAAGGAAGAAAAAAAAAGATTGTCTACAATGAAGAAAGAAAGAAAGAAAGAAAACGAGAAGTTTGGTAAAATTAAGCAAGAAATTTACCTAATTTAACACGAGAAAAGAGGCGAGAAATTACACACCTTCTGTATACCACTTTAAAAAAGGTTACGTTGCTGAAGCATAATAACCAGCACTATGAACTTCTTGTATACGTGTAATCAAATGAACATTAGTGATCTCTTGAATGCATAATTCACTTGAATGCTACAGTTTTATACACTTAACTGTAAAACTTATTAAGAATCAGTAGAAGTTCTAGGATCGAAACATCAAAATAGTTTTAAACTTTGGTTTTAATTATTTATTTATCATTAATTATACAGAGTGGCCAGAAAGTCCCTTTACACCTGAACTAAATGTGAGTAACAATGTAAGATATGTAAATGTGGGTTCAAGGAAATGTGAATCTAAATTAGAGTTATCAAGGAATTGGAGTTATCGATCGATATCCAACTGTGTAAGTTTATCTTAATCAAACTATTGTCAAACCATTACAAGGTGAAGGTCTCTCCAAATCTTCTCCACAACTATCTACCATAATCCATCTATTTTCTTCTTTTTTCCCATACTACTCCACTGTGTTTCTTGCTTTCGTCGCGCCATCTTGTATTCTAATGAGGTAGTCTTTTCTCGTGTTTTAGTAATCAGTCAAGAGTTGTTTTTGTCCATTGTTTATCACATCTTCTTGTATTAGTCAAAGTGGGCCGCGGTGGCTCAGTAGTAGAGCGTTCGCCTCTGGTGCATGGCGTCCTTGGTTCGATCCTAGATCGCTTCTAGAGAGCTTTGTGGTGGACAAACACCATGCACGTAGGTTTTCTCGAGATTCTCCCTTTCTGCCCACTTTTTGATTCGACCATTCTCACCACCACCGTCTCTTTTAGCCTAGCAGGCATACTTGTAGGACGTAAAACTTAAAGATTTCATCTAATTTTCTTTTTGTATTAGTCAATAGTATATATAGCAACATGGTAATGAGAGAATGATATAATTTTCTACCTATATTGATGAAGTACCTTCCCCTTCTTTCCCAAGCAAAACCTCAAATGACACTGTCGGATGTTCAGAGCACAAGGAATTAGTCCAATTACCAAACTTGAGAGAAAAAGAGGCATAAAGTTGTACATGGGAAAGTTAACATTGCTATTCACATTATATTACAATATTTTATATGTGTAACGCAAATATACAATTAAATATTTCGGTCCCAGTTCGTTTAAAATTAGTATCAATCAAAACTTACCACGATAATCATTTCAATAAAGTAAACTATTTTTTATTCCTTTTAAAAATTGTATTTCCTTAAGGGGGGCGCGGTGGCTCAGTGGTAGAGCGTTCACCTCTGGTGCTTGGGGTCCCGGGTTCGATCCCAGCCCCCGCCAAGTGAACTTTGTGGTGGACAAACATCGTGCTCGTGGGTTTTCTCGGGGTTCTCCCGTTTCCTCCCACTTTCTTCATTCCACCATTTCACTCATCTCTCATCATCACCGTCTCCTTTAGCCTAACCGGCATACCGTGGGACGTAAAACTTAAAGATTTAATTTCATTTTTTGTATTTCCTTAATACTTACAATGTTAGAGTATCATTCATTTCACAGAAATTAAAAATACACTTCAATCAACTATGGCTTTCTCACTTCACTCATTATATCTTTAACAGCATAAATAACACAAGTTTTATCATAAGAGAACCGGACTATTGTCTTAGCTGCATTAAAACTAAATATACATAACATTATCGTTGCAATCTGGACATGAATTTTTTAAGAGCTGAAAGAAGCTTCAGATAGAGATACTAAAAATAAAATCTGACCCAAAATGACAAAAAATTTCCCTTGTGTACTGTACACGCCACACGTAGAGTATTTTCAGCGTACATCAAGAGATCTGCCAATGAATAATGCAAATAGTGTACTACTAAATAATAATAATAATAAAAAAACACCTACAGAATTGTCAGTAGACCTGTAAATTGTCCAATCCAATAGCATAAGATAATGAAGAAGAAACGAAAATATAACCATCTTTGTCAAGTCATTATGTTTCGAGAAGACAGATTATTAATTCCTTGTATGAGAAAGCATTATTTTACCTTTCACATCATTAAGAGGAAGAAAACAAATTAACATATCGCCATGTGGGTAATATATTATTCATAATTTGATAGGGAGAAGAACAAGGTAACATCATCAGGAGATAACATAAGGGCAGATGTTGGAGAAACCAAAAAAAAGACAATGAAATGATTTGTGTATTTAGATGAAAGGATGGATGATGTGTGTTATAATTTTTTGGAAGAAGGAGATATAGAGGGGTGGTTTGAAATATTTGGCGAAGGGGACAAATGGAAAAATCGGACGAAAAGAAGAAAATAAAAAAGAATTGTAAAAAAAAAGGGTGAGAGAGAGAAAGAGTAGGTGGCATAACTTGGGATTTTAAGTGGATTAAGTCACGTGATCAAATGATGAGAACCAAGGGCGTGGTTCTTCTCAGAATAAAAAACAGAATACTTCCCCCCTCCTCTTCAAACCTTCCTCACAATCTCCATAAGACCCAGTTGCATGTTGATTATGATTTTTTTTTTGTTATTGTTGTTGCATTGAGGAACAGACAGAAGATGAGTGTCATATATTTGTAGATATATCAACTGCTCACTCACTAGGTGAATAACAAAATAACTTTTTTTTTTTTTTTTTAATGTGGCGAGGTGTAGCAAAAGTTCATGAACCATTTGCTCACCGATCTCCCCTTTCTCCCCCCCAACTCAGCCAATTCTCTGCTTCCATTAAAGCCGTGAATGAGATGCAAAATAAATTAGTCTTTTTCTCCCAATTGTATGGCGAAACCGTTTACTCCTATTCAACATGCAACTTCGTTCCTTTTTGTCTAAAAGGGGAAAAAACTATATGAAGAGATAACAAAAAGGAAAAAAAATATCCTTAGAGAAAGATTAATAGGTTGGTTTGTTTCCAAAACAGACCACGTTAATGTTATGGATATTTTGATTTTTTTTTTTAAGGTATGCCACTACAAATAATTTGTATAGCTATACATACAAGACTGTTGAGCAAAATTGCCCTGAGACGTGTTTCACAAAAAGCAAAGGTGGAATTAATATATAGAAATAGTTATCAAAATAATGGAAACACCTAAAGAAAATACAACTTTCCTTATTACAGTGGTTGCGAGGAGTCGTGAAGCTTGACCAAGATTTACCAATTTCAACACCCAATTGAAATGCGAGGGTGTGTCTCAGTCGTCAACCCTATCCATGAAATGTTGCCAGTGTCATCTCGTGGGTTATATGGAGAACATCTTCTAAGGGTGCAATGTTGTCGGATTGCCACTAAGTTTCGTTTTGTTGTTATTGTTGTTGTTGTAATTTTATATTATGCTATTATTATTGTTACTGTTTAATTCAAATGATTGTCAGTGTTCGTGCTATAGTGCTTTAAGTGCTTTTTCTTTTGTCGCTCGTTCGCCATGTCTTCTAAATTTGGCAACATTGTTGGTGCATTTCTGCTGTTTCACTTTTACCAAGCGTGCGTTCGGAAGGCAGCTCCACGAATCGTACCGAATTCTTCCGATCCATCACACGCGAAGGAAAGCAGATCTATCATTCTTGTAGCGCACAGGCTTCACGAGCCGTCGCGGTCACTGTAACACGGTATCGAACTATCATTAACCTGTTCAACAGCTCGGATTCTTTGTGAAATGGAGCTATATAATCCATGAATTGTTTTCAGAGGGAATATTACTTATCCAGTGCTATACTCACAAGTCAGTTCCTTCAGCGAAAATGAAGGAAGATATATTCCTCCGAAGTTTGAGCTCGAGAACTGACAAAAGGTTGAGGTCTGGGGATAGGGTGAGTCACAGAATGTGTTGTAGATCATCTCGGCGTTCATAAAAGTACGCTTCAATAGCTCCAGCAGTGTGAATTGGCATATTGCCATCTTGCAAAATGACATCATTGGCAGGGGAATATCCGTAATTATACATTCCACGTAATACCAGGAAATTGCGGTCCACAGCATCACAGAGAAGCCACTGATGTTTCATAGGAAAGGAAGGACACAGTTCGGAGCACAAGGTTCTGTGGACGTCTGCCATATATAAACACATTCTGTTGTTTGGTAATAGATGAAAAAAAGATCACATCCGGTCATATTATAGATTTCCAATCCTCAGTGCTCCAGTTTCCACGTTCCCAGTATCATCATCTTCGTGATTAAACATTCTTGGGGTGACTAACGGTTTGGAAAATACAACCCAACTGCAGATATTCAAGTTATACAGCGTCGGACTGTAATCGTCGCAATAGTTTGTTCCAAGAGATAATTTAATTCTACAGTCAGTTTTGCCCATTCGCTCTACGACCCTTCGTGATAATCCATCTCAATGCTCCACGATACCTGTCAGCAGGCTTTTCTTCCCTCCGTTCACTATTACTCTTCGTCAAAGTAGTTTTGCCGTGAGTTCTCTTGGATATCATCACCTTGAACACTATTCGCCTTGTTAAGAGAGATCTCCTAGTTTTCATCACCATCGTCTGCCCGCTTCAACACGTTTCTACTCCGTCTGACATACTAGAGACGATCACCTACGCACTGCCAACAAGTTCAGGCATTGCCCAGGCATCCTTAATGTTATCAGCTTACAAATCTTTCTTGTTGCAAACTAAAGGTGCTGCAAACTACTTCTTATTTTGGTGATCATGTTTAAATAATGTCAAAAAACATCTTTTTTATTTTTTTTTATTTTATTTTATTCAACACAACAGGCTCTAGGCCCAGTTACAGTGTTGTTCCTTACAAATACATTTACCCTTAGTTATATATATATTTAAACAAGGTTATACATTTATATATTTTCATTATTACATATTTTTAAGGCTATTCTTGTATACTGTCTCCGACATTCCAAAAACATCTATAGAAGCTATCCTTTCAATTGCATTGTAGGAAGCACTCATTCTCCATATAGGAGACTTAGCGAGGATATTTGTTCTTGCCTTTCTGCAGTAAAATGTACTGGTATTTCCTACGCGGGTTTTGCCTGATGGGACATGCAATTGAACCTTCGAAGTAAGACTGGGACAGTCAATTTTACCATGTAGTAATTTGTGTAAAAATAAAAGATCCGTATGTTCTCTCCGTTGTTTCAACGTGTTCATATTGAAGTTTTGTACTATTTCTGAATATGACTCGTATTTTGGATACATACCAGTTTTTCTATAAGCAAGTAATCTCAAGAATTTTGATTGTATTCTTTCAATCATATCTATGTGTTTTTGTACTTTTGGTGACCAAGACAGAGTCGCATATTCTAATTGCGATCTCACAAAACAAAAGTAGAGTTTCATTAACGTAGCATCGTTTTGAAACTCCTTACCTATTCTCATAACAAAGCCAAGATTTCTGTATGAATTATTAACAATTGTTTCAATATGATGAGTAAAACTTAGTTTAGAATCAAATAGCACTCCTAGATCTTTAATAAAAGTAGGTTTCTCTAAAATAGTTCCTTCAATAGAATAGTCATATTTAATGGTGTTTTCTTTGCGGGTAAAGGAAAGAGTTTTGCATTTATTTATGTTCAACTTAAACTTGTTATTTTCACACCAGTTCCTAATATTACATAAGTCTATTTGTAGTTTTGCACAGTCTTCAAGCGAATTGATTTTGGAGAATATCTTAAGGTCGTCAGCGAATAGAAGAGTGTTAGAATAATGAATATAAGACGGTAGGTCATTTATCACTAATAGAAATAAGAGTGGACCAAGATTTGAACCTTGAGGAACTCCTGATAAGGCTGTGAATTTTTTAGATACATATCCTTTGTACATGACGGCCTGTTGACGATTTTGCAGATAGGATGCGAAAAAACTTTTTGCTTGCATAGAGAAATTATAAGTCGTTAGTTTTTGCAACAGTACATCATGGTCTACCAAATCAAAGGCTTTTGAAAAGTCCGTATAGATCACATCCACTTGACCCCCTCTATCCAATTCATTTGCAATAAAATCTGTAATAATGGCTAAATTAGTAGATGTTGATCTATTCTTTAAGAAGCCATGCTGATATACTGACATGACGGGTTTTACATGGCACATTATCCTCTTAAATATTACTTGCTCAAAGACCTTGGCAAATGCTGATAAAATAGAAATAGGCCTAAAATTCTGTATATTCTTCGCATCACAAGATTTAGGGATAGGACAAACTATGGCTTCTTTCCACTTGTCTGGAAACACGCTTGTTTTTAATGACTTATTTATAATTGTATGTAGAGGATGCTTAAGAATGTCTATACAACCCTTAAGAATGTACGGTGGTATGCCATCCGATCCGCACGATCTTTTGGGTTTCAACATTCTTATGGCTTCCTCAACATCCTCTAGAGCGATTTCATTTAAGAAAAACATATCTAATGTTTCGTAAGCTGTCCCATCAGGCATGAATCCATTTGTATCATAATGCGCTCTGTCATTACTATAAACCGAATTAAAATAGCTAGCAAATTCCTCTGCAATATCATTATTGTTTCTCAGTTCCTTACCATTATACGTAAGGAAGCCTGTAGAAAGATGCCTATTTTTACTTTTTATAAAATTCCAGAATTGACTAGGATCCCTCTCTACCATGTGTTCCGATTCAAAAACGAAAGATTTATACGCTAACGCTATTTCTGTTTTCAATTCTTTCCGGAGTTTACAAAATTCCCATTTGTGAAACAAAACATCACCCATACCGCTTCTCCATTTTTTATGGTGATAGGACTTACATTTAATTTTTTAAATAATATTGGACGTAAACCAACAGGGATAATTTTTGTTCAGAAATTTCTTAGAGGGAACACTTACATGTATCGCATTATAAATAATTTCATAAAACTTATCAACAATCACGTTAATATCATTCAGATCTTTGAGGCAGTCCCAGTTAGCATTTAGTAATTCATTGTACATTTTAGTAAAATTTGCCTTTCTAAAGTTAAAACCTTGCAAATTGTTTTACAGTTTATCTCTTATTGATAGTTGATTTAGGTACAATAAGCCTTCCAATGCAGGATGATGCCTATCTTCAGAAACCATCCATCTTAAGGTATCTAATAGGATTTCACAGATCTGGTCTAATATTGGAACACAAAAAGAAGTGATAATAGTCCCAACGTGATGAACATAGGATAACCCGAACATTTTTACAAGGTATTAAAAAAAGAAAGTACTCGTCTTAGTAGCACATGTAACCATCCCTAGAGGCCATACAAATAGCTAATCATATATATCGTGAGTATCTGGAGCATAATATCCGTCGCTCGCTGTAGATTTTGACGTAGCTCGCCGGTAGTCATTGCCGGAGCTCTCTGGTACTAAGGTACCCTTCCATCGTGTCCTATATATGCTCAAATAGAATCGAGTTCAAAGACAGAAAGCAAGGGCAGAAACGCTCGGGTGTTTTGGTACTATAGGAACTTACAAGATGGAAGATGGGTTCCATGAGGTCAGAGGACAGAATTGACGATGTCACAAATGTATGATACACTAGCCACACTCCTCCGAATGAAGACTAAAGGTAAGAGGAATTTGAAGCTTATTGCTCCATACCAGAATACCAAGTGTGAATCTTCTATAACGAGTACGAAAACAAATTGAACTTTCCCGCTCAGCTGTACATCTACGGACATGCAGATGGCCGTCGTGACGCCCGAGACAAACGGCTCTCATTCTTCGCCACTGCAGCCCTTCCCGATACCATCAAAGACGTTCTTGAGGAATGAGCAGGTATCAGCCTAACTCGCCTAATTGGTTTCTAGTTGTTAGCTGAGACCAGAAAAATTACAGAAATGTATACATATATTTTTAATGAATGAACTGAACAAAAGAGATATGCAAAGAATTAAATAGAATGCTATTGATTAAACTTGTGGATGCAATACGGTATTAAAAGTAAATATTCCTTTTTAGATTTCCAAAGTATACTACGCATATGTATCAGAAGCCTTTAATAGAACGGCAATTTCCGTCGGTCTGAATGTTAATAAACGTCGGGACAAAAACGGTAAGAGATGTCGAGAAGCGGTATTTTGGAATCGATTCAGCTCCCAAGAATAGGTTTCGTATCATCCGTTAATCCTCTATTCCAACTGGAAGTGGTAGAAATCAAGGGTTTCCGGTTTCAACGTTAATTCCCATAGAACATAAACGGTAACAGCTAGGTACAATCGTTTTTATGGATTCGATTCAATGTCTCAAGGAATCACACCCACCGTACACACTCTACCAAAACCGCATGTGATAGAATTTTATTACTACTTCACCTATAGTGCTACTATCGATTTTTCTCTGATTTTCCCTAAAATGAAAAAACAGTAAAAGATAGCGAGAAGCAGTTTTCTGTAATTGATTAAGTGTCGTAAGGATATGTACCCTATATATGATCTCTTACTTGATTTCTATAGTGTAACCGTTAGTTGTATAAATCTACTACCATTTCAAGGTTTGAATATTAATCTTCACATAGCAAGAACGATAAGAGAAACTCTTTGGTATGGCTTCAGTATCCCAGGAATAAGTTCTGTGTCTGGCGTTATTCATGTATTACAGAACTTACAGATCCAGTCCAATCAGTTTCAGTATTGATTCCACATATTTGGAAAGTCTACTGTAATTTCACTGGGGTTTATTTTGTGTGCCTAACATTTGCAAGGGCTCAAAATTCAATAAGAGGATAAATTTTGTTATAATAATCATCATCATCACCCCTAATAATAATCATCATCATCATAGGTATTCTGCCTTTATTGGCAGGTCACTTGCCGCAGCTGAGAAGCTTCCATGCTCCACGGTCCTCCGCTAACCTCTTCGTCTTCGCGTATGATCTTTCTGTTTTAATATCATCCATTAATTGTAGTCTCCTTCGCCCCCTCCCTCTCTTTCCCGCCACCATACCCTCTAGGACGTCCCTCATGATACAATCTCTTCTTAGGCAATGTCCCAACCAGTTTCTCTTCCTCTTGCTAATAATATCTAAAAGTGTTCTTTTCTCACCCACCATTTCTAACACTCTCTCATTCGTTTTCCGCTCGACCCAACTAATTCTTTCCATTCTTCTCCACACCCACATTTCGAAGGCTTCAAGTCGATTTTCATCACCTTTACGTAATGTCCACGTTTCCGCCCCATACAGTACAACACTCCACACGAGCATTTTATCCTTGCTTTTATTTCACTTTCGCATTTCATGTCATTACTAAGAATACTACGCAGGTATCGAAAACTATTCACTTGTTCTATTTTCTCCCCTCCTACTTTTATATTTGACACAGACCCCTTCGTTCCAATCACCATGGCTTTTGTCTTTCTAACATTTATTTTCATCCCATATTCTTCAAAGCCCTTTCTCATTTTTTCTAACATTTTATTGATTTTCTTTTCAGATTCTGCAACAAGCGCCATATCGTCTGCAAATCTTATGCATCTAATCATTCTACCTCTTACCGAAATGCCATCATCATCATGTAGGCTCTTTTTCACTATCTCTTCTAGATAGACATTAAATAGTGTTGGCGAGAGGCAGCATCCTTGTCGAACTCCCCTTCCAATTGCACTCTCTTCCGTCAGTTCTTCCCCTATCCTAACACTTACTTGTTGGTTCATGTATAAGTTTCTTATGAGTCTTCTATCTTTCCATTCCAACCCTATCTTTGTTAGAACTTTCAACAACAATTCCCAATTCACGCGGTCAAAAGCCTTTTCTAGATCAATAAATACAACATACATCTCTTTCCCTTTTTCTATAAATCTTTCACCGATCACCCTTAATAATCCATTAGCATCTCTTGTGCCCTTACCTCTTCTGAACCCGAACTGCTCTTCCTCAACATCTTTATTTGTTCTTCCATATAACCTTCTGTTCAGTATTCGAAGCAGAATTTTAGCTGCATGAGATATGAGACTAATAGTTCTATAATCCTCACATCTCTTTGGGTTCGATTTCTTAGCCATCGGTATCATGATCGTTTTCAGAAAGTCTCTTGGCCATTCTCCTGTTTCATATATTTCATTGCATAGTCGCCACAATTCTTTCTTTCCCTTGTCTCCTATATTTTTGATGAATTCGATTGATATGTTATCTATTCCTGTTGCCTTTCCATTCCTAATCTCGGATATAGCCTTTTCAAACTCATCCCTAAGAATACTAAATCCTTTATCATCCTCGCCTACTTCATTTTCCACTTCAACATTTAGGCTACACGGTCTATCCCTACTCTCATATAAGTCTTCAACGTATTCTTTCCACCTCCCTATGACCTAATTTCTCTCGCTGACTACCTTCCCATTCTTATTTTCTACTGCCATCATAATACTCCCTTGTTTCCTCCGAAATTCCATAGATTTCACCTCCTTGTACATTTCCTCATATTTCCCAGCTCTTTCTAATTCTTCTATGTCCTCGCATTTTCTTTTTTCTTTTGTAAACCTCTTCCCTCGCTCTGTCTGTTTCTCTTCGTAATTCATTATTTAACTTTCTGTACATCTTTCTGCCCTCTTCTGTATCAACCTGTTTCCATATCTTCCTCTCCCTCATTTTCTGCAACAGCTGCTCTGTAACCCATGGTTTCTTAGCAGTTTTGTGTTCGCGGTAACCTACTGTTTCTTCTGCAGCCTGCTGTAAGCAACATTTAATATGTTAGCACCGTGCGTTACTACCTGCGCCTATCCTTTCCTCGTTTGAACATTTTTCTTCGAATTTTTCAACGAAAAGATTTCTAATTTCCTCGTTTTTCAACTTTTCAGTATTCAACACTTTGTTACCTACTTTTCTTCTGCCTACATTTTTCAGTTGAATATCTACTTCGGCCAGCACAAGATTATGATCAGAGAAAATATCAGCTCCGGGAAGGGTCTTCGCGTTCTTTAAGCTATTCCGATACCTGTCCTGAATCATAACATAGTCTATCTGATATCTTCCGCCGTCTATTGGTGATTTCCATGTATATCTTCTTCTCTTGTGCTGATTGAACCAAGTGTTCCCAATTACTAGTAAATTCTGTCTACAGAAATTCACCAGTCTCTCTCCCCTTTCTTTTCTTTCGCCTAAACCATATTTGCCTACGATAGTACCTTCCAGTTTTTCTCCCACAACTGCATTGAAATCTCCCATTAGAATTATACATGCACCCCTAATAAAATTAGACTAAATTTACAGGAAAGTCGGAAGTTTGGGAGGTACGGACCTTCAGGACCTGCGTATGTCTCTGCCTAAGGGATCTTTAAATTAACTTTCCTAGGCATACAAGAGACGAAGGGGCTCACCCATGGGGTTTCGCCGGGTTCGGACCCCACAAAACTTCCTAATTCAACATACATTTGTACAGTTTATCAGTAAAACTATACTTGTTTAACAGAAAAATGATTGATGTAACATGAAAATTTGATCTTATATTTCATCTGTACTCTTTCTCTTATAAAATCATTCTAGTTCTATCATTTTTTTTCCTGAAAATCTAGGTGGAACTATTTTACAATTACTTATTGTAGTTTCAGGTGCAGACTAATACCTGTTCAATACTGCATAGATATAGTGGCTTGTAGAATTGGACACCCCGAACAAAAAATTTCTATTTGCGCGCCTGATGAGACGTATCCATGAATTGCGAAAGGTTTTCTTCTTTTCTAGTATAATATTTCATATGGAAAACTAACTCAGTGCGCCGATAACTTTGACAGATAAGATACGACGATTACACCAAAAAAAAAAAAAAAGAATTATATTGAAGTCATCCATAATGATGGTTAACGACCCAGAGCAAGATTATCCATTGATTGGTGGCTTGTTATTTTTGTCCTCGTTTGCCTCACTCCTGCCCTCTTGTGGTTTCCAAGAGCACCTGAAAGTGTATCATTTGGAGTTTCTTTTAGTGTAGAGGGGGGGGGGAGAAGAGATGTATATAGACGTTCTAATGTTTGAGATTTAATGCTGATGGCACACACACACACATATATATATATATATATATATATATATATATATATATATATATATATATATATATATATTCTCTTATTTTCTTGCCGCACTTCTGCAGTTCCTCCTTTCTGAGATCCTCCATTTTGATGATGTACGTTTCGTTTGTGACGTCATCAACAGAGCGGTCGCTTCTTCTGACTGATAAGCACCTCTTTGATCACTTTTGCCATTAAAGTCGAAAGGGTTGCAAACTATCAGAATATATATTCCAGTGATGACGGTGTTGTCAGAAAAACTGAACTTGTTTTCAACATGTCAAATTGAAAGATTAATAATTCGGTAAAAAAAATCGTTTTCTAAAAAAAAAAATGAAAGAAAGAAAGAAAGAAAGAAAGAAAGAAAACAGATAAAAATAATGTTTCAGTGGCGACTCGTGGCTTTGAAAATTGCGACGATCACAGACTTAATTAAAAAGCTTGAAAAAAATTGTGAATGTGCAGATGTTGCTACTAGATAATGCCTATAAAGTCGTCTTTCCTGAACAAAATCAACTTTTGATGCATTAAAAGCACTTATTTTAGTTGGCGCATCTTACCAACTGCATACAGGTAGAGAAAATGAATACAGTATAGAATAACTGCGAATAGCTCAAAACATTTTGTGTATAAAGTCTTGGGTTCGATTCCAGTTGGAGAGATTTAAAATTTGAATGTATTTACTGTGACTCGGATTCCACTTTAAAGTATAGATCCACGTCGGTTTAACTTTGGTTCACTAAAGGGACACTTAACACTAACAATCGAACTAAATACCTGAAAACTATTATTTATTACATTACCTATCTACTTCTACCAGGTAACTGCGCGAGCCGGAGCGAGCAATAGCGAGCTGAGTTGGGCGAGTAGCACATGAGGTTGGGCACTGAAGGTCAAGTTAGAACAGAAATTAACTAGTAATTGAATTATCTTTCCAAGTTTATGCTCTTACGACGTTCAAGCGTTCTTTCTCTTCAGATTCTGATGATAAGAACGTACAAATTCACTCATTTCTTCCATTTTGGTTGTCTTGCTGAAGAATATGCTGTTGCATTATCTGAACCCGCAAGGTGTCTCGACAAATCGCAGTTACTTACAGTACAGAAGAAGCTCGCAAAATGGAACTTTCTGTTTTGGAGATACAATCGATACCCAACAGAAAACGAGTAGGTAAATCAAGATCGCTAATACAGAATCTGAAGAATCGGTACTCTTTTTGTTTCCAAGTTGCAGTTGAAGGTTCACAAATTTCTTTTTGTTCTTCACATCTCCTATCAATTAAAAAAGTTTCGCTTTAAACGTATTGATTTCCAAATTGATAGGTTAATAATTTCTTCTTCCTTGCTTTATTTACTGTGATCTATCGTTATACAAGACATAGATATTCGTTTCCTCTAACTCGATATCTGAAACTTGTGTATTTGACTTCCTTGAAATTGTCGCACAAAATTTTTATCTTTTCAAAATAGATTTTCAATTCAACTTCTTGCTCTTTAAGAGCCATTTATAATCTGTTTGCAAGATTATGACTGCTGATGTGTAGAGTTCGAACCTTTACTTCACCTACTTAAGGCTAGCACAACGAGTAACCATTAAATAACAGAACTTTTACTGCTCCCAAATAAGAATCATCCAACTCCCTAGTTCCAACAAGTAAGTCAAAGCTACTCATTGTTGTACTAAAGCATGACTTTCCAACGCACGGCATAATATTATATTAATGGTGATAACATTTACTTTTCCAACGCACAGGATAAGGTTAAAATAATGGAGATAACACTGACCCTTGAGATACTCTTGTAAATTGGAAAATCGGGAACAGAATAGCATATACATATATACTATTCTGTTATCGAAAAAGTATTAGAGATAAATATTGACTCCTGGTAAATGAAAAAAAAATGAAAAGAAAAGAAAAATCAAGTTCTTAAATTAACCCTATATATCAGACACTATCGAATGCCTTTTCCAGGTCGATTATTACAAGACATTGATGACATATATTTTTAATCCCGCCTATATTTTTTTATTAGATATAATGCTAAATTCGATTAACATACAATGAACAATAAATTTGTTATATTGTAGAAGAACCAATTTCATATTTAGTTATTTAGTTGACAAAAAGAGAGGGAGAATGAATATGTTATATTAAGAAAAAAAGAAAAGAGAGAGAGAGAGATTTCAATAGTCATTTTCAAACAACGGAAATACCTATCAATTTAGTCTCTTCTCCTGACATTTGGGGGGAAAATTACAACATATATATTACCAAACAAAGGTCAAAAACCAGAGAATATTCACATATAACATTCGATGAAAAAGCTAAGGGAAAATATTAAAATTGTTGAGAATGAATTGCTACCTGGCCTGGGATTCTTATTCTTCTCTTTTTTTGTATTATGTGACAAGAAAAGAAAGACAGAATTTTTCCTCAGCTGGAAGGAATAAAATATTTCTCTCAAGAATCCAGTTCAAGTCATGCTCAATGTCTGCATTCTACAGAAATTCATTTTTTCTTCTGGTGACAGAATCGTGTCGCTTTTTATTCTTATTTCTTTCCTCTATTGGCATTAAAGTCAATACAAATGTTGAATATACACACTCTAGCTGAAATACCCGTTCTTCGCACGGGATAATATGTTTATGCAAAGTATTTGAGCCTTTTCCTCTCTTTAGCTGCGCATTTCATTGCAAGTGTAATCTTTTTTTTTTTTAAAGAAACGCAAAATAATATAAAAACTCGGACAGTTTTGGCATATATTTTGAACACCTACCTACTTAAGAGCCTGACATACTAAAAATCACACAAAATTTACCAGTTTTCATTTGCTTGTTTTTCATAAGTAAAAGCAGAAAATGAAATGCAATTAACCACAATCATAGATAATGTTATTCTACAACAGAAAATATGAACCTGAAGAATTTTCAGTGTTGTCACCCATAGAAATTACAGTGTTGCCAGAATAACATTTCCACCAAAATCTAAGTTAAGACAGCGACTAGAGGAGCGAACTCAACTGCATTACTATTATATTGTCTTTTTTATTCTGTGAACAACTCTTTAAAATAATATTTGTATTTTATTTCAATAACTGTATGTTAAGACTCTTTTGTTTATTACAAACTAATACAATTATTATTTAAAATTTATTTTAAACTGATTAGCCCTTTTCACGTGATGCAGTCACTAACGTCAAATAACGTCTCTTTCAATGTGCTGATATATATATAAATATATATATTGGGTGTTCTAAAAAATGGCACCCACGAACAACAGAACCGCAATTCTTCAGGTCAAAATAAAGCAAAAATCCTATATGATGGCATACTCCTCAGATGTTATAAGGAATCAAAATTTCACTATGTGGCAACGTCGCAGATTACTCCGGAACCATTAGCATTGCTTTACGAATTCATCAAGCAGTTACATTGATTGTTATTTTAGTAAATAGTGCTATTCTAGTGTCAACATATTAAATATATGAACTTTAACTTCCATTTAAAGAATCGATGTAACTATTTGATAAATTGACAGATCTCTGTGGTTCTTTATCTGCGACGTTGCCACCCAAATAGTGCAATTCGTGTCTCCAGACGAGGACTCTAAAAGTATACTATAAAGTATACTAAAAGTATACTATATATATATAAGTCACTATACTTGTGACTTAATAACTCTTGAACAACCCGACCAATATCGATCAAATTATTCCTATAGATGAGGTTCGGGCCTGCAATGATTTTTATCATTTCACCTTGACGGTGCAACTTAGAGGAGGGGCAGATATTTCATAACTCTTGAACCACATGACCGATCTCGATCAAATTGCGGTTTCCGTTTACTTCATGTTTGGACATAATTTTGAAAGCCCCACTTGGTGTAAATGGAACGTAACGTAATCTGTTCTCCTTGTTAATCATCTGTTATAATGTAGCTCAATTACTATCTTATTAAAAACACATCTTCCTAAGAAAATAATATTTTTGTCCTCTCGCCTGTAAACCTACGAAAATGGAGTTACGTTCTTCTGGTTCTCATGCGACGGTATATTGTACAAATATGCGGAAACTTATGTTTAATACGGAGATCTGTACGGAGCATACATTAGCCATATGCTTCATACATACTGTCCTTTTCCCGTTTAGATGTTACCTCATGCTACTACAGGATGTCTGACATCTAATAGTCTTCTATATATTTCATACGTCAGCTACATGTTATTTACGTCCATCTGTATGTGAAATCCTGACCGCAAATATAGTTCTTTCTTTCGTACGGAAAGTAAGTTTATTCGAAACACTTATACAAAAAGTACGTATAAAACATACTTTTCCGTTATACATTTGCTGCAGGATGTTACATGGGATTGTACTTTAAGTCCAAAAACTACATGTTTTACAATTCTAAGCTACGTTTTATGTACAGTCATGTCCAAAATGATTGTCGCATATCTATAACTGTCTTGTTGTAGGAATATAATTTGATAATGATTTTGCAGGGTACTTTTAATACTGGTACTCTGTGTATAATCGGGAAATGTATATTTGTGGTAAATTTCATAGGAAAAGAACTATAAATACGAAAATTAAAAGGAGTAAAACAAAATGTTAGTAAATGGACAAGAAATGTTTTTCTTCGTTATATTGTTCTTATTTACTGCTCTTTTGACACGAAATTTACCACATACATGTCTTTGTCGATTATACATATAGTAACACTGCAAGAAATACGGGACGAAATCATTATTTAATTATATACCTACAACAACATATTTATAGATATACGACAATCATTTTGGACATGACTGTACATCACATACACAGAGAAAAATCCATTCTCCGGACAGCGGTATATTGTACAAATATACGGTATCCTCTTGCTTACTATAGAAATCAGTACGGAGCATACGTTATCCGTATGCTACATAGGCACTGCCCTTAGATGTTACATCATGACGTTGCAGGATGTCTGACATCTAACAGTTTTCCGTATATCACATGCATATACTTATGTTATCTTCGTCAGTTATATGTTATATACGCCCATTTGTATGTGAGATCCTGACCGCCTACATTGTTTCATACAGAAAGTACGTATAGATGGAACACTTATACAGAAAGTATAATAAAACATGCGTTTTCAGTTATACGTCTGCTGTACATTAATCCCAAAAACTACAGGAATTACGCATGTAACGTATCTTTTTAAGTACACCACCTACATATTTTTCTCAGTGTATGCATTTTTTTCTCAGCGAACGTAGCTAGGCCACTATTTTGAATAACATTTCAACCAAGTGCATAATTTCCCCTCGTAAACTGAACTTTCTCAATAGAGTGCACAATGATCAATGCTCGAGGTCTTACCTCTAATGCAAGATGTCACTTGTTCGATCACGCAAGATTGTGATAAACAACATCGTGTCCGTGAGTTTTCTCGATGTTTCCCAGATTTTTTTTTTCGAATTTTCATTGTACAGTCAGCGACAAAAGTATGTTTTTCCATTTGATAAAATTATTTTCGTAAATAACTTCAGAATGGAAGGACAATTTGAGTACAGTTTTCAGTAAATTAAAAAGAATGTAATTTTCTGTAAAAGAATGTTCGTTCAAGCCATATCACCGTTATTGCAGAAATAAATTTTACCGAACGGAAAAAAACTTTTGTCGCTGGCTGTACCAATGATCTCATGATTATTTACTTTCATAGCGGCTTCTTTTAACCTAACAGGCGTAACCATGGCACTTAAAAGTAGAAATTTCATATGAAAATTCACACAACACCGGCTAAAATAATGTTAATACTTAATAGAATAATTTTCCACTTTTTGCTAAACCAATAATTCATTTTTATTTATCAGTGCTTGTTTTTGATTATAATTATAATAATGTGAAAGTACGTATATTCATTATCACTTAAGAGTATAAATATTCATGCATATTAAATAAAAAATGTTATTTTTATATTTTTTATCAGTAAGGAAAAAAATAAGTCTTTAATACATTTTTGTATATCGTGTTAAGAATGATAAATATTTACTTTTTATTCTTTTAAGTTTAACATTATGTTTCTTATAATATATGTATCACCATATTTTTAATTAAATTTTATACAACTACTAACGTATATAGACCTATAATGATATCATGCAAGTGAAATATGAATATTTTCTTTGATAAACTTGCATAGTGAGAAAAATAATTAGAGACAACGTAGGAAAGTAGAAATACTTGTCAGTAGAGAAAGTTATGCAAAAATTATTTGTTGCAAAAGAGTATCAGTAAGGACTGTCTGACATGTGATATCTAATGCCATTTTACAACATATGACAAATAGGTGTACCATTTCGAACCATGTGAGGACAAGACAATGATGAAAGGTATGAGTCACCACACTAAACTTTCTCGATCCCATTTTTTGAGTTTATACAAACCAAATCACACAGTAATAAATAAATAAATAAATAAATAAATAAATAAATAAATAAATAAATAAATAGATGTGCTAATTCAACACAATTGTTGAATTTTAACACCGACCAGTGGTCCCAGCGCAACTATCACTTTTGCGTGTTATTTCAACTCCAAGCTCTATGTCATGATTTGACAAAGATGTAGTGCTGAAGTGGTATTAAAGAACTAGGAGAATGAACGAAGGAACGCAAAAATAGGAACAGCACGATGGACATATGTCTTGCTGGTAATATTTCAGCTAACATGATTTACTAAAGCAATCAATATGCCTGTACATGATATTAACAACTGCATTTCACAGCTACCTCAAAATTTGAGCATCAGTTAGATACATTTATACTGTAATTTTAGGGAAGAACAAGGTCTTAATTCCAAATCATAAATACAATAAAACCTGTTCAAAGCGGAATTGCAAGGAATCGAATTATTTTTACAAATTGGACAAGTTTCCGCATTATATAAAATTGCATATAGAGATTTGTATACATCTGGATAACTTTACACTACTTTTAAATACATAACAATAGGTATATCTGCTGTTTAGGAGTATAAATTCTGACTAGTTTCATTCTTACGATGACACATGTTGTAAAATGCGACAATACAGTTCCAAATCACGTAATTATTTATCACACTTGTACGCTAGATTTCATACTGCATTTCACTGCACTGCACTATCCTATACTACATTAAACTATACACAAGACCTTGAGTTCAAATCATGAATACTACTATATTGCAGTACATTTTAGAAGCTCTCTTTGTAGTATTGCTCCAGACATGTGCTTGTTGTTTGACCTTGCAATAGTGAACCATTCCCAAACAACTTTGTTGTTGGTTTTCTTTAGTTTCCTCCTGATTTGACCATTTTCATTATTTTATCTTAGCGTTTCAGCGCAGCATTTTCCCGCACCGTCATTATTTTCTTTACAAAGAGTTTATCTTTCTCTTTAGCTTCGATAAGTTTAACATTAAGAGATATGCGACTTAACCATAATATTTCACTATTGAAAGCTTGGGAACAAACTGGTTCGCTAAGATATAATAATGCCCGTGGATTGTGTTGTAAGGTCAGTAGTCCTAATAGGAACATTCTCCAAGAATTTAGATGTTTCCAATCTTCCCCACATTCTAATTGTTGGTTTGAAGTATTATGCACAAAGGCACTCAGCATGGACAAAGCGAAAAACAAATGTTGTTTTGTCATTCTCGCATTATTTGATTACTTATCGGGCACTGTTATTTGCACTCTGTCAAAAGGTGTGTAATAAATTACCAGTAAACACCATGAATCAGGAGAACAAGATGTGAAAGTACTGGGATATACTCAAAATAAATTTCCTTATCGTGGATTATTCTGAAAATATTTTCGTAATATACGTACGTAATTTCTACTGAATTCTTCAATTACACTAGTTAACAAATTTAAACTTTTTGTTTGTTACATGAGAAAAATCACCTGATCTTAAAGGAACTTTTTGCGCTGAATTCGAATATGCACTCGGTTTCTCTCCATCACGTACAGTTTTCCCGTAACAGAGGGATTTTCGGGAAATTCCCTCAAAAATTTCCCCTTTTCAGATATTTTATTCCCCTAGCTCCTGTCCCCTTACATATAGTAACATAGAAATTATACCTAAGTATACCTTGATTTATATTTAATAAACCCTAAAAGTTTCGTAAAAATCGCTTTGTTCTTTCTAGAGAAATAAATATATTTGTATGTATACTGTGTTCACTGTTTATTGCACCTGATAGTAATGCTTTCAGATCTCCTGAGTTGGGGTAAAAACGATTTGCTTTATTACTACAAACACAGACATAAAAATGAATATTTACAATAGTCAACAACACACTTGTATTGCTCTCTGTAAATTAGAAACGTGTATAAAAATAGAATGTACTTCCAACGTATATTTTTTTTTTAAACGTACAGTATATGTATATCTTAATACATATATATACAATTCTCCAAGTTTTTTCGTTTTGTTCATGAAATGGTTATCAATATTTGTTATCAAATGTAACAGAATGCAAAAGAAAGAAAGAATGGAATACAGACTCATTGTTGACAACAATGAACTAATGCAGTCTGAATTTTCCACTACGGTATCGTTTCCCCCCTCCCCCGCGCATTTCTTTCTTTCTTGTGTTCTTGACACCTGGTGAGGGAGTTTTGTACATTTTTATATTGACGTGTGGTTTAACACTACTTCACTTTAAAAGTTGTCTTTGCTGCTAAGAGTGCTTTCATGTTTGATCTTAACGGCATTATACCCAACTAAGACCAGAAGTTTAGTTTGTGATCAGTACAATGGCGTCAAGAGGACGGCGTTCGTGTGTTATCTCACCAAATAGTTTTTGTTATGTGTGTGGCCAGTTTGTAGTTAAAGGACAGTGTAGATCCATTACGCCATCGGTGAAACTAGAATATTATATATATTTCGGATGTCGTGTGGGAGATCAGGACAAAACTTGGGCACCCAACATAATTTGTGCGTCGTGCTACGTCACTTTACTTGCATGGGCCAAAGGGAAACGGAGGTTCATGAAATTTGCTGTACCAATGGTGTGGAGAGAACCCACCAACCATCTGGATGATTGTTATTTTTGTCTCACAGTATTTAAGGGACATTCTAAAAAAAGCAAATACACAAGCCCCCTACCAACTGGGAAGAGATATGGCCAAAAGACTCTGATGATGATCATGACCTTGATGAACCATCGACATCAACATGTACATCCAAGGATCCAACGTTCATCCCTGACTGTGTTCGCGAGCCACATTTCATCCGGCAATGTGAACTTAATGACCTAGTCCGTGATTTGCACCTGACAAAACAAGAGGCGGAACTTTTGGGATCAAGGCTCCAGCAGTGGAACTTATTGGATGCAGAAACGAACATATCAGTGTACAGGAAAAGGCATGTTCAATTTTCAAGCTATTTCTCAATGCAAGATAATGTGTGCGTATGTACGGATATAAATGGGTTGATGGCGGAGCTAGGAATTCCTTACGTTCCAGAAGAATGGAGGTTATTTATCGACGCGTCAAAGGTCAGCCTTAAAGCTGTCCTTTTACATAATGGAAATAAAAAACCTTCTATACCACTTGCGCACTCAGTGAAGATTAAGGAATCCTATGACACCATGTCAACTTTGCTAAATCTTATAAATTACAAGGACCATTGTTGGTAAATATGTTGTGATCTCAAGGTAGTTGGTATTTTATTAGGACTGCAGTGCGGTTACACGAAGTACCAATGTTTTTTATGTTTATGGGATAGCCGAGTTGATGACAAACATTATGAAGTGAAGGAATGGGAACCTAGAGTGAATTACGTACCTGGAGAATGCAACGTCAAATACGATCCTTTGGTAGATCCTAATAAGATATTACTACCGCCACTTCATATCAAGTTAGGACTTATGAAAAACTTTGTCAAAGCCATGGACACATCTGGTGAAGGTTTCAAGTATTTGCGAGATAAGTTCCCTAACCTGAGTGATGCTAAGATTTCAGCGGGAGTGTTTATTGGTCCCCAAATTAGGAAATTAATGCTTGATGATAGCTTTGACAGCAAGTTAAACAGTGCTGAGCTAGCTGCCTGGACAGCATTTAAGTGTGTTGTGCGCAACTTTCTGGGCAATAACAAAGCTGAGAGTTACACAGAAATCGTACAGGACATGATACAGAAATACAAAGTGTTGGGTTGTAGGATGTCTTTAAAAATCCACTTTTGCACTCCCACCTCAGCTTCTTTCCTGCTAACCTAGGTGCTCTCAGCGACGAACAGGGGGAAAGATTCCACCAAGATATAATGGCAATGGAGAAAAGGTACCAGGGACGATGGGATCCTTCAATGATGGGGGACTACTGTTGGGGTCTTGTTAGAGAATGCAACATTTCTTACAAAAGAAGGAAGTAGTGTACGTTTTTGTAACCCAATGGAAGTTTCATATATTGTGATAGTTTTGATTGTCTTTTCATGACCTTTTGGTACATTTGTATTATTGTTTATTGTAAATTGTCACACTTGTAAATTATATTGTATTATATTTTATATATGTGTTTGTGGTAATAAAGCAAAACGTTTTACCTCAACTTAAGAGATCTGAAAGCATTACTATAAGGTGCAATAAACAGTACACACAGTATACATACAAACATATTTATTTCTCTAGAAAGAATAAAGCGATTATTACGAAACTTGGAGGGTTTGTTAAATATGAATCAAAGTATACTTAAGTATAATTTCTATGTTAGTATATGCAAGGGGACAAGATCTTGGGGTGTAAAATAAACGAAAAGGGAAATTTTTGAGGGATTTTCCCGAAAATCCCTCTGTTACGGGAAAATCGTACGTGATGGAGAAAAACCGAGTGCATATTCGAATTCAGCGCAAAAAGTTCCTTTAAGAACAGGTATTTCCTTTTATGTAACAAAACCTTTGTTAACTAGTGTTATTGCTTTCTGTTTCCGAGTTGGATAAATTCTGTATTATGCAATAATAATAATAATAATAATAATAATAATAATAATAATAATAATAATAATAATAATAATAATAATAATAATAATAATAATAATAATAATAACGCATAATCTATTTTTTTTAGCTGGAACCATGGTATTTGCTCACAACAGGCAAGGTTCCTCCATATTCACGTTCCGCTTTGAACAAATTTTACTGTATCTAGTAACTGTTAGTGAAACTTTGTATCCACTGTAGGTTTCTGCTACGAGCAAAGCTTGAAGCGATATATTTGACGTTTATACCAAGTAACGAAAAAGTGTTATATTTTCTGTATTCATTCATGAAAATAGTTTGTGAGCAGTGGCGTATTTAAGGGGTTTTTCGGGCTTAAGCCCCCCGAAATTGTATTTATTATATTAATGTAAATGAAATAGCTTGCAGAATTTTCACATTTCCAAGAATAAAGTTAGCAAAGCCCCTCCCGAAACAAAATCGCAAAAACGCCACTGTTTGTGAGTTATGAATTATCTGACAATATGTACGTGAGTAGAAATACAGTCTTCTATCTTTCTTATGTGTACTATATTTTTCTTCGTTGCTCGTAATCACTTATAAATAATGTACGTCACACTTGGTTATCCATCTTAAGAATTAGTCCGTTAAATAAGAAAGACAATGATTTTGTAAAAATACTGCTTCGCAACTGTATATAAAACAACTTCCAATGATGTGTTATTGAAAAGACTTCGTATCATGTCAGGTGGTGGATTTAACGACTACCATTGTAACATTTCACTCCAAAGTGCGAGGGAGTTGAAGTAACAACAAATTTGGGTCAAAATTTAACACAATTCGGGTAACATAGTGCTCTTGTGTTAACACCATCATTTCTTATTGTCCACCCGAGTCGTTTCTAAAAGCTCGGTTTTAATTTAAGAAAACAGTGACAGCCTCTAGTGGACTTTCTCACGAGAAATTATTTCGGCTGTAATATAGGGTTATTAATGGAACATTCATTAATAAAATACGAAGAAAAGTGCCTATATATCCGAAAGGAACTTAACCCTCATGAGTAAACTTCCCGTTCTGGACTATTTAAAATGTATTTATATAGTTTAGTAATGGTTTAAATGTTGTTATACCACGCACCCTTCGTGGACCTCTGTTGACGTGGAATGGTTCTGATAACTTCTAGATGAAATTAACAGAAAAATCAGAGCATAAATTTTTAACATAAGTTTACAAAACAAGACGAGAAAACTTTCAATACAAAACGGGAAGAGCTTTCGCATAATCAAAATGAGACTTCTACAAAATTTACGAGACAAAACGAGAAAAACTTAGTTTTTCTCGTCTCATGGATAGCACTAAAAATTCTTTTTTTTTTTTCCATTACTCTTGAAATGCTACTGAAAAACAAAATATCTAATGTAAGATCACCTGGGCAGCGGTGGCACAGCGGAAGTTAAAGATATTAGCTCTGTGGTAAAATGCTGAACTTCCAAGTGTAAGATCGGAAGTTCGATTTCCGTTTGAGTCAAACACCCACCACATCTCAGATGTTATATTCTGCCCTCATTGCTAGTCTAGTGGCTAGCACGTGTGTCTTTGGTGTATGGAGTTCCGGGTTTGATACCCGGGAGAGACTTTGGAATTTTAACTGTCCTCGAGGTGTCTCTGTTCGTGTCCCTGTCGTTCAAGGTTACTGGAAGTAACTGTAAAACGAGTATAAACGAGTAGAAAATAAAGACAAGTTACTGAGATACGTTCAGTAAATCAGATAACTTAAAAAGGTGGCAGAGAGTTCATCTTTGGTGCATGGGGTCCTTAGTTCGATCCCAGCTCTCGCCAAGTGAGCTTTGTGGTGGACAAACACCGTGTGCGTAGGTTTTCTCCGGGTTCTCCCGTTTCCTACCACTTTCTTCGTTCCAACATTTTTCATCATCATTGTCTCCTTTAGCTTAGCCGACATAACTGTTAGACGTAAAACTTAAAGATTTCATTCTTAAAGATGCTACGCTTATGCCCTTTATAAAGAAGACGATGATTAATAAGCATATATAATAATGAAACATACGGTAGGATAAGAATGTGGAAGGAAATGGGATACAGTGCCGTGCTGTGGAAAATCAGCGCCCGGGGCGAGACAATACGACGGCGCCCCCGTACATGAGTGTAGTCGACAGACCAGCCGAGAAGTGCCACCATCTTTGGCGCGAAACGTAAGAAAATTTTCAAAAAGAAACCGTGCTTTGCCTTGATTTTGGGCACTTTTTATTACTTTTTCTCTTCCAGTTTATACATATCTTTTCTTTTTTCTTCCCAAATTTTGCGCCCCCTTACTTCGGCGTCCGGGGCCGTCGTGCCTTCCCACCCACGGCACCGTACCACCCAGAAAACACACGAACACAATGTTGTTCACCACAGGTTACTTGACATGGGATCGAATTACGAACTCCTAGCGTCATAAGTAAGACCTCTATCACTAAACTACCGTGTTTGTCAAGTTGCTACCGAGTTGACCTTTTAAAATAATTAGGGAACTTTATAATCGAAGCCAATTAAAAGCACTCTCTGCCAAGGGGGCCGATTTCTCTGTAAATTTGGGGTACCCGTTCAGATGCAGAAGGCATACATGAGGATTTTAAGACAAATTGCATTGAAATTATGCCAAATAATGTATATATTCATAAATACAATACGGAGGCCCACATGAGTTTTGGGGGGTCCCGGCCCCTCTCCTCTCCCCCAAGATCGGTGCCCTTGCTCTCTGCAATAGTTTTAAGATTTCCTTTTTAATTCGTGAAAGAAAGCAACACGTTACAGTACACCTTCGTCTCGTTCGATAAATACAAAGTAAAACAATAATTTTTTAGAAAAATGTGAATAAAGTGAGAGAAAAAGCATAGTGCTAAGAAAGAAAAAACAGTGCGAGACAAACACAAAGAGAAATGAGAAAGACCTAGTGGTTGAAGTAGAGGAGTCCTTTGCGTGTCTCCATTGCGAACATTTTCCGCCACATTCTCGAGTCGTCAGCCAGATAATTGACTGGTGCTCGTTAGATGGCTCAAAACAACGCGTGTTATCAACAAGACAATTTCTCAAAATTGCATCAACGGCGACATCTCTCAGACAACTCACGTTGTTTAAAGAATTTTTTTCTTCACAGAAGTAAAATAAACACTTCTTTCTTCAAGAAAAGAAAATTTCTGTTTGAATAATAATAATAATAATAATAATAATAATAATAATAATAATAATAATAATAATAATAATAATAATAATAATAATAATAATAATAAATATATTTACATTTATTAGAATAACTTATTAAGGATGTACTATACAAATTACCTCCTGAATTTCGTGTGTTAAAAAAATTCAGCAGAGACATTTCAAATTTTGGTTGGAGAAGTGAATACCCCCAAAGTAAGTAGATTTTTACGTTTTTCCATTGATATTCGTATCATTATCCTATTTATTAAAATGTGTATGAATCTCAAACTCAGGGTGGGTGGGGCAATTGCCAACAATGCCCTCAGGAAATGACGCCCTTGATTTATTTGCTTGCTCGGTCGCTTTCAAGGTAAATAGCAATCCAATGATCCTCACTAAAATCTGCTGTTTTAAGTTAAAATACATATATTTATTGCTGACATTTTAAGCTCAACAACAATGAAATGGTGACACTATCGTAATAGTGAAATACCAACCATCTCGAAATACTGAAGATATTGAAGTATCATATCCAAATATTGACGAAGCCAGCTTTAATTTCTTGGAGCTGTTAAAGTGAAGGACAGAGAAATTTTGGAGGAATAGCCACTTCTATATACAGAAAATAATTTTATAATACTTGGCCTACGTTACAAAATAACTTTGTTTCTCGTCTCGTCTCGTCTCGCGGGCAACACTATTTCTATTTACGTCCCATGATTTTGCCAGCTAGGCTAAAAAAGACGGTGATGATGAGAATGAACGTAATAGTGGAATGAAGAAAGTGGGAGGAAGCAGGTGAATCCTGGGAAAACCCACTCATAAGGTGTTTGTCCACCACAAAGCTTATTTGGGGTCAGCTGGGATCAAAGCAAGAACCCCATGCACCAGAGGTGAACGCTCTACCACTGAGCCACCACCATAACGTGTTAAGATTGAAAACTGTGTGCTTCTGTCAGGAATCGAAACCCAGAACAGAGCACATAAAAGCCAAGCTCGGCTACACGGGATCTCAGATTAATATTCTATTAGTATACATGTTTTTATTCCGTTTATCCTCCCCCTCCCCCCTCTGATACAAACATACACACTTTCGCTTGGACAGAAAAATGAACGAACGGCAGAACCAAAGAGGTTAACACAAACAATCTGAAGAATCAGCATTAAATTCAACCGTCAAGGACACAACCAGTTCAGTAATGACTTTATTAATTTAATTTATGTTTGCTCTCTTAATTTATAATGTCACTTTATAGACATGTTTTAACAGTACCAAAGTGATCCTGCATTAATAAATATTGCTTGGCATCCTTTCTCTGTAATTAAGTTCATTAGTTTACAGCCACTGAGACAAAACACAAAGAACAAATGAAATAGGAAGTACATAGTCGAGACTAGACCACATTATATTGTTTCATTGCCCTTACAAGTGCAGCAATAAACGAAGTAGTCATCAACCATAGGACCAATATATTACTCAACGGAAACGGATTGAACTGTTAACTTAAGTAGGGTTGCCAGGTTCTATAACTTAAAATTTGAGGATTTTATCATAAATTCCCCACTAAATCCTACTAAAAAGACGAGCGAAGTGTTCAAATAGTAGCTTTTCTAACTCACATTTCCAAAGTCTCGTTTTCAATCTCTGGTCTGGACAGGTCAACATGCTTTAATTTTCTCCCCGTGTAGAAGAGTGAGAAGGGTTTAGAAAAGGTAGTAGATAGTGTGGTGTGATAAATAGTCTAAAATGAATGGATGATATGGTAGATAGCCTAAACTGGATGTATGATGGGCAGACAGTATAAAATCGTGAATAATGAGGTAGAGATCTAAAATGGATAGATAATGAGATAAACATTCTAAAATAGATGGATGATGTGGTAGACGGTCTAAAATAAATGGATGATGTTATATAGATCTAAAATGGATGGATTATGTGGCAGACAATCTAAAATGGATGGTTGATGTGACAGATTATTTAAAATGGATGGATCATGTGTCAGATAATATAAAATCATGAATAATGACGTAGATATCTAAAACGGATGGATGATGAGATAAACTATCTAAAATACATGAATGATGTGGTAAGCGAACTAAAACGGGTGGATAATGTGGTAGTCGATCTAAAATGAATGGATGATGTGATAGATTATCTAAAATGAATGGATTATATGGCAGACAGTCTAAAATGGATGATTGATGTGACAGAGTATCCAAAATGGATGGATGATGGGGTAGATGATCTAAAATGGATGAATGATGTGGTAGACGATCTAAAACGGACGAACATAGATGGATGATGTTGTAGACAATCTATAACGAACGAAGGTAAAGCGATGACAAATGATCACCAATGTTAAGAAGAAATGAAGGCTACTTGTTGAGGCCAAAGCTCTTATCAATCTGTAGCGCCGAGGAGTGAATAAGTAACTTTATTACCAACTAACATTCGATCTGGTTCTGTTAAAGTTATGCTAGTATTCGTTATATCAACATTTTTTCTTTCATTAAAGTTAGACCCCCTATTCGAATATTTATTTCAAAAAAATCGAATAATTATATAACAATTGGTGTTATTCGATTAATAGCTCCAACAATAATAAATATTATTACAAGAATTATTCGACCAAATGTGATTGAATAAATATTCGAACAATTCGTCGAATAATTCAAACAATGGTTTGAGTTAATGCCCACAAAACAATAGTTATTCTAACAATAGTTACAATTGTTATGCCAATAAATGATTTCAACAATTGTTTGTTATTACAAGAATCAATTGTTTCCATTTGGAATAAATACTCGGGTGATTGTTGGTTATTTGAAGTATAATATAACAAGTTTTCGTTATCAGAATAGTTATTCGATAAATGGTCATTATTTGAGTGCATGATCGAAGATGATTGTCCGTTGTTCGTATAACTGTATAACAATTCTTTGTTAACGAATAAGCGTATGAAGATGGTTCATTTATTTAAATAATTTGTTCGTTATCCGAACGACAATTCGAACAATTGTTCGTTATTCGAATAATAATTGGTTATTCGAATAATAATTCGAACCATTGTTTGTTATTCGAATAATAATTCGAACAATTATTAGTTATGAGAATGATAATTCGAACAGCTGTTCGTTATTCCATTAACAATTCAAACCATTATTTGTTATTCGAATAATAATTCGAACAATTATTTGTTATACGAATAATAATTCGAACTATTGTTCGGGGGCGCGGTGGCTCAGTGGTAGAGTGTTCACCTCTGGTGCTTGGGGTCCCGGGTTCGATCCCAGCCCCCGTCAAGTGAACTTTGTGGTGGACAAGCACCGCGTGCGTGAGTTTTCTCGGGGTGCTCCCGTTTCCTCCCACTTTCTTCATTCCACCATTTCATTCATTACTCATAATCACCGTCTCTTTTAGCCTAACCGGCATAACCGTGGGACGTAAATTCAAAGATTTCATTTCATTTTTCGAACTATTGTTCGCTATTTGAACAGTTCTTTTTTACTCGAATAATAAATAGAATAATTATTAGAAAAACACCCCAAAGTTTTGTTTTGTATATTCAAATATAATATATTATATTCGAATTGGCCTCGGCGTTAACTATATAACACTTTCTCGTTATTTCAACATTTATTTGAACACATAAGTTCGTCATTTCATATTTTCAAACGAACTTCGACAATTTATTAACCATCAGTAGGCACCCTTTATATATATTGTTAGTTCTCAAGATATGGAAATTACGGCCGAGAGGGGGGATAAACACATACAAATATACGCTAACTTCCTCAAAATAAAAGTACGAGATACCGTAGCTCCCAGTTTCGGTGAATCTAAACCTATAGATGACCACACAGCATTTTCCGAGATTTCAAATCTGTTTCGTTTAAAACCGAGGCGTCTGGCAACACTATTGAAACAGAATATGATCTATCTACGGAGAATTAATATTCTGAGCACAGAAATGTTTGATTAACTTCTTAATCTAATAGTATATAAACTTGCAAACCAAAATTTGTCTGTTAAGGTTTTTTCTTGTTGTTTTCATAAAGGAAGAGAAAAAAGCTGAATTCGTAGAAGCTATTCGGTCTCACTATAAAATTTCTTGTTTTACGGGGACAGCATCTGAATTTTTTGACAGACAAGCCAAAGCATTTCCATGTTACTTCTCCTCCTTTCCTTTGTGTGTTGTAGTCTGTAAAGTTATCTACATTAACGTTACTTCGCTTTGACAGTAAAATGCAATTTAGCTTCACTCACAGAATTTCTCATTTCCATCTTCAATTGATTAAAAAAAAGAGAAAGAAAAGAAATGTCGTAGAATAGGAATTTACATACGAAACATAAACTGGTAGAAAAATAAACAATACATGAGGTGTTCAACAAAATCTTTGCTCCCTCCCCTTCATTTTGTTTACAGACCTATTAAATTACGCAAATTACCCATGTTCCCCCGGTGCAAGTTCGATAATTTAGGTACCATCGTGTTTGTCTCGCCACATACTACAAGAATCAAGTGAAAAAAGTTGGGGCCGAGTTTGCTCCCTTCCCGTCATTTTGTGTACAGAACTATTAAATTACCCAAATTACCCATGTTCCCTAGGTGCAATTTCGATAATTTTGGTACCACTGTGTTTGTCTCGCTACATACTAGAAGAATCAAGGGGAAAAATTGAAGCCCAGTTTGCTCCTTCATTTTTTAATCAGGCCTACTAAATTACCCAAATTACCCATGTTCCCCCGGTGCAATTTCGATAATTTAGGTACCATCGTGTTTGTCTCGCCACATACTACAAGAATCAAGTGAAAAAAGTTGAGGCCGAGTTTGCTCCCTTCCCGTCATTTTGTGTACAGAACTATTAAATTACCCAAATTACCCATGTTCCCTAGGTGCAATTTCAATAATTTAGGTACTATCGTGTTTGTCTCGCCACATACTACAAGAATCAAGTGAAAAAAGTTGAGGCCGAGTTTGCTCCCTTCCCGTCATTTTGTGTACAGAACTATTAAATTACCCAAATTACCCATGTTCCCTAGGTGCAATTTCGATAATTTTGGTACCACTGTGTTTGTCTCGCTACATACTAGAAGAATCAAGGGGAAAAATTGAAGCCCAGTTTGCTCCTTCCCCTTCATTTTTTAGTCAGGCCTACTAAATTACCCAAATTACCCATGTTCCCCCGGTGCAATTTCGATAATTTAGGTACCATCGTGTTTGTCTCGACACATACTACAAGAATCAAGTGAAAAAAGTTGAGGCCGAGTTTGCTCCCTTCCCGTCATTTTGTGTACAGAACTATTAAATTACCCAAATTACCCATGTTCCCTAGGTGCAATTTCGATAATTTAGGTACTATCGTGTTTGTCTCGCCACATACTACAAGAATCAAGCGAAAAAATTTGGGGCCCTGTTTGCTTCCCTCTAAGCGAATCTAATTTTCTGAAAATGCACTCATAATGGTCACAATAGTCATCCATTTGTTTTAAAATTGTATTCTCAAAGAGAGGGACGAACGACTTCCAAAAACTGCAAATTTGTTGTTACCACCAACGACCCAAGTCTTCAAGATATATGCCATATGTTAAAATTGCACTTAACTAAAAAAAAATCTAATTGTATACAATAAACTTTTTGTTAAATATTTTAGCCACCAAGTTTATTAATACTTAGCCGGATTCACCATGGCAAAGTATTTTAAAAGTTATGCTAGGATTATGATTAAAAATTAGATTTCTGGGTTTTTAGCATCTATGGCCATGTTAATTTCACGTCCCTCGATAATTACGCTACCCGCAAAAAGAAAAAAATGGAGGGAGAAAGGAATGGGGAAAGGACGAAGGGGTCTGAGACCAATACGTTAGGTACCATCTCGGCATTTGCCTGATGAGAATAAGGAAACCCCAAGAAAACCTCAGGGACCGTGGTGGCTCAGTGGTAGAGCATTCACCTGGGGTCCCTGGTTCGATCCCAGCTTGCACCAAGTGAACTTTGTGTTGGACAAACTCCGTGTGGGTAGGTTTCCTCGGGGTTCTCCCATTTCTTCCCACTTTCTTTATTCCACCATTTTCATTCATTTCTCATCATCACTGTCTTCTTTAACCTAGCCGGCATAAATATGGGACCCGTAAAACTCAAAGATTTCCAAGAAAACCTCACTGAGGCTGGCCTGGGAAAAGTTTTCACGGCAAAGTATCTCCACCGGTAATTGAACCCGAGAACGCTATCACCAAAGAGAGCGTTAGCAACTACACTACGCGGGGCAACTTAAAAGTTACGCGTAGTTGCATAATCTAAGGGGAGAAGTAACTATGTAGACATTCTACGAATCTTCCAAATAGAGAACATTACGTATGTTACATGCTCAGTTGGATCAATTGTTAGGTATTTGTGGCGAGTGCCTGTCATAAGGCGGAGAGCAATAATCTGGGCGAAAATGGAGTGATTGCGCATCAAGCATTCTCCCTCAAATTTTGCATTCTTTCCCCAAAATGTACTTTTCTGCACCCAAATTTACCATTCTTTCCCCAATTTTTTTTCCTACCCAAATTTACCATTCTGTACTGCAAATTTATCATCTTCCCCCCAAATACTTCAGTTTGATTGCCGTATTTTCAATGAAAAATTACGTCTTCCCAAATAATCCTATCGGCCCAACCTATAACACACGTGTGGTAACTGTAAATTGGTAGCCTTCGTGTGGTGACTGTAAAAAAAATGTAAATTAATTAAACCCACTTTATTCATGGTTTCCCTAAGGAAATTGGAGGCATAATAAGGACACATAAGTAATGCAAACATCACCACTGCTATCAATTTTTCTGTGAACTTAGATAGGACTTTAGCTTCGCAAATGAGACCGTAACACACTTATTTTGCTTCTCTATTTTATTGTATGCTGTCACTTTTCCTCGTTTTTGATTTAAGTTTGAAATGGTCTGTTGTGCAAAAGAGAAATCAGTTTCTCTATTTTAAAAATGTCCAAACAAATTTCTATGAGTGTCATTACTTTGTTGAAGAAAGATCCTTAATTAAGGAAGTACAATAGTAGTTCTTGTATTAATATGATTCTAAGTACTGGTAGTGGTATATCTAGGAGGTAAAGACTAGAGGGGGTAGTCAGAACCTAGACTATGATAGATATATCATCAATTTACAATTTTCTATGTATCCTGTAGTAGTTTCTAACTTAACTCTCTCCTGATGGATATTGTGGCTAGATTGGATATTGACATTGTAGACCTCAAGTATTGTTTTGCACATTGCATGACAGAAAAACTGCATCCAGGGGCGGATCCAGGGGACAATCGGGGCGATCGCCTCCCAGAAGAGGAAACTTTCTTATTTTATATATAAATAAAACCCATCCTAGAGTTTGGAGCTCTTAAAAATAGCTGTAACTAGCAGTATTATAACACACCGCCTCCCGGAAGTTCGTCCTGGATCCGCCCCTGACTGCAACTGAAACTGTGTGTAATAATGTTCCGAAAATTTTCCGACAAAGAATAAAGGACAGACGATTATTTTCACTCAGAAAACCCTGGATCTAGGCCCTCGGCCATATCCCCCACTGAGTACTGTTCATTAATGTCCGGATTTCAAGTGCTTCTAAAAGAAGCTTACACCACCTATATGAGGGAATAATTAACTAACAAATGTGTGTTTACTTTAATTTGTTTTCTAGTCTACTATGTACTGTATTCTTATTCCGTACCTCTGAGATCACTTATCATTATACTGGTTAGACTTAAAAACGGTCACATGATTATTACTCTTCCGTTTTGAAAATAAGAATCTGGTGCGAAAGTTTCTTTTTCGCTGGAAATCTTGCCGCGTTGCAAGAGCATTGCAACGGCTAAAGCTTTTAACTTCTGGGATAGGAAGAGAAAGCAGACTTAACATTTATTCCGACAGTCGTGCTGCAGAGTCTGGTCGTTGTAAGTTCAGTGCAACACGATAGAAATTAGTGCCTCCATAATGGATTGTTTTCTCATTTTCAAACAGTTTAATGGTTTTAAAATTATAAAAGTGGAAAAGTATGTTACTTAAGATGATAAGCAACGTTATTCTTATTCACTTCATTACTTATGTTGCTAAAAATAACTTTACTTGAAAAATTTTGGTCGTTGCGTAACGTTGTGTTACTAACACTAGCCACGACTGTTATAGTATTTTGTTACATAAAATATTCCTTTACATTGCAAGGAAAGATCGCAACATTTTTATTTAAAGTATGTCCTGAAAGTACGGAAAAAATTGTTGGTGAATTGTACAGGAAGAATTTTCTCCCGAACGAGAAAGAGAGAGAAGCAGAGAAGCATGTTGTTTTCTTCTGCTCGAGAAGATTTCAGAAAAATTCCCATCTTAAAGACGTTACATATGGCTCCTCGTTCCTCCCGAGTTGTCTTTCCTCCTCAATGCATCCTCAACCTCTCCCTGCCGTCCTCCTCCACAATTTCCCCGTTGTTGTCCTGGGAACTCCTACTGTAATGTTCCTTTCTCTCTTACTTTTTCTTCTTTTACCACGTCTTTTCTTCTCCGTCATTACCCTAACGAATTTATGGCGTCGTGACGAAGCTTGGCGGACATTGTGCTGTGTGACACAGGAGTCTGCTTGGTCTTCCTGCTTTATACGTCCCTTGGATTCCATTACTATCTTCATTTCTTCGTTCCTTTCGTAAGACATCCACCTCTTGAGTCAGATAATTCGTGTAACCACTTCACTAACTAACGCTTTTTCTTCTTTTCTTTTTAAAAATTATTTATGTTGTCTTCACAAACTTCTCATTTCGATCGTTACAATGTATATATATATATATATATATATATATATATATATATATATATATATATATATATATATATATATATATATATATATATATATACAGGGTTATTACAAATGATTGACCCGATTTCATAAATTCACAGTAGCTTTATTATTAGATATATTGTCACAAAACTTCGCAGACGCATGGAAAAAAACTCAAGAAGTTTTTTTTTTCTAATGACGTTCATAAAAAAATATTGCTTCTCACAAAATTCATCTTCTTCTATAAGCTGTTGTAACTGTACCGAAAATTCAAAGCGTCTGACTTTGTCATCAGGCGTCAGGGCTTATACCAATTGCAAGTGATAAGGCTTCTGTTTCAACTGTTTCAGTAAGATCTTCCAAATCGTTAGGTTGTGGAATGTTAATCTCACTGCTTGCTTTGTGCGTCGACTTCTGTGGGCTTCGTGTAAAACTCGCTCGCAAGTGCTCAACCGTTTGTTACTGTAGGCCGATCAACAGCCGAAACTTTTCCTTACAGAGACATTCTGAAGCTGTAAACCAAGGGCGTCGTTAGGTTTTTAAATCTGTGGGGGTCGGATGAATCAAAATCAAAATCCTCTTTCCGACAAAAGTTATCTATACAATGTAGTATAGTTTCTTTAAATGTATTTGCCTAAAATCGGCAGGGACGCGACCCCCGACTCCCCGCTAACGACGCCCGTGTGTAAACTCTGCATCGCCATCGCCGAATGGACTTAGCAGTTGGTGAGTCTTGGTTGAACTTCGTTCGGAAGTGTCGTTGCACTGTTAGGAAAGACTGATGTGAATGAAACTCGAGCAGAACATAATCTTTATTTGCACCTGTCGCCATCTTGAATAAATGCTCACTGTTGCGCTCTCGTGGCAGAAATCAGAAGCAATCCCTGCAAAACACACACACTTTTTTTAAAAATACGTCTGCAAAGTTTTGAGATAGTATGTCCAATAATAAAACTACAGTGAATTTATAAAGTGAGATCAGTCATTTGTAAATACCTGGTATATACAGTAGGGTGCATCAGTCTGAGCCATTGGCCAACTCAGTTAAACCTAGTAAAGATACGAAAAAGTAGAAAAAGAGGAAAGGTGTTCAAAATAGGTGGGTTTCAATGTAAAATGATGGAATATTTCGAATCGCGCCATCTATTTGTGTTCCACACTGGTAAGGCACTTGATATTAAGTGAAAAAAGCAACGTTTTCAATTCAGCAGACTGTTCGAACAGAACGTTAAGGGTACATCAAAAATAATACAGAGAACGTGCACATTGTTATGTGAGAAAACCTAGAACACTTCGAATCTGTTTCCTTAACAAATGTTAGAAAAATAAACACACTGCTGAACAAGACTGCACTTATTTAATATAAAAACACATTTACACGTGACGTTTCGATCTTCTATCCAAGATCCTCATCAGACGTACAGACGAGAGTGTACGTCTGATGAGGATCTTGGATAGAAGATCGAAACGTCACGTGTAAATGTGTTTTTATATTAAATAAGTGCAGTCTTGTTCAGCAGTGTGTTTATTTTTCTGATTTTATTCGCAAGACGTTGTCTATGATTGTGTGTCAGTAACAAATGTTGTATCGTTGTTGTGGTGAGAGTTTAAGGGCCTGCTGAACTTGTAATGTTACTTTGTCATTTCACATAAGATGTCTTACAAATGTGGAACCCAAATAGCTGCGATCGGGGAAAAAATCACTAGTTTTGATTGAAAATAATTTATTACATCTTTTATATATTTCTACTTTTAAGTATCTTTACTCTATACAGGTGTTTGAAAACAACACCGACAACGTTTGGAAGATGTTTCCTAACACCAAGATAACACATAAAGTATAGACCAATCTGGGTGCAGAAATCCGTCATTTCGGAGTTACAAGCTGCCGAAAACATGAATAAATGAACTTCAAATGTTCATAGTTCCAATACTATGGGACATACAGTAGTCGGGTCAAGACTTCACTTAGGAACTAATATGTGCGCTATCCAAAAATACGTGTTTCAGAATTCTGTGGTATTCACGCAACCAGTTTGGCGTATTGAGGGAGTTTGGCTACGGATATATAATTCGAAGTATTTACCAACTACATCTATAAAAATTGATGCGTGGGTACCTTAGGATTCTGAAACATGGATATTTGGATAGGGTACATACTAATTCGTAAGTGAAATTTTGACTCAACTACGGTAAGTTCCATAGTGTTGGAGCTAGCTATGGTCTTTAAAGTTTTTTTTTTCAATGTTTTCGGGAGCCTATAACTCCGAAATGATTGATTTCTGCACTTAAGTTGTTCTATACTTTTTGTCTTATCTTGGTGTCAGGAATCACCTCCCAAACGTTGTCGGTGTTCCTCTGAAACACCCTGTATAATTTTAGAATCAGAGTTGAATAGGGTTATAAATGTGAGATCAATATTACAAGTTGTATGTGTGTCTCTGTTAGGAATACATAAAGTAACAATAAACACAATCTACTACTTAAGTATTTTTCTTACAAACATAAAGAAATATGCAATCTGTTCCAGAACAATAAATAGTGTCAATTATTATCGATAATACTCTTTTGAAACTACAAAAATTCTTTTTTCTCGAGTTTTCTCGAAAACTACGCATAAGAATCACCCCAAAGCGTCTAATTTTGCTGAGATATCTGCTATTGATTTTGCACAAAATTATAGTTTAGACAACAAGCAGAAGTATCGCCGTGTACACCTCGTGAAGGAATTTGGTTCGTGTTTTTGAGTAAACCAAACCTCCTTAACAAGCTAAAATTTTACCAAGCCTTAGCTTAAGTATATCATTTCACTTCAAATTAAATGAAGTATACTTTATCGTGAAGGAATATTTGAAAATAGAAAATATTTTTTAAAGTCTTTAAATTTGTCGAATAGAAGGTCATTTAGATTCATTTTAGCATCATCTTCCAGGGAAACATTAGTATTGTGCATCCTGAATATTATACTAACCCGCTAATCCCAACAGCTCTGCGGGCAGTCTATCAAACAAGGATGGTATCCGTAATTACTCCCTTAGAAATACATCGGGGATCGATTTTGATTTTCCGTATCTTTAGATCAACTGGATGGATCATGTCCCTCAACCAACTCGATTCCTAACTTTTAAGCCTCTACATTCTAACCAAAGTTGATGGGGATCCATCTAGTAGTTCTTGAAATTTTGTGTCTCTCGCACGGACATACGGGCAGATAGAGTAAATTAAAGTGGAGTTAACCAAACTTTTTAAGAGTTTGGGATAGTTTCTACTTCAGTGGAGGCATACCAGTTCGCAATCGGCTATTTGAAATCTTTCAGTTTTACGTCCTATATTTTATCCCGTATACTATAGACTAAAGGAGACGGTGATGATGAGAAATAAATGAAGTGCTGGAATGAAGAAACCGGGAGGAAACTGGGGAACCCTGAGAAATTCCACGCACACGGTATTTGTCCACCACAAAGCCTACTTGACGCGAGCTGAGATCGAATCAGGGACCTCATATACCAGAGGTGAAAGTTCTACCACTCCAGCCCCGCAGCTCCCGCGTTCGATAGCAAAAGAAGGCGAATGTTAATTCAAGATTGAAAAAAAAAGAACAAGAGGCACTATTGACTCACTGGTAGACCAACTCAGCTCTGCTGCAAGGTTTGTGGTGGACAACATTTTGTCCATGGATTCTCTCTGGGATTTTCCGTTTCTCCCCACACCATTATTCCAGCAATTATTTCATAATAGTTCATTTTCAATCATCCTTCGTCTCCTTTAGCTTACATGGCAGGTAGGACGTAAAACTAAAAATTTCATTTTAGGAAGAAAAAAAATTGAAGTTGCGGAAGGGATGTGTCTCTGAGAAAGAATTCCTATTCTATTCCTATTGTAAATGTGCGGATATCACAGGAAAAGGTTTCTGACAACCCATATTCTCTCCAGACCAGTGGTACCTAACCTGGAGGGTGTGAAGAACGAGCAATGGGGCGCAAGCTACTGACAGAGATAAAGTACATTCGTAATTACAAAAGTTAAGAACGTCGTAACAAAGGGGCGTTAAATAGAATACAAACTCAGAATAGCTATTGAGTAAGAACGTGGTTCTATTGAGAAAAAACTGGTACTACTACTACTACTACTACTACTACTACTACTACTACTACTACTACTACTACTAATAATAATAATAATAATAATAATAATAATAATAATAATAATAATAATAATAATAATAATTGTGGATGAGTTAAAATATTAAATAATACTTTTGATAAAGTGGATACTTTCAAATATTTAGGATCAATATTAACAGGGGAAAATCGTATTCACGAAGAAATTAAATGTCGACTAAAAGCAGGGAATTCGTGTTACTATTCGGTTCAAAATCTCTTGTCGTCGCGAATTCTGTCGAAGAATTTGAAGCTTAAAATAGGATAAATAGATAATCATGCCTGTTGTTCTGTATGGTTGCGAAACATGGTCGCTTACTCTGAGGGAAGAACATAGACTGAAAGTATTTGAGAACAAGACCATGAGACGAATATTCGGACCCAAGAGGAACGGGAATGGGGAATGGCGGGAACTTCATAACGAGGAACTATTTAATTTATACGGTTTACCCAACATTGTTAGGATCGTCAAGTCTAGGAGGCTTAGGTGGGCAGGTCATGTAGCTAGAATGGAAGAAAGTAGGAACGCTTTTAAAGTCTTCACTAGAAGACCCATTGGAAAACGACCATTAGGAAGACCTAGGCGCAGCTGGGAGGGCAATATTAAGATAGATCTCGCAGAGATAGGAATACAAAGTAGAAACTGGATCCAATTAGCTAAGGATAGAAGTCAATGGAGAGCTTTTGTGAATGCGGCATTGAACCTCCGGGTTCCATAGCCCATAGAGTTAGTTAGTTAATAATAATAATAATAATAATAATAATAATAATAATAATAATAATAATAATAATAATAATAATAATAATAATAAATACACTACAATGACCAGGCCGTGGTGGCTCAGTGGTAGAGTGTTCACTTTTTGTGCGTGGATCCCTGGTTCGATCTCTCGGAGTTCTCTTGTTTCTTCTCGTTTTCTTCATTCCACCATTTCAATCATTATCACTATCACCGTTTCCATTACCCTCGGTGCATAATGGTAGGACAAAAAAAAACTATGAATTTCATTTAATTTTGCACTACAATGGTATTCAGAAGTTTTGTTAGAAATAATATTGATTTTAACGTCCTGTTAATGTATAAGTACATTTATTATTATTAGAGACCGGATGTTAGACAAAATGCCCATTCTTTAATATTAAAGATATGATCAAAAATGACGTTTTAAAGTTTATTATCGGGGTTTGTAGTTTCAATTTAAGCCAATTTTATTTTGCCTATTTGGCCTATTTCGCCCATAATAGGCCAATAATTGCTAAATAATTGCCTAAATAATTGCTTTAGTCCGTAATGTTGCCTATTCTATATATTTTCTTCAAAATAAGACTCTACTGTTGAAAACTATATAACTTAGTATTTCAAAGAAAGGATTCTGTCTCTTCCGAGAAATGTACGTGTTGTTTGTAGTAGTAAGATGTAGTAAAACTTTGAACTGCTATGTGTACTGATAAAGTGCCGTAAAACTTTGGACTGGTGTGTGTACTGATAAAGTGTATAAAAATGGACTGTTATGTGTAAAATGCTGAAGAGAATATATTTACCGAATATACATGGAATACTTGTCAAACTTCGTTGTTATATATATAATTAAACAGGTGTGTTTCTATACTCTTTGAACTTTATCTATGTCTTGGATTTACTTTTAATCGTATTGAGTATTTATCATCATTATTTCGAGGCCTATTTTTTTTTAAATTTAAGTGCCTTTTTGCCTGCCTATTTTCCAAGATTTTAATGCCTAAATATCCGATATCTAATTATTATTATTGAAATGATATGAAATGTTTCAGTTTTACGTTCCACACTTGTGCCGGCGAGACTAAAGGAGATGATGATGATAAGAAATAATTGCAATGGTGGAATGAATGAATTGGAGGAAATGGGAGAACCGTGAGAAAACTCACGAACACGGTGTTTGTCCACCACAAAGTCCACTTGGCGCGAGCTGGAATCGAAAAATGAAATGAAATCTTGGAGTTTTACGTCCCACGGTTATGCCGGTTAGGCTAAAGGAGACGGTGATGATGAGTAATGAATGAAATGGTGGAATGAAGAAAGTGGGAGAAAACGGGAGAACCCCGAGGAAACCCACGCACACGGTGTTTGACCACCAAGAGCTGGAATCGAACCAGGGACCCCACGCACCAGGGGTGAACGCTCTATTAATGAGCCACCGAGCTCCTATTATTATTATTATTATTATTATTATTATTATTATTATTATTATTATTATTATTATTATTATTATTATTATTATTATTATTATTATTATATTTGAATTTTGGACCATTCAGTGCTGCAATCAAAAAAGTTACAACCAACTAGTGGCAAGAATAGGGTATGAAGTATGCAGGCTTCACGAAAGGTAGCGCCTGGTAAGCAAAATTCAGACTTCTTTAGTAAGTTCGGTATGTTGGTAATCTCTCCAGCTTTAAAATAGATAGAAACTTGATAAAAAAAAAAAAGCCTTAATTTAGTTGCTTTTAGTTCCTGCATAAAGAAAAACCAGAAGAATAGCGATGTCTTTTTACGAATTTTTCTTCTTCTTTGGAGCCAACCCGAATGACAAGGCAAACAAGAGTCACTTATTTAGCCATTGCGCAGGCCACTTAACAGCAATGTAACACTCAAACACGTAACTTTGTGCGGCCTTCTTAGCTTTACTAAACAGAAAATGCCAACGGCCAAAAACTGTCCGTTAAGTTCATGTAGGGTTCTTAACACCCAAAGAAAGAAAAGAGACAAACAGAACAAACGTCCATTCTTTCTAAAGAAAGGAGAGAAAAGGCGCGGTAAATATTGATGAAGAAGCTAACAGTGTAGCCACATTGTCTTCACAAAAGTTTTATTATTATTATTTAAACCTTATTTTGTTTACATGTATGTTCTTTTCCTTAAGCATGATAGCATGACAAGATTCCTTCCGTAGAATTAACTTTTTTGTCCATTTGAATTTACTCAGGTATTCTTTTGCAAATTTATGGAAAAGATCATTCCACCAAGGCTCTAGTAACGAAGTTGAAAGATACATATATTAGAGCAAGGGTGTTCAGCACATGCCCACAGAACTTTTTCCATTGGCCCAAAATAAAGTACTAAATATGTACGAGTAATGACAACCAATTCCTCATTTGAAAATGAAAGGCCAATAAAGAAAGCTGAAACGGACGATTAGCCAATCAACATTTCCGAAATGATTCGCAGATACTCCCAAAAATGGCTGCTATGCCATTACTCATATAAGTTCCATTTACACTGGTTTTCGAAAGAAAGTAGACTAAAAATATACGAGAACAAGATTCTGATACGAATATTCGGACCCAAGAGGAACGGGAATGGTGAATGGCGGAAGTTTCATAACGAGGAGCTACATAATTTATACCGTTTGCTAAAAATTGTTAGGATAATCTCATCTAAGAGATTCAGGTGGGCAGGTCATGTAACCAGAATGGAAGAAAGTGGGAATGCATTCAAAGTTTTAACTGGAAGTCCAATCAGAAAACTACCATTAGGAAGACCTAGGCGCAAATGGGAGAACAATATTAAGATGGATCTCGCAGAAGTAGGAACACAAAGTGGAAACTGGGTCCAGTTAGGTAAGGATAGAAGTGAATCGAGAGCTTTTGTGAACGCGGCATTGAACCTCCAGGTTCCATAGGCCATAAAGTTAGTTAGTTACTCTGGTTTTAAATACCACAGCATGAAATAGTGTCCCTAGAGCGCCACTGAAATTGTCACATTAGACCCGCTCTCTCAGATGGGTTGAAGTCAGCTGGATTAAAGAGTCGGTAGCATAATCGGTAACCCTAGCAGCGCACTTGATAAACACTACAAACGTCAATGAATGATCAGCATACTCTGGAAATGATAATTGCAAATACAAAACCATCAATTGTCCAACGTAGTTTAAAGTGCTATAATTTATCGTCATTATGTAACAGTTTCGTTAGCACTCTGACACAATCATAATTTTTCCTTCTTTCGTAACGGGTTTCGTTGGAAATTTATTTGGTTGACAGATACTCTGTAAAGCTGTCATCTAGAACATAGGACCAACGTTGACAGTTGGCTGATCCACCGTTTCTCGAGGAACGAGATCAACCCGATTCCTCATTTTCCTGTACATCTTCTCGCCCGGTTTTAAACTTCTTGAACCACCACTGCACACCTCGCACTACGAAACACTTGTCCCCATAAACCGGCTCCATTTCCCTGTCTGGGTCCATTGCATCATAGGAAACGAATAACACTTCGCTACTCATATGGTATGGACGTATCGCATCGTACATAATTCTCGATTTTGTATTAAAACGTTCTACATGCTCGGAAAAAGAATCGGTGCAAAAACTTTTTGGTTTTACCTTCTATTTATATATTCTGTTAGCGGTCCACCCGAGATAAAAAACAAAACTCAAGAATTATTTGACGCAGCACTTCTAAATTTGAACAGGATAAAGAGGGTCAAAAGTTAGAAGTCAAGTTCGAGTTTGGAGGCAATATTCAAACCGGAAGTGATATAAAGCAACAACTTCTGGTTTTCACGTTGATCGCTATAGCGCAAAAACTGTAATAGGTAAGGACAAGTTGTTTTCTGCAATCGATTAAGCTTCTCAAGAATACATTTCAACTTTATCATTAACTCTCTACTAAAAACGGAAATGATATAAATCCACAACTACTTCCGGTTTCAATATTGCTCTACATTAAGCAACAAGGATAAGAAACAGCAAGAGGCGTTCTTTTTTTTAAAAAAATCGATTTGAGTTCTAAGAATAGGTATCATCTTCTTTCTTAAACACCTATTTAAACCGGAAATGACAGGAACGAGCCACTTCCGGTTTAACGTTCATCGCTATAGAATATCGCTATAGAATAAAAACCGTAATAGATAGCGAGAAGTGTTTTTTTGTAATCAATTAAGCGTTCCAGGACATACTCTATCTCGATTCTAATCTGTCTACTAAAGCCGGAAGTGGCAGAAATGGACCACTTCCGATTTTAACGTTGGTCGTTATAGAGAAAATGTAACACTTAGCGAAAAGGTGTTTGCTTCAATCAATTAAGCGTTCCAAGCATATATTCCACCTCTACCCTAATTTGTGGTCTTACTGCTTGTTCAAATATTTATTTTTTAATCCAAGGCTGAAAACTTCCTAAACTAACTAACTAACTAATTCTATGGCCTATGGAACCCGGAGGTTCAACCTCTCCACTGATTTCTATCCTTAGCCAACTGGACCCAGTTTCTACTTTGTATTCCTATCTCTGCGAGATCCATCTTAATATTGTCCTCCCATCTGCGCCTAGGTCTTCCTAATGGTCGTTTTCCGATTGGTCTTCCACTCAAGACTTTGAAAACATTTCTACTTTCTTCCATCCTAGCTACATGACCTTCCCACCTGAGCCTCCTAGACTTGACGACCCTAACAATGTTAGGTAAACCATATAAATTATGTAGTTCCTCGTTATGAAGTTTCCGCCGTTCCTCTTGGGTTCGAATATTCGTCTCAGGATCTTGTACTCAAATACTTTCAGTCTACGTTCTTCCCTCAAAGTAAGCGACCCTGTTTCGCAACCATACAGAACAACAGGCATGATTATCGTTTTATATATTTTAAGCTTCAAATTCCTCGACAGAATTCGCGACGACAAGAGATTTTGAACCGAATATAACACGAATTCCCTGCTTTTAGTCGACATTTAATTTCTTCGTGAATATGATTTTCGTCTGTTAATATTGATCCTAAATATTTGGAAGTATCCACTTTATCAAAAGTATTATTTAATATTTTAATGCATCCATAATTTGCCGTATTACGGTCCTGACGCACTTTCATCTATTTTGTTTTCTCTGAAAATTTCCTACTGACTAAAAATGTATATGTGTTAACATTAATTAAATGTTCAACCAAATTAAAATCACTATGCTATTTAAAAGATTAGGAGTTCAATGATTTAAGATCATTACAACGTAACTCAGTTCAAAGTTGTTTTCTGAATAGAATCTGTGGGCGGCATTTCATGATCACTTAGAAGATCTCCAGAACGCTTTTATTTCTAGAACAGGTTTTTCTTGTATGAACGAATTGGCCGTCATCAATGACCAATTCTATAAATTGCCAATTGCATGAATACAGGTCTGTTGAACTCGTCTTAAAAATAAGAAAAATAATTTTAAAAAAAGTCGTACAAACACACGTTGGTCTGCTTTTACTGCTAGTTCTTTAATTCTTTTATACTCTCTGATGGCTGATAATAATTATTTGCAATTTTTCGCCACCTGTAGGCCTACAAGCTACCGAGACAGGGACGGAAGATCCTAAAGAAGGCGTGTCGTTTTTGTAACACCTTTATGTCGTCTCTTCAGACACCACTGAAGAAAACATAATTGAAGAAGGACTCTTTGTATCTATATAACGGATACTATAAGCGTAGTATCATAGTGGCAAGTGTGGACAAAGAGAGAGAGAGAGAGAGAGAGAGAGAGGGAGAGAGAAAGAGAGAGAGAGAGAGAGAGAGAGAGAGAGACGTACTTAAGCTGTTACAAGTTTTGGGTGTGGACACTATAGTTGAAAAGTCATTCCTTTTGGCTATTTGGAATTTATAGCAGCACCTAAACGCAAGTTAATGAACCACAGCATGTACGTAAAAGACCTTTAATAGACAGATGAGGAGAGAAAGTTACAGTTAAATGCAAATCTTACTGTATAATGTATTCAAAAGACAGAAAATACACTCTTGAAGAATATCAAGAAAGGTGCTGCTGCCGCCATATTGGTCGATGGTCTATTGTTACATATTATTACTGGCATTATATGCTTATTTCTCTTCAGAATCCATTAACGTGTTCTATAGTAGGAGCTGAATATGTAATGTATTTATTTGCTACATATGAGTCAAGCAAAAATGACGATACGTTTTGGTAACAAATGACACAATAGGCTTTTCTTTGACACTTTTTGAGTCAAGTACACCCGCTCTTTCTTTTTATGCATATAGAAAGGAAGTTTCTCTCTCCTTTCTCTCTCTCTCTCTCTCTCTCTCTCTCTCTATATATATATATATATATATATATATATATATATATATATATATATATATATATATATATATAAAGAGAGAGAGAGAGAGAGAGAGAGAGAGAGGGTAAAGAGACTATATATATAACAAACAAAGCAACATGTCTTTATTTTTTGTTTCTTTGTTACCAACAGCAACAATAAACAACACTTAACCCATTGTAGCCGCCAGGATACGCCTTTGCTTTTCTCATTCTACGACTACTATGTTTTTTCGCATGGTACGGTTTAGCATGTGCATGTATGTATGTAAAAGAGTATATACATATATGTATATATATAGTACAAAGAAAGGACAGTAAGGGTTAAAGGCTGGTCATACCAAAGCGAACGAACAAGATAGTTTGAAGGTGAGGAGATATGGGGGAGAGGGGGAGAAGACACAGGGAGACAGACTATAAGCAATGCCAGAGAAGAAGAAGACGAATCTACAACCCATAATTGGTCACACATCCTTTACGAATACAATAGCAAGACAGGAAGACACGCACATTCGTAGAGGACATCACACATATCTACATACACACGTATATCTACATATACATACATACACACTTATATATATATATATATATATATATATATATATATATATATATATATATATATATATATATATATATATATATATCGCCCAAGGAGACAACTACCTCTTTTACTAGTTTCGAGTGTCTACTTTGCAATAGGAGGTCGTTCACCCTCTTACGCTTTCCGACAGCGCCAAAGTCATGTAGAGATGTTACATCCATGTCCAGAATACTGTCGTTGCTATCCACACTGATTTTCCACTGAAAAAAAAAAATCGATACCTACATACAAGTTATGTAAGATGGTAAATAGCACTCAAACGTTTAGTAATAGAGGAGAGATATTTTAATATATATGTTTTTTTTGGGGGGAGAGTAGGAGAAACACTCCCCAAAACTCAATTTTCCGATAAAGATGTTTAAAGATTTTTTTTAATATTAGTGGTTTGGTTTGTGTTGACAATAGACTGCTGGTTGCTTTTCAACATTTCTGTTTCAAATAGTAAGGAACAACGTTCTATTCTCAGCACAATCCAGTAACAAAATGTGTAAAAATCTTTAAAAAGTTTTTATCACAAAATTCAGTTTTTAGACTTGTTTCCCTTCTCAGCAAAAGAAAAAATATTATTTATTTATTTTTTATTTATTATGAAGTATTCTGCCCATTGGCAGATCCTGGGACTAATGATTTTTTTTAAAATTCAGATTTGGACCTGGAAATGTTTCTTCCAAATTTCTCGATCTTCAGCTTCCTCTTTTAACTCCCAATATTTTATTATATTTTTTAAATCATTCGATTAGTTGTGTTAGTTCTGTTACTATACTCACTTTCCTTCCATTTTCCTTCTATGGCGATATGTAGAAGACAAGATGTGTTCAAATCAATTGGCCTTCCTACGTCCGTAAAAATGCTGCCCGTTTTAAAATAAGTTAGTTTCATTTGTTACTATGTCTCTCCATTTTATCTTCTCCATCTTCCTCTGCGTTTCGAAGTTCTGTAAATATTTTTTTTTCTAACTTCCGTAATGTCCAAGTTTCTGAGCCATCAGCCAAATATTCCGTATATAGCATCTGCATGGACGCCCGAAGAAAATTTTCTAGAGGGGTGCTCAAATTCCTGTTTGCTATATTACGTTTGGTATTTTTATTTGTATTAAGAAAATCTTAAGAAATTTAATGCATTTTCGTGAGTCAAGGGGGGGGGCTTGGGCCCCACCCTGCCCTTCCCTTCGGGCGCCCATGATCACCTGATATCTTCTTCCTTAGTCCAATATTAAGCCTGCTAGTGAAGAGTGATCTTTTCTTGTTAAATGCTTCCTTGACTCAGAGGCGGATCCAGGGGGGGCGATCGGGGCCATCGCCTCCTCCTCCCCCAGAAGAGGAAACTTTCTTATTTTTTATATATAAATAAAACCCATCCCAAAGTTTGGAGCCCTTAAAAGTAGCAGTATGACAACCCACCGCCCCCCCCCCCCAGAAGTCGGTCCTGGGTCCGCCCTTGCCTTTACTAGACCTGATTTCTTTGGTGCAGTAAGCGTTTCTCTTCAAAATTCTTCCCAGGTATTTAAAATTATCAACCTCTTCAAGTTCTCCTTGTTCTAACTCTGATCTGTAAGGGCGTGTTTCCACGGGATATTCTTTTGACTTTCGATTTTTCGATGTTGATTTCCATTCAGTGGCGGATCCAGAGGGGCAATCGGGGCGATTGCCCTCCCCCCAGAAGAGGAAACTTTCTTATTTTATATATATATAAATAAAACCTATCCCAGAGTTTGGAGCTCTTAAAAGTAGGGATGGCCACAAAGTTCCGGTTCCGGCGGAACCGGTTCCGCGAGGAACCGGTTCTCGGAGATCCGGTTTTCAGAACCGGTTCTGGAACCGGTTCCGGACCTGAATACGAAAACCCGGTTCCAGAACCGGATCTTAGGAACCGGTTCCAGACCTGGATCCGAAAACCCGGTTCCAGAACCGGATCTTAAGAACCGGTTCCAGATCTGGATCTGAAAATTCGGTTCCAGAACCGGATCTTAGGAACCGGTTCCAGACCTGGATCCGAAAGCTCCCAAAGACCCGTAAAGGAGGCATCAAGTTCACCTTCAAAAATAATGCAAAGAGGACCATGCGCGTGTGCCTTCCCAGCCCAGACCCGCTTGTGCCCCCAGAAAAAAAAAATGGTCCACCAGTGGGTGTTTAGCCAAATGAGTTGGCCAGTTTGCCTGTTTAACCAATGAGTTTGCCAGTTACCCAGTTTATTTAGCCAAATGAAACAAGCTGCCGCCGCCTGGGCGCCTGCCTGTCGCTTCCACCATTTCATCTAGCATACTGTTCACAGCTTGCCAGCAGCTCGGGTTTAGTGTAGGGATGGTCACAAAGTTTCGGTTGGGTTCTGTTTTCAGAACCGGTTCCACACCTGGATCCGAAGAACCGGTTCTAGACCTGGATCCGAAGAACCGGTTCTAGACCTGGATCCGAAGAACCGGTTCCAGACCTGGATCCGAAAAACCGGTTCCGGAACCGGATCTTCTAGAACCGGATCCGTTCAGACCCGAAAACCGGTTCCACCAGGAACCGGTTCTGGCCATCCCTACTTAAAAGTAGCTCTAAGTAGCAGTGTTACAACCCACCGCCTCCCCCAGAAGTCCGTCCTGGATCCGCCCCTGATTCCATATAATTTCCCAGTGTTCACTATTTTGTCAATCATCTCCTGTAATCGTATACTTTATGTATATTGTTTTCAAGGTTGAGACGACCAAAAGAAATTAGTTGCTTCCATTTTTCTTTGATATAATTTAGTGTTTTCTTTGATATTTCGTTTTCTTAATTTTCCACACTATATGTGACGAATATTCTGTAACTTGAAAATTTACTAAATTAAAATTGTAGCCCTTCAAACTTTTTTATTATTTGATTTCTCTTTTTCAAAAATCAAACTTAACGACAGTTTATATCGTATTCGATCTACAGAACTCATTCGATAAGACCAAACTTTGCGTGGGTGTAGAAGGCGACATGCTTAGTAAGCATGTAAAATATTTTTCTGTGTAAAACTATGGTTCCCGAGATATTGGACATCAAAGTTCAATTGAATCAAATTTTCGCAAAAATTTTACTATTTTGCTACTGAAAACAAGAATTAATAGAGGAATAATTCTGCTAAATGTTAAGCAAAATGCAGTGTGTACTTCTAACAAAAAATAGATTAAATGAATGAAGAGTGAATTTTTACCGCAATTGGGAAATTATCTATTGGTTATTAAAATAACAGTGACGAATAAAAGGCTAACAGAAACAATCTGTGTAATGTACACAAACTATAGCTTAGGCCAAATATGAGCAACAGTAAGCCAATCTCGGCCTACTGAACCCTTTTATCTGTTATTGAAAATGTATTTCTTACGTAATCTCTGAAACTGAATTGAATATTTTCCTGATTAACAGATGTCCACCTTGAAAACATTCTCTTCGTTGGAATATCCAGTGTACAGTCCGCAGCGAAAAAAACCCTGCAACATGAGCATGTAAGTTTATTGCGAAACGATGAAGTCTTTTGCTCCAAAATAAGTGTGCAGGGGAGGACGCCGAGGTTTCTCCTGGCGTAATTCGTGCCACTTAGATGTTATGTTGATTCCCTGCGCTGTTAGGTGTAGTTTCACAATAAACTTACATGCTCATGTTGCAGGTTTTTTGCTGCGGACTGTACCACCGAACAATGGGAGACTACTTCAGAAGATGAGAGGTCAAGTTTCTCAGTAAAATGGTAAATAAATTTATTTTTTCTGCTTTTCTTTACTAACAGTAAGCAAATATTTTAGTTACTAATGAAACAATTTTTGTGTTCCTATGATATTAAGTGTACGAGGAACGAGTTTTCCGCACTGAATATGACTATTCAATTCTTGTGAAAGTATTATACAGTATCTCGTACGGGCCTCGACCCTGGTAAGTTCTGTGTGATCAACTTGCATATGCCTGACTGAGGCTCAGGGGCGTCATTTAGGGAGGGCAGGGAGGGGCAATTGCGCCCTCCTGAGTTTGAGATTTATATAGATTTTATCAAGAGAATAGTAGTAAACCAGTGGAAAACGCGAAGTTTTACTTATATCAAGGGGTCTTCCCCCCAAGCAAAATCTGAAATGACGCTCCTGCTGAAGTCATGCACTTCTTGAAAAAGTAGTGATATTTAATATATATATATATATATATATATATATATATATATATATATATATATATATATATAACTTCCAGCTAACAGAGAGTTTCACACATAGTTTGACGTTTGCGTCTCTGTGACCCAGAAAATAATTTATGTTTATTTTCGATTCTGGGTTCAATTCCCGGCGGACTTCCATTAGTTCTTTTCCCATGCTAAACAGTGGGTCCACGTCTCATATTGCCTTGCTGCTGAAAGAGACGCTAAACTTACAGTAAATCTAATCCAAACTTGAAGGAAAGCATGGACACGAGTCCGATACATCACATCAATAAGTCCTGGGACTGGTTGCATGTGTGTCGTAATTTTTTGTTAAAATTTCTAATTTGTATAACAATGGGTCGCAGTTTTCAAGATTTTGATCCTTGTATGTACAAATCCAAGACAGGCCTTCCACAGATCCCGTCTTGAGTTACAAATATAAACAAGACAAAACGGCATTTACGACAATTGAGCTTTTGTTTCTTAGTTTGTTTGTTTAACGTCCTATAATTATGCTCCGAGGCTAATGGAAATAGTGGAATGACCAAAGTAGGAGGAAACTGGAGAACGCTGAGAAAACTCACGCTCACGGTGTTTGTTCACCACAAAGCTCCACTTGGCGGGAGCTGGGATCGAACAAGGGAGTCCATGTCCTAGAGGTAAGTGCTCTACCTCTGAGACACTGCAGCCTCGAACACTTGTGATTATACTTAGACCCTAACAATGGACGAATTGACACATGGTGTGTCCCCCTCCTCGGTGAAATCCTAGATCCACGTCACACATGTCAATCTCTGAGTTCAATGCACATTTTCTTGACTTGCACTTTGAAAACGAACTCATTTTAATTTTAGAGAATTTGACCTAAACTCATTTCCACAAGAAGATCGCAGGATAATTTCCCACAATGTTTGTTTCATATTATAATTACAATAATAATAAAACGATCAATTCTAAATTTGAAGCTAGTGTCTTGATAGAGAAAAATATTCAACACTCGGCAATAACACACTAGTAGTAACTTTTCCATGACGAAATCAATACCATTTCTATATATTATAGATACAATGCAGTGCACGACATCAGTGTTCTTCTATCATGGGCTGAATCACACTTTTGTCATGATGAAACTATTGCGACAGTCTGTACCTGTTTATTCATCATCACATATGCTAGAGAACGCATTGTTAGCTTTCAGGCAAAAGAAAAGGAGTATTTGTTTTGGTATGAAGTATAGGAAAAAGAAATGTCAAAAGAATGTCACAGACTGACATCAATGACAACACAGTTATTTTTATAATAAGAGACATCGATGAGTGTATACTTCCTTGAACGGAAAGCATATGTCACACATATAGACCCTAAGACACGTTTCGATGTTCTCCTTCCTCGAACCATATGAGATAAACTCTTCTTTCATGATTTCCTCTGCAATTTCGCTAAAACAACTATATTATTGTTTCATGTTCTGAATACATAATTTGATTTTAACTAAAATGATCAAAATGTTAAGATGGTATGTTATATAGTATTCTGATAATGAATAATAAGGAAGTACTGCCTGTTATTAGTTATTTTAATATTAAAATGCTAGCTGAACCTGCGCTCTCTACATAGCGCATCATTCACATATGAGAATGAATCTCCTTGTCATTCCTCACAACATCTGTACATGGTCCTTTACAGACACAATTGAAGGTCGTCTTGATAAAAATCGGCAAGGGGTACCATAAATAGGAGATTCTTTTCGATTATTTTTTCATCTCGCACCGTTTGCGAGATTTAAGCCTACTTTTGGTTGGAGTTTCTAATTCATGTATGATCAGTGTTTTCTTTCTTCTTGCATGCAGTATGTAATAAGCAAATACATTACACACACAATCAATTATAATGTTAGTGATATATTGGTGTTCATTGGGCAAAACATTCCAAACATAAAGATTCATCTTAGAGTGGAGAAATGGTTATCTTCGTTCTTCATTATCATTTGGCCATGAAACAAATGCCTGAGAGATATACTACCCCTGTATACAAATATGTGGTGTTGGAATGTATAACTCGTAGGATATGACACTTTTTTTAAAATTTCAAAACTTCCAGTGCACCCCTAAAAAATATAATAAAGAAATAACGGCCATGTTTTTTCTTAAATATTCAATTAGAACTGAACTACACAAAATTTGCAATCGATCAGTGAAAACAGCATCTTTTTAGAGCCTATGGTTCCCGAGAACTCACTGTCGAAAGAATTTGCCACAAACATATAAACGTCCACATTCATATAAACTTTTCTGGCATTTTAATATATAGATAAATTCAAATTAAATTTATGGATATGTCAATTTCTAAAGTTTCCGGTACCTAGGTAATATTTATCACTAGGAAGATAGGAATGACGAGAGGAGCAATTAGGAAGAAGAAAAGCATTATTATTAATGAAGATTTGAAATATAAATGGAAAATTAAAACAAAGGTAGGAATGGTAAAGGAAATATTTAAGAAGAAGATAGCATTATTGGTGAAGGGTTGAAATACGAATGGAAAATAAAGCAAGAATAGAAATGGCGAGAGAAACCTTTAGATAAAAGAAAATCATTATTAGTGAATATCTGAAAAGTAAATGGCAAATAAAAGATAATAGAAGAATAGTGAGAAAATCATTTAGGAAGAAGAAAAGCGTTAGTTATTAGTAAAGATCTGACAAGATGTGAAATAAATGCAATGATAGGAATGGGAAAAGAAGCCTTAGTGGAAGAAAACATTAGTTAAGAGTTGAAATTAGGGATGTGCGATACTTCGATATATCGATCGATCGATCGATATTTTGTGAATATCGAAATTTCGATATTTTGTAAATATCGAAATCGATATATCGATACTTCGATATTTTCAATATTTCGATACTTCGATTTTTCGATATTTCGATACTTCGATATTTTTCGATATTTCGATATTTTTCGATATTTAGATACTTCGATATTTTTCGATACTTCGATATTTCGATATTCTTCGATATTTCGATATTTTTCAATACTTAAATATTTCGATATTTTTCTATATTTCGATATACTTCGATACCATTCGATATTTTGATAATGGAGGTGGTCCCCATAATTACTAGAAAACATGTTTTAATTACAAAAAATAAATATAAAAATGTTGCGTGCAGTTTGCCCGTAAATAGATGGCTGAGCGCCGCAGATCAATAACTGATATCAAGGCATATTTTGAGTTCTATACTGAAATGGCTGTAACATATTCTGTGTGCCAAACATGATCAAAGCCCAAACAATATAGTCAACATGATGCCAGAATCGAGAAAATGTGGCGATCCATAAGGGCGCATATAATCTGCAAGCCTTATCCTTAGTTTTCTCGAAACTTCCTTGATGTTAGTCAGTCATCTGTGGCGCTGAGCCGTTCAAACACGACATTGTGTAACAGGAAAAGAGCTGAATAATGAAAACCTGCTGTGTTTATAAACTCTGGTATAATTGGATAGAATAGATATATTTATACAATATTCCAGATATATTTATACAATTTCTACATACTACTCCTCTTATGTTGTCGGAAACGCAAAAATTACGTGAACCAGGGGTGCCCACAGAGGGGGGCTATGACGCAAACTGCGTCATTGAAATATTTGGGGGGGATAAAAATCTATATGAATATGTTTGAAGGGGTGTAAAAATTAATCAAAAAGTAGATTTTTTCATGGAAGAACACCTACGGATAGACAATTGGGGGGTGCTTCATGAACATAAGGGGGGGGGGGGGCTCCACTGCGTGAACTACAACTAAACTTGCACACAAACTTTTATAGTATACATACTACGAATCTTTGTTTCTTACAATTGAGTATAACTGGTGAACAGGAAACTTATTGAAGTGAATATACAAGAGGAAATGAGATTTTCGTAAAAATAATTCTCACCATCGTGATAGTAATAAGAATTTAAGTAAATGCTCAAAACTTGCACTAAATAGGAATTAAGATAAACTTTCTCTTCCTTACACGAATCTCATTAAAAAAGAAAAAAAAAAACAATAATGTTATACCACCGGACTGGATAAACGAAGTCTTACTTAAATGTTACAGTGCTATCTTTAAAAATTACATAGTAGTACTCTTCTGAAATCTAACATGTTTTTGTAAACCTGACAATATTTCAATTCTTTTTTAAGAGTAGGTAATAAAACCTTACCAATGCGATATTTTGTGCGATATTTTTCGATATTTCGACACTTCGATATTTCGATACTTCGATATTTTTCGATACTTCGATATTTCGATACTTCGATATTATCGACCGATATATTATCAAACCTTCGATATTTCGATATTCGATATATCGATCGACTTTCGATATTTGGTTGATATCGAAGTTCAATATTCAAAACCGGATATCGCACAGCCCTAGTTGAAATGTGGATGGGAAATAAAAGCAAGTGTAAAAATGACGAGATAAAGCTTTAGGAAGAAAAACAGTATTATTGGTGAAGGCCTGAAATGTGAATGAAAATAAAAGCGAGGGTATGAATGTTACAAAAAGCCTTTAACAAGAAGAAAAACATTATTAGTGAAGATCTGAAATCTGAGAGGAAAATAAAAGAGAGGATATAAATTGTGAGAGAAGTTTTAAGGAAAAAATAAAAGTCTATTTTCGTTGAATAAAGAGTAATGAAAAACTCATCAAATGGGTACTATGGATGCAATATTTTCTATACGGACTGTACTATATATTTACTATAAGCAAATGAGATATTCACATGATGAGTACAAGAAAGACCCATATACTAAATTTTCTACCTACAATCAGATGAAATACTTGATATTATTTTAAAAAAAAATCCTTTTCACTCCTCTTTAGGATCATCATAGATAGTGGTAATTTAAGATTTCGTCAAAGTGGGCATTTAATACATAGGGTTTGTGTGTGAAGGCAGCAGTGCAAAAATACATTAAGCACAGTCAGAGGTACATCCCCGGAGGAATATCATAGTTCCTGAGGAAATTCACTTTGTGCCAGCTCCATAAGTTATCAATGAACACAGATATTCTTCCATTGGTGGCAGTTCACTTATTGTAAACTCAGAAGCTTCACGCACAGTAGCACTCAGCTAATCTCTTTGTTTACCTATAGCAATATTCTGTATTAGCACTATCAACTGTAGCCTTTTTTTTTTTTTTTTTTTTTTTAGCTTCCTCTCTATATTTCCTTCCACTGTACTTTCCATCACGTCCCTTAACTTGCAGTTCCTTCTCAGGCAGGGGTAAAAATAAGAGGGAACGCGGGGAACGCCGTTACCCCATTTCCAAAAAGAATATGTATGGCGTTCCCCACTTCTTGCAAAAATTACAATGGACACAGATAGACACAGGCGACGGCGTGACGTCATGGGTCCCACTTGCTTTTCAGCTCCACTTTTATCCCTGTTCTCAGACAATCTTCCAACCCGTTTTTAAGAAGTTTGGTTTACCCAAACTCCCTGTTTGTCCGTATCTACCTGTCTGTTCGTCCGGGTGACAAAAAATATCAAAGAACTATTTGATGAATGACCAACAATTTTGTGCAAGGTCAAGAATTAAGAATTGAATTCGTTGCTGGAGGTGATACATCCGCCAGAAACGGTGGAAATCAAACATCCAGTTTTTTTCACGTTGATTACTATAAAGCAAAAAAAAAAAAAAAAAAAAAAAAAAAACTATTGTCTCTCCCCGATGGTCTAATGGCTAGCGTGTACACTACACTTTTTGATGCACGGGATCCCGGGTTCGATTCCTGATGGAAGAAGCTTCAAATATAAATGCATAGCGGTGGTGTAGTTGTATGTCTCATAGCTTTGGTGCTGAACGGGAAGCAAAACCCGAAACCACCCAACTCACTAAATGACATAGTACCGTGTTATGAATTTACATATCGTAATATGACTAATTTACAACATATTTGTCAGTTTCATGTAGGCTACACCTGTCGCATGGTAATGATTAAGAGCTTAATAACCACAATATAATAATGATATTTTGTAATGACTAGAATAAGTAATGGAACTAAAAAAGAAGAAAAAAGTAATGAAATAATATGTGGAGGTAAATAAATATATGTTTACCGTAAACTAACAGCAACTTAGTTGAAAAAAAAATGAAAGATAATGGAAGAAAGGAAGGCGACAATCTGGAGACAAAAAGTTTCCGTGAGACGCCTAAATTAAGGGGGGACAGGGTGGAGAAGAAGCCACAGGGGTTCTTAGTACCGGAAATCCTAACCGTACCGCTTACAACTTAATTAAGTGTTGTTAGGACTTCCAACAAGGCCAATTATATAAAATAGAGAAGAAAGAGAGAGAGAGAGAATGTTCGAGGGAGAGAGGAACGAACTGTGTCAAGGAAAGAGGACAAACAAAGGCCAATACTTCCAGAAATGTTGTCTCTACTGTTGGTTGTCGTCTATCTACTGTGAAAATATTCTCTCTTCAATTTTGTAAATAATATGGTCTGTTAAATACAATTCACATTAACCATGAATCGTTTTTTTAAGTTCTTTCAACAAAACTTAGATGTGACCCGCCCCTACGCGTCCCTACGCAAAAATATTTATTTAAAAATCTTAATAAGTAGCAATGCCATGTGTTAGAGGTCTGCACGGGCCGGAAATTTTAGACCGAGTCCGGCCCGGCCCGTGAATTTATAATGTGAGGCCCGAACCGAATCCGAAATATGTTTTAGCATTTAGGCCCGAGTAATGGGGACTGAAATTGGGTTTATATAGAATCGGAAATGTCACTGTTCATCTCATCGACGGCGAAAACTATGGATTCGACTCTAATATCGGTCATTTTCGATCATTTTATATAGGCTGTATCTTCCCGTCCCTCCCCCACCAAGTTGCGGGGTTGAATTTGGATTTAATCGGCATCGGAAGTATCACTATTTGTCTCAGAGTCCCCGGAAACTGTGGATTCGACACTAATATCGGTCATTTTCTTTCATTTTAATATATCTTCCCCTCCCTTCTTCTAACAGTTGCACCGTCAAAATGAAAAATTATAAAAACCATTCTAGATCGGGCCGATTCTCATCTATTGAGAATTTGATCGAGGTGATTTTGAGTTTAACGTCCCGTTCAGCAGCAGTAGCGTAGCTAGAATTGAGGGGGTCATCTCCAATGAATGAAAAATTGTATTCATATATATATATATATATATATATATATATATATATATATATATATATATATATAATGTGTGTGGGAATGTTTTTATCTTTGTTGTTCATGATTTTACTCTTTTAAAGTGAAAATGTAAGAATTTACTACCTCAAACAACTACGGTATATTAATACAATTGATTTCTAATATAAGTAAGTAGTTATTTAATCACGGCGTTTAAAACAAGTGTGGTTTGTTGATTTAAGTGGAAACAGAGAAATACACTTTTACAGGTAAAGAAAATAACTTATAGGTTCATGCCTCTACTTAAAAGAGGATCTTTCTATTCTTGTGGGCATCAGCAAACTTATCAACAACTTCATCAAGATCTAACGATGTAAATTCATCAAGATATCAACTTTGGGTTTCTCTCGTCTTCATACAACTTAATTGTTTTGGGGGGATTTTGTGTTCACATTTGAATATTTCCAGATCACTTCCATAATGCTGGTCCATAGGCTCGACAATGTTGTCATTTAGGAAGTTTTCACTTTTTGGATGTGGAGCGGTGATTGATCTAATGATTTTGCTACGTGATCCAAAGCGTTTTTCCGTCTCACTGATTGCCTTATCAATAGTAGGCAGAAAAAATGCCTCTTAGCACATTATCTTTAGAAAATTCTGCTATAATCCTGTAGTCGATACTAAATTAATATTGTTAGTTTTCAGATTAGATTTGAAGGAGGGCTATTAGTTAGAATATCCTGTTAAAAATTCGTCACCACTGATTTACTGTTCTGCATAATTCCTACAATGTAATTTTCTCACAAATGCTGAATGCTTAATTTTCTTAGAAATTCATATTTTGACAAAGAACAAATATAAATCTGCGATAAAATTGGGTATTCAGTGACTAAATTCACTATATGGAATATCCGTGGACCAGTCCCACAAACTCCTCATATCTCTCTGATTACTAAACATTAGAAAACGGGATGAAACAACCTGGTCACGGGACTAACTACCACTTTTACATAAAATAGCATTACTGCCGCGACCAAGTTGTATCATCTCGGTATCTTACCTGATGGTTAGTAATCAGGAGATTGTAGCTGGCATTAATAAGCTTCGGACTTTCTCTAGTAGTAGTATTTTTGGAATTAGGGTACAGTTAAAATCGTTTAAAAAAATAGTTCTGAACGATTTATTTTAAAAAATCACTGATTTTTACTACATTTCCCCAGGCTTTAGTTAGTAATATAGGTCCACCAAACGCTGACATCCTTTTCCTTGGTATTTGCTAGTATCGCTAGTTAAGTCATAGCAGAAGGTTTCTACAGAGTTGCCAACGGCTAAGAGCGTTAGTAAGAAAACATACCAGAGACAAATACAGAAGGTAGTCTAGAGGGAGAATCATTATCGGTAGCAAGTACTAGGTGTAGGTAGTATTCAGTATCTTATTTTTCTCAAGCGATCTGGATACGAACAACAGAGAGAATGACTATTGCAGAAATAGGACCTGATAAAAACTTTTGTTCTCTTCTTTTACTGTATATTAAACAAGACGGCTCGAAATTAAGATTCTTTGAAAATAATAAGATGGATGCTATGCATTTGTTCTGTCGCCATAATCAATGGAAATTAATTACTTAGTGTACGAATTATAATAAGTAGCGTACGAAGACTTCTTTCGTTGAACGCAAATGTCATGTTTTGCTGTAGTGTATGCTATTTGTAAGCAAGCATCTATATGACTTTCAACATTCAAGTGAATGAGAATGCTGACTGATTTTGCTTTTTTTCTGATTCTTTGTTGAAAACAAAGAAGATAACCAGACAAGGGACAGAGGTTAAAATGAACGTTCAGATGGTGAGGTCAATGCATGTACGATACAGATTTCGATGAATTAGATCTTGCTGTACTACAAACAAAAGAGCTGCCTGAAGCTTTTTACTCGGAACGCAGACTACTGCAACATACGGTATTCTGCAGTCGGTAACTCTGCTGTTTCGGTAGTAGTTTCATTTGTGGCGACTATCAACTAGGCGACTTGTGGCGACTCCGTTTGTCGACCTATAGCAGTATCACTCTGTGTGTGTGGGGGGGGCACGAATTTGAGCAAGGGGGCCTGGCCCCCCTTGGCCCTCCCCTGGCTCCGCCACTGTTCAGCAGCGAGGCTATATGAGACGTGGACCTACTGATTAACGTGGAATCCGAACCACATGACCTCCTGCCGGGATCCGAACCTGGATCTTCCACACCAAAGGCGCGTATGCTAACCACTTAGCCACGAAGGAGCTCAAAATTTATCGAAATTTGTATTGTGGTTTAAGAGTTAAGTCACAAACATAATGACTCATTTTTATATATAGATATAGGCCTATAGATTAATAAAAAAAAAAAAAGTGAGCAAGTGCGTCGTGATTCCATATGTGTTTAATAAAGTGTGTCCTCAATCAAAAAAGACTGAGAACTACTAATTTAGAGTACTGCATATCGATTCTGGGTAATGGGTACAAAAAAGAAACGGGGTCCCGGGACATTGTCATGTCTGAAAACCGGGACAAAATGTAACCTGCACATCAGAACAATAGACTTTAAGCCGGGAGTGTCCTGGTGAGAACGGGACGTTTACTAACTTTAAGATTAGCGATAGTGAAGTGTACTACAAGGTTCGAGACTGGACATAATCCAGAGGTGAACTAGCAGACCTATTATCTGCTAATATGTCTGCTTGCTGGAAACTCCCAATAAGCCTATATATACCTCACTCAACTTTAACCCACTTGAACTCTTAGGCGCACAGAAGCTACTTTTTGATCACTCAACCACAACACTTTTGACCTCTCCATTTTACATATCAACAATGCATATGTGTGAGGTTAAAGTCAAGACATCATAAGCTTTCCCACCTCTAACCAACGGACATTTCCATTTGTACATATTATTACACAGATAAAAAAAAAAAAAAGAAACATCTGACGTTGTCTGCATACAAGTTCATCATGCTCTTAATAACGCCTTGTTGCGTTTTATGTATGGCATTGATATTCATTGTCCTTTACAAAAATAACTTAACAATAGATACTTACAAGAAAGGAAGATCAGGGGTAGGTTTCCTTTTTTTCTCTTTCTCCATTCGTAAGCTTAGCTGACCACTGACCACATATGGTCAGTGAGTGAATGGTTGTTTGGCGGGAAGAAGGAGGGAGAAACTACCTCATTACATATTCATATTGAAGAGTACTCTTTTCTTTTGGCTTTTGTATGTATGTGTGACTAAATGCATACGTACACTGTATGTCGTTATTTGATAATACTGATAAGGAGAAAAGAAGATAGTCAATCGGTTGGTTACATTGACTGGTCAATTTGCAACAAACGTTTCTTTACTTCTCGTCTTCTTTCATTTCCTTTAGGCTTCATCGTATATTTGTTTTGTGTTTCTTCTCCTTCATTTCATTCTTTGTTGAGATATTCTTCGTCCATTTCATCTTTTAGAGGAGATGTTTGATCATTACTTATATATAGTGTACTAGCAGAATAGAAGTTCTTCGCACGAAAATACGTTTCATTCTGGACACAAAGGACTGATTTTGGATTTAAACGGCATCGGAAGTGTCACTGTTCGCCTCAGTTACCCCGAAAACTATGGACTTGACACTACTAACTCCCCTCCCTTAAGTTGCTGGACTGAATTTGGATTTAAACAGCATCAGAAGTGTTACTGTTAACCTCAGTGACCCCGAAAACTATGGATTCAACACTAATGTCGGTCATTTTCGATCCTTTTTTAAATATTCCTCCGCCCCTAAGTTGCACTGTCAAAATGAAATGATAAAAAAAAAAAAAAATCCTAGTCCCGAACGCCGAATCTCATCTATGTGGTAAATGTGATCGAGATCAAGCGCGTGGTTCAAGAGTTATTGAGCTTTATATATATATATATATATATCCCCTCCCTCTTCATTACGTTGTATCGTCAAAGTGAAATGATAAAAGCCATCACAGACCCTAACTTCATCTATTTTGAAAATTTGATCGAGATCGGTTGGGTGGGTCAAGAGGTATGAAATCACGAACATAGTGACTTTCATTTATATATATATATATATATAGTATGTGACTTTCAGTTCTGTGAAGCATAAATATTAAGTTATGATAATTAATAATCACCTGCATGTCTTCTGCTGTAGGGATGGGGGTATTGTATATACATCCTGACTGATAGAGCCAAGTACCTTTGCTATGAAGGGTTTCAGTTCAACCCCAGAGTACTATATAAATTTGTGGTGGAGAACATCGTGTTCTCGGGTTTTCGCGGAGTTCTCCTGTTTCCTCCTACATTCTCATTCTTTCAACCCCTTCGATACTCATACATTTGCACACAGGAGATCCGGATTCGATCCTCAGCGTGAGTTCATGTAGTTCGGATCCACGTCTCAAAGAGCGTCGCTGCTGAAACGTACGTTAAAACCCCCACGCAATCAGCCAATCATACATTTATAGTTATCATCTAGCTCTTTATTCTAACTGTTAAACGTTAAATTAAAACTTAAAACACATAGACATACTGTATATTGTGCTATGAGTTTGGTTGAAACCCTTTGTAACACTTATTGCAATATATCTAGCATTTTGAAAAAGTAGGGGAGAAAACTAGAAATTATTGAAATGTCTTTCTCTTCAATGTTTTAGGAGAACAATTTTATGGAAAGAAGAAAAAAGTAATATTAAAGTGTGTTTACACTAAACAAATTATTGAATTCGACATATTAGAATTCAGGGTTGATTGCTTGCTTGCTTCTTATTCATTCTTCCGCCTCCCCACTGCTCTGTTCTGTTCTCTTACAAAATACGGGAGAGAGAGGGAATGACATGTTTCCTCCTACATTGTCATTGTATTTAATTTCAAGATGATCTGATAAGCAGAGAAACAGAGTCGAGAGGAAAATGGTAAGAATAAAGGAGAGAAGAAATAAGAACGAAACAATATAATAATTTCTTCTCTCTCTTGTTTCTTTCTTTCTTATTCCACAAAGAAGGAAGCTGACAACGACTAAGAGAAGAAGGTAAAAGTATTAATTTCAATTTCTCAAAAGATTAGATAAAGAAGGCGCGCTTCAAGTGGAAGGAGGTTACGAAGCGAAAGGTAAGAAAGACAGGCAGAAAACAAAATGAAAGCAAGAAGGAAAATGAGTAAAACAAGAAAGAAGAATTGAAGAGGGAAGAAATTGTGTTGCGGGGATTTAAAAAAAATGTAATTGGTGTAATAGATATAGGGAACTGGGGAACTTAGAGCTCCAGATACAATGACTGTGTCTTCCTTATTTTTTATATTTGTTCCTTTTTCTCTTCCATTTTCGTGTTGATTTTCCATGCATATATATATATATATATATATATATATATATATATATATATAAGATGGAGAAAAGTCTTGATAGAAAATTAATTGTGCCTTTCGAATCCCTAAAACAAAGAATTCCATGGAGACAACCTTCTACAGAAATAAAGAGCTTACATTCACAGAGCAAGAAGAAGCTATTCATTCTATCATTATGATAGACATGAATGTCTTGTGGTTCTGTAACAAAAAAACATTATTTAGAAGTGCTGAGTATGTGTTATTTTAATTATTAATGTAACAGACAATCTCACACATAATCCCGAGTTTGATTCCGATGTAGGTTTAGCCTTGTGAGCCATTATGGGAGTTACTTAAATTAAGGAGGCTGGGGCGCAGGTAGTTCGAGCCGACCTGGGTTCTATTCCCGGTGGGGACACTGTCGAAAAAAGTGTGAAAGCTTTTTCAGGTCAGCCATCTTGCCTGAGTGAGGTTTTTCGGGGTTTTCTTCATTCATACCAGGGAAATGCCGGGATGGTACTTAGCATAATGTCCCCAGGCCGCTTCTTTCCTTCCCCAATTCTTTCTTCCTTCCATTTCAGCGGATAATATGTTCTCCGAGGAACTTCATCCCTCATATGTGACGGGCTAACATGAGCATAGATGCCGAAAGCTCAGAAATCTAAATCCTATTTCTAATCCTAAAGAACTACTTATACTGCAAGGATTAATTTTGTATGATGGTCTATGCACATGCCATCTGCACCAAATTCAAATCTTTGGTCGGAGCCTACGTTAATGTATAATACATTTCATAACCTTGGTCCCTCGTGATAATAATGTAACAAAATTGAAATGTTTAATACGTTGACTGTCACATTAAACACACACACACGCACGCACACACACACACACACACACACACACACACACACATATATATATATATATATATATATATATATATATATATATATATATATATATATATATATATATATATATATATATATATATATATTGTAACTTATATGACAATGATGTGTTAAAAATGGGCGAGATAAATCACTTAAATGGAAACGCAAGCATAGGGTGACTAATACGTCCCGATTAAATCGGGATTGCCCGTTTAAAGAATAGAAAATATTGCCTTGATTCTTTAAAAATGATACCACTTGTATCTTTTATTACAACCTGTATGATGATATATAATTTAATTTTGCACAATGATGTTCTCAGTTGCTGAACAATTTAGATGATCCGTTTAATAGAAAAATCAGTGAATTGAAACCTTTGACGTTTGCGTCCCACGATTATACGTATAGGCTAAAGGTGACAGTTATGATGAGTATTCATGAAATGGTAGAATGAAGAAAGTGGGAACAAACGGGAGAATCCCGAGTAAAACCCACGCAGACGGTGTTTGTCCACTACATTCGTTGAGAGAGCACAACGCTTTTTGTCACTACCAGCACACAATGCCAATATGGGTTTTCTGTCATTATGTCTTCATAGTATACAGATGAGAGAAACAGTTTCACTAGGAACATTAAGGGTCTATACCTCAGCTAGGAAGTACTCGTATACAGTCGTATGGACTTCAATACTTACGTTAGTAAAGCTGACTTATTGAATGTAACACAGACTTTAAGTAAGCATAATGGGTGAAATCAACACAAGTAAATATTTTTCAACAATTAATGAATCCAAAACAATGTTTTGACACGTACACCCACAAGCCACACACATACATATATGGTGCAGGAACGCACCCACGGGGGCCCACTGGGTCCGGTCCGAATCCCCCAAAATTTTCTAACTCAACATACATTTGTACACTTCCTCAATAAAACTATATTTGTTTAACATGAAAATGATTGATGTACCATGAAAATTTGATCTTACAATTCATCTGTACTCTTTTCCGTATTCCGTAGTGGTTTGCGCCAACGCAATGCAGAGTTTGTGTTTTAGTTTGCGATAATCGCCCTAACACTTACAATTGATCGCTGCATCTTTTGCAAATAAATAAATGTAAATAAAGTATTTACGTCCCATGATTATGCCGTCTAGGCTAAATGAAGCGGTGGTGGTAAGAAATTGTGGAATGAAGAAAGTGGGAGGAAACGGGAGAACCCTGAGAAAACCCAAGTACATGGTGATTGTCCACTATAAAGCTCACTTGGCGTGAGCTAGGATCGAAGCAAGAACCCTATGCACCAGAGGTGAGCGCTCTACTACTAAGCCACGGCGATGCATCTTTTGCATTGCGTTGCGGTCCGCAAATTTTCCGTGGCACGAATGAAGTCCGTAGTCAAGTTTAGAGAAGCACAGCACATGGAATGTATAGTGTCGATGTTGTGAAGTCTGGAGACAAGAAGAAGGCATGACGATATTAATAATGCAGACAAATTTTGTTTCTGTGGCAATAACCCTTCTGCTTTTTTAACCAATATAGGCTAGATAATAATAATAATAATAATAATAATAATAATAATAATAATAATAATAATAATAATAATAATAATAATAATAATAATAATAATAAATAATAAATAATTAAGTAAAACTATTTGATCGCGAATTACTTTTGTAGTTTATGTATACCAAACACAATACGTTATCAGTAGAAATGCTAGAACAACCTGTTGTGTGTATTTCGAGTTTGCTTGCCTGAGTGGCAGGTGGCACGTTTATTTCTAGTTGCGTATACGAAGAATACAGCCCCTGGTCCAAGGTCGACGTGTTACAGGGCATTGGACTACTCAAGGTGAGAAGAAAAAAATGTTTCTTTCGTTTTTTTCTAAGTTGAATGTGTGTTTTAATAGGCAAGAGGGGTTAATTTTGCATAAAATCGTCAGATTAATATTATATGCTTTCATTAAAACAACAGAGTTAACGTTTTCTAATAATGTATCCATCTCTTCTAAGAAATAAGAAATACTGTACTATTCTACTTATTTCTAATACAATTTCAAAATTATGCATAAGTATGAAGCAGCCACCATCTATCAGACTAGTCATACAAAGGAGTAGAAAAACTTAGCTTTCCCGAAAGCGAAACTACTTGAACACCCTTTTTGAAATTAGGAGTCTGAGCAAGGAGTCTGACCAGAATTTTCACTTGCGAAAACGGGACGCACACGAATCTGCTACGGGGAGGGGGGAAGAAAACTGACTTCCAGATTGCATTTTGGGACTCAGCAGTGTTCTCAATTTACAAAATACACAAGTAAGAGTGATAACACACCATTTCTAACTTTGCGTGTACCACACAACAAATAATGGTTCCCGATTGCAGGTTCTACCCAACAATTCTTTGAACTAGTTGAACACTCAGAATTCCCATTCAATTCTCACTTGAACCACGAATACTCAATTCCCATTTGAAAATTCAGAAGTTCACGGCTGAACCTTGTACTAGTTGCGGTACGGAAGGGAGAATTTGCATTGGCGATTTATATTTTGAATAATAATTACGAGACACCTAGGTCATTTTTACTTAAAAATGGGACATTTAAGCGCCCCGTTCGAGAATCAGAAAAAACGGGACAACTGTTAGAAAAAAGGGACTGTCCCGGCTAAAACGGGACGTCTGGTCACCTTGAGTCTGAGTTTATAAATTATATTTTAGAGTAAGTTGGTTACGAATATGGAAGTAAGAGAGGGAAAAAATAGAACAGCTAACTAGATTCCTATGTCTGGGTAGAATTATTAGTGATGATATGAAGTGCGAACGTGAAGTAAAAGCAAGTATATGAATGGTAAAAAGAGACTTTAGGAGGAAGGAAATATTATTTTGTGGAACCTTGAATGAAGAGTCGAGAATAAGACTCATAACATGCTTTGTGTTTAGTATTGTACTTTATGGGGCAGAAATATGGACACTACCGGAACGCAAAAATGATGAAAAAGAATTGGAAGCATTCGAAATGTAGGTGTGGAGAAGAATTGAGAGAATTAGCTGAATGTTCGCGATGGTAAGAGAGAAAAGAACAATTCTAGATATTATTGAAAAGAGGGAGAAAAACTGCTTGGGATATTGGCTAAGAAAGGACTGTATTATGAGGGACGTGGTAGAAGGTAAGGTAGCAGGGAAGAGAGGGAGGGGATGAAGGAGGCTACATTGATGGACGATATCAAAACAGAAAAATCGTACGTGAAGACGAAGAAGTTAGCTAAAGTTCATGGAGCATGGAAGCTTCTCAGTTGCAGCAAATGACCTGCCAATGATGGCAGAATACCTATGATTATGATGATTACGAATTTCGGACGAAAATCAAACTTTACTTTCATTCTTATTCCACATTAAATGATAAGACGGAAATGCATCCTTAGGTGATTTTCGTTGGTTGGTTGACATGGAGTTTAGTGTCCCGTTCAGGACCAAGGCGATATGAGACGTGAACCTACAGATAAACGTGGGATCCAATTCGAGTTTCTCGCACCGAAGACGATTACGCAAAACGTATAATCAGGTAATTTTTGTGTGTAAACCATAAGTACGAGATATCAAATAATTTAGTTTGTATTGCAAAAAATTTAAGCAGATATATACATGCATGTATACACAGTGTAATAATATGCAGCTATGTGGTCTTTGACTGTGTGTGTGTGTTTTAGAAATGAAATTCAGTCGTAAAATCAATTGTGTGGCTGAAGTCCGGATTCTTGTGAAATAATTTTGGCTTTCGATGACAGCAGAGCAGAACAAAGTATGGCTGGTGGTCGTGAATAATCGAATTGGAGGTTTCATCAAATTTACACATTGCATAGCTCCTACATACCGAGAAAATTATTTTTAGGTGTTCATCCCTCTGTTTGTCTGAATGTCCCTCTGTCTGTACCCGATGCATATCATATGTCTAGAGGCCATACTGTTCAACGTGTCCAGACAATTTTTAAAGTTTTTTTTTTTTATAAGATCCTTAGGAATGTTTTTAATTATCCTTCTAATTTACGAAAATACAAATATTTTACTGTTTTTTTTTTTTTTTAATGTGACTTCTCTCGAATATGACTCCAGCGATTTTATTTATAATTCATAAACCAATATTTCATTTATCTTATAATATGGTACACAGCGTATGTTATTTATCGGGAAAAACCTATAAAGTGTTATTAAGTGTAGTTTACTCTTGGAGACGAGCAGGCCCGCAACCAGCCACAGAGGTTTAGGGGGCCATAAATATGTTAGGGAGGGCCAAGTCATTAAAAAATCTCGTACAAATAGCTAAATTGTGTTTTTTTTTTTTTTTTTTTTTTGGTATTAATAATAGCATTTTGTGTTAAGGTCTGGAGGGACCACGTAAAGTTAAGGGGAGCCAGGCCCCGCTAGCCTCCCCCCTCTGGTTGCGGGCCTGAAGACGAGTTCTTTTCGGCCTGTGCGGGCAATTTTGGACATATTTCATAAATAAATGTGTAATTTACGTAGATCTATAATTCTGTAACTGAAATGATTTCTAATGAAAAAGTCCACAAAAGGTAATTCACCCAATGGGGTGAGTCTTCTTCTAGTGAAATTTGTCCAAAATGCGTTTTATAGTTTTGTTTATATTTCATAAATTAGTGTTTTAGGAGTAAGTGTGAACTGATACGATTTTTTGTAAGAAATAGGAGTGACGAAGTTTAGTGCAGTGGACCATATATTTTGCTTCGTACATGTAAATTCGTGAAAAGGAAAAAAATGTTGACAGTTTTTATATTTTTGAATATTATAAAAACTATCTTTTAGATGACAAACTTTATGTAGGTCCTACATATTTTTGAACGTAATGCTATATATTATTATATGTTTGCTTATAGTCTAGCAAACTAGGTAGAATACACCATCCTCCATTTATCTATGCAGACTTGGAACAAAGTATCTTGGTGTACACTCTGCACGAATAACTCATTGACTATACGGTAATAACACATTGTTTTGCAAGTAATCAATCTTCTTACTAGCGTAAATTAATAATTATTTTAATTAGTGCATAACGTAGGTATATAGTTCAATTAAAACTTTCAGTGCAACCTTAGTTCAGTTAAAACTTTTAAAGGTGGCTGACTTGGTCTAAGTTTAATTGAACTTCTAAAGCCGTCCGGGATGGTCGTGTGACCTAAGTTTAACTAAACGTTGTAAAGCCGGCTGGTCTAAGTTCATTTAAAACTTTAAAAGCCAGCTGGTATGGTCGAATAGTCTAAATTTACGTAAAAATTTTTAAAGCTGGCTGGTATGGTCTGTTGGTAAATAAAATTATTCTTCTTTCTCATCTCAACTAGGTTGGTTGGCAACATGGTAATTTTAGAACTTTTCTCTCCTTTAGGAGAGCTGTTTTATACTTTCATAAGGTCCCTCCTTCATAACTGCATCTAGATATTCTATCCTTGGTCTTCCTCTTCCTGGTTTTCCTTCTGCCTTCCCTTTGTCAACGCCGTGATCTAGTCGGAGTGCGGAAAATGATACCCGAGCATGTTGTATGTTCTTTTCCTTATTATCTTCATGATCTGTCGTCCTGTATTAGCTTCTTTGGTACGTCTTTCTTATGACAACTTCTGAAAAGTTTTGTAGTTGTTAGAATACTAAATAATTTTGTTTATGGGATTTTTAATTCCAATATTATCGTAAATATTTTCTTTACGTTTATTCTCATTCAAATCTGTTTTGATATAATCTCAGACACGCTTATTAAAATGTCACTCATTTTTATTAAAAAAGAAAACCGATAAATATTTCTTCGTGGCATTGTTTCATTTCTGAATAGTTTCTTTCATTAATTTCATTCCAAGCTTATTAAATAATTAATCTACTGTTTTCCCTTAAAAGCTGCTGCATATTTGTCATGATTATAAGCAGTAAAGAATTATTAAGTAAGGAGAATGATTAGAACAAATTGAATATTATGTGCTGCATTCTTGTGTTTTTGTCTTAACGAAGTTGACATCAGCGCCTCTAGACGTAGTTCTTGTCGCATATTTCTTTTTCTTTGTTTTCAGTACTTAACTAAGCTCGATCATGTATATTTTATGAGCGGAATGAAAAGTATGGATATATTCTCCGGACAGATGACAGATCATGCAACTATAACTAATAATATTCTTTGTCATGCATTTTCTCCCTGTAATTAATTAAAAAAATATCAACCATATTTCTGTCTTCCGTTTTAGCTCTCAAATGTTATTCTCATAACATTTTTGTAACTGAGAATGCTTCGAATTTCATGCTTCTACAAGAATTCTCCTGAAGAATGGCGTGCATTTTATTTCTTATTTTACTTTAGGTACGAAGGGTAGATGTAGAACAAAAACCCATTGTGTGTGTTCCCCCCGTCTTTTTCTTAAATGTGAATATATTATGAAAATCGCATGAAATCGTTTTGTGTATCTATAGCAGTGCTTCCCAACCTGTTTCAACTTGCGATATTATTATTATTATTATTTGCAAATATAAAATACCATGGTAATTTTTTTTTCTGTGATTACTGATCTCACAGGGATGAAAGCTCGATCACTGGTTTTCCCCTATGCTAATTCATTATGTTTAGTTTTTATTCTAATTTTAAAATAGAAAACAATTGCAATGAAATATAGGACTCAGATTTTTAAAAATACGCTTTCTTTTTCGAAAACTGTATCCAACCTTTCACTAAGAACGAAGATCACTAAATAACGAACGAACAAACAAATGTCTTGCACTTTTAACTTTGCTGGGGGCCGCGGTGGCTCAGTGGTAGAGCGTTCACCTCTGGTGCTTGGGGTCCCGGGTTCGATCCCAGCCCCGCCAAGTGAATTTGTGGTGGACAAACACCGTGTGCGTGGGTTTCCTCGGGGTTCTCCCGTTTCCTCCACTTTCTTCATTCCACCATTTCATTCATTACTCATCATCACCGTTTCCTTTAGCCTAACCGGCATAACGGTGGGGCGTAAAACTCAATTTCATTTCATTTTTAACTTTGCTGTTTTAACCAAAACCAGTGCATATTATTGCAATCACACAGCTTGCGATGCGTCGAAGTCAAAACACACCTGTTGAACAAAGTGGTGTTCTGTCATTCACGTGCGAATGAGTGTTCTACGAACGTTCACTTGACGCTTACCGTACAAGTGCTTCCATTTCTCGGTGTTAGTATGACTCTCAATTGAAGCGTAACATAGCAGCTAACCATGGAAATGTGTACGAGCCGAAATACTGTCTGCTATACAGTAATTGATGTAGAATAATATATTACAATTACAATTACGATCCATGGTAGAAATTCATAGTAATGTGAAATACAAAAATATACATTTTTTCCTATGTCTTGCAATTTGGTTGCTATAGAATTAATAGTTTTGTTTCGATTTCCTCGTGACACACCAGCGGTCCATTGGTGGCACACCAGTGTACCGCGGCACACCGGTTGGGAAACGCTGATCTATAGGAAAGTAGGCAACAAGAAAAATCTCACTAACGAAGAAGTAATACAACAGTTTGCGAAAAAAGAAAAAATGAATAAGCAGTGTTCTGACTTTTAGGAGCTGGTAACTGTGATTGTCAGCGATGCCAAACGGGAACTTAATCCCATATCAAAAGACATTTTTTTTCTCACGCTCGAACGTAGCAATAGGAACTAAATACACGTTTCTGATTTGTTGCAGTTTGCGATTGTCTTAACCTTCTGGTGCATGTATTGTGTATAAAAGTAATAGAAGAAAATTGTCACTTTGTATTTTCATAAAAATAAAAAGATAATTATGTTTTGGTTACGTTTCATAAGAACATGAGGCATATTGTTTTCACGCGCTACCCTAAAAAAAAATATCCATTTTGGTTACAAGGAAGCGGATGAGGTTCGAAGTTGGACCACCCGAGTGTGACGTAATGTAACTGGGCATTATCATGGGGGTAAAGGAAGAACAAAACGAGGCCTGCGGGGCGTCATTTAGGGGGGCAGGAGGAGGCAATTGCTTCCCAAGAGTTTGAGGTTTACGTATACTTTAATAATCGATTGTCTACTAATATATTAGTACAAAAAGGTGAAAGTCTTACGTCAGTGATGCTCTTGCCCTCCTCAAGCGAAGTCGGAAATGACGCCCCTGTTTTAACTCCCTTCGCTCGCTGACGCTCAGTCAACTGTTTCTTAGCGTAAGTGAATCACTTTTAATGCATTACATATTACTTCCAAAGACAAATTAGTATTATTTTTTTTATCAAATTTTAATGCTAAAAGAATTATGAAAATTCAATAAAATAAAATAAAATAAAATAAAAACTTTCCTCGGGACGGGTTTGAGCTCACGCCAAAAGTTATTTTCATTACTAGTCCGTTCGCTAACACGCTCCGAAACGAGAACCGATGGCGATAGGCGTTTGATTTGTGCTATATGTATGCTACGTGGCGAGAAACGGATAACTTCAGCCAATCAGAACCGTGTATTTAGCTCCTATAGCTAGGGTCTAGCATGATTGAAATATATGCTATCGAAAGGCAGAAGTTCCCATTTTGCTCTTAAATTTTCCATGTGCTATACTAATTACAAATAAATAAATCGAAATTTATAAAATATGAAAATTAAAATTATCGTATGTCACTTACTTTCTTCAATATTTGAATGAATTATTCGTAAATTCCGAAGTTGTATATTTGTGAAATATTTGATGAATGAATAGTTCTTAACTAAAATAGACTATTGAAAACGTTGATAAAAACAAGTACATTTTGTTGCTAAATTTAGTATTTTCTTTGGTTTTTTCTGCCCTGGTATTTACTAGACGTTATTAAACTGGACAAAACATCATTCTCAAGTTATTTCATGTGGGGCGTTTTGAAAATTGTGTTTCTCGTTTGTAGTTTAGTTTCTTCCATTCATTATTTTTTAAAGAAATTCTAGAGTACAATGTACATTCCTTGGTGCTTTTTTTTTTTTTTCAAATTCACAAGTTACTGCTGGAATCCGTTCCACACCAACATGCACTCTTCAATAACAAAATTTAGATTTCATGTGTATTTAAGTGCCATTAGCCTACTTTCCGCTCATAGACATTTTTTTTTTCTTTTTGCGTCGATGAAATAAATGTATGAAAAATCCCATAGATGCTGTCAATTTTGACGAAAATTCCCTTTATCCGTATTTGAGAAAGTAATGTCCAGACTAGAGACCTGCACGGGCCGAATTTTTCGGCCCGAGCCCAATCCAGCCCGAATGTACGTAGGCCCGGCCCGATGGGTTTTTTAAAATTCTTGGCCCAAGCCCGGCCCGGGCCCGATAAATTTTCGAAGTTTCATTTTGTAACATTTTTCACGGACATACTTCTACAACGTTTGCCTTAATTCTAATTATCGTTTAACGAATATCAATAATAATTAAAGAATTGCAATTAATCGGCCCCAGCCCGACCCGACCTGAAGAGAAATCAGTGTCGGCCCGCCCAAGCCCGGCCCGGTCCAAAGAAATAATAGAGTCGGCCCGCCCAAGCCCGGCCCAAACATCCCATAAAATGGGATTTCTCCCCGAGTTGGCATTGCTGTTTTCTGTTTGCATTGTTATTGCAAGTAGTATGTGCTTAACTCTTAGGAGAAATTAAAACCATTAGAAAAAAAATTGCCTCAGGAGAACAAAAACATCCATTATTATATAAATTATGTAAATTCATATTAATCAACCCTACCTTTTAGGCTCCGTATCCTATTGCTTTAAACTTTTCTCTAATATGAGGTTAAAATATAAATTTTTAGCTCAAAAGAGTTTACCTCCTTCCTACAGCTGTTCATTAGAGTTGTTCATCACGAGACGAGAATCGAGAAAACAAGTATTTTTTTTTTAAATCGAGACGAGACGTTACAAGAAATGTCACTCATTACGTGAGCAACAGTAGTTTACGCAACTCATGGATCTCAAACACGAATTTAGTGTTATGTAATTCACAGTATAAAACCTATAAATTGATCGTACAAACACAATGAAGTGCATTTATCAACGTTTAATGATACACAAGTCAGTACATAATATACTCTAATAATAAATATGATTTAAATATTATATAGTCCTCGTGGCGCGGAAGGATGCTGATAGCTTCTAAAACGTTTTTCAGTCCTATGCACCCTTCAAACCAAGGATGTTATAAAATAGAGGATCTGCCCATACAACAAAATCGTGAAGCCACACGTCACAGCTTTGCCACACCTACTCTGCCCAATCCGCGCCACTAAGATCGCAATGTTTCGAGCCAACAATCATGGCGGAAACGAGAGTAGCCAATCAGACGTGTCGACTCAGACGATGCTCGGTTGTTTTTTGGCTTAATTGAGTACATATTATGAAGATAGGTATGGGCAGATCCTCAAATACAAGGTATGGGCTTCAAACACAAACCGCGTAGCTCGATGTTGTATCACTGCGCGCACGACTATTTGCTGATTGGTGAAGAGGAAATGGTTTTGTCTGTTTCCCGCAATATTTCTGCTGCAGCACGTGCATGTATTTCTGCCACTGCGATGTGGATTACTCGTCTCACGCTCACACCATCGCCGTGATATGAGGCAAAATACCCGATACTATATAATACCCCCCTCCTTTAAGAGCAACTGAACATTGTTATTTTTCTCCAAATTGTAATTACTGATGAAACTACAATGAATTATGTCAAATTATCAACTGAACGATAAAGAGATGGCTCTGGTATGTAACAGCAAGCTATTTATCATCATGGGAGATTATTTCTTTTTCATCTGTTCCCTAAATCGTTACGTGTGTCCATGGAAAGAGATGGTACTTTTCCCGCTTAAGTTCAATTTCTTGATGTGCTTTCTTACATTCTATAGCATACGAACATAGAAATAGTAACTTCAGTACTACAAAGTAAGTAAATAAATAAATAATATATATATATATATATATATAGTATTCTATGAGAACATGAAGAAACATTAGGACATCTGCTCAGTGCATTGTAGACAGCATCTTCTGAACATTAGTGAATTTGTCTACGTTTTACTTTCATGGCCTCTATTTTTCTTCTTTTTTCATTTGTTTCTGTTTACTTACCTGAGATAAGTGAAAAAAGAACTTTAGACACTTTTTGATATTGATATTTGTAAGTTTTATAATAGCAATAGGACTTACTATTTGGCTTTCAAGATACTGTCGAATTTTACACATTTTTCCCTTTACGTTGGTCTTCTTTACCTTGATTCGAGACTTTTAAATTTTATCCTATTTTTCATTGGAAAAAAAATCTGTAATTCAACAAGATATAACTATGATAATTAAATTTGAAATTCATCGTAATATGGCCCATGGCAAACACTTTACCATTTTATATCGTAAAGGTCAGATCCACTGGTATTGTAACAGAGCGGTGCTTGAGCGATTGACCGTAGAAATTCAAACTCCATTAGCGATAATTTCACAGTCTTGTTTTATTACAAATGTAAACTCTTTAGTCAGTGGAGAAGAGGGCATGGATTATGAGTCAGAGTTGAAGACGATGGGTTTTGGTGGGTCAGAATGGGTCATGGTGGGTTGTGGATGGGTGTGGATCAGATTAGGTTACGGTAGGTCATGAATCCAGTGGATGGTTGGTCAGTGGGTCATGGATCAAATTTTCATTGACCCTGCTGGATGGGCCCCTTCCGCTCTCCATGCAGCTCCGCCACTGTAGCCACTCTCTAGCTTTCGAATATGGCTATTCTGTCCTTACTCATTGTTACTTCCATATTTTGATTGGAAATATCCGAAATACAAAGTACAGTGAAGTACGGAAGAAAACATACTCACTGATGTGATAATTACGACTGTAACTAAGGCTAGTGGAACAACAATAAAACTATATAGTACAGAGCAAGAGCGCCCATCAGGGGGGAAAAGTAGGGCGCTCGCCCCCCTAAAAGAAAGTCGTGCTTGGGAATATCGAAGCCCAATAGTATTTTTACATTAGTTATAGCAAAATTTAAAACTATATTTGAAACCTCGCTTATACCCTCCCCCCTATGGAAATCACAACATGGGCGCCCTTCGTACAGAGTGATGTCTTCATCTGCCTATAACTATTCTTATCTTTTGGTCCTTTTGTTTTCACAACAAATTGCAAAATAACAATTGTCAATTGTGGCATGATATCACACCTATTGTTTCACATAATAAATTATATTCTTAAGGGACCCTGCCCAGTTCATTTAATTGTTGCTTATTTTCTGGAAATTTAATTAATCTGCATTTTGTTGTGAATGTTCCACCTTTTTACCTTGGTAGTGTCACATTATGCATTCATTAAAGTTTCCATAATAATGAACAGAATTATCATACGGTATTTTATATTTTATTTTTTCCCCTGATTTTTTACCTTTTAGGAAACAGAATTGTTTTACATACGAGAACACTGTCAGCTTTATGTGTCATTGTTGAGGCGTAGTTCTTAAGTGTGGCATTTATATATATTGTTCATTTACATAATAAGTGTAATTTTCTGCTAATAAAGTTTTGTTGCCGTTTATGAACATGTAGCGTATAATAATGTTTTATTATTGTTTCGTGAATGGTTGTGGTTATGCTTGCTTGGTGTTCCTGTATTCGTAAAGGCGCTCTGCATTTTTACTTTCGAGTGACGATAAGAGAAGAAAGTATGGTGATATTGAAACAATTGAATTCGAGAATTCAGCGAATTTAGACGTTTTATGGTCCCTACATAACGAACGAGAGTGATCTTGAGATGTAAGACTAAGAGGTTATTATTAAAGTATCGTTGTTCAGAGGACTCTAACTAGCGGGTGGCAATTTTAGAATTGTTAAAAAAAAAGTTATTTTTGTGTGAAGATATCTTTTAATTAAAAAACGCGCCATTTTTCACATTTTCTCAGATTTCGTTTTTTAAAAGTACCGGTAATATAAACTCATCGCTCCTTTTCAGATTAACGCTCAGTCTAAACACTATTTGAAGGTTATTTGGACAAATAGAAATGCACTGAGTCCTGACTATATCATTTACAGTATTCTACACACAGACTATCAGTGGGCGCCCGTAGCGAGGGGCAAGGTAACGTTTTCCCACCTGGATTTTCAAAGTGTATTCAGTTTTTGGAACTACGTCGAAAAATATTAATTTGCTTATCACATAGATACTATAGTACTGAATATATTAAACTAGCTAAACCTGCACTATTTATACAGCACACAGTTCCAATATGAGCGTGAATCTCCTTCCCACTTCTCACTATATCTGTGCAAGTCCCTTTACGAACCGAAGTAAAGGACAGGAAGACTCTCGAAGGGAGTGAATTGCTATAGACAAACATATAAATGTAGTATTTTAATAGAATGTTGTAATGAGTTTGTGGCAAACTTGGATAAGTGATAGGTGATACCAAATGCAAGTTTTTTTTTCTTTTTCTTATAATTCCATATCTGAGTACCCGTCATTGTGAGTTCACAAACCTTCGAAGTGGGCAGCTTGCAATAGGTTTTGTCATTCGGATTAAAGCAAAGCGCCTGAAATGTCTATGCCATACGTTGCTCCTCTACTGGTTGCCTTTCACAAAGTATCAACCTTAACGTCCTAGAGGCAATATTAAAATTATAGGGGCAAAACGACGCCTAAACTGTGGAATAGAAAAATAGACTTTTTTTTTTTTTGAAAATTTGAATAAAAACTGGCAAATATACACGAAATGTGGAATCGGCCAGCGAAAACAGAACGTTTCTAGCGCTTGTGGTTTTCGAGATCTTATTGTCGAAAGGATTGGCCACAAACATAAACTATTGTTGACCAAGGTCTTGTCAAGAAATATTTTGGTAAACAACATATATGTATTTATTACAGCACAATGAAAGTAGGTTAACAACAAAGTATAGGCCCTCGTGTTGGTCTGTCTGTAGCCACTTTTTCGATACCACGTCGATACTACGTCTTGGCCTTAGAGGCAAAGAAGTTGTCACTGCTGTTTCCACCTCCTGCTGGTTGGTGAAGCATCGTGATTTCAGGAAATGCGCCATAGACCGAAACATGTCATAATCCGAGACATGTAAGATCAGACCAATGTGCAGGGTTTAGCATGAGTTCGATGCCATCAAGTTCATATATATATATAGTTTTTCGAACTGAGTGTGATTTTGCGTTATCCTGTTGCAGTAGAGTGCACTTTCAGTTTACAAATGCAGAATATTTTTGACGTAGTGCAGCATACATCTGCTCTAACTGTTAGCAATAAATATGACATTGATAGTACAATTGTCACGAACGAACAAACGACACAGAACATGACTTTATGCATGAAACGACCTTGTTTGACGACCGGTTCTGGAATTTGGCCCTTTTTGCACGTTCGGATTTAGAAAAGACATAAACTTTTTCGTCGTATGTGACAACCTGTTTCAGAAAAGGAATATCATGCGTCTTTTCCAGACGTTGTCAGCACATATTGACCTGGACTGGGATAAACTCATATTGCACAATACTGCAACTCCTGATGGTTCTTCCGAGCTCCTGAAGGTGACGCAAATCAGTGGACTGGGACATGCCTCGTGACAATCGTGTATTTGATGAATTTTCCTCAATTGTATATCTATAACCTCAGAATCTATTATCCTTGAGCAACCAGACCTTCGCTAATCTTCGACATTTTTACAACCTATACTTAATATCTGTAGCCGAGTTCCAGTGTTGTGATTCACTGCATCTTCCTCTTTGCATGATAGATCTTTTGGTTGCTGCTTCAGCGTTATGCCCGAGTTCGAACTCATAGAGAAAAGTTCCCTTATCAGACGTTATTGAGCACTAATCGTCACTACCACTAAAAATTGACAACATACCGACGGAGTGATGATCTGTGTGTTGAATACTTCGCTTATCACACTGCCTCTTGGGCCAGTTTGACTTCATAGTACGTAGGGTCGATCACGGCGTATATAAGCGCCTGCTATTTGAGTTATAGAAATGTAAGACATGACATCCTTGTAGACCCTACTATAGGGTCTAGTTTATGTAACATAGAGAGTATGTGCATAAGTAACGGTTACTTTATAAGTCTAGAGATATAATGTATTATGTGCAGGCGTGCATCAAAGCGTGTGTGTATTGAAGACTACGCTTGTGTATTGGTCATTTGCTTTTCCTTCGCAAAATCAGTCTTTTGACCCCTTTAGAAAAATCTTGCGAATTTCTAATACTATGATAGTCAACAGTCGAATGGGTGCTTCGAAGTTCCTTGCCCGATTCTCCAGCTGTGTGATGTGGATCTACTACAAGAGCTCTTTCCGGCTGTCACTATGTAGATTGCAAATCATCACCAATTTTGGCCACAGTATAGAGAGTCAATGTTATGAATCGAGTTCTGGATACAGATATATTCAAACTATAAGCGGTAGAAATCAACCAATTCCAGATTTTACGTTGATTATTTTAGAGCAAAATTGGTAACAGATAGCGAGAAGAGATTTTCTGCAATCGATTGAGTGTTCTAGGAAGAATTTTAGATATTCTTTTTGTTCACTTATAGAATACTTCAGGACATTTTTTGGAAGCCATGCATGATGGATATAGGACAGGAGTGAAGAGCGCGTGTGGAATAACAAAAGAGTTCACATTTAAAGTGGGACTTTGTTAGAGATCTAGTCTTGGCTCAAACCTTTGAGCAGTTGTAATGGAGAAGCGTTAGCTATCCATGAGTTAGCACCTTGGAATATGTTGTATTCGGATGACATTGTGTAGGTGAGAAACCAAGGCAGCACTTCAAAATATATTAGATACCTGAAAGGGAGCATTGGTGAGTAAAGGACTTGGAACTAATAAAACCAAGACAGGCTACTTACTTTGCCCGTTCAGCAAAACTGTAATTGGAAGTACACAGTGTTCGAAGTGGGGGGAAAAAAGCTGAGACGGTATGTTTTATTACGATTTTGACCCGACGTACGTCTATCTATATGTTGCAATACAGTGAGGGTATGTTGCCTAAAATATTGCATTTCTATTTACATAATGACTGAAAACCACTGGAGAGCTTCTCTTTAGTTGGAGGGGAGGGGGCATTGAAAAACTTAGATCCCTTGCCAACAACTTTCTGAAAAAAAAATAAAATATTCCCTTAGTTGTATTAGAAAATTATACACGAAAATGCTCAGAAATCGAGTTTTTATATTAATAATTTCCTGTGCAGAAAGTTCCCGGACCCTTACTTGACTGAGGGGTATTACAAACTCCGGAAGAACCGGCTCCACTGCAGACAACCCCTAAATCCGCTCATGCTCAAAACAAGACATTTATATGAATTAAGACAAGAAGACCGTACACGTACATACGAAAGAAACAATGGAATATGGCACATCAAAATATAAACTTGTTGAACTTATTTGAAGACACCTCATTTTAAAAACAAAAGGTAGGAAAAAGATAACAAAAATGTCGGTGTTGTCAACTTAGAAAATATTTCTAAATAAGAAATAAAGTCCTTTTACGTGCAAAGCTATTCGTCAATCACTGTGTACAAAAATGAATTTATTAAAGGTATTTAGCATCTACTCTCCCGTGACGGTGTCTTGATCACTATAAACCAGAGACGGTATGCCTTCATCACTGAAAAATCTGAGGCGGTATGGCATACCACCGCATACCGTCTCACTTCGACAACTGGAAGTACAAGAATACGACTGGGCAAAGAAGAAGTGGTAATAACGAAGAAATTCAAGTACTTGGGGTTAATAAGGGAATAGAGAAAGATGTCGCCAACAGAATTACCAGCGGTTGGATAAAATGGATAGAAGTAGTAGGAGTATTGTGTGACGGTAGAATACCAACACGCCTTATAGAAAAAACAGTTTACAGAACATTAGCAAGACCTGCCATATTATATGGCGCGGAATGTTGGGCGACGAAGGAGAGAGAAAGAGAAACGAAAAGAATTAGATGCTGTGAAGATGAAGATGCTGTGGTGGATGTGTGGAGTGACACAGAAGGACAAAATTAAGAGTGAAGTTATCCGAGAAACAGTTAAGGTGATACGAGTAGTACAAAAACTGCAAGAAAGTAGACTTCGATGGTTTGAACATGTACGGAGAATACCTTTGGAATAGGCAGCTCACTGTGTGAATGCTATAGAGCTAAAGATATTCCACATTGACTTGATCCCTAGTCTTCCGTTGCAAGCGCTGCTATCGGCTGAAGGAATTCCAATAGCTTTCTCTCGCTTAGCAACAGCTGAACCCTTATTGGCTCAACGCGTGGGTGTGTGAGGGTGTGAGCTTTAGTTCGCATTTTTGGCACGGCTCAAGACATTTTGGCAGCACAATAAGTGACTAACGAGCACGAGGCCGACCAAAGAAGAAGTGGGGAGACTGTATGAAGAATAATGATACGGTGCAGTGTGGTGTCACAGTGAATATGACACAAACTAGAAACCGTTGAATGATACTGATTCGAAAAGTCGACTCGAACTAAATAGAAAGGTTTAGAAGAGGAAAGAGTGTGAAAAAGGTAAAGAAACATATTTCATGATAATAAGTATGAAGTATATTGAAGTAAGGTTTTCTTGTTTCGTCTCGTAATTTTTTTTGGGAACCTCGTCTCGATTGTCGAAGGATTTTTTTCTCGTCTCTATTCTTGGAATACTTTTCTGGTCCCTTCTCGTTTCGCAAATGTATAAACAAAACTTGTGTCCTAATTTTCCCCTTAGTTTCCTGTATAAGTTTATCAGAATCCTTATACGTCTCGAGAGGTCCACGAAGGGTATGATATTAATATTTAAACCATACTTATTATTGAAGTATATATATATATTTTATTGAGTAGTGATTTACGTATCTTTAAACATTAATAAATGTTTCTCATTGTGTTCGTACAATGACTTTATCAACTAATACTTTTATATTGTGAATGATGTAATACTAAAACAGAATTTGAGGTATAAGACTTAGTTGAATTATTTTTTGCTTACGAGACTCGAGAAATATCTCGTTTCGTCTCGAATTTTAAATTGTAATTCTCGTCTTGTGGGTAACACTAGTAAATTATACATCAACCTATACTTCTTTACGTAACAGCAATACTATTTGGAAACTTATGACATTATTTCTATCAATCATTAAATTTTCCTTTAGTTTGTGAAAGTAGGAAACTTACTGAGAAACACTGAAAATTTCGTAAGATAGCAGAAAAAATGAAATGAAATCTTACAGTTTAACGTCTCATGATTATGCCCGCAAGGTTAAGGTAGACGGATGATTAGAGCAAGTGAATGTTGATGGAAGAATTGCTGGAACTATAATATGGGAAGAAACGGAAGTACTCCGAGAAAATCACGATGTTGTCCACCACAAACTTACCTGGACGGGAATCGAATCAGGGACTCAAGCACCAGAGGTAGGCGGTCTACCCCTGATCCACCGTGCCACCTTGAAGATTGCAGAATATGGGACAAGACAAGATTCCAGAACAAGATGTAGTTATTTTTTTTTTCAAGATGAGGTAACTTACTTCCAAATAATAGTGATAAGTCTTAAGTTTCAGTCCTGGTAGAATACCTATGATGATGGGCTGCAAGTGATGAGTGAATTGAACGTATAAATGCGCCCAAGCCCATATCCACGGGGGACCGGCCCCTCTGAATTTTTACTGCTCCCCCTTCCCTAAAATTTTCACGATAGGCTTGCAAATGAACTATAATATGGCGATGAACTATATAATATGGTTGGACCGGGCCAACCCCTAACTCCTACCGCCCCCCTTCACATTTTGGGGCTTGCTACTAGCCTGAGTGCGCCATTTTGCACAGCCATACTTTGTAATTTCCTCCAGTACTTTGAAAATACTCTATGAATTTCAGCTAACATTCGTTACACTATAATTTTCAACAAACGGTCGTTATACTATCAAAGCCAGTACACTAGAAACTACAGTGAATAGTCATTACACTGCAAATTTGAACGAACAGTTGTTAAACTACAAATTTCAACTGAATTTGTTGTACTGCATCATAACCATTTGATATGCCATTCCTATCCAATATAAACATTTATTTTTAAAATGAGTTCTGATTAAGTTTCGAAAACCAATGACTATTTTCTTCACCGATGATGTTGGAATTAACTACCTTATTTTAATCACGTAATTCTCGTGATTTCGGCTCCCCACAGAGGCTCGAGAAGCTCGAGCCCGCCCGTAAGTTTCAAGAGATAACGTTGTACGTTTGTTAACTGTAAAGCCACTTTCACAATCATAGTTCCTGTCTAGTCTACTTTACAGGTTTGCATTTAAAAAGTATTACAAGAAAGTTACAGAATTCTGAAATTGTGAGTAACGCGTTATGGTTCTTAATTGTTACCAAAAAATGTGACATTTCAATTTTCCTTCTTTGTTTATCTCAAGGATGAAGGTGAGTCACGTAGAGTTTCAATTTTCTGCCTTCAAATTGTTATCTAGAACAAAACGTGTTTACCCAATATTTTGCCGCTTACTAATCACCCTGTATATCATAGTTAAGTATATGTAACAAAATGCATTAACCTTAAAAGAAAATAATCATTCCGTTGACCTCGAACTTCCTACGTTGCATGTGATCTCCTTTTCTTTTTTATAATCTTACTCTATACGTATATTCTCTCACATACACCACACACATGCTAGGTCACGCCTTCTAACCCTAATGTGAGAATACCTCAGTACATTATGCCACATCTTATTCTTTCTCTTCCTGATAATAGCACCCTCCATATACACTTGCATTCAATTTCCATACAATATCTTATTATTCTATGATTTCCCTTCCCTTTGCCCGTGTGGAAGGACGTTTACATTCTACGTAATGCGAAGAATGAACTTTTTCTGGCTTCTCATATGTATATATAGTAAATGAGGTGATCACATTACGTTTCTCTTATAGTGTTTTTTCTTTTTTATAACGTAAAAGGGGAGGTGCTGTTAGATTTGTTTTGTTTTTCAGAATGATGAAAACAAATCATGAAGTGATATATATATATATATATATATATATATATATATATATATATATATATATATATATATATATATATATATATATATATATAAAGAAACAAGTACCACGCCCATATGTTGCTTCACATGGAACACGTTAAGTTATACGTACATAAATGCTTCTGATTTGTATGTACAACCCAGAAATGCTCTAACTCGAATAGAATCCTTTGTTTGTATAAAACTAAAACTAGTAATTATTATTTAAAAATTGATCTCAGAAAGCTGTGTATTTTTCGATGTTACCATACAATGTGATGCATAAGAATTTATTTTTAACTTGTCTGATTGTTCCGCTTGAAGACAAGATGTTTTAGTTAATTTTTCTGGCTTAATTAGAAGAAAGAAAACATAAAATGCTATTATAGCAAAAGTAGGATGGTCAGTTTTTTTCCTATCTGTTTCTAAACGGTACGTAGAAAACCGAAATTAGGAGTCCAAATAGAACTGGGAGGATAGTATAAAACTCGACCTTAGAGTCTCTTCACATTATCCGAGCGGTCGTCCGTCCGAGTATCCGACGACACCTGGACTTCTCTGATACAACCATTTGATAACACCGGAGCGTTTGCATTTACGACAAGAAAACTGGACTTAGGTACGTTGATAAGAACTATTGGTAGGGATTGAATCGGCATACGATAACATCCAATAGAGAGACTGTAATCCTGCGGCGATGATTCTTGGAGTTCTTTAACCATAGAGGTAGTTAATTAAAGAAGATACTTTGTTCGCTTGGTCTCAAATCCATGTCACGGCGTTCCCATGGAATAGAATGGAAATGTAAAGAAAGACCCCTCAGAACATTTTGTTCTGAGCATTCATTACTTAGACCAAGGGTTTGACCATCTCGACCACTGTACGGAAAGCAAGAAAAAAGACGAGAAGCAGAACGCTCCGAAACAAAAGAGTAAGGTCAGTACTATATTAAATTAAAGTGACGCTATTAAAAAGAAGACCTAAATTTGACAATCTTTTGGTAAGTTTATTGAAATATAGACCTACCTTTTGTTAATTGTCTTACTATGTTTTGTCAACAAATAGTATTAATATTCGTTCTAAAATGAAATGTGTTTGAACGATGTTTCAAGCAAGTACTTAAAACATACAAACAATGATTCTTAGCTTTATTACCACTATCAATATCTGTTGGTTATACTATATTTAATTAGAATCAAAACCTTATTACATTGCGGCATCGAAAGTCAATTAACGTGATCAACATTACTATCACTCATTAAAGTTTCTATTCGATAAATATGTTAGATTTTATATTCCATTTTCTACTTCAAAACATAGCTAAATGCTCCCTTTCTTTTTCTTAAGTGCAAAGTAAACATTTGCAACCTGACTAAACTAAAATATGTTCTTGTATATTTCAGGCAAATCTACTTACCTAATTGCTTGATAGTTTTGCAGAAAAAAGACTATCTGTTTGAAAGGTAATCCAATCCTAGAATTCTGCAACTATCACTTTTAGGCTAAAGGAACAGACTTGAATGATTATTTTGGATGACAAACATGAAATGTTTTCTCTGTGAAACTCACCAAATAGCCATTTGTTTGCCACAAGTTTGCACTAAGTTTACTAGTATACGCGAATAGGTTTGTGAATTTGAATCGGAGAATTGAATTAAAACAATGAAACAAATTAATGAGTTACATTAACTAATGGATTGGTACAACCGAAGTAACTAATTAGAGTGAAGCTTCCTTTTACTCGATTTCGGCGTTCGTTTGTCCGGATGCTCCTTCGAGATGCCTAAACCGTTCTTAAGGTTGGTTTAAAGGGACAAGTTTTGCCGATAGATGGCACTACAGTCTTCATCTCTCTTCCATGTATTTTTTTATCTTTCACGAAAATTCACGATTTCTCTTACAAATTTCAACTTACAGACTTCAAATTTTTACAAAAGGAACTTCATAACCTATTAAAGTGAACAAACCGTGCCGATTTTTTATTTAGAATTTTCCTCATTGTTGAAATTGTTTGATTATTCAAATGGATATCCAAATCTTTAACAATGAAACTGTTTGAACAATGAAGAAAATTCTAAATAAAAAAATCGGCACGGATTGTTCCCTTTAATAGGTTATGAAGTTCCTCCTCTAAAAATTTGAAGTCTCTAGGTTGAAATTTATAAAAGAAATTGTAACTTTTCCTGAAAGGTAAAAAATACATGTGATACATAGGAAGACTGTAGTGACATCTATCCGCAAAACTTGTCCCTTTACACTAACCTTAACAAAATTTGACATGGTGATTCGACAGCGTGAGCTGTGTCGTAAGGGGTACGCATGTCTCGATCGGACATACCATTGAGGAATAATCACCGAAAAACGGGATGCCCATACACTTAGTCTTGGAAAAGTATTTGGCGCGCGAATTCTCATTGTAAACAATGGAAAATAGAATTTTCAGCATTAGAAATAGGGTAAAGCCCATTTCGTTTTGTTCTACGAAGACAATTTTTCAAAGTCATTATGCTTTTCGGTGATATGCCCAATTCAACTATTTGCACGATGTGTTAATTCATGGAAACGATTGATGCATTTAAATAAAATATTCTATAAATAATCAATAAAAGTTAATCACTTCGTTTTAAAATTGCAGTTATTGCATACCTAGTTAATTAAATGAACTAAACGAATTAATGGATTAAAACAAATAAGCGAATTAATTAACTAAATTAATTAATAAAAACAATTAAAAGAACTAATGAACTTCATTAATTAAATGATTATACTAATTAATGGATTAAAATAATTTAGTGAATTAATAAACGAAATTAATTAAACGAATTCATGGATTAAAATAAATAAACGGAATAATGAACTAAATAAATTAACAATTAATTTAATTGACAAAAAGATAATAATAATAAATTAAATGATAATTAAATGAATTAAAGGAATTAATAGATTAAAAGAAGCGAATTAATGAATTAAATCGAATTAATGTAATTAAATGATGAAACGAATTAATGAACTTAATGAATCACACAAGTAAGCGAGTTAATAGACTAAATTAATTAAGTGAATAAAATGAAATTAAGAGATTACTGCAAAAATGCTAATATTTACATTAAACGAAAATAAAGATTTGTGTAAAAAAAATAATTTTGAACAATTTGAAATTTGGTAATACATACGAAAAATAGGAATAAACTATAACCTTGCAACTTGTCCCCAATTACCCCAATTTCGACGAACATGAAAACTTGAGTAGATATGTTGACTAGTATTAGTAAATTGCCCATAGTTTTTATATAAAGACAGACGAAGTATATATATATATACAATATTTCGGTCGTTTCCGCACGAATTGTTTTATTGCGTGCGTTGTTTTGTTTTCTTTTTCTTTCTCTTTTTGTATGTTTTCGTGTGAGGTGTTCTCTTTATGTGGATTTTTGAAGCATGGGTGACATGATTGATAACACAACCACGGCATGGGTCCTTGGACTCTCCCGTTCTTTCTGTTGAAAACACTAACTAACTATTGGTATGTCAAGTTTGCGTAAAATTTATTTTTTTCGTGAGTGGCAATTTGATGTAGTTTTCAACTTTTTTCTTTCTTTTTGTTTTATTTGCTTTTTAAAAGTGAACAATTCTTGGCTTTTTTTTTTTTTTTTTTTGTGATGAAGTAAGAAAATCTGACGTTACAACCAATAGACCACAATAATCTTCCTGATGATAAACCAAAGGTTAAATTACTTGTCTTGTAGGCAAGTTTTCATTCTAACACTTGTTGAATATTAATTTATTTACCTCGTTTTGTCATATCTTCTCTATCTTGCTTTCTGCTTTGATACTTCTCATTTCCTTTCATTAAGACCGTTGTTTTGTACGTCACATTTTAATGGCTAGAGCGCATGCGTTTTTGTATGCGCAGTTGCAGGTTCGAATCTTGTTAGTAAGTACCATCTTTCACAATTTACTTCATGTCAAGGTCGTCCCGTTCGTTTGCAAGGCCTGGGGTGAAATAAATAATACTACAAATACAATGTAACTTAAAGAAATGGATTAGGGCGGCGATCACTAAATCTGTCTGTCACGGGTTCGAATCCTCCTTAGGTCATAGATGTTATATATTGTCCTTTCATTGCTTATTTCATTATCATCATTCATTTCTAATCGTCGTCTTATTTAGCATACACGACATAATAGTGGAATATAGAACTTAATAAATAAATAGGTATAAGTAAAAATCTAAACGATAAACTTAACTGACAATGTGTACTCAGTATGTTCAAGTTACTGATTAGTTGCCGTTTTAGTCTACGTTTACTGTGCGTTTACTTCAGTTTATCGTTCCAAAGACGGTCCTGCTGCTCAGTCCAAATAATTGAGTGAAAATCTGCCTTAATCGCGCAAGTTATGCGTTCAGTTATGATGTCACACAGGATAAATTGGAACAGTAAAACTAAAAATGTATGGGTCCCTTTACATATACATAGTATTTTGCTTTATAGTAACTGCGTGACATTGCAAAACGATATAAACATGCTTCTGATTGGTCATCAAAAATTTGTTCTAAATTTTACGAATGATATTATTGGATAAAATCTAATGTCCCTTTCCAGGACCGAGGCTACATGAGATGTACACCTACAGTTTAAGAAGGAATCCGTATCATCGAAGCTGGGACCACGTGTACCGCAGGTGTACGCGCTACCTATTACACCAGCGGAAAGGACTGTTGGAAGTGTTACACACATGGGGGCACGGTGACTCAGTGGTAGAGCGCTTACCTCTGGCGCATGGGGTCCCAGGATCCCCGGTCAAGTAAGTTTGTAGTGGACAATATCGTGTCCGTGGGTTTTCTCAGGATATCCTAGTTTCCTCCGACATTCTCATTTCACAAATTCCTTCATAATCATTCCCTAACACTTTTGTTCCTATTGGAGCCGGTGGTTTTCTTTTTTAATCGAGCTCTCTTGGAGGTGAAATAATGTGGTGAGGAACAACATAATATACTGTAAGGGTTAATCTCTGAGGATATTCTATTTACCCGCCGACTATTCCGAATTCAAGCACCGGTCAGAGTTGGCGTGGGTCAATGAAAACTTGACCCACGACCCACTGTGACCCACTCTGCCCACCACCCACAATGAACGACTCTCATCCACTGTGACCTACTCTGAATCACCAAAATCCATCATCAACTTTGAACACGATCCACAGCCTCTTCTGTACTGACTAAAGAGTTTACACTTGTAATAAAACAAGACTGTGAAATTGTCACTAATTGGAGTTTGAATTTCTAGTCAATCGCTCAAGCACCACTCTGTTACAATAACGGTGGATCTGACCTTTACGATATATGTCAGTGAGGAAATTGAAACAATCCGAGGTGGAGGAAAATTAGTGTGTGCCTAAAATATACTTGTACTAAGAGAGTATTCTTGCAAGTGTTAATTTCTGAACGCATTCCAAAAGAAACTTCTATTCGCAGAAAAATACTCCTGTACAATATGGAAAAGGTTATGATTTCTCAGTTCACATTATTTTCCTCACAAAAGACTTGAAAAATCACTTTTTCATAGTGTATAAAGGTGCTCGGGTACCCTATGTGAGAACATCTCCATAAAGTATGCTCATAATTGTAATTTCTGTAATCACTAAAACACCACGTTAAATTTAAGCTACAAATATGCATAATTGCAATTATTATGAATATTTATTCAAAGTAGTTTACCTAAAGCAAAGAAGAGACTTATTAAAAATTAGGTACAAAGTTGAATAACACAAATAAACCATTAGTAATACAAGTATACATTTTCCATAACTCGTAATTTTCCACCTTAAAACAAATCTGAAATCGGGTTTATATCCTGTTGGTAACTTTTTCGCGGTAAATCATCCGCAGCGGAATGATGTCCATCCTTCAGCCAAGAAATAACTAGCTCGTCTACTTTGAGCTTGTCTAGCAGTGGGCCATTAACATTGATGAACAACAAGTTAGACAATGTTGAGCACTTAGTCTATTTCTAATATCAGTCATCTGTAAATTCATAAGGGAAAATCCCCGTTCGCACTCTGTCGTAGAAACTGATAATACTTCTACCTGATTTCTGCAACTCCTCATCGACAATCTGCTTGTTAGACTTAAGTCTGATAATGATTTTTCTTGGTCAGTTTTGAAATACTCAGCAAGAAGTATAATCTCTCTATCACCATACAACACCTTTTCCATATCGACCATGTCAGTTGGCAATGTCGACTCATGGAGAACAGAAACTTAATCTACCACGCCTTCGATAGGGAATCTTGTGAATAAATTATCAATTAAAGCCTGATAAACTGATGATTTCTTATTTGTTTATAAATTTAATTTTTGTAATTACACATGAAGGTTTGATACTATTACCTCCGTCTAGAAAGCGAAAGGGAACGAGGTTCCTGGAAAGTGTTCAGAGGTGAATGGAAATTTCCCTCCTTCTTCCCCTTCAATTACCACACTGCTGTTTGCCATGTGCCAAATTACGATGAGTTTCAATTAAATTATCATAGTATAATTATTTCCTTGTTGAATTATCGATACTTTTCAGTGGAAAAAAAGGATAAAATTTGTAAGTTCCAAACCAAGGTAAGTAGACCAACGTAAAGGGGAAAAAAGTGTAAAATTTCCCATATAATTATGCGTACAATCCAAACTTAAAATTTCCGTGTAATTAAGCTTACAGTACAAATTTTATGCCTATTTTTCTCACAACTTTATGGGTTGATTGCCCTGTGCTCTGTGCTGTAAGCGCTCCATATAATAAACATAAGCTTCAGCAATTATTATAGTAGAAAGCAATGGATATATGAAGCCAAGCACTGTATTTTTTGTTTCTGATTTTTATTTCTTAAATAAGATCGATCGTTTTCGATTATTTTTACAAATCAACTCATTACCAATTTTTCATATATAGAAAGTGCCCCCCCCCCCCATAAAGGAGAATTTTAAAAATTGCTAGGACACATTCTGTTTATTTTCAATAAAGAGTTAATACACTGAATTTCAGCTCCGTAAGTTTAACGGCGTGCTAGATACTATTTTTTTTTCTTTCAAAAATTCGGATCCTCACTACCTCCTTAGGAAATTATGCATTATAATGAAAGCAATGTAACATCCCAGTTTAGATTAAGGTCTAACTATATACCAAAAGTAATTTCATTTGACTTTGCAATTTGACTGTGATGATCATGCACACATAGTGACATTCAATTTTTTATATAATAATTTATACATTACAGTGATTCAAAAGTGTATTTTTTCCAGTAGTTAGCTCCTGTAAAAACTCCCAGGTCTCGAAAGCCAAGTAGTAGTATAAGTCCTATTGCTATTATTACAATTAAAAATATCAATATCCAAAAGTGCCTGAAGTTCTTTTTTCACTTGGTTAGATATACTAACCTCAGGTAAGTAGACAGGAACAAGTGGAAAAGGAAGAGAAATGAAGGTCTTGAAAGTAAACCGAAGACAAATTTACCAGTCTTCAGATGATACTGTCTACAATGCAGTGAGCAGAGAGGGTCGGTAGATCATAGTGAGTCGGTGGGTCGCAGTGGGTCATGGTGGGTGGAGGGTCGCAGTGGGTCACGGTGGGTGGTGGGTCGCAGTGGGTTACTGTGGGTGGTGGGTCACAGTGGGTCACATACTGTTGACCTACGATCCACTGACCCACTCGGAAAACTTGACCCATCGACCCACTGACCCACTCCATCTCTGGCACCGGTCGTGTTTCGGTGCCTTGGTTAATAGTAGGTCCAATTCTTTCATTACCTTGGGTTACCTAGGGATCAGGGGCGCACCCCAGGGGGGTTCACCGGGTCAAGACAGACCCCAAAAAACCTAACTCAACATACATTTGTATACTTTCTCAATAAAATTGTACTTGATTAACAGGGAGATGATTGATGTAGCATAAAAAATTGATGTTAAACTTTATCTATACTTTTTATCTTTTAAAAGCAATACTTTATCTATACTTTTTATCTATCATTTTTTCTGATAAGGTGGTGGAAGTATTTTATAATTATTTATCTTTTCAGGTGTAGAATAATACCCGTTCAATACTACATAGATGCAGTGGTCTGTAGTATTGGACTCCCCTCACAAAGCTTGGACCTCTTCCAACGAAAATTTCTGGGTACGGGCCTGAGAGGAACAGAACTGAAATTCAAAACATCAGATTCTGATGCCGTGTTGCTTATTGTTGTATTTCTGAGTCTTCAATTATAATTCTATTAGTATTCAAACTTTTCTTCGCGTTTTCCCAACGATACTTGTCCATTTAAGCGTGTATCCCCAGATTTACCCTATTCTTAAAGTTCTCTAAGCTCATCACCACTTTTTCTGAATTTTAGTGAGTAACATAAAAACGAAGAAGAATATCAAAAATGTAGAAAGGAACCAGATAGTATTTAGAACACGCTGTTATATGAACTAATCAATTGTTTTCGAGATTCTCCGTATAGTGTATAGATTTGGGTGCCCAACAATGATGTCATAAACTGCTCATCCAAATGTATAGTCTATAAGAAAAGGTTCGGAAACGGTTATTAGTTTATTTAATAGCATTTTGTAGATAATATCTGGCTCACTTTCCATTTTTTTAATACAGTTGAACATCAATAACTCGAAACTCGATAACTCGAATTTCTTGATAACTCGAATTCCTTGATAACTCGAAATTCCTCACATTCCCTTGAAGTCTCCATATTACTCAATGTTAAAAATAACCTCTCTATGTCGAATGTTTAAAAATTACAACCGGTTTAAGTCGAATTTTAAGGGTTCCATAATCATATTTAAAAACTTCGGCATGCTTTTACGTAATTGACATTGATGCTAGCTCTGTCATTGCTACTAATGTGTACTGTAATTGTGTTTTACTCATGTCTAGACATATAAAGCCTATCCTCCACCTATTTTTAGGTCAATAATTCTTCTTCTTCCTTGGAACTTTCAGAACTTCGAATTATAAAGATTGAACGAATAAAACTTCGAGCTATAGAGATTATATACTTACTTTTGATGTAGAACGCGGAACCTCGGTACCTCAAATTTTGTTCTGGTCACCTTGATATCTCGAACCTTGATTAGTCGAAAAACTCGATAACGAGAAATTTTATGTATTCGTTTCAGCTTCGAGTTATCGATGTCCCCTGTAACTTTCATTGTCTTTAAGTTATTCACTAAAATTCAAAAAAGTGAGTGAGCTTAGCGATGAGCTTTAATTCAACTTATAGGTAACTATATCAAAAATACGTTATGAAATGTATTACTCATTAGCTAAATAACCCCGTTTTATTATAAACAGGGGAATTGTACTATCATTGTAATTGAACTATGTTATTTTAAGTTTTACGTATCTCTCTGTATGGGGCGGAAACATGGATTTTACGCAAAAATGATGAAAAACAACTGGTACCTTTCGAAATGTGGGCGTGGAGAAGAATAAAGAGTATAAGTTGAATCGAGCGAAAAACGAATGAGAGGGTCTTAGAAATTGTCGGGAAGAAAAGAACATTTTTAGATATTATTTGAGAAGAGAAAGAAAAACTGGTTGAGAGGGAGGGACATTGCCTAAGAAGAAATTGTATCATGAGGGACGTGCTAACGGGTATGGTGGCAGGAAAGAGAGGGAGGGGCAAAGAAGGTTACAATTAATGGACGATATAAAAGCAGAAAGATCATGCGTGATAAGGAGAGGTTAGCAAAGGATCGTGGAGCATAGAAGCACCTCAGCTGCTGCAAGTAACTTGCCAATAATGGCAGAATTCCTATAATAATAATAATAATAATAATAATAATAATAATAATAATAATAATAATAATAATAATAATAATAATAATAATAATAATAATAATAATAATTGTGCCTAGGTCTTCCAAATGAACTTTTACCGATTGGAATTCCAGTTAAAACTTCGAAAGCGTTCCTACTTTCTTCTATTCTAGCTATATGACCTGCCTACCTGAGCCTCCTAGACTTGATGACCCTAACAATGTTTGGTAAATGTATAAAGTTATGCAGTTCCTCGTTATGAAGTTTCCGCCATTCCCCATTTCCTTCCTGTTGGATCCGAATATTCGTCTCAGGATTTTGTTCTCAATCATACTTTCAGTCTACGTTCTTCCCTCAGAGTAAGCGACCATGTTTCGCAATCATACAGAACATTCGTGATTATCGTTTTATATATTTTAAGTTTCAAATTCCTGGACAGAATTCGCGACGACAAAAGATTTTGAACTGAATAATAACTCGAATTCCCTGCTTTCAGTCGACACTTAATTTCTTTGTCGAGATTTAAAATAAGACTGTTATATGTGCTTCGTGAAAAAGACTGCTATATCTCCTATCATCGTTTAGCGTTTTTGATGTAAAAAAAAAAAAAAAAAAAAAAAAAAATCTTTTGTTAGTCTAATCAAATTTTGTATATGTTATATTCATATTTGTTTAGTGTTTTTGTAGGAGTTACCGATATTAAGAAGTTTCAACCGTTATACTTCTCAGATTTTTGTTTCTTATACGTGATCTTGAATGCAGATACAATGTTTAGAAAATCAAACAGTACGGTGATAATATAAAAACCAAACTATAACAAGCACGCTACGTATTTTATTTTATTTTTATCTGCTATCCTTTCTCCCAGTCTTTGTTGTAAAAGTACACAAAACTTACAAAGATTTCCTTTTTAAGAAGAAGAAGAAGAAGAAGAAGAAAAAAAGAAAAAGAAAGCTAAGTTATAGAATTGATCTTAAGAAACTTAACGTTATCCCTATCTCTTCGTAACAATTTTGCTTAAGATAACTAAAAGTCTGTTTGCTAGAGATAAAAATGTTCTAATATTTTTTTTATTGATAGTAGTGAATTCTCACGCAAGAAAATTTTTATGAAGTCATAAAATTTACCGGTAATACATTAATTTCTTTTTAAAAAAGAAATAATGAAGAATTAATGTCAAGCTATTGTATGTAATGATAGATACATGCTGTACACGCCATATATTACGTTAACTCTTGTTAAGTACATTGTATCAGTGAAGGTCAGTAACATATAACATTTTTCCTTTTTTTCTCTCTCTTTTTTTATGGATTGAGGAGAGAGAGAGAGAGAGAGAAAAGAACAGCTATTTACACATTAGACCGTTACAGAAAACAATACCTAAGAATACCAGCAAGAAACTAGAAAGAATCATTTAGTCTTTTTTTCTGACTTTCAGCAGATGAGACTTACCTAAATGTAAAATTTACTTCTGTTTAAGGAGTTTCGTGTACAAGGGCGGTCATCAAGTGGGGCAAGGTGGGGCGCTCACCCACCCCTAAGAGGAAATTGTACTTGGGAGTATCGAAAACCTAACAGAATTTTTACATTAGTTACAGCAAAATATGAAACTATATTTGAAACGTTGCTTATACTTGCCCCCCCCCCCCTTGGAAACCACAACATGGGCGTCCTGTTTGTGTATCAATACTCCTTTATATATAGGGATGCGTACGAGTCGAGTCGAGACAGAATTTTCCTGAGAAAATTCGAGTCGAGACACAGCTCTTCCAATAGAAAAATATACGTTTTTCGAGTCGAGACATCACTTTTACAGCACATTTTCGAAACGAGACAGCCTCAAATCTTGTCTCGTGCGCATCCCTATTTATATATTGCGAGTAACAGTCAAAAAGTTCTCCGAATTCTGTTGTAGCTTTTTATTATCATAATCACATTATCATATTATCATTATCATAAACTTAATCACCTTCAAAATTATCACCTTCGGAACTTGCACACACTTGTTCCACCGTTTCTGCGATTGCTGGAAACAGCAAAAAAAAAAAAAAGTCTCTTTTGGTATCTTCCAAAGTTCAACCGTCGCGTTAGTTTTGATCTCTTCTGCGTTGGCGAAACGTGAAAGGCCTATTTCTAGCTTTCGAAAGAGTTGAGTTGATTTTGAGTTTAACGTTCCGTTCAGCAGCGAGGCTATATGAAACGTGGACCTACTGATTAACGTGGAATCCGAACTATATGAGCTCCCGCCGGGAATCGAACCCGGGCCTCCCACGCCAGAGGCGCGTATGCTAACCGCTAACTTTCGAAAGAACCTAATATCCGTTGGTGCTAAACTGTTTTTAAGACCATCAAACTCTCTGAGTCAGATTTTCCTCAATTTGCGCGTTGCTCGAGCTGTGAAATTGCCCCAACTGATCACTACACACTACTCCGTTCAGCTACATTACTCGTACACTGTCTGTTATGACGTGTTCACACTTGTCAGTTTCATAGTTAGACAACCTAATGACTATACTGTGTAAGATTCATTGTGATTGAATCACCCACCAATGCCAGTACTCATTCCGGGAACTCTTTGACTACCCCTCGTACTTTTGTGTGTCCGTGAGTTCGTCCGTCCAGGAGACAAAAGAATCTCAAGAGCTACTTGATGAATCCTCATCAATTTTGACCAGCATGTAAAGGCCCAAAGATTAGAAATTAAGTTCGTTGAAAGAGGTAGAAAAAAATCAACCGTTTCCGGTTTTAACACTGATCACTATAGATCAGGCCTGTGACAAACATCTTGGCATTTCAGCTAAACGAATAAAACGCAAGCTCTGGCGCGACGTTGCCAAGTGGTAAAGGGGTGTGGCTATGGTTAAGTAGACAAACTACAGCGCGATCAGGTGGCAGGGGACAGACGTGGATGTGTACTAAATAAACGTGGCAATACCGCCGGCCTCTCATTTGCTAGCAGCATTTAAAGGGAACTTGGAGCACCGCCTTGAAATGCCAAGATGTTTGTCACGCCGTTGATTAAGCGTTCCAAGGTTACATTTTGTCTCCATGCTTAACTGTCTGCTAAAACCGGAAGTAGTAGAAATCCACTACAACTTCCGGTTTCAAGATTGATCTATATAGAGCAAAAACGATAAAAGATAGCGAGAAGCATCTTTCTTGAAGTCAACTTAGCGTTCTAAGAATAGGTACTATTTTATCTATTAACCCTCTATTCTGCCGTGTCGTGACAAAACGCTGTAACTTTGGCGGAGCAGTTTTGCGAAAAAGAGCCGTAAAGTTTTCATCTGGAAATTTGATTTGTATTGTGTAGAACCAGTGTATCTTGACTTTGGAAACACGTGGTTACATGTAATGTTACGTAAATGCATGTTGTGTGATTAAATCTGGTGAAAATTGATTGGTTGACCATTATTGCCTAGTTACACTGGTTCTACACGATACAGATCACATTTTCGGATGAAACTTTACGGCTCATTTTCGCAAAACTGTTCCGCCAAATTTACAGCGTTTTGTCACGACACTGCAGTATTCAAACCGGAAGGCCAGAAATTAACCACTTAAGGTTTTCACGTTATCGCTATAGAGCAAAATTGATATTAGATAGTGAGAAACGTTTTCTGCAATACATGAACCATCTAAAGAATATATTCCATCTCCATTCTCTACTAAAACCAGAAGTGGTAGAAATCCACTAACACTTCCGGTTTTAAAATTAATGGAAAAAATATAACTCCGTACAAACAGTACATTTTCACTTGTTATACACGTGACATTGCTATTTGCTTCTGAAGGCACATTCTTTCAAAACTCGCAGCTTTTCTAAGACAAGCTTGTTTGTTTGCCTCACGCACACCTTTGATTTTCTCCATCAACCTTCTTACATTAGTTCTTCTCCCTGTCCTTCACTCATCTTTATTTAACTTCCATATCTGCCTTTGCTATCCCCATTATATTAACGTTTGGTTTTTCCTTCACTAGCTCTTGACCCTATTCCTAAATCATATTAACATCTAAAACTGTTCCTCACTTGCCTACACGCTAACTCTTGACTTTGTTTTCTTTATTAATCTTACATTACGTATTGTTAATGTCTCTATTCATATTCTTGATCTTACATTAACTCTTAATCCGTTTCCATTCTTACACAAAATCATACTTACTCGTCACTTGCCCATATAGTAACTCTTGTTATAGTGTTTAATTAACCTTATTCTTCTTATATTAAATTTTGACTCTGCATCAAATGTATATTGGTCCAGAGATCCTGCCCTTCAGTTACAGAGATTGTCCCAGTTTTTTTTTTTTTTTTTTTTTTAAATCCCTCTCCCGTCCTTACTATCCGTGGGTGCTGTACTTTTCACTTTCACGTTAACTTCTATTCCTTACTGTCCTCAAATTAACTTTTGGTTTTGTGCCTCACTCTCATCACATCACTCTTGATCTTGTACCTCGATTGTCCTCACATAACTCGTGATCCAATCTTTAGCTACCTTACTATTTGTTGATCTTCCTACTTACCGTAGTGACACTGTACTTTGTTCTTTATTTGATACTTTTTTTGCCCTATTCTTTATGGAGACACTGTATCCTAGTGCTTAGAGCGTTGAACTCACGTCCGCGCGGTCCCAAGTTCGATTCCCGGCCGCTGCTTCCCAATTTTCGGCTTCCACGCACCATCGTGAGGCACACTGGGGAGTCACGTGAAAACAGAACGTGGTGGCCACTACTAGAAGGATCCTGATGCGCCTGTTAGGGAGAGGGCGTCGCAGCGCGTTGACCATGTGCTCGCTGCTAGACTGGACGTAGTTCAGCCGGTCGCTAGTGGATGGCGCTGGAGCAGGCTTAGACCCACAAATTGGACTGTTATGCCAAGTATTTTTTTTTTCACCCTATCCTTTATCCTCACATTAACTTTTAGTCTTGCTCCTCAATGCTCTTTCCTACTAGTTTTTAAATTTACTACTTCAACATTAATTTCAGGTCTTGTCCATATTTATATCAAGATACACGAGATCCTGGGTACAATTCCCGTAGAAGTGTATTGAAATTTCAACGCATTAAGGTAGTTCGAATTCTAACTGTAGATCCACGTCTTATATATCCGTGATGTTGAAAAGGGATGATAAATTTTAACGAACAACACTAATCTTTATTCCGAAATCTGTGTCTGTCTTTAATATTCTACATTAACTCTTGACCCACTACCTAACTAAAGTAACTAACTCTATGCCCTATGGAATCTGGAGGTTCAATGGGCGTTCACAGAACCTGTTCATTGACCTCTGTCCATACCCAAGTGAATTTAATTTCTACTTTTTATTCCCATTTCTGCGAGAGCCATTGCGCCTAGGTCTTCCTAATGGACGTTTTCTGATTGGATTTCCAGTCAAAACTTTGAAAGCATTCCTACTTTTCTCCATTCTGGCTACATAACCTGCCCACCCGAGCCTCCTAGACTTGATGACCCTAACAACATTTGGTAAACGATATAAATTATGCAGTTCCTCGTTATGAAGTTTTCGCCATTCCCATTAACTTATAAATCTGTTTCTCGCTTACCCTACAATAAACTCCTGAGTTTGTTTTTCTGTCGCCCGCAGATTAACTCCAAGTCGCATTCTTATCTTAAATCTGAAGTTTGAACATAATAATAATTTCAACAAGTACCGTTGTTATCTGGTTGAGTATTTACAGATAAACCAGGGACATTATACATACATTCATCAACACATTTTTTTTTATTATAGTAAAATAGTAGTTCTTTACTTTGTCAGAGAAGTTATGTATCTGCGTACGAGCCATATGTATGCGTGTGTGTCTGTATGTATATGCTGGTAGACAGATAGTTGTTTCAACTGATAGCTTCCCTACATGAGTTATTTTATATTACTCTCTTTCTCTGAATCCTGTTCTTTATGAACACAAAGTGAAAACTGAGCTCCTATTTCAACCTTATGGCAGATGAGAAAGAGAGAGTTGATGAATTTCTACCCCTTTGAGCTGCACCTGTCGTTTTTTCTTTTGCCCGTTTTTGTCTTCTCTTTTTCCTTCCAAATTCACCTCAGGGGGGAAGCTTCTACTCTATATAACAACCAGTCTTCTCTTCGTGTGCTATTCCACCCAGAAACGAATAAGAAATTAATAATTCCTCTAAAGCTGCCTCTAACGTTTGATTTCTAGTGCCGGGTTATGAGAATCTTTTCTGATTATTATTAACTGATAAACTTCTCATCTAAAAAGTGCAAGTGTAGTAATGAGAGTTAATGTTTTGATAACATATTACGCAAGTTATAGGTAAATTCTCTCGTGTTATAATGTATGAAGCATTATGGCCGGCCTAACAACTCTTTCAGCTTCGTCACGTGTAATCATCACGGTGAATCCAATTGCTGTATTTATTTCTGGTCTTCTAGATCAAAATTCTTTATCAGCAGAAACAAAAATCTGCTTAGGTCTTGTGCTATGCTAAGCTAGTCCTACACAATCGTTGTTATTCGCCTCCATGTTCTATTTACACTTCAATGATCTTTTTGACTCACCAAATACCATTTCTCCGAAAACATGTTTAAACGGGGTTTAAACTAAAACTCCACAGGGTATCCTAAAAATTCTGGAATCAATAGAAAGGTATAGGATATAGAACATGTTCGAAATGACCTACGATTATATTGTTAACTTTAGTCAGTTCTATCATATCATTGATGATGGTGGAATCAATCATATACTGGATTCTGGATGTCACTTGTTGCAGATTAACATTCAGTATTGGTACTATAAATCTACTAACAAGTATATCTAATTCCGAATCAGTTTTCGACGTTTTAGATCAGCACTCAGTTATTGATGTTATCAAGATCAATCTGCTGATAAGTGTTCCTGATTTCCGACTGTCAGATACTGGAAATTAACATTCTGCTGATAATTGTAGAATTAATCTGCTAACAAGCGTATATACAAATCAACATTCGTTTGATAATGGTAGGATCAATCGGCTGACAAGCTACTTTGCAAATCAACATTCTAATTGTAGGATCACGAAGTGTTTCACCTCCTCCTCGTCTGAAGCAAAGCGACGGCCTCCTAGGTGCTCCTTCAAGTGCGGGATCAGGTGAAAGTTTCTTGGAGCTAGGTCCGAACTCTAGGGAGGGTGGTCGATGATGTCTCAGCGAAACTACTTCAAAAGCGTGGTGGTCTTCTGGGCTGTATGCGAGCGCACGTTGTCGTGAAGGAAGATGACGCTCTCGGTGAGAAGTCCTGGCCGTTTCCTCCTGATTGCTTAACGCAATCTTGTCAAGGTTTCACAGTATCGGTCAGCGGCTACTGTGAACCCACAGAAATCGGGTAACTTAGCAAACTTCATCGCGAGACCAATTTTCCAAACGAGTTGTCATTTGTGTTTACACACAACTAGCGCCGTTGGTAGCGGATGGCTGAAGCTTTTCAAAATTGCCAACTTCATGTATTAAAATTACCGCACACTCCTCTTTCCTCTACAATAGACGAAACTCCAGAAATATCGGCTTTGTAAACTTAGTTTCTGATCCTTCCTCGTACACTGGGAAGTGCTGCTATCTGTTTGGGGTAGCCAAACCTTTACACTCACCTTAAAAACACACATTGTATAATTTTCAGCTTTATCCGTTTGTTTGTTTGTTTCTATTTGAACAGTCAAATTCCGCAACCTTTGTTCCTGTAAATCTTCAGAGTTTCTGTTCTCTATGATTTATCACTCTTCTTTTATATGCAGACAATACAAGAAATAAAATCATTTTATAGTTTTCTCGATACAAGATTTCTGGATTTCCTGCGCATTTCTAGACATTAATACACTGTTTATTTCTGATTGATTGTGTATATCTTTCATATAAGGAATTGTTTTGAATAATTACTGGAATAACGAATATTTATTCCAATAATAATTATTGAGTAATTTGTTCAATTAACCATTCAAATAAAGGCATAACTGAATCGCGTATATGCACTGTTCCTTTTCTCGTTCGCCTTAAGAATTTTTATCTCAGGAAACGTCAATCAAAAATAGTTACTTAATAATGTTTTGTTATCGTGGGACAAAATGGGAATTCCTACTTGGCCTTACAATAATTAATTTTCATATTTGTTGCTCTTCTGGACCAAGGCATTATATATATACAGGGTGTTTCGAAACAACGCCGACAACGTTTGGGAGGTGATTCCTGACACCAAAACAAGACAAAAAGTATAGACCAACTTCGGTGCACAAGTGCTTCCTTTCGGAGTTGCAGGCTGCTGAAAACATAAAAAAATGAACTTTAAAGGTCCATAGCTCCAAATCTATGGGACCTACCGTAGCCGGGTCAAGACTTCATTTAGGAACTAATATGTGCGCTATCCAAATATCCATGTTTCAGAATCGTAACGTACTCACGCAACAATTTTTATACAGGAAGTTTGGCTAAGGGGATATAATTTGAAGTAGTCACCAAACTATCTCTGTAAAAACTGTTGCAGAAGTATCGCAAGGTTCTGAAACATGGATATTTGGATAGGGTATATATTAGTTCCTAAGTGAAGTTTTGACCCGGCTACGGTAGGTCCCATAGATTTGGAGCTATGGACCTTTAAAGTTAATTTTTTTTATGTTTTCGGCAGCCTGTAACTCCGAAAGGAAGCATTTGTGCACCCAGGTTCTACTATACTTTTTGTCTTATCTTGGTGTCAGGAATCACCTCCCAAACGTTGTCGGCGTTGTTTTGAAACACCCTATATATTTGTGTTATATATATAATGCCTTGCTCCAGAGAAGCAACAAATATGAAAATTAAAATAAATTAAGAGCAATGAATGATGTAATCTTATAGGAGTCAAACTAACATTGAACCAAGAAATGTCCTGTTATTATTATAGGCTAATACTTATGCATTGAGTCGTTCTTCAGAAAATCAAAATTATCCCTTCTTTTCTCTGTATCTTCATTCACGAAGTTCTGTTGGGTTATACTGTAGATAATACAATTAATTCTTAAATTCCGATGAAACCTTAAAAAAAAAAAAAAAAAAACGAAAAGCCGGCTGGCTTTTATGGCCCATTCAGCAGCAAGGCTATATGAGACGTGGATCCACTGATTAACGTGGAATCCGATCCATGTAAGCTCCTACCGAGACTCGAACCCACGTCTCCGACGCCAAAGGTGCGTACGCTAACCAATTACTTTTGCCGTATTCGTGTTCTTGTTAATTAAAGCATCTTTTTGTTTAAATTTCAGATATCTTTGGAACAACCATGATAGGGGATAGGGCCACCAGTCGAGCAGAGGGTTAGGACTCAAAATTAAACAGAAGTGCCTGGAATCCGCACCTCAATATATCTATATAGACCAGTTGAGTTATGAAGGAGAAACCATCGGAGAAGCTCCGATGACCATGCTTTTAGCAGGACATACTAGAAGACATCAGAAGTATAAGTGGAAACAATTCAACAATCGTTTTCGTACCTTGAAATGTAGATTGTGTAATAAACAAATTTCTTTGATGCGATACCTGTGGTTGCTTATTGTATTCATACGGTAGATAAAAAGTAAGATGTATAGATGTTTTTATCTTCTTACACTTATTTTATTATGTCAATAAATAAATCATACTGAGTCTATGGGTATGAACTCATTTGGAACTCTACCAACATGTAATTCATAAGGCGAAAAGGAAAATACAAAACTAGTTTTCCCGTTTCGCCTTATGTCAAAATGAATATTGATAAGCACACCAGGTTTAATTTCGTCTTAAGGCGAAACTGGAGGTCATAAGGCGAAACGGAAAAAGGCGATAGATTAACCAATTGATCAAATAATTGTTCAAATAAAGGAATAATGGATCGAATTATTATTTGAATAAAAATAACTCGTCGAATAATTATTCAAATAAAGAAATAATTAATGATTAACTATTCGAATAAAAAGAATTGTTAGAATACATATATTTTTTACTTGCTCTTCTTATAAGTTATTTGAGAACAGACAAAATAGCGTATTACTCGTGTAACAAAACCAAAACCTAAGTTAACTAATCAGTATTACTATATTACCCTATTCTACTCTATCCTATCCATCTACTAGCCCACTTTACTCTAGTATTATTACTACTACTAATTAATAAATTACCTAACTCTATGGTCTCAGAGGTTCAATACCACGTTCACAAAACCTCTCCATTGATTTCTATCTTCAGCCAACTGAATCTAGTTTCTACTTTGTATTCCTATTTCTGCTAGATCCATGTTAATATTGACCTCCCATCTGCGCCTAGATCTTTCTATTAGTCGTTTTCCAATTGGACTTCCAGCTAAAACTTTGAAAGCGTTCCAATTTCTTCCATTCTGGCTACTAACATGCTCATCAGAGCCTAACAGTGTTTGATAAACGATATAAGTTATGATGTTCCTCGTTATGAAGTTTCCGTCATTCCCCATTCCCGTTCCTCTTCGGTCCGAATATTCGTCTCAGAATTTTGTTCTCAAATACTTTGGGTCTGCATTTTCCCCTCAATCTTCTTCTTCTTTTTCTTTTTCTTTTTCTTCTTCTTCTTCTACTACTACTACTACTACTACTACTACTACTACTACTACTACTACTACTACTAATAATAATAATAATAATAATAATAATAATAATAATAATAATAATAATAATAATAAGTGGCCGGGACATGTGCCTTTGGCTTCGGTACACTAGGTTCTTGGTTCGATTCCCGGTGGGACAGCATCGAACACAATACAATGGTTCAAATCTCTTTAAATTATAGGTCTGCTCAGAAAGGACGTAAATACAAATCAGTGCAACAGCTACTACTACTACCACTACTACTACTACTTCTACTACTACTACTACTACTACTACTACTAGTAGTAGTAATAATAATAATAATAATAATAATAATAATAATAATAATAATAATAATAATAATAATAATAATAATAATAATATAAAAGGGAATAGTCTGTGCGTCACATTTGGACAGGGAGCTAGCACATGAAAAATCACGTCATAAGGTACAAATTGTTTCACCCCCACATCTGGTGCGGGTCGATCGGAAACGTAAGAAAAACTTTGTCTTGCGTGTCAAACCGGGGGCTTTTGGCTACAGTGAGCCCCCGAAATTTTGAAAAAGGGCCAAAATTTACGTCATAAGGTAGAAGAAAAAACTTAACGGGCTTTGGTGCGGAAGGATGTCCAAAACTAAAAATTGGTCCGTAAGACAAGATTTTCGGGGGCTTTAGCTCCATAGGACAAAATTCAAAATTCGAAGGAGCGCGAAAATTTACGTCATAAGGTACAAGAAAATCTCTTTCGCCATTTTGTTTCTTTCCACTTGCCAATCACCAAAACACTTCGTAAGACAAAATAATTGGGGGACAAGAGTTTTTGAAAAAAGAGCTAAAAATTACGTCATATAGTACAAGAGAAAACTTAACGGGGTTTGGTGCGGAAGAATCACATCAGAGTCTGAATGTTCATGTAGGGTATATACTATGTGAAAGTGGAGTTCTTGCACGAAATTCTGGCAAAGGATTCGTTTCTGGTAGATACTTCAATAGATCCTAACGTCTCCATCCTCTTTTTGGACTAGCATTACAAATTCAACATATCAAACATTTCCTCAATCGCTCTACAGAGATTCCACCTGGATATGAGGTCTATTTGGTGAATATCTATCATGATAGAGATTTTTATGCAGCTAATGAATACCCAGAAGAAATTAAAGAATTTCTTGCTGAATATGAAGTATTTTGCAATGCTACATGCACAGGTGAGCATGGCTGTACAGCACAATTTTGGTTCATGTACATAGATTATGTAAATCTATACATTAAAATGTCAAGAGCTGTAAGAATGAATGATGTAGACCTATTTGCTTTCTGTCTGCCAATGATGATAAATCTCTTTTTTTTTTTTTATCACAAACCATTCAAATTATGTTCGATTGATGGTTAAATATGAAGAAAACTTGAAAAACATTGATGAGAAGTATCCTGGTTTGATGGCTCAGCTTCAAAACTGTGGACTGTCGATTAAACGCTCAAACATATCATTCGCTGGTGTGCCAATTGATCAAATCTTAGAACAAACCGTAAAAAGGGATTCAGCAAGCAGACTGACAGGAATTTCAGCAATGACAAGTCGATATTTGGCTCATTTGCGTTGAACTGTAACCAAAAGTATGAGATCAGAAATTGTTACTGTCTGAAAGAGATGGCAGGATTAAACACTAAGGACGATGTCTGTAGTGAACTCAGAAAATCTAGAATTCTTCGAGACAATTCAGATCTCCAGGCAGTATGCCATGTAATTGAGGAATCAGGTAACCCATTCATCATCACACTTCAGGATGAAGTACTTTACAATATTGGAAGAGGTAAAGCAGCAAGTGATAAAACAAAAGAATATCTTCTGGGAACAAGGATCGAGGAAATCAGTTGAGGCAGCCCTTTATTAATGAATGTAAGAAAGACACCGAGATTTTTAGCAGAGAAATCAAAAGACAAATTATTTCAAATTTTGAAGGAGATGGTGTGAAAGTTAAGATAAACACTAAAGACAATTAGATAAAAGAGGTTCAACTTACTTGTGGTGTATTTGGTAGAATATGTTGTTTCGCTATTGAAACGAAAATGTCCCTAGAGAATATACTTTAGTATTCATTGACACCCTTGCCACTTTCTTTAGTTCATACTGATGGAACCATGATTAAAACTGATAAGCCCAATTGCTCCGACTTCTTGAAAAACTTATACAATCTTACGAGGGCATTGATGCTATGTTTCTACTCCACAGTCTACCATCCAAATTACCTGAGACGTGCGGAGGCTTATCTTCATTCATCTTGCAGAAAATATGTTCCACTAAAGCAACGCGGATTGACGTCATCTTTGACCAGTGCAAAAGTCATTCCATCAAGGATGCAGAAAGAATCAGAAGAGGAGCAGTCCAATATTCACAAGATTTTTGCATACAGGGATCACACGAGATTTCCATAAGACACTAAGTAATGCGAACTTTAGGAGATCCTTGTCACATTTTCTTGCAAAGGACTAGCAACAAGATACCCACATAGAAATCTTAAGAAACAAGTCTCTGTTCTTCACGCTAGACAACAAATGTTTTGTCAATCAAATTGCCTTTCAAAGGAAGTTTCACTTGACTTGCGAGACGAAGAGGCAGATTCAAGACTTTTTTTTTTTTTTTCATTGCGAAAACATTTTCAGAAGTGACACATCTCTAAGAGCAGATGGTGATACGTATCAGAAAGATGTGGTTGTAAGTATAGGAGATACAGATGTTTTGATTATATTTTTATGCAATATTGTAAAATCTTCACACATCAAACCTCACCACCAGATTTGGCATGATTTTGGAATTTTTTAAAAAAGAATAAGCATTTCGTCTTTATCACGAAAATTGGGTTCCGCCATTTGTAAGTCATTGCTAGTATTTCATACCTTCACTGACTCAGACCATACAGCAGCTTTTCCTTACAAAGGCATTTCAATATATTGACCAAGACCGCAAGATATCTAAAAGCTCTATCTTCACTTGGTTCATCATCGGAGATAACAGAGGAAGCAGCATCTATTTTAGAAGAGTTTATATATGACATTTACGGTCAAAAACATGTAAGAATATTAACAGCAAGATTTCAATTGTATCTTAAAAATTCCAAGCCAAACAATGTCTCTAAACCTTTCTCAGGTATCAAAAATATTGATTCTGCTCATTTACCGCCATGCAAGTCAGTTGTGAGAAATAAAATTCTGCGATGCAACTACATTTGCACAGTTTGAAGCAATGCAAATCATACAAATCCCCTGAAGTAATTGACACCAGAAAATAATGCCCGGGAGATCACTGAAAAAGGATTAATCCCCAAGTGAATCAGCCAACCATATATTCCTCGAACCCTGGAAGCCTTTCAAGGAGAGTTATTGGAGAATTCTGACAAGTCAGACGAAGAGGTGGTGTTGAATTCCAATTCTGAGAAGGAATCAGAGGAAGAACAGATATAGGCAAGTAGAAGAGTGAAGTTTGCCGAGTGTGACTGACCAACCATAAAGACATTCCTTCAGTTAACTCCTATAAACACCTTCCTAGAAGATCTATCCTACTTTTATTCCATGCTTAAATAAAGAAACAAGTTATTGTAGTATTTTCCATTTTCAATTTTTACAATATTTTTGAAATTATAATTTTTCTGCACTATTAGTTTTCAATACTGGTTAGATTAAAACATATGTTAATCCCTCAAATATAAAATATATTTCTCTACCAAACTTAATATTCATTTAACATTTTGGGAAAGGGTGAGAAACACATTGATCTTCTTTCTGTATATAGAGTATTAATAATATTTGTTATTGCCAAATTTCCCTATAGAATAGTATCTTGTGTTACTAACTGTAGCTCTTTGTCTTGAGTAATGTGAATTATACATAGATCTGAAAGTACTCCTTTGACTAAAAATTAGTTTAAGATTATCAAGGCTAGAAAAACACTATAAATGTACTTTATATATAAAATCATAAATCATTTTGTCTCTACTTAAGAGTAGTTTGTTTACTCCCTTGTGTACTGTATATTGTCAATATATAGGGTCTACGTAACACTTTTAAGAAGTCATCATTTATAAGTACAATATGTTTTGTCCTTACAAACATACAGTAAGTATAATCATCGCAAACTTCTCTCTACACACCCTCTTTGTGAAGTATCAAGGGTGACTTACTGATAATTTGGCAGCATTATACGGACGATGTTGGTAAGGGTAAGGGTAAACTGATCTTGTATAACACTGGGCCAAATTATACGTGTCCATGAGATCACGCGAAATACGGAAGGCACGAGTAGAAATTATGAATATGACTTCGCAACCTGTCACTAGTTTTTATTTACATTTCAATATCCTTCGACACCAAATCCCATTAAGTTTTTCTTGTACCTTATAAGGTAATTTTTAACCTTTTTTTTTAAAAAAAATCTTGTATTAAGGGGATTTGGACCCCAATCAGGGGCCGTGCCGTGAAAAATCAGCGCCCGTGGCGAGAATATACGACGGCGCCCCCATACATATATTCCAAGCAATGTTTCCTATCTTTTTTCCTTTTTTCTCCCGAATTTTCGCCCCCTTACTTCGGCGCCCGGGGCCGTCGCCCCGCTCTCCCCCCACGGCACGGCCCTGCCCCCAATTATTTTGTCTTACGAAGTGTTTTGGTGATTTGCACATGGAAAGGAACAAAATGACTAAATAAATTTTCTTGTACCTTATGACGTAAATTTTACCCCTTTTTCGAATTTTGAATCTTGTCTATTGGGGCTAAAGCCCCCGAAAACTTTGTCTCACGGACCAGTTTTTAGTTTTGGGTATCCTTCCGCACCAAATCCCGTTAAGTTTTTTTTCTTTTACCTTATGACGTAAATTTTGGCCCTTTTTCAAAATTTCGGGGACTCACTGTAGCCAAAAGCCCCTGGTTTGGCGCACAAGACAAAGTTTTTCTTACGTTTCCAGCCGACCCGCAACAGATGTCGGGGTGAAACAATTTGTACCTTATGACGTGATTTTTCATGTGGTAGCTCCCTGTCCAATTATCCTGGAGTATACAACCTTGCTTTAGAGATTTGTAATGTTGGTTGTAGAAAGACAAGGGGCACAAATGAGAATTTATCTATATTATAAAAGAGAACGTACAAATCCTTTGTTCCCTCATCACGCTAATACGGCTGGACCAATTTCTTTCATTTTTGGGGGGTTATTAGGATTTGGACCCTAGATGGTTTTTATCATATCACTTTAATTTTTAATTACCAGTGTCTTGAGATAATTGACCATTCAAGTGTCCATACGTACAAATCCTTTGTTAGTTCATCATAGGTATAAAAATAAACGTATGTATATGCAACCCGCATGACCGTGTCACTCGGCGGGTTAACATAAATGACAGGCGCTATAATGTTAACATTTACTGCAATTTGAAAGCGAAAAAGTAAAAATTATCTAAGTAACAAAGTTTATTGCGTTCCGGGGTGACCGCAGCGAAGCGGGGTGAACGCTGCTAGTTAATTATAAACGCGGAACATCTCCGCATGCGTCACTCTAATTCCTAATTCCTAATAGATGTTGCTATGTGCGCGCTTGGCACTTGCCTACTTGCACTTGCACTTGCCTACTTGGCGCTAATAGGTGTCGTTAATTATTTGGATTTTGTATAATGAAGTCCTTGTGTAATTGTATTTAAAAAGGATATGGTATGGAGTTTGTGTGATTGGTGGGCGAACTCAAAAAATTATATACCGGTAAAAGTTTTAATTTTAACAGAATTTTAACTAGTCACAATTTTATAGCGGGCCAAAAACTTGTGCACTACACCTGGTAATAATAATAATAATAATAATAATAATAATAATAATAATAATAATAATAATAATAATAATAATAATAATAATAATAATAATATATTTCGAAACGTGCAAGAACCCTGTTGCTTAGATTACCTTATATTTAGTAATGTATCTGTCATGATAACGGCTGTTTCCCCTCCTCTCACTTAGTCCATCTATACAAAATAAACTACCCTTCTTGATATTCAACGAATATTTTTCTGCGTAAACATGACTCAACAAAAATCTTTTACAAAGCAGAGAGTCAAAAGTTATACAGAAGAAAGAATTAAAAAAAAAAAAAAAACACTACATATACATTCAGCCAGTATACTGTTGGCAAAAGGGTTGACTATGTACTATGTATGTGTGTGTTTGTGATGTCTTGTGATGGGGGCAGCAAAGCTCATTTTAATATGGCGTATCAACCCAGCTGCATAGAAGCTGTCGTCACTTCACAAAACGCCCCAGCCTCTCTCTCTCTTTCTCTCTCTCTGGCATGACTTGGCAACGATGCTTCACATCGTTCTTCTTTTATTTTTTAACTCCACTATTTCTTTTTTAAAAACTTTTTTTCTTCTCTTCCCATTTGCATCGTTCTAACCGGAAGGTTGTGATCTGACTTGAATCCATATGTTTAAGAGTTGTCTTTTATTTCATAAACGATAGCTAAAGTGAAACATTTCATAATACACATCTAGTTGCGTAAGATATGTCGTTATGATTCAATAAACATGTGCAAATAGATTTTTAATTTTTTTTTTATATATTATAGCAGGACAGAAACTTATCTTCTATGTAGTTTTTAATAAATATAAAACGTAAGAATATTTTTTTGACTTTTCGCAACAATGATGGATCTTCAGTGGCGTAGCGAAGGAGATTCATCCTTTCATGCTCCCTTCTCTCAGAGGGTAGTTTAATTAACGTTAACTTTGTGGTGGACAAACACCGTGTGCGTGGGTTTCCTCGGGGTTCTCCTGTTTCCTCCCACTTTCTTCATTCCACCATTTCATTCATTTCTCATTATCACCGTCTCCTTTAGCCTAGTCGGTATAACCGTGGAACGTAAAACTCAAAATTTCATTTCATTTCATTTTAATTAACGTTAATAGGCCTTCCGCTTGTCTAGTGGCTAGTGCGTGCTTCTTTAGTTTACGTAGTCCTGGGTTCGGTTTTCGTGGAGGATATTGTCATGATACGCATTCCACGTTTAGCCTCGGTGCTGAAAAGAGAGGCTAAACTTCAACAAACAATCACTTTTTTTAACGCTACTTAAATAAAAGGTACGGAGTACTGCACTAAAATTTATCACTCCTACAAATGTGGGTCTGGAGAAGAATGGAAAGAAGTAGCTGTGTCGAGCGGAAAATGAGTGAGAGGGTGTTGGAAATGGTGAGGGAGAAAACAACAATTATAAATATTGTTAAGAGTCTTCATCCCGGCGAAATTAAAATACCGCTAATTTTACAATAATTATGTGATATCTTCAAATAGATAAAAGATAATCGAAATGTGGAACAAGAGCGCCCTAGACAATATACTTTTACATGAGATACCGTTATCATGACTCTCTTATCTGCTTTCGATTTCGAGCCATTTTGAAAATTGGCATTTATTTTCGCGTTTCTAAACGGCTGAAAACGGAAAGCCACTAGGTGACTTGTGATAACGGTACCTCATGCAAAATAATATTGTCTAGGGCGCTCTTGTTCCATATTTCAATTATCATTTATCTATTTGAAAATATCACATAATTACAGTAAAATTAGCGGTATTTTAATTTCGCCGGGATGAAGACTCTTAAGAAGAGGAAGAGAAACTGGTTGGGACATTGGGTAAAAAGAAACTGTACCATGAGGGACGTGCTAGAGGGTATGGTGGCAGGAAAGAGAGGGAAAGGACGAAGGTGACTACAATTAATGGACTATATCAAAATAGGAAAATCGTATGTGAAGACAAGGAGGTTAGCCGAAGACCGTGGAGCATGGAAGCTTCTCAGTTGGGGCAAATGACCTGCCAATAATGCAGAATACGTATGATTATTTCTTAAAATAATTTATTTTCATGTTGCACTTATTACTTAAACATTTATTAATGAAACATGAACAACATCTTCTGATCTGCTTTTGAGGAAATCGTCCGAAAAGAAACTCACTTCCAAATCTCACTTCCACTCATTATTATCAGTTATGCTACATTGCAGAGTTGTTAATAAGATGTTTATTTATGAAATATGAACAAAATCAACTTTAAGAGGTCTTATCACTGCGAAATTAAAATACCGCAAATTTTACAGTAATTATGTGATATCTTCAAATAGGTAAAAATGTAATCAAAATGTGGAACAAGATCACTTTAGAGAATCTTATTTTGCACGAGGTACCGTTATCACGAGTCACCTAGTAGCTTTCCGTTGGCAGCCATTTAGGAACGCGAAAATACATGCCGATTTTCTAAATAGCTGGCAATGGAATGGAGATAAGTAAGTCGTGATAACTGTATCATTGTCTAGGGAGCTCTTGTTCCACTTTTTGATTATCTCTTGTTTAGTTGAAGATATTGTATAATTACTGTAAAAATTAGCGGTATTTTAAATTCGCAGGCCTCTTAAACTTTTTTTTTTTTTTTTTTTTTTTTTTAGGAAAGTCGTATTTTATTCCAACTTCACAGCCTTATTTTTGTAGCTTTGAAGATTTATAAGAAATATCATCATCATCATTATTATCATAGATACTCTCTCATTATTGGTAGGTCACTTGCTGCAACTGAGACGCTTCCATGCTCCACGGTCTTCAGCTAACCTTTTTCATCTTCAGGTACGATATTCTGTTTTGATAGCATCCGTCGCTTCCTTTACTCCCTCTCTCTCTTTTCTGCCATCATACCCTCTAGAATGTCCCTCATGATAGTGTTCCTTCTTAGCCAATGTCCTATCCAGTTTCTCTTCCTCCTTTTAGTAATATCTAAAATTGTTCTTTCCTCCCTCACCATTTTAACATCTTCTCATTCGTTTTACGTTCGACTCTCTTAATTCTCTCTATTCTTCTCCACGCCCACATTTCAAAAACTTCCAGTTGTTTTTCATTATTTTTTGCATAATGTCCGTGTTTCTGGCCCATAGGTCTACAGTACAATGTCCGTGTTTCTGCTGCATAGGTCTACAGTACAATACTCCACACGAAGCATTTTATGTGTCTTTTTCCAAACTCTTTTTTTTTCAAGGTCACACAAAATAATGTTTTGTTTCTCCTAAAGGCTTTTCCTCCCCATTCCTATCCTTGCTTTTATTTCACGTTCGCACTTCATATCATCACTAACAATAGTACCAGGGTATCAAAAACTAATCACCTGTTCTATTTTCTCCCCTCCTGCTTTTTTCAAATATATATTTTCTATTTTCTATTTGACATCCACCACTTCGCTCCAATCAGCTTTTTTTTTTTTTTTATTGTCTTTCTAACATTTATTTTCATCGCTAGAGAATCATATACAGGCCTTTAATTTTAAAATTTGGTGTGGATATATTTAACGGTATAACCTCTAAGAAAATATACATACATCAGAACGAACGAACGAATAGATATTCAGAAATCACTCGTTCAGTATTACACAGAGAAAAATCCGTTCTCCGGACAGCGGTATATTGTACAAATATACGGTATCCTCCTGCTTACTATAGAAATCAGTACGGAGCATACGTTATCCGTATGCTACATAGGCACTGCCATTAGATGTTACATCATGCCGTTGCAGGATGTCGGACATCTAACAGTTTTCCGTATATCACATGCATATACTTATGTTACCTTCGTCAGCTATATGTTATATACGTCCATTTGTATGTGAGATCCTGACCGCCTACATTGTTTCATACGAAAAGTACGTATAGATGGAACACTTATACGGAAAGTATTATAAAACATGCGTTTTCAGTTATAGTCTGCTGTACGTTGTCCAAAAACTACAGGAATTACGCATGTAACCTATCTTTTTAAGTACGCCACCTACAATGTTTTTCTCAGTGTAGGGATGCGCACGAGACGAGTCGAGCGAGAATTTTCCTGACAAAATTCGAGTCGAGACACAGCCTTTCCAATAGAGAAGAATACATTTTTCGAGTCGAGACATCCCTTTTACAGCACATTTTCGAGACGAGACAGCCTCCAATTTTGTTTCGTGCGCATCCCTATTCGGTATGTAGGAGCCATGAAACGTGTAAGTGGTAAATCCATTATTCCATTTTTCGAACCCATTTTTTCACGATCACCATACTTTCTTTTCTCTGAACGTCGCTCGAATATTAAAAAAAAAAAAAAAACAAAACAAAACAAAAAATCATTCAGTCTAAATTGCCAAGATACAGTATTTTTTGGAAGATTAATAGAAATTAAAATTGAAGATACACGTAAGTAGCACCGACAATTTTCGTGATCTATCTAACGTCTGTTTACGTATATATAAATACATGCTTTTTGTGTGTAATTCTGTGAACACTTCGAATAAGCATAATTTCATAAGCAGCGGTAAAAGTGGATATGAAAAGGTTGGGGACGCCACAGATAATTACTGGAAGTGGGCAAACGACATTCCCCGCGTTCCGCCTCACTTTTACCTTTGGTCATAAGTATTGTTGGATTTATAAATATAAAATTTTTTTATGTGAAATTCTGTAGTTACAAGTATGATCCACAAGTGGCGATGGATATCAAAGTATAAAATTAAAACTTACTATCATAACTTAACGTCCTTATGTTTCATGCTTTTACACTAAACAGTGCACTAACAAAAAACGTAAATGAATGTTGTAAAAAAAATACCTACAGACTCGTTTTTGGGTTACATATTTACTTATGTCAGCATAATGATATAAATACTCATAGGGGCAGCGGTGGATCCGTGGTGAGCGTTCACCTTTAGTGCATGAGGTCTTTGGTTCGATCCCAGCTCGCGCCAAGTAAGCTTTGTGATGGACAAACACCGTATGCTTGGGTTTTCTCGGGGTTCTTCCGTTTCCTCCCACTTTCTTCATTCCACCATTTTATTCATTTCTTATCATCACTCTCTCCTTTAGCATCAGAGTGGTACGTAAAACTTAAAGACTTCATTAAAAAAAATACTCATATTACTAATGAATAGGCGGGAACTGATTTCCTAATTTTAAAATTTCGTATCCACTTCAATTTAAAAATTAGATACACGTATAGGCCATATGTTCACAATATGCTGTTTAGACCTATTTGTATTCCTTTCCTTCTCAATATATCCTCCAGCATTTTCAACAGATTTCCGTAACCTGATAAGAACATTTCACTACAGCCTTGGACAAGGACATGCACAGGAGTTGGTGCAAGTCTATCAATAAACCTATTTTGCCCCGTGCGAAGGACGGACATTTCAGTTAGTAGATCATAATTGTTGGAAATTTGAAGGTGATTATACGCCACTACTCTCATATACCTTTTACTTCAATTCTAATTCCAACCTCAGTATGTACTAATGAATTACAAAAAAAAGTTTTGTTTTCCTTCCTTTGATATCATTATACGTATTTGACTTTCTCTCAAAGTGGAATTCAAGGCGAAAAGATTCAATATTATTCTTTCCGCGAGAACATTATATAAAGAAAACTTGTACAAACGTAGCGCATGCAAATTGACTTACCTATTGTCCCTCCGAAGTTCATACTGTAATTAGAGATCACAAGGATTACATGATCAACACGTGATATTGTGTATACAGGTACTGTGCAAGTAAACATGATGGACTGAAGTACTAGTGGCAGTTATGATTGGCATCATACAGAGTCACTTCTCCTAAAGTAAAAGAAAATCGTGTTAAGCGTATTTCAATCTCTAAATGGCAATTACAATGTATATCGAAAAGTTACAAGTAATTTCGTTTAACCCTTTTAATTAAAAAAAAAAAAAAAAATTGTAGGCTTTCAGTTAAGTACCTACTCCTTCAGAATTATTTGTCCAAAATTATTCGTTCATTCATTATTTTCTTCAGAGTAAAACCAGCTTTCAGATTATATAATGCCCCTTCCCCCATGATGTATGTGAAAAGGGAAATTGGGGGGAAACCCATCCAAGAATCCCTTTTTGCAAGTTTGGGGTTCCCTACAAAGGCTCCCGGTGATAGCAATGGTGCTTGGCATAAACATTTAGAATAGAGTGATGCATTTTTGACGAGACATTAGTGACGTGAAAATTCACCGGGAGCAGTTGTTAGGGGCCCCAAACTTGCGAAAAGGGATTTTTGAATCGATATTTCCGGATTCCCCCAATTTTCCTTTCCAAGTAGAGGAAAGGAGGGCAAAGGGAATCAGTTAACTCCAACAGCAAAATTAAGACAAGAAAACTAAAATTTTGAGGAAATATTTTATGATTACTAAACTTTCAAATGATGATATAAGAATAATGAGTATCTCATATACATAAGTGACATTTCGTAATAACTAAACTATTGCAATTTATTCGTTTTACCCCAATGGTCTGGCAAAGCGGACCATGATAGTGGGGCAAAGTGAACAAGTGAAAGGTCACATATTTAAGGCAAGAGTTTAACACAAATATGCAAAATATAAGTTTCATTCTACCTAAACGAACTGCTTGACATACAAGAATATTGAAGTGCATAATATTTTGTGAATACATATTTTGAGTCTAACACAATTAAATACGGAATTGGATCTACATTAAGCTTGCATACACACTAGACCTAAACATATTTAAAGAGCTCAAATGCACATAGGTCTACTTTCTTATCAAATAGGCAGTGTTCTATGTGTCTAGTTTCTCTTAATCTAAAATAACCTTAACGTCAACAATTTGCGTAAGATCAAACAAACTGAAGAAAACAAAAATGATATGAAATCTGTGAGTTTTACGTCCCACGCTTATGCCGATTAGGCTAAAGGAGCCGATGATGATGATGAGAAATGAATGAAATGGTGGAATAAAGAAAGTGGGAGGAAACGGGAGAACACCGAGCAAACCCACGCACACAGTGTTTGTTCACCACAAAGTTCACTTAGCGCGAGCTGGAATCGAACCAGAAAGAAACTCCATGCATGCTCCACCACTAAGCCACTGCGACCCCTGAAGAAAACAAATTAGCGCTTATAATATCACATCACATGCTTGATTTGCAGAGATCATAAACGTAGATGTCTTGACCCTCATAATCAGTACAATTTTCGTGAACCATGACAGACAAATGGAGCATTGGATCCAGTCTTCAGTAAGTGAGTGTGAATAATATTCATGACAAAACTTGCACTGGTAACTACCGTTTTCTTCTAAAGATTTTGGAAGTGATTTTTTTTTCTTTGTAATTCCAGATGTACTTGATATATCTATAGCGCAGCAAAAATATTTCTTCTTCTAGAAATACCTTGATCGGTATATTTCCTTCTTTTGTCTGGTAGTTCCTTCACGGAAAGTGTACTAGTACCTGCTTCTGTAGACTTAGTGGACTTGCTATACTTCTTCGCGCTGTTGTTTTGTAGAGATTTCTTGACAGTGAATCGTTATTCGATTTACCCCAGCCACACGAAACAAAAGAATATCTACAACATATGGACTGAGTAGTTACGATTACTTCCAAATATGATAATAAAGGTAAGACCCCACACTATTCATGCATACTAAGGGACACTCAATATTATTATTGTTGCTTGGATTGCAGTTTGGGAACACTGTAGTCTAATAGTTAGAGCATTGCACTGATGTCCGCGTTGTTCCGGGTTCGAGTCCCCGCCAGTGCTTTCCAATTTTCGGCATCTACCCAGCGTCGTGAGGCAAACTGGGGAGTCACGTGAAAGCAAGATGTGACGGCCACTAGATCTAGAAAGCTCCTAATACGCCTGTTAACAACAGGGCGTCGCAGCACGCTCACCATGTATTCACCGCTAGACTGGACGTAGTTCCACCAGTCGCTGACAGATGGCGGTGGAGCAGGCGTAGGCTTACAAATGGGCCGTTACGCTAAGTGGTTTGGTTTGGTTTTGGATTGGAGTTTAGGATGCCTTTACAGTGGTCGAATTGAGACGGTATGCGGTGGTATGATATACCGCCTCTGGTTTTTCAGTGATGAAGACATACCATCACTGGACAGTAGATGCTGAATACCTTTAATAAATCCATTTTTGTACACACTAATTGACGAATAGCTTTGCACGTAAAAAAAAAAAAAAAAAAAAAGTTCTTATGTAGGAATAATTTGTAAGTTGACAACACCGACATTTTTGTAATATTTTTCCTACCTTTTGTTTTTAAAATGAAATGTCTTCAAAGAAGTTCATCTAGTTTACATTTTGATGTGCCATGTTGAATTGTTTCTTTCTTATGTGTGTGTGTGTGTGTGTGTGTATTCTTGCCTTAATGCATATAAATGTCGTGGTTTGAGTATGTGCGGATTTAGGGGTTGTCTGCTTTCGAGGCTGATCTTCCGGGGGTTTGAAATACCCTTCAGTCGAGTGGGGGTCCGGGAGTTTTCCCGCAGAAAATTGTTAATATAAAAAGTCAGTTTTTGAGAATTTTCGTGTATATATATATACAACATAAGGGGATAGTTTTATTTTTTTTTTTTTCAGAAAGTTGTTGACGAAGGATAAAAATCTCTCCATGTCCTCCCCTCGTAACTAAAAGGAAAAAAGCTTTGAGTTTTACGTCCCACGGTTATGCCGGTTAGGCTAAAGGAGACGGTGATGATGAGGGATGAGTGAAATGGTGGAATGAAGAAAGTGGGAGGAAACGGAAGAACCCCGAGAAAACCCACGAGCACGGTGTTTGTCCACCACAAAGTTCACTTGGCGGGAGCTGGGATCGAACCCGGGACCCCCAGGACCAGAGGTGAACGCTCTACCACTGAGCCACCGCCCCCCCCGTAACTAAAAGGAAGTACTCCAATAATTTTCAATCTTTATGTAAATAGAAATGCAATTTTTAGACAACATACCCTCACTGTATTTCGACATTTAGATAGCCGGTATGTCGAGTCAAGTTCGTAATAAAACATATCGCCTCTGCTTTTTCTCCACTTCGAACACTGTGTCTTTAAGCACCGAGGCCATATGAGACATAGCTCTACCATTAAGGTGACATCTGAGCCACCGCAATAGATTAATTTTTTTCAAATCTCTACCACCGGGAATCAAACCCGGGTCCGTTCACCAAGGGAGTTCGCGCTAGCGCTATACCGGTACCAACTAGGGAATATTATTATTTTAAATACCTTAACTCATTCGTTAGTTTAGGATTCTGTCAAGGGCTTCCGATAAGAGTAATTAACTATTACATGTATACACTACATTTTGATCCTTATTGCTGCTTAATTTAAGAGCTCGTTGTAATCTCTTGGTAATGCTCCCAAGCATTGCGTCTGAACATGTGCCCCGTCTGCTCCACCCTTGTTATGGCACTGTGTACTTATCAATACATGGTAGGCCTATATAACCACTTATAGTCTATCCTCCATTACAGTCGTGTACGTACAGTACAAGGTAAAAAAATAAATAAATAAATAAATAAATAAAATAAAATAAAATAAAATAAAATTCATTAATAGATAAAAGAAAATCACTTTCTTTGATATCGGCCAATAGAATTGTAACAGAGCAGATTATATAAAATTCATTAACTATAATACGGTAAGGGGAAAAGGTATTTGAACGTTCAAGAGGGTCTCATAAATTGTAGTGAAAACATTTTACAATGCAATTGGACTCTTGAACCATGTGGCAACACTGGATAATGTAATATATATATGTGTGAGTGTGTAGAGATGTAGCATTAGCTTCTCATATGGGGACACTGAAGTTCGTTGTATCCTGCAAGCAAAAATATGACGTCATCAGTCACCGGATGAGAACATCAGAGAACGAGAGAGAGAGAGAAACATGTGCGTTCATGCAGAAGCCTGAACTTAACTCCTACGAAGAAATGTTATCTTCTTCCTCAAGTTTAGGGACACAGAACAACTTTGAATTTTAGTATAGGATATTCTATAACTCTTTTGTCTTTTGTTTGTATCTGACGTTTATAGGTGCCTTATGTCTTTCATCCTAATGTGTCGCTGATGCGTGAATAGAAATACATTATTTTAAAATACTCTTAATAGCGGTCAATTATGTAAAAAATGTTTTCTTCGATTAATATCTATATAAAATTAAGACAAGTTTAATTAATTCTGTTTTAAACGTATAAATGTACTGATATTAACCTATGAGACATTCATGATGAGAACGAATTAAATGATGGAATGAAGAAAGCAGGAAGAAACGGGAGAACACTCAGAAAACCCACGCACGGAGTTTGTCGGCCACACAGCCTACTTAGGTATTTTAGTTAAATTTTAAAGTAGTTTGCTGCTACAGGCGCTGGATGTTTTAGATGAATTTAACAAGGTTGATATGTTTAAAACAAAATGTTTAAAACGTGTTTAAAACATGTTTAAAACGAGGGCTGTTGTTTTATTCAGTTTGTTTTAAACATTTAAACAAAATGTTTTAAACGTGTTTTTTTTTTTTCGATGGTGGTTGAACATGTTTAAAACAACTAAAATATCAGATTGAGTAAGTTAATTTAATTTTCTAACAAACAATCCATCCTCCGCAGGATTTGTGCATGGAGTAAATTACAAGCAGAGTTATATTCTTATTATAACAGCAATTACTGAACGAAATTCTGCACATCAATGTGCGTATAACTAAACCAACAGAAATTCAAATGAAGAATGAAATTCAACATTTCTTAATTTCCAAGAATAACTGAGGTTAAACACACTATACACTATTCTAAGATCCAAATTCACAAATTCAACACTTGGGTATTTTTTGATCACTATCATTTCCATAATAATGAAGAGTTCTCACATCATAAGCTAGAAGAAATGCTCTGACAAATACAATACAACTCATAGAAAAGAGCAGTGACTAGCCTACAAGGAGCAAACGACATATTTTAACTAAACAGTTTTCAAGATACATCTCTATCTGCAATATGGGTAGCTAATAATGATTAATGTCTACGGCATAACAACACAATTAACTCTAGACGCCCGCCAGGGATTTTAACTAAATGGTAGACTCTCACGTTCGGGGCTCTGGTGACCTCCCTAATTATCACAGAGTCATGAGTTATACACCATTGGAAAGCTTATAGACCATAAATTCCAATGAGGTAACATTCGTGAAATTCCCGCCGTATTCATAGAAAAAGAACAAACATAAAAAATCATTAAAAATATGAAAATATTGACTTTGCGGGGCTCTGGCAACCCTTGCAGCCACCCTACGCTGACAAAATGATGAATGTGTAGGCCACATACTTGCGACAATAATGTAAGAAATGGTAGCCATTGCTGCCATTGCGTAATGAATTCGTTTTATGTAGGGAATATTTAAAAAAAATATGCGCAGAAAACATTCATTGAATTAGACATTCTCTCCCCTCCCCCACTATAGTACCACGTCCATATGCAAATCATTTTTACTGCACACATCATGTATACGAACAAGAATGATGCTTCTAGACCACTTCAGTGAAATATATCTTGTCTTATATGGGACCGTCCCGAAAATAAATGTAAATTAACCAAATTTGACCCCCTCTTCTTCTATAAACAACAAGTACACATACAGGTTACTATCATGTAGGGGACTACCTCATTCCTTCACATACCAATTTTTATGGATGTACCACAAAGGGGGGAAGAATACTCGCCAAAACCTGGTGAAAAAATTGATGAAAAATTAAAAAACGAACTTCAATCTCCCTTTCTCGGCCATTTATACGTACCCCCTATATACATAAAATGCAACTGACGGAAAGCTTCATCCCTCAAAAATACTTTGGTACCAAATCATCTTTCTATCTTAATTACAGGCTGAGCAATTGATGTTTGTTGTAAAAATAAATCTAATTTATGTCAAAAAACTTAAACTCCAAAAAATGGCTAACTTTGCCCTTTCCCTTCTCCCCCATATAAGCAAGAAGTACAAATACACGATATTACCATTTAGTCGGCTACTTCATTGCTTCACGTAACAATTTTTATGAATCTATCCACCAAGAGGGGGAATAGCCCCCCAAAAAACTGTTGAAAAAAACACGATATTTACCCACCTTACATAAAATGCACACCAGCAAAGTTGCATCTTCCAGGAATAAATTGGTACCAAAACCATCTTCCAGCCTTAATTTGAGGTTTATGACTGAGCCATTGATGTTTAAAGCCCTGACACAGCAGTTGTGTCAATGGGCGTTTAAAGATTAAGAACGCAGACGACCAGTAGAACGTAACACAAAGAAACTAAACTACATAATCCGTGAACGGAGATCGGGAAGATCATGATTTCTTTCTCCGGAATTGAACATTTGGGCGGATCGAGATGAGGGAAGTTCCCGAAATTTGATCTAGCGGTTGAATATAGATGGCAAGCAATACCTAAGAGTGTAAAAATGTAATATATATGCGTATTTAGATTATTGTTTTAAACAAAATAAACATTTTAAACATGTTTTTTTTTGTTTAAAACAAAGTACATTGTTTTAAACGTTTAAAACGTTTTAAACAAATAAAACATGTTTTAAACATAAAAAACGTTCTTTTTTTAAAAAACGTTTTTTTTTCAACCCTAGAATTTAAAGGGGTTTGTTGATACACGAAGTCTAACTATTTTAACTGAAATTTAACAGTTGCTGGTGCAGGAAGCTAGTGATTTCAGTTGAATTTCAAGGGGTTTGCTGACGTAAGTAGTCTAGCTATTTTACCAGAAACTAAAAAGGAGTTGCTGGTACACGAAGACGGTTATTTCAATTGAATTTAAAGGGATTTGCGGGGGGCGCGGGGACTCAGTGGTATAGCGTTCACCTCTGATGAATGGGGTCCTTGGTTCGACCCCAGCTCGTGAGCTTTGTGGTGGACAGACACCGTGTGCGTGGATTTTCTCCGGGTTCTCCCGTTCAATAGAATTCCCACTTTATACATTCCACCATTGCATTCATTTCTCATCATTACCGTCTCCTTTAGCCTGGCCGGCATAATTGTGGAATGTAAAAATTAAAGATTTTCTTTTTTAAAGGATTTGCTGATACATGAGGCCTAGCTATTTTAGCTAATGTTTAGAGGGGAAGCTAATTAATTCAGCTGAATTTAAAAGGTTTTGCTTATACGCAAACCTTGCTATTTTACCTGAAATTTACTGAACATCTTATATTGACAGAAAGCAGGCCCGTATCCAGGCGGGGGGTTTAGGGGGGCCGGGCCCACCCTAAATTTTTGCGGGCCCCCTCTAAAATTTTCACGGTAGGCTTGCAAATTAACTATAATATGGTGATGAACTATAATATGGTTGGATCGGCTCCCCCCTAACTTCAGCCGGGCCTCCCTACATTTTTGGGCTGGCTACCGGCCTGACAGAAAGTACAAGGTTTGCTCATCTATAAAACGTAGGCGAGATTCACAAATTATGGTCAAATGGAAAACCTAGATATGTAGGAAAAAATTCGCAGATATGCTAATATAGGAAACCTACTGAATTCAGAACTTTAATTTGTTTTTATCAAAGTATTAACACTTTAACAATATCATAATTTGTCCATTTCAAATCTCAAATTATGAGCAAGTGAGTGTTCTTGTGAAAGGTTAACGTGTTCGTTTACATATAATGACTTTATTTATTTACTTAAATGCTGATATTGAAGTAATAAAAGTCGGCATTTGAAACAACAAGCACGTGTTTTCTCTAAAATGTACGTAAGGATGATAATAGAGTTAAGCAAAGGAAAATGACAGGCAGTTATTGTGTACTAAATACAGACGTCAATCAACAACTAAAAAAAAAAAGAACAATAAACAATAAAAAAACACGTAAGTGCATATGGGAAGAGGTGAACCAAGCAACTTACTTTTATCTTTGTTTGAGACTGACTGACGCCAAGGAAATTGGTAGGTACCCTGCAGCGCAAGCTGACTTTTTTTGATTTATGCCTTTCCGATGAGGGCAGGTAGAAAAAAAAGCACTAAGTTGTAGGAAGGAAGAAAAATGTGGAAGAATATACACCATATGAGTATAGAGCGTACAATGACATGTATGTCAATCAATAGGTAAATGTTTGTCAAATAATGGTCTTCCACGATATGCCTTTTTTGTGACCTGTTATTCGTGTGTTTATGTGTGTTTTAATTAATGTTGTGTATTTGTATGTTGCCAAATAAATACAGGGATGGTTTTGCTGTTTCAAACATACAGCAATGTCATGTGTACACCACGTGAAGAAGTTTGGTTAGAATATGGAAAGTAACTCAATGGTATGATGTGTACATTTGGGTTGCATACTACTAAGGGGTAATTAATCTATGAGAGTACATGGGTGCTTTGGATTAATTGGGTGGATCAACTCTATCAACGAACTCGACTCATAATCTTTGACCTTCTACATCTTTACCCAAATCTATGCTGATTCATTGAGTAGTTTTTCAGATATTTTCATGTGTTTGTACTGTTGGTCTGAGTTCTTATTCAGTCAGATAAAACACGTGTTAATTAGTGATTATTTTTAAAGTGTTTTCCTTAAAGAAGTTATTTATTTCCATGATATTTTCAGTTACATATCACATAGCATTCGTTCCCATTTAAATTTTTTGGCTGACCCCATAGTACACCAGGAGCGCATTTGGTGCAAGGATAAGGCTCCATTCCATGCGCCATTTGAAATTTTCCTATCTTGCTTTTTGTTTCTTCCTCTTATCTCCAACCGTTTGGGATTTATAAGCGCTGGACTGGACTTTTGTCTGAAATACTTGGTATAAGGTTGGCATATCACTACAAATGTTTCGCAGTTTCAGTTTCAAGCAGACACCTTCCCTACCCTTGACCCATATATTTAGTTTATACTTTGGGAAATTAATATACAAAGTGGCGTACGCAAGGTTTTCCGGGTTTTAACCCCCTTCGAGCAAAATAATATGGTAAATGTATATTTTTATATAATAAGATAGTGTATAATTATACATATACTTCTTTATTTACTTTTTGGTTCAAGTGACATCATGAATATCGGTCATTTTCATGTAATGTTGCCAAGCTTTGCAATTTTTCTTGCAAAGGTAACCAATAAAGTTATGTTGCCTTTTGTGGATGTCAGTGTTCCATTGGCCCTCACACCGTGAGTTGAACGCGAATAGAGATAAGGCGAAGGTCAAATGTTGGTGTGGGTATATCCAACATACTATCTGGTTGTGGCAATTCAGTTACACCCTGAACTTGCGGAAGGACAGAGTGAACATGGTACCTCTACAGAGCGTCAGGTGCATAAGGACGTGTATGTTGTACGAGTTAAAACTGGACTCAAACGCCGCTGCAATGGGGCGGAAGATATGCCACGCCTTTGATGAGGTGTCGTGACTACGCAGACAGTGCAGCGATGGTTTTACAAGTTTAAGGACGGTGACGAAACACTCGAAGACGCACCGCGTACCGGAAGACTAATACAAGTACGAAATGATTTTCAGGCAGCAATTGAGGCGAACAGTGGCTAGACATGTGAGGAACTGGGACTGCACTTCAGTATAAATGGAGAAACCATTCGGCAACACCTCCATCAACTTGAGGAGCACTATAAGTTGGGTCGATGGATCCCACATGATTTGACTCCGGGCCAGAGGGCGATGCGAGCAGACACATGTGTTTCTTTGTTGTCTCGTCTGAGGAAGGAGCTATTTCTGGACACGGTATTGACATGTGATGAGAAGTGTGTCTTGTACAAAGCTCCACGGCGTCGTCATTATTGGTTAGCATCCCATGAACCGGTTTCAAAACAGCCGAAACCAGCACTGCGCCAGAAGAAAGTCCTTCTGTGTATTTGGTGGACTGCCCGCGGCATCGTGCATCGGGAACTGCAACTAGCTGGTCAGAGCACCAATGCAACTGTGTACTGTCAGTAGTTGAGCTGTGTTCAAGAAAAACTCAAAATGCTGGATCTCAAAGGTATCCTGCTGTTACAGGACAACGCTAAGCCCCACGTGACTAGGATGGCCCGGGACACCATTCAACGCCTTAGATGGAAACACTATTGAATCCTCCATACTTCCCGAACATTGCACCGTCCGATTATCACATGTTCCATTCCTTGGGCAATCACCTTAGAGAACGCCAATTCAAATCCCTAGTAGAGGTGCAAAATGCACTTGATATCTTCTTTGCTTCATGGCCCACCAAATTCTACCGTGATGAAATTCATGGCCTTTCAGGACGTTGACAGAATGTCGTTGATGCTGATGGGGACTATTTTTGATCTTCCAGATACGTCTTAGGTGACATATCGATGTTCGAAGGCGGTGGATGAAAAAGCGACAGAATTTTCTTGGTTACCTTTATAATTCTATATCTAATAATTATATATATGTAATTCTCTCGTTTTTATAATGCTTTTATACGTAACTGCAAAGTATAAGCGTTGTCATCATCATAGGTATTCTGCCATTATTGGCTTGGCAGGTCATTTGCTGCAGTTCAGAAGCTTCCATGCTTTACGGTATTCTACTAATCTCATCGTATTCACGTACGATTTTTCTGTTTTGATATCGTCCAGTAATTGTAATCTTCTTTGCTTTCTCCCTACCTTTCCTGCCACCATACTGTCCCGCACGTCCCTCATGATACAGTTCCTTGGTAGCTAATGTCCCAACCAGTTTCCCTTCCTCTTCTTAATACAAGTAATATTTAAAATTGTTCTTTTGTCACCCACCATTTCTAACACATTCTCTCATTCGTTTTCCGCTCGATCCAGTGAATTCTTACCATTATTCTCCACATCCACATTTCAAAACCTTCCAGTCGTTTATAAGCGTTGTAAATTTCATAATTCCATATCTAGCATATTCATTTGATAGATCTCATTCGAATTAAATTATCCTGGAGATAGCTACATCCATTCATTATATTCTTGCCCAATCCAAACTGCAATGCCACCAGAAATCAACCTCTGGACCTTCTAACTAAAATATGAGAGCTATGCGAGAGACCAGTATTTACAAGTAGTAGTATGTACATCACTGGTAGAATATGTGTGTGTCGCTGTTAAGAGAAATCAAACAACAATAGATTCAATCTGTTACTTGAAAATACATATTTTTGAAATACATATAAACTCATAAATAAGTAAATAATCCATTCGAACCAAATAAAAACTATCGAGTGCCTCAGATTGGCAACGAATAACATAATTTTCGATGTAATAAGAAATGGATTTCCTTGATTTTGTCGGAAACTACGCATGATGATTTATCCTCATGCATGTTATTTTGTGTAATTCGATGTCATATATCGGTTGATACGTGTCTTATTTTTGACAATGTTAAACACATAATAATAATAATAATAATAATAATAATAATAATAATAATAATAATAATAATAATAATAATAATAATAATAATAATAATAATCAGAGATAAAAGTGGATCTGAAAAGGAAGGGAATGCATGACTTCACGTCATCCCTCGTGCCTATCTTTACCCATTGTATTTTTTATGAAGTAGAGGAACGCCATACATATTTTTGGAAGTGGGGGAATGACATCCCCAGCAATCCCCTTACTTTTACCCCTGATAATAATAATAAATAATTATAAACTTTATTTTACGTGTTGAGAACAACTAAAATGCAGCACTTTGTCATATTTTATAACATTATTTTAAAATTAAAACATAGTAAAAGAAATAAATAATGATTAACCTATCAACATGACTTGATAATAAGATAAACTCTGACAGTGTACTATAGTGAAGATTTCAAGCTAAAATCTGCCACTACGTTAAAACGTGAATAATTGCGGAAATTTACGCAATTGTTAAGTAAAGGTGCTTCACTTGCCTTATTCAAAGAGCACCTCTGCTTCAATTATAGTAAAATTTCTTCCGAAAGACATATATAGTATTTTCTTCGTCCCAGTCGATCTTGGTTTCATAATTACGCCATAGTATTGTTTGTTCAAGCTGAAGCAAATAAGTTATAAATTTTTCCCTCTTTAGGGAGAGAAAACGTTCACACACACTCATATATATATATATATATATCACCGTGTATTCATCTAACATAACTCACCCTGTTGCACTCAAACGTGTGTGTGTGTAAACTTATACACGCAGCAGGCAAGCTAGTTTTTTCCCCTTAGTTTAATCGCCTTGAAATGAATAATAAAACGCATAGAATGAACCATTGCTTGTTAGAAATAGCCTGGGCGGTTTTCTTCAGAAGACAAAAACAATCTTTGAAACACACAAGAAAGGAACAAAACACGAATAAGTAAACACGTATATGTGTATTCTATGGAAGGAAGAAATATTTGACAGGGAATGAGAGGTGGGGAATCATAAACTGTCAAATATAATGCTTTTTATTTTTTATGATTATGTTATACAGTGTATGCTTATACATAGGAAGCTTGTATTAAAACTACATTACCGAAGGAACTAACATTACGTATGCCTTAGACTTCATAGCCTATAAAAATATAGGTGGGATTGAACTGGTATTATCTATAGTAGCAGATCTGAGGGAGGGGGTCGTAATTAGCGGTAGTAAAGAAGTGTAAGTCACTTCCGAGTTTGGACCCAGCTCTTTTACTAAAATAACATAATTTCCAATTGAAGATACATGAAAACCTTCTCTATATTTTCCATATCAGATTTCCCAAGCTGTGCGTCGCAGCGCCTCTGGTGCACCTTGTCTAGCATACAGGGTTGCCATGAAATATTTGGAAAGCTTCATTGAAATGACACTTAGCTGTAGATAGTCATCATTTTCGGCCATATGATTGACCTCAAGGTGGGGCGATGAGTGATCGCATAGGAAATAGTAATTTGTTGCAGATTTAGAATGTAGGTAGCTTAAATAAGTAAATTTCTTTGAAAAAATAAAGCCTTATTTCAGGTTAAGAATGTTGGAATAAATGAAACGTTTTATTTATTTATTTCTTTTTTCACCATGCTACTACACCAACAATGTTACTCTATGTACAGTACAAAGTGTTTTTCATGGCTCGTATCGTCATCTGCTAAGTTCAAAGGGGAATTATTTGAAGATTTGTCACTGTAATGCTTGTCACACCTGAGACAATGGCTATAATGGTTCATCATAATCATTATAGGTATTCTGCTATTGTTGACAGGTCCCTATTAGCAACTGAGAAGCTTCTATGCCATACGGTCTTTACCTATAACCTCTTCGTCTTCATCTTCACGTGCAATTTTTCTGTTTTGATGCTGTCCATCAACTTTAGCCTCCTTTACCCCTTCCCTCTCTTTCCTGCCACTATACTTTCTAGTACGTTCGTCACAATACAGTTTCTTCTCAGATAATGTCCCAACCAGCTTCCCTTCCACTTTTCAACAATATCTAAAATTGTTCTTTTCTTCCCTAACATTTCTGAAACCTCATTCGTTTTCGGGTCGACCTGGCTAATTCTGTACATTCTTCTTCACACCCACATTTTGAAAGCTTCAAGTGTTTTTTTTTATCGTTTTTGAGTAATATCCATGTTTCTGACCCATATAGTACAATTTTTTCTCAAGTCTTTATTCAATAAACTTTTCTTTCTTCCAAATGTTTATTTCACCATTTCTAACCTTGCTTTAATTTCACGTTCGCACTTCATATTATCACTAATAATACTGCCCTCGTACCAAAAAAAAAAAAAAAAACTATTCTATTTTCATCTGTTCTATTATCTCCTCTCCTACTCCTATACATTATATTTGTTCAACTTTTTTGTATTTTAAATCTGGGAACATGTCACTATTCTTTATGAGACCGGATTTTCGGGACATACTCTACATAAACAAGTTTTATGAAACAGGCTATCGTTAATCCCCTCCCCCCCTTGGAATCAAAAATAACGCTACACTACCCCGCAGTATTAGTTACACAGACTAACAATTGAATATGGAATTATGAATCCAAAGAATTGGTATATTGTCCTGAAATCTGTTCAATGAACACCTTGTTATAATATACAAATATACAAGGATACATAAAATGCATACAAAAATAAGATATAAAGATGTAGTTAGTTTAAGATTTTTCTTCCTTTTTTCATACCCTGGAACAAAGACAACTCAAATTAATGCAGGTAAATAGGAGTAATAAAGTAGTAGCTAGTTGAAGCTAGTTAAAGATTTCACATATAAATAGGTGTGATAAAGTAAATTACTAATTGGAGATTTCACATATAGATAGGAGTAATAAAATGAATAGCTAATTATTTTCCTTGTGTCACATATTTTTCTTTTCATTTATTTCTAAGCAAAATGTTTTTTCAGTGACAAGGGGACAGGAATGATTACAACCCGCTTGGGTGATATCAATAAAACGGAGAAGTTACTCATTATTCCCAATTTTGTAGTAATTACTAGCATTGATATCAATAAAAAGAGAACTGACCACTACTCGTCTCGGCTGACCTCGGAGAAGCCCCGCCCTTTTGAAGTAACCACACCTCTATTCTCGAGCCGAGTAACTACTCCGCGTTTGATATCAGTAAAAATCAAAGACTCCTCTGTGATGCTAGTAACTTCTCCAGATTTATGGAGCAAGCTAAATAGGTGACTCCGTGTTAAATATGGCAGAGTATATGATTAGTTTGCTACGTAGAAAAACTTATAAACTCTTATAAACTGCATAGAAATGTTGCAAATGGAGATTACAAAAAACATTATAGATCAATGAAAGAAAATGTAGAGTGGTTAGCACAACATTTTTTTAGGAGAATCTACCTAAATTTGGGGTGGTGCACTACGTAATGAAGAAAAGATGCGGGTTTTCTTTCGTTACGTGAGTGATCCGCGATTCCAGGTAGGAATGTCAGAGGATTCTGGTGTGGCTCAAAGTACTGTGTCTATTGTGCTGTCCGTGGTGGCTATTATTTGGAATTTGACTTTACATCAATTGTCTGTATTGAAAATAGTTTTTTTTTTTTATGTGTGTTTGTGGAACATTTATGCATGCGCATGTCTTAACCTAGGTGTTTATACGTATGTATTTATGTTATATATCCTAGGTGAACGACACCTGTGTCCTACCTTGGGCCGCCATCGAAAAACTATGATACACTAAGGACATCGTGAACCAAGAAAGTGTGGGCAAGATTTGTCTATATCAGGGGTCTCCAAACTGCGATCCGCGGGACAATACTGTCCCGCAAGTACCATCAATTCAGTCCGCCACAATTTATTTACATTAAATTGTAAAATTTACTAACTAAATCATACAAAATAATAATCAGATGTTTTTATACGACCAATTAAGAAAAGAATGAAATAATACTGGCATACATAACGAAGTTGAACATTTTGACTGTAATTAAAGATATGAGATTTATCCTTAAAATTTACAATAAGTGACATACATAGATAATTCGCATAATTAAATTAAACATAATATTATTTGGCTGTAACTTCCCATTGGCACTTATTTACAGTTGTAGATCAAGTATACCAGTAGAAATTATCAGTAGCGGCTTCAAATACTCATCAATTAACTTGAAACTGTAAATATTATCTGTATATTTCATTTTGGAGAATGCTTTTTCACACAGATATGTAGTTCCAAAATAGGAAACAATGCCACGAAAAAATTCATGCAACTGATCAAACATAAAATTCCAGCAATGATCAATTTAAGTGTTTTTTTTTTTTTTTTTTTTTTTAATATATCGCTCCAAATCAATCATTTCTGCTTCGAAGTTCTGGAGCAAAGAGCTTCTATGTCGGCGTTAAAAGGATTTTGAAAAATCTTGACATTTGTAATTGCATCAAAATCTGAAAAATGAGACTCAAAATTTATTTTGAAAGCAACCGAAAGCTTCAACTGTAAAATCTACCGGAAATGGAGTCTCCGTTTGCTGATTGAATGTTTGCCATGTATTAAAATGCGTGAAACTATTTTTTTTTTTTTTAAATTAGGATTGAAACAAAACCATTTTTTGTCGAAAGGACTATTGTCAAAAAGTGAGTGTATAAATCAAGCAGGAGCTGATCTTCTTGTAATTTTAAATTAAGGTCAGTCATATGTTTAGTTAAATTTGTATAAAATGCTAACTCTTATAACCACTTATTATTATGCAACTCAATCACAGGATGATTCTATTCAGTCGAGAAAATTTCGATTTTTGTTCGTAGTTCAAAAAAATCGCGTTAGAGGGCTGCACGGTGGCTCAGTGATACAGCGCTTATCTCTGGTGCGTGGGAACCCTAGTTCGATGCCCGTCTAGTACGTTTGCGGTGGACAACATCGTTTCCGTGGGTTTTCTCGGGTTACTACCGTTTTCTCTCACATTCTAATTCCACCAATTCCTTCATCATCATTAACTTGCCCTACTTATCGTCTCCCTTATCCTAAAGGGCATAATGTGAGACGTTGAACTGAAAGATTTCAAAGATTAGAAATCAAGTTAAAACTTTTCACTTAGCTAAGCCAGCGTACTACAGTATAATATGATAAGTCATTTTATCCAATCTCTTCAATAAACTCGAGTAATTGACGATGATTAAGCTTGTGTGATCTGATATAATTAACAGCTGACATGATTGGCTGACATATCCAAGCATTTTCTGCACAAAGACTATTGATAAATGACGCAAATACGACAAATGGTTCTGAACGACCGTTTTCTACGGCCTTTGATACGAAAGCAACGACACCTTTATTTTTTTTCACACATGTTTTTGTCACAATCAGTAGTGATATATTTTATTTTTTTCCATTGAAAATTGATTTTCTAGATAATATTTTCAACTTTTTTTTTTTTTTTTTTTTAAATATCTTCTCCAGTGGTCGTGCCATGAATACTATGAATATCAAGAAACTCTTCATACGCTTTTTAATTTTTATCCATTCCTCGAATAAAAAGTAACATCTGAGCAGTATCTGAAATATCTTTTGACTCATTCAGGGCCGAAGAGAACCTCTATAATCGTCGGTTTTTGTCAGACAAATGACTTAAGAGTCTTTATCCCGGCGAAATTAAAATACCGCTAATTTTACAGTAATTATGTGATATCTTCAAATAGATAAAATATAATTGAAATATGGAACAAGAGCGCTCTAGACAATATTATTTTGCGTGAGGTACCGTTATCACAAATCACCTAGTGGCTTTCCGTTTTCAGCTGTTTAGAAACGCGAAAATAAATGCCGATTTTCAAAATGGCTCGAAATCGAAAGCAGATAAGTGAGTCGTGATAACGGTTTCTCATGTAAAATAATATTGTCTAGGGCGCTCTTGTTCCACATTTCAATTATCTTTTATCTATTTGAACATATCACATAATTACTGTAAAATTAGCGGTATTTTAATTTCGCCGAGATGAAGACTCTTAATATATGTTGCTGCAATATCATCTATTCTTCGAGCCAAAGTGTTAGCTGACAAACCGATGATTTTAAATAAATTAATTTTTGGACACATTATTTCTGCTCCTGCAAGCATGCAATCCTTGATTAAATATTCGTCAGTGAATAATGGTTTCTCATGTTTCCATATTGAATGAGCCACGCGGAAACTAGCACTAGCTGCCTCTTCTTGTTCAGCATTTATTTGCTTAAACAATTGCTGAGATTTCAAACCGATTTTCAAAGATTTATGTTTTTCTAACTGTAAGCTTCCTGTAAATTTAGGGTAATTTTGAGAATATTTAATAATGTTTTATATTGTACCCTTTGAGAACTGATTTTGTTCCATTGCTAATTACACACACTTCCTTCAGTATTTCTCTCAGAAACTATGATCCGGGAGGGCATACTTAGTATTCGGAGGGGCACATAATATTTTCATACGGTGCTATTCTATTTATTATTATATTATATACTTATTGGGCCTTATGCAGAGTTGTTCTGACGCGTGATTAGTGCCATACTAAAGAGTTCGAGTAACATATGTTTCTTGCACTAGTCAGGCCTTTAGTATGACTCTGATCATACGTTAAAACAATTCTGCATAAGGCGAATTATTTTCGTCTCCTTCAGAGGTCACTCTTAGAGCTGAGGGGGGTACTGCAATACCCCCCCCCCAAAAATGTCTAGAAGAAACACTGATTACCTTATTCACATTACTTGACTTAATCACGAAATTGAATATTAGAATATGAAATTCAGATATAGACATGCATTAAACGTGTGTGCTCACAACAAAGTGCATCTTGAAATTTTAGAAGGGGTTGGGAAAAGTAATGGGGTTGGAAAAGTGAAATTAAATCAGATAGACGTTGAATGGATTTTCCATTCTGTGGTGTTTCTTTCGTGTTTCTTCCGTAATGTTCCTCTACTCGTGGCTTTTCACCACAAGCCATTAATCAAAGGCAAAAGTTGAACTCCTTGGTTTTATTTGACATGTGAGTAAAAAATAAAAACGACAACAGTATAGAGTATCATCGGAAAATTTTGTATAGTTAGAAGTTGATGGTTTCCCTTTTTATGATCAAATTGCCAACACTGATTTGAACTTAATCTGAGTGGGAAAGACATCATGAGCAGCTTAGTCATATAAATCATGTCCAGGGCCCGAACCAGGATTTCTTGAACGGGATGCACAATTAACTACCACCAGTGGCGGATCCAAGGAGGCTATAGGGGCTATAGCCCCCCTTGAAGCTCAGGTATACACTGGATGAAATGGGCTTCAATCCTGCTTTACACTGGATAAAACGGCAAAATATGGTTTAGCCCCTCCCTTGATCATATCCTGGATCCGCCCCTGACTACTTTGATTTAAATTTATAAGTTTTTAAATGCCTTTAGGCATGTGTGGTATGAATGAGGAATATTACTTTGTTCATTAAATCCTTTTCCTTCAATCTTCACAAAATCGACTTAAAACTATTGCTTTTGCAGAACTAAGCTTTCTTTAAGCCTCAAACGGACACATGACAGCAGAAAGTTTCGGAAAATGTTGCTTTTTCACTGATATGTTCTCATTTTAGATATTGTATACTAACAGTGAAGGGGGTTGCATGTGCTCCGGTGTACTCCCTAAATCTGGTCCTGATCATGACCTTTTAGCAGGTTAAATCAACGTATAGAAAACGGAATCTGAGCTTGGTTACTTTGATAACCTACTAGTAAATAAAGGTCTTTGCCGTCTTTAGTGCTCTGTGAAAATATTTTATTAAATTATACTTAATTCCCATATAACCTTGCGTGACGTTTTTGCTTTCTCTCTCTTTGCCTTGTAATGTAGAATTTTTCTTTTCTTTTCTTTTTTTTAACAAAAAAATCTTCGCGTTTGTTCTTATTAATGTGGAGAACTTAATAATTAGTAGCAATCACACGATAAAGTGTCACTGAATCATTTCATTCCTTACTATTCTAAATAGGTGTCGACAAATTAACATGACACTCACTACAGAGTGCGTGCATGATGCATCATGCATATTTGTTAGTATTAGTGTGTGTGTGTAAGTATGACTGCTCTTCCTCACACTGTCACACATTTTATGTAATCAATCAGTCCTCTACTCTTTGCTTGTTCATGGCAGTGACATTAAAAATTGTTGAAATGCTACAATGCCAGCGATTATATATATATATATATATATATATATATATATATATATATATATATATATATATATATATATATATATATATATATATATATATAAGAGAAATTAACAAACCACAGAGCTGAGCTAAAAGGAATCGTTAGAAAAATAATCATTAAAGAAAGGAAAAAATGAAAAGTGGGTGATGTAATATCAAATATATATATATATATGTGGTATATTTACCTCTCTCTCTCTCTTGCTCTTTTGCCCATTATCTTTGCATGTTAGTTCATATATATATAAATATATGAAAGTAATGAAAAAACGATAGAGAGAAGATTTACTATTAAAAAAACAGTTCAAGTAAAAAAAAGTGTGTTGTCTGTTGTATATATTCGTATATATATATATATATATATATATATATATATATATATATATATATATATATATATAACTTGTTTTGGTGTGACAGAACAGTATGTTGCGATGTTTATATATATATATATATATATATATATATATATATATATATATATATATATAAAATGTGTGTGTGTGTGTGTGAATGTGTATACTTCTTTATTTACTTCCTGGTTCAAGTGACATCATGAATATCGGTCATTCTCATACAATGTTGCCAATGCTTTGCAATTTTTCTTTCCTGGCTCATGTATAGCTAAATGAAATACTAATGAGGTTTGCGATTGCGACAAGAGAAAATCCTTGTCCTTCATTGATTTTCGCAAATATTTATTATAAGTACTGTATACACTGCGTTTACTTAACGCTTCATTTCAAATTAACGTTAAACGATTTATTCCTATGTACTTCCTCCTAATTTTGCTTTTTAGTAATGGAAGTTGATGATTATTTTTGTTGCTAAAATTTGATCTAATCCAACCTCTAATTTAGATGGTCTATAACTCGAGAACTATAGGTCTGCTCTGAAAATATTTCACATGTCTTTAAGCAATTCAAGGACTACTTCTATGTTGAGTTTGAAGAAGATCAGATAGGTTTTGTTCTGTAGGTTGTGTACGACAATTTATATACTGTACGCGGCAGCGGTGGCTCAGTGGTAGATTGTTCACCTCTGGTGCGTGGGGTTCCTAGTTCGATCCCAGCTGGTACCAAGTGAACTTTGTGGTGGACAAACACCGTATGCGTGGGTTTCCTCGTGGTTTTTCCGTTTCGCCCCACATCCTTCATTCCACCATTTCACTCATTTCTCATTATCACCGTCTTCTTTAAGCTACCCCGCATAATTGTGGGACGTAAAACTCTTAAGATTTAATTTTATCTATACACTGTAGGTCTACTTGTGATTTTTTAAAATACAAAAGTTAAATATAGCTTTTACAAGGAGTATTGCCCACAAGACGAAAAATTGAACTTCTTGGTGGTAAAGCGGTTAGCGTACACGCATTTGGCGAGGGAGACCCGGGTTCAATTCCCGGTGGGAGCTCATATAGTTCGGATATAGTTAAGCTGTGTCTGCACTAGGGATGGCCAAACCGGTTCCTGGTGGAACCGGTTTTCGGGTCTGAACGGATCCGATTCTAGAAGATCCGGTTCCAGAACCGGTTTTTCGGATCCAAATCTGAAACCGGTTCCAAGATCCAGTTCTGGAACCGGGTTTTCGGATCCAGGTCTTGAACCGGATTCGGAACCGGTTCTGAAAACCGGATCTTCAAGAACCGGTTTCTCGCGGAACCTGTTCCGCTGGAACCGAAACTTTGTGACCATCCCTACGCTAAACCCGAGCTGCTGGCAGATTGTGAACAGTGTGCTAGATGAAATGGTGGAAGCAACAGGCAGGCGCCCAGGCGGTGGCCGCTTGTCTCATTTGGATAAATAAACTCATTGGCTAAACAGGCAAACTGGCCAACTCATTTGGCTAAACACCCACTGGTGGACCAAATATTTTTTTTCTGGAGGCACAAGCGGGTCTGGGCGGGGAGGGCACAAGCGCATGATCCTCTTTGCAGTGTTTTGAAGATGAACTTTGTGCCTTCTTTAAGGGTCTTTGGGGGCTTTCGGATCAAGGTCTGGAACCGGTTTCTAAGATCCGGTTCTGGAACCGGGTTTTCAGATCCAAATCTGGAACCGGGTTTTCGGATCCAGGTCTTGAACCGGTTCTGAAAACCGTATCTCCGAGAACCGGTTCCTCGAGGAAACGGTTCCGCCGGAACCGGATCTTTGTGGCCATCCCTAGTCTCCACGTCTCATATAGCCTCGCTGTTGAAAGGGACGCTAAACTAAAAATCACGTCAAATCAAGTCGAAAACAAAAAAATTCTCGACTTGTATTGAAAAAAGACGATTAAGTACTGGTATTTTTTTTTTTTTAATCGAGACGAGCAATTGCAAGGGTATAGTGGGCGACATTACTTTACTCAAGTCTCATTTTTCAAACATTTTTTTAGTGTTACACGATTCATAGTATAAAAACTACAAATTGACAAAATGATTGCACGAACACAATGAAAAATAATTTATCGAAGTTTAAAGGTACCCAAGTCATTACACAATATAGACTACTCCAACAAGAAATGCCGTTTGAATATTATTATATCACACTCTAAGTGAATCTCTCGTGACGCGGAAGGATTCTGATAACTTCTAGATGAAATTAAGAAAAAATTATCACAATCGTAAATTGTATATATGCATTTACAAAGAGGACGACAGGGGCGGCTTTAGGATTATAATTTTGGGTAGGCCCGCTCCCTCGCTTATGGATACATATACACATTTCATTGATTAATGACAGTAAGAAATTACTTTTATAGTAGTGGTTGATGCTATTTGTTAAATAATTATCTACCATCAATACAAATAGTCGAAAATATATTTATTCTTTATTGTATCTTTTAGAATTTATATATTTTTCAAATTTTCGGGGGTAGGCCCGTGTCTACCTGGCCTACCCGCTAAACCCGCTACTGGAGGACGAGAAACATTTCAGAATGTAGACTATAAAAGCTTTGCGAGGATCGATACGATACGATACGAGATTTCTTAAAAAAAAAAAAAAAAAAAAAAAAAAAAAAACGAGATGATACGAGCTAACCTTATAGTATCGTCTCATCTCCTGGGCTACATTAGCTTTAAGTACAAAACTACTGTAACTTTGGTGGTCCATAACTCGGAAACTAAAGTTTCGCATAGGAAAATATTTTGCAGATACTGATATTTTAACTATACAGGGTGGCCCAAAAGTAGGTATACAGACCAGCATCGATTACGTATGACATTTTAATTTATTAATATAATGAATTTATTTGCTTTGGTTTGTTCCGAGGATGTAAGTGAAAATAAATTAAGAACAAATAAGGAAGAAACTAAATCAATACCTGTATGGATAACGATAAGTAAATGATATAAAATGTCATGACCGATCAGTACGGGACTGTATACCTACTTTTGGGCCACCCTGTATTTATGCGTAGGGTACGACATGATACTGTAGCAAGGGATAGGGTATGAGATGCAATGATAAAATTTGATGGGAGACGAAATGTGATGACACGAGATAACACTGAATCGAATATATTTTTCAGATCCTAATGATTGCAGAACGCCATTTTGCTATACCAATTAACGTTAAAATTGAGAGTGGTTGACGTCTACCACTTTCGGTTTGAGTGAAAGATTAGGAGAAAAGATGGTGTCTATTCTTAGAACACTAAATCGATTTTAAAATATCTCTTCTCGCTGTTATCGTTTTTGTTCTGTGTAGGTCAATATTGAAACTGGAAGTTGTAATGAATTTATATCACTTCTGGTTTTAGTAAATGGTTAATGATGGGGATAAAATGTGTTGCTCTTGGGACGCTGAATCCATTGCTGGAAACCCCTTCTCGTTATCTATGGCCGTTTTTGCTCTATAGAGATCAACATTAAAACCGGAAATGATTGAATATCACTTCCATCAACAAATTTCGTTCCTATTTTTTGACCCTCTATTTATTGGGCAAAGTTGTTATGGTTGAACAAGTAGTTCTTGAGATTGTAGTTCTTGTCTTTTGACGGTCATACGGACAGACAGGGTAAATATATAAACGAGATTTAGTCGGTAAACTAAATTCCTCAAAAAATTACCTTGGGTGTTAATATTAACAAAAATTATTAACCCAAACATAGATATTTTTCTTAGAACCAGAACACTCTTCATGAACCCACATATCACACTGAACACACTGCACTCATATTTCACCTCGAACATTTTCAAACCAAAAAAAAAAATTTTTTTTTTGCTGCAAAATATTCACTTCAGTTCGTTGTTAGGTGATTGAGAATACTGTGGTTTGGTGTTGCAAGAGTGGTCCTCATTGGAATCCTGGAGTTCTACGAAACCTTTGGGAAAGGCTTATGGAATCCCTTTTCTTCTAATTCTCGTGTATAACAGAGACAAGTTTCGACAAGAACTTAAACAATTGCCGTTGTTTTAAAGTTTCGGAAGCAACTGTAAAATTTTACTATCCTCTTAATCTTCACATTAGATGATTGCTTTCAATGCCTAGAAAGGATAATGCGACAGTCAATAAGGTGGATATATTATCTCACTCTAGTCGTAATCATATACCTTAAAATAAGACTTTCTTAAAACTCTAAAAGACATATTGCTAAATTAGGCTATGATATTCATGGCAGAATACTTAAAAATAATGATTTCTTTTGAGAAGACCGTATTGTATACTTATGCACACACACAAAAACAGTCTTCTGAAAATTGTAAATGTTGGGAAAATATTTAGGGATCTGATATTTTATAGTTTTATCATCATAACGTGAAGTTTTTAAATATGAGAACTAACAAACTGGTTGTGATCGCTAGTTGTTTTCATTCTCACTCATGTTTTCCATTCTCATTGTCCACTAGATTCAGTACATACACGCAAAAAGCATGAACTGAATGCAGCGTACAGGAAGGGGACATGAGGAGAGAAAATAAAGTTGTTTTTTTTATCTTTTACTTTATTCGCCTGATTTGTTTCTCGTGTAAGCTTAAATTATTTTGATGGCCAAAACGTGTTGAGGCAATTTCAAACTAAGAATACCTTCAAATTACCACCAAGTACCTGTGAAAAGTGTTAACATTGGTCGACTAATGGCTAAGACATTACCACAATTACTGGGTTTCGTTCTTTCTTTTTTCTGTCTTTCTTAGGTTTGAAAATAAAAGAAAAGGAAGAAAAGACAGACAGAAAGAATACACTTAAACTCTTAACTCTCCCCACCTCTTGCTTTCAACGTTTCTGTTAGTCTTCGGTAAGAGCACAATTTAATAGTAGGCGTATCACAAGCAAAACGAACGAGCTTTCTGAACAATATATGAGATACTCGGGTCACTTACCTGCTATGTATGCAAGATTACGTTGATCTTCGTAATGTAGTGTAATCATAATCTTTGAATCAAATATTTGACTTCCATCCTCTTCAAATTCTTCAGCACTTGAATAGTAATGACACACAGATGCAGGAGGAAGGGGAAGAAGGTGATCAATCCCACTATCAAATCAAAGAACCATAACGTTACATTTCCATCTTTATTAGGTAGTTTTCCAATTGTCCCAATAAATGCAGAATATACAATCACGTTTAGTATTGCCCACTAAACGAGACGGGAATTAAGATTTTCTTGTCTCGTCTCGTAAATTTTGCAGAAGTCTCGTCTCGATTCTTCAAGAAATTTTTCTAGTCTCTTTTTCAATTCTCAGAAAGCTTTCCTTTCCTCGTCTCGAGCATTTTGATAATCATGCCTCTTGTCTTGTATGGTTACGAAAAGATAGGTTGCGCTTACTCTAAGAAAACAACGCAGACTGAAAGTATTTGAGAATAACATTCTGAGACGAGTATTCGGACCCAAGAGAAAGGAAAATGGGGAATGACAGAAACTTCATAACGCGAAACTGCATAATTTATACCGTTTACCAAGTATTGTTAATGCCATCAAGTCTACGTGGCTCAGGTGGGCAGGTCGTGTAGCCAGAATGGAAGAAAGTAAGAACGCTTTCAAAGTTTCAACTGAAAGTCCAATCGAAAACGATCATTAGGAATACCTAGTCAAAGATGTTAGAACAATATTAAGATAGAACTAACTAACTAACTAACTCTATGGCCTATGGAACCCGGAGGTTCAGTGTCGCGTTCACAAAAGCTCTCCACTGACTTCTATCCTTAGCTAATTGGATCCAGCTTCTACTTTGTATTCCTATCTCTGCGAGATCCATCTTAATATTATCCTCCCATCTGCGCCTAGGTCTTCCTAATGGTCGTTTTCCTATGGGTCTACCAGTCAAGACTTTGAAAGCGTTTCTACTTTCTTCCATTCTAGCTACATGACCTGCCCACCTAAGCCTCCTAGACTTGACGACCCTAACAATGTTGGGTAAACCGTATAAACTATGTAGTTCCTCGTTATGAAGCTTCCGCCATTCCCCATTCTCGTTCCTCTTGGATCCGAATATTCTTCTCAGGATCCTGTTCTCAAATACTTTCAGTCTATGTTCTTCCCTCAAAGTAAACGACCATGTTTCGCAACCATACAGAACAACAGGCATAATTATCGTTTTATATATTTTAAGCTTCAAATTCCTCGACAGAATTCGCGACGACAAGAGATTTTGAACCGAATAGTAACACGAATTCCCTGCTTTTAGTCGACATATAATTTCTTCGTGAATATGATTTTCGTCTGTTAATATTGATCCTAAATACTTGAAAGTATCCACTTTATCAAAAGTATTATTTAATATTTTAACGCCTCCACAATTTGCTGTATTACGGTCCCGACGCACTTCCATGTATTTAGTTTTCTCTGCATTTACTTCTAAACCCATGTCCCTGCAAGCGTTTAATAATATCTCTGCATTTATTTCTACTATTCTCCTATCATCCCCTATTAAATTTACATCATCAGCATATGCCATAACCTGGTGAATGCCGTTCAACTCTAGGCCCTGCTTGCTATTAAGATAGACCTATTAAGATATACCTCTCAGAAATATGAATACAAAGTAGAAACTGGGTCCATTTAGCTAAGGACAGAAGTCAATGGAGAGCTTGTATAAACGTGACATTGAACCTTTGGGTTCCATAGGCCATAGAGTTAGTTAGTTAGTTTTAGAGTTTAGTTAGTTATGTCCTGATTTTTTCTTAATTTCATAAAGAAGTTATCAGAATCCTTCTGCGTCACAAGATGTTAACAAACGGAGATATAACAACATTTAAACCATATTTATTATTGGAGTGTTGGGTAGTGACTAGTGTTGTAAAGGCCTGGAAAAAAATGGAAATTTTGGGTTTAAAAAAACAGTTTTTTACCGTTTCTTTCCCGAGCTTGGAATAAAACGGAAAAATTGGGAAAAATTGAAATTTTCGAATATTTTACTACATTATGCTTTTAAAATGAAAACTATTTTGTATTTACTACTAGATATAGTAATCTTAACTATTTACAGTTAAGATCATTGAGTACCTAGGTAGTTATGTTTCTTGTATTAGCATAGGTAAATTTTGTGGCAACAAATATATTTGTACCACTCCTTTAAAGTTAGCACCGTGATAGAATGGAGTTATGGCTACAAAAGATCCTAAAATATAATCCTAGTTAGATTAATTAATATAGGCGCATTTAAATTATTTTAAGTAATCTTATAAAGTTACCGCTTTATGGTAAGGAGTGTTAAAATAGCAGGGCCAGAATAATTTTAGTTAATACCAGTATGTTAAAATCAAATATATCTTCCTTGATATATATATATATATATATATATATATATATATATATATATATATATATATATATATATATATATATATATATATATATATATATATCACATATCTTCCTTGTGCTGTGTAAAATTTCCGGAAATTTTGAACCCATTAGAAAAAATCTTTTGTTCGGAAATATTGGCAAAACCCGGAAAATATAATTTAAAAACTGTTTCTTCGCCTGATGCTAATCTTATTTGCTGTAACGTTTCAGCAGCATACATACAACGTATTTCGCTAGCAGGAAAAATACTTAAAGCAACAGCTTTTAATTTTAATTTTTAGTTTTCTGATTTCTGATAAAAATCCCTCTTTATTATTTGTAATTATATATTTCGAACAGCTCAAAAAGAGAGATGATCTTATTTACATATACACATATACACCCACAAGTGCGTAAATTTGAGCAGCGACAAATATATTAAAGAATTTAACATGTGAAATTTCCGTTCGTTATTATTAAAGACTAGCAGAATACCCTTTCTTCGCAAAGTGAGAATACGTTTCATTTTGAGTATAAAGGGCACCAAAACGGTCATCAATGAATTTAGGGACCCCCAAAAGTATAAATTCGACACTAGTATCAGTCATTTTCAATTATTTTTACATGTTATCCTCCCCGCTTAGGAGTATCTAATGGGGCTGAATTTGGATTTAAACGGCATTGGAAATGTCACTGTTCATCTCATCTACCCCGAAAACTATGGATTCGACACTAATATCGGTTATTTTCGATCATTTTTAAATATCCACCCCTTCTTCCTCCCCCAAGGTGCGGCGCTGGATTTGGATTTAAACAGCATCGGAAGTGTTAATGTTCATCTTAGGACCCCAAAAACCATGGATTCGACACTAATATTGGCCATTTTCACTCAGGAGCGTCATTTAGGGTGGCAGGGAGGGGCAATTGCCCGAACCTGAGTTTGAGATTTATCAGTAGAATAGTAGTAAATTAGTGAAAAGTCGTAAATTAGCGTAAATTAGCGTAAATTAGTAGTAAATTAGCGAAATTTTACTTATATCAAGGATCTTGTCCCCCTCCTCCCAAACAAAAGCTGAAATGACGCTCCTGTTTTCAGTTATTTTTATATATCTCTTCCTACCCAAGTTACGGACCTGAATTTGGATTTGAACGGCATTGGAATTGTTACCGTTCATCACAGCAATCCCAAAAACTATGGATTTGACACTAATATTGGTCATTTTCGATCACTTGTATATCTCCCCTCTCCCCCACCTCCAGGTCACGACACTTAATTTGGATTGAAACGGCATTAGAAATATCACTCTTCATTTCAGCGACTCCGAAAACTTTGGATTCGACACTAATATAGGAAATTTTCGATAATGTTTTTTTTATATATCATCCCTTCCTCCTTCCTAAAATTTCAGCGTTGAATTTGGATTTAAACTGCATCGGAAATGTCACTGTTCACTTCAGCGACCCCAAAAACTATGGATTCGACACTAACATTGGCTATTTTCAATCATTTATATATATATATATATATATCCTTCCCCCTCCCCCAAGTTGCCAGCCTGAATTTGCGGAAATGTCACTGTTTATCTCAGCAACCCCGAAAACTAAGATTGATAATTTTCAATATATATATATATATATATATATATCCGCACTTCCTTCCTCCAAGTTGCACCTTCAAATTGAAATGGTGAAATCCATCCCAGTCCCGAACCTCATCTGTGTTGAAAATTTTTATCGAGATCAGTCTGCTGGTTCAAGAGTTGTTAAGTTACAAATATGGTCATCTTCTTTTTCATATATGTAGATAATTTGTCGCACTAGAAAACAGGTATTCGTTTACATACAAAATTTTATACTTAAAGTTTATATTAAAGTCTGTATTTGAATATTAAAGTAGTAATTATAATATATGTCTTAGTACAGTACAGTAGTAATTATATGACTAGTGAAATTTGTCTACTGCTCTTTCTTTTAAGAAGTAATTTGGTTAAAATTAAGGAAATTTCACCAGATCGAAGAGCATATTAAGAATTCAGGTTCATTCAACAGGAGCCCTATTTGTTGCAACAGGAATACTTCATGATGATAGACTTGTATGAGACTGTAAAAGCTCTGTAATTAATGCACAACCAGGAACAAACGACTAAAAGGCACATAAAGCAAATGAGTGCAGACTATTAATTTTCACGAATAATTACAACAGTTTTATTTTCGAATGCTTCTTTTTTAAATATTCACAATATTGAAATTTCTCAATTTACATTTTCCACGCGTTCGGCAAAAAAAAAAAAAAAAAAAAAAAAGTTCCATTACTAGTAAAACTAACGTAATAACTAACTAACTAACTGTATGGCCTATGGAACCCGGAGGTTCAATGCCGCGTTCACAAAAACTCTCCACTGACTTCTATCCTTAGCTAACTGCAACCAGTTTCTACTTTGTATTCCAAACTCTGCGAGATCCATCTTAATATTGTCCTCCCATCTGCGCCTAGGTCTTCCTAATGGTCGTTTTCCGATTGGTCTTCCAGTCAAGACTTTGAAAGCGTTTCTACTTTCTTCCATTCTAGCTACATAACCCGCCCACCTAAGCCTCCTAGACTTGACGACCCTAACAATGTTGGGTAAACCATATAACTTATGCAGTTCCGCCATTCCCCATTCCCGTTCCTCTTGGGTCCGAATATTCGTCTCAGGATCTTGTTCTCAAATACTTTCAGTCTATGTTCTCCCCTCAGAGTAAGAGACCATGTTTCGCAACCATACAGAACAACAGGCATGACAAACTAACGTAATACAAAGATTTTTGTTATTTTCCTAATTTCTCCATTTTTTTCCGGAATGAAACTGGAAAAAACTGTTTTTTACCAGCCAGTTCAAAATTTTTCGGAAATTTTACAACACTAATAATGACTTGCGCATCTTTTAATGTTGGTAAATACTTTTCATTGAGTTGGTAAATCACTTTATCAACTTATAAATTTTTTTACTATGAATTATGTAACACCAAAACAATGTATGAAACCGAAGACTTGGGTGAACTTGTATTTCTCACAAAACTCATTAAATTTCTCGTCTCTTCTCAATTCTCGTCTCAAAAACGAGACGAGAATAGTCATGTTTTTAATCTCGTCTGGAATTTAAAAATTACTTATCTGTAGACGAGAAATATTTAGGATTTAGGATTTAAATTTCTGGGCTTTCGGCATCTATGGCCATTTAGCCTGTCACGTATGAGGGATGACGTATCCGGGAAAAGAGAAGGAAGAAAGGATTGGGGAAGAAAGGAAGCGTCCTGGGATTTATAAGTTAGGTACCACGCCGGCATTTGCCGGTGTGAATAAAAAAAACCAGGAAAACGTCATTCAGGATGGCTGACGTGGAAAAGCTTTTTACACTTTTTCGTCCAAGTGCCTCTACTGAGAATTGAACCCGGGACCTAGACGATAAATATTTCGTCTCTTACATATGCTAACTAGTCACCTTGAGTAAAAATAAAAGTTAAGCTCAAAACAGGTAGCTCTACATTTTCTCAAAATACGTACTTGTATTATAAAATATGAAAATTTAGAACACCATGCAACATTAAAATCGTTGTCCCCATTGCCCTGTGAAGCATACTTTAATAAAATATGAAATTTCATTTTTTTGCCTTTCTTTAGTCATTACACAATATACTCTAATAACAAATATGGATTAAAATAAAATGAAATCTTTCAGTTTAACGTCCCACGATTTTAATCTAAGGGTGATGGATGATTAAGGCAAGTGAATGACGATGGAAAAATTGGTGAGAAGAAACGAGAAAACCTGCGAATACGGTGTTGTCCGCCACAAACTTACTGGCTAAGGATGTCCATGAATGAGGAGCCCCATGTTCGCTAGGTAAGCTCTCTACCATAGCCCCCCCCCCAAAAAAATGGTATAAATGTTGTTATATCACACCCTTTGTGAACCTCTTCATGACGCTAAAGGATTTTCAAAACTTCTAGATTCAATTTAGAAAAACGAAGGTGTAAATTTTGTACATAGATTTACAAAACAAGATGAGAAAAATTTCTAGACGAGACGAGGAAAACTTTCCAAGAATCGAGACGAAAAATAATTCTTCGAAAATCGAACCGAGATTAGACTTCTACAAAATTTACGAGACTAGATGACAAACCACGCGCGCAACACTAGAATCAGGCAACCATAGTAAATATTCTGAAGGACTTTCTAAAGTAAACATTTAGTTTAACGTCCCTCTGTTATGCTCTGTAGGCTAAGGGAGACGTGTGATACTGGAAGCAAATAATGACGAAAGCAGGAATTAGTGGAATGAGAACGTGGGAGAAAACAGAAAAACCCAAGAAAACCCATGGACACAAAATTGTCTACAACAAACTCTTTGACCTGGACTCAACCAGGGACCTTCGCACCAGACGTGAGCACTTTATCACTGAGTCAGCGTGCTCTCGGACCTGTTCTCTAGTTCAACTTCTAGGAAGTATGTCGCTCAGCTAGTGATGTTCTCGAGACAGGAGATTTCTCAACTCATTTATAAAAATCGAGACGAGAAATCGAAAATAAGGGGAAAATTGACAGAAGAAGAGCGCATGGCGGCTCAGTGGTAGAGCGCTTACCTCTGGTGCATGGGCCCCTGGTTCGATCCCGGCCAAGTAGGTTTATGCTGGACAACGTCTTGGGTTTTCTCGGGGTACTCTCGTGTCCTCCCACTTTCTTATTCCACCGATTCTCCCATCATCATTCACTTACTTCCTTTAAGCGTAGTCCTCTTAGCCTCAAGGGCATAATCGCAGAACGTTAAATTGAAAAATTCTCATTTCGTTTCATTTCAGACAAGAAATACCTTTTTAAACCTTGAGACGAGGCGAGAAACATGACAAATCTCGTCTCGTTTTGGAGACAAGATGAGAAAATCTTTTCGAGAATGGAGACGAAATGAGAAAGAATTCTTCTCAAATCTAGACGAGGGAAGATGACAAAACATTATATCTCGTGTCGTTTCCTGGGCAACTCTATACCCACTATTGATTTAATTTCTTCATACGAAAGCAGATTTTGTATACACCCTGTTCTTTTTTATTATTATTATTTAAAAGAGAAATCAATGTAATAGAAATTTTTAAAATATTATACTCATATTTTTTCCCCGACTTTGTGACATCCATTGCAAAGAAAAACTTGACGTTAAGTTAGGTTTGTAATATTTCTGTATCAAAGATTGGAAAGACTTCTTTTTCTTTTGCATTTATTAGAGCTAAGAAAAAGAAGTTTAAAAAAAATCCATTTCTCGTCTATTCCTTTCGTTTTTTTAAGCGTCTGTCTCTTAGTGATCTGAGAGTAATGCTGGGAGAAACAGAATAAACGCAGAGAAATAGCCAAATTCAATTTCCGTCTGGAAAGAAGTGGATTCAGACACGAAGGGAAATAAGAAAGAGATAAGATGACTTTTTTTTATTCAGAAAAGAAATAGAACGAGAACTCACTTTTTATTTGTAAAAAAAAAGGAAAAAAAAGTTTTCTCCCAAGACTAAAAATGTGCTATATTTCTTCGTGTATTTGTAACAGCATGAGCTGTTATTTGGCATTATCAATAAACGCAGTAGCAAAGAAAACTATAGTTGCCAATTGGAGGAATACACAACTCTATTCGATAACATTTTAATCATAAATTTATCTAAAATTTAATAAAATATAATACCGGTACTAAATATTAACATCTAATTATTTAGTCGTCGCTGTGCCTCGAAGAACCGAGGAAAAACATTCCGAACTCTTAAAATTTTGCCAAATAGACACGGAAACACTTGAAAAATGTAACAAAATTGGTTCTGCGTATATTATGCATTGAACATCGTTGTACCTTGCTTCAACAATATTATATTACTACTTTCGTGTTTACGTAGCACATTTTGCCCCTTTATAAGCCCATAGAGGAGTCCTATACATTAATCAGTACGTACGTGATGAGAACCTGAAACCTTTAATTACGCTGCCTGACAGCTTTCAGATTAGTTTGCACGACATAACTCATGTTCGACAAAAATGTCACATAGGGGTTCTTCGAGGCGCAGCGACGTAGTATTATCAACTATGGGCCAGCATGAAAACTTTAGTTGTTATGTTGGAGAGTACACTTTTCCTTCAAAATTATACCTCTAATTATTCAAAATTTGTTTAAACTACTAATGCTGGTAAACTTCCCTCACAGTAATTTCAACCCAAACTATAGGAATAAGTCCTCAATCTCCGATCAAACACACACAGAGACAATGTTCTATAAAAATCTGAGTGTATTTATGAAATTGTATGAAAAGTATGTATAAAATTGAGAAGAACTTGCTTCCTCATAATCTAGGCATCGGGGCTTAAAAATTGAATTCTAAGGGCAAATCATGTAACAGTTTGACATCCGATATTTTTTTGAATATATATCCATCACTGATCACAAAAATGCCGGATGCCAGAAAAAACACCTCACGGGAGGGGGAGAAAGTCGAAATTTTTGCCGTTTCTATTATTCACTATAACTCCGTAACCATTGGAGCTAGACTATCCAAACTTTTTTTATTTTGTTTGCCTAATTGTCTTCTACAATTTAATTTTAATGCATTTTTGAGCTAAATATAATGTTTTTTTTTTTTTTTTTACTCAGTTTTGGTTGCGCGTGACGTCAGTTTTTTAGCCACAGATTCTTTACAAGATGGAATTCGGAAAATGTTTCCTCTAATTTTTTTCTTTTTTTCTTTCTTTCTTTCTTTCTTTTTTGTCATTTTATGCTCTCAAAAAATGTATACTTATATTAGTGTAGGACTTATAGTGCCTGAATTATAAGCGACTTCATTCTGTCGTGTGTGAAACTGATCACGGCGCGGCCCAAAAGGTACCTTCCCACAAACAGTAGATATTAGCAGCTGATGATGAATATAAACAGGGCCGGATCCAGGATTCTCTGAGGGGAGGTGCACCAATAACTACCAATACATTTGAATTTAATTTGAGCTTTTTAAATGCCTTTTAGGCATCTGTGATGTGAATGAGGAATTCCTTTGGAAATGCTGTGTCTGCTCTCGAAGAATTCTCCTCCTTCAACCTTCAGAAAATTGACTTAAAGTATTGATTTTGCAAAACTCACTGCTAGCTTCTCACTTTAGGTAGTGTATATTTACAACAAAGGGGGGTACAGTGCACCTTTGCACCCCCCTTAATCCGGCCCTGTATATATATTGTGAAAAACAGTTCTGCAGGTTCAATAGTGCTTGCTAATAAAAAAATCTGTTCTAAAGAAAATAAAAGGTCACAGTTTTCTGACATGAGTAAGTAGACAGTTCTTGATCTTTGATGTTACAACTGGATATGACGTTATGTCGCATCCAGGTGGAAAAAATGAAATGAAATATTTGAGTTTTACGTCCTACGGTTATGCCGGTTAGGCTAAAGGAGACGGTGATAATGAGAAATGAATGAAATGGTGGGATGTGGGAGAACCCCGAGAAAACACACGAGCACAGTGTTTGTCCACCACAAAGTCCACTCGGCGCGAGCTGGGATCGTACCAGGAACTCCAAGCACTGGGGATGAACGCTCTACCACTGAGACACTGTGCCCCCCCCCCCCCCCCGCATCCAGGTGGAGTGTGATGAGCCATTACCTCTCTTCTCATTCTGAGATAACTGGTGGCAAAGTAGTAAACTGAGATAAACCTTCTTGTCTTTGAAATCCCGACATCATGTACAATTCTTTACAAGAAATTTTGTCATAATGGTGTATCAACAGCAAGAATACATCGGTGTCTCTACTCATCACAACAATTTTTTTTTTTTTTCCTGAATTGCTATTCCGAGTATGAAGTATCATTCTAGAATGTGCTTTTTCATGCTTTCCTTCAAGATTTTGAACATCATTCTCGAAGTTTGACTTAACTGTTTTTCACAAAGCTCCTCAAGGTTAATGCGAAGATCTGTGATGAAGCTAGGCTCCTACTTTTAGGAAAATGCAGGTTGGAGAGATTACCTCCTACTAGCCATGCCCCAAAACAACATATAAAGAGATCCCATTAACAAACAGCAACTTGGGAAATGCTGATAAGTGCCAGATTGATCTACCAAGGCCAAAAGACTCCGGATGGTATTTTGAGGACAAAATTCTGAGACCAGTTTTGAAAACACTCGAAGATATTCCCAAAGCTTCTTTAGAGATTACCATGTGTAGCTGTCAGAAACTTGAGTGCGTAAGTTTAAAAGGAAAATGTAAAAATCGCGGTTTCTTGTGCACTCCAATGTGTAGTAGTCCAAGCGAGTGTAAAACTTCAAAATAAGTTAATGAATAGAGTGATGGAGAAGACTGCCTGAATGATGCACTAAAGACATCACAAACTTTTTTACCTTTTTAGGATGTAAGAGTAGTATAACATTATTCAGAACTAATTCTAGAAATCAAATAATTTGTTCTCTTGAGTAGAGATTTCTTAAGCATATAGTTTCTTTCTATTACTTTTTTTTTATTAAAGATTTATTGTCTTATAGCAACTGTATACAATCTTAATAATAGGCAAGTTCTTCTGTAAATAAGATTTAACAGCTTAAACGTTAAAAAACGTGGATGGAAAATTGATCATGATTCTCTCTTGAAGGTGATTTTGAAATCTGGTTCTTCCTCTATTCCGCTCAGTACCATTGTAGTGCATAAATCGAAGGATTTGTACCAAAAGCAACCCTTGTCGAAACATTTTTTCTTTTTTTTTCTTTCTTTTTTTTTTAGAAAAATGAATAGAAAATTGCATGTTTGTGCATGTTTTAGAAGATATCAGAGACATGTATACCGAAACTGTTATAAAGAAACAGATTGCAGAGTTTCTCATACTGTGTACTAGAGAAAGCTCTCTTTTTATTCTTCAGAGAAATTTTGTGTTTTGACAAGGGTTATTTTCTGAAAACCTCTAAGCTGATATTAAAAATGTATATTTTTTAGACAGACTTAATCATCAGGATTATGTACTTGCAGACAAAATTATATATATATTAATCATCATCAGCTGCTAATATCTACTGTTTGTGGGAAGGTATCTTTTGGGCCGTGCCGTGATCAGTTTCGCAACGACAGAATAAACTCAGGCACTATAAGTCCTACACTAATATAAGTATTTTTTGAAAGAGCATAAAATGACCCCCTCCAAAAAAAAAAAAAAAAGACTTTTAAAGGAAACATTTTCCCGAATTCCATCTTGTAAAGCATCTATGGCTAAAAAAAACTGACGTCACACGCAACCAAAACTGACTAAAAATGAAAATAACAAGAAAACCATTATATTTAGCTCAAAAATGCACTAAAATTAAATTGTAGAAGACAATTAGACAAACAAAATGAAAAAAGTTTGGATGCTCTAGCTCCAATGGTTACGGAGTTATAGTGAATAATAGAAACGGCAAAAATTTCGGCTTTCTTCCCCTCCCACTTCCCTCCCGTGAAGTGTGTTTTTCTGGGATCCGGCATTTTTGTGATCAGTGATGGATATACATGCAAAAAATATCGGACGCCAAATTGTTACATGATTTGCCCTTAAACTCGAAAAAGAGAGCACTTTTGGCAAGTTGATGCCTAGACTATCATTATTGAAATGAAATGAAATGAAATGAAATCTTTTAGTTTAGGATAAGGGAGACGGATGATTAAAGTAAGTGAATGATTATGAAAGTATTATTAGAATGAGAATGTTGGAGCAAACGGGAGTATCGCGAGCAAATTCACGGGCACAATGTTGTCCACCATAAACTGACTTAGTCGGGGATCGAACCAGAGGGAAGCGTTCTGATTCCTCATTATTGGCCCATTTCAACTGCAAGTAATTGAAATGATTGGAATTTCGCAGAAAAAAATAGACCATACTGGTCAAAATTGTATTTTTTTTTTTACAAGCATTATCGCAGAACTTTTATTTAGCTCTTTGTGGCGGGGAAAAAGGTTTAGTGAGTCCTGATATTTGACTGATTTCAACTGCTAGAGTGAGACTTATGTGAAAACCTCAATAAACATATACATTACATTTTGTTAAAATCGAATAACATTCAGGAAAGTTATCATTATATATATAGGGAGTAAGTTCATTCCAGGCCCGTAACCAGCTCAAAATTGTAGAAGAGGGGGCGGCCGCTGTTAGGGGGCCCGATCCAACCATATTATGTTTCATCACCATATTATAGTTCATTTGCAAGCCTACCTTGAAAATTTTAGGGGACCAGCAAAAATTTAGGGGGGCCGGTTCCCCTAGACCCCCCTGGATACGGGCCTGGTTCATTCTACGTTAATTTTAAATCCAAGTAATGGGAATAATTGTAAAGCCTCATAAAGTGTACGCCATAGTCCATAAAAATCTAATATTTTTAGGAAATATACCTTGGTTCATATTATTTAATCTGAAGGGGGGACTAACCCATACTACATGAGGAGCTGAATTCACTGCTCATCCTTGACAGATTTTAATCCTTGTCACTTGAGATTACGAAATTACGGAAACAAGTCAAAGAAAATCTATTAGTGATGCTGTTCATTGTTGAAGCAAGAGTTCTTCCCTCATGAATTGTAACTCCAAACTGCATGAGTAAGTTTCTAATGGCCGACAACATACACTCACACACAATGTTTTATAAAAATCTGAAAAGAGTGTAAATAATAAATATTCGGTAAAATATGTTATACTGTATACAATTGGGGAAAATGTGATCTCTTATTATTGGCCCATTTCAACTGCAAATGATTGAGATGATTGCAAATTTTCAGCAAAAATTAGCATATTCGACAAAATTGTACATTTTACGAAAGTTATCAATAGAATTTTTATTCAAATCTTCAGGGGAGAGTTAAGTGAAGTCATGATATTTGATTCACTTCAACTGCAAGAGTGGGAATTATATGAAAACCTTGAACAGATACCTTATATTGTGTTAAAATTGAATAGCATTTACGAAAGTTTTTACAGAACATACATAAAAAATAAAATTAAAAAAAAACTTGATAGAGGAAAGCTTCACTTCCTCGTTCTCGATTGACTTCAAATCCAAGTAGTGGGAATTATTGTGAAGCCTCAAACTGTATATACCATTTTCCATAAAAATCTAATAATTTTAATCATACCGTCAAATGGGGTGAATAGAAACACATTTTTGGCTATATGAGAATATAAGTCTGGTAATGTTAAAGATTTCGCGTATCAGATTATTCCAAAAGAAAGGTCTTAATATGCTAATGAATTTCAGTAAACGTCATATTAATTTATCAACTCCACTTTTCTTCACCTTGATTTTTCTTAATGTTTCTATTCACCCCTACCCATGGGGTGAATAGAAACAATTACTATATTTTCATTGTTGTTTCTTTTATACTATTGGAAAGGTAAAAAAGAAACAGCGTATTTGTTGAAACGAACTATTTATTTGATACCTGCAAGATATTAGTTCAATAAGACCAGTATTACATAAGTTACAAACTTATAAAACAATACAATGCACAATATAGGTATAAACGACCATATAGTTTTGATGATATTTGAATAAGATTTAAAGCACTGAAATCATCAGGGAAACTTATCATGAGTTGAGTTGATTTTGAGGTTTACGTCCCGTTCAGCAGCGAGGCTATATGAGACGTGGACCTACTATTTAACGTAGAATCAGAACTACATGAGCTCCCGCCGGGAATCGAACCCGGGTCTCCCACGCCAAAGGCGCGTACGCTAACCGCTTAGCCACGAAGGGGCCCGAAAGTTATCATATACTTAAAGCGTGCTGACGAACTCCTAATAAAACCCAACAGTTTCGTTCTGAAAATTTCATTGTTTATGTGCTCTCTTATAAAACACTCCCACATATGCATCATGTTCCCATTTTCGCACTTGGGTGCTGAATAGTCTCATCGAGTTTTAGCTTCTCATTTTACCACAGCAAAATCACCAGCTTTAGAAAACCATCATCTAGTTCGTGATCGTCTGGAATGTTGTCTTCTGGAGTGTTGTCTTTCTCCTCTTCCGACAATACAAAGGTAGGTTGAGTTTCGTTGTGATTTGATGAAAATGTATCATTTTCAGAAAACAAACCAAAACTCTTACCAGAAACATCTATTCGTACTTTCTTCTTCCCTTATTTAATTTTTTCATCTTCTCTCATGCTCCTGAGAAGATCCATAAGGGAACGGTTTACAGTCTGAGATGACTTTTGCTGTTCTGTTTTTTCTCGTTCATTGTCTTTTCTTGGCAACATCCTCAGTATTTGGTCTCGACAAAGGGGAAAAATTCCACACTTTTCAAATCCAGCCCTGATATTTTCCTCCTTCAGTTTCACACTTTTTTTTTTTTCAGAAGACTTGGAAATTTGTTCTTAGAGATGGTTGATACATTCCTATCAGGTCCTTTTTTCTGCTCCTCAAGAATTTTCCACTCCTTGAGGAATTTCAAGAATTTCCCAAGAAGTGTTTCTATTCACCCCACTAATTAAAAATCATAACAATAACCCAGTAAAGTTAAATTTTGGTTAAAAATAATTTACAAAAGGAAAACTTTTGCTATGAACGTCAGTAAATGAAACAACAAACTACAAAATAGGCATATGTTCAAATGCAACAAATATGAAAATGTCATACTTACCAAGAAAGTTTAAGGAGCGCTAAAATACCGTGTAAGATTTCAGTAACACATTAATGCTACTGCCGTCTACCTCAGTGTTCCCAACTCAGTAAAACATTTTGTCTCTGCCCTGGACACTTTAGCCGTATAAGACTATGTTAAGAAATTTCAGTTTTCTTGATTAATTTATCGTCCAGATAAATCCAAAACTAATCTGGGAGTTTTGTTTCTATTCACCCCCATGTTTCTATTCACCCCATTTGACGGTATTTTTTTATTCGGAGGGCAATAATCTATGCTACATTGGGAGGGGATAAATTTAGCACTGATTCTTGACTAATTTTAATCCCAAACGCAGGGGATTACAGAAGAAAAGTTAAAGAAAATAAATATAAAATTGTATTAAAACCAAATGAGCTTTTATATAAGTTATCTTATTGTCTAAGTTACGATGTTGTTCACCACAAACTTACTTGTTCGTTGATCGAACCAGAGGTAAGTGCTCTGCCCCTGAGCCACCGTGCCCCCGAATAATAATAATAATAATAATAATAATAATAATAATAATAATAATAATAATAATAATAATAATAATAATAATAATAATATGAAGTTGAACATGTTAGATCTCCGCTTCCAAAATAAAATTCTTGGTACGTCCCTGAGCTTTAATTATGAAGAAAAGTTTGACGAGGATAGACTATACTTGAGTATCAGATTCATCTCAATAGATGGCGTAGTTATCGTAAAACTAATATTTAATTCTACAAAAAATATCCTTTTCTCGATATTCTCGAAAATTGCGCATGAGAATTTATGCTCACGTATATCATTCTGTTCAACTTAATGAGATTTATTCATTGATCACCTATCTAAATCACTTCTTGAGCACTTAAATATATTGGGCTGGTATATTTAGATTGGAAATTATGACCAAGTCCAACTAGGATCTATGTTTTGTTTCAGTTATTTCTTAGTTATGTAATGATCTGAGTTTTCATTGAAGACATTAAGCACTGTAAGTCTTCCACTTATGGAATTTTATTTCGTGGACTGAAGACTTGGTGTGCTGTACTTACTTCTCGTTTTAGACTTTCAGCGAACTTTGTTGGTCTAATGGCCAACTCGCATGCCTTTGGTGTACGAGGTCCTGGCTTCCATTCCCAGTCGGAGATCATCGATCACACTACTGTAGTTCATATCCCACTTTAAAATGTAGATCTCCTCAAATAACCGTGTTGCTGGCAGGTGTTTGACTAAAAAAAAGAAAATAAGGCTTTCCCGGCTCGGCTCGGCTCGTAAAATTTGTAGAGATTTTGTCTTATCTCCATTTTTGAAGAATTCTGTTTCATCTTATCTCAATTCTTGAAGAACTCTGTATCATCTTATCTCGATTCTCGAAGAATTCTGTATCATCTTATCTCGATTCTCGTAGAATTCTGTCTCGTCTTATCTCGATTCTTGAAGAATTCTGACTCATCTTATCTCAATTCTTGAAGAATTCTGTCTCATCTTATCTCGATTCTCGAAGAATTCTGTCTCATCTTATCTCGATTCTTGTAGAATTCTGTCTCGTCTTGTTTCAATTTTTGAAGAATTCTATCTCGTCTTGTCTCGATTCTTGAAGAATTCTGACTCATTTTATCTCTATTCTTGTAGAATTCTGTCTCGTCTTGTTACAATTTTTGAAGAATTCTGACTCATTTTATCTCGATTCTTGTAGAATTCTGTCTCGTCTTGTTTCAATTTTTGAAAAATTCTATCTCGTCTTGTCTCGATTCTTGAAGAATTCTGATTCATCTTATCTCAATTCTTGAAGAATTCTGTCTCATCTTATCTCGATTCTCGAAGAATTATGTCTGTCTTTTCTCGATTCTTGAAGAATTCTGTCTTACTTTGTCTCGATTCTCGGAAAGCTTTCCTCATATCGACTTGAAATTTTTATCGTCTCCTTTGGAAAATTCATGTACAAAATTTATTATTCTTATTCTTATTGTTATTGTTGTTGTTAAGAGGACTTCTAATTGCATAAAATTCATTCAACAACCGGTAGAAATCCACAAATGCTGTAACTCAACCATATTTAATACATTAGTAAGTTACAATAAAATAACAATCAGAAAGAAAGAGAGAAAAATATAAGGAAAGCGAAAATACTCAACGGAAATTGGATATCCAAATTTCCTATATTTAATATTTGATGAAATAATAATTTCAACAAAGTAGATACTTTCAAGTATCTAGGACCAATGGTAACAGACCAAAACCATATTCGCGAAGAAATTAAATGTCTACTGAAAGCAGGAAATTCCTGTTATTATTCAGTTAAAAATCTTTTGTCGTTGCGAATTCTACTCTAAAAATTTGGAAGCTTAAAGTACTCTATATAAAACGATAATCATGCCTGTTGTGCAATATGGTTTCGAAACATGGTCACTTACTCTGGGGGAATAACGCAGACTGAAAGTATTTAAGAGCAAGATCCTGAGACGAATATTTGGACCCAAGTGGGGAATGGCGGAAACTTCATAACGAAGACCGTATACCGTTTAGCAGACATTGTTAGGATAATCAAGTCTACGAGTCTCAGGTGGGCAGGTGATATGTCCAGAATGGAAGAAAGTAGGAATGCTTCCAAAGTTTTAACTGGAAATTGAATCGGAAAACGACTATTAGGAAGACCGAGGCGCAGATGGGAAGACAATATTAACCCATTAGTGCCCAGAATTGCCCAGTGGTATTTTGAAAAGTTTCTTTTCGCCTATTTGGTCTTAATAGTACTCTAAAATAGACATTAGAATATTTTTGAAAAATATTTATTTTTTTTCTTGTGTTTTAGGCCGGCAACTTAAGTTGCCAAATAGCACATACATATTCAAAAAAGGGAACATTTTGGAAAGTTACAATTTTGAGGGAGAAAATACACTGCGAAAACATAACTATTAAAATCGAGTTAATCCTTCCTTTACAGACCTTCAATGCTTCCTTCTGGAGTCTTTGAAATCAATCCAGTTGAGTCTTTCTCCTCAAAACGACATTGTAGCCAAAAACAATGCTAACCTTACGTCAATATATCATAGAAAGAAAATGCAACGATGCTATGACGAAACAGATTCCAAAGTAACTTCATGGTTACAACCTGCAACGTCAATCCATGAATTTCTGAACTATAACGAAAAATTGCCGTGGCAACTTAAGTAGCCAAGGGGCAGTAATGGGTTAAGATGGATCTCGCAGAAATAGTAATAGAAAGTAGAAGCTGGATCCAGTTGGCTAAGGACAGACGTTAATGGAGAGCTTTTGTGATTGCGGCATTGAACCATAGACCATAGAGTTAGTTATATTTGATGATAAATACCTAAAGAGAAATTAGTATCCTCCGGATTTTCGACATTTCAAATTTGATGATAATTATTTAATGACAAATCGATAACCTCCAAATTTCGCACATTTATTTATTCATTTTACAAAGGAAATTTGTTAATTCAAAATTCCCATATTATTTGTTAACAGATATTGAAGGTACAAAATAAGAATTAGGTTGTCCGAGGGAGCACAAACTCACATTAAGGAACTAAGTATATTTATCTTCTAATTCGTATTTTTGTGTCAATATCTCTACCTCTTAATTTTTCGCTTTTATAACTTATGTTATGGCTTATTCAACATAATAGTTTAAAAAAATATATATTTTCTAAATAATGGAATTTTATATCTTTCACATTTTCGGGTAGTCTACTGTACCTGTAAGTTTGAGTGATATTATACCTAACACTATTCATACGATAAGTTGCTGAATTAACATTGTCTATTTCAATTTTATTCGCTTTCCTCGTATTATAACAATACATATCTTTCCTCGTTTTTGGAAATAAATTACTATGTATATTACGTGTAAGCACATCTTATTAGGGAGTTTATATCCCACGTTTCTCATGGTCCTAACATATCTCTAATTTTAAGATGTTTCGACATATGATCATCTTATGACAACTGCAGCCCCATTCTTTTACTTCCCTTGGAAATATATATATATATATATATATATATATATATATATATAATGCTGAAACACGTCTTTAGCTATTTTAAATGAAAAGTAAATGCCAAATTTCGCGTGTGTAACCTTAAAAGATTTCGAGATATGGCCATTGTATTAAAACAATATTGTAAACCACACTTTTTTCTTCTCTCCTTTTTTCCTTCTCTTCTAGGAGAAATATCAAAATCGGGTGAAACATGTGTCTAATTATTTTAAATGATTTTGAGTTTAACACCCCTTTCACCAGCGAGGCTATATGAGACGGGTTATTTTAAATGAGAAGTCTATATACCAAATTTCATGTTTCTATTCTTCAGAAATGCGAAAATATGGACAATTTACTATAATAATTCCCATCCCTATCCCTCCTCGTCGAATTTTCAAAAATCCTTCTTTAGTAGTACCTTACGTCATAAATCTTATATGCACTGTCAAAATTACAAACTTCTAGCTTAAACGATTTGGAATGGAATGGAATGGAATGGAATGGAATGGAATGGAATGGAATGGAATTTCTGAGTTTTACGTCCCACAGTTAAACGATTTGGCCTGGATGTTGATAAGCTAGTCAGTCACTCACTCACTCATACAGGACTTCTTTTACGTAGAGATGTAATACGTGTGAGACGTTTGTGTGTGGATTGGGTATATATCCACTTGATAGATAAGTTCTACGAGGGAAGTACTGAAAGTAATGCAAAAGTTTCCATAATTTCTTTACTAACTGTTATAGGTAGTTCAAAATGCACATGTTGTTATAGTAATTCTTCCTCTATACAGACATTTCATAATCTGTTTTGTTCCTTGCAGACGAACAATGGATCGCAAACATAAGCCACTTGCTGTCATTGAGTTCTTGACTAAGGATTGGTGCAGGCTGTCTGACATCATAGAAGACTACATATAGATTGTGTACAGAGATTATATCATTTATGAGAACAGAAATGGATAATATTTACAGAAGACAAGCAACGCAGTGAGAGATATCAACTGCGATGACTATGTAAATCTAACTTTCAAAGAGCATTCGACGGTTGGTTTCAATGATGGCGGATGGTGCAAGTGGATCGCTTTTAATAAATATTGAATAGCAATATAATGACTACATTGAATAGCAACTTTATACAGTCGAGGAACCACTCTAATTTGAACGATTTACAGCGGTTAATAGAAAAGTTATGACTACTTCTGCTTTCCTTTTTGTACGCCATTCGTATGTATACTATACGTGTCCATTTTATATCAGATCAAATAACATACCACTTAATAAGATGAAACTATTACTAATAGAGACCCCATTATGCCTTTCATTATTATACTAGCTACAGGACTTTAACCCTTAAATTTTAAATACTTTTCAGTTATTGTTTTCAGATTCGTATTTCTAGTTTAATCATGCTGAGCTATTCAGTTAATTTTCAGATTTGTACGTGTTTTTGTTAATCATGCTGAACTATTCAGTTAATTTTCAGATTTGTATGTATTTCTTGTTAATCATGCTGAACTTTTCAATTAATTTTCAGATTTTTACCTATTTCTTATTAATAAAGCTCAGGCCGGTAGCCAGCCCAAAAATGTAGGGGGGGGGGCGATCCAACCATATTATAGTTCATCACTATCTTATAGTTCATTTGCAAGCCTACCGTGAAAATTTTAAAGGGGACAGCAAAAATTTAGGGGGGCCCGGCCCCCCTAGACCCTCCTGGATACGGGCCTGAGCTGAGCTATTCACTTAATTTTTAGATTTGTATGTATTTCTTGTTTGTCGTCTGAACTATGATATATATATATATATATATATATATATATATATATATATATAACAACTTGTGCATATTAATATCGAATCGTAAGCTATTTAGATCAGTGGTATTCAATCTGGAGTACGCAATGGAGTATGTAAAATTATATAAATAATTTAGCATAATATTTATTCCACGCTAACTGTAACTCAGGGCCGTCGCATGGGCGCCGCGACCAAAGGGGGCGCCGGGATGACAAATCAACAAAATTGAAGGAATTCAGATTGTGTTAGTAAATGATTTTTTAAAAAATGTTATTTGAGATATTTTAATAATGATCAGGCTACGACGAAGTAAAATCTAGTTATTTATTTCCTAAGGACAACACAACAGGCTTAATGCCCAGTTATAGTGTAGTGTACATTATTATCTAACATACACAAATATAGCCTACGTCGTTTAAGAAGTTGTGCAGAAGTTATTGCCTGACAATTGTTTTGAACTTGTTTTCGGAAATACTAAATACACTTACAAAATTTAATTATTTTGTTGTATAAAGCACACATTCTCCACAGAGGCGACTTATGTAATATGTCAGTTCTTGCTTTTCTACAATCAAATGGCCCAGTGTTTGCTGTTCTAGTCTTGCCTGTTGGGATACATAATAATACTTCTGAAAGTAATTCTGGAAAGTCAATTTTACCGTTTAATAATTTATGTAAGAACAAAAGATCAAAGACCCATCTCCTTTTCTCTGTTTGAAAAATTAAATTCGGTACTAAGTCTTCATAGGGGATATACTTTGGGTAGAAACCGGTTTTCTTATATGCAAGCATTTTTAAAAATTTAAACTGTATATTTTCTATTGCATCAGAGTATTTAGTGACATTTGGTGTCCAAACAGTACAACAGTGTTCTAATTTTGACCTTACATACGAAAAATATAACCTTATAAATCTTGATTCTTTGTAGAAATCCTGTCCTATCCTATAAATTAAACCTAGGTTTCTATATGCACTACTCGTTATTGCGTCAAAGTGCTCAGCAAAGGTTAATTTGCTATTTAAAAAAAAAAACTCAGATCTTTGATAGTATTTGGAAGTAAGTGCCACTTATTTTATAAGCAAAGTTAATTTGATTTTCTTTCCTCGTGAAACACAGAGATTTACATTTGGACACATTCAGGACTAATTTATTCTTATCACACCATATTTGAACTCTCTGTAGATCCTGTTGAAGTTTCACGCAGTCATCAATTGAACTTACTTTGGAGTTGAATTTGAGATCATCGGTGAAAAAGAACAACTTGAGAAGTTTTAATACACAGAGAAATATCATTAATAACAAGAAGAAACAACAAGGGATCTAGATGAGATCTTTGAGAGATACCGATAGAGTATTGCACTTGAAAATTACCGTTAATATAAAACATCGTCTAGCGTTGTTCAACTGGAACTTTCTCCAGCTCTCTGTGAAAAGAGTTTTCTTTTTTTTTAATCTTCAAATATTTGTATCGTTAGTTATTCATTCTATGTTATTACTATATTATATTGATGTGTAAAGTTCAAAATAAACCAGAATAGCACTAGATTTCAATAATTCAAAACGATGTTTTCATTAACTTTTATGTTTTAACGGCAAAAGCCATTCACTTAAAAAAAATGACATGGTACTAACTTATTTTGTCTTAAATTATGATCTTACATTTCATATTTAAATCTAGGAGTACAGAATAAACTCTGGTTGTTTTTCGTAATACACTGGGGGGGGGGGGGGCTGGGATTTCTCGCCCCGTGTGCTTACAACTCACGCGACAGCCCTGCTGTAACTTAATTATATTAAATTTAATTATATTGTTATATTAGTTATATTAATTATATTGTAAAACTTGTTTAATTAATAAGTAATAAATTATATTCTTTATTTTTGGCAGAGTTACCTATAATGTGAACTATGGGTAACTGGGGGTACGTGTTTGATGAAAGAGTATCGTTACGGGTACCTGATTTAAAAAAAAAAAAAAAAAAAAAAACTGAATACCAATGATTGAGATCATACATTATATAGGAACTATAATATGGTAATACCATGCTGTTTTGTTTTATAGTTAATAAATAAATATGAAGATAGCAGCAGAAGGGGAATAAACATATATTTCAGTTCGTAGTTTCCGCGGATATTCAAATATATTCTTCAATTTTGTAGAGCATTTTTTAACCAACCGTACATTACGCATTGCTTAATTCGACGCATCATTGCTCTAGATGCTTACCAGGGGAATAAAAATAAGAAACTTAAAGGTAAGAGGTGCAATACTTAAAAAGCTGTTTGTCAAACAATGATGCTTCGAACTCAAGATGGTTGATGCCGGTTCTCTTTGCTACCCAGTATATAGATATGTGAGTGTGTGTGACATACATACTTTTGCGCGTCTCTCTTCGTGCGTCTGTCCCGACGTCACCATCCCGACGCTTGGTCTAACACTGGCTGCTTCGATGGCGGTTCTGGAAACGCCGAGACGCGCGCATCCTTTGGTGATTTTTTTAACGCTGTTTTTTTCCCTTTCTTCAAGCGTCTTTCCACGCAATCGCACAGTCTTACGCTGCTTTTTTTCTTTATAGTGTTTTTTCCTCCTTTAGATTCTTCTTTCCTTTCTCTTCACCCCCTTTACATTGCTCTCTCTTGTTTCTTCTTTCTCTCTTCACTTTTGTTCTTTTTCGTATTTCAGTTTGTCGCTTACAGCGCCACTCTGTGGTGTATCAAAGAACTAATTATTGTTATTTAAAACAGAAGAAGAAGAAAAGGAAAGGAAAGACAAATATTGTATATATTGGTCAATTGTATTGGGTGGAGGAGTTTGCTTCTTCGCGATGTTTCATGTGACTTTACATTAACGTAGACACAGAGGTATTCAGCCTGGGGTATGTGTAACCCCTACGCGATAACTTCTTAGAATTTAAAATAAGAATAATATACAGGTTCTTTGCTAAGTTCACCCCAACTTATTTTTTAGTTTAGTAAGTAACTTACTCAATGAATAATACCAAAAAAAAGTACAATGTAAGCCAGGTAATACCTCCAAAATGACATTAAATAAACTAACAACTATTTGGAAACCTTTATTTGTGGACCAGTACTTTGGGTACGAAATTTATAACTTATAACTGTTGAACTCCGAAATTTACATACTATAGAAAGGTCTTTAAAAAAAATAGTTCATATAATAACATTGTATAAATAGATACTAGCTGGCTCAATTTATATTTTTTTTATTGATTTTAGCTCAAAAAAAGTAAGGAAGACCTGAGTGAAGTAAATTTTATTTAAACTTTAGTTAAATGGGAGTTCTATTAAATTTATAGCCCTAGTCCTAACCAGTGTTTCTTTCAGAAAACATGTGCCGGTTAGGGGGGAACACTCTAAAACTATGGCTACTTGTCTTACATTTTTCTGAAGTACACGCAACAGGACGTTCAATTGTCACGTATTTCTTCAAGGTAGGCAGTTATAGACAGAAGATACCACCTAATCTCTAAATATGAAAAAAAGAAAGCTTCAGCACGAACTTCACAACACTTGTAAAGCAGCAATATTAAAATGTTTATTTATTCATTGTATTCTGAAAGTATTTATCTCCCATTGCTATTACTATTCTAGTACGTAGGATTTAGGATTTAGATTTCCGGGCTTTCGGCATTCACTGCCATATTAGTCCATCACGCCTGAGATATGACGTTCCTTGGCGAGCACACTATCCAGTGAAAGGGAAGGAAGAAAGGATGGGGTAAGGAAGGAAGCGTCCTGGGACCTATATATAGGTACACCCCAGTATTTGGCTGGTGTGAATGAGGAAAACCCAGGAAAACCTCATTCAGGGTGGCTGGCCTGAAAAAACTTTTTACACTTTTTCGACCGAATACTCCCACCGGGAATCTATTCTAGTACGTATTAAGCTTATCTCCTCCGGGGTTGAGGACACTCTTAGAGCTCCTTGAGAGCACTGTCCCCCACAAAACATGCCTGAAAGAAACACTAGTCCTAACTATGTTAAACTGGATTATTTATTTAATAAGTAATAAATGCTATAATTTATTTTTAATATATATATATATATATATATATATATATATATATATATATATATATATATATATTATAATTCGAATCAAAGATAGCGTAAATCTGGGGATATATGTATAAATGAAAAAAAAAATAGCATTTGGAGTACGCGAGAAAAGGTTAATACTACTGCTGTAGAGAAGCGTTTCTCAAACTTTTTCATGTGGGGACGATTTTTGTTGGTCAGAATGTACGTACTTACAGAATACCCATTCTTGTCCCCTTTTGAACCAAATTTATGATTTTTTTAAAAATGTTTTGAGCATATGCCATTATACCTATACATGTTTTAAAACTGGTTTTAATTGAAATTCTTTTAATTTTAATTGTTATTGACAAAATAAAATAATACAATGTTTAAGTTCTTTTTTAACAATTGAAAAGTATGACGAATATTTTATAATAATACATCTACACAATCTTTTAAAATTTGTATATTTTTTTTTACCTTATTTATTAAATTGAGCCGCAGTTACCCAGTGGTAGAAGGTTCACTTCTGCTGCATGGGATCTCTAGTTCGATTCCAGCACGCTCCAAGTGAGCATTTTAGTGGACAAGCCCAATGTGCATGGATTTTTTTCGGAGTTCTCCCGTTTCCTCTTTTTCATTCTACCATTTAATTCTGTCTCCTTCAACATACAGGGTATAACCATGGAACGTAAAACTAAAAGATTTATTTTTCATTTCTTTATACAATAACCTTTATAATCTCCTGTAAGTTATACAACAGAAATTTTCAGTAGCGAGCACTCTCTTGGTGCACCTTCATGGCCCCAGATTGGAAACCACTGACTTTGATGATCAGAAATGAATAAACTAATTGTTTAATTGTGTGTTTTAAATATCAGTACAGTCACATTATTTTAGGTTTCGAGAATAGTTTCATTGTATAGGTACAAGTCAGATACACAATTCATTAACTTCAGACCGTTGTACGAGTTGGTTTCGGTTCGCTATTAAAAGGAATCTTGTTAATGGTATTTAATTTCTTTGCACGAAACATGTGGAATCCGTGCAATGACAATGGACAGGATGACAAATCGGGATGAAGTCTTCATTATAAAATTAATAACAAAACAAAATTAACAGAAATCCACTCCTGAATATATACAGATTTGTAGAGCTTTAAAGCAGAAAACAAGTAGAGAATAAAATGACACTTCAATGAGTCACACTAAATCAAAGAAAGCAGAAAACCAGTAGAGAATAAAATGACACTTCAATGAGTCACACACTAAATCAAAGAAAGCAGAAAACAAGTAGAGAATAAAATGACACTTCAATGAGTCACACACTAAATCAAAGAAAGCAGAAAACAAGTAGAGAATAAAATGACACTTCAATGAGTCACACACTAAATCAAAGAAAGCAGAAAACAAGTAGATAATAAAATGGCACTTCAATGAGTCACACACTAAATCAAAGAAAGCAGAAAACAAGTAGAGAATAAAATGACACTTCAATGAGTCACACACTAAATCAAAGAAAGCAGAAAACAAGTAGAGAATAAAATGACACTTCAATGAGTCACACACTAAATCAAAGAAAGCAGAAAACAAGTAGAGAATAAAATGACACTTCAATGAGGCACACACTAAATCAAAGAAAGCAGTGGTGGCTTCTGAGGGAGGACACATCGGTAAAAAATAAACTTTTCTCGCTACCATCTAAGGGAAAGAAAATTTATCTAATATTCTAACAAGAATTAGGACTTCCCTCAAGACTAGCCACTGAAAGAAATGTAAGTGATGTCGCCTTAATTGAAATATTGTGGAACTCAAAACGCTAGAATCACAAGAATTTGATATAACACAGCACATTAATGCAGTGTCTCATTGCATTTCGTTTACAGGGTATATGATTAGTGAATGCTGATGATTTGTAAATGAAATGAAATGAAATCTGTAGTTTAACGTCCCACGATTATGCCCTCTAGGCTGAAGGAGACGACTGATTAATGAAAAGTAGAAGAATACTAAAGAATTGGGGGAAACGAGAATGTGAGAGGAAACGGGAGAACTTCGGGAAAACCCATAGACACCACAAACTCACAGAGACTGATGAGATAGAACCAGGGACCCCTCACACCAGAAGTGGGCATTCTACCACTGAGCCATCGTAACTCTTGATGATTTGAGTAGGATCTAACTTTATGTTATGTTTATGCTAACTGTATTTTATGACTTTTGTTACTTTTTTAACTTTATTATAGCTTTCTGGCAGGTTTACCTAGTCATATAATTGTACTATTTTGAAACTGAAGGTTTAAACTATTTTGATACGTATTTGTAAAATATATTGATATTTTAATAAATATATATATTTTTTCTGTCATTCTTTCCCAGTACTGCCAACATAACTTCACATTAGAGGAATCTTGAATTCAAGATTTTGCTACACTTTCTTTTGAGATTTAACATGAAACGAATCTTGAATAGGTGACTCTTGATGTCACCATAATTTTACCTTGCTGAAGAATTTGATTCTTTAGAGAATTGAGGGTTGTTAGGATCTAGTGTGTTTTTGAACTACTGGATTTATAACTTTGCATTCGTTGAATGATTGACTTATTTAGAAAGTTTGGGGCTGTTAGAAATGAATGTATATTTAAACTGAGAAATGTGTATCTTTTCATTCGTTGAAGTATTGAATTATTTAGAAAATCGTTAAAATTAAGTTCATATTTGAGCTGCGGAATTTATAATTTTGCATTCGTTGAAGTATTGGATTCTTTAGGGAACTGGGAGTTGTTAAAATTGATTTTTGTTTTTGAACTACGGGATTTATAACTTTGCACATGTTGAATGACTGAATTGTTTAGAAAGTCCGGAGCTATAAGCACTGAATGCATATTTGATCTAAGAAATTTGTATCTTTGGATTCACTGAAGTATTGAATTATTTAGAAAATTGTAGGTTGTTAGAATTGAATGTGTTTTTGAACTACAGGATTTATTGCACTTGTTGAATGACTGAATTGTTTAGAAAGTCTTGGGGCTATTAGAACTGAATGTATATTTGAACTAAGAAGTTTGTATCTTTGCATTCGTTGAAGTATTGATTTATTTAGAAAATCGCAGGCTGTTAGAATTAAGTTCATATTTGAACTACGGAATTTATAATTTTGCATTTGTTGAAGTATTTAATTCTTTAGAGATGTGGGGGTTGTTAGAATCGAACGTGTTTTTCGAACTACGGGATTTATAACTTTGCAGCCGTTGAATGACTGACTTGTTTAGAAAATCTGAGGCTGTTAGAACTGAATGTGTATTTGAACTTAGAAATTTGTGTCTGCACTCGTTGAAGTATTGAATTATTTAGAAAATCGCAGGCTGCTAGAATTAAGTTCACATTTGAACTACGGGATTTATAATTTTTCATTTGTTGAAGTATTGGATACTATAGGGGATTGGTCCATATTTGAACAGCGTGGATCTTTCCCAAATTATTCCTGATTCATACACTCTCTTGTCAGTTGAGTGCGGGTAAAGCATTTAGATTATTAAGTCACGGAAGCACACCTAACTATGTGGGTTGTTTATGACTTGTCACCATTTTTGCAAGCCAAGCTATCTTCAGAGTTTACGATAAAAATAATTATGCTTTGAGGCAACAAGGATTGCCTATTGTCATGTCTATTCTTATAAAGATAAACATGTCATTTCTTTTTTCTTATAGTAATAACAACAACAATACTAAAAGATAACGGTTTTTACTTATGCATTGTCAACAATATTATGTAACAGTTTGCTAATCTCAAAAAATACTTGAAGAAACCAGTTTGCTACAATTTCATGTAATGTTGAATAGGTATTCTTCCAAGAATTTCACACACTATTTAAAGTGACCTAAATAAACAAAAAGAAAAGTATGTGTTATTTACTTCTAATTGATAAGGTAACTGGGTAACGACCTCATACTTAATTTCTATGGTTGAAATGTACTCATGTCTATCATGTCCTATGAAGCATTTCTATCCAGTATTATAAGTAATATCGACCAAGAGACGAGACGAGACGAGACGTAAGATTTTTTGGCCTTGTCTCGTCTCGTTTCTTCCTCTTCTCGTCCTCGTTTCGCTTTGTAAGTTTATATACAAAATTTTTACTTGATTTTTTTTTCTTAATTTGATCCAGAAGTTATCACAATCCTTCTGCGTTACAAGAGGTCCTCGAATGGTGTGGTATAACAATATTTAAACCACATATATTATTGGAGTATAGGTATTGTATAACGACTTACGTATCTTTAAACATTGACAAATGCTCTTCATTGTGTTTGTACAATTATTTAATTTGTTTATAGTTTCTATACTGTAAATCATGCAACACTAAAACAGTTGGCGATCTAAGACTTGGGTGGACTAGTGTTGTCCACGAGATTCGTAAAGATTTATCGTCTCGTCTTGGAAACGAGACGGAATAGTCAAAGTAACTCGTCTCGTACGTGCGACATTATTTGCGAGTGGAGGTTTCTCGAGGGGGCGCGGTGGCTCAGTGGTAGAGTGTTCACCTCCGGTGCTTGGGGTCCCTGGTTTGATCCCAGCTCTCGTCGTGTGGACTTTGTGATGGACAAACATCGTGCTCGTGGGTTTTCTCGGAGTTCTCCCACTTCTTTCATTCCACCATTTTATTCATTTCTAATCTTCACCGTCTCCTTTAGCCTAACTGGCATAACGTGGGACGTAAAACAGATTTCATTTCATTTCATTTGGAGGTTTCTCGGAATCCTCCATTCTTTTTTCTTCATTATTCACTCGCATCTTTTATTATTTGTTTGCTTAAGTCTATTGTGCATAGCGAACGGTTGGAGATATTCTATACTCGCTGCAAGCTCCTTCGTGGCTAAGCGGTTAGAGTATGCGACTTTGGCGTGGGATACTCGGGTTCAACTCCCGGCGGGAGTTCATGTGGTTCGGATTCTTCGTTAATCAGAAGGTCCACGTCTTATGTAGCCTCGCTGCTGAAAGGAACGTTAAACTCAAAATCAACTCAACTCAACTCTATACTCACTTAGACTTTTCCTATACGAGAAACTTGTCCCACTCAATTTACATGTCTTGACTGTCGTGTGTGTTGATATTTGACACTTTCAGCTGAGTGGAACTTGTTATTGATGGGAGAGAGAGAAATGTAGTGAAGAATGCTAATCTATGAAATGTTTTCTCCCCTATTGAACTCTATGCACTTTCTCATTGGTTCTCCGTAGCTCAACTAATTATTTTCTCTAATCTTCTCCACATTCACATTTCGTAAAAAAAAACTAGTCTTTTTCGTCGATTTAGAGTATGAATGGCCATGATTCTATCCCGTCGAGTACTACACACCAAAAGAAACGTTGCATGGATCTTTTTCTTGCCTGTAGAGCTGCCTACGACACAAGACTTGAACTGTCTCGTCTCGAAAAAAAAAAGATGTCCTAACAGTGATCTCATATTCGAAAGTGTATCTGTTTCCTGGGTAACTCTGTTTCTTTTTTTCAATACCGTTGCCCATGATGTAAGAAATGTTTTATCTTGTTAATTCGAGACGAGATGGAAACTAGAATTCTCGTTTACGTTCTCGAGACGAAAAATTTTATGAGTCTCGTGGGCACCACTAGTTTACCCATGACTTAGATCTCAACACTGTTTCATTGTTACTTGAGTCATTGCATGAAACTATAAATTGATAAAGAAATTATACGAATTTCAGTTTAACGTTCCACGTATATCCCTATTTGGCTAAGGGGGACTATGATTAAAGCAAGTGAATGATGACAGAGGAATTAGTAGAATGAGAATGTGGGAGGAAACGGGAGTACCCCCAGAAAAAAAACACGGAAAATATCCTGGAATCGAACCAGGAATCCTATGTATCAGAGGTTAGCACTCTACCACTGAGCCACCATGCCTCCTAAGGGATTATGCAAATACAATGAACATTAAAGATATGCAATTCATTCCACAATATATTCCATTAATAAATAGAGTTTAAATGTTGTTACCCACACTTATTGTGGACATTTCGTAACGCGGAAGGTTTCTGATAACTTCTAAATGAAATTAAGGGGGGAAAATCAGGCATAAATTTTCTGCATAAGCTTACGAAATGAGACGAAATTTTTCATGAATCAAGACGAAACTTGATTTCTACAAAGTTTAGAGATGTAACGAAAAAACATATTTCTCTTATTGTTTGTCTCGTGTACAACCCTACTTTTTTTATTCAAAACCACAAAATATCCACTTTTCTTCTCAGTATAGATTTTAAAAAAATAATGTCTAATAAGAACACCAGAGCTTTCAAATAAAAGGAGAGGGATACATTACACTACTATGTACTTTACTTTTGTATATCAACTAATATGTTACATGAAATACCGTTATCCCATAAGTAATCGGTCAGGAAGCAAAATTAATAATATCGCTTTAAGAGCACGTACCATGATCGACAGAATTTTGCCTTTATATACGGCAAAACGAACCAAAAGAATGAATACGTTCTTATTTAGAGTGACTCATCTAAAAGTTCTCTTTGTGGTTGGTTGTCTTCTGATCAGATCAGAAACTGGACAGGAAAAGGGGTCAGTTTGGTCTTGACCCGCGTAATCACTCTACTATTGTTCTTATTTAGCAGTGCTTACACATGAAAAGTGCCCATGTCATGAAAATATCATGATCTGTGAATGTCCGTTGTGCCTCCTATAGCAGCCATTTTAAACTCACTTCATTTCATATATCAAAGTCGAAGATAAAAAGATTTAGCTGCAGTCAGTAACCTTTAAACGCTCAGCTTGAGGTCAGTTGCTTGCCATATGAAGGGATAATGAATGCATTCCAATTAATAGCAATAATAATAATAATAATAATAATAATAATAATAATAATAATAATAATAATAATAATAATAATAATAATAATAAATGGGTCGAGAAATATCAGGAGTCTCGTGGACAACACTAGTTCGCTCATGTCTTGTAGATCTAGTTGTTTTCGTGTTACATGATTCGATTGATTGATTGATTTTTTCAATTTCACGTCCCTTTAGCAGCGAAGCTATATGAGACGGGACCTACTGATTAACGTCGAATCCGAACGACATGAGCTCCTGCCGGGAATAGAACCCAGGTCCCCCACGCCAAAGGCGAGTACGCTAACCACTCAGCCACGAAAGAGCTGTGTTACATGATTCGTATATAAAAACTATAAATTGATAACGTGATTGTACGAACACAATGAAGAGTATTTATCAACGTTTAAAGATATGCAAGTCGTAAACAATATACTCCAATAATAAATATGGGAATACAGTGGCTCAGTGGTCAAGCGTTTATCTCTTGTGCGTGAGGTTCCTGGTTCGACCTCAGGCCAAGTAAGTTTGTGGTGGACAATATTGTGTATGTAGGTTTTCTCGGAGTATTTCCGCTTTCTCTTATTTTCTCATTCCCCAATTCTTCCATCATCATTCACTTGCTTTAATAATCATCTCGCTTAGCCTAAAGCGCACAATTGTGGGACGTTAAACAATTTCCAATAATAAACATGGCTTAAATATTGTCATATCTCACCCTTCGTGAGTCTCGTTTGATGTGGAAGAATTTTCATAACATCTAGATGATATTTTTAAAAAATGTCAGGTCATATTTATAATTGTTGTAAAAAAATTTACAGAACAAGACAAAACGAGAAACGTTATTCGAGAATCGAGACATGACGGTACTTCCACAAAATTTACGAGACGAGACGAGAAAATTATATGTCTCGTCTCGTGTCGTAGACAACACTGCGAATGGTAATTCAATGACAGCACGTTAGCTTATGATAGAGGACTCACCTCTAATGTGATTGGTCACTAGTTCATCCTAAGCCATGCGGGTTTGTGGTAGAGATGACCACATTTTTTTTTCGAAAAATGAATTTATCGAAAATGGAAAAACGAAAAAGTGAAATTTTTCCGGAAAACGAAAAACGATATTTTTTCGAAAAGCGATTTTTTTCGGAAAAAAACAAAACTAAAAATCGAAAAAAACAATTTTTTCGAAAATCGGAAAACAGATTTTCGGAAAAAGGTCATCCCTACTTTATAGTGGACAATATCGTGTCCATTTTTTAAAGATGTGTTTTTGTAATGTGGATTTATTACTCGCAAAAAGTAATTACGTGCAGACTAAGAAAAAAGCATTTTATTCAAGTTTTATGTTTGAATGTATTAGTACATTCCTCCCACATTCACACGCTATCAATTATTTCATAACCATTTTCATTCATTGATGACCCGACTCATTTTGCTTAAAGGCATAAGCGTCGGACATTAAAGTAGCCATTTCATTCATTTCATGTCAATTCGACCCCTACTCGCTACGAAAACTGGTAGCCATGTATTTTATATGCTAATTTTATACACTTGAAATAAACTAAATGTCTGCATGTGCATGGGTAGGATAGGATGAATGTGCATGTGTATGGGTCTGTATGTGCATGGCCAACACGAGAGGTGATTTTAAAAGTTCTAAACCGTAGTTCGAATTCGAAATATGTTTCTGACTTTCAGCCTGGGCGCATCTAAATATATAAATATTACAACAGGGTCCGAAAACGAAACGTGATAATTTCAGGTATTTAACTTCCGATACATAATTGTTTCTTCTATAATGATGAACAAATTTTGAGATACGTTTAAAATTGTCGTTGCTTACGAAACGAGAAATTTCTCGTCACGAAACTGAGATGAGAGTCGAGATGAAAAGTAGCTTTTAAAAAAAATGAGACAAGACGAGAAATTTCATTAATGTTGCCCATTTCATTAGAAATTTCATGGGCAACACTAGTTCACCCAAATCTCCTAGATCTCAAACACTGTTTTACTCTTACACCATACATAGTATAAAAACTAAATTGATGAAATAATTGTACGAATACAGTGATAGCCATTGATCAACATACAATAGATACGCTAGTCATTACACAGATTATATTTCAACAATAGATATTCTTTAAATGTTGTTATATCACACCCTTCGTGACCTCTCGTGAAATGAAAGAATTCTGATAACTTCTAAATTACATTACATAAAAGACCAGGGCATAAATTTTGTACATATTTTTTTAAAATGAGACGTGAAATTTTCGAGACAAGACGATAAAAAATTCTTAACGAATTGAGACGAGACGAGGCGAGACGAGAACTGCTTCTTGTCTCGTCTCGTTTCATGGGAGACACTATTTGAAATATAACGTGGCTGAAAGTGACTAATGTTTTCAAATTCATGGCCCAGTTTGGCCCAAATACCAAGTTGTCCCGTACAGAACTCTACAAGAAATACTGTTTCTTTTGAGTTCTCTTTTCAGATACCAAATAATGATTTTTTTCTTTTAAACTTGGTATCTGGGTTGAAGAAGAAGAAGAACTTAAAAGATACACACCTCTCCTTCGTTCAAGAAGTTCCGTTTTTCGTTTCGTTCTATGTCTTTGCTTTCCCCTCTAAACATCCTCCATCTGCATATGTGCGAGAGAGAGAAAAAGAGTCACTGCTTAGATGTTTCTCGTGAGAAGCACATATGTCGTACAGGAAGCACTAAAGATGACTGAAGAAGGTATTAACAACGGTATTATGTAGGCAAGGAGAGTAGACGGTATATAAGTTCCGTTCTTTCTTATTTGATGAACTGTGTGGTGTGGTGTGATGTTAGGTCATGCAGGGAAATTGTATGCTAAATGGGTTAGTGAGGGGAGAGGAACCTACCTTAATCTTAATAAGAGAATACGATTGTAATAGGAACGAAGGAGAAAAAAAAATAGTTTAAAATCCATGGGAAAAAGGATGCTGGATTGGCTCGTAAGAAGAACCTGTGCATATAGGAAAGCAACATGCAAAATAGACCGTAAACCAAATAACGGGAAGTATTCAAAGGGGTGAGCGAGATTGGGTTTTCTGCTTAGGTTATTCTGATGAGGGGGTATGCAAAGTGGCTGTAACTTCTTCTTCCTTAACTGGAACGAAGAAGGGATAAAGGATTTTTTTTCTTACTTAATTCGACAGAGACGCTGCTGTTGTGGTTATTCTATAAGGTCTGTGAGGGAGATGATAGAATTCTTTCTTAGTCGGTGGTTGTGGAGAAAGGGGTACCTCAGGGAGTCTTACAAGACCCTAGCTGATGATGTATGCACCGTATGCAAAGCAGAAACACACAAAAAATATTAAGAGAGAAGAAGAACTTAAAAAAAAAAGAAAAACTCTTGCCGCCATCACAGCCCACAGATGGTCCAGGTGTATCTTCTACCATAACCCCAAAGACTAGGTAGCCAGCAAACCTGGTCGCCCGTCTATCTACCCCTTTCCTTCCACAATCAACCCTTCAAGGTCTTTCGTGGTAGCGAATGACTACACGGAGAGAGACTTGGCGGCTAAGGAAGGGGTAAAATAAGTGAAAAGACCTCCAAAAGATCAGCAAAAACAACAACTTGTGGAAAAAGATTGGCCGCAGTTGTCTTTACAATAATCTTTTAGACAGAATTCTTCAAGATTTTGAAGAACTAAAACATAGCAGACATACCTGGATGTGATATTTTAAGAGGCATTTGTTGGTGATGGAAATAAGGGGGGTGTATATATATATATATATATATATATATATATATATATATATATATATATATATATATATATATATATATATATATATATATATATATATCGGGCGGGGCTGGAAGATAGATTAGTCACCCTGGATAAAATAAGAAAAGATTTTGGCGTGATATATGTTTTTGTAATTCTTTTTCTAATATATCTGAATATGTACGCATTAGATAGACGATTTATGCATGGTCAGACAGGGCGAAAATGGAAGGGAATCAAAGGGTTACTTAAAGAAGAAGGCAGAATCTTTCGATGGAACCAATTTTCTCAGGCTATGCTACAAATTCGTCCATTAAAAAAAAATAACTATGCAGACGAGGTCCTATTTTTTATCGGTATAATTCACTCCTTCTTTGCCTACCGACCTTTCTAACACTCCCGCATCAGGTCAGATTGCCCTGATTTTTTTTTTTTTATATCATATGCAAACTGATCTACATATTCAAAAGCCGAGCAATAATGTGTGGGCCGGGCCGGGGATTCATTTTTTTTTTCTACCTCAACATCTCGCGGGAGATTCTTGTGAAGTTGGTTCCACGATCTTCAAGAGTTTTGAGGTTCCTCCGTTGTTCTTTGTATATATTACCCATCAGAACGGCGAAAGAAATATACATATATTACCTTTGGTGATGTAGGCTGGAAGAAGAGGGAGTGAAAAAAAATGGACAAGAATGTTGGGTACAATACAATGGTAATCCTGAGAAGGGAGTATGTAAAAAAGGGCAGCGTAGAACGGGCAACTCTACGATGGAAGAGCATTTTTTTTCTTCCAGCTTTCTCTGGGTGATAATTGGTCAGGTGTGTGAGGATGTAGGTTGTTAGCATATTCAGAAGAGAGATGGGGAGAACTATGCATTCACACGCAAATAGACATGCTTTTTTTTTTTTTTAACTACTACTTCTCGAAGGACACGATAGTGTAGAACCATGGGAAATTTGACCAACTTCGACTTGATTCAAAAAAGGGTAGTTAGCTCTGATGGAAGTAATGGACCTCCAACCCAGGTAAACAGGAATACATTAACCCCTTTACGCACTAAAAAATAGACTTCGGGAGGCCAAGATGATTTGAATTCACTTCACATTTGTATATAATCTGCATACGGTGACCATATATATTGAATACGAGAAGGAGGGTTTTCTAAGGAACAGAAGCAGTGGCTGAAGGAACTAATAATACAAGTAGAGACCCGCAAAAAATAGTAAAGGGTTTATTGTCACTGTTTTTCCTGGATGGCACAGGTTATTTCCCAAGCCTGTTTTGAATACGTTTATATATTGAGATTGTATGCAAAAATGACTGGAGAATAAAGATAGGGAAATATATGCTTAATAATGAGGCTGCAAGAAACAGTATACACCTATTGGAAGGGGGGAAAAGGAATGGTATGAAAGGCAAGAAGAGGACATGGGAAAATTTAACTGATGTATTTGTGCAGTGTCATCCTTGGAAATCTTCACCTGTCCGTGAAACTTTACAGCATATAGAATGTCTAGTTGTGAAGAAAGTTCATATGCAGAATAGTCTAACTGTGGACACTGAAAATAAGCCAGAATTTCCGTTAGATCTTTTACAATAGTAAATAATAATAATGAAAAGAAGGGTTAAACATACGTAAAAATTCTTGCATATATGCTAATTTTCTTTATAAAGTTCCTTTTTCTTGTTTGGGTGTACGATTTGGGAGACGCCAATATGCAAAAGAAAGGGAATCTCTTCATATTTATTGTCTGATATCAGAAGCAACTGAAAGAATCTTATTCAGATGACAAGTAATGGTACAGCAGAAACGGAACTGATAGGAAGAAGTTCTCACATTCATGTATTCGTTATTTCCAAACTTCGAAGAACCAAACGAAGGAATGATAGCTTTCTTGCGGAAAGCCATCTGCTATCGATGAAAGATAAACGAACTTTTTTTTTTTAAATATAGAAAACCGTTGCAATGCTAGACCAAAGAAAGATTTATAGATAGAATGTATTATTTGTCTTACTTGTGTATTGTGTCTGATAACTAAAGAAAATACGTTAGTTCTTGAATTTCTGAGCATTCGCTTCCAGTTGATCCATGGTTTGAGTGAAAACTTTAAATAGATCTTTCCGATTCTATGAATCAGTATCATTCAGTTTGGAATATTCCTCACACAACGTATATTCTCAGTGCATAGTAATGTATTTTCCGTTAATTTAAAAAAAAAAAAAAAAATCCATGAATGTCTCTGTATACTATATAGTACATCTCTAACAAATTTGTCTATATTGGACCTTATTTTATCCGTTAGTATTAATATTAATAACGTCTGATATCAGTAATAAATAATACCAAAGCCGTACAAAAGAGATGAATTGATAGAAAATAAAACACAAAGCATATTCTTTACATGCGTATTGTGTGTTTCGGTATGATTCTTATAAAATGTTCTTTGTCAAATTGTAATAAAATCTTTCTTAGTTAGTTAAATATTTAGCTTTGAAAAATTCCGTTGATAAATTTGCACTACGTAACGCTTTTTATTGATTTTATGTTATCACTATTTCACTGCATCTAGTAAAAATATTACTATGATAGTTAAATAAAACTAGGCAACACTATAAAACTCGGAACTTTTCCTGGAGAGGAGTCCCTGTTAAAATATGAAATAGGCGGTTTGAGTCTCCCTACAACTTAAAACCTTAATAAATATTATTATTACTTCTAGGAGCCCCAGTTGGGGTTTTATTGAGGTAGGGCCAAGGTTGCACTTATACTTCGTCTTACGGAAATATATTTTCTTCAGATAATGGGGCAGTAGCTAAATTTTAAATATTTTCAGTTCTTTTGGAAATAGTTTGGTGGGCACATTCTATGCATCACAAGTTAAATTAAAGGGATAATATTTGACATAACTTAAAATCTTAAAAAAAAATTATATATATATATATATATATATATATATATATATATATATATATATATATATATATATATATATAGATAGATAGATAGATATAGATATAGATATAGATATAGATATACATATATGTATAGATATAGATATAGATATAGATATAGATATATAGATATAGATATATATTATTATTGGGGGCCCTAGTAAACATTTTCCTAAAATGGGCTCAGATCACATTTTTGCTCTATTTAAGATATTTTTGTTGTTCTTGATTTTGTTTTTGGGATGTGGTGAACCTATTCCATGCTTTTATTTATACATTTAACTGCGTATTGTACAACGTAGAGCTTAAATGGGGGCAGTTGCTGCCTGCCTCCCAAAAGCTATGGTTTTAGAAGCACGTTTACACTTTGTTATCGTAAAAGTCCTAATTTCGCCGTTACCGTAAATGTACGGAAGCTACCTTCATCCGCCTTTTGTAATGGCGGTAATAATAGGTCAAATTAGTTATTTATTGAACACATACAGCGAATGGCCGTAAGTGTGCTCAAGGGAGTACAGGAAATAGGCTATAACAAAAGAGATTACAATAGTAGAAGTAACACAAATAAAACGATACAGATAACACAACTAGGGATGGCCAATTCCGGAATTTTTACTTTCTAGAATCCGGAAAGTAAAATCGAAAAAAATCCGAATTTCGGAAAAATTCCGGAATTTTTCTGAATTCCGAAATTTTCTAAATTCCGGAATTTTTCCGACATCCGGATTTCCGGTAAGTGCCCATGTGTATTGGATCCTACAGTATGCTGTAGGTCCACGTCTCATATACGCATATAAGGACGTTAAACTTCAAATCTACCAATTCATCAACCAATAATAATGGAAAACTCACTCGTGCTGCTACCGACCGACTATGGCTTGCCATACGGCTTCTAGTAGTGATTATATGATCATCACATCAGTTCCTATTACAGTTATGTCTGTTTTCCTAGGCTAAAATTTGCATAGAAATTCGACTAGAATGGAACCTATTATTACGGTGCTGAATCGATTAAAAAAAAAACAGTTTCTTCATATCGCTTACCGTACTGATTTTGCTCTGATACCTGTCGAGAGACAGACAGACAAACGGACGAATATAGCCGTTCTACATGACTTCCAATACTTGTGCATAGCATAGTTTCTAAGCCTAAAAATTGTAAATTTATGAAGTGATTGTACGAACATAATGAAGTTCGTTTATGAACATCTAAATATATGCAAGTCATTACACAATATACTTCAATCATAAATATGGTTTAAATGCTGTTATATCATATCTCTCGTTGACCTCTCGTGATGCGGAAGGATTCTGATAACTTCTAGCCAAAATTAAGAAAAAAATCGTGTGTTAAAAAATTTGTACATTAATTTACAAATTGGGATTATAAAGAATCCGAGTTTAAGAATCGAGACGAGATGGAACTTCTTTAAAATTCACCAGACGAAACAAGAAAACTTTATTTTTTATCTCGTGGGCAACGCGTCTTGCAGAGGTGAACCTAAGATATTTCAGGAGTGTGTGATACTTTTTTTTTCAGAACACACCGTTATCTTAGGGTATTGTTTCTTCATACTATAGTTCAAATCATTTTAGTGATATTTGTTGATCTGAGAAGATTACAGGACGAGCTCTGGCAAAAACTTCTCATATAATAAGTATGAGGCCTAAGACAGCAACAAATGAGAGAAATGATCCTGATTTGATACTATGTTTCACGTGGTATAGGCGTCGAGGTAATCAGAATAACGTCGAGGTATACCTCTTAATACTACGAAGTATTGACAAGGGAAGTTGGAAGAAAGCACTCGTCTGCAGAGAAACTAAGCATGCCATTTGAAAGACCAAATCGTGCTGATTACAACAAACTAATAAAATTCCTATACGGTTGAGAAGTTTTCTAGATATTCAACGCTAAATCCACGATTTGCACACGATTTATACAACCATTTGATGTGTTTGGATTCCGACCAATCAAAGATTATGGCAGAAGATTTGTATATAGTATGAAACTTCTTCATCCGGACGTTATGATATACCAACGAAATAATCAAATAAAGTTCATGTTCATGCTAATGAATCAGTTCCCATCATCACGATCATTGGATTGTTTCAGTTTGCGTTCCACAAGGCAGGTTACCGAACAAATTATATACCTTTTAAATCATCTGTCAAATTTGCTTTTCGCTTTGGTTATGCAAACGGTTTCCTTGACGGATGCAACTCAATTGCACATATGAAATGTTCATGGTGCAAGGAAGTCTTTTGTTTGCGTCATTTCTCCATAGAACACAAGAACAACAGTGATTAATTTTCATCTCTAACCTATCATTATTGTGAACAGTATAATGACTAATTTTAACTAACAAACCCGTTAGTTATTGCAAAATATGTTTTCTTTTTCTTTTTTTGTTATCTCCGATAGATTTCAATTTGTACGTCAATATTCGTTGCTAATAATGTACTTAACACGTTTAAATGTGCATGTGATCATTTCTTATAAACTTCCAAGAAGAATCTCTCGAACAGTTCTTAACAGTACAGGAATGTTGTTAGCTTGTAATCAGCATGAATTGGTCCTTCAAATGGCATGCTTAGTTTCTCTACAGGCGAGTGCTTTCTCTCGAGCTTCCCTCGTGAATGAAGAATATAATATTTACTCCTATAAATATAGCTAGGAATGAATTTTTAATCATGTTGGGCTTATTGTTGTTTTCTCTAAATAGAGAAAATCTGATAATGCTATAGTAGCAAATACTACCCCTATAGATAGTATATCTACGCAATAAATATCATGGAGAACAATATCTAGTGATGAATTTGCTAGTATTACTCCTGTGAGACCACCTACTGTGAATAAGAAAATAAATCCTAGAGTTCATAGGCTTGAGGAGGAGTAAGTTATTTGTGCACCATCGAGGGTAGCAATTCATCTTATTTTTATATTTCGGGGAACGGGACCTATATCTCCGAACCCCTGGATTCACCCCTTATGAATGACAGTTTTTACTTTTTCATTACATGAGTTACGATAAGTCATTAATCTTTTTCTATTAAATTAAAGAAGACCAAACCTTAATGTACAGTTAAAAATTACTTGTGCAGTGAAATGCAGCATGTTTCCTTTCAATATTTAAAAGCAAATGACACCAGTGCATACAATGACATACTTCATATACTTTGTTTATTAGTCTTTTCTCGAGTTCTATGTATCTCGATAGTTTCTGTTAGAAGATTTTGATTTTCCACAAATGTCTCCCATTTGAGCTATTCTGGATTTTATATTTTATCTGCGCAGATTGTTATTTTATTTCCTAAGTAACCATTCTCTGTTCTTGTTTGGTTGATGAAGTTTAACATTCATTTCCAGAACCGAGATTATGTGAGACTTACTTTTAGGGTAGAATTCGAATTACTGTAATGTGTTCAAATTTCATTGCTCTTCCACCAAGAGTCGAACCCGGGACTATATGCAATAATAATAATAAAAGATTACACATTAAGTAAAAGATTTCTTCAGTTTCAGACATAGTATGTAAAGTTTCTCTTCATTCCAGACACATTAAGTAAAGACTTTCTTCAGTTTCAGACACATTATGTAAAGGTTTCTTCATTTTCAGATACATTAAGTAAAAGTTTTCTTGAGTTTTAGACACAGTACGTAAAGATTTTCTTCATTTCCAAACCCATTAAGTAAAACTTTTCTTCAGTTTCTTGAGTTTCAGACACATATAAAGGTTTCTTCAGTTTCAGACACATTTTATAAAGATTTTCTTCATTTTCAGACACATTAAGTAAAAGTTTTATTCAATTTCAGACACATTATGTAAAGTTTTCTTCATTTCTAGGCACATTATAAGTAAAGATTTTCTTTAGTTTCAGACACATTATCTAATGATTTTCTTCATTGTCAGGCACAAAGGTTTTGTTCAGTTTTAGACACATTGCGAAAAGTTTTTATTGAGTTTCAGACACATTATGAAATTTTTTCTTTGGTTTCAGACACATTATGTAAAGGTTTTCTTCAGTTTCAGACACATTACGGAAAGCTAATCTTAAATTTTCCGTAGACAGCTGCGCCGGTCTCTTAGGTAGTGAGTTTTTTTGATAGAATACTGTATAATCTGTTATATTTTATATTCCACATTCTACAGGATTCTGATTCTATTTTACTTACTTATTAGTATGATATGGCTTATTAAAAAATGTAAATAGTTATAACATGCAAACAGACTTTCAGGTCAGGATGTGAAGTTAGTTAACCACAATGAGTTTGCTGATAGTACACAATCCTGTAGAGATGGGGAGGGGATGGAATTTTCCTCACTTAACATTTTTAAAATAAAATTTCCTTCAAAAAGAAGTTAGGGAGGGGATGAATGAAAAGCACGAATCAGAAGTGTGCAATACAGTAATTCATATGTGTTTAACATGCATTTCACCTGTAATTAGTAGATGAACTAAAGATTAACAATATCTCTAATTCAGCATAGTTTTTTTATTATTATTATTCCCGTGATATGTTCTGATGCTGAGGGAGACGATGATAATGAACGAAAATAGTGGAATGATAGGAAACGGCAGATCCCCTTTTTAAAAAACCACGCACACGGTGCTTGTCCACCACAAAGCTCATTCGGCGCGACCTGATATCGAACCAGGAACTTCGCACACCAAATGTGACTGTTCCACATAGTTTTGTAGTTCAAATGTGTGAACTACAAGTGTCTATATCAATGCATTCTAGTGCGAAGAGTTTTTAAAAATTTAATTTCTGTGTAATCTCGACTTTGACTATGATGATTTGATTTGAGTTTAGCGTTCCTTTCATATCGAGGCTATATGAGACATGGACCTACACCTTAACGTGGGATCCGAACCATATGAGCACTTGCCAGGGTCCCCCACGCCAAAGGCGCGTACGCTAAATGCTTAGTCACGAGAGAGCTCTATGATGATTTCACATCCTGAATTTGTTTTCACATCATGAAACTATGGTAGTCTTCGAAATAAAATACATTCCTGTTGATATATTATAAATTTGAGGCATTTGGGAGCATACACTAATGCTGTGTCATTGACAGAATCCACATTTGATTGTATCTTTACATGCAATGTACACTGGACTTCGTAAACCTAATCAATGTAAAGAAGTTAGCTCACAGAATACTTATTTATTATCAGACGCACCGAACAACATCAAGTAGATATTCCAATATTTCAACATAATATTCCGTAGTTCTAGTCTCAGTTAGGTTCCCGATCCATAGGTAGTCCAATTCAGACACACACAGATCACAAAAACCATTATTTATCTGTTTATTTGAAAAAAAAAAAAAAAAAAACATAAGAACATCTGCTCAATTAGGTTAGCGCATCTCGCAATAGAGTATGCGACTTATTTAGCACCGGAAATAACCATTTATAGTTCCCATAGTCTAACTAGAAGTGAAAATCTATTAGGTCAAGCTTCAACAAGAATATGTTTCTTCGTTGAAATTGAGTGTCTCTGTGGTACTGGTACTATGTAAAACATGAACTTACAGTTTAAGCTGGAATCCGAACACTGAGAAAAATCCGTTATCGGGACAGTGGTATATTGTACACATATACAAGATCCTTACGTTTACTACGGAAATCTGTACGGAGCCTAAGCTATCTACATGCTACGTACGTGCTGACCTATTCTCGCTTAAATGTTGCATAATGCCTCACCAAGATGTCTAACAGTTTCCGTATATTACATATGCATATGTATGTTAAGTACGTCAACTATATGTTATATACGTCCATCTGTATGTGAGATTCTGACCGCCTATATACAGTTTGTTTGTTCATACGGAAAGTACGTTTATTTGGAACACTTATACGGAAAGTACGTATAAACCATTAGTTTTCAGTTATACCTATGCTGCACTATGCTCGCAAGGTTGTACGTTAACTCCAAAAAATACAGATTTACGCATTTAACCTTATTTCACAGGGACTTTGTGCCTGTTGTGTTATATGTCAATAAATCAATAGTGTTTTTCACGAGAGAGACAAGGTGTGAAATAAGGTTTCCTTGTCTCGTCTTGATTCACGATCAATTCTTCTCGTCGTGTCTCGATTCTCGACCAGCTTTTCTCGCCGCATCCCATTCTGTAGCTTTATGTACAAAATTTATTTCCTGAGTTTTCCTTAATTTCACTTAGTAGAAATGAAATGTGTCTTTAAACGTTGTTAAATGTTCTTCATTGTGTTCGTACAATCACTTTATCCATTTATAGTTTTAATATTATGAATCATGGAACACTAAAGCATGTTTGAGATTTAAGACTGATGAACTAGTGTTCTCCACGAAATAGGTGAAAATTCGCATCTTATCTCGGAAACAAGACGAGAACTGTGATGTTTTGCGTCTCGTCTAGAATTTAAAAATGTACTTTTCGTCGCGTGGACCCACTAGAGAGGACTATAGACTGATTAGGGGGGAGATCAGGGACACACCTACGTGAGCGTTCTACCAGGCCTGAACCCTCTCCCCCTCCCAAATAGCTTTCTATCTCAACATATTACGTACAGTTTCTTAATAAAACTATACTTGTGTAGCAGAGAAATAATTGATGTCACATAAAGATTTGAACTCACACATCATCTTTAGTAGTAGTATTTCTCTATTGGGCTACTTGTCATTTTTTCGGGCGCAAAATAATACCCATTGAATATCTACATAGACTTAGTGGCTTATAACATTGGACTTCTCCCAACAAAAATTCCCGAGTGCGCACCTGTGAGAGATGGAACATACTCTTACGGTTCTGAATCTATTGTATATCAAAAATTAACTTCTCGCTCTCTTTTACCTTTTCTGCTCTATGAGACTCGAACATGAAAACCGAAACTCATCAACTTCCAGAGGGAGATTAAATCAGAAATTAAACCTACTTTGACGATAGTAAATTCACATAAAGAAACTGTTTTTTCGGTATATATCTATAAACATTTTTGCTCAAAGTGGATCAATATTTGTAACCGATATTTTCGGTTTCAATTGAGGCATTAGAGTCTAGATTATACCTGTGCTTGGGAGGATCAATCCATATCAAAATATCGTTCCATGGTGCCTATTACCGTTTTTGCTCTGATTGAGACCAGAAGTTGTAGTAAATTCCTATCACTTCCAGTTTTCGCATAAACTTACGTAAGGTGATGGCATCTCTTCATGAAATACTGATCTGTCTATAATTCATTACTGCTGGCGTTCACAAATCTGATTTATTATTATTAAGTACTCTGCCTTTTGGCAGGTTCTAGAAATAATGATTCCACCCCTTTTTTTTACGTTTTGGTCTGGAAATGTTTCTTCCACGTTTCTCGATCTTCACCTTCCTCTTTTAACTCCCAATATTTCCTTCTGTTTTTCAAATCATCGAGTTGCGTTCTTCTTGTTCCTACTTCTCGCTTTTCTTACATCTTTCCTTCTATATCGGTATGAAGAAGACATTTTTTTTTCGCAAGATGTACAATCCAATTGGCCTTCCTATGAAGGATGGTGGCTAGAAGAGTCTTCTTCTCTCCTACCCGTTTTAAGACGTCTTCGTTTGTTACGTCCATTTTATCTATTCCATCTTCCTCCAACACCACATTTCGAAGCTCTCTAAATACTTCTTTTCTAACTTTCGTAATGTACAATCCAATACCCCATATATAGCACTTGACCAATTTCTTTGTTAGTCCAATATTAAGCCTATACTAGTAAAAATTAATCTTTTCTTGTTGAATAATTCTTTAGCTATGGAAATTTTTGACCTGATTTCTCTGGTGCAGTAATCATCTTTCATCAAAATGCTTCCCAGATACATGAAATGATCGATCTCTTCAAGTTCTCGATATCAGCATGATTTTCTGGAATTCATCTTTCAGTAGCGACGAAGTAGGGCCACAGTGGGGTACGGCACGAAAGGCATCATTTTCGAGGTTTTCTGGAAATTATTGTCATTTAGTATTAATATTAGTCTATGCTTTAATTTTCAATGTCCATTCATCAACCATATCAGCGACACACGTCGTGTAGAGGCACCGAATGCAAAACTGAAGCCGATGTGATAGAACAAGACGCCATAATTGAAAGTAAATTCTAATACTTGTTCTTCGAGAAAATCACGAAGAACTCATTTTTATGACACTTCAAAGTATGTCGTTCGTAGCCAATAATAAATTTATAGTTTTTTTTTCCCTACCGGAACAGTGTTTAGTTTTTAACCTTCCGTTGGTAACAGAGTGACAAGCAATCCCATTTAGGATTAATGTATTGTTTAACACCAGAAGTACTATTCTCAGTCGCGCCTTCATGTAAACTTCGAAAAACCTCTCCTTATTATCGCTTATGTTCACATCACCTTTTTTTAGTGGGTTATGGAAGTGTTGGGATGACTGGCTACCCCTATTACCATTCGCATTTGTTCATTTCTTTAATATAATAATTGATCGCTTTTAAGTATAATTGCAATTATGAGCATATCTGATCTTAACTTCGAGAAATATGTTGCATCTAAGTTGGAATAAAATTCTGAGTGCGTTTCTAGTAATGAACAGGACAATGTTCAAATATAATTTGATTGTATGTATGATTTTATTTTGGAGTCACTTTCAGCAGCGAGGTTATATGAGACATGGATCAACAGCTTGACGTGGGATCTGAACCGTATGAGCTCTCACCGGGAATCGACGCGGATCTGCCACGCCAAAGGCGCGTACGCTAATCGCTTAGCCACGAGGAAACTCAAAGCATAATTTGAGTTAGGAAATAGAGGGATCGGATTCAGATCCGATCATTCAGACAATGACGTAAAAACGGATTGAGACTAACATACTTGGTCCACCAAAAAAAAAGCAAGAACAGCTATTCGTATTATTGTACATTTATTTCGTGATAGTGTTGGTGTTGTCAGTAAGCCAATGTTACATCCATCATTATATAATATATGTTAGCAACAGTGCGGTAATTATGTACTTGGTTGCTTGATCTAATTGAGTCTAGCATCCTATTCACCACCAAGGCCGTATAAGACGTGAACCTACAGCTTAATGTGAGATCCGAACCCATGAACTCCACCGGAAATTGACCCCATGCAGTGAAAGACCAACGGGGAACACCGGGTCCTGGCTCCTCAACTTCTAACTCAAAACATACATTTATATACTTACTCAATAAAACTATACTTGTTTAAGAGGAAAGTGATTGATGAAGCATGAAAATTTGATTTTACACTTCATCTCTATTTTCCTCTTATAAATACAATCTAGGTCACTAGTGTTTTTTTTTTTTTCAAAAGTATAGTTGGAAGTATTTTACAATTACTTATCGTCTTTTCGGATACAAAATAATACCCGTTCAATATTTTAACTAGATATACAAATCACAGAACATATTGGCTTCATCAAACACTGTAACCCACGTTGCTTTGTTTAGTGATTTGTATTTCTAGTTTAAGTTAGTTGGCGAAGCTGTTACACATTTATTATTTTCAAATAAACGTTGCTTTGTTTAATGATTTGTATTTCTAGTTTAAGTTATTTAAGATAGCAAAGCTCATCATCATAGGTATTCTGCCTTTATTGGCAGGTCACTTGAAGCAGCTGAGAAGCTTCCATGCTCCACGGTCCTCCGCTAACCTTTTCGTCTTCGCGTATGATCTTTCTGTTTTAATATCATCCATTAAATGTAGTCTCCTTCGCCCCCTCCCTCTCTTTCCCGGCACCATACCCTCTAGGACGTCTCTCATGATACAATTTCTTCTTAGGCAATGTCCCAACCAGTTTCTCTTCCTCTTCCTAATAATATCTAAAAGTGTTCTTTTGTCACCCATCATTTCTAACACTCTCTCATTCGTTTTCCGCTCGATCCAACTAATTCTTTCCATTCTTCGACACACCCACATTTGGAAGGCTTCCAGTCGATTTTCGTCACCTTTACGTAATGTCCACGTTTCCGCCCCATACAGTACAACACTCCACACGAAGCATTTTATGAGTCTTTTTCTCAACTCTTTGTTCAAGGTCCCACAAAACAGACTTTTCTTTCTTTTGAAAGCTTCTTTCGCCATTCCTATCCTTACTTTTATTTCACGTTCGCATTTCATGTCATTACTAAGAATACTACCCAGGTATCGAAAACTATTCACTTGTTCTATTTTCTCCCCTCCTACTTTTATATTTGACACAGACCCCTTCGTTCCAATCACCATGGCTTTTGTCTTTCTTACATTTATTTTCATCTCATATTCTTCAAAGCCCTTTCTCATTTTTTCTAACATTTTATTGATTTTCTTTTCAGATTCTGCAAGAAGCGCCATATCGTCTGCAAATCTTATGCATCTAATCATTCTACCTCCTACCGAAATGCCATCATCATCATGTAAACTCTTTTTCACTATCTCTTCTAGATAGACATTAAATAGTGTTGGCGAGAGGCAGCATCCTTGTCGAACTCCCCTTCCAATTGCACTTTCTTCCGTCAGTTCTTCCCCTATCCTAACACTTACTTGAACCAATTAGTTATAGTTCAGTACTACATAGAAGTAGTGGCTTGTAGTATTGGACTCCGTCACAAAACTTGGACCCCTTCCAACAAAAATTTCTGGGTGACCCCCTGAGCCTGGGTTCCCCGTGCACTGACTATACAGGGCCGTGCCGTGGAAAATCAGCGCCCGGGGTGAGTGTATACGGCGGCGCCCCCATACATATATTCCAAGCAATTTTTCCTATCTTTTTTCCTTTTTTTCTCCCGAATTTTTCGCCCCTTACTTCGGCGCCCCGGGCTGTCGCCCCGCTCGCCCCCATGGCACGGTCCTATATATATATATATATATATATATATACTTATATTTTGTTATTGAGTATTATTAAATATATTGTTTGTTTCCTCTCGAATTCACATACAGACATATAAAAGTGATACATGTAGTCTTAACAGTGACGAAGATACATAACAGTGACACATATGCTTCTAACAGTAACGCATATTCTACTTGTGATGTATATACGTACATGTATATATTACTTCCTTTTTTTTAAGAAGAGTATGTACCCTTTAACCCCTCCTTAAATCCGCTACTGATATGGTGTGTTCAACGTGTAAGCTTACGAGACTTTTTCAACTTCCCGGAACCACTATTCACCCCCATCCCTTCCCTAGACAAACACACACACATTTGTATGTATAAATGCTTCCTACTCCTCATCTTTTGTTCATATATTATAGAGCAACAGAAGGACGTTTGACAAAGCAATCTGGCAACGTGGAAGAGAGCGAGAAAGAGAGATTTTTTTTTAACCCGGACCAGAGAATAGCAGGAAGAGCTGAGACGATATCGTATTCTATCATTCTTCTCCTATGCTTGTCAGGCACTAGAAGATGACTTGGCATAATTCGAACCCCCAGCCCGTAGAAAAACAGTCAATAGTTCCTTTTTTCGAACAGCTGGTTGCCTTGGTGCTTGCGGCTTCTGTAGTAAAGTTCTTAATGTCAATGCTTGAAAGAAAGAGTTATGCGTGTCCCGTCTGCTCTTAGCGTCCTGTGTTAGACTTCGGGAAGGATTCCGCGTCCTCTTTCAAGAACGGCAAAATATATCAAAGAAATGAATTCACATAAGTACATGTTCAGTTGTTTAATAATACAGTTTGATATTCAATTTCTTATCTGAAACTTGCTTAAGTACTAAAAGGGTTATGCTGCTCCGTTTTGGTTTTATATCCTATGTTTAAAGTGTTCATCTTTACTACAAAAGCTTCTGATTCAATTCCAGGACATATGTCTGTGAACTTGTGATGGACACACATGGGTAGAGCTATAGGTTATCCGTTTTTACGGTAAAGAAGGTAAAAACTGGGGGAAACCACCCAGAACCCACACTAACTAACTAACTAACTCTATGGCCTATGGAACCCGGAGGTTCAGTGCCGCGTTCACAAAAGCTCTCCACTGACTTCTATCCTTAGCTAATTGGATCCAGTTTCTACTTTGTATTCCTATCTCTGCGAGATCCATCTTAATATTATCCTCCCATCTGCGCCTAGGTCTTCCTAATGGTCGTTTTCCTATGGGTCTACCAGTCAAGACTTTGAAAGCGTTTCTACTTTCTTCATTCTAGCTACATGACCCGCCCACCTAAGCCTCCTAGACTTGACGACCCTAACAATGTTGGGTAAACCGTATAAACTATGTAGTTCCTCGTTATGAAGCTTCCGCCATTCCCCATTCTCGTTCCTCTTGGGTCCGAATATTCTTCTCAGGATCCTGTTCTCAAATACTTTCAGTCTATGTTCTTCCCTCAGAGTAAGCGACCATGTTTCGCAACCATACAGAACAACAGGCATGATTATCGTTTTATATATTTTAAGCTTCAAATTCCTCGACAGAATTCGCGACGACAAGAGATTTTGAACCGAATAGTAACACGAATTCCCTGCTTTTAGTCGACATTTAATTTCTTCGTGAATATGATTTTCGTCTGTTAATATTGATCCTAAATATTTGAAAGTATCAACTTTATCAAAAGTATTATTTAATATTTTAACGCCTCCACAATTTGCCGTATTACGGTCCCGACGCACTTCCATGTATTTAGTTTTCTCAGCATTTACTTCTAAACCCATGTCCCTGCAAGCGTTTAATAAGATCTCTGCATTTATTTCTACTGTTCTCCTATCATCCCCTATTAAATTTACATCATCAGCATATGCCATAACCTGGTGAATGCCGTTCAACTCTAGGCCCTGGTTGCTATCTTTGATTTTCCTTATGGCGTATTCCAGCACAAAGTTAAATAATAATGGCGACAACGCATCTCCTTGTTTCAGGCCATTTTCGACGTGGAAGCTCGTGGACAAAAATTTTCCTACCCGGACTTTACTTTGGGATTCACTTAAACATATCTTAATTAATCTAATTAGCTTTCTCGGTATTCCAAGCTCTGTAAGAACGTTGTATAATGTTTCTCTCCTAACCGAGTCGTAAGCCTTTCTGAAATCAATAAATAGTTGATGTACCGGGGTATTGTATTCCCACTTCTCTTCGAGTATTTGGCGAATGGTAAATATTTGGTCGATAGTTGATCGATTTCGTCTAAATCCGCACTGATAATCTCCAATAATTTCATCTGCGTATGGGGTCAATCTTGCTAACAGAATATTTGAAAGGATTTTATAGGATGTTGACAGAAGAGAAATGCCTCGATAATTATTACAGTCAGTTTTGTCGCCTTTCTTGTGAATTGGAACAATGATTGACTCTTTCCACTCTTGTGGCAATTCTTCCTTGTTCCAGATAAGGAGAATGAGTTTGTGTATCTTGTTCCACAATTTTTCGCCTCCAGCTAAAATTAACTCAGCCGGAATTTCATCAACACCCGGAGATTTGTGTTTCTTTAATTTCTTTATAGCGGCTTCCACTTCTATTCGATTGGGTTCTGGAATATACGGTTCTGCGGTGTGTATCTCCTTTTCTCCACGCACATTAGTTTTTGGCTGCGTGTTCAGCAAATCGTTAAAGAAATCTTTCCATCTATTTAAGAGGCTATCCGTATCAGTGAGAACTGTTCCGTCAGATTTCTTTAATATATAAGCACGAGGTTGATAGCCTTTCTTAAATTCGCTGATCCCCTTATACATGTCCCGAATATTTTTATTTTTACTATTATCTTCAAGTTCCTTAATTTTAGCTTTCAAAAAATCCCGTTTCTTTGTTCTAAAAGTTTTGGAAGTTTCCCGCCTGATATCTGCGAAATTTTGTGTAGTTATTTCATTCGGATTTTGTAGCCACCGTAATTTTGCCTGTTTTCTCTTCTCTGCTAGTTTAATGCATTCTTGGTCGAACCATGGTTTGTTCCTACGTATTTCCGCGTGTCCCAATTTTTCTATTGCTGAACTTTTAATGCTATCTCTAATTTCAATCCAAGTATCCTCAACACTAGTGCACTCCGAGTCTTCTAAAACCGAGAATCTATTCGAAACTTCAATCTGGTATTCCTCTCTTACCTGGCTCTCTTCTAATTTCTTTAAATTAAATCTCTCCGTTTTCGGACATTGAGTATTACCTTTATTCAACGATAATCTCTCCCGTATTATCGCTGCTACCAGGTAGTGATCAGTGTCACAATCAGCCCCTCTAAACGACCGGACGTCAATTATGCTAGATTGTCTTCTTCTATCTACTAAAACGTGATCAATTTGATTATGTGTTTTTCCGTCTGGTGATGTCCAAGTGTATTTATGAACGTCGCGATGTGGGAATTTTGTACTCTTCACGATTAGGTTTTTGGATGTTGCAAAGTTCACGAGTCTAACACCGTTGTCATTACTTTCCTTATGCAAACTTTCGTTCCCTATAATCGGTTTGAAAATATCCTCTCGTCCTACCTTCGCATTGAAATCCCCTAATAGAATCTTCATATGGTATCGCGGGAGTTGGTCAAATATCCGTTCCACTTCTTCGTAAAAACTGTCTTTTATATCGTCATCCTTATCTTCAGTTGGAGCATGTACATTTAAAACAATAATATCACACCACCGTCCCTTAAGAGTAATAAAAGAAAGTCTGTCAGTAACAAATTCAACCCGTTTAATTGCTGGTAATATTCGTTTGTGAACGAAAAACCCTGTTCCTAACTGGTGATTTTTATTTCCTTCCCCGTAAAAGAACGTAAAATTTCCGGAATTCTCAGATCCATTTCCTTCCCACCTATGATATGTATAACATGAGCTCACAATTTTTTAAGATCCTGCATAAGCAAGGTGACCAGACGTCCCGTTTTAGCTGGGACAATCCCTTTTTTTCCAACCGTGGTCCCGTTTTTTTTCTGATTCTCGAACGGGACGCCTAAATGTCCCGTTTTTAAGTAAAAATGACCTAGGTGTCCCGTAATTATTATTCAAAATATAAATTGTCAATGCAAATTCTACTCTCTTCCGTACCAACACTCGGTGCCAAGGTTCAGCCGTGTCTAGAACTTCTGAATTTTCAAATGGGAATTGAGTGTTCGTGGTTCAAGTGGGAATTGAGTGGGAATCCTGAGTGTTCAACTAGTTAAAAGAATTGTTGGCTAGAACTTGCAATCGGGAACCATTATTTGTCATGTGGTACACGTAAAATTAGAAACGGTGTGTTATCACTCTTACTTGTGTATTTTGTAAACTGAGAACACTGCTGAGTTCCAAAATGCAATCTGTAAGTCAGATATCCTCCCCCCCCCCCGTAAACGATTCGTATGCGTCCCGTTTTCGCAAGTGAAAATTCTGGTCACCTTGTGCATAAACTTAGAACTTAACTCTCTCCCGATGAATAATATGGTTAGGTTGAATGTTGGTATTGTGGACCAATTGTTATACACATCGCATAACAGAAAAAACTACAACTGAAACTACCCGTATATCTAATGTATCAAATTTTTTCCAATAACGAATAAAAGGCAACGCTTACTGTTGTAAACTTCCAAAGATATACAAATAATAACTTCTAGAAGAATAAATTATTCTTGTCACTCCAAAAACTAGGGGGGCTGGGCCCCCGGTCCCCGAGCTAGATCCACCACTGGATTTTACGGGGTAGAGTCCTTTCTTTATGCATTTTTTCTTCTTCCTGTTCAATTGTCGTTGAAACGCTAAAATGACTCGTTTTCTGACTGGAACAAAGAAACTCATTTTTCTTCAGTTTCAAAAACAAGGAACAACAGTAAACAAATAGCAGTCTTTGAGTTTGACTTGTATGACGTGGTATTTTCTCAATTAATACTGACACCAGAAGTACTAGTATATTTCTACCACTTCCGGTTTTAGTAGAAAGATTAGAGTAGAAATGAAATACATACTTTGAAACCATAATTGAATTCAGAAAACATCTTCCAACTATCCATTACTGTTTTCACCCTATAGTGATCAAAGTTAAAACCGGAAGTCATTGATTTTTGTCATTGAGTAGAGTTTTAAGAATACGCGACAAAACGTACTAGCGACAAAACGTACCACCGACAAAACGTACCACTTACCCTGAGAGCTGCTTGTGAAGGGTTTTCTAAAAACACTTTAAATAATGACAAGCGACAAAACGTACCACTTGACTGGAGGGCTAGTTGCGAAGAGTCTTCCAATCAGCCATCAAATAATGACAGGCGACAAAACGTACCACTTAATAGGACAGCATATAAGTATATATATATCGGCCAAAATAAGGTTAAAAGTTGAACAGATTGGTGGTGAGAAAAGTACCGATGCAAGACCAAGACTAAGACTAACGCTAAGACTAAGACCATGCCTGCAAGATTCTCGCCAGACTAAGACCAGCAAGAATTATGCATATGCAATATTTGAATATTTGCTGATTTCCATCATACTTTATCCAGGCTTTGGACCAGGGACGGATAGACATTATTAGAGAGGCGCGGGCGCTTTCTCCCACAAGGGCCACAAGCATCTCAATGTCACAAATCAAGTTGCACAGTTTTCTTTCTACAGCAAGTCAATAGTATTAACAATTGACAATTAAAACCTGATATTCTTTCATCAGTATATTATTCTGAATTGTTCAAAATATTATATGAAGTTCAAGGAGAACGTATACTATATTACAAAATTAGCAGATGTTTTAGTGTACTAGTTTTTGATGCTACTGTATCTATCACTTTTGCATTCGAAATATTTTTTAATAAATCTTTTTCAATAGACATCAACATAAATGTTTTCAAATGTTCCTGAGACATGGTTACTCGTTAGCCTATTTTTAATGTATTTCAGTTTATTTCAGTTTTGAAAAATTTCTTTCACATGTTACCTGAGTTACGGGCAAAGTCAATAAAAATTTGTATGCTGGAAACCTGGATAAGTATTACTGCAAAATTTACAATTCTGCAAAATTAAAAAACAGCACATTGGACAATTTTGCAACACGTTTTGCATTCACTTTCCTTGTAAACAAATGTATTTTCTCCTAATTCTGAATCACTTGCACCATCAGCACAGTCATTTTTTCTCGGTTGTGCTCGTCATCAAGACTGACTTTCAAGGATATCCACGTCCTTCAAAAGTCCAAGAGAATACAATTATAGTATCCTTGGAAACTTCTTTACTGAAGTTTTTCAGAAAATATGTAAGTTTATCGAAAGGCACGTCTGGAAGTTCTATTACTTGGTTGAAGTGTCTAGGATCCAAATAATCTATAAAGTACATTGCTTCTTGAATCTTGAAGAAATACTCGAAACTACCATGTCCAATATTGTGTTGAATGCGTCGATGCAGTACCTGGTCATTGGATAGAAGCAGCTTCATCTTCATATTCACAGGAATATATTTGTCCATCTCTGAAGGTGAATTGTCGCCAGGTCAATAAAAAAAAAAAAAAATCACGTTGTAAGTCTTCAAATTTCTTATTGGTCCACTCTGCAAAGCTTAATGCTGCATTCTTAATGGATTCAAAATCATCCCTCTACAGTTTCACTTGGAACAGAGTAGTCTGCACCATCCAGGCACGTAGCCAAGGGGTGGGTCCGGGGGGTCCGGACCCCCCCTTCGAGACCAGAAATAAAAAAAAACTAAGGAAGGATGAAACAAAAAGAGAAAAGAAATAGGAAGAATCAGCGTTAAAAATAAAGATAAAATATAAAGATAAAAATAAAGCTAAAAATAAAAATATTTTTTTATCATCGCTTCCCTGTAGTATCTAACATGTTATTTCAGAAACGGTTTTCTACTGCTCCTTTAACTTGTCATTTGGAACAGACAGTAATTGACGGAATAATGAAAACAAAAAGTTATGTGGAAAGCAAGTCCTGTTAACATTTGATTCAACAGAGAAAGGAACGCAGTTATAAAATATTTTACAAGACATTATTGGATACGTACTTTTTTTTTTAAATAGTTGAGATCATAATGAAAGGAATATTGTTATATTTGGATGAACAGAAGAAGGAACGTAGATATTGTAATTTTTTTAAATATTCTTTTATTCGAGATTTTTTCATAGTTTGTTACTAAAATACTTACTAACATGCATGGGCACCGATCCTGGAGGGCCCAGGGGGCCCGCCCCCCCAAAGCTCATGTGGGCCCCCTTGTTGTATTTATGATTATACAATATATTGGCTTAATTTGAATGCAATTTGTCTTAAAATCCTCATATATGCCTTCTGCATCTGAATGGATCCCCCAAATTTACAGAGAAATCGGCGCCCTTGCTAACATGTCCTAATTTTAAAGTCTTAACAAACCAATATATGTTGCTAGTAAAATAGTTTAAATTGATCAAGCACCTGCTGTGATAACCACAGTATTTCATATCAAACTCCCCCCCATCACGACATCCTGACTAAACGAACCAATATATGTTACCAGTAAAATAGTTTAGAATAATCGAACTCTGGTGTGATAACCACAGTATTTCATGTCTCGGACCCCCCCTATTACGAAATCCTGGCTACGTGCCTACACCATCCGATAGGACTAGACTAGCAGCACCCTCTATTTGGAGATAGTTTGACAGAGAGGTCGTCACTTGAAATATCTTAAGGAACATTTGTGCTGTCCGAGTTGTTTTGAACTTGAAAAGATCTTTTATATATCCTTTCGCTTTACACCTAGCTTTTGGTTTGATATTTTCTGTAGAAGCAATTTTCTTAATTATTATGGTCAACTCTATATAGAAAGCACTTTCTAGGTTCGAAAAATGATTAAGCTTTTTCTGAAAAAACAGTGTGTTTTCTACCATCGCCTTTGTTAACATTTGGTCTTCCAAATGTCCATTCGTTGATAAGACTCACTCATAAATATCGCACTGTCATTCAGCAAAACAATGACACAGAATCAATGCAATTTTTTGTCAGATCACATATGACATGATTGAGTATATGAGCTTAACACCACACGTGTAACTGAGTTTCTTAGTGGTTAAGCAGTTAGCGTATGCGTCTTTGTCGTGGGAGATCTGGGTTCGATTCCTAGCGGGATCTCATGTGTTTCGGATTTCCCGTAAATCAGTATGTCCCGTCTCATATAGCCTCGCTGCTAAAAGGGCCGTTAAACTCAAAATCAACTGAATCACACGTGTAAGTGATCATAGGTGAATTGAAAAAATCCGAATATTGTCCTTGCATGTTACTTGAGCCATCGGTTGAATTTCCAATACACTTCTTAATATCAAGGTTCAACTTCTGCAGAATTTCCAGCAGTAAACCGCAAGGACACTGGCCTGTGGTAGATATGCATTTTACAATGACAACAATACTTTGTTTAACAACCATTTTAACAACATACCGTAAAACAACAGAGCACTGGCCTGAAACTAACTACATATATCTTGAGTAGTGTCTAATAGAACAGAAAATATTGAAGCTTGAGACGTATGGCAAGATAGCCCCCCCACTTTAGAAAATTGAAACAATGACTAGGTCATTCGTTTGTACTACGTTTGTACCGTTTGTACCGAAAATATTTTCGTTTGTACCATTTTCCTTATAGGGTTACTTGAGAGGTCGACTGGGGGGGCTATCTTGGCGCCAAGATAGCCCCCCCGTATCACAGCACAAAAAATTGGAATACACCATTCGAAAGCAAATCGTTTGTACCGTTTGTACCAAAAAAAGTTTTGTTTGTACCCTGATAGTTTTCGATGAACAGGGCATGACTTTTGCGGGGGGCTATCTTGGCGCCAAGATAGCCCCCCCGTATCACAGCATAAAAAATTGGAATACACCATTCGAAAGCAAATCGTTTGTACCGTTTGTACCGAAAAAAGTTTTGTTGGTACATTGATAGTTTTCGAGAAGCAGGGCATGACATTTGGGGGGGCTATCTTGGCGCCAAGATAGCCCCCCCGTATCACAGCACAAAAAATTGGAATACATCATTTGAAAGCAAATCGTTTGTACCGTTTGTACCGAAAAAAGTTTTGTTTGTACCCTGATAGTTTTCGAGAAACAGGGCATGACATTTGCGGGGGGCTATCTTGGCGCCAAGATAGCCCCCCCGTATCACAGCATAAAAAATTGGAATACACCATTCGAAAGCAAATCGTTTGTACCGTTTGTACCGAAAAAAGTTTTGTTGGTACCCTGATAGTTTTCGAGAAGCAGGGCATGATATTTGGGGGGGCTATCTTGGCGCCAAGATAGCCCCCCCGTATCACATCACAAAAAATTGGAATACACCATTCGAAAGCAAATCGTTTGTACCGTTTGTACCGAAAAAAAGTTTTGTTTGTACCCTGATAGTTTTCGAGAAACAGGGCATGATATTCTGGGCGGGGGGCTATCTTGGCGCCAAGATAGCCCCCCCCGTATCACAGCATAAAAAATTGGAATACACCATTCGAAAGCAAATCGATTGTACCGTTTGTACCGAAAAAAGTTTTGTTTGTACCCTGATAGTTTTCGAGAAACAGGGGATGAGATTTGGGGGCTGTCTTGTACGCAAGATAGGCTCCCTAATGTGTACCTTTTCCATGTCCATTAATAATTATTATTTTTTTATCCATGTGAATTGATGTGTATTTAGAATACTGGTTGTGCATATCAAAATAAAAAAAAAATGATTTTCTCAATAATAACTCAACGTTAGAATTGAATCGGCGAGTGGGAAAACAGTGTGATTCCAAAATAAACCATTTTGAAGTAAAGGCAAAAATAACACTAAAGATGTAGAACTACAAGTTGTAATGAAGAGCAGTGCAATTTGCAAGACCTTGCACGTTATAACAGAATGCTATAATGTCGACTGTACATTTGTGGCATTAACAAACGAAAGTTATTTTTTCAAATATCTCAAAATGCGTTTTGTGGACTAGTAGTGGTTTTCCACTCACCGATTCAATTAAATTTTCTCTATTTCTGCCCTTTTCCTTAAGTAAATACGTATTATTCAGCAATGGCCTATTTGCTTACGTCTATTGTCTATGAAAGCGGCAAACTTCTCGAGCCGTTAATGTGACAGATATAAACAGCTAATTTTTTCAGTTGGTGTAAAGCTGAAACGTGGAAGGACGCAGTTTAGGTGAGCAAACATTTCATCTTTTAGTTTTCTTTGTTTAAGATTATTTCTGTAAATCCAGTTTCTTTCTGAATTTGTACACACTTCGTTATTCTTTTTATGGTATTTATTTACGGAAAAGGGTACAAATAGAGAAAAATTAATTGAATCGTTCAGCGGAAAAACACTACTAGTGCACAAAACGCATTTTGAGATATTTGAAGAAAGAACTTTCGTTTGTTAATGCCACAAATGTACAGTCGACATTATAGCATTCTGTTATAACGTGCGAGGTCTTCCAAATTGTACTGCTCTTCATTACAACTTGTAGTTCTATATCTTTAGTGTTATTTTCGCCTTTAACTCAAAATGGCTTATTTTGAACTCACACTATTTTCCCACTCGCTAATTCAATTTTAACGTTGCTTTATTCCCAACAAGTCCTTTTTTTATTTGGATATGTACAACAAGAGTTCTAAATACACATAAATTAACATGAATACACACATAATACTTATTAATGGGCATGGAAAAAGTAGATATTAGGGGGCCTATCTTCCGTACAAGATAGCCCACCAAACGCCATTCACTCTTTCTTGAAAATTATCAGGGTACAAACAAAACATTTTTCGGAACAAACGGTACAAACGATAAGCTTTCGAATGGTGTATTCCAAATTTTTGTGCAGTGATACGGGGGGGCTATCTTGGCGCCAAGATAGCCTCCCGCCCCAAAATATCATCCCCTGTTTCTCGAAAACTATCAGGGTACAAACAAAACTTTTCTCGGTACAAACGGTACAAACGATTTGCTTTCGAATGGTGTATTCCAATTTTTTGTGCTGTGATACGGGGGGCTATCTTGGCGCCAAGATAGCCCCCCGCCCAAAATATCATCCCCTTTTTCTCGAAAACTATCAGGGTACAAATAAAACTTTTTTCGGTACAAACGGTACAGACGATGAGCTTTCGAATGGTGTATTCCAATTTTTTGTGCTGTGATACGGGGGGGCTATCTTGGCGCCAAGATAGCCTCCCGCCCAAAATATCATGCCATGTTTCTCGAAAACTATCAGGGTACAAACAAAACTTTTTACGGTACAAACGGTACAAACGATTTGCTTTCAAATGGTGTATTCCAATTTTTTGTGCTGTTATACGGGGGGCTATCTTGGCGCCAAGATAGCCCCCCGCCCAAAATATCATGCCCTGTTTCTCGAAAACTATCAGGGTACAAACAAAACTTTTTTCGGTTCAAACGGTACAAACGATTTGCTTTCGAATGGTGTATTCCAATTTTTTGTGCTGTGATACGGGGGGCTATCTTGGCGCCAAGATAGCCCCCCGCTCAAAATATCATGCCCTGTTTCTCGAAAACTATCATTGTACAAACAAAACTTTTTTCGGTACAAACGGTACAAACGATTTGCTTTCGAATGGTGTATTCCAATATTTTGTGCTGTGATACGGGGGGGCTATCTTGGCGCCAAGATAGCCCCCCGCCCAAAATATCATGCCCTGTTTCTCGAAAACTATCAGGGTACAAACAAAACTTTTTTCGGTACAAACGGTACAAACGATTTGCTTTCGAATGGTGTATTCCAATTTTTTGTGCTGTGATACGGGGGGGCTATCTTGGCGCCAAGATAGCCCCCGCCCAAAATATCATGCCCTGTTTCTCGAAAACTATCAGGGTACAAACAAAACTCTTTTCGGTACAAACGGTACAAACGATTTGCTTTCGAATGGTGTATTCCAATATTTTGTGCTGTGATACGGGGGGGCTATCTTGGCGCCAAGATAGCCCCCCGCCCAGAATATCATGCCCTGTTTCTCGAAAACTATCAGGGTACAAACAAAACTTTTTTCGGTACAAACGGTACAAACGATTTACTTTCGAATGGTGTATTCCAATTTTTTGTCGTGTGATACGGGGGGGCTATCTTGGCGCCAAGATAGCCCCCGCCCAGAATATAATGCCCTGTTTCTCGAAAACTATCAGGGTACAAACAAAACTTTTTTCGGTACAAACGGTACAAACGATTTGCTTTCGAATGGTGTATTCCAATTTTTTGTCGTGTGATACGGGGGGGGCTATCTTGGCGCCAAGATAGCCCCCGCCCAGAATATCATGCCCTGTTTCTCGAAAACTATCAGGGTACAAACAAAACTTTTTTCGGTACAAACGGTACAAACGATTTGCTTTCGAATGGTGTATTCCAATTTTTTGTGCTGTGATACGGGGGGGCTATCTTGGCGCCAAGATAGCCCTCCGCCCAAAATATCATGCCCTGTTTCTCGAAAACTATCAGGGTACAAACAAAACTCTTTTCGGTACAAACGGTACAAACGATTTGCTTTCGAATGGTGTATTCCAATATTTTGTGCTGTGATACGGGGGGGCTATCTTGGCGCCAAGATAGCCCCCCCAAATGTCATGCCCTGCTTCTCGAAAACTATCAGGGTACAAACAAAACTTTTTTCGGTACAAACGGTACAAACGATTTGCTTTCGAATGGTGTATTCCAATTTTTTGTCGTGTGATACGGGGGGGCTATCTTGGCGCCAAGATAGCCCCCCGCCCAAAATATCATGCCCTGTTTCTCGAAAACTATCAGGGTACAAACAAAACTTTTTTCTGTACAAACGGTACAAACGATTTGCTTTCGAATGGTGTATTCCAATTTTTTGTGCTGTGATATGGGGGGCTATCTTGGCGCCAAGATAGCCCCCCCAGTCGACCTCTCAAGTAACCCTATAAGGAAAATGGTACAAACGAAAATATTTTCGGTACAAACGGTACAAACGTAGTACAAACGAATGACCTAGTCACTGTTTCAATTTTCTAATGTGGGGGGGCTATGTTGCCATACGTAGCTTGAGAGACTTCTTTCGAAATATCTTCTCTGATAAGTGTGTTGGTAGCATTCAAAACATAATTCACCGTGTTTAGTAAAAGTTATGCGACCACTATCCTGCTTACTTCCTCGTATATGACTCTTCTCGGTGACCTTATCTAAATTATTTTTAAACGGAAGATCAAATTTGCTTAAGAAAGGAATACTATCCAAAAAGTTTCCATGATCTATAGCTGTGTCTTTCAGTTTATAGGCTGCTACATTTCCTCTGCAATGAGTCTCTGCACTTTGACATCTCGATACATTACCTGTCTGTTCTTCTCAACCTTATACTGCCGTTGTTTTACCTGTTCATAAGGAAGTAGTTTCTTAACATTATGTTCTCTTTTGTTAGATATGTAAGCACCCACATTGGTCAAATGTATTTTGGAAGACTCGTGTTCTCTTACTGACTGATAAACGTGTTTAATGTTGCGTTTGTTACGTACAGAACCTTTAAGAGAAGTTTGTTCTATCTGCGAACACGCTGAAAAAAAATGCTTGAAGTGGTACGTTTTGTCGCGCATTAAATATCCGAAATGTTTCAATTAGTCCAAGACAGGTTGTAATTTATATAAGTGGTACGTTTTGTCGTGGAATAAATATCAGAAATGCTTTAATTAATCCATGACAGGTTGTCATTTATGACAGGTCGTCAAAAGTGGTACGTTTTGTCGCGAAAATTCAAGTGGTACGTTTTGTCGCTGGTACGTTTTGTCGGGACACCAGTTTTAAGAGAGAAAATTGATCTATTCTTAAACCGTTAAGTAGATTGCAATAACCCGCTTCTCGCTGTTTATTACTGTTTTCCCCCTATAGTGATCTAAGTTAAAACCGGAAGTGATTGATTTCTGCCATTTCCGGTTTGAGTAGCGTTTTAAGAGAGAAGATGGTACCTACTCTTAAAACGCTAAATCGACTCCAAAAAACAAATTCTGGGTATTTTCTGTCGTTTTTGCTCTACGTAGATCAATATTAAAACCGGAAGTTATAACGAATTTCTATCACTTCTGGTTTTAGTAGAGAGTTAAAGATGAGAGTAAAATGTATTCTTGGAATACGTAGACTGCCATGTATATGGGATTTCATACACACGGTTTTTCATGTACTGAACAGCGTGTATGATTTTTCATACACAAACACTATCTTATTGGTTCACGCGAGTGAAATCAATTGATCGAATACCACAGATTCGCTCCCGATTTTACTCATATACGATACAATTCAATAGTGCACATACAACTGTTTGTGAAGTAAACTCACAAGTCTTGATAAGGTTACGTACAAATACCATATCAGCAGACGCTAGTTATCTGTTCGTTAGTTATCTCTTTACTATAAAGCATGTTTCGTCAAGATGTATATAAATGTAAAAAGCACCATGAAATTTGTATTTTTATATGAACAATGTTATTTATTGTAGAAAACAAGAACAATAAACAGCATTTTGTATAGACACAATGTCTTTTATTTGGAAAATTCTGAAAAATCAGTAGTGTGTTCAGATTTTGCCTAGTGTCCTACTTTAGCTAAGTATCTAGGTAAACTAATTGAGTGACGGAAAAGTGGAAAAATTAAATAAACTTAGAAAAATAACTGACTTCAAAAACGCGCTAAAAACCAGAAAATAAAATATTTTTAAGTTAAAAATTATAAAAGTTTTAACAAGAAATTTTAGGAATGATCCAAAAATGGATCAAAAGATTGCGTTCTTGGCCAATAATTAGATTTTGGGTCAGGGGCTAAATTTTTTTTTTTAACTGCTCTTAAATCGAGTTTTCGTGTTTTATTTATTTTTTTTTAACAAAAAACCTATCATACTGAGTTAAGGGTTAGTTTAGGTTTAGCTACACTATATGCAGTTCTCGACATATAAGGCGTACAAAAAAAAAAAAAAAAAAAAAAACAAGTGATTGAATTAAATATATTGGATTTTTTGGATCAGGGGCCATAAAATTTTGGAACGGTCCCTAAATCAAGTTTTCATATTTTTTTACGTAATAAGCACATCATACTAAGTAAATTGTTAGCTTTGGTTTTGCTATACTATATGTAGTTCCTGAGATATAAGGCCTACAAGAAAATTTTTGCCTGAAATATATTGGATCTTTTGATCCGAAAAGTAGAAAATAATAATAATGAAGCGCTTAAAAGCAGAAAATAATTCATTACTATTAGCTATATATATATATATATATATATATATATATATATATATATATATATATATATATATATATATATATATATATATATATATTGAAATCTGTGCCATGCCAAACAAATTAATACCGAATATAGAATTATTTTCTATGATGATTTTATGAGTTGTTAATTTGTTTGGCTTGGCACAGACTTAAAAAAAAAAGATAATAATAATGAATGATTTTCTGCCTTTGAAAGCTTTATTATTATTGTTTTTTGCTCCTTATCACTATTATTATTTTCTACTTTTTATTGCATTATTATTTTCTACTTTTAGTGATTTTGCTGAAATAGATTAATATAGTTTTTAAAATAATGTTCTTTTTATTTTGTGTTCACAATAAATTAGGAAACAATTGAATTGTTTGAAATATTTAAAAAAAATAGCACTTGGATAGAGTTGGGTTATTATTATCATTATTATTACAGTGATTAAAATGCGAATTCTAAAGAGGAAGGGAATTTAAAATTTTCACAAGAATAACGATTGCATCGCTTGAAGTGAATTTCTTGAACATAATTAGCACTTGGGTCGAGCTGAGTTATCTTTTCATTTGTTTTCAATTATATCTTAAGGAAGAACCGGTGATTCAAATGTAACTTGCAATATTATCGATACACCCATGGTCGGATTCAGAATTTTCTGACGAGGGTGCACCAATAACAAGCGATACATTTGAATTAAATTTGAATTTTTTAATGCCTTAAACATCTGTTGTGTGAATGAGGAATTGCCCTGGAAATATTCAGTGTCCGGTATCGGGTGTAAACGGCAAGATTGACTTTGGTTCATTTGCATATTAATATTTAAATTAACTATTTCATATTGTATTTTTTTGATAATTTTTATTATTTAATTATATTTTATATGTATGCATTATACCTGCATATTCTTGGAAACGCTCGGAATTAATAGTATTTTATGTTTCATCGGTACCTTCCGAGATAGAAAATTTTATACTATAAAAAAAAATAGAAAGAAAATTCTCAAAACGGTTTCTAGAGGATGAAACATCTGAGTGAAATAGCAAAAGCAGAGAATAGTCTGCTTGCTTGAAGCGAACAGAATTCGTTAGTTGGCAGTCACTCCGTTTCGAAGGCTGTTTTATGGCCCCCACAGTGGACAGGTCAAGAGGCCACACAAAAAGAACTAGGGGTGAGACGAAGTCCTCTGAATTCCTGCAGAGCAAGTGGGTGGCAGTTTTTTTTTCTTTTTACATAACTCGGAGCAAAGAATTTGAAGGGTGACAAAGGCAGTTCGTTTTTAGCTTCAAGAGAGAAAGTTGAGTAAATTGGTCGTTGGCTTTTTGGGAGTTTTTCGTCTTCAAGAATGGTGTTCGTGAGGTCACCAACTGATATGGCTTTTTCAGTGTACATTGAGTAAGAGCTAGTGTTTTACCTTTTATTAAATAGCTCAATTGTGTAATGAACTGAAGTGCTTAATAAGTGCATACAGACATCCTACAAATTATACACAATTATGTAAATTGGTGTCAGAAATAGTGAACAGTTATTTTGTTTAATTTTATTATTTTTTTTTTTCGTTTGAAAATAGTTCATTGATATATATGAACTATTTCTTACTATACGGTGGACATACTTGTTTTTATAAAATTATTAGTACGTGCTTACTCACCTAATAGGACAGCAGTTAAATTCCAATGAAGTGATGGACAATGCAAATTAAAGCCATCAGATACCAAAAGGCATCAGTGTCATTCTCTCATGGGAAGAGAGGGAGATTCTAGGATAGATGGAAATAACTGGAACTTTTCATGTGGAAAGACTTCCTTCAAGTGATTTTTTTTAGTAGGAACTCTACCACATTGTTGTGGTGTATAATAAACTTTGAACATAAAAAAAAAAGAAAGAAAAAAAGAAATAAGTGACAAAACCAAGTTCAAAAGTTATTGGAGTGGGGATTCCAAGATGTTGTAACAGTTATTTTTTCTTTGTTTTGTTTCGTAGCCAACATATATCATATAGGCAATAAAGTGTTTCTTTTATGAGATGGAAGTTGATAATTAACTAAAGTTTTCTGAAAGGCAGAGGGTGAGTAGACACATTTTGCTATGTTTTATAGGCTTAGATGTCTTGTTTTCAGATGCCTGGTTTGAGATTTCACAGTGTTATTGTGTGTTGGGACTCCTCAAGGGGTAGAGGAGAATAAATAATTACCCATAGGTACAGAAGTGACGAAGAGGAGGAAGGTGAAAATTAGCAAGAGAGAATATTTTGATAATATTCATGTATAATGTACAAGGGCGTAGCCGTTACATATTGAGGGAGCAGAATTGTTTATTTTTATATTTTTGTTGATTTCCCTCTCCCTCACTCTCTTGTTATGCAAATAATTAATTTATGTTTGCCTCCTCCGCCTTCATATATCACCCAGCCTTATGGCAGTTAACACGGGAATCGAACCAACGACTTTTCGAATGTAAAGCCAACGCTTGTATCGGTATAATTTTCAATATACTGTATAATTAGCTTGCTGCTTCAGATCAGGAATTTCTTTAATCATGGACACTTGTAATATGACGGATACTTGTATCGTACAAAATCTTTATGAAAGTTTGCTATTTTCACTACTAGCTTCTCATTTTAGATCGTGTATAGTTACAACGAAGGAAGAGGGTGCACATGCACGGTGCACTTCCCGTAAATTCGGCCCTGTATATATCTATTCTTTCCACGGAAAGACCGAGTATTTCAACCAATAAAAAATAATAAAAGATAATGATAATTCCATCATATTGGTTGTGTTGACTTAATGACAAAGACTTTCATCTAGAAAACATAATCCTAATGTCAATCCCACATCTTGCCTTGTAGATTTTATGAGATGGAAGAACATTGTTACACGGACTCTGAAATTACTTTTCCATATAATTTATTCTACCACTTATTTTGTGAACATCCATTTGTATTTCAGGACTTCAATGGTTCAGTAGCAGTAAAATGTCCGTTTCTTAATTTGACTTTTCATCACATCATATGTGTTTTGTGGTTTGCCACATGTATGTATGTTTTGTGGTTTACCATATGTATAGTTTTCTTCAAGGTTTCTCTTGTTTCCTTTCACTCCATTATTCGTTTCTTAAATTTATTGTCAACCCATTTAACACCACCCACAGAGTATAAATTCTCCTGACCAAAATTTTAGTTCAATTATATTCTTAGATTTCTTTCTTCTTTTTACATTTTGGAATTTTTGAAATAATTATAACATAATTTGTTGAATTTGTTATTTTAACAGAAAACTGCCTTTTAAGTTATTAAACTGGGAATTTTTAGAAAAAATATAAATCTGCAGATCCGTGTTCGATTCCGGTGCAAACCATTCCTTCTATGCATATTTCATACAACTTCGTGTTCATTACATATGTAGACTTCAGTGGGAGTTGTATGATCATAAGAAGAGAAATGTGTGAGTGTTACTGGAAAATATAGGAATCGAATATTTTCTGAAACAGTGAAAAAGCTTACTTTCTAATTGCTTCAAATCTTTCCTTGTATAGGATTTGTTTCTATAACATTTTCATTTTGCATTAATACGAGTACTAATCTATTTTGAAGTTGTAATAAGCCTAGTTCCTAGTGTTAATTCATAAGTTGAGTTGATTTTGGGTTTAACGTCCCTTTCAGCAGCGAGGCTATATGAGACGTGGACCTACTGATTAACGTGAAATCCGAACCACATTAGCTTTCGCCGGGAATCGAACCCAGGTCTCCCACGCCAAAGGGCGTACGCTTGAAAATATGTTAATTTTTCTGCTGGAAAAGTGTAAACTTTTTGGTTTATGTCAAAGAAATGTTGACCACTGAAAATAAACTGAAAGTAATTGTTATTTAGAACAGTGATGGCCAAGTGGCAGCCTGCAGAACAGTTCGACCCACGAGAACGTTTCGTCTGAGCCAACAAACTTTTTTTTTTTTTTTTTTTTTGTATCATTCGTTCCTTTTCAACACATCGTGTAACAGATATGTTGTTGCTGGCCATCATAATATGCTGCACCTGATCTAGACTTAATTATTAACTCTGAAAATGTTTTCTTTAAGCTTTTGGTTTCCAAGCCCATTATAATAGGTACTGCCTTTCAAAAATGTTTAAGTAAGCGTCGGTTTCGTGAAGTTACTTCCAAATGTTCGTAGCTCTGACACTACTTAGCCTCAACAGATTAAACAAGAAGCAAGGTACGCAGAGTGGAATAAAGATCCAGAAAAATGTATGATTTACACTCATTCGAATTGTCGACTTGATATGAAGGCGCGGGGGGATTAAAATGATCACCAAATATGGTTCTTATAATATTCTGACCAGCAGAGCCTTACAAATCGGTCATCACTTACGTCATAGAACGTTTAAATCAGGCATATCAAACTCAGTATCTCAACTGGATCAATTAGGCATAAGTGTACAATAAATTCGAGCCACAAAGAAAAGTCTTCTTCACACTTAAAAGGTGACCGATGGGGACACTCGATCAACAAAGTGTAAAAGTTTTTCCAGTCCAGCCATCCTGAGCGAAGTTTCCCTGGGTTTTCCTCATTTACACCAGGCAAATGCCGGGATAAGACCTCATATAATGGTTAATTTCTGATCCTAATTTAACAAGTGATAACACACATAATATGTTACCTAACACTGTTCTTTCTTTAATATATATCCATCTATATATATATGTAGAAAGAACATAACGGAATCCGGGTAATAGATGGATTCCTATTGTTTATTTCTTCACATGTAGTATATTTTTTCTTGAACTCACATTTCAAATATCTAGAGACATGCTGCTCGCACCGGCGATTTTCAAAACAGAGGTCAAATGACTCTGATATCCTGCATCTCTCTGGGGATTTATTTATTCTTTTTCATAAATGAGAAAAGTTGTTTACTCTGATACGTAATATCAAACACGAAAATATCGTGCTATGCAACTTTGCGGGTTTCTGAAAACCATGCAGCTAAGTATTAGGGATGGCCACAAAGTTCCGGTTCCGGCGGCGTTCTGGTAGATCCGGTTTTCAGAACCGGTTCCATACCTAGATCCGAAAACCCGGTTCCATACCTGGATCCGAAAACCCGGTTCCAAAAATGGATCCGAAAACCCAGTTTCAGAACCGGATCTTAGGAACCGGTTCCAGACCTGGATCCGAAACCCCCCAAAGACCCGTAAAGGAGGCACAAAGTTCCCTTCAAAACAGTGCAAAGAGGACCACGCGCTTGTGCCCTCCCCGCCCAGACTCGCTTGTGCTCCCCCAAAAAAATTTTTTGGGCCCCAGTGGGTGTTTGGCCAAATGACTTTGCCAGTTATCCAGTTTGTTTAGCCAAATGAGACAAGCGTTCGCCGCCTAGGCACCTGCCTGTCGCTTCCACCATTTCATCTAGCACACTGTTCACAGCCTGCCAGCAGCTCGGGTTTAGCGTAGGGATGGCCACAAAGTTCCGGTTCCGGCGGAACCGCGTTCTTGGAGATCCAGTTTTCAGAACCGGTTCCAGATCTGGATCCAAAAAAGTGGAACCGGATCTTGGGAACAAGTTTCAGGCATGGATCCGAAAAACCGGTTCCAGAACCGGATCTTCTAAAACCGGATCCGTTCGGAGCCGAAAACCGGTTCTGGCCATCCTTACTAAGTATTCAGGAATACTCATTTCAATGAATTCTTCCTTTTAGAGATTTGGTCGCATTGTATTTCTATTAATTCCATTTGTAAATGAGCTGGCGCTATGTGAACGTCGGTTGAAAAATGACGGAAGAGAGAGGATCAACCTCGATAGATCTAATCTTGTCGAACATTTCTTTTGATTCTGTCTTTAAAAGCTGAAGCTTCTTGCCAAACGTTTTCTTCTCTTGAACTTGTTTTCTGTTTAGCACAAGTTGGGAACTGTGTCTTAACCATCCAGAGCAGCAACTTGCATTTGAATGTTTTTACCTAACCATTTTATGTTTGCAATATGTATGTAATTATATTTTTTCCTTGCAACTTTACATTCAAATCTGACATTTCATAATATCACTCATAAAGATAAAGATCTCGCAGCCACAAACATTCTACTTTTCGATTTCTAAAACCTGTCGAATTTCGTCTCTCCCTCAAATTCAGAGAGTCTTTCGAGAACCGTGGAGCAGGATAACCAATGCACTTCCGTGCAATAACGGATCCAGAATACATGTTTCCTAAATCGCCCAAGAAAACAGAAAATTCTCACTTGCTTAAGCCATGAGATCTTATGGAGTAAACTAAATATGTTTTTCGTTATTTTCACGGAATTAGCCGAGGGCCGCAGAAAAATTAGTCAAGGCCCGCGAATTTGACATGTCTGATTTAGATTATCTAGAAGATTTATCATTGAAACTAGCGTTTTTTACTATTATTATTATATCTTAAAACAAAGGATATTGTTAGCAATTTAATATATTTCATTTGCATTTCCAAATGTATGATCCATTTACTTCCTCTGGTATTTCATATCCCTGTGATCTCTCTCTTACAGGTCAAACTTCGTGACTTGTAACCCGTAAGAAATCAGACTGCAATTCGGAAAAACTCGTACGAAACAGACAGACTTGGCCCGCAACAACTTAAAAGTGCATAATATTTTATAGATGGCCATACTTGAAAATTCTAGTGACATTGAAATATCATAGCACACTTCATGATATTTACCTGCTTCAGCAACTCATGTTTCGCAGATCAACAAATAAAGATAAAAGCTGGAATTAACTGGAAATCGCTTTCCTTCCTAATAAAATAACTTGGTAGATTTAATCTAAATTATATAATATTTATCTGTTATCTACTTTGTCTCAAGTATCAACATAGATTTCATTATATGTTCTATACGAAGGTAAAACTTCTTTTAAGATAATTACTTCAGATATGATTCAGACCTTATGCCAAGTTGCCTACATACTTTATTGACATTACCAATTCCACATGGTAACAATATTGAATTGACGTTTACTGAACTTGTCGAATTAACATTAAAACGACAGCCTTTTGAAATGATATGTTACGTCTTACACAGTTCCTGATATATATATATATACGGAAGTCCATTTTAGAGTGAAAATATTAAGGGAAATTATCAAAAAAAAAAAAAATAAATAAAACAATGTTTCGAGATCGTTTATACAAAGGTCGTCCAAAAATAGAAACGTTTTGGTGTGAAATTCAAACGATAAATTATGTCTTAGTATAGAAAAATTGGTATTATGTTATCATAAATACTTGAATGTGTATGGTGAATATGTTGAAACGAGATCAAGATAAGTATATAGTGTATATACAATTAGGGTGGCCAGAAGGCAATGATTAAAAAGCCGGACAAATTGACTTAGAAAGACGGACTTTATGAATTTGCAAACCTTTTCCAGTAATTTGTAAATTCTTACAGCGTGAATACTAAAATAAGTATTTTCTAAACGCGGAGAGGAGGAGTTGTGCAATCACCTTAACAAGCTAACAGGTTTCTGAACATTAAACGTATTTCAAACATAAAGACGGTAAATTCTTGCTCTTTATGTAAGATTTCTTTTTTCAATCTTCAGTATTTTTATCTTTCAGGGGACATAAGATACAACGATATACCCACTTTAACTAGTATGTTATTATATCTTCTTCTTTATATTTTACATAGATTTTCAAATATGCCTCTGAAATATACACATTTACAACATAAAGGTGCTGGTTCATCGAACTACAGGTACTTTCAAACAACCGTTTCCACGTCAACATTGAGTTTTGACGTTGCAAAATGAACAGCATTATGCAAAACGTGAGCGCAACACTTAGCTGCCACTATGTTTGGATTTATTTCTTATAATTTTTGATAGACACTGTACACTGTGTCAGATTCCGTAATTTACACTAGCGTTATCACCCGTGTACGCGGACACATTCTCAAGATTATTTAAGCCAGAACCAGTTACTCTGTCTATAATGTTTGTTGCAATCGTGGCAGACATGTCTTATGAATCTTTATAAAAGTCTAGCACAGTGTTTCCCAAAGTGTGGGTCGTGACCCATTAAACTGAAAATTGGAAGTGTTTGTTAATTAAGTGAAGAGTAAGTGGTTACTCAGAGCCCTGCCCTGTTGTACAGTTAGTAGATATGCTGGGTTACGATTGACAGGAAGTGGGTGAGTTAAAATTTATCACGGGGTAGGACATTGCGTCGGGAGTAGTGTTAGCCCTGTGTTACCTTTCTATGGAAACACTTTAACTCTCTTTTCACGTGCGGTCAATTTCATATAACAGATACAGTTATTGAGAAAGAAATTTACATTACACTTGCTCGATCTACCGACTGATATTCTTGTACCGACAGGGTCACTCTATTCATAAATTTACATTACAATTTAGTTTGAAATTGAGATAGGCATATAGACATAAAAAATCAACTAAATTTTAATTTATTAAAATTTAAGCATCGAGCTCTACTTTGTAGCATTCGTGATTACTCAGGGTGTTCACAACATTCCCAAATAAATTTCGTGTTAATCACTTACACGGACTGTTATTAAACGAACTGGAATTAAAGACATGATTTTACAAAATTTAATTGCTTTGAAAAACACCACCATTACGTAGAATGCCAATGTGTATTTGAATAAAAGTAAGTGGGCCAAAAAATACTTTATTATTTAATGTGGGTCGCAATAATAAGAAGCTTGAGAACCACTGGTCTAGCAGACAATATTGGATTCCTTTCTCAAAATGAAAATATCTTAAAACTAATCGGAAACACAAAATGGTTTTCTTTCCAAATTTTGGAAAGCTAAACTTTACTTACTTTACAACTTACAAAAATGTACTGACAATAATTTGCAAATTCTGAAATGTTTGAGAGTGCAGCCATCGAGACACCAGAATAATGGAAAGTCAAACATATATAATGAGACAACTGAAAAGCAAGGCAAACGGGCGTCCGGCTCGACTACTAAGCCGGACATGGGGCAGGATCTCCAAAAGCCGGACTGTCCTGTCATCTGGCCACCCTACATACATACGATACAATTTTTTACATATCATTTGTTGTTTGCATCTTACACTAAAACGCTCCTCCCTCTCTTTCTTGCTTTCTTTAACGGATGATTCTCATATTGAAAAGGCGTCATCCCACCATACACGTAGTAAGACTAAGAAAAACCTGTCAGAATGATGACCTTGAGAAGGATCCCTGTTAAGCCGTAGGTCCATGTCTCATAGCTAGAGACGGAACTTTTTCGCAACAATTTTGATATTTTGTAGCATTAATTATCGCAATTTTCGCATTTATGTCGCACTTTTTTAAAATGTAGCACAAGTTTTTTTTCTTTAAATTATGCAACTTGTAAACAACATATTTTTGGTAGTAAGGTGTACATCTAAAACAATACTGAGTATAAACCTTGATTAGGTGCATATTCTAGCTAACGTATTCACTGAAATATAGAAATTAATGCAATAATGTTAAAACTTCTTCTAACTTCATTCTTAGTTAAAAGATAACATGCAGCAAGACATTACCAATTCTTTTAAGTTTGCTCTCCTGTCAGTAACAATCATATTATACTTAGAAAATAATATTTCGTCATTAACACTTGAGACTGGGAACCATATTGAACGTAACGAGCTAACAGCAAAAAACCTGTGGTTAACTTTTAAACTGTTTAACAATGACACAATGTCAATTTCCTTATCCTCAACTGTTGAGAGCTTCAATAACCTTACTTTTAAATTCACTGTAAGCAACCAACAGATCATGAACATTTTCACCACAAAACACAGTCAAAGATTTAAACAACAGTTCAGTTTTGTTGATGAACTGTTGTTTAAGTTCAGTTCAAAATATCTAAAAATATGTAATATGAAACTTGAGTTGAAGCACCCTACAGGTGTGAATCACAAACATTTAAGGATTTGACGAACCTATATATGAAGGAAAAAATTTGTAATTACATACAAATCCGGACATTAATTATTAGCAATAGTTAACAAGAATTCCACTTTTTCGTTTTCATTCACATTTATCGCCAGTAATGCCGAATTTCGCAAAAATTCGCGATAATACACAAACTTGATTTCTGGCTCTAAACGAAAAGTCTGAGATTTCCTGAAACATACACGCATTTTTTTTTTTTAACGTTTCGCACATATCGCATTAACGAAAAAGTTTCGTCTCTACTAATAGTTTGGTACTCATAGTTGGTGCTAAAAGGGACGCTAAATTCATATTCAATCAATCTTTCTGATCGTGACATAAGTTATACATATTCTCAACTTACACATAATGAATGTGAATGTTGATATACTATTCTCGTGCAAAAGAAACCGTCCTTTAAAATTGTTAGTAAGCAAAATTTTTGAGTAATAATCAATTTGAGTTTCAGTTTCTGTTTTGCGTTCTTATTCAACACCGAGGTTATGGGAGAAGGACCCACTCTATTAACGTGGGCTTCGAACCGTGACCAGGGCTTAAATACGGTGCAGTTGATGGGTGCACAGAGCGTAATGAAGGATCAGCCCTTCCCCACCACACTATTTCATCTCCAAGAGAACTGGGTTATACGCCACCGGCCCCGACAATCATCAATTTGAATGCAGAACATTAATAGTATATATCCATATCAGGCATTTAAATTACGTATATTTATAAGCTTTTTTGGATTAGAAATTAGTATAGTAGTACTATATAATTCAAAGTTATTAAAGAATAGAAAAAAAATATATTCCATTAGATTTGAGATTTTTTTCTATTTTCCTTGGATTAACATTTCTAATTATCTTGAAAAATTCCATAAAGTTAGTTTTCCAAATCCCTTGAGTAATAATTACCTTTAAAAAGAAATTTGTAACTCATCTTCGGTTCAAATATGTTTTGCGAGCTCCCTCGTGGTTAAGCGGTTAGCGTGCTCATCTATGGCGTGGGGAGCCCAGGTTCTATTCCCGACGGGAGCCCATGTGGTTCAGAACCCACATTAAGTTGTAGGTCCACGTTTCATATTGCCTTGCTGCTGAAAGAGGCGTTAAAATCAAATTATACCATACCAAGTGTGCTTCGTTCCCTAGAAAAAGAGTCAGAAATGAACTATTATTAATGAATTGTTATGAAATTTGTGGTATGATGCTCACTAATATGCCTTGTAATGAAATTTGTAGATTAATGTTCACTAACATGTCTTGTAGGCTAGAAGAAATATCAGTACTTACAATGTACCTAAGGATTCTCATTTAGAAAGAGAATTAGAAAAAAAAAAGTTGCATGTAAGTTACTTAAAGTAGACACTAATGTCTAAGAGACGGAACGGATCACATTGGGCAGTGTTTTCTGGGTATAGAACTCGTAATCTCCACGATCTGTGTAAAATAAGGCACGAGATGTAAGGAAGAAAGTATGAGTAATATTTTATATTTGTGTTATTTTAATGTATATAAATACTAATTATATAGTTCAGGATGTGCGAAAGAGAATTCAGATAAGTCCGCCAAATGGTAATACCCAAATAATTAATAACATAATGAGTCATATCAAATTTCCATACAATCCTAATACTGTGCTGTATTGTCCTAATACTGTGCTGCAATGCATCGTCTGGATTCTATCCATTGTATTCTATTTTCAGTTATCCCAATATTATCAGTTAGCAGCGTTGATTCGTCCTCCGATGCCATTATTTGGATATTATCCATATGCGAGTACTGTGGCTAAGTGGTTAGCGTGAGATACCCGGCTTCAATTCCCGGTGGGAGCTAATGTGGTTGGGATCTCCCGTTAAGCTGTAGGTCCACGACTCATAGAGCCTCGCTGCTGAAAAGGAACACTAAACTAAACATCAATTCAAATCGACTCGATATATGAATACTATAGTCCTATAATTCGTCATTCAGTACATTGCTTAAACAAGTGGATCTAATTTAAAATTGTGAAACTATGGGAGAATTAAAAAAAAAAACTATGGGGATCCAATATGCAACAGGAAATGCTAATGTATCACTTCTGATTTAGGTAGGTAGATATGGGGGATAAAAATATGAAAAAAACTTAAGGATGCGCACGAGACAAGATTTATGGCTGTCTCGACTCGAAAATGTGCTACAAAAGTGATGTCTCGACTCGAAAAATATATATTTTTCTATTGGAAGAGCCGTGTCTCGACTCGAATTTTGTCAGGAAAATCCTGTCTCATGCGCATCTGTAAAAAAAAAAACTGTTCTATGTAAAGAAAAACGAGGAATAAATTGTAAGATTCTGATTTGGTAAAATTGGTAACTATTTAAATGAGCATCTAAAATAATTTTAAACCGTCATTTAAATAAATATTGTTTCTTCATTTCTCTTACATCAAGCACATATTCAGAGTAGTTTACTGATGGTCGAACCGAGTTTTTTTTAAACTCGGCAAATCTATATCGTTGATTATACTAACAATGACTCATGTTGCATCATTCATTTATCTCGTAAAAATCCACAAATGATAGTTAACTGATGTTAAGCGGGAAAAGTACCTGTAGTTCGATGAACCAGCACCTTTATGTTGTAAATGTGTATATTTCAGAGGCGTATTTGAAAATCTATGTAAAATATAAAGAAGAAGATATAATAACATACTAGTTAAAGTGGGTATATCGTTATATCTTATGTCCCCTGAAAAATAAAAATACTGAAGATTGAAAAAAAGAAATCTTACATAAAGAGCAAGAATTTACCGTCTTTATGTTTGAAATACGTTTAATGTTCAGAAACCTGTTAACTTGTTAAGGTGATTGCACAACTCCTCCTCTCCTCGTTTAGAAAATGCACAAGTTAGAACGAAACAAAGCAAAAATTAAATAATTTTGAAGAAACCAGTTTTAGACTAATTTTGGTAATGAGTTTTTATCTGTGTTCGTGAGTATAATTTTACCACTTTTTTTTTTTATTTTTTAAAGTAAGACTGGAAAGTTAATCTTGTTTGTTAATTTTGAAATGTACTTGTCTTTTCTTTCATACGTACAGATTCTTATTTAAATATTAATTCACTTTACGCAAAAACTGAAATTTATAATTCAGTAATAGCTGTAATTATGAAATCCTACGGAACACACGAAAATTATTGATAACAAAGGAAGAAGCAAGACACAGATTAACAGCTATTTTCCGTACAATGCACTTTTACTCATGCATCTTGGCTCTTGTTAAGGATGCTTTCTTTTTTAAAAGTAAGAAATATCCGAAATTAATTAAAAAAGTACTTAGTACTTACGTTAGTTATTGTATAATGTTAGGAGGTTATGATAGGACGACACCTTGAATTTGAAGGCAAAATCGGCAGGAAGTGTACTAATGTTTCTAAACATGCATTCTGTTGGTAAAAACCAGTCTGCGGTTGTTTAGATTTGTAACAGAATTACTTATGGTTGCTTGTAGAGTATTGTACTCTCTGGCTCAGAAATACATAGACATTACGCAAAAATGATTAGAAACGACTGGAAGGTTTCGAAATGTGGGTGTGGAAAAGAATCGAAAGAATTAGCTGGGTCGAGCGGAAAACGAATGAGAAGGTCTTAGAAATGGTGGGGGAGAAAAGAAAATATTTAGATATTGTTAAGAAGAGGAAGAGAAACTGGCTGAGACATTGGTTAAGAAGAAACTGTATCATGAGGGACGTGATAGAGGGTATAGTAGCAGGAAGGAAAGGGAGGAGGCAAAGAATATTACAATTAATGCAATTAATGGACGATATCAAAACAGAAAAATCGTACGTGAAGACGAAGAGGTTAGCGGAAGACCGTGGAGCATGGAAGATTCTCAGTTGCTACAAATCACCTGCCAATAATGGCAGAATACCTATGATGATGATGATTGTCTAAAACTTAAAATTTAAGAGAAATTTTTAGTGTTTGCGTAGCTCTACAAGTAGGGTTGGACACGAAACAAGACAAGACAAAGAGCTCCTCCAATAAAAACAGATACATTTTTTGAGACGAGATACCACTTTTACGACACATTTTCGACACGAAACAGCCTCAACGGTCTCGAGCGAGCACATCTCTACCTACATTATGGAGATTTATACGAGACAGAGATGTAGTGTAAATGCAAGCTTACATTATTTTTATTAAGATATTATACTAAGATATAAACACCAGCTACTGGAATCAACTTATCAGGATTCAAATCACTAAAAGTCATTTCTAAATTATTTACCATTCCTTCTATTTTGTCCCTAATAAGACAGTTTCTTCTTAAATAATGTCTTAATTAATCTTTTCCTATTTTCAACCATTTCCAGAATGTTTCTTTCTCCAAATTTTGTTTGCATTTCCTCGTTGCATTTTCCTTTTATCCAGCGATTCTTTTCAGTTCTTCTTCAATGCATAAGAAGAGTACTATAGCTCAACCATAATTACTTTGATCACTGATTCAATTGAAATTATTGCTAAATAATACGATATCAAAACCATCATATAGTCAAGTGCGGAAGGTAATAGATAGAGAGAATTCATTTTTGGTAACTGTTGTTAAGCAGATGTTAGCAAGTGGTATATTCAAATTTTCCTCAAAGAGGGTTCAAGCACTCAATTTTTATTTCCTTTTAGGACAAGCATGATTTTTGTGTATAGACCTTAGTATAGTAAATTTTGCTATTTCTATAATATCTTGCCCAGGGAGGAGTTTAAACCTCAAAACCTTCTTGCGTACGCCACTGGATATTAGTATTGTGTTTGAAGTAGTGCTCTATAAGTGTAGTTTCAGCGTCTTGAACATTGGTGTTGAACCGAATGAAATAGAATTTTAAGAATTTCGGAAATTTTTTTACTTTTGGGCAGAAAATTACACAGAACATAGGTCATGTTATTGATACAACGTTTAAAATTATTGGACGCAAAACAATGTGAATGCAATCTTCCACTGCCTATAGATATATCCACTTGTATTTTGTCTCATAGCGGTTAAGGTACTATGTGTATGCACAATACTAGCAATAAATCAGTTTATCATCTTACTGTTAAAAATAACTAATGACAACTTAATGCATCTTTGCTTGACTACTCTAATCCACCCTTCAAGCATCACATCAAGTCACTCAGTGATTATTGCCTTAATATCCATTAGTGATAGACACTCATTATTACAGGGCCGTGCCGTGGGGGTGGGGGGACGAGCGGGGCGACGGTTCCGGGCGCCGAAGCAAGGGGAGCGAAAAGTCGGGAGAAAAAGGGGCAAAAGAAAGGAAAAATTACTTGAAATATATGTATGGGGGCGCCGTCGTATACTCTCGCCCCGGGCGCTGATTTTCCACAGCACGGCCCTGCATTATTATAATAAAATTCATTTCTGTAATTCATAAATTACAAATGATTAACTATAAATATCCACATCATAACATCTAAATGCCATTTCCTTTTTCTTCTATTCCTGGTATCTGCTCTATCCACTAACGCCAACTATAGGTTATGATCTAATTAGGTTAACTCATATCTATTTCTCAGTTCAAAAACATTCTTATGATTATTTCACTACCTGTCGCCAATCGTACTGAAATAACGTATCAGAACGCAGATAGCAAATAATAATAATAATAATAATAATAATAATAATAATAATAATAATAATAATAATAATAATAATAATAATAATAATAATAATAATAATACTCTTGGTAGCATTGCTAACGTTAGAGTCTTCGGAAAAGCTAATGAGAAAAGTATCCCTAAATTACTTATCTTACTTTCCATTACATATCTAATAATACAACTTCTTCCATCCATTTAATTTTCTCCATTTTTGTCCAAAATAGGCTGCTTATCAACAAGATCTCTCCCATACATAGTGAGAAGGAATCAATTGGCAACGGCTATCGAATCAGTGGCACGGTAGGACATTGAACCAGGCAATGAAGGAAGAAACTTTAACATCATATCAGTTACATAAGCCATTCCCTTTGGTCGGAGAATTTACATTATATATGGTTATGTAAGTCGATTTAAATATAATAAATAAAATCTACAGAAAATTTCCTTTCCTATCCATGTGCTGTCAAAGTAACAACCACTTTTCTATGTGATCACTTTCTTAAGAGGCCTCATCACTGCGAAATTAAAGTACCGCTAATTTTACAGTAATTATACGATATCTTAAAATAGATAAAAAAAAAAATAATAATAATAATCGAAAAGTGGAACAAGACCTCCCTAGACAATATTATTTTGCGTGAGATACCGTTATCATGACTCATTTATCTGCTTTCGATTTCCATCCATTTAGAAAATCAGCATTTATTTTCGCGTTTCTAAATAACTGCAAACGGAAAGCTACTAGGTGACTCGTGATAACGGTACATCATGCAAAATAATATTGTCTAGGGGGTCTTGATCCAATTTTTGATTATCTTTTATCTATTTGATGATATCACATAATAATTAACTGTATTTTAATTTCGCAGTGATGGAGACTCTTAATCCCATCTCATTTTTTTTTCGTTGTCCGCATGGCCTGTTACTTGGTCATTACCAGAAAGGACACCCTCTGGGAAAAGCAATCTACATCACACCGTCATGACGCCCATAGAATCGTCTCTTACATAAACAGCACAAAGATCAAGGGGTCCTTTGACCTGTCTTTTGTCCAGTGGTCATTTACCTTGCTGCTGTTGTTTTACATCTCTGGTCGATGGTCTGACACTGTTGGTGACAGCAGTTGCTCGTCATTCTACTTGTGGTTCTCGATGAAGACCACCCGACTTCTATCGCAGACAGCCCGTCGATGTCGAGCACGAGGATCACAAGGACGCCTGGGAACTCTGTCGTTGGTCAATGAAGAGCACGACCATTAGTAAAGGGAGCTGAGCAAGGAGCCCGTAGTTCAGGAAAAAGCTACCCAGATGTCCCGAAATCGTGCCCTCGCTTTGCAACACGTGCATCTTAATCTCTGTTAATCCAATGTTCTCGGGATTGCTGCCAGAGTGAGTGTTGCTGTGAGCTTTCGTTACCATACAGCGGCAACATCTTCAGAGCTCTGAAGATGTTGCCGCTGTATGGTAACGAAAGCTCAGCACAGCAACACCCACTCTGGCAGCAATCCCGAGAACATTGGATTAATAGTAGACGCCAGCAAAGCTTCAAGATCATATCTTAATCTCTCCATCAAAATACCATTCGCGACGTCATCAAACTGGTTCCTAGAGCAGATGGTGGACACTACAATCCGGCAAGTAACAGGCAATCCTTGTAATCCGGCAAGTAACAGGCAATCCTTGTAATTCTTTCCCCACACATAACCACATGTTTGTCTAGTTATCTATCTGTTGTACTCTCTCTAAATTTGATTGTTGAATATCATTTCCATGTTCACGATAGACTTACATCCTATCTATCAATTCCACACGCAGGGTCTTCTGAGTTTTGCGGTCTACCTATTTTACTGGCTACATCTTTGGTGAAGTAAAGAACTGGTTTCCTACCTCCTGGTATTTGGTTGAAAATCTCCGTTCTGAGTATAGCTAAATGCTGTAGATGCTAGTCGCTCAGTTTTAGCCTAGTCCTTAAAATGGCTAAAATAGAAAGTATTATAAAATAGATTATAAGTTTTTTTTGATGTTTTTATTTTTACTTGAAAATTACATAGGACATGATCATGGTATGATCTAATAAAATTAACATATCTTTTCCTCGACTTAAAATAATACTACATTCTTTTCATTCTCAATCCACCGATTTTTCCATCATCATTCACTTGCCTTAATCATCCGTCTCCCTTAGCCTAAAGGGCAAAATCGTGGGACGTTAAACTGAAAAATTTCATTTTTCAGATATAGCAGATAACAATAATTTAGTTTCAATTTGTAGAATTACTACGTTAGTCTTGAGAAATACTTAAGAGAAAAGTAACTCAAAATTATATACCTTACTTTCCATTACGTATCTAATAACACAATTTCTTATTAAATAATGTCTCAACTCAGAGAGATACTGCACCTAGGGCGAGGCAAGCAGGACACGTGTCCTGAGCGCCAGTAACGACCAGTAACGAAGAGGATCAAAATGCATGACGTTCCAAAAATTTATCTATCTATCTATCTATCTATCTATCTATCTATCTATCTATCTATCTATCTATCTATATATATATATATATATATATATATATATATATATATATATATATATATATATATATGTGTGTGTGTGTGTTATTAATGAACTATACCGACAAATTATAAGAGGTGATTCCCCACATCAAAATAAGAGAAAAAGTTCATATGGACCTATGGTGAAGAGTGCATAGTTTCAGAGCTAGGGCTGTCCAAAATTGCGAAAAAGCCAAATTTCAAGCGGCCCTATTTCGAATTCGAGGGGCTGTGGATGGTGGTTCTTATCAGCGTAAAGGAAGCCACGCATACATACTCCAAAAGTGCATATTTCATCAATCGTCAATAGGTTTAGAGGGTATTCCCTACAAGGTGAAATTCTCAGATATGTTTTCAATAGAGTTTTCAGATATACCCTGATTTCAAGAATGGTCCAAGTCCAAAGTAGGCAGGAGGTAAACCTTGACAACAATGGACATCCAAGGGAAGTCGGAAGTGTCAGAAACCGGCAGCTCCATGATTTTTCGTGTTCGGAATAACGTGTGAAGCGATGTATTTCGTCACGGTATATTTCATGATTTCTTCACTTGTAAGCGTGACAGAAAACATCGCACCATGCGTTTTCCCGAATACGAGAAACCGTGCTACTGACGATCCTTAACACTTCCGACATCGTGCAAAAGGATTCCGTATTCACTGCTATCAATACTTATCGTTTGCCTACTTTGGACCAATCATAAAGTCAGAGCATATCTAAAAATTCGGTTGATGGAATGTCTGGGAATTTCACCCTGCAGGGAATAATCTGTACACATATTGAACATTAATGAAATATGCACTTTTGGATTGCGCATGCGTGACTTCCTTTATGCTGATAAGGACCACCATTCACAGTCTCTCGAATTCGAGATAGGGCCTCTTGAAATTTGGCTTTTTCGAGATTTTGGGAGCCCTAGCTCTGAAACTATGAACTTTCCGTCATAGGTCCATATGAACTTTTTCTCTTATTTTGATGTGAGGAATCACCTCTTCAAGTTTGTCGGTATAGTTCATTAACATCCTGTATATATCTGCTAAACATCACATCAGTAGCTTCATACTTTTTAATGTGGTGGGTGTAATCACTTACGCAACTCTGGTTCTCCTGTAAAGTCCTTTACTTGATTGCACTCGATTGAATTTATCTTCTTCTCTGACACACTTGGATTTAGCCAAGGTATATAAAACAAGAGGTATCCTCAGTTCGCGTTTAGCGTTCTGATTGGCTTCCTGTCCGTGACGTCATGTGGAGGGACTTTTGCCCATTTTGAAACACTATACCAACTAGCGTAATTGTGTATGCAGTATTTCAGTTGTTCTCTTGAACGATACCGCGCGATACTCAAGGATGTTATAAAACAGAGGATCTGCCCATATGTTTTTTTTTTTATCCTGCTAACTGAATGAAGCCAAAAAGAAAAACAGTCTAGTATTGGCCAGAACCGTAACTTGTGGGGGGCAGGAGGGCAACTGCTCCCCAAAGAAGCTCTCGCCGTTCGAGGGGGGGCCATTTTAAGACAAATTTTCTTACTCCATATACGATAGAAACATGAAATTATAAATGAAGCATCAAACAGGTTCACTACATTACATAAACAAAACAGCACACAAAAGGTAAATAAAACAAAAATGAATCGTGGGCCCATTTCAGTAAAAAATGTCTACTATTAGGGGCCCTAGAGATAATATTTATTCGTATGGCTTTGAAATTTGTCAATATTGTCCTCTTAATTAATTTGTCATGTATGGAACGGGCCCAGAGGCGTAAGTAACGGCCCCGCAGACCTTGCCATACGGAAGGGCCCACAGGCTCCGGGGGTCCATAAAGAGTAAGAGAAAGATTTAAAGAGGGGGACCAAGAATTAGAAAAACAACTTTCCTAGGGGGCCAAATACGTGTATTAACGCTTACCCCCCAGAAAAATCTAAATTACGGCGCTGGTATTGGTACGTCTGATTGGCTACTATCGTTTCCGCCATATATGTTGGCTCTAAACATTGCAATCTTCATATGACGACATGCAGTGCGTTTGTCGTTTATATTTAAATCGTTGCTTCAGATTTATATTATACAAGAGTTACATGCTGCATGTATGGAGTACAAATAGGAGTAAGAAGAAATTACCCGGAATAACCATTCACAGGTAAGAAAATCACCAATCATAGGATGCGTATGCCTAGACGTATGGCTTCACGATTTTGTGGTATGGACAGATCCTCTATTTTATAATATCCTTGGCGATACCTCCACGTGACGTCACTGACCGCAAAGTATCCTGGAAAAAATAAGAGCAGAAAGGCTGAATCGAGAGTCTCCTGGATTTAGCTAGTTGGTTGTAAACTGAGGGCTTGTCACCAATTGTCCATAATAGCACCCCAATAGTACACATTTTGCTCTGACAGCATTTTGCCTAATCTACTCTCTTGTATTCACTGGACAGATGGTAGGCATTAAAAAGCAGCTTACTTTCTTTATTATTACGTCTTTTTCCTATCTTCCCCTTATTTTTATCTCTGTTTCTTTCTACTTTCTTCTAGAACATTGCAAACAGGTTATTCCTATTCCTGAAGCTGGTCTGTATATGGTACAAAGAGCAACGTTTTCTTTCTATCTCAATTGAAATTTTCCGGTTAAAACCTAATCTAAGGTGACGGGTAAGCTACTGATAGGTGACGAGCATTGTACCTATGTGTCTCAATTTGCACCTTTGTTTTCGAAAACTTTACATTGCTGATGTAAGATCTAATGGTTGGAAATAATCATAATAACAAAATAAATCTTCTGAGATCTAGAAATGTTCTAGCTTAGCGTGTTGGCGTATCATTAGAACTGCATGCTTAAAGAATGAGCGACTGCGGTCCATTCTAACGATTTCGAACAGGCAAAACAGTATATATTGTCATCGTTTAGCCTTGAGAAAATACTGAGGAGTAAAGTTTGTGAAATTATACAATATTTGTTTTTAAATTCAAAAGTGTGTAATGAGACCCTGAAATATAGCTATTTTAGAAAGGAAAATGGTCTTCAGAATGCAAAAAGACTGAATGAAATTAGAAACAGAGAAAGGTGAGGAATCTAGCAAGATTTTCGAAGTTTCTTTAAAGAACTCGAAACAAGTACTTCAAGAAGATCGACACACCCGGTGTCCAATGCATCTCAGCCTGTCACGTTAGATTATGAAGGTAGATCAACTTTAATGCGTCACAGAACGTAAAGTCAATCGAACGTGACGTGAAAAAGACTATACATGAACCAGATAGTTGTGAAAATGGTGACTTCGAGTACAGTGACAAGGACGATGCAACTGATTTGGAATCTAGAGCCGTGGTGTCCAAATGATTGAACAGTATACCTTTGGACTTCTGATGCCTGACCAGAACACAAGAAGAGAACTGTTGCCTGACTATTTAAAGACAGAGATAAGACGCCTAGGTCAGAAGTGTTTTGTACCTGCAAATAAACCTACAATGAACAAAAGCTGGTTGTAAAGGAAAATAGACAACGCGAGGACTAAAACGTGGCTAATTTTCTAACTTAACTGAAATTACTTTCTATTTTTGATTCCGTTATAAACGAACGTCTATTTCAAGAAGAAAAATGTTCTAGTGTTCTAAACGAATTCACCCACCTAATGGCATCCACTGTTCGGCTGAGTCTCGAACTAAGCTACAGGGTTGTAAGTGCTATGGGTTAAAGAGTGACTCCACTCCTTATCAGGCACACCTAGAGCAGATGTTGAAAGTAGTAAGGTATAAAGGTATGCTACTAGATATGCTAGATGTGCTACTTTCTCAATTAGTTAATTTTCCTCTTTCTAACTATTTCCTCCACCTTGTATTAATATTTCCTCATTTCCGGGTAGATTTTCCTTCCACCAATCTAATGTTCTCCATTCTTCTCCAAAATAGGAAAGTATATCTGCTTATAAACAAGGAATTCTCCAACATATAAGTGAATAAATAGAATGGTAAGAGCTTTGGTACTTTTTTTTTTCATTTTTAGCTTTCATACGATATGATAGTTATGAGGTCTAATGAAGTTAGCAGATCTTGCCCTCAGTTTAAAGTAGCACGAAACATTCTTTGCATTTTCTATGGTCTATTGTCCATGGTCTCCCTGTATTCAATTGTACTGAAATCAACTTAGCAAGACACAGAGAAAGCAAATAAAAAATGTATTTCCTCTTGGTAGAATTACAACATTTGAGTCTTGGGAAAAGCTTAACAGAAAAGCAAGTCTAAATTACCTTGCTCTGCCACCGCAATTATTTATGTGTCCGTTTGTAAAGAGCAATCGTCGTTAGAACAAAACGCAAGCATAAAGTTAAAAATGTGCATATTATCTTTGCTGCACTTTACAGCTTTCTTATGAGCATCTGGTTGAGCTGTGCATGTACTTATGCTATGCCTGAAGGCTCTTGGTTAGTCTTTTTTTTTTTTTTTTTTTTTGTAGAAACCTTAAAATAGTCAAAAGAAGCAGTGTTACCAGACTCTTACCTTTAAATACACATACCAAACTTAAAACATTCCTGTACGTTAGTTAGAAATTGTATATCGTCATCATAGGTATGCTATAATCACCCGCAAGTACTTTCTGTAAATTGAAAAAGATCAATAGACCATTTATGTAATCTTTTTGTCGCGTTATATATATACGCGACGGGTACCCAAGAGAAACCGGAATTATTGTGTAAAAGCCATATTCAAACTTTTTACAAAACACCTTATCCCCTTCAAAATACTCTCCATTACAACTAATACATCTCACACGCGCCACGTTTTCCGGCGTTGTTACGGTCCGAGGTTGGTTAAGCGATGTTTTTCTCAGTGTAGAACCTGAGATATACAAGCCCAAACTTGAATAGTTTTCTTCTATCCAGAACAGAATCACGTCGGCCAAGTCCGAACCGACTGCGAAATGCCCGCTCAGTAGTAATCGCAGAGTCGCAATTTAGGCCCGTAGCCAGCCTGAAAATGTAGGGGGATCGGAAGAAGTTAGGGAGGGCCGATCGAACCATATCATAGTTCATCTCCATATTATAGTTCATTTGCAAGCCTACCGTGAACATTTTAGGTGGGGTAGTAAATATTTAGAGGGGACTTGCCCCCTTCCCCGCGTGGATAGGGCCTGCCACCATTACAAATATACTCCTCAACAAATGTACGATTTTCACCAAGTCACGTTAGTCCCACTACTGAAAATGGCACTATACCTCTGTCTATCGATACTCCCTTCGCCTCTGTATCCCCACCACAACTCACACAACGCAATCTCAAAATACGAGAAGTATTTTTGTCGTACCCTGAAAATACAAAAACATGATATTTTCAGGGTTTATACACTTCAGTGAAGTGAACATTAAATGATTTTTTTTTTTTTAAATTAACGTCCTATACTTATAACCTTTAGGCTCAAGGAGACAGATGATTAATAAAAATGAATGAATATTAAAGAATGAGAGTGTGGGAGGAAACGGGAAAATCCCGATAAGACCCGCAGACACGATGTTCACCAAAAATCTACAAAGCCTGGGATCGATTTACGGACCCCGTGCACTAGAGATGAGAGTTCTACCTCTGAGCACCTGGTGTGTACTCCAGTGTGTAAACTGTTTCAAATACTAAGTATATTTTTTCTTACATTTTACTTACTTCAGGATTATAGTTACTGTTGTATTCAGGCATACAAGGGCGATTGTTTTGCAGCAGAGAACCACATAAGATAGCGAAACATAGATTAGCCAAACATGTTCATTGGAGGTCGTACATCCTCCGTACCAAAAGACAGACTCTGCTGTTCAATCATTGTGCAATAGCAAGTTTTAAAACATATCGAGGTGAATCGAAGGACACGCTGAGTGTAAACTACATGATGTTATTCGATTTCTCCAGGCGGCTTTTTAGTTCTTTGAAATCCCAAGATTAAATAGTTCAGAAATCACATTCTACCCTTTCGAGAACCACATGATTCACACATTCATTAATGTTGGCTTCGGTCGAAAAATTTCCATCCATGCCTACTCCGGTCGTACATGTTGACAAGTCTTTCTTTTAACTCTCTGTACTACTTTGCATACACAGCAATCACATATAAAGTTCCCACCATAATTCTTAATCATTCTACAATGAATTGAGGCTGTATTATGCCCTTCCATCTCGATAAATTGAATTACATTACATAGTTCACACTTGGCTGGCGCTTAGATCAAACTCGTTATGTTTAGACACTCGCTATTCCGCAATACTGAACACCAGGGTCTGTCTTTTGGTCGGGGATGTGCGACCTTCAATGATCTCATTTGGCTTATCCGCGTTTCGCAATCTCACGTGGGTTCGATTCCCAACGGGAGTTTATATGGTTCGGATCCCACGTTAAGCTGTATATCCACGTCTCATATAACCTTGCTGCTGAGAGGGACGCTAAACTATAATCAAATCAAGCCATCTTCTTTGGTGGCTTAACAGAGGTTGAGAAAAACACCATCGTATTTCCGAGGGGACTCATATCACGCCATCCTTAAGAAATTAAGCGAATATTCTTTTGCGCCTCGTACCTCACGTAACAATGATATTGGTACTCTTCGAGGTAAATAGAAATTATACGAGTAATGACATAACATAGACTTTAGACGTATATGAGAACTGTTTCGGACACCTTGATTGGCTAATCGTAATTATAGCGTTCTTCATTGACCATTCCATTCTGAAATGACGATACTGGGCTCAAACATATTCAAACTCTGGAAAAAGAAATGCTCATAACGTATTTCAACTCATGTTTTTTTTTTCTGGAGTTAATCTATCATTTGTTGGATAGGTTTGATTAATAATGTGGAGGCTAAAGCATGCAACAACTTAAACACATATTTAATAGTTTGGGATCAACAAAGAACGATTGTTGTAACATGGATATATACATGCCGTTCAATGTATCTCAACCAAATTTTAAACTTAAGGTTTTTATGTGATCCTCCAGGATGTTTTCTCGAACTGTATTCCTACTTCTAAAAATAAGGGTAGTTTACTTAAGGGTAAGAGTAAAAAAACATGTTATTTTCTCAAAAACGGGTCTAACGATTTTGTTTCTATTTCATGAATCAATTTTCCAAAAACAACCCCATAAATCATTTCTCTGGGAAAAAAACAGGAGAGATAGTTTATTCTTGGGATAAGTTTTCTTTTGGGCGATTTTCTCAAAAACACCTCAAGCGATTTTGTTCATATTTCATAAATAAATATTTCATTATCTGACAGTGTGCTGGAAAATCTACAAGGGATAGTTTATTATTGGGGCTGAGTTTTTATCGGACGATTTTCTCAAAAACGGCGCAGGCGATTTTGTTTATACCTCATAAATAAACATTTCATTAATAACATGGAAACATGGCGTAACTCATTTGTCCGAAAAGACACATGCGATTTTCTTCATATTTCATAAATAAATATTTAATTAATAACTGTTCGTCCTGACTCTAATATATTGTGTATACTATTTCTTACAAAAAAGATAATAAGGGATAGTTTCCTTCTTGGAAAGGAATTTCTTTTCAGATTAGTTTGTCAAAAACGACACTGGCGATATTGGTAATATTTCGTAAATAAATATTTCATTATTATTCCTATAATGTGGCGTAAATCACTTCTATGAAAATATCCCCAAGAAGTAGTTTACTTTTTGGGATGAGTTTTCTTTTCGTGAAGTTTTCCGAAAATGTCTAATCATTTTGTTAATATTTCATAAGAAAATATCTCATTAATAATTGCAACAGTACATGATTTAGTTTTAGGAAATGGAGCGAGGAGGTTTAGTTCGGTAGCCTGTAGCTTGTATTTTGATGGGCATAGGAGGAAAATCTTGAAGAGAATATGTGATGTTGTTCTTATAGCTTGTAACTAAAATAATCAGTTAAGAAAATGAGCAAAATGTTTCCCTTTTAGGTCTGACAATCCAATTGGGGAATTGTTACCCGTAAAACCTTTTCTGCTACGGTACTGATTGTTTTCAATATAGGAGAAAAAGAAATCTGCATATTTAGGTAGATATAGAGGGAAATGCTTAGTCATGAGTTTTATATACATGAAACCATAAGCTAGAACGTTGCACTTGATCAATGCAGGGGTGTATATATCCTATATACGTTTTAGGGTATGGTTGTTTAAATCAATTCTGTTACTCTTCGAGTTTGCATTAGCAGGAAAAGAAAGATGGTCTTTGATATATAAATATAGGAAGTTGATTTTGGGTAATTCAATGCCAAAATATTGAGTCGTTTTTGCTATGCGAAGTGTTTGGATCTCAAGGCTGAAATTTTAGTTCATCTGAGGATGCAAAATGTTCCTGAAGATAATCTTTTCCTGTTAACCATTTACCTAGGTAATACACGTTTTTATTTTATACCGTTTCTTTTCTATTTTTGAGCTTGAACTTGAATTAAGTTTGCAAGTTCCACCTTCTTTTTAGTCATATTTTAATAAAAGTTAGAGTTAAAAATCCCGATTTCACTTGTTTGTTCCAATTTCTGGTTTCAATTTTCTTGAGAACCCAGCGCCCTCAAGCTGAAATTGGGAAGTAGTAAAAGAGTAAATATGGTGCTGAGAATACGTAGATCGCATTGGGCAAATATTAGAATATAATTCTGTATCTTAGAACTAAATTTAACAATAAACGCTATGCTTATAACCTGAGTATTGCATGGGAACACTACAAGAGCTACAAACATAATTGTATATGAAAGAGGAAATGTAAGTGGAAAATACAGGATGACAATAAATTATCGATATTTTCACGAGTTGGTGAATACCCCAATTCCCATGCATCACGAACCAGTGAATGTGTAACATTTGACATGTTGAGTTTTGTGTTGCTATTTACATTGGAACAATTTATACTTTGCTCTGAGAACAAGTGAAGATTCCATTAAGTTTTCCTAAAATCTATTTTTTTTAGTAATCGCAAATAACATAACATTTACGATTTTGAACGTTCTTTTTCTCCAAATCAAGATTTTGCACATTTGCCGGTTCGTGATGCATGGAAAACAGGATAATCACCAACACATTAAAACATCGACGAAATAAGTTATTGTTTTACACAGAAATTATTCGACATTTGTTCGTGGTTTTGTTCCCCAGATCCTAGAATTGAAGAACTGGACCTGTGCTGTCCATTGGCGCAACTAACAATGATGGAATAGGCCACGAACCATGACCCAAAAGACCCAGAGGTAGTTAGACCATGATCCACCAGACCAGATGACCCGGTGATCCGGACAGACCCATAGCCCGAAATGACCCGGTCTGATCCAGAAACGAAATTTTGTCATACACATGAGGAGTCTACGCAAAGCTACTAATGCAATTCCAACAAACATGATTTTCTCCTGTCTCATTGCCTTTTCATAAAATATATTTCTTTTCTCGCGTATTGTTTGCGTCTGTGTGTGTGTGCGTGTGTAAAAGATAACTAGAAAGTTTATCAGAGTACAAACACGTCAAAATCACAGAAAAGATAAGTTACATATGTCTCTTATGAAGGATCATCAAAGTTCAATCGACCTGTAAAATTTGTTGTTTAGAATATATAAAAGATACCCCTGAACCTAAAAAGTGTTTTGTTAATTCTTTTTGTATTGACTATATTTATAAACTACGTATGGAAAAACAAACACAAAATTATATTTGTGAAAACGTGAAATATTTAAAACATTGCAGTATATCTTGATTAAGAAATGTCGCATTGAGAATCAAACAGATGAATGTTTGAGCTCTAACAGTAACTATAAAACATAATTCTGCAGTAATGCGGCAGAGGTTTTATTTTGGCTGCTTCCGGGTCAGACCGGGTCTGAAGTGCGAGACTTAGACCCGGATGACCTGGACAAAAAATTGTGACTCAAGTGGCTAATGACCTGGTGACTTATGATCCATTTCATTGTTGGTACCTAGAACATTTTTGTTGAGTGGTCTCGTAATCTCATATTTATAGGAAAACAAAATATCTGTGGAAGAAGTTCAGGTTTTTCTTCAAAAATAAATGGTCCATCTGTGTTCTGACAGGTATCAGAACAAAATTGGTAAGAGACTTAGAAAAAAAATCATGAAGCAATATATCTGTTTCTTGTGGTTTCAACATTGGATTCCTATACTGAATTAAATGTCGGGTTGCATAGAATTCTTTTCTTCTAAGATCGCAGTGTACTTCTGACTGAGTGAAAAAAATGCTGACGCAAGGCGAAAGGATAGATGGTAATTTTCTAGGATGGTAATTGCAGATACAGAGGTATAGTGCGGAAATTCAGCCGCAGACACGAAGACAGGAGCCAATCATGCAAAACGCAGTATCAAATTTGTTTCAACGATTTAAGGGAACTGCGTGCCTAAGAAATCGCGTAGAGGGAGACCGAAGACTGCCATAGTTGAAAGGAGCTCAAAGAAGACGGTGTTTCAACAAAATCATGTCCCCTCTCATTACGGGTTTCTGACGTATGAATCGATTGCCGTAGTCCCATAGAGTGACCACCGCAGTCTTCGGACCATCGGACATGATTTCTACTTTTAGATTTTCTACACCGATAGATTTTTATCTTTGGAGGCGACTGTTTACTCTGTTAAAATTTAACATATCCTGAATCTGAAGGAACGCAATGCACAATGTGTAGACATGATTAGGCACACATTCTGGAGAACTGGAAATGTCGCGTATGCACATCCATTGATGTTGGAACACACATTGAACATATACTGTCAATCCGTATGTATCCTGCCTTTTGACTCACATAGTTTTAAAGTCTATCACAGTTTTATATGATAACCTTATTTCTGATACGATATTACTATGATAAATTGAAATGCGCTTCAATTTCATTGATATAAAATCAACTTAACAAGAACTTCGCCATTTTTAAATGAGAAGCAATACCAGAAACAAGATTACTTAAGTTATACTATATCTATTTGATAACTGTTTTTCTTTGTAGCATTTCGTTTCGTCTATTAATATAAAGTACATATACATGCATTGCTTATACTATTCTGTGAAGTTGATCTAGAAATTCCAGGAAGACCTGATCTGATTTAGAGTGAGACTAGACAAATACGATACTTCAATATATCAATTAATCAGTAGATATTTTAATATTGTCGATATGTCAATATATCGATTAATCAGTTGGCAGTTATCAATATTTCGACATATCGATTAATCAATCGATGTTGTGATATATCGATTAACTAGTCGATATTTTTATATTATTGTCGATATTTATCAATATAACAATTAATCAGTGAGTGTTTTGATGTTAGTGTTGATATTTATTGATATATCGATTAGTCAATCGGTTTTGATACTATGTCGATTCTTATCGACGTTTCGTTTTATCGATCTCTTTTGATGCTTTGTCGGTAATAATTTTTGAAATTCTAACCGGAATATCGCAGAGCTCTACGGATGATCACGAAGGGAGTTCCTAAGGATACCTCATATATTGAAAAGAATTAGAAGTTTGTCGACAATGGTGAAGAGCACATTAAATACAGTATTTTTGTATGTTGAGGTAAACTGCTTATCAGTTCTCTCGTCCCTATATATAGTTGGTTACTTTTCCTGTATATAGTTTCTACATGTAAGCAACATGACAAAAGTATACTCCCTCGATAAACAAATTTGTAATGTTCTCACACAAAATTTCTCCGACTCTTTGTACCATGTCAAAAATGTTCATACCGAAGCATGGTGGTAGGTCACTTATGTACAGGTGTGCTTACAGATTTCATTTTTTTCTTAACTCTTCGTTATGTTTTGAGAGGCATGGCGGCTCAGTGGTACAGTACTTACCTAAGATGCGGGGGTCCCTGGTTCGATCCCTGACCAACATCGTGTCCATGTTTTGGGGGGGGATACTATCGTTTCCTCCTACTTATCATTCCATCAACATCCATTGGCCTTATCCTAATCGTGGGAAGTTAAAACTGAAAACTTCATTTAAATTCATTTTCTTCGTTATACTTAAGAAAATTCTCCACTATATGGCAACACTGATTTAAAAAAGTATCTTGAAAAGCAACAAGCTGTAGCGAAAAATCCTCGAAAAGTAATAACTCTTAACAAAATAATTCATTTCATGATTTAGAAAAGAAAAAAAGAGAAAAAGAAATAAGAATATAAAAATGTGCAAGAAAGTTCATTTACTCTTGTAACTATTTTACTATATAGTACATAGTAATAAAAATCTTATGACGTAAAATTTTTCAGAGCATCACTAACTTCTTATTCTCTATAATAACTTTTTGTTCTTTTTATTCTTTACGTTTTCCCTCTCAATGCTCCTTGCAATCTTGCAATATGTATTCTACCTGCACAATTGTTCTTACATATATATATATATATATATATATATATATATATATATATATATATATATATATATATATATAATACGAGAGCGTATATGTCTTGTAATATATAAAATCGTGAGACTTGCATGTCACAGAATTATAGTTTCTTTTTCAAGAATCATTTATATATATATTATATATTCTTCTTATATATATATATATATATATATATATATATATATATATATATATATATATATATATATATATTCTTCTTTTATTGTTTTGTAGAACAACTTATATCGTTTTGTTAAGGGTAATATTATTCAATTGTATGTCGTGCATTTTTTTTAACAAGAATATACATACATACATATACAAATTAATATAGTAAATATATATATATATATATATATATATATATATATATATATATATATATATATATATATATATAATATTATTAAGTATAATGTAGTCAGGTAGATTATGCAGCAGGTCTAGTGTAAAAAAGAAACTACTTATGATAATTTTATATTTAAAAATACTATAAATTATATGTACTTTCTTCTCATATTATTTTTCCAGCCTTTAAGGACACTTTCTTTTATATCTTTACTAGTTGGGAATATATGTGTTAAATATCTTATTTTTAACACTATATAAAAAGAGTTTATACTTCAGAGGAATTGACGTATGCAAGAGAAGTTTTCAAATTATTCAAGTTATTTTTACGATATTACATGCCCAATTTTTCAATAAAAATCTCAATGTTTCAATCAAGTTCTTCATACATGGTTACATTATTTGCAATTTTCCATCTGTTCTTTCATTCTAGATTTTTGTACAGGAGATTTGATTTTAATTTAGCGTCTCTTTCAGCAGCAAGGTTATATATATAAGAGACGTGGACCTACAGCTTAACGTGGGATCCGAACCACATGGGCTCCCGCCGGGAATCCAACCTGGATCTACCATGCCAAAGGAGCGCACGCTAACCGCTTAACCACACGGGAGCTCTCTTATAAAGAAAATACAGTGTTATGAAGTTCTGAAATTGGTAAATTCTTGATACGTGGTTAAATTTCTCCCAATTCTTTACACCTGTTTGAATGGTTTTTCGAACCGCATGCCTCGCTGTGCTGTTTTAGTAGCCCCACTTAGCTTAGTTTGGTTAGAAATTGCTTTGTGGCTATATAATCATACAATACCAGTCAGTGAAATGAAATGAAATTTTGAGTTTTACGTCCCACGAAGAGTTCTAATGTAAGAGCAGATCAAGACCCAGTGCAAGACCAAGGGCTCCAGTGCAAGATCAAAATCAAGAGCTTCAGTCCAAGACCAAGACCAAGGGCTCTAGTGCAAGAACAAGACTCTTGGTCTTGCATTTACTTATCACTAGTCATATGTCGGACAGTTCGAGTTGACTGCTCTTTGGCTAAAGGAAACGGATGATTAATTCAAGTGAATGAGATTGAAAGAATTGGTGGATAGGTATGTGGGAGGAAAATCGAGAAACCAGGGAAAACTAGTGTTGCTCACGAGATTAAAAATGTTTAGTCTCGTCGCGATCTACTCTTATATTTCAAAAAGTCTTCGGTCTGACTGTCAAGTATCGCGCCACTGGTAATAAACCATTCATGGCATGTAGTATCATTTATATAAGAAATAATGCATAGTTTTAACTGTCTAGTTGGGTCAGTTGATTGAAGGCAGTCATTTGAATCAATCGCTGTGCGCTGATTTTGCCCAGTGCATGGCAATGTTCCAGTTCACACAGCTATTTTTGTCAAGGCCGCAGTGAAAGACTGTGACTTTGACGACGTTCAACATCCACTCTATAATCCAGATATTAAACAATAGACAGTTGAAACTAAAATAATGTTATTTCTTCCACAGATGGCATTATGCTATAACTATATAGATGGCATATTACCAGTATCGTTATATCTAGAAAGCTCAGGTGGGCAGGTCATGTAGCGAGAATGGAAGAAAGTAGGAACGCTTTCAAAGTATTAATTGGAAGTCCAATCGGAAAACCACCATTAGGAAGACAGGCGCAGATGAGAGGACAATATGAAGATGGACCTCGCAGAAATTAGAATAAAAAATAGAAACTGGATTCAGTTGGCTAAGGAAAGAAGTCAATGGAGAGCTTTTGTGAACCCGGCATTGAACGTTCGGGTTCCATAGGTCATAAGAGTTAGCTATTTAGTTATACTTGAGTGTCAGATAGCAAACTTTCCGAAATATCCTCAGTTTTGTAAAGAAAAATATAATGTAATAATTCACGTGTATCTGTCAACAGTATGTGGTTTAGTTATTTTGATAATTTCGTGTATGGCACCCTATTTATCATAGAAGATTTGTGGTATTTTCGATTATCCTGCTTTTGAATATCACTTTTTAAAATCATATTTGTAGATAATTGGTAAGGACGTGATCATATTATGCATACATATTCTCATTTTTATATAGGAATATACATACATCATAGAAATTCTTAGTGTTTCAAATCAGTCAGAAAACCAAAATGTTCTATAAGCTTCAAATTAGCTACGCTGTCAATGTGAATTTAAATCACACGCTGAAATTGAAAACGTCTAAATACCTACTCTATAGTTTCCTCTTCAAGCCACCATTGTTTAGAATATACTTACATAGTTTTTGTCCTCTCTGAAAGTTACATAGTAGTATTGATTAAAATTCAAGAGATAGTAATATTCTGCTCGAAATTAGATATTTTCCTCCAGGTTATTACAGTCGTAGTTATTCAGTAATTTGTTGATGGAGTATTAATTTAATATTGTCTGATTACATAACAAATGGTTAATTGTTACAATTGTTTAAGTAAGTTACAATTTACATGCAATATAAAGCAAAGAGGGTATATATATATATATATATACAGTGTGCGAATTAGATAACCTATATTGGGGGGGATAAAATTAGGCCAAAGGACAGTCTGAAGGTTCAAATTTCAAAATGAGACAATAAATGCCTTATCCGCCATATATATATATAGGGGCGGATCCAGGATGTGATCAAGGGAGGGGCTAAACCATACTTTACCGTTTAACCCAGTGTAAAACAGGATTGAAGCCCATTTTATCCAGTGTATACCTGAGCGTCAAGGGGGGGCTATAGCCCCTATAGCCCCCCTTGGATCCGCCACTATATATATATATATATATATATATATATATATATATATATATATATATATATATATATATATATACATATATATATATATATATGTGTGTGTGTGTGTGTGTGTGGCATGTGTAATAAATAAGAAATTTATTAATTTAATAAATCTACCGACAATAACTATGCACATATATATTGTGTGACATACATATATTGTGTGTGTTGCTGGTCCCGATTTCTCACATCAAGGTCAAATCGAAGGCCAAATATTTAAAATCTCTCAATTCAAATTTCGAGCTTGTGCTTCTACTTCCCGCTAAAGCTGTGCTCATCACGACTTTTTTTTCTCCAAATATCGATTCCGTGATGGGCACGGAAAGTCAACACTTAAAAATTACTTTACTGTTAGGTTGAAGATGAGTTGATTTACTATGGGCTACGTTATTCAAATAAAGTAAAACATTACACTGAAGTTTTTCAGACAACATTAATTGCGTGGACAGCAAACTGTACAGCGAAAAGATGGAAAAATGAAGGGTTAACTTTAAAAAAACCCGCTCCAGTTGAAATGCTTATACAGACACGGAGAACCAGTCGTATTAACAAATGCTGAAACAAATCTTGAATTATTTGCTTATTCACCTAAAAATCACCTTCATTAACATGTCTGCTCACTAGGAGCGTATCCCCCAGCGTGTACGTTAACATATACTTAGTGCTCATGTACTAGTTAACATATACTTAGTTAACATATCTCAGATTTTGAGTACAGTTTCAAAAGTTCATTTCCGTAAACTGTAAAAGCAGTGATTACTATGGTAATTATCACAAATTAAATGCAACTTTTGAGTTGCATACACACAACCTATTAGGGAATGAAGACCATGTGCTAACAAAGAGCACACTGGAAAATGAAATAACATGTTATAACAAAAATTAAAATAAGATGATAATCGATACAAATATAGAGGATGAATATGACATATCCGAACTTCGCCAAGTATGGTAGAAGAAACTATTTGTTTACTTCTTCTTGGCCAACCGCTAAGAACATTTATAAATCTATGTGTGGCTTTGTTATACGCAATTAGTACATTAAAATTCACAAACGATGACGAACTGAAGGGTACGAAGGTACAGTTGCAAGTAACAACCGTAGTCATAATAATATAGTTCTACTAAACAACGTTGAAAATAGTGGATAATTAGGTGGTAAGTAGAAATGACCAAAACTGAACAGTTTACATCTATCATTTCGAAATACAGCTAGAAGATTAAATTTACAAGAAATAACAAAAATCAGCGAAATTTGGAGTTATACTAAGCATAGTTTGAGGGGGAAAGCGAGCATCCCCGGTGGGGATACTTCAGCTGACTTCTTTGGGGGGGGAACAAAATGTGATTGAGGAGGAAAATCCCCCTCATCCCCCCGGTAATTCGCACCCTGTATATATATATAGTATGGCGCTAAATTCGTTCTACAAAAGAAGAGGAGTGATTCCTGAGAGTAGAACAAACAAAAACGTTCCAATAAACATAGGGCGAAAACCGCGTCGTTTACGTGTTATAGGTTGCCGAAAACGTGGGAAAACAAACTTTAAAGTTAAATATTGCACAAACTACTGAGCGTAGACTAGACGTGATGCGGCATGATATCGTCAAAGGATCCTAACATGCTCTATCCAAATTTGCAGTTTTCAGATTTGTGCAATGGCGGCGCAAGGGATTTCCCATAGGACGTTAGAGATTCCCGGACATTTTATGACGTAAATTGAGTGGACAAAATCATGTAAAGGACGTCTCATTGCCTGGAAATAATACTATGTGGCAGGTCAGTACTCATACACGAAGATCAAAATATGGCAGATGAGGTAATTATCACTGTGCATGGTTGCATACCTCCTCAAAAAGTACTAGTAAAGACGTTGCACAAGAATTCACTGGAAACGTCAAGTCGCTACAATGTAAAAATATGTACAACACAAGCCGATCGGTATCAGAAAATAAAGAAATTTCGATTGCTGATCCTATCATGTTAATAATATGGCAACGCGTTTGAGAACGCGTCTAATTTTACTACTACAGAAATTGAACAACAACTACTATTAAAAGACAAATAAATAATAATAATAATAATAATAATAATACACATACCTGTTTGAGCACATTCATTTCGATCAGTACATCACACAAATGCAACTACAGTACGTTTTTTTTTTTTTTCAATCAGTGTTCTAAACTGGCGGACATGAAACAAAACATTCGTTCCATTTGCGATATTGTTGTAACAGGGACTGACATTTCTGGTTCCAAATTGTATAACGGGACTACATACCGAAGAGAGTTGTTGGGAACAAAGTACGGAAGAGAGACTTTATTCAAATGAAAACAGGATGGTTGTCGGAACTGACATTACAAAAGGTGTTTAAAGTTTCGACCCGCCACTTCAATGCAAAGGTTACAGAGGTGGCGAAGGGAGCGGCGAACGCGTTGAAACACTCCTGGCATTTCCCTAATACTCCAGACAGCAGCAACATTTCGAACAACCAAATCCTCGAATTGTGCAGGTGTAGAATAGCCTAGTTGTTTCATATGGCCCCAGAAAAAAAATCTAGTGGGTTAAGGTGTGTTGAGCGAGGTGGCCAAGATACTGGACCTTCTCTGCCGATCCATTTGTTCGGAAAGGATGCTTTGAGAAAATTTTGCACCTCCGGAACGAAATGTGCTGGAGCACTGTGGCACAGTCTCGACAAACAGTGGCACAGTCTCTAATAGTTCAGGCAGAACCTCTTCCAAAAATATGCGATAGTCCCACCCGGTAAAGCGTTGTGGTAGTAGGTACGGCCCGATAAGATAATTATCAACGATTTCTGCTAACACATTCACAGAATACCGTTCCTGATGGGCACGAATTGTTATTTCGTTTGGGTTTGCCTCAGACCACAAATGTTGATTGTGAGTATTGAACACTCCATCACGGGAAAACGTGGTTTCATCTGTAAAGAAAACACGATATATGAAGCGGGGTGTATTAGCATGCCGTTCGCGTAGCCACTGAGCAAACTTCAGCCTATGTGGATAATCAGTGTCGTGTAATTCATGCACCCTTTGGACATGGAAAGGGTACATCTGATTTTCGTGAAGCACGATCCATACCTGCCGATGATGGCCATTAACTTCAGCAGCTACTACCAGTGTGCTGGTGGAAGGGTTTCTGTGAACTCAAGCAAGAACGTCCTCCTCAAACGCCCCAGTCAGTACGGTTCTGTTTCGTCCAGCATTGGGCCTGTGTGTTTCCAGTAATCCTGTTTCTCGTAGTCTTCGATCTACACTGGAGAAAGTTGCGTGATGTGGAATTCTATTATTAGGAAACTGTTGTCTGTACAGCCGTTGTGCCAGACGGCCATTACCATCCGTTTTCTCGTATACAAGATGAATGTCTGTTAATTCTTCAAGTGTGTACTGCTCCATCTCCTATGTAATCACAGGCGTTGGCATGCACACCATATAGCGATGAAATGAAGCGAAATTAAATCGGAAATGGTAGATGTTCCCTCCGCTGTTGTAGTCACTGTTCTGAATCGAAGATAGCGAGATTAACAAATATACAAGACCTACAGCGTGACGGAGAAGGCATGACACCACAAGACAGAAAAGTGCAAACACTACTGATATTTGTGTATACCGATTATAGCAAATGTATATGACTACAAAGTTACGGAGAAGGTACCACACCAAAAGACAGAAAAGTGCACACAGCACTAGTACGACAGACATAGTACCTTAATAACTTATCGAACACATTCACATCTATCGTATCACCCTCCTGTAAGGCACACTTAATTTCACAAACGAGGTTCTGGTCATTAAAGAAACACACACAACACAATACATCCAAATTAGAGGAGTAATGCACTCTAATGAACCCAAATAAATGAACGTAGCCCTTAACAGAAATGGTACACAGTACGTAGTTTATCGTTTTGAAACGGCTGGTGAGAAACACACGAGTAGAACTAGCCCTCAAAGGAGGATTCATTTAACTGTCCATAGTGTCGATCCCCGTTCTTCCGCAAGCGACGAACAAACCAGGTCATTCACTCAAGTGCAACGATTCCAGTGCACGCACAACGCAACAAACAAAGGAAAGAGAATAGCGAAAGAACCAAACAAATATCAAGTTGCCGGAGTTCTGATTTTCTTTCAAAGATACTGGAGGGTTGAGTTTATTTTGAGTTTAATGTTCCTTTCAGCAGCGAGGCTATATGTGATGGGACCTACTGATTAACGTGGAATCCGAACTTCATGAGGTCCCGCCGGGAATCGAACCCGGGTCTTCCACGCCAAAGACCCGTACGCTAACCGCTTAGCCACGAAGGAGCTCAAAAAGATACTGGAGAGAATGACAGACTAGTATGTACATAACAAAACACAAATAAACTAAACGACAGTAGCAGTAGTAACAGATCATCATTAAAAGCATTGCCATATTATTAACGTGGCCGTATCGGCAATCGAAATTTCTTTATTTTCTGATACCGATCGGCTTGTGTTGTACATATTTTTACATTGTAGCGACTTGACGTTTCCAGAGAATTTTTGTACAACGTCTTTACTAGTACTTTTTGAGGAGGTATGCAACCACGCACAGTGTTATTTACCTCATCCGCCATCTTCTGATCTTCGTGTATGAGTACTGACCTGCCACATAGTATTATTTCCAGGCAATGAGACATCCTTTATATGATCTTGTCCACTCAATTTACGTCATAAAATGTCCGGGAATCCCTAACGTCCTTTGGTGAATCTCTTGCGCCACCATTACACAAATCTGAAAACTGCAAATTTGGATAGAGCAGGTTAGGATCCTTTGACGATATGCCGCATCACGTCTTCGCTCAGTAGTTTGTGCAATATTTGACCTTAAAGTTTGTTTTCCCACTCTTTCGGCAGCCTATAACATGTAAACGACGTGGTTTTCTCCCTATGTTTATTGGATTTTTTTTTGTTTGTTTGTTTTACTCTCAGGAATTATTCCTCTGCTTTTGCACAACGAATTTAGCGCCATACTGTATACTGTATATATAAACTTATATTTTACCATAAAATGGTTGCATATCAAGATGTTACTGAGAGAAATGATTAATACTTTGTAAATATTAGTGTTTTATATCACATAATGTTGAATATATGCTTCGTCAATGTGTTTTAACCCAATGATTTATATGGGGATTTAATTTTTCTGTTTTCCTTGACATGATCTGGAATTTTAATGTTTTGAATTTACTGATTCCTTCCCCTAGTATATTTAAATGTATCTTTTTCATGAAACTTAAATTTTCTTACACATAATTTTAATATTTAATAAGCAAATTTAATTAAATTTATATATGGGGGACGGTCAGGTTCCTCCGACCCTAACATACAAGGAAGCATTTTATGAATGAGTTTGTATATTGCTATTGTTGAGTGACGCATTATATGCTTGCATTGTGAATTTCAAGTATGGATAATATCCCTTTTTATTTTTACCGGGGTTTAACTAACATGTAAATGAAGTTATAACAATGTGTCAGAATGTAGAAACTTGAGGTGAAAGCGGCCATCAAATATTTTGTGAAGTCGAGGCCAGATCCAAAGGACGTGAGTACTTGGTAGAGATACTAGGAAACTCTTTTCCATAATATCTCATGGCGAATTAGAATCGTGTGACGATGAACATGAAGGCGGAGCATCTAGAACTATCACGACCAAAACCATCAAGGAAGTCCAAGACATTATGCTGCAGGATCGTCGAGTAGCTGTCACTGAGATGTGTGGCCTCTCATATGTGATTGTGCAAACCATAAATTACCTAGATCTTGCAAACATGGCTATAAAAGAAGTCTGCTAGATAGGTCCCTTGCAACCTCACCGAAGATCACAAGCGCGCCCAAGTTCTCATCAGTTGCCAACTCCTTGACAAGTTTCGTACTGACAGATAATTTCGTTGCCCGGTTTATAACTACGGATGAAACTTGGGAGCATCACTTTGATCCAGAAACTAAAACACAAAGTGTGAATTAGAAACATCCCCATTCTCGACGAACAAAAAGTTTAAGGTGCAATCGTCAGCCAAGAAGGTGATAACTTCAATCTTCTGGAATTGCAAGAGTGTTCGTGTAGATTACTTACAAAGAAGACATGCTATCACTAGCTCTTACTACAGTGATTAATCAAGAAAACGAGACTTGGGATGTTGACGCATTGTATGCTCTTGCACTAGGACAATGTACCTGTCCACACTGCAAGGGCCGTTATCGTGGATGGATCGTTTAAATTGGTGCGTCACTGCCCATCTTCTCCGGGTTTGTCTCCCAGTGACTTCCATTTGTTGGAGCATTTCAAGAATTGACCTTTTTCGCATAAATCGTTTGCTGATTCGGAGATGGTGGTGGCTGTAGACTCATGGTTTGGGGACCAGAAGGAAGTTTCTTTTTAAGCATCCAGGCATTGGAGCACCGATGGAAAAAGTATATTATTGTTAAAGATGAATATATTGAGGGAAAAAAAAGAATACTAACTTAGTGCCACTGTATCTGCTATATGTTAGAGTCGGAACAATCTGATGGTACCTCATAATAATGCAAATTCATTTTGAGACAACAACTAGACTGAAGAAGAAATCAAAAAATATCGTAATACAAGTAACAATTATTTCAAACGAACATTTTAAGAAAATGGAAATTTAATTTTCCATATAAATTAATGAGCTAAAAGGCAAAGATGCCATGAACATTCGCTATTGAAAACAGAATTGCGAAAATTTCAAGTAACGATATTGACTATCGCAATTTCAACTAAAGTAAATTTCAACTGATGGAATGCTATTTATTTTATCCAAAGTGCTCTGTTTCCTACACCTGGAATAGAAATGGCACAAAATAAGGACTGTTCTCATTAATCAAACAGAAGCCAGTATATAATTAGAGGCTTCTAATCATACACTTAACACAACCACATATTCGTTAAGTGTTAAACACATTGAAAGTATAATTTGAAACATGGTGGCCATTTTCAGAACTTATCTTCATCTATTATAGGTTTTTATCTTGAACAAAACTGTCTAATGTTCACATCGGTCACTTTAGCTGAAATGGACATTCTTTGCTCGGGGGGAATGAGTAAGTTTACGGAAAGTATTTGAATCCCTTCTCTATCTTAGTGTACGCATGGGGGATGCATTTGATATTCAACGGCATCGGTAGTGTCACTATTCATCTCAGCGACCCTGAAAACAATAAATCGGACCCTAATATCGGTCTTTTCTGTTATTTATAGATGCCAACTCGTAACTTTCCTCCCCTTGCTAAAAACGTGCTTTGAAATACAAAATGTGCTAAATTATGGCAGAACTTACTCATGTACAAAAAGTAATAAAAATTGGTGCTGCGTACTAGAAGGAGTTAATGAGTAAACATCGTTATATTAATTTTTGTTTTAGTAAATGACCTACATAAAAAAACATCCAATGCTATCAAGTACTGTGCGTTCAACGAAAACTACATATGTACGTGCAATCTGTAAAATAATAATCAATCTTGTTATTCACACAACTCGAGCATCAGATAAAGCAATAAATAAGTGAATCTATATATCATATCACACATGTCAGTCATGGAACGCAACCCATACAATAGACCGAGTTGCAGAAAAAAATGGATGATAAAAAAAACTTAACAAACCATATCTTTGGAGGAAACGATTAATTCCGCACAGTTTTCAAAAAATCGTGCTACAACTAAAGTATTAATTATTATTGTTATTGCTTTATGCAATTTCCTGAATTTCATGGTCAGGTGTGCGCTTTGAAAACTGTAGGGTTAATAACTTTACCAATTTAAAGTGCATCAAATTAAAGAAGTGGCTTACTTCATCAAGACGTAACAAAGTGTGCAAAATAAATGTATCCAACTAATTTTCTACCTTGTTACGCAAAAAATTAATGAGGACGGAATTCAATAATGTAACCTTGTCATGTACATTGTGTTGCATTCCACGAAAATAATAATAGCTATTATTCACCTATGTTATCTTTAGATGCTATTTTTGTAAGCCGTGTGTATTGCTCCCAAGATATTTTTGCACCAATTATAGTACTTTAGTGAAAGCCCCACTTGTCATTTTCAATATTCAATATCCAAATGATTACCTTCATGATTTTCCGCGAGATTTTCATAAGATATTTCTTCTTCTGTTTTCCTTAAAGACGAGGAAGGTGTTACACTGAAGTCGTCTATAATACGTTATATTCATCTTTATATATATATATATATATATATATATATATATATATATATATATATATATAGAGAGAGAGAGAGAGAGAGAGGATATATATAGATATAGATCAAAAGATCCAATATCTCTCAGGTAAAACTTTTCTTGTAGGTTTTATATCTGGAGAAGAACATATAGTGTTGCCAAACCAAAACTACCACTTAACCCATTATGATGTGCATATTCGGCATAAAATACGAAAAGTCGATTTAGGAGCCATTCAAAAATTTTGTGGTCCTTGAACCGAAAAGATTTCAATATATTTCATTCAAATAAAAATTTTCTTGTACGCCTTATATCTCGAGAACTACAAATAGTTTAGCCAAACCCAAACTATCACTTAACTCAATATGATGTGCATATCCGTAAAAAATAAGAAAACTCGATTTAGAGTCAGTTCATAAATTTTGTTACTAATGACCCAATCATCTAATTATTGGGCAAGATCGCAATCTTTTGATCCATTTTTTTGGACCTTTCCTAAAATTCTTGTTTTAAAAAATCTTAACGGACGTATCCTATCTTACTAAAAGTTGATAATCCAGGAGTGTATATTATAGGTTTGATTAGAACGAATTAAGTTCTTTTAAAACCCATATTTAACCAGAACTCTCACGCTGTATTTTATGGATGAGGAATTCGGTACTAACTTGGAGGGAATAACAAATGTTGAAGGTGAAGAGGTGACAACTTGTAAAGAAATGTTGCTGAAAAGGCAGGAGCTCAGTCAAAGAATCTTAAATTAATTTATAACAGCGCTTGCTTGAAATCTGAAACGTTTTACCTATTCAAACACATAAACGTTATAACGTTTAAACCTTCTAAATGCTAATTTACGAAAGTTTATTGCAAAATTTGACAAAATTAAATTTTTTGGACTGATAACGGTATATCGAAAGTTGAAGTTACTGGAGCAAACTGCAGTGAGGATTACTTAAGGTACTATTTTTCTCAGTGCACAGATGAATTATTCATATCAGAAACTTTCTTACTAGAGTGCATTCTCTAAGTACTGAACCTATTGTTGGGATACTGAATTTATATTAGAAACTGTTTCTTACTAGAATGATTTTTTCTAAGTTCTGAACCTATTCTTTGGACACAGAATTTATATCAGAGAAACTGTTTCTTACTAGGGTGCATCCTCTAAGTTCTGAACCTATTCCTGGAACACTGAATTTATATTAGAGAAACTGTTTCTTACTAGGGTGCACCCTCTAAATTCTGAACCTATTCCTGGGACACTGAACTTATAGAAGAGACACTGTTTCTTACTAGGGTGCATCCTCTAAGTTCTGAACTTATTCCTGGAACACTGAATTTATATTAGAGAAACTGTTTCTTACTAGGGTGCACCCTCTAAATTCTGAACCTATTCCTGGGACACTGAACTTATAGAAGAGAAACTGTTTCTTACTAGGGTGCATCCTCTAAGTTCTGAACCTTTTCTTGGGATACTGAATTTATAGAAGAGAAACTGTTTCTTACTAGGATGCATCCTCTAAGTTCTGAACCTATTCTTGGGACACTGAATTCATATCAGAAATTGTTTCTTGCTATTTGTAATTAGTTTTCCTTTGATACCTCTTGATAGATAGACGGACGAACTGATGGATAGAGTCGATGTATGGGACTTCCAATAGTTAGGCGTATCATAGTTTAGAACTTTAAAACTATATGCAACGAAATAACATTATAACTAGGTCATATATGTGAAGAAGAGGAATTGAAGTTTAAGTTTACTTTTGGGGGAGGAAATGTCAATAGGAAGGAAGTGCATCATATACGATGGACAACGGAATCTTGGAATAATAATAATAATAATAATAATAATAATAATAATAATAATAATAATAATAATAATAATAATAATAATAATAATAATAATAATAATATCTTAATTCAATTGAAAAACGGTATCAACAAATTTATACTACTTTATTGATATTAGAAAATTTCCACTTTTCTCATCATTTCCGTACTCTTGAGTGAAGATGGGAAAGAAAAACGTATTTAAACTAGTAAGAATGTCACGTGTGCACCATGTGAAGAAGTTTGGTTTATCTGGTGTGATATTTTCTCAATATTGAAACCAGAAGTAGTAGTAAAGTTCTATCACTTCCGGTTTCAGTAAGGAAATTAGAATGGAGATGGAATATACTGTATACTTGGAACGGTTAGTTGAATGCAAAAGACAGCTTCTAGCTATCTATTACTACTTTTCGGCTATAGCGATCAATGTTAGTTTTTGATTTCTGCCATTTGCAGCTTGAATAGAGTGTTAAAAGAGAAGATGGTTCCTGTTTTCAGAACACTAAATCGATTCCCAGAAACACTTGTCGGCATCTTTTTATCATTTTTGTTCTATGCACATGAATATTGAAATTGGAAGTTCTATCACATCTGTTTTTAGTAAAGAGTTAAAGATGGCGATGGAATGTATTCTTGGGATGCTTACTCAACTGGAGACTACCGCTTTTCGCTTCTGTTTCCTTTTGTGCTCTGAGCGATCAACGTTAAAACAAAAAATGGTTGATTTGTATCACTTTCGGTGGATGGATAATCTCTTATCAACGAACTCAATTCCTAATTTTTGACCCACTTCCTACTGGCCAAAATTGATAGGCTGGTGTATCAAGTAGTTCTTGAGTTGTTTTTGTCTCCTGAACGAAAGGAAGGATAGACAGGGTAATATAAGGAAGTTTTGGTAAACCAAATTTATTACAAACATGGAATTCTAGATTTCCATGGATTTAGTTGTTTTATGACTTCCAAGTTGAAGAAATTATTTTTTGAATGTCTGTTCTTTCGTTCGTTCCGATGTAAGGTCGACCAAAGGAGAAATTCGAATTCTCTGCCTATTCCAAAAAGTGAGAGTACTTCACTCAAAGATTTTAATGTTAATTTGTCAGAACTAGATCTAACGATTTTGTTTGTATTTTATAAATGAATATTTTATTAAGAATTCTATATGGTATGTCATTTTTCAGGAAAAAAAATCAAGAAATCGTCTACTATTGGGGAAAGGGGGTGATAAATTTTTTTCAGTAGGATTTTCTAAAAAAAACGACTCAAGCAATTTTGTTCATAGTGTATTTCATAAATAAATATTTTCTTACACAATATGACATGATTCCTTCCACCTGAAAAAGTCCTGAAAGAGTTTACTCTTTGGAGCGAGTTATTTTTGGAAGATTTTCTCAAAAACGACTGAGGTGATTTTTTTGATATTTCATCAAATACACATTTAAGTAATAATCTTACAGTGTAGCTTAAATGATAGTATATTACAAAGAATAGTATACGAAGGCACGAAGATCGTCATGACAATTTCAAGTGTGTGAGTTCCGAGTCCATTTCTATGGACTCTTGCCTCTAATTGGAAACTGTGCTGACTTGCTTGCTATGCGAATTTTGTGTTAACGGACGCAACTGTCGCACAGTAATAATTGCATGACGGCCTAAGTTTGGACTTTGAACCCGAGATTTGTGACGTCATAGGTCAAAGGTCAATAACCGTGGCCCAGGGTCAATGAGCTAGGGTTACTTAGGACCACCCCGTCTAGATTTTGGCAGGGGTACCCTGGCCCACCCCCTAAATTTTGGCAGGGGTACATAGGACCACCCCTAAATTTTGGCAGGAGTACATAGGACCACCCCCTTAAATTTTGGAAATTCCCAAATCTAAAAATTTGGTATGGTAGCCTAGGTCCCGGGTATGTACCTGTATCACTATTGGAGGTCCATCTCGTTCCCTTTTATAGGTAAAAAATTGCCAAAAATTCAAATTTCGAACGTTTTTGACCTAAATTACTCCCTTTGATGAGGTGTTATTACCATATATAGTTATATGGGCATATACAGGGATCCATTCGCTTTCATAAGGCATGGATACATTAATGCACCCCTTTAAAAAATTTGGGAAGGGTACCTTGGCCTACCCCTTAATTTTTGGAAATTGCCAAATTTAAACTTTTGGTATAATAGTATAGGACATCAATATGTATCACTATAAATTTGAGTGGTCCATCTATTTCCCTTTTATGGGTAAAAAAAGTGCCAAAATTCAAATTTCGGTGGTTTTGACCTAATTTATTTCCTTTGATGAGGCTTAACTACCTTATATGGTTATATGGGAGTGTACATGTGTTCATTTCATTTCATTTCATGAGACATGGGTATATTGATGCATCTCCTTAAAAATTTGGGAGGGGTACCTTGGTCCACCCCTTAAATATTAAAAATTGCCCAATTTAAAAATGTAGTATAATAGTACTGAACCCCAATATATATTACTATAAATTTGGGTGGTCCACCTCGTTCCCTTTCATGGGTAAAAAATTGCTAAAACATCAAATTTCGTAGGTATTTGCGCCAATTTATCCCCTTGGATGAGGTTCTATTACCTTATATGGTTATATTAACATATAGGAGTTCATTTCCTTTCATAAGACACAGGTACATTCATGCACCCTTCTTAAAAATTTGGAAGGGGTATCATGACACACTCCTTAAATTTTGGAAATTGCCAAATTTAAGCATTTGGTATAATAGTATATGACCCTAATATGTATCACTACAAATTTGGGTGGTCCATCTTGTTCGCTTTTATGGGTAAAAAATTGCCAAAATATAAACGTAAGCAATACGTTGTACCACGTGTTTGGTTTTGACCTAAGTTATCCCCTTTTATGTGGTCCTATTATCTTATGTGATTATGTGGGTATGTATAGGGGTCAATTATCTTACATAAGACATAGGTATATTAGTGCACCCTTCTTAACATTTGTGAGGGGTGCCTTGGCTCACTTTATCAATTTTAGAAATTGTCCAATATAAGCATTTGGTATCACAGTACAGGACCTCAATATGTACGACTATGAATTTGGGTGGGAGGTTATTGACCCCCTTTGATGAGATTTTATTACCTTATGTGATTATGTGAGCATGTACAGGGGTCTATTCTATTTCTTAAGATACAGGTACATCGATGCTTCCATCTTAAAATTTTGGTAGAGGTACATTGGCCCACTCTTAAATTTTGGAAATTGTCCAATTTAAAACTAGTTATAAACTTCGGTGATCCATCTCGTTCCCTTTTAAGGTTAAAAAATTGATAAAAATTAGTACGACCATGTGTTTGGATATAGACCCAAATTATTCCATTTGATAAATTCTTATTACCTTATATTTATATATGAATGTGTTCAGGGGTCAATTTTCTTTTATAAGGCATGAGTATATCGATGCTTTCATTTTAAAATTTGGTAGCGGTATATTAACTCACCCTTAAAGTTAGGAAATTGACCAGTTAGGTGTAATAATATAGGTTCTTAATATATATATTATTATAAATCTCGTTTCCTTTCATGGGTAAAAAATTACCAGAAATTAGTTGACCACGTGTTCGATTATTGACTCAATTTCTTCCCTTTGATAAGGATTTAGCACGTTATATGATTATGTACAGAGGTTTATTACCTTTATACTTCGATGTTTCCTTTTTAAATTTTGTTGGGGTACATAAAACCATTCCTTAAATTTGGGAATTATCAAATAAGAAAATTCGGTAAACGTTTTCTAGGACCCATTGTAAATGTTGGTGTCCCTCTTATGGCCAAATATTCAAATTTCAAAGATTATTGACCTATTTTATCTTTTTTGATACGGCTTTTTTATTGAATGAGTACAGGATTTATTACTTTTTCATAAGACACAGGTGTATTTGTGTACCAATCTTAAATTTTGGGAGTGGTACATTTCTTATTGTTAAATCAATAATTGGTAATTGTTCGTACAATTGGGTGATCTAGTTTATTTATTCTTCTTCGGGTAAATTCTTGTCAAATATTAATATGGTCACGTGATCAGTTATTGACCTATGATGTCATTATGGGAATCCATGACATCAGTACATTGAAACTTGGTAGGATAATTTGAGAATTGTCAACATGAAATTACGTCATTGGTTTTGATTATTCCCGCCTATGGGCCAAATATAAATGTAAGCAATACGATGTATAAATGTAAGCGATACGTGATTGACCTTGATGAGGTAGTGTACAGGGATTCATCTACTTTTCAAAATTCGTAGAAGTTATCAAATAATACGTTTGTAAACAACAGTTGGTTCTGCTAAGGTAAACAATTGACCTAATTGAGACCTAACTACAACATGTAATTATATGATTAATTCTAAGACTTAGGTATATCGGGAGTGGTACGTAGGACCATTCTTTAAATTTGGGAATTGTGATACACCAAATTTTAGCATGAGGCGCGAAATTTGAAACAATACTTTGAACTTTAGTTATAGCTCATAGTCTAAGATCATTGGTGGTGGTTGATTTTATCTTGAGTTTTCAGAAATCTGATAGCTAACCTTATTGAATCTTATGACTCATAGTCTAAAGGCAATACATGCTACAACACTGAAATTTAGTCACAAGGTGATGTAATCTCCCACTGGCAAAGTTATTGTTGGTACAATTTGATTGGCTGATCACTATCCTTCGTGCAATCTGATTGGTTGATGATTTTCAAATCTTTGCTGCATTCAGTTTTAAGTTTTGATTTATCGATTACACTTTAAAAATCTTGGTTTGAACATTTTCGTTCAACATTTTGCACTCACTGATAAATATGATCAAAATCGTTTATTTGTTAATCGAATAGTTAAAAACCGGATAAAGTTTGACTGTTGAAATCCGGAAATTTTTAAGTTTGAAAATTTTTTCAAAATTTTATTTGAAAATGTTTCTTGAAATTTTCTTGTTTCAAAATTTTGTTTGAAATTTTTGTTTGAAAAATTTGTTTGAAATTTTTTGTAAATTTTTTTGACAATTTTTGTTTGAAATTTTTTGTTTCGAAATTTCGTTTGAAAATTTGGTTTGAAATTTTTTCGTTTGATTTTTTTGAAAAATTTTGTTTGAAACTTTTTGTTTGAAAAATATTTTGTTTCAAAATTTTGGTTTGAAAATTTTTTAAGTTTGTGCACTCATTGGTAAAGAACCGTTTTGTAACTGTTTAGAACAAACATCTGGCAACAATGTTTATTATGATGCAATAGTACACGTCAGAACATGGTAATGCAACGTCATCAGTTTTGTATCATCGTTCGAGTTAGTATTCTACATTACGTCATCATGGCTACTTGTCTGCAGTTTCTAAACTCACGTGATGTCATAAAATCATTTACCAAGATTACCGATTTACAACAGAATATACCGTATAGAATCTTAGCTAGCCGAATGATCCCTACAAAGTTTGGATTACGAATCGTAGTGAAGCCTGAAATCAATAAGAATATTATTTTATCAGCAAGATATTTACCCATGGAAGAGTCAAAACAAGAAGAATTATTACGTTTCTTAAACACTGCATCTGTATCTTTATGCTACAAAGGGTTTTTGGGTCGAAGTCATCAATTTGAATTCAGTACACAGCGGGATGTGTGGATTTGATTTTGTCAGGATGACAGCAATTGTGATGAAATCATGAATTCAAACGCCAGTACATTTAATGTCAGCAATAGCTGTATGATGAAATCATCAATCGCACAATACGATCTGTGAGTTTGGTTTGGTTAGCACATTCCTTTCCAATGACGTCAACAATAGTGATGAAATCATCAATGCAAACGTCAGCAAATTCCATGTCAGTCTGTAAGTTATAACCCCTGAAATCATTCGAGCAAGTGCGTTTCAAACAGGAAAGATGTGTACTTCTAACAATCAAGAATTCCTCTTCGCAAACTATTATCCGATAAATATATTTAAAATAAAACATGTGATGATTGGTATCAATGCTACAATGTTTGAACCTGTGATTTGATTGGGCAATGCAGAACAATTTGGTGTACATCTGAACTTTGATGAATGTCAGATATTATGTACACGAATCGACCAAATGAATGATTATTTTTATGATGAGCTAAATGTGACCATAGTCCAATCATTAGGCTCAAATCATGAAGTGGTGCTACGTACAGTCCTCGAGAAGAAGATGGTGCTGTTACGTAAAAAGAGTACATTGCATGAACCCCGCAACATGGTGTATCTAACACAATCGGAATGGACCAAATTCATCAATGTATTCCAGTGTGTAAAACATTCAGTGGAAGTGTGCAACAAAACAAGTATATTCCTGAAAAAGTACTATTTTGAAAAATGTGTCATGCATAATGTACAACATATGTATAAATGGTGTGATGGTTGTCAATACCGTTCGTGGGTGCATACCTGTATTGATAAACAGTTTATTTGTGATCATATGAACATTGAGTTTCTACCTATCGATATTGCAATAGAACTTAAAAGACTTCAATTCGGATTAAAATTATACGCTCAAAACAAACTAGTGCAAGAAGTACAAAATACATTGTATCGACAATATCCAGATCCTTTATCTGGTATGGATGTATGTGATTAACCAGTGCAGTGTAATAAAATGATCCATTTCAATGATTTGTGTTTTTCATTTCAAGTACAACTCCATGTTCTGATGTGTACTATTGCATCGTGATAAACAGTGTTGCCAGATGTTTTTGTTCTAAACAGTTCCGGTTCTTTACAAATGAGTGCACAAACGAAAAAATTCAAACCCAAATTTTGAAACAAAATATTTCTCAAACAAAAATTTTGAAACAAAATATTTTTCAAACAAAAATTTTCAAACAAAAATTTCAAACAAAAATTTTTAAACAAAAGAAAATTGAAACAAAGCTAAAAAATTTTAAACAAAAAATTTTCAAACAAAATTTTGAAACGAAAAAAATTTCACCAAAAATTTTCAAACAAATTTTTCAAACAAAAATTTCAAACAAAATTTTGAAACAAGAAAATTTCAAGTAACAAATTTTCAAACAAAATTTTGAAAAAAATTTCAAACAAATTTTTGAAGAAAAAAAAATTGAAACAAAAATTTCAGGATTAACAAACTTTATCCGGTTTTTAACTATTCGATTAACAAATAAACGATTTTTATCATATTTATCAGTGAGTGCAAAATGTTGAACGAAAATGTTCAAACCAAGATTTTTAAAGTGTAATCGATAAATCAAAACTTAAAACTGAATGCAGCAAAGATTTGAAAATCATCAACCAATCAGATTGCACGAAGGATAGTGATCAGCCAATCAAATTGTACCAACAATAACTTTGCCAGTGGGAGATTACATCACCTTGTGACTAAATTTCAGTGTTGTAGCATGTATTGCCTTTAGACTATGAGTCATAAGATTCAATAAGGTTAGCTATCAGATTTCTGAAAACTCAAGATAAAATCAACCACCACCAATGATCTTAGACTATGAGCTATAACTAAAGTTCAAAGTATTGTTTCAAATTTCGCGCCTCATGCTAAAATTTGGTTTATCACAATTCCCAAATTTAAAGAATGGTCCTACGTACCTCTCCCGATATACCTAAGTCTTAGAATTAATCATATAATTACATGTTGTAGTTAGGTCTCAATTAGGTCAATTGTTTACCTTAGCAGAACCAACTGTTGTTTACAAACGTATTATTTGATAACTTCTACGAATTTTGAAAAGGAGATGAATCCCTGTACACTACCTCATCAAGGTCAATCACGTATCGCTTACATTTATACATCGTATTGCTTACATTTATATTTGGCCCGTAGGTGGGAATAATCAAAACCAATGACGTAATTTCATGTTGACAATTCTCAAATTATCCTACCAAGTTTCAATGTACCGATGCCATGGATTCCCATAATGACATCATAGGTCAATAACTGATCATGTGACCATACTAATATTTGACAATGATTTACCCAAAGATACGTATTTTTACTCGTAGCAAAAAAGAGTATGAGAAAAGTGCGCATTATGTCTTGTTAGAGTTAGTCTATTACCTTACCTTACCCATTGGTGCTACAGTCCTTGTACGACTTGAAACTCCTTCAGGATAGTTTCCCATTCTTCTCTGTTCTTAGCTTTGCTTCTCCATGCCGTTTTCCCATCTTTTTTGAGTCATTCAGTATTTCGTCCAACCATCTGAGTATCTGTCTCCTGATGCTTCTCCTTTCTTCGAGAGTTTCCTTTATATTTATTTCACTCCTCTATGGCTTTCCATGAGTTCTAGATGTCCCAACCATCTTAATCTGCCCTTCTTTATTAGATAATAGTTCTCTCTAACTTTGCGTTTGTTCTTATCTTCCATATTTCACTTTCACATACAGGCATATATATCCTCCTTAATATCTTTCTTTCACATCTTCTTAATTGTTCTTCTGTCTTGGTTGTTAGTGTCCTAATCCATATATTATGACTGGTCTAATAACTGTCTTGTATATTTTTATTTTGGTATTTCTAGAAATACATTTAGGCTTTAGCAGGTATGTCAATGAGTAATAGCATTTTTTCCTGCTGTTTTTCTTGCTTTCATTTCTGTTTCTACTTCGTTATTGTCGTTGATTATTGTGCCTGTACTCATTCATATTTTTGATGTCTTACTTTGTTCTGTTACATTTCTGAATCTTGTTTTGTTTCTGGTATTTATCATATACTTAATCTTACTTTGGTTACCTTTAATCCTATATTTTCAGCTTCCTCTTCCATCTATTTCATGGCTGTTATCAGGTATCTCTCTTGTCTACTAATAACATTTACATCATCTGCGTATGAAAAACATTGTATTGTTCTATTGAGTATAGTTCCCATTCTATTAATATCTATTGCTCTTATTGCTTTTCCTAGTCATATGTTAAATAGTTAGGTAGATAGTGAATCTCCTTGTCTAAGCCCTTTATTGATTTTGAACTGTTCTGTTGTTTTATTCTGTAGCTTGACTTTTGCTTTGCTATCATCGTCATACGTATTATACGTGTCAATTTATTTCATATATATTTTGAACTCCTTAAGTACACTGTAGAGTCGAATGCTTGCTTGAAATCGATGAAAAGTTGATATACTCTTAAATTACATTCGTATGATTTCTCTAATATGTTTCTTATTGCAAACATGTGATCTATTGCTGCTCTTTGTTTACTGAATCCACACTGATGCTTTCCTAGTATCTCTTCTGTATAAGGTTGCAAACTCTTTGCTGTTATTTTTGTTAATATTTTATAAACCACATAGTTATATAGTAGGTTGATTCCTCTGTAATTGTTACAGTTCATTTTATAATTTTTCTTGTGTATATGGCAGATTAGTGCTATTTTCCAACCTTCTGGCATCTTCTCCTTCTTCCACACTTTCCTTACTATTTCGGATATTTCTTTCAATAATTCGTCTTTCTATTCTTGATTAATTCTGTTGCTATAAGATCTTCTCCTGGTGTCTTACTATTTTTCATTTCTTGGATTACTTGCATCATTTCTTCAAATTCTTCTTCCTCGTTTATGTATTTTTCTGGATCGTCTTCCTGTGTGTTATCTACTTCATTGTTTAATAGTTCTTTGAAGTATTCAGTCCTTTTTCTTCATTATCTATTAGTTCGCAATCTTTTATCTAAGTATCTACTAGTTTTATAAAATGTAGATGAGGTTGAAATCCCTCTTCTTAGTTCTCCTTTATATGCTTCTCTCACTTCTTTTCTTTTCACATATTCTATTTTTTTCTAATTTTTGCTTCTCCCATTGCCTTTTCTCTTTCTGCATATTTTTTTATCATTCTTCTTTTTTCTTGGTATTAATTTATTGTTTGTCTTGTTTTTGTTTGTAGAAGTTTCTTTCTTCTGTTCATTCTTTCAGAACGTGACATAGGTTCTAACCCAGCTGCCCGCTTGTCTACTGGTAAACTTGCCTTTGGTGCATAGTGTACCGAATTCAATTCCCACTTAAAACTGTAAACTATTCCAGTGGTACGGATTTCACATTAATCTGCAGGTCCATATCTCATTTAGCCTCGGTGCTGAAAGGGACATTAAACTACAATGTAACCAATAAATGATAAACTCACCTTCGCAGAGCAGATTATACTTCTTTTAATTTTGACACGTTCGATGTTTATTGCTCCCTGACCTGAGTGTGGTTGCAAGAATGAAGTTATAAGACACTGTTTCCGTTTAAAAGATGTATTTCTTGATATAAAAGTGATAAATACAGTAGAGTTCCGAAAACTCGGCCCAATGTGCACCGAAGGTTTTCCGAGTTTATAAAAATGTCGAATTATCGGGAATGAGTTAAAAAAGAATAAGTACGAGTGTTTCCTCAGAAAATAAAGTACTGTATTTGTATGGATGGATTGCTTGAGAATACAACAGAGAATAAACTGCCCAATCACCCTTAAACAAAGAAAAGGACGTACTTTATGAAGGCATAGAACTTTTACTATACATGAAAACGAAAATTAATGAATACATACTGTACAGTAATTTACCTGATAAGACAGACTTTAGAAAAGCACTTTATGAAGATATAAAGCTATCTATAATGAAAATTAATGTGGCACGCGTTTCTTTTTCTTTTTTTTTTTTTTTTTTGCCTTGCCAGAACGTGGCCGAGTTATCCGGACAGCCGGGTTATCGAGTGCCTAGTTTTAGGGACTTTACTGTAATAATATTTGAGTTTTTAATGATTTTGTGCCAAATTAGTTTAATGTAACAGAAAAAGAGTAAAAAGTAGGGATGGCCAATCCCGGAATTTTTACTTTTCGGAATCCGTAAAGTAAAATCGAAAAAATTCTGGAATTCGGAAAATTCCGATTTTCGAAAAATTTCGAATTGCGAAAAAATTGCGATATCGGAAAAATTCTGGAATTTTTCAGAAATCCGGAAAGTGAAATTTCCGATTCCGGAAAACTTATTTTCCGGAATCCGGATTCTGTAAAATTTTGACCATCCCTAGTATAAGCAATGAACTTTCAAAGAGTATATCTGGTCAGCATGTTTAATTCATTCAGAAAGGTTTCCAGAGTTGGTCACTTTCCATTTTTTGTTCTGCTTAAATAAAAGATGATAAAAAAAAGTTTTCCAAATGTAAAATACTATCTATATACATAGACTTCCCATTTGTATGTATATATATATATATATATATATATATATATATATATATATATATATATATATATATATATATATATATATATATATATATATATATAAGAAACGAAACGGAAGGAAAAAATATACATAGTTAAGACAATATGCCTTCTTTTTAAGATAGTCATTATGAACGCAAATAATTCATCTTTCTGTTTAGCCATTACACAGAAATGACTCATCACTTTCTTCTGTAGGTGTTCCTTTTTTTTTCTGAATTTTCTTTTCTTTGGTATTATTCTTTCAAATAATAATAAAAAGATGGCCAACATCCATTGAAACGCACGCATACACTCAAACACACACACACAGAGAGAGAGAGAGAGAGAGAGGAAAAGAAAAGCTAAAGAATATCTAATGAATACTCGAACATTCAACGCCATTTCTGTTGGCAATTTTCAAGTTCATACTGTCTTATGCTATGCTAAAGTCTTAATGAATTGACATGCCTTACTTGTTTCTTCTTCTTACTTTTTTTTTTTTTGTATTATTTCTTCATGAAGATGAGTCGGCTTTCGTGTTCCGAAAAGAATGAAAAGGACAGAAACTTATCTTTGCAATGTTTCCAACTTATAAAGAATTACTATGCAGGTTCAGTTGCAATTTTTCTTCCATAACAATGATAATTTCAGAAGCACTCGAGGGACGAAAGTAATAGGCCTATAGCAAATGCAGTGGTAATCCACGTTAAGCATAATCGGTGATAGGTTATGCCCCGGGGATTAATTCCGTAGTTCATTGGAGAAATCAAATCCCCTTTTCTCCCGAGCCATCCTCTAAAATCATCACTACTCGAAAGTATTCTACGGTTGTACTGATAGATTGGTTTGAGGTTTAGCGTCCCATTCAGCATCGAAGCTGTACGAGACGTGAACCTACAGCTAAGGTGAACCTAAGTAAATCCGACCTGGATCTACAGCCTACGAGACGTAGACCTAAGTGAATCTGAACCACATGAACTCCCGCCGGGAACCGAACCCGGGTTTCCCGGGCAAACGACATGTCTCCAACTTTGAATAAGGTCTCTGGGCTGTTGTAGTGCTGTTCCATTCCATATATGCTTCCAGGAACGTATATATGTGTGTGTCTCTTTCTATTGGAAAAGCTCTGTCTCATCTTATACTAGGGATGGGCACATTTTTTTCGAAAAATGGCTTTTTCGAAAAAACGAAAAACGAATTTTTTTCGAAAAAGCGTAAAACGAAAAATGAAATTTCCGAAAATCGAAAAACGGATTTTTCGAAAAAGGCCATCCCTATTTTATACAAGTATTTCGCCACGAAAATTGTCTCCTCTTACGGGCAACTCCAGTGAGGATGCCTGGCCTTTGACGCTGCGGTTTATGAAACCAAAACGAAGAAACTGTATTATGAGGGATCTAGTAAAACGGATGGCGGATGCAAAATAATGCGATTTCCTTAAAGGGAACAAAATCGACATTGTCTGCCTCATCATGACGGGAAAACGGCTGAACCGTTTGAAATGAATTTCTGAAGATAGCAAATGGTTCAAAACCGGACATTTATCATATCACTTTTATAAAATTGCGTACCCTAACGTGGGGAGAGATAATTTAAAATGTGTCAAACATAGAACATTTCACGAGCACCTCATGTTAGGAGGATGAAACTTGGTGTAGCAAGTTAGCATAGAATGATTAATCGTGTTACAAAATACGGTGTGTTTAGAATTATAAGAACTACCAAGATAGATGATATGAAAAGATACATACACATATTAAATCACAGATGATCAATGTGTGCTCAGTTGGAACACGGCACCTGTCCAAACGGTAATTCGGTTCGTTCCGTATGTTTAAAAGCATGTTACGTAAATGTTCGTCAGAGTAGCACTGATTCATTCCTTCAGTTTTTGCATTATTGTTGGTATCGGTTGATAGGTAAACTATTTTTCATATACTCCCACAGGAAGAAATCACATGGCATGAGATCTGAATACTTGGGTGACTATGTCAATAGAAGAACACTATACAGACGAACACCCCAAATTAGTACCGAATCTAGAAAATTCAGGCCCCTCACTCAAGAAAATTTGAAAGGGTCCCCCTCTACCTATATACAACACTATTTTTAATGAAATATTCCTAGTGTTCTATTTGCTATGGAATAGAGATACAAATACTTACGTTTTACAAAAAATCCTTCCTCCTCGACTTCATCTCCGCAATAACCGTATAAGATCTCTCTTTTCGATGGTCAACACCCAGTCATGTTTGATTGCCAAAATTCCTAAGTCGCTCATTCTCTCCTGTATCGTTGAACACATTAAATAGCTCTTGGTCCTCTTTAAGACTGAGAATGACCTTTCAGCGGAAGCCACAGTCGCGGGTAAAGTCAGGTATAAAGCAAGAGTAATCAAAACTTCAGGATAACTTGGGGCAATAGTATTAAACTCGATGTATAGTGATACTTCCAATTCAAGAACAGTGTTGATCTTTGAAATATGGTTTAAGTCCAGTGCGAAGGGAAATTAATTCCAATAGTATTGATTCCATTGGATCAACGTCTTGCTGGTATTTCTTTTGTAGTTTTCCAGCCTTAACTAAAATTTCTTTATCTGAAAGTCTCACAAGTACTTTAGGGAATATGATTAAAAATTCAGCAAGAATTGTCTGTAACGATGAAAAGTGGTTCTCTATTACATTGCACGCGATATCCAGAGGTCTGTTGTAAGTATTAACCCTGAAGCAAGCCTCGGTGTCCGAAAACTGATTATCTTTTATCAGTTTATAGAAGGTTTTTTTTTTTTTTTTTTATACTTTGGATTGCCTTGTTTTTATATACGAACCAGGGTTGACTTTCCACTTTGCAACAGCTGTGGCCTCTTGTTTTATTTGATGGTATTCTCTCACTTTCTTCAATTCGTCTCGACTCACTTCAAGGGTGCGTAAAGCTTTCCTAAGGTCAATTTGTTTAGTTTGGAGAAATTGCGATGTTCAGTTGTGAAAATATTTTTGAAAGCACCACAGTCAGAAACACAAAACCGAAGGAATCCATTACTTTCGCTAATAATTCTGCTTCTGATACCTTGTTAGCATTCTTACGTGTCAATGAAAGTTTTCGTAGAGTTTTCGTTACATCAGGATACTTCAACCTGATAGCTACAATGGAGTGATACCGTGGTGCCCATCTGATTGGATTGAGCTTTTTCAAAGTGACATCTGATTCTCTTGTCAATGATGACAGAATATCCCACCTTGGAGCGTTGTGAAGTAAATGGCAACTTCCTTTATACCTTTGACGGCAGCATCATTAATGGCAAAGTTTAGGTTATGTACCGCGCTGTGAATACATAGTTATAGCTCGTTCCTCAATTTCTTGAAGTCTCTTCTGAACACCTGAGTAAGCACTTTTCATCACAGCAGAGCCATCATTTCCCTGTCTTCTGCATTTTTTACAGACAATTCAAATTTCTACAAATGATTTAACACTAGATTTGCAAATCCAGATGTAGTTGCATTTCTTACATGTAAAAATCCTAAAAATACTTCTTCAATCTCTACCTGTCTAGAAGCTTCGTTTTCTACGCTATCGTTTACTTCTGTAAAATTTACGTAGCGAATAATGAAACTCATTTGATCTTTCTTTGATAAATCTTGAGTCGTATCAATGACTAATGAGAAAAACGACACGCTTTGAAGTTCCTTCAACAAATTAGCATCTACGTTTGAAAACAGATAACGGATGATTTGATTCTGAATATCATGGTTGAGATACTTAATCTGGTCTTTGGTTAGACTGATTACCTGTGCCATTGTAAGATCATATTTAACTAACAACTGTACGAGCAGGGGCGGATCCACGGGGGGGGGGGCGATTGCCTCGAAACTTTCTTATTTTATATATATAAATAAAACCCATCCTAAAGTTTGGAGCCCTTAAAAGTAGCAGTATGACAACCCACCGCTTCCCCAGAAGTCGGTCCTGGATCCGCCCCTGTGTACAAGAGACAAATAATTTCCATCGTAGCTTCCATCATGCTCTTTACTGCCTTTAAATGCTAATGTGAGTGCAATATCAAAAAGTTTCTCCAGAACCTCGGTCCAAAACTTTGCTTCAAATTTTCTTTCACTCTCCAGTGAACCATCAATGGTTTTATCCATTTTTCACTTATCAGAAACCAAACATGCTGAAATGTGATTTTAAGATCTGTTTTTTTAAAAAAATAATCCTTGCCTGTTTCTGTCCCTCTTGCCCATCTACTTTTACTTTCACCACCAGAGAATAACCAACATGGCAAGCAATATGCATAATCCAGTTTCTTTGAATAATTCAGCCATTTTACCTGCAATGACTACCCCGCTTTTGTAATTGTTTTGGTATACGCAGAGAAGAATCCTCTACTCTTCTCATTTTTCGGAAATGGGCCATTTGCTTAATATTATCAGATAAACTAACATTTTCATAACGACCTTTATCACTTGGATTCTTTCTATTGCTTCAGCAAATTGGCAATAAAATCTTCTACAGAATTTGAATCTTTTTCTTCAGAATTTTGAAGTCCTTGGGCCTCTTAGGGTTCGGGCCCCCCCGCACTGCAGTGTCTTATGATTTATAGATCCGCACTGCCCCTAATCCAGAATTGCCGTCATCTTATAAACTGTTGTCACAGGCCCACCACCACATAGCACCCTCTAAATGTGGCGAGTCTATGTAACTGTTTTATGTATATCTAACTCGTCTTTGTAGATCTTATACTATTAAAGGCACAATGTTGTGTAACCTAATGAACCATTTGTGCTAACCTTGTAAAAACTCTTTATTAAAAACAAGTGGATGCCAGCATTTGTGAAAATTCGACTTATTTTGGAGGAGGGGACTCAAATTTGTCTTTCATATATTTTCAATAAATCTATTCTTCCCGTGTGAAGAACGGGCATTTCAGCTAGTTACACGGGAAGATCTAGTCCGGGGAGTGTAGGACCCCCAGTTTTTTGGATGACAAAAATAATTTAAGCTATTTTTATATGTATTTTTAGTTTATAGTAAACTCATGATATACCTATCATAGTTTGGGTTCTGGCTTATAAAGATAAAGAACACATCAGTCTTTGCGGGTACGTTATTCCCTAATAACGACAGAATCATACGTACTCATTATGTTGATAATCAGTTTATAGAGTTTGCTTTTGTATTAGGGATTCATGTTCTATAAAACTATTTCAAACACTGGACTATGGAGGTTATTTACTTGTATATGTATAACGTTTAGCTTGTCCATTGCAACGTGTTGATTGTGGGCTGAAGGAAGTTCGAAAGTAAGAAACGAAGATTAGATATAATAGAAACGGAAGTTAACTCATAAACTAGAGATAGGGAAAATCTGTTTTACATTTTGACATTGCTTTTGTCCTTGCCATGTGCTTCGTTTCTTGTTCAAATCAGCATGATTTGAAATAAAACATTTTAGTTTTCTCTGTTACTGTGTTACCATATGCCAGTACAGGGTGTTTCAAAATGAATATCGGGGTTTTACAGCTTTGGAATATTTATTACATGTAACGTACAATTATAAATTATACATCAAATGAAAGTGCAACTCAAACAGTTTTTGCTACAAGTGTTCAATATAAGCACAATTTGTCACACGGCACACATCGAGTCGATAGGCTAGAAAGGTCCATAAACTTCCCGTTGGGATATACCTGGTAGCAGAAAACACATTCAATTTAGGGGAGTCTCATTGCAAGGATTTGCTGACTCCCAGATGCGAACATTATGAGTGATCACATCGCCATTTAGGTGAAATGTCGATTCATCACAGAAGACGATATGATCCAGAAAATCTTCATCCTCAAACAGCAACATTCCATTTGCAAAGTTGGCACGTAACCAGTAGTCTGCAGCTTTAGAGCTTGTAGCAACTGAAAACGATAAGGACGTAGTTGTAAGCGTCTTCTTAAAATTTCTCACACAGACGGTTGCACTGTAACTACAGAGTAAGTCCTTGCAAAATGTAAAACATAAAAAGTTTTCTGGTCACTAGTCGCCATCTTTGCTACTAGAGCTTTATAACGGCAAACAGAGGAAATAGTGCATGCGCATGAGTGCGTACAAAACTCTCTGAGTTACTCTTTTATTTGATGTATTGTTTATAACAGTACGTTAGCTGTAATAAAATTACAAAGCCTTAAAACCTCAATATTCATTTTGAAACACCCTGCATTATGCAAGGTAATATACAATGTGATCCAAAAGTGTAGAGACACCAAAATGAAATTGAAACGGTATAGAAGATATGAAAGTGAAGCATGCACGTCTAATGTGCAAGGGGGAGCAAACATAGCAGGACATACAACGATCCGTGAAGAAGAACACCCTTTTCGAGGTATTCCCCTAACTTGTACCGGGTCCCCCCACATATTTGGGCTCGCTAGCGGTATGTTCAGAACTTAGAGAATGCCCCTACTAAGAAATAGTTTCAAATATGAATTCAGTGTCCCAAGAATAGGTTCAAAACTTAGAGAATGCACCCTAGCAAGAAACAGTTTCTGATACAAATTCAGTGTCCCAAGAATAGGTTCAGACCTTATAGAATCCACTCTAGCAAGGAACAGTTTCTGATACAAATTCAGTGTACCAAGAATAGGTTCAGAACTTAGAGAATCCACCCTAGCAAGAAACAGTTTCTGATACAAACTCAGTGTCCCAAGAATAGGTTCAGACCTTATAGAATCCAACCTAGCAAGGAACAGTTTCTGATACAAATTCAGTGTTCCAAGAATAGGTTCAGAACTTAGAGAATCCACCCTAGCAAGAAACAGTTTCTGATACAAACTCAGTGTCCCAAGAATAGGATCAGACCTTATAGAATCCACCCTAGCAAGGAACAGTTTCTGATACAAATTCAGTGTTCCAAGAATAGGTTCAGAACTTAGAGAATCCACCCTAGCAAGAAACAGTTTCTGATACAAACTCAGTGTCCCAAGAATAGGTTCAGACCTTATAGAATCCAACCTAGCAAGGAACAGTTTCTGATACAAATTCAGTGTACCAAGAATAGGTTCAGAACTTAGAGAATTCACCCTAGTAAGAAAGCTTCAGATATAAATTCAGTGTCTCAAGAATAGGTCAGAGCTTAGAGGACCTACCCTAGTAAGAAACAGTTTCTGATATAAATTCAGTCTCCCAAGAAGATGTCCATAACTTAAGATGATGCACCCTACTATATTTATAGCAATGGATTCTATGATAATTGCTACCTGATTTTACAATTGAATAAATATTGATACGTTCAAAATATGGTTTATGATAATAGTTTACCTATGATCTGCAATATAATTGATATTATATAGCAGTTTCAGATATATATGTTTTCTGAAATGTCAGAGAAAATCAATTCCTCGGGAGCTGTAGTTCCTAAAAGAAGCATTAACAGAGTCGTATTAATCGAGTCTTTTTCCATGTTCTTGCACGGGTACTTCATAATACACTCGATTTTATATGCAACCAGTATATTGCAACCCGCTACTGAAGGATACTAGTTATACAAGGACTAAGGAAGTATCGTTATTACATAGTGTTTTGGAAACAAAGATTTTATGGAAAAAAAGATAAAAAATGGATATGCTAATCTCTTACAAAGGTTTTGGTGTTTAAGAATGATTATTAGAAAGAAGAAAAAACCTTGAGACTGTAATCAAGATAAATTGTTAATATGTTTTTCCTTTTGAAAATGACTTGTCCTAAGGGACAAAGGTGGTATAAGTTAATAGGACTTTTAATTGCAAAATAATCATAGTTTAAGCACCTAATTTCAAATTAATGACTGATTAATTTTGTAATGTAATGAAGAAACGGGAAGGGAAATGGATCATTGTTGTCTTGGCAACTGCCAAGAGTGGAAACGGAGGCATCCACAGAAAGCGCATTAGCCATGTACGGCAGAATTAACTTGGGACTTGGGTTGAGAGGGTATCATTTGCTCATGTAAGTCTCATATGTTAACATATGTAAAATTTGGTTTTAAAAAACAGTCTGGGCTTTTAGCTTTGGCCTCCAAGCGAAAATTGGTTGTGGAATGTAACTCAGAGAATATGTACATAGTATTATTAATGTCCTCTTCTAAAAATTAGAATTTTCTTTGTTAATAAAATTGTAGTTAAGCATCAGAAGTGAAACTGTTCTTTTACTTGACTTCTACAGAGAAAAGAATAGAATTTTCCTCTTATTCTGACAGGATGGGATACTGTTTCCCAGTAAGATAATAATATTTGGATACAACTACCAAAATAACACACTAAACTTTCATTTTCATTAATTATTTTTATTAATCAACAGGTATTCATTTGTGCATGCCAATTGATATTCCTCTGACCAAGAAGCGGTCTTGCACAGAGATTCCATAACTATTATATACCTTCAGTTACGTCCTTGAAAAACGCTGTTTTTTTTTTTTTTTTTTTTTTGGTGTGTGTGTGTGTGTTACGAAAGACAGGTTTTCAGTAAGTCATAATAAACTATTTCCAGAGGTAGAAGCAGCGCTATCCACGTTCGTAATCTATATAGAGTTCAAACCTATCTGTGGCAGTAATAGCAGAAAAAAGTACACGCAATATCCTGTAAAAACACATATTACGTAAATTCCAACAAACACTGGCACGTGTAAACCGTGTTACAAGCACTCATATTAGCTCACACATTACATTACACATATGTATATGTATCACATACTAAAAAAAAAGTCTACACACACATACACACAGATTATTATTTTGCAAAAGAAGACATAAATTATGCAACATCCTCAGAAAACATGGGCCTACAAGTTAATACAAATGTAAGCGATGTATCTACAGATCACACTACTTAGGAAAAGGTTAATGTACACCAGGCAACGTCAGACATTCCTGCGCACATACACATCACACAGCTGATAACACGTGGGTTGTTTTGTTTGTAAGTAGTCAGGTGGAAAATTCCAAGAATCTTCCCCCTCCTCCATTTTTCTCTTAGTCATTATGTAATGATACATCCCAGGAGTTCATACACCAGTAAGTGTGAAAAATACTGTATAAAATTCAAGATTTAGTACTTCCTTTTCTTGTATTATTTTCTAAAGTCTGAAATTCTATTTCAATTCCATACTTTGTCAAGTTTTGTTGGACTAAAAGTACTTATTTTGCATGTAAGTTAATAATATACAAATCAGTGGCGTATCCACAATTCTACAGAAATACTTTGATCAGTGGTGACTTTTAGATTTTCGCTAGGAGGGGGTAGTGACTTTCAATACACAAGCGGTAAAAGTAGTACTGCAAAAATACGGGCAGATCCATCTCACGTTGCATGAGCAGAGATGGATCTTCTAAACAGGACGGGGTCGTTAGAGACTCTAGTTCCGGGATAAATTTTAGACCATCTCTTCCACTTTGAACCCTCTTCTTTCCCAGTTGGGATACGCATAGAAAATTTTAAAATAGCCTAAGTTACCTCTAGACTATGATCTCTTCCTTGAAGTTATAGGACATTTCAAAACATAATGTCTTCAGTACCAGGAAATATTCCTAATATTTACCAGACAGTATTTCCTTAATACTCTACTTACCACTAGAACCCGAAGTGCGGTTCTTAAGTGTGAATTTGCTTGGTATATTATAGTTTTCATTCCAATGAGACGGTAGTTACTTTCAGGAGAATATATGTAAGAGAAGTTCATGTTTTGAAATGTAATTTCCCTAGAAATAAGTCAAATCAACGGTGTTATCAGCTTGCATAAAGAACGAACAAACAAACATTTTTTAATATACGACTTATTTTTATTATTTTTTAAAGTTTCAACATAATGGAAACGTCTTAACAAAACACACCTTAATTCATTAATGTGTTGCTGCATCAGCTTTCAGTCTGTAGTGGTAGTGATGGGTAATTTCGGAACGATTAGTACCAAAAGAACGAATTCTTCAGTGGAGGGAAAGGATCAAATCCCTTAAAGGAAACATTGACTTTAGTGGAATTAAAAGATAGATTCACTTAGGAGAATAAAAAGATGGATTCACTCACTGTAGTTGACGGATTGAGTCCAATTCGGTTGATGGAACCAAAGAACAAACGATGGACTCAGTTGATGAATTGATATAGATAGTAGCGGACACTAGCATTGCTTTAGCATAGGGAGGCGGGAGGCATATTATGACGAAGAACCTAGTGAGCATGTTTAGAGACAGTCAAACCTTCTTCTTCGTTTTTCTGTCTTTTGTTTGCATATAACTAACAAGCTCGAAACATGGAATTCATTTCTTGTACAGTTCCACTTCTTTCTACCAAAACCAACTGATTCATAAAAATGATTAATAAATTATTTAGTTTAGTATGGTAGTTGTTTTTAGATTATATTGTTTTATTGGTACAAAGCAGTGTTCGAAGTGGAAAAAAGCAGAGGTGGTATGTTTTATTATGATTTTGACTCAACATACCGGCTATTTAAATATTGTCTTGATTACTGAAAAACCAGAGACGGTATGTAATCATTACTGAAAAACCAGAGGCGGTATGGCATATCACCGCATACCGTCTCACTTCGACCAGTGGTAAAAAGTATTTCAAGCTGTTAGAACTTAGCATAAGAGGTAAGTTTTCAGTTTTTTTTTTTTTTTGTAGAAGTTAAGTAAAAGAACTTGTTTTACCTTGAAATGCTTAATATAACTTTATTAACACAAAGAGAATTTTAATATATATATATATGAGGATATTAATGATGCTATATTCATATTTTTTATTTGCCACGAAACTATTTACGCGTGGAGACCAGAACTAGAAAACTTAGATTATTTTTTAACCAACTTTTACATATGGTAGCAATTGAAACTTACATGAGCATATGATACCCTCTTAATCAAAGTCCAAAGTTAATTTTTTTTTTTTTTTTTTGCACATGCTAAAATGATGTGTTTTGATGTTTCTGTTGCTTCTGTTTCCACTCTCCCTCCGCCAGCCTGAATTTTTATATTACAAAATTTATTAGTTTTTAATTTGAAATTAAGTGCTTAAATTGTGACTTTTTTTTGCAATTAAAAGTCTCATTAGTTTATTTCACTGTTGTTCCTTAGGACAAGTTATTATGAAAAAGGAAAAACATATTATTAGTTTTTTATTGCACTTTTAAGTTGTTTTTTTTTTAATAATTACACTTAAGCACCAACACTTTTTAACAGATTAGCATATTCATTTATTCTTCTTTCTTAAAATAAAATTTTTGTTTTTAACACACAACTTTGCGATAGCTTCATAGTCGTTGAAAGTGGTTTCACTAATTTGGTTGAAAGAAGCACTTATATTGAACAACCATGTGGCAACTCAGAGTTACTCAACTAATTGGAATCAAAGAATTCATTCCAGAGTAAGAATGGAATCCTTGTTTGGAGGAATCAAATTGAAAAATCGAAGAAGTTGGAATCATACAACTTACCGGATCCAAAAGATTCGACCCGGAGGAACAAATTATTCATAAGAATGGATTGAAAGGAATCGATTCCGGAAAAAGAAAACTGCCCATTACTATAATAATAGCTGCTATCCATCGCGAAATTGAAGTATATAATTCGCAAGTCATTTGAAGATATAGTGGGCCATTCTTCTTGTAATGTAGCATTCTCTTCTGTCAATGACGACTGACGAAGAGAAACTCTTCACTCGACTTGCTGGTTTAAAACTGACTCTAGATGTTCAATAATGTCCAAGGCGGAAGACGTGTTGATGCTAATCGGAATGTTCTTCGAGCTACACTTGAAACAGGACTTTTTTTTTTGCTGGCTGTGTATATGTTGGTGCATTATCATCTTCGAAGACGCATCGTTGTTCGCGAACATCTGTTCTGTAGAATGCACCTGAAATCAAATATAATAAATACTAAACTAAAACTCAAAAATAGTAATTTTACTGACTAAGCTCAATATGAATAAAAAATATTTGAATATGAAATTACACATAAAAAAAAAAACCTATTATGGAAGAAATACAAATATATTCGTTGTTATAAATAGGACTTTTGATGAAAAAAGCACTGAAATTGATAGGTAGAAAGGCGTAAAAAGAGTTTTAGTCGAAATTTGGTGGAATGAAAACTATCCTAAATAATAATTATATTACATCGCAAACACAATTTTAATATGTCTGTGCCAAATTCTATACGTCTAGGCATTTGGTCACTTGAAAAAATATGATTTTAGTTGAACATCTAAAAATGCAATTGATTATCACTTTCGATTTGTTGACGTTTCAAGATGTGGAAGAGGAAATAGAAGTGTATTGAATTTGTTAACATTCGTAATCTCAATGCTGGACACTATCATACTTTCTCGGTTTACTACGGCTATTTTATACTGCGAGAACGAGCGTTCAACGTCTACAGTCACCAAGAGTGCATATATACTTTGTTTTCACAGCAAACTTTATGTTCGTCACACTGGTTGCATCTCCAACTTCTAAGGGACGGACTTTTTTTTTTTTTTTTTTTTTTTGCCAAACTACTTTTAAGTCTGAGTTTTGCTGATCCCTGCAGACTATCCGTTGCAGTTTGAAGCATTTTCCATTGTTTCCTGCTTGCAAATGCATGTGTCTACAATTTCATTATGCAGTTTCCCATAGTTCTCTGCTTCTCATTGCTACATCTGCTGTGGATGAGATTTTTTTCTGACACTGAGTCAAGCTCTTTTATTTTTACCAGGGTGGATTGATTTAAATCAGTCTGATTTAAATCACGATTTTAATCAAGATTTAAATCACTTGATTTTTTTCATAAAAATCGTTGATTTAAATCAAATTCCGAAATGAATTAATTTAAAGTGAAAGTAAGTAAAATCCCGTTTCTCTTCTGTTATTTCAATTATGAAAGATAATAATCATAATACAATGAGACTCAAATGTACGTAAGCACAGTATGAAAACGATTATCATATAGAGAACGATCAGGGAAAATCCCATTTGAACGGGTAACGGGTGAACCCTGCTTTCTTCTCTTTGTTACACAGGGTTTTAAAATTTCTATTCTAACGGGGAAATCACCATGGACATTTAAGATGAAAACTCTTTTCGTTTGTTCGTCTATTCGTTTGTTTCCAGATAATAGGGGCGTATTTAGAGGGGTCCGATCCCCTCTGCGAAACCAAAAAAAATTAAAATTTTGGGCGAAATTTATGTACTAAATACATAAAAGTTCCTCGGGATCGTAATACGACAAATTTTGGATGCGTTAAAATATCGAATAATACTTTTGATAAAGTGGATACTTGACCCCATTACACAACATGCCGCGATCTGCGATGTGATCGCAGAAAATTTGCCGCGCCTGTGCAGGAAAAATTGTCAGAAGAAATAAAATAGCCAACAGAAAAGTATAAAAACGTGCCTGCTATGTATAGATGTCTTAAATGCACGTACAACTCGCATTTGAACTGTTTTTCACGTCACATAAAGCATATTATTTAACAAGTGTTTCTTCTGCTGGAACTGATCATCTTGATTTTTTTTTTAAATTTTATTTTGGAATTCCTGCAGAAAATTTTTGACTTACAAAAGCTCATCGCATAAAGACAAAGAAAGTTCTGCCATCGGCTAATATATAGGATCAGAAAACGATATTCACGAAGAAATTAAACATCGACTAAAAGCAGGGAATTCGTGTTGTTATTCAGTTCAAAATCTCTTATCGTCGCGAATTCTGTCGAGGAATTTGAAGCCTTAAAATATATAAAACGATAATTATGCCTGTTGTGCTGTATGGTTGTGAAACATGGTCGCTTACGCTGAGGGAAGAACGCAGACTGAAAGTATTTGAAAATAAAATCCTGAAACGAATATTCAGGACCAAAGGAACGGAACTGAGGAATGGCGAAAACTTCATGATGAGGAACTGCATAATTTATATCGTTCACCAAACATTGTTAGGGTCATCAAATCTTGGAGGCTCAGGTGGGCAGGACATGTAGCAAGAATGGAAGAAAGTAGGAACGCTTTCAAAGTTTTAACTGGAAGTCCAATCGGGAAACGACCATTAGGAAGACCTAGATACAGATGGGAGGACAATATTAAGATGGATCTCGCAGAAATAAGAATACAAAATAGAAACTGGATTCAGTTGACTAAGGATAGAAGTCAGGAAGCTTTTTTGAACATGGCATTGAACCTCCGGGTTCCATAGGTCATAGAGTTAGTTAATTTCAGGCGAAATTTATGTACTTTATATGTATTTCGTGCCGCTAGCTAGTTCCAATTGTTTAAAAATATGCCCCTGCCAAATATTAGTAACTTTCATGAAAAGTGTCATGTTGATATACATTGCTGTACTTTTTCCTTAATGCTTAAGAAACATTGTTTGGGATTGAAATAGGTTAACGATTGGGAATTAATTCAAAATTAAAACCCAATACTTTCACTTAAATGGCAAAATTAACATTTAATACTAATTCCTAATGTTTTTTCTTCAGTTCGCGACTTGTATTATACGAAGAAAAAGATTTGATTTAAATCAAAAAAATCGATTTAAATCAAAAAAATCAACAAAAATGATTTTTTTGAAAAAAATCATGATTTTTTTCCACCCTGATTTTTACCAAAGATGATTTGTGATTTTTTAAAAATTTCCTTTATTCGGTAACAGCAAAATTTCATAGTTCCAAATTTTTATATTGTCGTGTTGAGCAATCTAAGAGAGGCTGGGGAATATATTATTTATCCACTTCATGCCTTCCTGAGCTTACGTTTCAGTAACTTTCCTATTTTGTTGAGACATTAATAAAAAAAAAAAAAAAAAAAAAAACAATATTAAGTTCTACGAACACTATTGTAGATAATGTAATAACTCAATAAATTAAAGCTAATACTGGCGGAGAATGAGAAAGATCTGAGACCTACATCGATACAATAGCTATATACGGATAATGAATAAAAACTTTCTGTAACAATCATCACACTCGCGTTTAATATCAGCATCATCAGAAACCTCGTAATACTTCAAAATTTGGTGAGAATTTCTTGAGAGGATGGAGAAGATTGTTTCTGATAGTATTTGGTGGATATAAATTTCGAGTTTGGCGGCCCAGAACATTAAAACATTATTTCAGCAACCCTCTACCAAATTTTATGGTTTGGTGGAGCACCAAAAATCTTAGTCCTATTTGTAAGACACAAATATACAATGATACATGAAATATAAGTAAGAAATCAATGTAAAAACATAACAATGTAATTGGTTTCAGACTTTTTCGCGTTGTTTCCCATACTATGACGAAGAGATAGTCCAAATTAATGGACATTTTTACATATAAATAGTGTAACAAATAGGGATGCGCACGAGACAGGATTTTCCTGACAAAATTCGAGTCGAGACACGGCTCTTCCAATAGAAAAATATATTTTTCGAGTCGAGACATCACTTTTACAGCACATTTCCGAGACGAGACAGACATAAATCTTGTCTCGTGCGCATCCCTAGTAACAAAATACATAGATATTTTCTCGTGTAGCCTATTCTTCCTTTTTATTTTTTTTCTAAACAAAAGGTTTTGAAGTGGCAATAGGAGAAAGTGATCGTCAGTCTTGACCCCCTCCCCCTCATATGGATGCCCATTCCTGCTGTAGAAATCATTGCCCCCATTGGGTGCATGTCGTAAGTAACGTATGGTCGAAGAAAGCCCATATAAATTTCATTGAGAGTATCTGATTGTAATTCCCAACTAGGTACAAGTAAAGGTTTCAATACATAGTTGATTTTTTCCTTTCTTTAATATTTTAAAAATTGAGTTTCTAGTTAAATTTCGAATTAAATATAAACTCCTAACATTTTACACTAGAATTTGGACTACCTGAATTCCGCGCGTGGACTTTAGTATTGACAATAACGGATTACATTGTATGTGACTTTGTTCCTTAATTGAGTCCTTTGACGTTTAACGTCCCTTTTCAATTCAAAGGCTATGTGGGAAGTGGATCTACATCTTAACGTGAGATCTGAACTACAAGAGCTCTCACCGGGTTTCATACCCAGGTCTACCGCGCCGAAGGCTCGTGTACTAACCATACAGTAAGAAGGAAGCTCTGTAGTGCAACGTCATGTCTTCTGTGGTAGGGTATCTAATGCTTGCATTTTAATACGGGTACCACTTGTTTCACACCTCTACTATTTACGACAAATAAAGAATAAATCTATTACACGTTAAAGGAATGTATTGATTTTTTTTAAGTCCCATACGCTAATAGTGGAAATATAGTGCGATACTAGTGAACGAAACTGTCTTTTCTCTGCTATGAAGTTGGTTTTGGCATGAAAGTTGTTCGTAGATATGAATTTTGCATTTGACCCTAGGTACAGGTGCAGAAATTTCCAGCTCGACCGGTCGTCAGTGTTGTGTTTGACGCAGTTAAGCATAGACTAGTGTTTATAACATCTCAACAATAAAACTAAAGCGAATATCAAGTTCTTTGCGTGCTTAAGGGAAAACTCCAATGGAAACATTTTAAGTGTTGAAAAAGGGTTTATAGGGACAGTTGTTTTTCTCCTTGCCGTGTTTTGGAGTTCAGTACTGGCAGGGAGTTGGTGAAATGAATGAATCGCGATATCAATACCATACCAGAAGTTCTGGATCCAATCCAAGATCCAGGACTTCTAGAAACCATTCCATGACTTTCTGGATCAAGTTGTGTGTGGAGAAAAGAGGTTTGTACTTCGAATAAACCCAAGTAAGTTGATTAAACTTGCTATTAATTTATCTTTTACAGGTCCAGTTTCATTTTTTAATTGCCACACAATGTATAGTGGAGATAGCAATGAATCTTGAGGAACTTTTTGGAATCGCAAAGCCAAATACCACAGGTTGTGATTATGGAGATAAAGGCTATTCTATTCTGAAGAAAATAAAATATGAGTCCAGTATAGAACACTGGTAATTGAAAGAAATGGAGTTTAGAAATTAACCAAATATGCCACATGCTGTCAAAAGCTTTCACGAGGTCAACTATTTCAACACAGTTTAAAAGTAAACAATTTAAATAAACAACAATGAATTAATTATACATGTCATTTGACATACGTATTGAATTGTCTATTGTAACATTTTGAACAAAAGATCCTTTGTTTTATTAGCTATAATTAATCAACAAATATAGTTCACCTTTTTGGTAAAAAATAACCCCTTCTTTGTTTCAATTCTTCTGCCGGTGGTGTGGTTCTGTAACCGAGTTCTCTTGATGTAGGCGAGATAATATAGTGGGGAACGGCTTTTATTGTAAGAGTTGATGTTGCAGAATGGTCTGTGCACTTGTCAACTGCACCGAATTTAAGCTCACGATAATAGTACACCCTCACCTTCAGATCTTGGATGTTATGTGAGGACGCAAAAAAAAAAAGTCCATTGCAAGTGTTGCTGTCCATATTAGGCACGACTTATGGGTGGGGAAGAGGACATAAACTCAGTGGCGGAGTTAGAAAATAAAAATGGGGGCCACAACTATGATACGTATATCATGAGTTTATGCAAATGATTTTAATTTGAAATCAGAGTACGCACTTCGTTAACAAAGGGATATCTAATGTTCCAAAAATTTTCCAATAAACACTAAAAGGCAACGTTTATTTTAAACATGTAAAAATACATAAATGATACTTTAATTATTTTTGTTAGGTGGACCTAGCCAACGGCGCCGATTTCTCTGTAAATTTGGGGGGGGGGGCATTCAGATACAGAAGGCATATATGAGAATTTTAAGACAAATTGCATTCAAATTATGCCAAATATTGTATATTCATAAATAAAATGCGGGGGCCCACATGAGCTTTGGGGGGCCCGGGCCCTCCGGCCTCCCCAGGATCGGTGCCCTTGGACCTAGCCCCAGACCAGATCCGCCCTACTTTTATCTTCAATTTCTTATATTTTACTGACAGTACACAGTGGTACAACATAATCGTGATCTATTCAAGAACTAATTCGTCGATGGGCAGCGTTTGTAAATTACTTTAAATTTTTTGATGGGTCTTGCAGAAATTTCCAACTTTACTCTTTCCCGACGGATATTATGGTTACATTGGACGCTGACATTGTAGACAAAGTATTGTTTTACACATTGTACAACAGAAAAAATTGCAACTATACCTAATGTTTCAAAAATTATCCAATAAAGGATAAAAGGCAACGTTTATTATGAGCTTTCAAAAACATATAAATAATAGCTTCAATTATTTTGTTATTCAAAAAACTGGGGATCTATCCCTCTCCCCCTCGACGTCAGACTAGATCCACCACTGCATAAACTTTAAACATGTATAATAAATTCATTAAGCACAGTCTTGATTCTCAACTGCGACCCGTAGCTCCATGCATCATGTTTTTAATTAATTAGTCCTATGATCCGGAGACAATGCGCTTAACAGTAAGGTAGGTATGATAGGAATGTTTAGTAATACCATTACACTGGATATGGTTAACGAAAAACGTCTTAATGAGGATAAATTTTTTTATAACTATTATATCTCAGAAAAATTAATTTCTATCTACAATAATAAAAAAAGAATTAAAATCTAAACCAGATTGTAATTTTTCTTTTCATGAGAACACTAAAAAGAGAATAATAGTTCCGACGAATATGTTTAACAGCCTTGTTAAGAAAAGTAAGAGTTTTCTCACAAATAAGCAACTAATTAAGAAATATATATATATATATATATATATATATATATATATATATATATATATATATATATATATATATATATATATATATATATATATATTACTGTCTTTCTTTAAAATTTAAAGTATTGTGAAGATTCCATTTTTATTTTAGCTGTTTTTCTTCCTCTATGTTAACAACCGATTCTGCACTGAGATAAAACAACACAGCTTTAATAATTTTTTTTTATAAGAGAATCGTATTATATATATATTTGTCATATGAGAAGTGAAAATGGTATGTGAACAAATTGCAGGAATAGAACAAAAATTTATTACTGACAATTAATAAATAAAGGTGGAACATATATATATATTTTTCTTTGCTATTAATTATAGTATGCATTTAGTTGTGTAGATATTTTTATATATACAATATATTTTCTTTCGTTTACGACACTGAAGCAAAAATTATTTTTTGCTCATAATAAAGTCATACATCAGAGCTGTTTTTATTTCAAATGTTTGCAATATATTAAACAATCTGATAATTATGTGAATAGTGAACTATTCTTTACTCTTGTTTCTTTCTATCCTTCCTGACTGCAGTCAGTGGCGGCGCCAGGCTGACAAATAAGTAGGAGCGCTTATGAACTGTTAAGGCAAAATTTGGAGAGGGTAACTAATAGTTCAACTATTTTCATACATGGTGGGGTTCAAATAAATTGGAGAGCTTTCAACCAACCCCAGTCCCTGGACCCTTGTTCCCGCTAGCAGTGCACTCCATTGCTAACTCTAAGAGCGTTTAATAAATTTTCCACGAATGGGTATAATATTTTTGTTATTTGCAATATGATTATGAAATTTTAGGTGAACATACTTTAATTCTTTGACTTCAAAATGGTAATAAATGTTGTCCTATTGTTCACAGGTAAACCACAATAAACACTGAAGTAGAAAACAGGACTAGACAACAACCAGTAATGGAATTCCTGTTCAAAACCAGTGATGTATCAGCCACATTAATTCATAGGAAATTGTTTCAGGTTTATGGAGATCATACATTGGACCGCGCCAGTATCAAACGTTGGTTGCAACGGATCGAAAGTCTACACTTTCCAGATGAGAAAAAAAAAACTTTTTGGGGAGTCAGTGCTGTGTTATTTTCATAGATTTCTTGGAACATGGCTCGATAATTAACAAGGAGCGTTATTATTTGTCACTGCAAACCAACAGACTGGAGCTGCAAGGTAAAGTCGTCAAACTCCATAATGACAATGCCAATCCTCACACTGCCTTTTGCTGCAATGTAAAAGACATCTATAATAAATTATATTGTGAATTGTTGATCAAAGATCAAAACCCATATTGACCAAGTGCTAACCATGTTCAAAAATTCATTCCAAATGGTTCAGCCGTTTTGCTGTGATGATATAACATACAGCGTCGATTTAATTTTTACACAGAATATAATATTTTATATATACTTACTCTTTTTCCTTTAATACAGTCCATATATATGTGTCAACAAAATTCCAAGCTATGGAGACGTCAAGGATGGTGTTGACTACTCCCAATGGTAAGAGAAACGGGAAAAATCATTCAGCTAATACAGAAGAAATGTAAAAAAATCATTGACGTTCAGGGAAATTATGGTTACTCCTCGCAATACCTAAAACTGCATCTCATTAATGGCAATTCCATTACCAAAGATGACATATTAGATAATGTGTGTACGCTATATAACATAAAGAATATGGTTAACTTGTCGATGGACCTATACCAGCTGATAACAATACTGGAGGAATGTTATGATAGAGTTTGAGTCTGTGATTGTTACAAGTTGATATTTATTAGTTACAAGATAGACAATATTGTTTATAGACATTATCAATGTACATTTATACTCTTAAATAAAAGGTATTTGGAATTATACCTGTGGTTAATTATATTAAGGTTGTAGTGTGGAATTTAAACCTTAACAATTGTCAATCTTGTAACTAATAAACAATCATACCAACTAGTAATGATCACAGAGTCAAACTCTATTATAACATTTTCCAATATTATTTATTATCAGCTGGTACAGACCCATCACCAAGTTTAACTACATTCTTTATGTTTACTTTCCAAAATATTCATTGAAGAATACACGGATAAATACTGAGAATGCTACAAATAATCCTTAATCAACAGTAGACAAGGAAAGAAACATAGAGGCCAAAAGATACATTTTATATAAAATTATTCTTGCATATTGCAATTCAGAATAGTCTTTATTACAATTAATAGATGTTACTACATTATATACAGTAATTTTATACATGAAAATCCATAAAATGCTGATATCGAACAGTGGTAGTCTTCTGTGATTCGTAGATATTCGGGCATATGGCAAGCTTTAACGACGGTTGGTGAATTAGTTGCAGTGGATGATTTTTCCGCAAAGTGAATAAATCCTCCATATGAGCTTTTGACTACTAAATAAGTACCCAACATGTTTTATTTTTATCACTTTTTATTGAAAAAATAGTATTTTGATATTTTCAACATCATGATTTTAGTGGTGTCTTCAATATTTTATTGCATGTAGCTTTCAAAACTACTTTTTTTTTTTTAAATTATGTATATATTAGTGTTGATAAAATTCTAATAATAAATTCTTCAAATTTTCGAATAAGAGATTCTTTGAATAACTTTTCGAATAATTATTCGGATAACGAACTATTTGGTTATTAAAAACAAATATTCAGACATTTGAATAACATCAGAAAAAGTATTCCAATACAGAATATTCAAAGAATCTTAACGGCAACAGTAGTTATTCAGGTTGCCTCAAAAGTCCGATCTCATAGAGAATATTGAGATGCTGTAGATTTAGAATACACATAGTTGCAAAAGTATGTAGAATATAGCAATATTTTAGCTGGTGTTTCAGGCATGAAAAGTATTACGGCAATAAATGTTCAAACTAATCCAACTTATTCAACTATATGTATTCTAAATCTGCAGTATTTCAATGTTATTAATGGAACCGGACATTTTGGACACCCTGTGTGTGTATATAATTAATAAATAAACTAATATAAGACTTAAGAAGCAGAAAGTCTATTGCCCCAGAAACAGAATTCTGCCAATCTATCCTGTGCCAATACCCAGTCAAGATTATTATTACTCATTTCCTAAAGTTTTGAATTCATGTTACCCTTCCAAATTCTTTTGGACTGCACAAAAACAAAAAGGTGAAAAATAATCCCCGGATTTGGTTGGTAGAGATAAGAAACCAATGACAGCGGTTTTGTCCCTGCGCCGCATAGTTTAACATTAAATTTTTAAATAATATTAATTCAATTTTAGAAAGTACACTAAAATACCAGTGGTGCCCACCCCCCTTATGTCCATGACGCACTTCCCCCCGCAATTGTCTGTCCATAGGTGTTCTTCCATGAAAAAAAAAATCTTTTCGACTAATTTTTACACTCCCTCAAACATATTTATATAGATTTTAACCCCCCCCAAATATTTCAATGACGCAATTTGCGTCATAGCCCCCCCTTGTGGGCACCCCTGAAAATACACTATCAGTAAATCACTAAAATCAATGTTAAAAACTTGTTCTTTCATTTCAAAGAACGGAAAATAATATTTATTCCAATAAGTAAATAAATAAATAATTGGGCGATAAAAAGACATGATAATGTCTAGTAGTCTACTATCTTAACTGCAACTAACAGCTTTCATCTTTCTTTCACCAACCTATCGTTGGAATTCTAGCCACATACTCACTCATCTCTTCTTCTTCATCATCATCATCACTCTCTTGCAACTTTTTTTTCTTCAAGGGTTTCCTGTTTCTCTAGCGTACTAATACCGACATATAATCTTGATTGTTGAAGTACCAATGCAAATGCAAATTATCTAAAAGTCTAAATTAAATTTTCTATGTCACTACACACAAAATCATTGTTTTTTGTTACAACTACTTTCATATTACACTTCTTAATAAAACTGCTTTACATACGCAAAGTAAAACGTACATATCCAACACATCTATCAGATGATTACACTAGAGAGAAAAGTTTAGCACCTGATTTGCGATTTTTAGCAAACAATTACACTAAAAATTTTACAACATATCGGGTGCTCTTAACACACAATTATACTTAAGTAGAAAAGTTTAGCAACATAGCCTATAGGTGGCTCTTACCATACAATTGCACTGAAGAAATTAAAAACAGAAAATTTAGTAACTCATCGGTAGTTCTGACCATACAAGAAAGAGGGGGCACGAAAGATTGATTCCAATACGTATACATTTTGATGCATGAGTACACGTAATACATCATATAAAACAACGATTATTTAAGCACATATAATTTCAAACTACAGTAAATAAACTGTAGTACTATAGTATTTAATACAAATACATTAAGCACGTATTATAGTATAGTATGTGGGAGCAGATTAGTGTTCTATGTTTTGGCATGTATTTCCAAGAACTGAATACCTATTGCAAATCCAGGGGGCAACTGCACTCACTGCGGGCGGCCATGTTAGCAACTTACCGGTATTTTAAACATACAATTACACTAAAACCAAACATTTAGGAACTTATAGGTGATTTTTAACATACAATAACACTAAAAAGAAAAGCTTAGCAACTCACCAGAGTATAATTTGGTCTATAGATACTAAATTAAGTATATATTTTTTTTCATTTTTTAAAGATTAAAAATGTGCACGCTTTTGTTTCATAATGTTCAAAGAAGACAAATCAATATGTAGATTTCTCCCCTCAAACACAAAATAAGCATTTTTTTAATGTAATAAACAGAATATTAGAGAAAAAAATGGAGGAGATGTCTACCATAGACCCGTACTATAGATACCAAAAGATAACTTTCTTCTGTACACTTCTGGCGAGAGCTATTAATTGACTAAGGTTTTTTTATCCCTAAAAGTTTGACCCCAAGACTTTAGTTGTCCACAACAAACTTACTTGGCAGGGGGAACGAACCAGAGACCCCATGCACCAGAGATAAGTATTCTACCACTCAGTCACCGTGCTCCCATTTGGATTCGATTTCAGACTGCGATGCAGCGGAGATGGCCATTTTGTGATTGGAGCTCATTAAGCTCAACAAGGCTCGCACTCACTAATTTCAATCAGATTTATGATAGCTCAGGATCGTTATCCTCAATAAAGCTCGCGCTCATAAACCTTACTAGGCTGGGACAAACTAAGGCTCGCTAAACTCAATGAGCTTTGCACTCGCTCGTGTTTGTGCTTAGTAATCATATTGGAGCTCAAGTTCGCTGTCAACTATATAGGGTTCGCGCTTAATTAATTTAGCTTGAACGAGAGAACCAAGCTCCCGAGTTCGAACATCTCTGGAATGCAGTGTACAATTATTTCTCGTCATGTCTTTTAACGTATTCCCGGTATACTATGTATGGCAACTGCTATCTTCTCGGGCCCTTTTCGGTAACGCAACTTCCAGTTTGAGAAGCAATTTTGCTACAATATTTATATTAATTGAACTTCAAAGATAAAGGGAGTAATTTTGCTTTTTTGTACTGTCAGAAAATTAAATACGAAACAAAAACCCTAAAATTTTACATCATGATTTTCTATTGCTCAAATAAAATGAAATGACTTACACCAAAGTACAATCGAAGTTTACATTTTACATTGTTTCTTGTAACATACAATCTTTCTTCTCCCTTCGGATTCTATAGAGAAAATATAAAACTCACAGCATAGCATAGAGTGTCCTTGGGTTTTTTCAAGAGAGATAGCAAGCGAGGGGTTCCCACTGGAATTCAGCCGTTGCGTGTTACACTAGCTTTGTCACTTTCGTTTTAATTGGCTCCAATTAGGCGGATCGTGAACCACCAGAAAGAGAGAGAGAGAGAGAGAGAGAGATAATAAAAGAGGAAGTGCCAAGGGGTAAGAGAGGAGATGGAGGAAGAAAGAGAGAGGGGTGTGGGAAGAAAAAACTTTTCTTTTTTTGGGAAGAATTAAGAGGGTGAGAAAGGAAGGTTCTATTTTCTACTGGGAATTCTCATAAAGATCATGATAAAAAATTTAAAAAAAAAGAAAACTTTAGAAGGAAAGAAGGGAGCCACATCGAGTATAATAAGAATAAGAAATGCACGAAGACAATACGGAACCCAACAGTCAATTGTTTGTAATATTACGCCCCACCCAACACATCTCCTCTCTCCTAATTTAGAGTCGAGAAAAATAGGGGAGAAGAAAGAAATTAAAAGTAAAGAAAAGAAAAAAAGCAAGGATTTTTCTTTTGTATACATTGCCCCATATACCTCATAACCCAATTTCTTAATAAGAAAAGAAACAAAATGATTTGTTTGTGTTTGTTTTGTTTCATTGCTGAAGTTTAGCGCCCCTTTTCAGTACCGAGAGTATATGAAATATGGGAATCCAGAAGGGGGAATCCGAATTACTGTAATGTGTTCAAATGAGTTTTTAAAATACTTTCCCATCGGAAATGAAATCATTATGTTTTATGCCCCACCAGGCCCGTAGCCAGCCCAAAAGTTTAGCGGGGCTCGGTAGAAGTTAGAGGGGCCGATCCAACCATATTATAGTTCATTTGCAAACCTACCTTGAAAATTTTAGTGGACCAATAAAAATTTGCGGGAGGCGACAGCCCCGCGGATATGGGCCTATGTCCCACGGTTATGCCAGCTAGGCTAAAGGAGAAGGTGATGATGAGAAATGACTGAAACACTGGAATAAAGAAAGTGGAAGGAAACGGGAAAACCCCGAGAAAACTCACGCATACGTTTGCCCACTACAAAGCTCACTTGGCGCGAGCCAGGATCGAACCAAGGACCCAATTTACCAGAGGTGAATGTTCTTCCACTTAGCCACCGCGGTCCCGCTTTCCCGCCAGGAATCGAACCCAAAACCACATCCAGCAAAAGAGCATGCGCTACCCATTAAATTAGCGGGACGGGCTAAAATAAGTATTGTTAAATATACAAGTTTTAAGGTTGAGAGAAAGTATTCTATAGGTATATAAAAATTACGAATAAAAAACTGTGATTCTCATACATATCATAACACATATTGTATATGATATACGATATATATCTACATAACACATATTGTATATGATATACGAAGAAAGATCAGATAAAAGTTATTCTAAAACAATCAAACTTAAGTAGAAATTTGCTTATTCTCGTATCTTAAAGAAGAAAAAAAAACGCATGTCAAGGACAAATTTTCACAATAATAAATGCTATTACAATTTGACATTGTCATACATATATTGTTTTTCACATTACAAATAAAATTACTTCATACATACTGTATGTTCATATACATATAACATACGCGAGTATGACTGAGGTAATTTACGTTCTCCCTAATGGGAAGTACTTACAATGATATACTGTCATTAAATGTTTTATTTTTCTTTTCTTTACCTAATCGATACACCACTTTATTTTACAGATTTCATTGATAAACCTCATTTTGTGATAAACTGCTTATTTGATTTTTGTTCTTAATGTTTCAAATACTACACATAAAGTTGCTTTTTAAAAACGAAAAAGAGACATGCTAAGTTCTGTATAATAATGAAACAACTTTTTAAAAAGAAAATCAAGATAAATTTATTGCCGTTTACTCTGTTAATAATAAGAAAAAATATAAATATTACTCATTTTAGTTTTCATGTATTGTTCTTAAGTACAATCTAGGCTCGTAATAGAACACTAGAACAGGGGGATATTTTTTTTTGGGGGGGAGTTCTAACTTGAGTTCGAATTCATATATATATCAATAATGAACTGAAAGTTTCATGAAGAGCCCGAAGCCTGTCGCAGAAAGAGCTGAGTTCCCTGGCCATCTCTCCCTTCAGTCCTGTTAAAATCACGGGAGTTCCTCAGTGAATTTGTATTGATGTGTCATTTGTCAACAGAGATGCTATATATATGAGGAGCCCTATAGTTTTAAAGTGAGATCTGAAAGCATTGTACATCTTTTTTAAAAAAAAAAAAAAAAAAAAAAAAAAACTGTCAATTTATTTACAATGGCTCTGTGTTACCCTAGTTGAGTTAAATTTTGACACAAGCCTTATGCTACTTAAACCCCATCCCACTTTAGAGTAAAATGTTAAAATGGTAGTCGTTAAATGACAACAAAATTCTTAGAACGTTTCGTTAACCACTGATGAATAATACAGTTTGGCCTACGCTCGCCATGATAGCTGAAATGTTACAGAAAGATCATCCCGGCACTGTTTCTATTTCCACCTTCCTTCGTTCATTCACAAAATTCTGTAACACCGCTGCGGTGTTATTTTCACACCGTTCAACACCACTTCTGTGTCAAATAGGTAACACCAGGCCTATGGGTACCCGCAACACCGGCCTCTTAATGTTCAAATAATATGCTAAAGTGGCAGTTATGGTGAGACTACTGACCTTTGTTAAAATGGTTTTAACACCATCATTGCTCCTCATCGGGAATCGAATCCGAGATCTCGTGGACCAAAATTGTATTCAGCAACACGCTCCAATCGCCTTTAGTTCTCTGGTTTAATCAGATATCCACTTTACTGAAGCTAGAGGTACCCATAAACTTCTAAGTCGCTTGAATCTATGAACCCCGGTCGTCCGGTTGGCAATATAAGGTACCTTTATAGACTTACACCACCAGCAGGCTATACTGATATCATGGCTATCGCTAAAATTGTTAAAAGCCTGTTCAAGTGAATTTAAAGGTGTACTATTAACCAATAAACGGCAGCATTTTTTCCTATTTTACCAATCTAATTTCTATGAGAAAACAATTCAATCAAATTCAATTGAATTCAAAACGAAAATAATTATATCAAATTCAAAAGATCAATATTCAAATTTTGTCCGAAAACAAATCGAATCATTAATCAGGGAACGACTCGTGCATTTTTTAATTACTTTATGTCTTTTCTTTGTTGAGAAATATTTAATTATTGGAAGCATACCTCTGTAGCACAAATTAAGAGCTCTCAACAACCAATAAGACAAAATATTAAAAAAAAAAAAAAAAAAAAAAATGCATTTTTCCCTGATTAATGAATCAATTTGCTTTTGAAGCAAAATTTGAACACTGTTCTTTTAAATTTGATTGAATTATTTTAAATATTGTCTGTCCATACAAAATACATTACAAAAGATAGGGAAGACGTGCTTGCATGTATTGGCACTAGTCGATACTTTACACTCACCTTAAATCAGCAAAAGAGTATACCTTTCTCATATTAACATTTAAAACACAGTTCTGACCAGAACAAAATGAATTATATTAATAACTATACGTTTTTTGTTACAGTTTCAAGGACCTAGATCTGTCTTTTCTAAATGTCTGATGAAGAGGACGTTAGGTTCTTGAAACTGTAACAAAAAACGTATAGTTATTAATATAATTCATTTTGTTCTGGTCAGAACTGTGTTTTAAATGTTATTATGCTTATCCAGAACCATGGAGTATGTTTCTTACTCATATTATATAGTCGAACTGTTTGAAAAGCCTTGTCCTGATATCCATATAACAAAAATCAAACATAGCCTTCTTTGCCTCTTTCAAATCTTCATAGTAAGCAAAACTATTATAAATAATTCAACACATGGTTCTCAATACTTATAAAGAGAGCTAAATTATTATTATTATTTAAAACAATAATGCAGTGTTCAATATCTCTAGTTACTACTTCAAGTATAACACTACAAAATAGTTCCCTCTTTTTATGGTAAATGAAGTGATGCTATCTTCTCATCTTCAGCAGCCAAAGAAGTGAATCTAGAATATCATTGTAGCTGTGGCACATCCAAGAGCACGGTATGAAGTTCCTACCATTATAATTCACGTAGGAACTCTATACCTCGCTCTGAGAAAATACCAAATCTTCGTTGAGAGAAAAAAAGGAATCTTCATTTTGTTGTCCATTGTTGGTGTTAATTTTATACTTGGTTTTCCATATAATTCTTCTATACCTGTTGACCATATTTTTAAAAACATTTTATACAATAGAGTCTAAAACAATTAATTACTGTGCATTTTGTGTGCAAATTAATATTCACTAAATTCAGGTAATTTACTTAAAACTACAATATTATTAGCATTTAAGAGACCCCATCACGGGGAAATTAAAATACTGCTAATTTTACAATAATTATGTGACATCTTCAAAATCGAAAAAGTGGAACAAGAGCTCCCTAGACAACATTATTTTACATGAGATATCGTTATCACGACTCACTTATCTGCTTTCGATTTCCATGTCATTTAGAAAATCGGCATTTATTTTCGCGTTTCTAAATGGCTGCAAACGGAATGCTACTAGGTGACTCATGATAACGGTATCTCATGCAAAATAATATTGTCTAGCGCGCTCTTGTTCCATATTTGGATTATCTTTTTATCTACTTGAAGATAATTACTGTAAAATTAGCGGTATTTTAATTTCGCAGTGATTAGGCCTCTTAACGGGAGAAAATAGAATCGATAGAACTTACTGAACTGAACAAAATGATAAGACGTAAACGTAAAACCTCATGCGTAGTTTTCGAGGAAATATAATAAAACGAATTTCTTTGTAAACGTAAAAATTGCTGCTGTATGAAGACCATGCCATTTATTAAGGTGAAAGTGATACTGTAATATACCCCTTATTAAACTCTTCATTAACAAGACGACAGTACATAGTATGGTTCATAAAATATAGCTTAAAATTACCATTAACTTTTGTTTAACTAAAATATTGTCCGGGAGATAAGACGAGTATTAATAGACAGATTACATCGATTTGAATAAAATAGCATGCTTGGGAGTAAATTTCCATTGGTAATTTTCGATAAATCGAAAGAAAACGTATCTTCTGTGGCACTAAAACGTATCTCGGTGGTTGCCAATAATTGACAATCCACCTCGAATCAAAGTAATATAGCGTAACATCGATTTTTAGAAGTATTTTTCACCCTTTACAAAATTCTAGCTTTCAAATCTCGACAAGCTATGGCAGCTGGGATATCTTAATGGTAACTGGGTGATCAACACTTCAGCTGCCGTCACTGTTCTTTTTTTAAATAACTTTCTAGATGGAACTTAGTGCTTCTATTTCAAGCGGCTTATCAGCTGCCTAATGATACTGGGTTAACAAGAAATTAAGTAGAGAATCGAACCTAGGGCCACCCTTCACAGACTTTGCTGAGAAAATAATCAGTAATGCGTTCTCAACCTATTTTTGACTAATCACACACTTTGCTAAACGTCTACGGTATCGTGACACACTTAGGTTAGATTAGAATTGAGCAGGAGATCACGCTAAAAGAAATTAATTTAATGATTGGACATTTTAAAAGAATTAAGCATTATTTAATTGTTTAAAATGTCCTAAAGTGTTCTTTAAGTGAAGAAAAGAGTCTAGAATGCCTTCTAGAAACAGCCCTGAAAGTGTTCAAAATATACTTTAATTTCTGATTTATTCAATGGGTATACGAGCAGGAGCGACTTGTAAATGTGTAACGTGTATTTACTAACACTATTTTTAAAAAAGTCGTTTCTGTGCCCGTATACTCGTTGGACACATCAAAAGTTCAGGTATTCTTACAGGAGTTTTCATTAACCTTTGTTAGGGGGCACTTAGATATTTTCTGTTCACTGATAGTGATAGAACACTTTAGGATATTTTTGGGCATGTTAAACAATCATGAAAAAAAACTTTTAAAAATATCCAAATCATATTCATTGTTTGCAGTGTTGACTTAAAATTAAGTTTAACATATGGCTTAATTATAATAAAATGTTTCGTATAGCTTTCCGGATGGCATAACATTTGTTTCTAAATTTTAAAATTTCGCGTCACACTCATGAGGGTTGTGGGACCAGAGACAGCCGTTTACAATCGGGGCTCATCTGAGCTCACTCAGGCTCACTGTCCTCAATGAGACTTGCGGCAGATCGGTTTTGCGCTCATTAACTTCACTGAACTGGGACTCGCGCTCAGAAGCCTCATTCGGGCTCCCGGACTCGGGTTTTGGTTCACCATTCACTTATAGGCCTCTTGCAGACTCGAGCGTTTGCTCACCATTCACTTATAGGCATCTTGCAGACTTGGGATTCTGCTCGCTATTCACTTATAGGACTCTTGCCCACACGGGCTTGCGCTCATTTATTGACCTGAAGGTTGATTACGCCCGAGAGAGCATGTCTCAGAAGTTTGAGCGTGTCTGTCTCATAAATACCAACAGATAAAAATATCTTGAACGAAATTGGGTATTTAACTGGTGTAATTTGGCCGGGAAATTATTTATAATCTGTTCAAACACGGAGAGGAGAATAAAACTTGAGACAAAAGGCAGACTTAGACATCATTTTTCTTTCAAGAGATGCTGACATTAAATCGCTCTGCCTTCTGTTAGGTGTAATAAATAACTATTGCCAGTGCAAGGTTAATGAAACTAAATGGGAATTGAGGAGTGATCGAATGAGAATATAGGGAAGACGCTATGGGAATTACCATAAAAAAAGGGAGGGAATTGGGATCGGGAGAGGGAAGGGAGAGCACATGTAACAAACTGTAAATTTTCCCTTGAGGCACCCAAAGATTCGCCATTTTTCCTCTCCCATTTCTTTGCAAAAACCCTTGTGTCTTGTTCACCATAATCATCAATTCTTTTTTTTTTCATTCTCGTTCCTTTTCCTCCCTACTTTCTCATCCTCATAATTCCTATTCTATCTTAATTTTACTACTTTTAGTTACTTTCCAACCCTGTTCATTTTCCTTTTGGTCGTAAAATTTTCTCACCACATACGGGAAAGAAAAAATTAGGAAACATGGAAGAACGAAACTGTTATATGACGGAGAACACGAGCAGCAAACTAATAAGAATTAAGAAGCCAGGAAAGATCTGAGTGTAATTTCGAATAGTACCTATAAAATATCTTAAAAAATAAGCCAGCTAATATGTATAAAATGTCATTTTGATAATTGTTTCTCTTGTAGGCCAGAAATTTGGATTACTAATTTGTGACTTTAGAGTTGGGAGGTTGAGAGGCATGGTTGATTAGTGACAGAGCGCTTACCTCCGAAGCGTGAGGTCCTTGATTCAATTGGCCAAGTAATCTCGTGGTAGGCATCATCGTGTCCATGTTTCTCGGGGGTATTCTCATTTATTTCTAGATTATCATTCCACCGACTCTTCCATCATTAATATGCCTTAACCATCCGCTTTTCTTAGCCTAAAGGTTATAACCGTGGGACATTAAACTGAACGATTTCATAATTGGAAGGCACTCAAATTTCTACATTACATGGAAGGTTTTGATAGGTATAAACTGGACTACTGTCAAAATATCTCACATAGTTTTGAAAATGAAATCTTTAAGTTTTACGTACCACGATTATTCCGGCTAGGCTAAGGAGGCGGTGATGATGATAAATGAATGAAATGGTGGAATGAAGACAGTGTGAGGAAACAGGAGAATCCCGAGAAAACCCACGCACACGGTGTTTGTCCACCACATAGCTCACTTGGCGCGAGCTGGGATCAAACCTGGGACCGCATGCACCAGAGGTGAACGCTCTACCACTGAGCCACCGCGGCTCAACACACAGTTTTGAAATATTTATAAAACATAAGAAATACTGATAGGGGCGTTGTTATTGCAGTACAAAGTCCTAACATAAGCTGATCTAAACTACTGACTAACCTAACCCAATCTAACATACTGACGAATCTAATCTCACTCACTGACTAACCTGCTATCCCGATGAGTTGGTTTTGGTTATTTTCAACACATATATGATAAACAATAAAGATCCGTAAATACTACTAACCATAAACTATTTTTTTTAATGGAGAGACAGATACATACATATATCTGTCATATATTTTATATAAAATTAGGTATACATTATGATGAATATTGAGTATCATAAAGTTTGGGGTTCATCCAGTGTCTTTTATATGAAAGACGGACCTTCGGTTTAAGGTAGGATCCAAACCGCAAACACTCAGTATTCAACATCATTTAAATTACTTACATTTCATGAGTTTTAAAATTAATATTATTATTATTTCATAAAATTATTACTATACATTATGAATTTTTATATATAAATATTTTAGACTGATCGAGTTAGATTTAGCTAAGCAATTTGATGAGGGTGGGTTTCCTTATAAAATTGGTGCGCGAGGTCTCAATTTCCACGAGCTCCCTTTGAATTCAATCCCTGCTCATACTGAAATATTGTAAGCGCCCTGGACTAGAACTAGCTGAAATGAGAAACTGATTTCAACAATCTTTGACTTTTCCCTCACCTCTCTCAAGTCGGTTCTACTTGTAAGTATATTTTCTCAAAGATTAGACTTATTTAAATCGTTTTTCGGGTTTGGGAACAGTAAATTCACTTCCATTTTGTGATAACTGTTACCTGTCTTCTCCGAGAATTTTCAGTAGCCACCGAATATACGAATCATAAATCATTGTGCAAAAACACTGTGATGACAGGTTGATTCGAGGGCGTACCCGATTACGAAATCGAAATACATACTTGTAATTGCATTAGAAATACCGGTAGAATGCAAGCAGGGAATAAAGTGCACTTTATATATTGACGATTGTTCACGAGCAAATTAATATTAAAAAATGGCACTGCAATGGTCAAATATGACACTTTACAAGATGTAAATACGGTTAGTTGCTATCTACGGTGGAGAAATCTGGACGCTGACAAAAATTGAAGAGAATGTGCCTAGAATATTTGGAAGTTAGTTTCTGAGGAAAATATATAACGCAGTAATAGATGATGGGGTATGAACATATAACAATGAATAACTGGAAAGTAAAATGCATAAGATATGTGAAAGCGTAACGATGGGTGGGGCATATGGAAAAAAATGTAGGATGTCTATAAAGATATTGGGAGGAAGGCGAACGAAGATTGAGAAAAGATGAAGATAAAGAACAGTAGAAGGATAATGTGGATAAAGAGAAATGGAGGCTGGTAATAGACGAGACAAAGGATCATTCTAAATTTTATTTCTGTTGTGTATTGTTTGCTCTCTTGGAACTGAAGACTCCAGTTAGACACAAAATAAAATAACTCTGAGCAAATGTAATATACACATATTCAAATACGGTACTGCTTTTTTTCCCTTAACAAAATGCAAATAAACTTCTACCGTCAACCATTTTACTGACAACTCACTCTTTTTAAAAAGTTTACTAGAGCGTTCGCTTCTTCAATCCATCCCGTAACTTCTCGACTTTTTTCTTTAACAAAAAAAAAAAAAAAAAAAAAAAAAAAGTCGTGAAGAGCCACAACCCACCCACCCCCTAATCTGCCTGTTCCACCCTTCACCATCCCATATGTACGTCTGTCTGTCTGTCTCTTTCGTGTTGTCCTCCTAAAATTAAAAAAAAAGAAAAAGAAATAAAACCAACCAAAAACCCCGGTGTTGATAGCGGTGGGTGATTCACGATATTTTAAAATTAGAGAGGGACTCATCTGTCAAAGGGTGAGGCCAAAGAAGATACTTCTCCTCAGGGAAAGGGGGTTTTTTGAGAGGTTGATGAGATGGAAATGGTGGAAGGCGTAGACATATATGCAAAATAACCCGTTTCTCTTTTTAACGTCATCATCCTCGTTTTTCACCCTAATGTTGTTGGGTTTCCTTTTCCTGTATGCCTACATTTTGTTCAGGAGTCTCCTATCTAAAAAATCAACATAACAAGAACGAAGCGAAGTCACAAAATATACACCACAGTTAAAATTGTATTGGAACTAAAGAAAATAAGGTAATAATATTAGATTTAAGAAATTTTCGAATTATTTTACATTTCTCCTTTCTTCATTTAAAGTTATTTATACGTAGTAACAAGTGTAATTACGTTAGATATGTAATAAATTATTGAAACGTAAATTGTTCTACCATAAATTTACGAAGTACTATCGACAAACTTGCTGTCATTCCATCGTAGTTTTTATATCAGTGTAATGGGAACATGCCATTGGGAATATATCTATATATAGGTCTATTTATGATATTAAAATATACTATGGCCGATCACTACTATTATTTATCATTATTAATGTAAGTACGTATTTTGTTTCGATCAGATTATGAATACATATTTACTTAATTTCAAAGCCAGAATAAGTGGAATATTATTTACTTTTTACAATTCTTATAACTTATCTAAAAAATTAATAGCAAATGCAGTAAATAAAGCATAAAAGATGGCTTCTATACTTAAAATATACATCTTATTGATTATGTATGACTAATTCAATATGTAGATAACAAAGTTAAAAGCCTGACATGCTAAAATAATACAAAATTTACAATTTTTTTTCATCGTTTTTCGTAAGTGAAAGAAGATAATGAAATACAACTTACCATAATCATAGATAATGTTATTCTACAACAGAAAATATGAATCTGAAGAATTTTCAGTGTTGAAATTCATAGAAATTACAGTGTTGCCAGAACAACAATTCCCCCAAAATCTAAGTTAATGCAGCGACTAGAGGAACGAACCCAACTGCATTTGATTACATATGGTGTTGTTTTGGTATCCTTTGAACGCTTTTTAAAATAACGTTATTATTTAATTTTAATAACTGTATGTTAAAACTATTTTGTTTATTACAATGTAAATACGACTATTATTTGAAAAGTAGTTCACAGGATACCAAAACAACACGATACGTAAACAAATGCAGTTGAGTTCATTCCTCTAGTCGCTGTCTTAACTTAAATTTTGGGGAAACTGTTATTCTGGCAACATTGTAATTTCTATAGATGGCAACACTGAAAATTTGTCAGGTTCATATTTTCTGTTGTAGAATAACATTATCTATGATTGTGATAAATTGCATTTCATTATCTCCTTTCACTAATGAAAAACAAGCAAAAGAAAAATGGTAAATTTTGTATTATTTTTAGTATGTCAGGCTCTTGACAGAACAAGACAAGGTATCAGTAACCAGTATTTAGAAATACATACAGTTACAGTAAAAAGTGGATTTCGTTGGTATTTACGTCATTTTTGTTCTAAATTTATATTTTTAAGTTAATTATCATTTGAGATAATACAAAGAATTATAATCGCAAATTTAACCCTGAAAATGCTTATTGGAGTCTGTAGGACATCAGGTCTGGACCACAATGTAAATTTAGTTCCCGTCGCAGCTTCTGAGAACGTTATTCATAATTTACGTACAGTATGTACTAAATATTTTCAAATGTATGCTGTAATATTGCAAGCAGTAAGTTTTCTTACATATACCTATGTACCTGGTTCAGACCCGCAACCAGAGGGGGGCTAGGAGGGCCAGGACACCTCTAAACTTTACATGGCCCATCCACACCTCAATACAAAATGCTATTATTAACACAAGAAATATAATTTAGATATTTATAAGAGAATTTTTAATGACTTAGCTCTAACATATTCAAATTCCCCCCCCCCCCAAACCTCTGTGGCTACTTTCGGGTTTGACCTGGTTCACACTGAAATTCTATTATTGATTTTTCTGAATTTCAATTACTAAAAATGTAACTTTCCCTGACTCACGATTACTATCGTTCATGATGAGGTTTAGAAAAAAAAAAAATATATCAACGTTCTCTTGCTACAGTAACAACGAAACACTTATACGGTATTTTAGCATCTTAATAAATGGCGTGTTATTGTTGGCCACCATATACGATGTTTTATTATTATTATTAACATTATTTAGCGCCACAAAAATATTAGTTGTGGATTTTCTCGAAAACCACCAATGAGGATTTATTTGCCTTTACGTATGTATTTTTGTCAATTTGAGAGATCTATTGACTGATATCGTCAGTGAAGGAACGAAGTGGCGTATCTTGATTTTTATAATTTTTCTGCAGAGCGATTTAAAATGTCTCTTCAGCATTCTACTGTGCGACACATTTCAAGATACGTCAGCTTTCAGAACGTCTATACCTCCGTTAATATAAGGAATTCTGGTATGTAACTATTTATAGTTAACAGAGCATGTTAAGGACGGATGGATGGTGGTCGTATCTCAAAATGGTGTTTTCAAATTACACCACTTCACCCCCATTACCGACGATATATGTTACCATGTTGGAACATTTTTGTTTTTAGATATTCGGCAATACCACTATATAATTTTTGCTAAACAGAACTGGAAATCAATGGTTTGTAGCTACTACAACTTGTCTAGAGAAAGAATTATTGAATTTTGGCTGCTTTGGCGTTATATTTCAGCAGATATTCAAGGTAAACCATCAGAATATTTACCGTTCTTTTACATCATAGTTCGTCAAAAAAGAATACTTATGTGTACTTGTACAGTATATTAAAATGCTACTAAAATTAGTAGCTGAAGAATGAAGTATAAAACAGTACTTGTTACCCATAAAGAGAAGTAGTTTGATCTGTAAGACAATATATTTCATGGAGAGTCCACATCAAAACAGAACAATAAGGACTGCCCAAGTCTGTACCATTATTTCTCACCAGAACTACGGTACACAAGACTTAACCTAATGAAGTATTATATTAGGCCATTTATAATGTTTTTTCTTTTACAACTCAGAACGATATAATGTTAATAAGAGATAGTAGTGTTCAAGCTACGTGTAAGTGTGTGTGTGTGATCTTTGATAGAAGCATGTGTGATCGTAAGGGTTGCTTGATCGTGATATCTTTTTAACATTATACTATAGCCAAATGGCAGATGGCCAAAACGAACTGGCAAAAACGCTATAGGTAGTAGAAAGAGCTTATGGCAAGGGTATAGTAAGCAAGGAAGACATAAAAAGCTACTCCTTGTGTATTTCTTTTGCTACTGCACGTGGAAAAAGAAGGAAACACACACATTATACATGTACAGAGATCTTTTTTTCTTGTCTCTTTCTCTTCTGAGAGTATTCTAAGAAATGCTGTAATGGAAACGACAGTGGACCAACTGGGGCAGTTGGAAGGATTTGTGTGTGTACATGTTCAACAGAAGAGAGAGGGGGAAGTTAACGAAGGGAGGTAAAAGCCAGAAATAGCAAACAAATGTCAAGGCCAGCTGCCTGTAAGTTAGTTACTAAATAAAAAAAATAGAGTCCTGTAAAAAAAGGAGTTGTTTCAAAAAAAGAGCCCTTGTACCTAAAATAAGCACCAGTAAATATTAGTATTGTTTCTCTACACAAGCAAAGATTACTATTTAAATATTAATACTTGAAGTACACATAAATGTAACTGATCAATCTTACTACAATACATAAAACTATACTAAATCATTTGGCATAAAATACAAATTATACCCATACATGTTTGCTTATATTTTCCAAACTTACGTATTGCTGGTAGTCTGTGCTTTTACAAACGAAAGTACTTAACTTTTAATTAATTTTAATAGATCTTCAAATGGGTACTAATATTACAATTACTAAAGCATCAAATTATGAAAATGGTAGTATCATATAAATAACATTAATGAGCATTCATCGAGGAGTTAATTAGGATATTGGCAAGTTTTCGAAAACACTTTTCTTGCATCGATGAAGATATTAAATGAGTATTTTTCTTTCAAGTAAAACTTGTATGATTAACTACATGCTGTTAGATATATATATATAGTATTGTTTGACTAGACCTCAACGTTAATGTTATATCAAAGAAATAGCTTGACAATTGAAGGACTGATTTTGTATAAGAGTTTATGTATCAATTTCATCAACCGATAGGAACCGAACTGAGGTCCACACAGAGCTTATCAAATCATACGACACAATAAGGATAAACCTATATCCGTACAAACCAGGTGAAACAACAAAAATCTTAAAAAGATGAGAAGAAAACTGAAAAGTAACACCTCTCCTGAATAACTTCAAATTTGTTACATAAGCCCTTATCCAAATCAACCCTTCACTTTTACATCACAAATTTACAATAAACTTTTGATGCTGGAACACAACAAATTAACGTAGTTGTGTCTTCAGTCATTAGTTTAGCAATATACAAAATATTATAAAATTGTCATATTAAAACTTGACAGTATGTTACTTCTTGCAATGATAAAAATCTTAAGACTTTAGATTTGTGATTTTTTTTAGAACATTAATTTATATTGGTTCCTTTTTTTTTAATACGCACATACCTTATTACCATTCACTATTTGGTGCCACTTCTATAGAGAATTATTTCTACACTATTCACAGACAGGCTGGATCATCTGAAAAGATAAGAAATAACAACATAAGATTCCATTCTTAATATATCAATAATTAACGCAATGACATATTTACAATATGATATTATGTAAAATGAAATTATGAATTAACTAAACAATAATATATAGAAGTTTGAAGATGTTTAGCAAAGGATGTAACCTTTATTTTAATGTGAAATTCCCCAGGGAATTTAACCCTTTTCTGCATGATTTTTTTTTTCTTTTAGCGAAAAAGAACTAATCAGCATCGGAAATCCTCATATGGGAACTTGAAAAATGAATTAAAACTTGAATTTTAGATTTTTTCACTTAATTCCGACGAGAAATAAGTACGTGCCATATATGACACACTATGCAGTAAGGTAAATTTTCCTATAAGTTTGCACGCAATGGATTTTGCTATATATATATCACTTCATGCAGTAATACTTATACTATACTATAGGGCTACTATATCAATACTATACTCTCAGTTCGTTGGGAAGAGTGCGCACAATGTTTCGCCAAAAAATTTTCACTGACAAAAATCCACTGCTCCACAAAAACCACATGTCAACGTTTAGCCGTCTAATACAACTCACAAAGAACATGCCAGATGACACCAAAATCACTTATTCATACACGTCAATATCTCACAGAGCAGACGAAACAGTCATTTGGTGCCTTTGATAAATCACACAAAAACTAAAGTGAAAAAAAGGGGATGTAGCATGGCATGCGGTAAGGGGCTAATATTGTATTATCATTTTGGCCTTCTGGTAAGTACTCTATGCATTTTCATTTACTGAAACTAAATAAATCAATGGAATACTACTTAGTAAAGGAAAACATATCTTAATAGCCATAAAGATTACACATTTGCATGACAAGAGTAAACATGAAGGGTTTCACCATAATAAATAATTATATTCAATAAGATTATAATATATATATATTAATATTTTGCCTCTATAGCCCTACATATTTAAAAGTATGAAATCTGATTTTACGAATCTATCAAGAAAAGACAATTTCCATATGTTCTATATTAAGAGCAAAACGTAAGAATATTGTGGATAGTTAAAAAGTAACAATTCACCAGATATAAAATGAGTTCTCATATTAACCCCATACAATTACTCTTAAAGAGAGGACACTCGTAATACAATGAATAATCATAAAAAAAAAAAAAAAGAACTGGCTACAACTCTAAAACCATGAAATTCTTGATTTAAAAGAATGTGGAACACAATAACATAACTTACATGTATAATACATAAATAGCAATGCATACTGTAATCATGTCCAATATATAATGAATATGGAATGAGAAAATAGGGCAAAAAATCAATTTACGTGTCCATTTGAACCATCATAATAGGATGTGACGGGAAATATGTAAACCCTGCCATACACCGAGTGCCAAAAGATATTAAATAAATGTATTATTGAAGGATAAGGTTATATATAACATACCATACCCACGCACACACGCATTACATATGAACATACATACGCATGTCAATACAGGAATATATATACTGAAAATTTACATGTTACTTTTATTGAAGTATTATCATTTATAATAAATAAATCTACATATTAGTGCTACTATTATTAATACATATGTGTATGTGTAGTAAGCGTGACTAACGATCTTATTATTGGCAAATACGAAATGACCCATTAAGTAGCCTACGTGAATGACACTGGAAGTTGATAAATATGCACGTAGTAGATACACGTTATGCGTACACCATCATACATAAGGTACTATGATATAACTAATTAACATTTGCAATTCAATGACTAACTTATTTTCTGCTTTTTTCCCTTCTTTTTTTTATGCCTTTCTCTTTTAATACTTAGCGTTTGTAATTTTTTTCTTCGTGATTGACTGCTAGCACGTAATCACACGAAAACGTAGCGTCGCATGTTTATCATTAATTTGGCCTTCGTATACTTTATGTTCTACAAGATTGGATTGAGTGTTAAAACGTTACAACTTTTCCCCCACTTATTATATTTTACTCTTTCTCTGAAAGTATTTAACAATTTGTAAACACGGGAGAATCTTCTTATCATATTATACATAATACATCAGTACATATCCGATTACATGCATAATTTTATGAATATATATATAAAGAGAGAATAGTAATATATTTTTAAGGAAGTGTGGCGAACTAACGTTGTTAACACTGTACGTCACGGTTATATTTCATTGTGTATCATGATTACGAAAAAGATCTACGTCATTACCTCCTCCCAAAGCTTACCACTACTTAAAAAAAAAAAAAAAATGTAGAACTCCAAGGTAACGAGGAAGATTGTAAGTCTATAAAGTAGCTAAGCCAGATAGCATCTGTAAAATTCTATTACATCAACTAATAAATAGCATTTGCAAAAGTCCACTACATCAACTAATAAATAGCATCTGCAAAATTCCATTGCATCAACTAATAAATAGTATCTGCAAAATTCTATTACATCAACTAATAAATAGCATCTACAAAATTCCATTACATCAACTAATAAATGGCATCTGCAAAATTCTATTACATCAACTAACAAATCGCATCTGCAAAATTCTATTACATCAACTAATAATTGTTTTCAATATCTTTCGTATAGTGTATACACTTGGATACTCGTCATTATGACGTCATAAACTGTGCACCCAAATTTCTGATATGTAAGAGCTTTGGAAAGAATCATTTATATAAAAGTATTTTGTAGATACTACCTGGCTAACTTTCTATTCTTTACTGTCTTTTAAGTAATTCACTGAAATTTTGAAAAGTGGGAATAAACTTAGCAAACAGCCTTAATATCTGTACTAAGAAATCATTAGAAATTGAAATGTGCTTTAATTAACATTTAACAATATTTCTCTTATCAAATAGTAATAATTCTTCCACAACACCAAAGGAGATACGCGAATACTTCCTATGCTAATCTGTCAACGGCCTGTGTTAAGCTACTCTTGATGTTAACATTCGAGCAATATTCTTCGAATAACTCGGACAATTATTAGTTACTTGCGGTATATCATTATTACTGTTCGCAAAGACTTCTGCATTTAATTTTGTGTATCTTATTTTTAACGTAATTTAAAATGTTACGTTTCTGTTATTTAATGATTGGGATACTTTTGAACTTATATATAAGATTCTGTAAAATACGCCTGTAACAGGTTACGTACAAGGTTCTCTAAAATATGCTTATAAGAAGTTAAAATGTTCTCTTAAAATAAGCCTGTAAGATCAAGATAAGGTTCTCTAACATGCCTATAAGAGGTTCAATATAGTATAATGTTCTCTAAAATCACCATATAAGGAGTTAAACATATAATTCTATGAAATGGGTTCGTAAAAAGCTAACAAAGAATGTCACCCGATTCCAGATGTAAGATTTACCTGCTAGATGAAATAGAATTCATATTAAATCTTTACATTATGTTTCGCGATGATGTATCAAATGTATCAGCTGTTTGCGTATGTTTTTATAAGTTTTCACGATATATCTTGAAATCACTGCTTTACGTGTAAGGGAATAGAAATTATTATTATTATTATTATTATTATTATTATTATTATTATTATTATTATTATTATTATTATTATTATTATTATCATAAAATATACCTAGCTACATACATCAGAGATAACTTTTAATCCATGTTCAAAACTTTCTTTCTCATCTATAGATGTAATACCTATGCTCAAAAAAGGTTTGCAGGAAATGGTTCAAATGGATGAATAATATACACACACTTGTTTACTGCATTTCCCATTTACAGAGAAGGGAATGAACCTTCTGAACGGTTGGTTCTACACGATTATTAGGTCTACTTTTAATTTTGTGTTCAAATTTACTTTAGCTGATCCTTACAGTTTGACCTACGTGTGTAACAAATACAGTAAATTTGTAAAATTTTATCATTGTTTAACAACATTATACAGATTGTGGATAATTAATTCATGTTATGAAAAATCTACATATAAAAATACCAATAGTAAATAAATCACATGATAATAAACGATCAAAATGGCTACATGTTCAACACTTTTTTCCCCTACTACTCCTCAATCTCTAGCATCATCCTTGTCCAAATATGTTCCATTGCGTCCAACAAGAGAAAAACGAATCATGCAATGTTGCCAACCCTTAATTTATAAATATCACTTAAGCAAAATGTCTAGTAGCTGATGATTTAATTGCATTCGTTAAGTTAGATAACTTGTTATTCGTGTTATCATCTTCGACGAAGAAGTTTATAGCAACACTGGAAACAATTAAGACATTTTTTACCTTCTGTAGGCTTAATTTCTCTATATATAATCCTACAATAAATTAAATATTCCCAACAGGTAGGATTACACACACGTCCCATTTTGATCGGGACAATCCCGGTTTGAAGGTTTTTGTCTGTGTCCCACCAGTTTACATTTAGTGTCCCGGTTTTCAGTGGTGATAGTGTCCTATCTTCATTGCAGTATTCTAAATTTCATTGTTGGTATTATATACTTTTACAGGAAGTTGCATACGTAATTTTAATTTGTAATACGTTTAAATAATTATAGAAGGCGACAGGCCATGTCATACTGTTCATATGTAATTTTTGTATTTAAGATGGGTGTAATTTTTCAGATTGCCATTACTAATTCATCTGAAGAATGAAAGTTTTAAAAGAGCTTTTCTTCTGATTAGATAGGTCTATTTCTTGCCGACAGATGGAGTAAAATTAACTTCCCCCAAAGGGTTCCGGTTTACAATAGCATAACTACGATAGCCTTACCTATAAGTCTAGAAGTACCAATCTTAACACGCAAGAAGTTAAGAAGCTGCCTAAAATTGGCCTATATCATCGATGTTTTCACGAACTGGCTAATAGCCCAAGTTCCATGCATCACGAACTGGCGAATGTGCAATATTTGGCATGTTAAATTTTTCTATCCGTGTTCGTATTGAAATAACTTTTTGTACATTGTTCTGACAACGAGTCAAGCTTCCATCAAGTTTGCCTCAAACTGTTTTATCTTTCTTTCTTTTTTCTTTTCTTTTAGTACGCAAGTTTACGCAAAATTTATGACTTTCAAAGTTTTCTTTCCTCGAAATCAAGATTTTATATTTTCGCCTGTTCGTGATGCATGGGAAATGGGATATTCGTCAGTTCGTTTGAACATCGACATGTTCACTGGATATATCTTCACCAATACCCTAGCAGATTACAGTACTGGTAGTGGTGATTTCAGACCCTGCTGGGCGTACGATACCTAGGATTTATACCCGAATTATGCATAAGATTTCACTTTAATAATGGATATCTCACTTTAATAATGGATATCTCCTTTCGCAATCACAGAATTGTATGATAGTGAAAAATAACTAATTACTATGTAAAAATAATAAATGTTGGCAACACTACAAATTCATCCCCATGCATTGGAAGACAGCCAATGTCAGTAGGACAGCTAAACGTCACCATTCTTTAATCCCCTTCTTTCATGCATCCCTTTCTCTCTACCGCACACGCATATACATACACACACACTTTATCCTCCTGTCGCCATATTGTGACGTCACAAAAGGCGGCCATTGTCATTAATTAACCTCGGTCTCAGTAACTACAAAACTTAAAGCTTTCATTGTTTTTTTTTTCATTCATTATTATTAAAGAGTCTGAAGGGGAGGGGGAAGGAAGATATAGTTTCCATTATTTTTTTAAAAAAACTTGTAATGTCTAGTCACTGTCGCGAAATTAAAACTTGAACAAGTTGTAACAGATACAGTGCACTGAGGAAAAAAAAATCTTCAATACGCGCATCAGCAGACATACATTAACAACGACAGAACTACATTATTGAGAAAATGATGTCGCTAGTAACAGTAGTGACAAGCAGGGTGGTCTATCGAGCGAACTTAACTTACGAAAAGGGAGCTATACAACTCTTCTTCCCCGTCATCACGGACAAAGAGTCTGTAAAACTGATTTGGCAAAGTGAACAAACTGACACGTTGTTATAAAGTAAAAGCTGTCAAATTGGCTCTGTTCTCTTACTCCAATTGATTGCGTTATCTGTAGAACTACTATATGTACAGTATATCGGTGGAGCTATAGTGCATCCTTGCACAGCTTACTTGCCTAGCTACTCGTACAAGCTGAACATTTCTGTAGAATTAATGGACTAGATTCACTCTATTACTATATCTATGCACATGTCTATCCTGAAAGTATACATTTTTACAAATTTCTCAAAACAAATAGTTAAAAGATCCAGTTAATCTCCAGCAGATTACAGCCCATTCTCCGCACTTTTTAAACAATCAATTAAATGTGTAACGAAAGATAAATAAACTGAGTAAATAAAGAATATCTTCAGTCAAATTCAAGAGATAAATCTTGGGATATCTTTTAGTCAATTTCAACAGTCAGATGTTGAAAAGTTTGCTCAAAGCAAATTGAGTCAATAACCAATATCTTCAATCGAATTCAAAAGATGGTAAATAAAAATTACTCAAAGAATAATTGGATCAATAATCAAAAGATATCTTTAGTCAAATTCGAAGTTGAAAACTCCCCAAATATAAACTGAATCAATAATCAAAGGATATCTTATCAAATTCAAGAGATAGGTGCTGGGAACTTTGGCCAAAGATAAACTGAATCAATAATAAAAATATATATCTTCAATTAAATTCAGCAGATAGATTGAAAACTTTGCTCAAACCTTAGTTGAATAAATGACCAAACGATATCTTCAATCAAATTCACGTGATGGTTATTGAAAACTTTACTCAATAATCAAAAGACATCGCAGTCAAATTAAGGTTGAAAACTTTATCCAAAGATAAACTGAATCAATAATCAAAGGATATCTTCAGTTAAATTCAAGAGATCGAAATGGAATTTGTGCTCAGAGACAATTTAATCAATAATCAAAGAACTTCACTCAGTCAAATTCAAGAGATAAATGTTGGAAACTCTTCAAAGATAAATTGAATCAACAATCAAAGAACATAATTCAGTCAAATTCAAGAGATAAATGTTGGAAACTTTTACTATATTTTGTGTGTGGGGAGGGAGATCTAGCCGCCTCCAAATACTTCCCTGACAATCCACCTGAATTAGGAAGTTATTCAATGAAAAGAATTTTCACTTTTGTGTGGTATGGTTAAAAAGAATGAATATAGCCTAAAGCTATTACTTTAAACCATTCAGTAGGTCAGGAAGATTGAAAACCTACCACATGAAGAACGTACAAAAACCACCTAGTCTTCTATACATGTATATACATATAATAAAAACCAAGATGACTTGCAATAACAAGATGTTAAAAAAAACTTCATCTTTCTATAGTATCTACCTGTGGTGCTACTTGAAGCAGAAAAGTACAGTAAATAAAGCACATATTTATAATTTCAATCTTGACTGCTAATGTACTCGCTTTGGTGAGTTTACATTTCAAAATAAACAACATAATAGCATGGGTTATGTCAAAAAATAATAATAAAAAAATAAAAAGATAATAACATTTGTGAAGACATGAGCTACCATTTCCTCACTGGAAAATAATTTATAATTCTAACACAGCATCTTCAGCGCTTTTATTTTTTTGTATAATAGGATGACAGTATGACTTAACAAAATAATAATAAAAGATAGTCTTTTATAGTTCACAATTACAGCAAAAAAACGTAGCAAGGACTTTTTAAAAAAGTCACTACAGCAGTCGTGTTCTGTTAGCAGTCTTGTTTCATGGAAAAGAGGATTTACAAACGTTCTCTCCAGCGCTATGAAACATTACGTACATACACTAAATATTAGTTAATGTACTTTTATATAGATTACAGTATAGATCCTATAATTTGCCTTATAGAAATTATTAGTGGCCTTAAGAAAAAGAGTGACAGGTATTTCAAATAAGGAATTTTTACACTTCACAACATACTACAATGAATGATTGGAACTGAACATCCCTTTTCTCCATTGAGGTTACGGAGATTCGGGATCATAACAGCGGCGTCGATTCTGAGTAGCTTTGGTGGAGGGAAACCGTAGGGCGTGGTTGTTTCGTCGTCAAATATCCGAACATAAATCCAATCAAAAAATATCCAAAATCAAGACGGGCCCAGGTCCTTTCGGTCCCACAGGATCATAATAATTTCTGCCATGGGACCAACGTCCTCAAAAAAATTAAATCTTATAATCTAACGGTCATAGTCTGAAGAAGACGAAATGTTTAATGAATGTGAGTAATTAAGAAAAAAAAAAAAAGATGAAATCAGAAAGTGGTAGGACTTCGACAAAATACCCCGACACGGTGTTGTCCATCACAAAGTCACATAAAGACACGGAATTGAACCGAGCACCCTTATCACTGAGCCACCATGTTTGTCTTAATTCCTTAAATATATCTGAGGTTTAATTTTCTAATGGGGATCGAACTCAGTACCCATACAGATTAGACAATCAGAAGGAGGTATTTTAATAACATTTTAAGGAGGATTAACCCCTCCCCCGAAAAAAGAGATATATCAAAAAATGTTAATCTTTAACAAGAACCAAAATGTTACTAACCTTATTAATTAAGTGTTTTGGAATCATTACTGTAGTTACTTTCCTAGAAGTATAATAATTTCCTCACAGCATTAGCTCACTATAAAAATTTCGTTAATACACAATAATGACATGTGCATTAGAAACATAGAACACTTTTCAGACAGCTATATAACCACAAACACAACACTACACATCTATGAATTGACGTCACAAAATACCAAGACAGAAATTCACACAAGCACACGGTCGGAATTGAACATACTGACTAACTGACCAACGAAGCTAGACTTCTTGAAGCAGAAATAGGAAAAAAAAAAAAAGAAACTTTAGAAGAAACTTTCCTTCATTCAATGGTAAAGAATGAAAAAAAAAAGTATACATATGCATGTTCGTTTTTCTTCGCCCGACGGTTCGAATTTATTCACGCCAACGGAAACAGAAGCACCCGATTGGATCACCCATACGTCGACAGCCAATAAAAATCGTCCGTTACCTAAGGAGTTCTTCTTTCGTTTTCTTCTTCTTTCTCTTTCATTCGCACACACGTATGTTCTTTCGCCCCCTCCCCTATTTTTCTCTTACCTTTACTTCCAACTTGTTCCAACCACCACCTCCCCTTTTTAATTGCGTTCATGTGAGTTCCTACCAAGGTTTCAACCCTTTTCCCCCTCAATTATTTAGATTTTCTTCTTATTGTTAAAAAAAAAAAATATTTCAGTGTCGAACGACGCGCGCGATTCTTCTACGTCGAGAAGTACTTCCGGTTACAAACAGAACAGACGACAATAAAACTAATAACAGCAATGGAAATAAAAAAAAAAAGAAAAACAATTTAATACTAGCACTGTGGACAGCGAGACTTTCTTAATTCCCATAATTGTTATATATTTCTTCTTCAAGAACAACGACTCAAACCCACTCATTTCATTTCTTCTCTTCTTTTTCTTTTCTTTCTTTTTTTTTTTTAATTTACTCTTTTGCAACTCTCGTGTGGACAATAGTTTTCATGTCAACTGGTAACATTTGGGAAATATACGTACTATTATTGCATCCTTTGTCCAAAACAGGTTTTCCTTTTACTTCTTTGTTTGATAAATAGAAGTATTTCTTACACAAAAATATCAGTTATGATCTACATGAAATAGATATTTTGAGTTGGTATACGCACAACACACTATTTATACACAAAATTGTAAAAGCACAATGAAATGAATAACAAACGTAATATCTTAATATTGATATTGAATTACACTTTAAAAAATTATTAATTAATACTCTTGACAATAGTTTTACAATGACACTGTGCCAGCATGCTTGCCATTTACTCGCTGAGTACTAACATTCAGAATATACAATTTGTAGCAAATCTAAGGATCAGTGTAAATGTAAATACGTTAATATGGTGTATTCTACACTGAAAAAGTTCACATTTTTTTGGTCACTTTTTAGATACTACTATTGAACAGTGGTTAAGATATCAAACGCGTGTTCAAAATGTACATGAACTTCTGATGTGTAATAAGTATACGTTCAGAAACGACTTATGAACGTAGTTAAAATACTTTAGACATTACTGGCAATCTTTGAACAACAGCTAATTCATTCTTTTTACATATTTCTCCCCTCCATCGTGCACACTTAGGCTAGTACCGTCAGTTGGAGTAGATTAGGATTTTAGTATTTTAAATTTCTGAGCTTTCGGCATCTAAGGACATTTAGCCCGTCACGTTTGAGGGATGACGTCCCTCAGCGAGCGTCAGTTGGGGTTGCTTTGGCATCTGGGGTGACTTTGGCTCATTTGCCAAAAAAAGCAATCCAATTTTTGCTCCCAAATACAGCATAATTTTTGCACCTTCAGGGTCTAAGTGCAAAAATTATGCTGTGTTTGGGAGCAAAAATGGGATTCTTTTTCTTTTTTTGGCAAATGAGCCAAAGTCACCCAAGATGCCAAAGCCACCCTAACTGACGGTACCACTTTGACACTCCTGGTTTATACAAAGTTTCTCTGAAGGAGGAGGAATTTCTGAAATCATAATTAGTGAGTGACCCGTAATTACAACTGAATTTATTTTAGCTCACTGTGAGGGGAAGCGATTCGCCCAACTCCTGGGGCCTAAGCCTGGAAGCAACAACACTGCGCTCACCTCTGGAGTGAGGGATTTCTCGTTCGAACCTAGGCACTTACACCTACACTTTTATTAATCATTCCGTCTTTCTTAGTCTCTAGGGCATAAACGTGGAGTTATCAAACAAAGATATTTTCACTTCCATTTAGGTTCGCTGCTGAATAAGGGCATAAATATAAATCACTCAATAATAATTTTACAGTGTTAAAAGTATAATAACTTACTGATTACAATAACGCTATTTTGCGACAGTATTCGTGAAAACTCAAAGGCGTTGTAGCATGGTATCCACAACTGAGAAAATAATATATTTCAGCTGTCTATTTTGTTCTAATTAAACTTTTGTTTATGTCTTCAATACTACATATATTAAACATTTTTTTTTTTTTGGTCTTTAATAACAATAATGATGATGTTCTTCCCTGTATCTTTCCTTTGACTTCTATAAATTGAGGGGACTCCAAAATAACACTTCGCCGTCACGAATCTCTCTGTGTGTTAACTTCTAATTGCTGTACCGTGTACGAAACAAATAAACCTACAGGAGACAGACAGACAGACACAAACAAAAATAATAAATAAGAAAGCATAAAAATGGTGCTTTCAAGTACTGGTAAATAAGTATTATTACAGCAAGACATCGTGTTGTTGTCTTAAAGCCAAACACGGTCACTTACCTTAGTCTACAGTATGGACGACGAAAAAAAAAAAAAAAAAAAAGGATTGTTTCGTTTGCTTTTATCGTGCGTACTAATAACAATAATATTAGAAGATAACTTTCATCTTTTGCTTGTTTTGCTCTCTGCAGGTCCCCCCCCCCAACTAAACTAATTAAAAGTTTTCGGCGGCAAGAAACTATTATAATAACATTATTTAGATTTCGATTTTTTTTTTTAAGATGTAGTCATCATTATGACAATCTATCATTAACTAAGATTGTACTATTGGTATGGTGAACACTTATAATTCTGTCCAACTAATTTCCTTCTCTACATCTTATGTGTGATAATATTAATGTCAATGTACACTCCGGTTTATAAAAAATAGCCATCCACTTCTGTTTTAAAAAGGTTCTTTCGTAACTAAAAAAAGGAAATGAAATCTTCAAATCTTACGTCTCACGATTATGCCGACTAGGTTAAAGAAGACGATGATGATGAGAAATGAATGAGTTGGTGGAATGAAGAAAGTGAAAGGAAACACGAGAACCTCTCCCAAAAAAACCTGGCATACAGTATTTGTCCACCACAAAGCTCACTTGCCGCAAGCTGAGATCGAACCAAGGAGCCCATGCACCAGAGGTGAACGTTATACCACCGAGCCACAGCGACCCCTTTCGTAAGCAATATTAATAATTTCGTTATATTATTATGAGTGTATAACGGGAGAAAAAAATGATCAAAGATGCAGTATATACCAACCGATAGATGTCATCCCACTGAACAAAAGAGTGTGTATCTTTAGGCGTAGTTTTCGAGAAAAACGAATTATTTTTCTAAACAAAAATTGATGCGGAACGATAAACATGCCACTTATTAAGACAAAGCTGATACAATGATACAGTTGAGCAATACAACTCTATAACGTTCAATTAATAGAAGTTGCCAACATAGATTATTGTTGTTTTGTTGGTCATTTGCAAAATATTTACTATTAACGTTATAAACGCTACTTGTATAAATTGAATACCCTAGTATTGATGTTTTGTTGACCGCATTTGTTACGTATATTGTTGAATTTATGTTAGCTAGCTGTAACACTTAAACAGTACACACAGTATTATTTTGTTCATCACATTTACCAGTTCAATACTATACTATAATATTGGCCAGTTGTATCAGTTGAACATAATACTATTAATGTTATGTTGGCCAGTTGTATCAGTTGATCACTATACTACTAGTATTGTGTTGGCCTGTTGTATTAGTTGAGCACTATACTACTAATGTTATGTTGGCCAGTTGTATCAGTTGATCACTATACTACTAGTGTTGTGTTGGCCTGTTGTATTAGTTGAGCACTATACTACTAATGTTATGTTGGCTAGTTGTATCAGTTGAACATAATACTATTAATGTTATGTTGGCCAGTTGTATCAGTTGATCACTATACTACTAGTGTTGTGTTGGCCTGTTGTATTAGTTGAGGACTATACTACTAATGTTATGTTGGCCAGTTGTATCAGTTGATCACTATACTACTAGTGTTGTGTTGGCCTGTTATATTAGTTGAGCACTATACTACTAATGTTATGTTGGCCAGTTGTATCAGTTGAACATAATACTATTAATGTTATGTTGGCCAGTTGTATCAGTTGATCACTATACTAGTGTTAGAACATCATTTGGACATTTTTTAGAAATAACATTTTGGTCATTGTTTAACACGTCTGAAAATGTCCTGAATCATTCTATCAGTAAACAAAAATATCTAGAACTGCCCTAAGTGTTTAAAATATGCCTGAACTTCTGTTGTGTCCAATGAGTATAGGGCAGAAACGACTTATATATGTGTAAATGGCATTGTGTAAAATGTCCTAACACAGTCTAAAAGTAATTTCTGTGCCCATATAATCACTGAACACATCAGAAATTCAGGTACATTTTGAAAACTCTTAGGACAATTCCTATTAATCACATGTTGAATAATAATAACATTTTTGGACATGTTGTAGTTCTCTCTTAAGTCACATGGGAGGCATGTTCATCATTTAGTATATTTTGTATATATATATATATATATATATATATATATATATATATATATATATATATATATATATATATATATATATATATATATATATATATATATTTCTAAAATTACTAAATGATAATAACACAAAAACTAGAAGTTCTGTGCACCGGGCCCCAGGGTATGGATTGATATATTTTGTTATACAGAATACAAATTTCGAAACCCCAGGAAGATCGGTCGTGTCATTTTTCTTATGAGCGAAAAACTTAAGCGATTTTGGATACGGCGGATACACGTAACACACCTATACCTACCCCCCCCAAAAAAAAATTCTGTGCAGAGGGCCCCAGGGTATGGATTCGATGTATCTTGTTACACAGAATCCAAATTTCGATACCTTAAGACGACCGACCAATTCAATTTTGTTTTATGGGCGAAAAATATACCCTCCCTATCCAAAATCGCTGAAGTTTTTAGCTCATAACAAAAAATTGACACGGTCAATCGTCCTGGGGTTTCGAAACTTGGATTCTGTGTAACAAAATACATCGAATTCATACCATGGGGTTTCGAAATTTGGATTCTGTGTAACAAAATACATCGAATTCATACCATGGGGTTTCGAATTTGGATTCTGTGTAACAAAATGCATCAAATTCATACCCTGGGGTTTCGAATTTGGATTCTGTGTAACAAAATGCATCAAATTCATACCCTGGGGTTTCGAATTTGGATTCTGTGTAACAAAATGCATCGAATTCATACCCTGGGGTTTTGAATTTGGATTCTGTGTAACAAAATACATCGAATTCATACCCTGGGGTTTTGAATTTGGATTCTGTGTAACAAAATACATCGAATTCATACCCTGGGGTTTTGAATTTGGATTCTGTGTAACAAAATACATCGAATTCATACCCTGGGGTTTTGAATTTGGATTCTGTGTAACAAAATACATCGAATCCATACTCTGGGGTCCGGTGCAAACAACTTTTATTGTGTGTGTGTGTGTGTGTGTGTGTGTGTGGCTGTGAAATAAATGTGTTTGTATGATATTAATGCTAGGTTTCTGCTTCAATAAGTGAAAACTTCATATGTGACTACAGGAAATGACCTTTGTGCTTCAATATAAGATACTGACAATAAAATATTGTTTATTATTTAAAGAAATATTATGACCCATTTGACCACGCTACTTTATATCTCTTCTGTGGTGGAATTGTAACAATCGCTCTTCCCGTCCCAACATGAAAAAAAAAAAAATGTACAGATCACATCTCGCAGGAACTATATATATATATATATATATATATATATATATATATATATATATATATATATATATATATATATATATATATATATATATATATATATATATGATTGCCTGAAGGAAATTATAGGACAGCAGCTTGCAAGCGGTCGGTCTTTTGAGGGAAGTCAGGCGGCCTTTTCTATATAACCCTCCTGCAACAATGAAAAAAAAAACCGAACCCCTTGCTCCAAAAAAGGCAGGTAGACATAGGAAAAGTGAAAGTGTAATTTTTTTCAACTCTCCAAGACCTTACTCAACTAAGTTCTTACCTTCAGGAACTTTTTTTCTTTTATTTATTTATACTGAACACTAAACCACTCTCATACTGTCGATAAAAAAAAAAAAGTACAGGGATTCACGAAAAAAGATATCCTCCTGATTGTAAAATTGTTATTCTAAATAAGACATAAATTTTATTATCTATCTCTTAGCAAAGGTGGTAGTTATTATAATTTGATCTATCCGTCACCTGTTATAATTATAGTTATTTAATAATAATCATTCAAAAATTAACTTTACAGACTGTCAGAAATTATAAAATATAGCTTACAGCATTAGCGTCGTGGACTTAAAAGAAAAAAAAATTGCAACACTGATGTGCTGACAAAAATCTTTCAACATTTTTCTTTTAATTTCAATTCTTAGCTGTAGACAGCGTACTGTTGCAGGTGTTCGGTAATAGCACATATAGCTATTAAAATGCTTGTCGTCAGGAAGTGAGCCGTATTTAACTCTACATATCATTCAAATTATATGGCATATTACATTTTAAATCTATTACACATTTCTACCTATTAAATGTGGGAGTTCATGTGGTTGGGTTTCCACGTTAATCAGTAGGTCCCGTCTCATATAGCCTCGCTGCTGAAACGGACATTAAACTGAAAATCAACTCAACTACTTATTAATTCTCTCTCTCTTTATATATAATTCTATATATATATTATCAGACTGTGTCTTCTTGGGATGTCCCCATCATTCTCAAATATATAGAATTGTGTTATCAGACTGTATCTTCTTGAGATATCCCCATCATTCTAAAATATAAAAATGAAATGAAATCTTTCAGTTTTACGTCCCACGATTATGCCGGTTCGGCTAAAGGAGATGGTGTGATGAGAAATGAATGAAGAAAGTGGGGGAAACGGGAGAACCCTGAGAAAACCTACGAGCACGGTGTTTGTCCACCACAAAGTCTACACGACATAAGCTGGGATCGAACCAGAGGCCCCAAGCACCGGAGGTGAAGGCTCTACCACTGTGACACCGTGCCCTCCCGTGTTCTAAAATATATTGAATTGCATTATCCGACTGTGTTTTCTTGAGATGTTCCCCTCATTCTCCAATATATTGAATTGTATTATCAAACTGTATCTTCTTGGGATCTTGCCATCATTCTCACATGTTTTAATTTCACTCAAGGTATGGATGTAATGTAGGGGCTATTCCTTCACATTCTCTTTCTTTACCATCAACCATTTCTCTTAGTTTCCTTCAGGATAAAAGGCAGAATAGTACGTATAATACTGAATAATACGTATATAAATAAATAAGAAAATAAATAAAAACACATAGTATGAGAGGTGTGTAGGGCTACATAAAAGAGTGCAGTAGGGCTATTCAAAAGGCATACAACTCAAGCAACATTAGTTCGTACACTTCCTCCCTAAACTAAGGAGAAATGTAATTTAAAAAATGCTTTAGAAAATTGAATAGGACTTTCCACATTATCTTTTAACTGTGACAAACGTCGCACCCCCTCCTCCAAAAAAAATAATGGTTACGATCGTGCTGTTAACATTTGTCAGGAGCATGTGTCCATCTGATAGAATTAAACTCTAAATGTCTTGCATGTATATAACGTTGCTTGTTTGAGAACTGCACATATGTCCTAGATGTTTAAGAATGTTTAGCGTCACTTTTCAACAATGAGGCTATATCAAACATGGGCTTAACAGTTTAATATGAAATCCGAACCAGCGTAATGCTTTCCCGCCAAAAATCGAACTCGGGACGAAATGCAGCACGTGCTAGCCACAAAACCAATGAAAAGAGCCTTTATCATTTGTAAAACAATACTTAGTCCTTTTCTTTATTTATTTTACCTCCTGAAGGCGGTTTCGCCCTCTATTTGGGAGTAAGAAAGTTTTATAGGGAGCTCTCAAGAGATTACAGAATGATTAAAGCACATATACCTTCAAATTATTATTCAAATTATTATATATAATGGCTGGGTTTGAAAATAAAGGCTTCCTTTTTCATTCTTACTAAACAAAAATAATTTTTCAAGAAAGTATTTAAAAGCCGCAGACAGGTTTAAGCTTTCGGTCACACTGAATGTAATTAAATACACTTGAAACATGAACACAAATCAATTAACCTCGCTTCATAATAGCTCATGCCATCTTTAATGCAATAAGTGAAACTCAACTTTTACGGTGAATTTATAACACTAATTAATTTCTTACCATGACTTAACAAAAAAGCAAAGCATTACATACACTAGTACGTGTGCTTTACGGAAATTATAACCGGTATGCTTCCCGTAAAACATAGTTAAGGATCTCTCTTAAAAAAACGAACAAACATGCTCAATCGCAATAATTAAATATATTTTCGCTCTCTGCTTTCTTTTCTCCAATTGAATTTATTGTTATGAAAAAAGATTACGTTTTTAATTTAGTAAAACAAATGATCATGATTCCAGTTTATTTATTTGACAATTTTTGACTTTTATTGTTAAAAATAGGAAAGAAAAGAGTATTCGGCATATGTAATCTTAGGGAACGTTTTTCTTTTTCTTTCCTAGTAACAAACCAACCATGTTAAGGTCAGTACTTCAATTGTGAAAAGGTAAATATACTATTTTGAAGAATCTATGTGGCGCCACAAGATACGGATGATAAAATATCCATATCACGAAACTGGACAAAAAAAAAAAAAAAAAAGTTGAATAATTTATTATGTAAATAAGGTTTTGGTTGTTAATTCAGCAGAGTTAGAAAAGTCATGTAAACCGTGTTTACAGTACAGAAAAAGATCAAAACGAATGCACCGATCACAAAAGAATTTCTTTCTACTCATTGGATTAAAATAACAACGTTTTTTTTTTATTATTTTTTTACTCGACGCAAAACAGCGCTTCTACATTAACTTATATTTTGGTCAAAACTTAGATAGCTTCATAAATGATAATTACAAACAAGAAAATTTGTGTGACAAAGAGTTCTAAGTAGAATAACGTTATTTGCCAGATCTAATAGTTTATAATGGCGCCTTCCTTAAGAAAGTTATGGAATCAGCCACTTTTACACTCATTTACCTCAGAAACAAGATGTATGTTATGGTTTCTGTCTGTTCAATTATTCACAACGAGTGAGGCATTTTTAACACCATAAACATTCATTTTCCGAGACCTTGGAAAGTGTATTGTTTCTATTGAACTTGAACATGATTTGAACGTGTTTTGTTTTAAATGACTACACTGTAAAACAATAAAACACCATTTAAATACTTTTAGTACAGATGTTGCGGGGAAATCTAATGAAAGTGTTTTATAAAGTGTGCTTCGCGTTTCCAAAAGCGTTTATTCTCTAAAACAGTATTTGGTATTTCTTCTCAGCAAATACTTCGAAAACAAAGTGGTGATGACAAATATTTTGCAATTTTGTACATACATCTAGAACATACGTGGACAACTCAGTAGCTAAAAGGGATGAATATTTGTAATCTGGAGGTGTTCAAAGAGTGTTGGTGATGTGTAAAGAAGTGTCCTACTATGTCTAAAAGTAGTTTCTTTATATTTTGCATTGTAGATATTGTATTTCCTGTGTCAAAACAAGCGTCAAAAGTTATTTGCACACCTCTCTAACTGTTTTATGTTATCCCCTACTTTCCTTCTTTCTTCTCCTTGGTCCAACTAAAGATCTTTCCCCTCCCCAGAAAATTTGTAATATTATGTAAGGTAATTTTAAATTATATTACTGTATTATTAACTTACTAAAGCGTTAGACCTTATGCGCAATAAATATGCGCAGAGTACTAATAATTATTGACCTTGCTAGATAGCAACAGTGCCAAGTGTTGTATATTGTTCAACAGCAAGAATTCATTATCAGTTCTAAGACAGTGTAAGCCGAGAAAAGAAATTTACAAGGATTTCCTATCAGCTAATACAACATTCACTTATATATGAATGAACTTTCATAAATTCAAAGAAACGATTACGTAATTATTTGGAATGAAAAACATCCTCAAGATAAGAGATGTATATAAAGAGAGAAATTCGCGGTTCACTGATATAGCAAAATCAAAGGACGAATACTTAAAAAGCTGCCGCTTTCACTAAATCTACATTATATGATGTAATCTTAAAATAGTTCCTCCCGCTCCACACACACACACATATGAGATAACATACGTCCTTCAGCAGATCCTTTTATCATTTCCAAATATGATACAACTTTTCTGTCTTCTTTAATTCGAATTCTCATATGTCAGTCAATATAATTACATTAGCTTGATGGTACAACCAAGCGTTCATTAGATACAAAACAAAAAGTAAAAAAATAAAAGCTACTATCACAATTAACATCAGCTAACACAAAAAAAATTAATGCTACTATTACAGCTAAAACCTGCTAACACATAGAAAGGTACAATTCTGCTATTACAATTAAGATAAGCTAACATAAAAAATAAACGCTAGTATTGCAATTAAGATCCGCTAACACATAAAAACAAACGCTACTATTTACAATTAATATAACCAAATAACACAAAAATAAATAGTGCTATTACAGTAAAAATCAGCTATCACATAAAAAATAAACGCTGCTGTTACAATTACGATAAGCTAACACAAAAAATAAACGCTACTATTACAATTAATACCATCAGTTAACACATAAAAAATAAATTATACTATTACAATAAAGGTTAGATAACACACAAAGAAAATAAACTCTATAATTCAGATCAGTTTACACAAAATTAACGGTACTATTAGAACTAAAATCAGCTAACTTAATTTCCTTATTTAGCTTTTTGCTTGTAGCTAAGGTTTCCCACCAAATATACACTTTGTGACGAGATACAAGACAAGACAAACAAGCTCTTCCAACAGAAACATTTTCTAAGACGAGATATCATTTTGACGATCCCTTCACGAGACAAGGCTACTTCGACTTTTGGGTCGCAAGCAACCCCAGTTTGTGCACACGGTATGTCTATAGAAGTTGGGTGAATTTGGAGTGGTTTTCTACTGAGAGGGAACTGTTATTTGCAATGCATTATTCTGAATTACTTCATTTTTTATATTAATACATTATTTTTAATGCATTATGCATTATTCTATTTACTTAGGGGAAGCAACTGAACCCCAAGAATTTTGCCTTCTATCTCCCACATACAATTTGGTATGTTAGTTTAGTCAATTTTCTATATGGACCATTGTTGGTTACTTTTGAGGCAACTTTTTGTTAGACAGTTACGCAAGATAGTACCTATAATAGTATGATAGTCAAACATTTCGCAAGCTTGCGAAACCGACACCTAAAATTTTGACTTTAATTCGATTTTTTTAAAAAAAATGCTTGACGAACAGACTGTATGAGAATCAAATATCTGGCCTCCTGTAACTTTATCCTGCCCCACCTATACCTTTGGACAGTTATGCTGTTACTGGTGGAAGGGAGAACAAAGATGTCCATAGGCTGTTTTTAGGACGCCACCGAGAGGTTCGGGGGGAACAATTATTAATCATTAATAATAACACAATTGAACTTGAATTCTACCATAATGATGCTAAGAACGCTAGACTGAATAAAATTCAGGCTACAGTGCAGGGTATCTGGAGTATCTGAGCGTGGTATAGGCAGTAGAGGACGAGGGATAGATATATCGGTGGGTTGAGACAATTTGAACTTTGATTCTCTTCAGTGCTATGAATCGCTTCAAGTTTTGAAAACACTATATTTTCCAGCACGATCTGAAAATTTAAGTATAACATTCAATATCGTCAGAGCAAGGGTATTGAATGGTCAAGTTAGCTTCCCGACTGTGTCAAAAAAATTGGATAATTGCACGCCTGACAATATCCGTACACAGAAACCCATTTTGATAGAGACAACTTATTTTTTGAGATATCTCAGACAATATTGAGTAAAATATAAACTCCAATATTCTGAGTTTAATGTTCAGCCTCAAAAATGATTTTAATTATGATGCGGTTCTCTTAAAAGGAAAATATTTAAAATGCAATATTCAGAGAGAGAGAGAGAGAGAGAGAGAGAGAGAGAGAGAAAAGGGGGAGGAAGAGAGAAAAAGAAAAGAAACAACTTGATACTTAAGGAAAACTAATCAACTAAACATGAGGACTATTTCTGTTTTAACGCCACTAATAATATAGTGCTTATAATGTTACGCAGACATTTACTAGAGAAAAGCAAAATTACATTATATGATTTTTTCACTTTTAATCAGATCACGTTCAAAATTCCTTACGTTACTATTCATGGTGGGCTATGGCCGGACAAATGGCTTCATAATTAAATATGATGTTAGCATATCGGCTCACATACTTTTTTAAAAAAGATCTTTCTAGATCACTACCATTTATTTAGGACTACATCGGGAGATTCTATAAGGTACATCAACACGGCAACAATCTTATTCTAAACCACCATTACTGTAGTACTAGAAGTAATCCCATTCTTTCGGTCTTAAACGAATTATGTAATTTGAAAATCATAAGTCCGCAATTAGGATGCAATATTCATGTGAGAATTCTGGGATTATTAAAACGAAAAGACAGAAACTGCATCTAATACTTTAGTAACAACATTAGTAGTATCGCAAATGACGCAAAATATATGGCGAACATAAAGTTAGATGAATTATAGAGAGCAAGCAATTTCCAAGAGGTAAATATCGACCTTCGATGATCTATTCCGTATGTGAGACACCTGGTGGAATAACAGCTAACTTAACTTACTACAATGGCCTTGAGAATATTTAATTACTTTTAACGTATGGGAATTAGAGCACATGTGCCATTTTCCAATGCTTCTTCAAATTGTACAAAAGTACAGTATGGTAGGTTAGGAGAAATTACATTTTCTGGATGATTTTAAAATATTATTATTCGCGTTTAATAGGAAAAAATGTCCAACGATACATATATGAATAGATCTCATTCAGCTAAACAACATGATATAGGTAAACGTATAGCCTCATGCATAGTTTTGGAAATAAATCGAGCATTTTTTGTAAATCTAATAGTTGATGCTGTACGGCAACCAAGACACTTATTAAGATCTAAGATACTGAAGTATACATTAATCGAGACACTTATTAAGGTAAAACTGATCCTGAAGTATGCATTAATCACGACCATGAAACTGGTCCTGAAGTATACACTAATCAAGATACTTATTGAGATGAAACTGATCCTGAAGTATACACTAATCAAGATACTTATTGAGATGAAACTGATCCTGAAGTATATACTAATCAAGATACTTATTGAGATGAAACTGATCCTGAAGTATACACTAATCAAGATACTGAAGTACAAGGTTTTCGTTATGGCCTTAACAACACGACATTATACAGTACAGTTAATGATATATAGTCTAAAATTAAGATAAAAATATTGAAAAATCGAAATATTTATATATATATATATATATATATATATATATATATATATAAGCTGAACAAAATGCCATGCTCTCTCAATAAATTGTGAAGCGTATTCTGCGAGAAAAATAAATTTTATGACGCTAAAAAATTATGTTGTTCCTCACCATGTCCACCTAATTTTAATGATGAACTCAGGTACATGATGAGTTTTATCTCACGAAACTTGACCGAGAGGTTTCTTACATACACTCAATTTTCGCATACAATTTGAACCCCCTTCATCCTCTCTTAGGATATGCATTTTAATCAAAATTGACATGAATCAACTAGAACCAAATGATAGCTGTATTCAATTTTTTTAAATGATTCAGTCGTTTCCCCGTGATGATGTTACGATCATAGGATGTATTATACCTCCCTTGAGCAAAGGATTCGTACTAAACTATTGATGTACTTGTCAAAATAGGAATGAATAAAAATTACGCATTGAAGAGCTCTATTAACAGTTTGTTCTGTCTTATAGATTCTGAGACAAGATTGCTTGTACGTTTCGAGTGTCCACAAATCAGACAATAAGGCCATTTTGCAGTCGGGGTTCGCTGAAGCCCGGGCTCACTACCTTCAGTGGGGTTCGTAGTGGCTCGTATTTGCACTAACCTCACTGCAGCTCGTACTCGCTTGGCCTCGTATTCGAACGGGCTAGCGCTCAATTACTGAGCCCGAGTCCCGGACTCACAAGCTTAGACCTCTCTGCTACAAATGGACATACCCTATTTTAAGCACAAACAATTTCTCTATCAGTAGACATACCCCATTTTGAGCATAAACAGTATAAGCACTATCTGCTATAAAGAAATATACCCTATTTTGAAAATAATATCTCTGCTATAAATGGATATACGCTATTTTGAGCATAAATAATACCTCTGCCATAAATGTACCTTTGTCTCGCCGGAATTGTAATACTGCAAATTATGGATGCGTTAAAATATCAAATAATACTTTCGACAACGTAGATACTTTCAGATATTTAGGATCAATATTAACAGATCAAAATCATATACACGAAGAAACTAAATGTAGACTAAAAGCTGGGAATTTGTGTTATTCAGTTCAGACTCTTTTATCGTCGCGAATTCTGTTAACAAATCTGAAGCTTTATGTATGGTTGCGAAACATGTCGCTTACTTTGAGGGAAGAATGTGGTCTTAAAATATTTTTTTAGAATAACATCCTGGGAAGAATATTCGGACCCAAGAGGAACCGAAATGGGGAATGGCAGAAACTTCATAAAGAGGAACTGCATAATTTATCGTTTACCAAACAATGTTAGGGTCATCAAGTCTACGATGCTCAGGTGGACAATCGTGTAGCCAGAACGGAAGAAGCTACGATCGATTTCAAAGTTTTTTTTTACTGGAAATCCAATTGGTTAGTCCATTAGAAGAACTAGGCGCAGATGGGAGGATAATATTAAGGTGGATCTCGGAGAAATAGGAATACAAAACAGAAACTGGATCCAGTTGGCTATGGACAAAAGTCAATGGAGAGCTTTTGTGAAAGCTGTATTGAACTTTCGGGTTCTATTGGCCATAGAGTTGGTTAGTTAGCCATAAATGTATATACCCTATTTGAGTATGAATAATCTCGGTTACAAATAGGCATACCCTACTTTGAGCATAAACAATACCTGCTACGAACGGATATACCCTATTTTGAGCATAAATATTTTATTTCAAATGGATATACTTTGTTTTGAGCATAAATAATATCACTGCTACAAATGGACATGCTACATTTAGACCTTTTAAATAACATTTCAAAATATATAATGATATCACAGCATAAAATTTATATAAATAGGTAAACATTTACTATACAACCGAATACTTGATTTTCCTGTCTGTTCACCTCGAATCAAATTAGAAAACCGTGAATTTTTTTTCTTCTTCAGAAAAAAATCACCCAACTATTTCATCTACCTCAGTTTTATTCCAATCCTCTTTCTGGTATATCTTCCCCTCGTTCTGTTCAACCTTAATGCTAAACATATAACAGATTTCGTCTCACCCTGAACGGATAAAAAAGAAATTAAATTTTCTGTTCCCTGCCTTGTATTTTGTAACGATTTCTCCCGCGATGCGTCGCATTTCTCAAATTTTTAGCTTTTTTCTCTTCACTCTTTCAGCAGGTGCTACGAATTCACTAACCGAATGATATTTAAATAGCATAAATTTCTTTCTTTGCAAGTACATTTCATGGAGTTAACCTACGATATAGAGCTATAGAGGAATGCATTACTAATTAACACATACCAAACAAATGCATAAAATCTATTTCATTTCAATGTTTCAACAACACGTCTTATAATTGAAATTAATTTGCATTCTATTATTTGCATTTTAAAAGAAAATTCGTGTAGCTTTAAGTCATACTATTGACAGTTGAAAAATACGTCATTACGAGGTTATCGCAAAATGATTACGACGGTATGTCTTGCAGGGACTTCATTTAGATGGGTCACTAACAAGTTCGAGATGTACATATTTTAATGAATAATGTATACGTTAGGAAATTATCTTTTTCTGACACAGCTGTACTACCTGTATTACTGCTAACTGATTTTATCATAAAACCACAGAATCTAAAAGCTTAACAATTTAATTTGTAGATCCATGTCCGTCAAGATGGTTTAATAATGTGTACGCGCTCTACATACAGTTAGCTATTTGATATCGGCTAAAAGCTTTGTGTTTTTACGCCAATTTGTGATTTACAAAGATATTATGACAAAATTTTTGCCAGTGATATCTTCTTATTTTTACTGAAGAAAAATATGATTAAGTATATATATCAAGTGTTTCAACATAAACTATATGCCCAAAATAATAAAATTTAACATTACAACGTAAGTTACCAATTATATGTGACAGATATCAAGCTCGTTCTATACAAATCTTTGCATATATGAAATATATACTTCAGATGTAGCTATCCCATAATATTTTGTAGATTTTGGCAGAAGAAAAAAAAATCCTTTGTATTTCTACACTTAACCTTATAAAATATTATTTTACAAAAAATAATTTCCTAAAATAGTCGGCGGACTAAGGTTTTGTCTTAGGTATAATTCATTTACATATAAATATTAATGGATGGGAACTTATTTTAAAAATATTTTGTCGTAAGAGGTTCGCAATTTTTTGAATATGAATTTATAGGAACACGTAACGTACACAGAATTTCATCAGGAAGAGGCGAAGAATTCAGGCTCCCATATATATACTATCATTTCAGGATTTTTGTAAAGTTTATATTCTCATATTGAATATGTTTCTATCTCAAGGGAGGGGAAAGAATCCAAGCTCTCAAGTTCATCATATCGCTTCAGGATTTTTCATATCGTAAATATTTAATGTTCATAATATCTTGTTTTTAAAGGATTAAAACCCGAAAACCTCTCAACTTGCATATGCTGGTAATAGAACCTACAATTGAATCGTTGAAAATATAACTTTGCACATCGGTCAGAACGCCTAAACTAGGATATGCGATAACAAACAACGCCTATACAAATAAAGTAGTAATCAGAACGCCTAAACTGGCATTTGGAGTATAAAACAGCGCCTGTACAAATAAAATAGCAATCGAAACACCTAAACTGGCATTTGGAGTATAAAACAACGCCTGTACAAATAAAGTAGTAATCAGAACGCCTAAACTGGCATTTGGGGTACAAAACAGCGCCTGTAGAAATAAAGTAGCAATCAAAACGCCTAAACTGGCATTTGGAGTACAAAACAGCGCCTGTACAAATAAATCAGCAATCGTATTTTTAAGAATATCGATATTCATTTCGCTCGTCCCATACAATTGAAGTAACATAGGTTTTGTTACATGTATTTAAGAAAACATTTTCTTTATTGTTACCAACTACATAGGCCATATTAGTACCTAACTAAAGATGTGCTTATTTTACCACTGTTCTTAGCTTATAAGTTTCGTCAAAATGATTACTCAATATTTTATTTTGACTGCAGAAACAATGAAATAACTTATGTCAGGGATACAGCAAAGGTGAACGGGGGTCCATACCCCCTAAAAATAAGGTGAAACAGAAAAAAATACTACATATCAAAAATTAAATAGCAATTTTTATATTAACTTCTTAAAAGTCACAACAGTCAGATCCCTACTCATGTTTTGCTGTACACTTGATAAATAGCTACTAGTAGGGCTATAATTTATGAGCAACATAGCTGATACTTACATCAAGATTTTGAAGGTAAAAGTCCTATTGCCGTAATAACTCGAATGTAAGTGCCTCCCTAAATAGATGTGTTGGTTTTGAGAATCAACTTATTACGCGGATACTAGCAGTGGTACAGTGCCGTGCCGGGGAAGGGGGCGACGGTCTCGGGCGCCAAAGTAAAGGGGAGCAATAATTCGGGAGAAAAAGGGGAAAAAAAAGATATGAAAAATTACTTGGAATATATGTATGGGGAAGCCGTCGTATACGTGCTGATTTTCCACGGCACGGCACTGCAGGGGTTTAATGTTAGAAGTTTTGGAACGTATTACATAAGCTCGATCGTTTTAAAAAATATAGCATATATCCGACCCCATATATGTTCGTACTTCGGAAAATTTCAGTTGAGTATACGCGCTGAACTATAAAAGTATTAGGTGGGTACACGCCGTATAATCCCGTATATACCCTATTACATACCTGGATATGACATTTCTAAACAGAAAACGAACATAACTAGCAAACCAATGGCTACTAATTGACTGCAAAATTCACGCGTTATTAGTGTACATTTATCGTAAAAATTAAAAAAAAGAAAAGAAAAGAAAAGAAAAGAAAAGAAAAGAAAAGAAAAGAAACTCAAAGAAAGTACAACTAAAAACGATTTACCGGTATTTCTACCATTTGTCCAAAAATGTGTTATATAAGCGTCTTTCACGTATTTTAGCCATGAATTTTAAGGAAAGAAAACAGTGAGCGCTTATATTCGAGTAAATACGATATTTTACTATTTTTTAAAATTTTCACAACGTAAAATAACGAATTTTTTTTTAACTTTGTGTTTCTGTACAACTTTATACAGTAAATTACCATTACTTATTTTTTATTATTATTTCGCATATTTTGTTTGCATACACGATGATACACATAATTGGCCAAATTATCGGTTTAGAAATTGTATCCGGTGGATAACATAACTTCTTGACAACATTCTTCGTCATGGAGAGAAATTGGATGAAGAAAATTATATTTCTTTTGCTTGATACAACATCTGTGTAATTATTTTTGGTCGGAAAATAAAAATTAGTGCACTATTTTATTTCACAGTTCTAGTATCTCTTAACACCGATGATTTCAAACCGATAACAGTGTAAAAAGAATATATAAATCTTATTAGAAAATGATATACGAACATTTACAATATTTTTTCTTTTTTTAAAAAAATGTACAACATGCATTTTCCAATGATCAAAATGCTATTGGATTTTTTTCTACTAAATAAAATATGCCGACACTTCAGGATCTATTGCTAATTAAAATAAATAAATAAAATGCACAAGCGATAGAGCAGTATGAAACAAGACTAAAATTATATTAGTTCACCAGACGATCCCTAGAGGGCAGAGAAGTTGTACTGCTCCCGCTAGAAGCAACTGTATTATTGAAAAAGAGCGAGTTAACAGCAGTCACTTTGCTTTACATTAAAATACCTAACTAACAAATTAGATTTATACAGACTATACACAATTAAAAAATATCAGTATATGGCTACCTTTCATGTGATGTATCACAAAAATAAATAAAACTGCCATAATATCATCCTCGACTTCTCAGTATATAAACGTGAGTCCAGATCTTCTCCTACGGGTCGCAGGTGGACTATGACGGAAATATGAACTTAATACTATTAATAGGTATTTCTTAACACCTATATATCTCTGGCCAAACAGAAGGCATAACTTTCTAAAGCAAGTTCATTTTGCAGGGAATTAAATCTTACATTTTAATCTGCTACGGTTGGACCCATTCTGCTTATTTAGTAATTCAAATAAATTTGATAATCCCTATATCTCGCCATTGAGAAGTTCTACCCTTATTTTGGAATTTAAAAAGTTATATTTAAAAAAGAGAGAGATAGTAGACGGTATTATAAACAATCTAAATTTCTAGTTAACCTAAAGTTCTGTTTACCAAGACATGTTAGCAACTATATGCAAAATTTTCCCACTAACCTCCTACCCTTAAAAAAAAAATCCCTCTTATTAACATATTATGGGGGTTCTTGGATAACTATCTAATGATACTTATAAAATTCCCTTACGTCTAACAAATCGCTACCTTAGGGGACACATTGTAACTATCTACGGAAAACTCTTGTCCTGTGTAATGCAATATTGGTGAGAAGATATATAAAAACCACGACAGAGAATAGTTCTACAGCACTTATATTTTTTGAACTAAACACTATGATGTTCGAATTCGTTCTCGTTCTCTAGAACCATATGTCTTATATTAATTTTTCGAAGACGTCTAATACGAACAGAACAGAACGGGAATTTTAAGTACCTGACCACTAGACAACGTTTACACTTACAAAACTACAATTCGTAGGTTTCTTACGTATAGGCTTCAGACGGGAATAAACGCTACAAATAGATGCGTAACTTTATATTGTGAAATATTGATATATCTCACCCAAGAATTCTTACAGTATGAAGTAGCTAATACAAATTTCTTTACCATGTTTAAGAAGTTAATAAAATTGTCTCTAAATAAATGAGATTGTGAGTAAAATATTTTCTAAAATGTGTGAAATATAGATAACAAAGATTTCTCTAAAGTGTGAAATCGTTAATAATAAAAGTGAAAAAAAAGTATTATATACGAAACAGCTCATCAAAAAGTCTTCAGATACATGTGATGACGAATATTTTACGTATTTTCCCCCTTTCATACAGCATGTTATATTTAACAAATGTTGAAAGTAAATTTGGATGAATTATTTAATCATCCAAAATTTGAGACATTATTTAGGATCTATTTTTGATCTAAAAAATTACAGATTAATGTAGCTACTCACTGACGTAATTATATGCACTGTAACGCATCCACGATCTAATTTGGTAATTCCTTTACTATTTTAATAACACGACAACATACAGGCATATGTCCAATATTATCCGATAGTTCGATTACCGGCTCGATCACCACTTTCGGACACTTGTTACACTGGTTTTTCAAGCATATAACTACAAGATTTTTAAAAAGAGGATTCCAACAACAATCCTAAATAAGTTTTGCATGAAGATACTTACGTGTTCACTTTCACTAAACTTTTTTCCACGAAAATAATGCACAAAAGTTTTTAACCGTCCTTTTGATGTAAGCACTACGTAAAAAAAGCAGTTTTGTTTCTCACAAGCAGAATATCTCGCATCCCACAGGTAACTTTCCGGTACGAAGTCATGCTAGTGCTCCAACATGTACCGAGCCGAAGCGCGCGAAGAAATCCTCACTATTGTATATATATGACTGTATGCTGTAGCGTGAAAGCTTTCCTTTCCACTAAGCATAGGGGCAATCGCGCACCACCAGCCACCTCGCTTTTGCCGGATGGGCGGGAGTTCACCAAACCAGTGACCGCCAATGGCCAGTGCCCACGGCCCGCTAGCGTCATCAACGGGTTAAGCGGATTGAGACGCATACTAACGAACTTCCCTCCCTTACGAAGCTACACGCTCGCACTTCATGCTGGGTATATTCTATTACATATATGGAAGAATACATTTGTGGCATAAATATTAACGAAAACTTATCAGATACATATCTTGCATAATAAGTATTATATATATTATAGCATGTACAAATACGCTATGCCTTGCTTTTTCAAATACGCCATTTTGGAGCTTGTGTAGTTTCTCCACGCTCAGAGTGGCTACAACAGACAATATATTTTTAGATCATTTATATCATAATTTCTCTAGTTTAGAATATTTAGACCTATCCCACACCTTCTATAAATTTGGACCATTTATATCACATTTTCTACGTTTTCTACACCATCTCACTTGAGCAATACTTTATTTGATACTTTTAATTATTATTAATTTCCCATGTTTGGAGCAAATTGAAGAATGTTTTCCAAAAGAAATCAAATTTTTTACTAAATACTTATAGAGAAAATTTGATGTAGGGCCTATCCAACAGTGTATTGATGTGTACGATATAAAATTTGTACTACATTTTGAGTGAAATTTTTGAACGCATTCTTTTTCCTTTGGTGCGGTGGAAAATCTGTGAATTAAATTGAATGTGAATCTACTAGACAAGCATACTTGTTCAAGCACAATTTGTGCCATCTTTGAACTAAGGGGGGGGGAGGGGAGTAGCGTCAAAGAGAGAAATGTACGCATAACCCCAACCGTTCTGAAACTATATACCATACTTTTGCGTTCATAAAATAAGCCATATCTGTTGTAACAGAAGCAACTATAACATGTAATTTACATTCTTTATAGAACAGACAGGTTGAAAATGTAAGTAATATAATATATTCAAGCAACAGGCAGGACTGCAAATTTAATCTTGTTTTAAAGAAATTCTAAGCCAAGAAAGGTTGTGGTTTTGCAGGTCAAAATACATTGCATTAAACGAAAAAGTGTAACAAGGATAAAAGTAATACAGTTTGACAAGGCGCGTGTCACTGCACAATTGCTACTACTACTACTACGATGTATTTCGAAGTAGTTGGCCCCTTTTTAAGATACTTTTCAACAAACTTACACACACAAAGAAAAGTTTTCAGCTTTTTAAATACTATAAGAAAAGAAAAGTACAAACAATTTGTCAACGGCACACACACACACATATAGGCCTATATATATAAACAGCTTTTTTTCTACCCTTTTTCTTTAACTCGTGTTTCAATACATTTTCCTTTTGAGGGCCAGCCAGGAAAACCACTTTTCTATATTAATGGGGAAAGAAGTAATACAACCCATATCGTCTAAGTGTCCTATGGTTAAGTTTTTTTTTTCTTAGTCAGCATTGGATAATAATAATAGCAATAACACAACAGTATTATTTTTTCTATATATACAATATCTTTCTTTTCTTGTGATGGATATATTATTTATGAATGATACGTGTTACGTTATACGTATATATAAAAGAAATGATGGTTCTCTTTTATATCTTCTATAGCCTAGACGCTTATAATGTCACACCCTGGACGCCTCTTCTTGTACGATTAGGAAAAAGAAATAAAAAAAAAACGCGGGACATCTCGAAGTCTCCCTTCCTACCTAAACTCAGCTCAACAGGTTGATTTCTTCAGTTTTTTTTTTTTAATATTATTTTTCTTTCCCTACCCTATTGTATGAAATTTTTAACATAACGTTTTCGTTCACGAGATAGCCTACCTCTAGAAGATTTTTCCTTTGAAAAAAAAAAAAAAAAAAAGAATGCGTCTTCATAAGCTTATTATGTTGGGCGCCAGAAAAACCAGAAAGGAACTTACTAAATAGCTGTGGCAATCAGAGATGCGGTTGGTTAAAAAAAAAATTAAAAAAAAGATACCTTAACATATAAACTTATAGGCTATGTTGTTATTTGAAAGAAAAACTTGTATAAGCAATAGAATGAAATTAAGATGTTTTTTTTTCTGTCTTCCTCTCAGATTTAGATTACTGTGTTAGTTACAAAAATACATTTTTATTATTATTTTTTTTTTTTTACTACTTTAGTACATCCTTCTTCGTTCTCTTATATATTTTAAAAAAAAAATGCTACCTTCTTTTCACATAAAGAAATATGGAACTTCTTAATACCCCTCTACATTTCAAAAGGGATTTTATAAAGACACATATGAATGTATACAATGTTACCGAACCCTTTGGAAAGGTCTGACTAAGGTATTGTGAAGTATTAGCGGCATGTTACGTATAACTTGCTCTAACCCATTTGAAAGCTTTTTTTTTTTTTTTAATTTCGTACTCTCTCTTCAAGGGACCCTATACATACGACCACAAAGATAAAATTTTACAACAATGACACGAAGGATCTCTTTTTGTTTGTATTGTTACAAAATGAAACGATTTTTTACGCTTTCAAGCTATATTATACTACGTAGATCGGAAACTGAAGTTCTTAAAAATATACACTTAAGAAAGTTATTATTAACAAAGAATGGACACTTTTTCTTTTCTTTTCTTTTTTAAATATAGCGACGCTGAGTATGTTCAATTAGAAACGAATTTTATAATACTCTATTAGAATAGCATACAAAGAAATATGTATATATACTAAAAAGATCAGTTTCAGAACACGGACTAAAGATGACGCACGAATAAAAGCAAACTGGAAATTATTATCGCAGAATTTCCATCAATAAATTTGCCTCTATGTGGCAATTATTATAATAAAAGCAAATATTTTCTGAAAGGAAATCCGTAAGACAAGTTTAGATTTACCTATTTTTTAATAGTTCCTTAATCGCGATTTGAAGAACACAGGAACTACTCCAAATAATTAATATTATTAAAATTCCAGGTGTCAATACTTTTATTATTGCCTGGAAGTATAGTATCGTACAGAGAAAAAGCACGCCTACATGTTTTGGTTTCTTCAATGGGAAGCTTCTTACATGCAGCGTACAACAGACTCAAGCCACAGTAGTAATTGAAGACTTCCACTATAACTATTGAAGCTAATACTTCAAACAGTGAAGAGAGAGAGAAAAAAATGTAAAATATCTTCTTGCTAAAGATACACATAATTTCTTTCATAGCGTTATGTACTAGATTTCATGTGTTAAGCACATCAAGCCTGCGTTGTACGTGGATATCGAATAGTCCAAGTGCTTAAGCCTGTTCTTTCGCGCCAATCAAAAAATGCCCTCCCTTCGTAAGAGGACACAAGTTCATCAACGGCCTCACCGAACTCTCTCAACAATTAGACGGTTAACCTTTTATTAAGGTGTTTTTAAACACTTCCATTCCTGCTAAGTAACTACAATCAGATTTCATTATGATCTTATTTCATAGCAGCGGGCTAGTGCAATTGAAGCTTAGAAGGTGCCTGGAATACCACTTGATGCATGAAAGCATATCACAACATATGTGATGTACGCACTTCAGCACCACATATACCGTTAAAAAAAAAAGGCAAGTTGTTCGAGGCACTTAATTTATCATTAACTTACACGATGCTACATTACCGCCAATGTGTAATTGGGGTTAAGTATCTGCGGTGGGGAAAATGAGTGGGGGTACAACATATCAAAGGGGGAGTGCAGAGGGAGTCTGGTAATGGTAAATGAGGATCATACCCTTCTTTTTCCTCCCGCACCCCTTTCCCCCATTTTTTTCAGAAACGCTGCACATGTTCCCTAAGGACATCACACACACATACGAATGAAACATAAACCATACATACTCTTATATTTAAAAAAAAAATTAAAGGCAGACAGACGAAACACTTACTCAAGTTTCATTTCCACTATAGTTACATACATACTGGATATTCCGACGTAATCACACATACTATACCGTGCATGTAATTCTGTACACATAAATATACTCACAGTTAATGGGGTGTATGTATTCAAAGTTCCTGGATCGCACCACAAGTTTGTTACTTATCGCATGATAACGGCACTGAGCAAACTTTGCCGTTTTTTACGTATAAATATATATAAAAAAACGAATTACACAATTTTAACTAAAATACACCACACAACATGCCATAGCCTGTCTTGGTGATGTTTTGTCTGGTACGAAACCCTTGTTATGTGTCCAAATGACGAAAACTCTTTCCGAAAAGTTTAAAAGAAAAGAATATATGCTTTCTTTTCTGGTTACTTATTCTTCTTCCCCCCCAGAAATGCCCCGACAAGATGCGCTGTACCTATATTCTACAGCCACCGAGGTTCCTCCGCCAAGAACTGCTTCACCAAGTACAAGCGAAGAGTTCAGGAGAGGATCTATGTGTGTAGGGGAAGTAAATCGATGGGGGAAGGAGGGGGAACTCTTCGAGGACGTGCTAGACTCGTGCTCCTTGCTGCCAACTTTGTTAGGTTCGCTAGCTAGCCATTAGTTTTTTTCTTCTTTTCTGTAACTTCCATACTCTTTCTCTCTCTCCTGTATACCGTGTGTCTTGCAATACTTACTCAGCACCCACTTCTTGTCCGCCAAAATCAACTGTTACGAACTTCAACAGCTCAATTACATAATTAGTAGTAAACAAATTAAATGAAATGAATTTCTGGACATTTTGCTTTAAATTAGAAAATAATATATTTCATCACAGTTTTTTGGCGCTCAACACCAAGTTATCATCTAAAAATTCAAATTCTTGCTGTCTTCTGTTTGTACCGAAGCTATAAATCGGAATTCAAATTCGTACCACCCAACTGCCACGTGTAACTTAACTACAAACGCACCGTTCGTACACCACATCCTATTGGATGTGGGTTCCACCTCTTAACAAAATACATTATTAACCCTGTCTCTCTACATTTGCTTCGTTCTTAATATTTTATTATTCATATAGGTAACCAAACAACAATTCTTAACTTTTATTTTTGTGTACAAAATGCTAAATAATCGTATTTTACTGAAAATAAGGTGTACTCATTTTAGTAACATATGGTTTACCTGAATTAATAATTACAATCGTACTTTTTAAAAGAATACCGCATACCATACACTTTCAATTCCTTTTCCAAAATATATATTAAAACTGTATTATAAAATATTAAAAAGATTAGTAATTATATAATTCACTCACCAGATGTTGACTGTGTTAACATGACGAAACACCGTTGCAAACTGTGATCATATTGAGTGCGTTGGATCATTGATGGCGCACACTTATTCAAATATTATTACATTTGCCTTAGAAGTAAACAAAACTCTCACATATAACTAATTTTTTGGCTCCCTTTTCGTTTTCCAGGGGAGGGGACGTACTTCGTGTTAAGATAATATTAGTAAACGTATTTCATTGCAGTATACCACTTAACTTTTCTCCTGGAAAAACACGAAAAAAAATCACACTTAAAATGTTTTAACTTATTTTAAACACGAGGCGACGTAAAATATTATATTTTGTACAAATCTATCGTCAACAGCAATTGGTACGCGTGGTTGTATGCCACCGCTTCTACGTAGTTGTAAGTAACTAACAAACAGTGCTGCTGCGTTACGTAATGTGTAAAGAAAGTGACAAAAACTGCAAGTCGGAACTAATATAATAAACTTCTTATCGCGACACTTCAGGGTAATGCATTGTTTAACTTTTTTTTGTCTTGATACGAACATTTAGGGGGGGAAATAATAATGATAAAGCGTACTTTTTTTTAACAGGGGAAAAAAATCCACACGGATTGCCGGGAGTAGTAGCAGGTAGATAGGTCCCTTCGGCACTTTCCACACCGTGTCCCCAGCGCGCCACAACTGCAAGTGGGTAAGTTGAACTTGTGGGCTCTGTCACTTTCGAACACCACTTCCGGTGGCGTATCAGACATGCGCAGACAGTTGTCCCCGCCCCTAGTGTGTGCCAACGGCGGAACCAAGACAGAGAGAGAGAGACGATGCTCGCTTCTTTTTTCTGTTCTTCTTTGCGTTTCTCGTTTTTTCTTTTCCTACTGGATTTTTTTTTTTTTTTTGCCGCTGGAAGAACCGCCCATTTGTACCGATTCCCTCCAGCCTGTCAAGGTTTCCTAGACCACGCCTACTTTACCCGTCGCGGTCGAGAGGGCGGGTAAAGAGGGGAAGGTGAGTACAGTGCAAAGAGGGGAAGAAAGCAGCGCGCGCGAGAAAGAAGGATTCAATGCCCGCTAGAGGGCAATAGCTTTGCCTCGAATCATCAGCGACGCACTGCGGTCATTGATACAACTACTAGCAGCTTCGTATAACAATTGAACAGGAAAAACAGGTGTTTTTTTTCTTTCTCTCGTGTTGCCTCCTTCCTCCTCGTCCCTCTGCCGTGTACATGACGAGGACAACGTTATTGCAAATAAGCTACATACGCGTAGTAAGGTCTACATGCGAGCACAATGACCGATAATGAGATTCAACTACTTATGGAAATGATAGTTAAATACATAAATGTTGGCACTTTTATTAAATGCAACTAGTGGCTGCGCCCAAACTTTCGGCTCACTGTACACTATAGGTTAAAATTGTGCTAATTAAAAGCTATGATTGTTTAGGGTTAACAAATGTACTTATTTGTTCATTTCCAAGCACCATACCATATTTTTATGCAATTATTCAAGAACTTCGTTACACACAAAGGTAGCAACATTCACTAGGGTCAAGCAGATAAATGATAGTGTATGTAGCGACATCAATGAGCATCAGGCAGGCAAATGATACGCACATGGCGACATCTATTAGCGTGACTGTTCACTATCAGTAATTAGCATAACTCACTGAGATGTTTGAATTTATTATAACTAATTTTCATTGTACTCCTTGACCTGCAGACCAACATAACACATAGAAGGTTGTATAATATTCTAGGGTATTAGCGTTACTCATAAACTAACAAGAAACGGACATGAACGTGTCATCCGGACATCCAAATTAAACCTAGCCCATTCGATAAACATAACAAAGATATGTTCCTGCACAAAAAATTAGGTGCCATGGATAACCGAGTAAGTCCCTGGGGCCCATTAGCCCTGTTAATATAAAGAAAATCGTAGACTCGCAGTGAAATAGCTATTGCATCAACACTGGTCATTGGAAAATCATGATTTAGAGTTCATTCTCTTCAGCATGAAACAAGCTTTCCAGAGGTGCTATGTATTGGGGCCCATAAAGTATTTGAACAGAGAAAATTGGGAGAATGTTGTGAAAATTCCCTCCAGAAATTCCTCCCATCAACTTTGGACCTCTCTGGAGTGGCCCCTGGTAAAAGCACACAATCCAAATGTATTTCGTAAAATACGAGGTAAAAGCTTGTATACCATTAAACGCTTTCCCCTCATACCTATTCTGTCTATGAATACAAAACTTGGCACTGACATTTCTTATCCCCTATAGTAGTAAAGATCGACCACAAGGATACTAAATCGTACGGTAGAACTTATTTAAATCTGATCTTGTCCAAACTTGAGTTTGTGGTAGATCTTGACTTGCATACTAAATATATCAAATATTCTCCTATGCAGATATTTGGTTCCGGAGTTATGGATAATCAAAATGAATCAAATTCTCGAAGAAAGAAAGATTTAAAATTGAAACACTAATTTTATTTAGAACAAGAATTAGGAGAGAAACATGGAACAAACTTGTTAAAACATAAATTTGGGGTGATAAACGTGATCCCGGGGAGGATTTCCTCCCGGAGTTACGAAATGCCCGCCCCCCGGGTCAAATATCCTATCGTGCTCAATGTAGTTTTCCAGAAGTTTCGTAATAGGTATACTGCTTTTCATTCCCAGTGTATTGAAATTTTCTGCGGAGAAAATCTGAAATCATCACTGTAATTTGAGGTTAAACGTTAACCTGTTAAACGTTAATTTGAAGTTAAACATTGACCTGTTTAACGTTAATTTGAAGTTAAACATTAACCTGTTAAACGTTAATTTAAGGTTAAACATTAACCTGTTAAACGTTAGTTTGAGGTTAAACATTAACCTGTTAAACGTTAATTTGAGGTTAAACATTAACATGTTAAACGTTAATTTGAGGTTAAACATTAACATGTTAAACGTTAGTTTGAGGTTAAACATTGACCTGTTAAACGTTAATTTGAGGTTAAACGATAACCTGTTAAACGTTAATTTGAGATTAAACGGTAACCTACTAAACGTTAAGTAAATGCCATATGTGCTTGAATGCGGATTTCTTAAAATATTATTGAAGGACGAACTTTTTTTTTTTTCATAATCGGGAATCCCATTACTAGTAAGATACAAGGTCGTCATGCCAAATCAGTTTGAAAAGGACAACGTACTTTCCCATTCACACTATATAATGGATCTTTGTTAAATGTCCTACTGTGGTATTACAGTTACAAACTACCGTAAAATACTAGGAATACGGAATATGAACCATATTTCTCACGTTTACTATGATTTGTGATTTAACAACGAAATAATAACAGAACGTTTCACAATGTACGGTATAATTTTATTAAAACATTTTACACAGCACACACACACACTATTAAGGATGGGCACGAGTCGAGCTAAAACTCGCCTCGACTCGAAACTCGAAGCGAATTCGAGTCGAGTTTCAAGTAGAGTTCCGAGCCGAGTAACTGTTTTGAGGTCGAGTTTCGAGTCGAGTCGAGTTTGATAAATGGCTTCGTTCAGCTCGTTTTAACTCGTTTTGAAAGCATTGCCTGATTAGACTGGAAAGTGAAAGCCGTGAGAAATGTAAACAGTAATGTGAAATATTTTTAGTGCTGCTCACGAGATGAAACACAGCTTGTATCTCGTCTTGTATCGATTAACGAGGCGACAATTTGGACTTATAAAACGGATTTTTATAACTACACAACCTGAAATGTCGTGAGCACCAATATGAGTATATACTGTACTTCGTACCATCAAGGCTGAGACCTGCGCGGTCCAAGTTTTGAGTCCAAGCAGAAATCCAACCTGGGTAGTGACGTCAACCGGCTCAGCTCGGTTCAACTGAGAGAACAACTCGAGCCGGCGCGGTTGGGATGAGCCACCCACTTGGTTCAGGTGAGCCATCTGCTGAAGCCGGCTCGGTTGGGGTAAGCCATCAGCTCGGTTAGTTTCGGCTCGAATAGATAGTGAATGAGCTGTGAGCCGAGCCACTCAAGCCGTTGACAACCCTAAACCCGGGCCGAGCAGTTTTGAAGATGTTTGGCCGGCGCCCTTTAACTTTTAACCATTTTTGGCTCAAGCCCGAATACTTGCTCCTCCGGAACTCAAATCCAGAACCTCGTGATCGATGTCCTTGCCTCCTACATTTCACGCCTACCGAGTTGAGCTGTCAACTGGTTTTTGGTATTCAGCTACTAATCTCCTATCTTTCATGTTTATACATTGTATTGTTATACTACTACTACTACAACAACAACAACTACTACTACTACTACTACTACTACTAATAATAATAATAATAATAACAAGTAGTAGTAGTAGTAGTAATAGCAAGTATCATTGATAATAATTATAGTGTCTATGAGGGATCCTTGAAAAATGTACTTGAAACCCCACACAGTATGAGGCTCGATTTGGCTTGTTTTGGCTCGACTCAACTCGAAACTCGAGTCAAATTCGAGTCTAGTTTCGAGTCGAGTTGGAGGAAATTTTTCGAACCGAGTTCTCGAGTCGAGCTCAAAGATGTTTATTTCGAGTAGAGTCGAGTTTCAATGAAAACTCGCTTGAACTCGCTCGTGCCCATCCTTACACACTATGTTGCTTCTAGGTGAGCTGGATTACATTATCTTGCATCGCTGCGTTACGGTAGGTTTATCTGGCAACAATGTGCTTTATTGTTAAGAAATACTAAGTACTTATGTCCCTGATTGAATGTACTTTACTTTCCACTTGGTGTCTGGTAACATCTTTCAATACGTCCCTAATAAAATTCAAATCTAATTTCAAATAAGTAAGAATAACTGAAATTTCAATCATATTTAGTTTTCAAAAGTTATTTGTTAAGCATTTAATCATAGTAAAACTTAAGTTTCATTTATTATTATTACGTATTTATACTTTCCTTGCACCTAATAGCCAATGTTCAATAAACTATTCAAGCAAGACCTGCGTGACTTTATAGCAAAGCTGTCACTAAATAGTAGTCCAGAATTCCGCTAGAGGGCAGAAGCTTCTAACGTATATTCGTACAATCACTTTGATTCTGTAAGCAAATTTTGATCACTAATGTCTGGCATACTATTTCTAATAAATAACATTTCAACAGTATTTTTTTTTCAATTGATTTCTTCTGATACTATTACCCTACGTTCCAGTTTCATTAACTGTACTATTTCATGTCATATACGTTCGATTGAGTGTCTCGATACGTTCAAATACTCAGCTACAGTATGTTTGATAGTTTTTGTTGTTGTTATAATAAAGATATTACATACAACATATCATGTATTACTCGTACTCGTAATGACTCTAACACAAGTATCTTTATACATCACTTGATTGTTGATTGATTTTGGTCATCACGATCAACGCGATCACATGTTAGAAGATGGTGTAACCTTCTAAAGCTCTTAAAACATGTCACATATGTCTCTTATCTTACAAGCAATGATGCTATTCAGCCAACTCGCTAGAACCGGTTGTTTAAAATATTTCGAGTCCTAGAACCGTTTGTTATACCCAGACATAACAGTAAATGTTTCCCAGTTATACCCAGGAACAGTAAATTTTAGTTTAGCTAATTTTATTTTTAGAAATTCTTACAGCCACAAGGTTAAACATAAGATTTCTCAGAACAAGGTATAAGCGTTTATATCTTAATCTCAAATGCTCAGATATCAAGAATGAGAACTGGGATCACATGAGCGTAGTGGTGAGGGTTATTTATTTTTGAAAGGCATACATACCATTACCAACAATTGTTAATCCTTTCCAGTACTTTTTGAGAACTATCTATCTTGAATAATTCGTTTCCAAGATATTGGCAGTGCTACCTAATTTCGTCACACCACCTTATATTAGGATCACCTTATGCTGTCTAGATCTCGACTTGACACTTGTGGTATTCAGTAGAAAATTTGCTTTTGTCTACTTTGTACGCGTTATTTCCTATAAGAGAGTTTATATATTTATCTACCTATACATCTACTCTCTCTCTCTCTGAACTGGTTGTTAAAAACTTAGAATAACACAACTGCTTACAAATAGTACGGTAGTACGTGCATTACAGTTACGGGAATTCTAACATTAGTATAACCTACTAATTAATAGTCTACCTTTTTCATGGTGTAAGAATTAATGATAATTTTCGGCTTTATCTCAGTAACCATACTGTATGCTGTCCATACAGTACCATACTAAAGAAAATGAAAGGAAATGAAATAATTTCAGTTTAACATCCGACCATTATCCATACCCTTTAGGCTAAGGGAGACGGATGATTAAGGCAAGTGAATGATGGAAGAATTTTTGGAATGAGATAGTTGGAGAAAACCCACGAATGCTGTCCACCACAAACTTACTTTTTGGATTAGAGATAGCCAATTCCGGAATGTTTACTTTCCGGAATCCGGAAAGTAAAATAGGAAAAATCCCGAATTTCGGAAAAATCCGGAATTCGAAAAAGAAATTTTTGCCATCCCTACTTTGGATGGAGATCGAACCAGGGACCCACCCACCAGACGTAAATCATAAAGAAGAGATTGAAGAGATATATTATGAAATTATAGTATCAGTTTAATCTTATCTAAGAGGTAGCGTGGTTTATATACAGTATCTCTTACATTTACAAAAAATAAAAGTTTCGGCCGATTTTCTACAAAACTACATTGCAAAAAGATAAATGAGCTTTGAACATGATTTGGACGTTTATTTTTAGAAACAACTTTTGGTAATAGTTTAACGTCCAAAAATGTCCCTAGGTATTCTATCAGTGAACAAAAAATGTGCAGAATATCTCCTAACAGTGCCCCAAGAGTGTTCAAACATGTATTTGAATTTCTGATGTTCCCAATGAATATACGGGCACAGAAACAACTTATAAACAGTCTTAGGATACAGTTTTACGCATTTACAAGTCATTTTGTCTCGTTTACTCATTGGACATATTAGGAGTTCTGAATACTCTTAGGGGAGTTTCTATTAATCACTGTTAAACAGTTTTTGAGCACTGATAGAACACTTTAGGACATTTTTGGACATGTTAAACATAAACAGTAAGTAAAAGTTGTTTCTAAAAGTTGTCCTGAAATATTGATTTATTTTTGGCAGTGCAAATAAAGTGAGTACCTAAAATAGATTTACTCAAATCAATGAAGGATGGTTCCTTTTTTCCTAAATTCGGAGACTTATTAATATAATATCTTATTTATTTATACAATTCAATATTCTACAAGGTTACCGAGAGTCGAGACGAGACAAAACTTTTGAGACGAGAGATCATTTTTTCCCCTTCCTATTATTATATGTTATCTCAACTCCTTACGAGCCTAACAGTCACACCCATTTCATGAGTATAAAGAGATGATTGATTTTAAATGTCATTACTTTATATGAGTTAATTAGAGAAACGTGATTTCTAAAATAACGAAGGGATGTTTATCACTTATTCTGGCTTTGAAACTAAACAAAACGTAATTAAAAATGAAAAACTGAACAATCAAAACTCCTATTAAGTTAATATGTAACAGTTTACAGTTCTAAGGGGAAGGGGTATTTGTTTACTTGCAAATGAGACACTTTAGTGTGTGTATATACAGGAAGATATATATATATATATATATATATATATATATATATATATATATATATATATATTGTATCCGTATTCAATGCAAGGGTCCGATATTAAAGTTTGAAACGATCAAAGGTTTTTATTCAATTTTTGAAGAGTGGGTGGTTTACGAAATTCTTAGAACGTTTATTAATTTTTAAAATGAATCCCAAGATTCTTGTCTCCCTCATTTTATTATGCAATTAATGTGGAGTTTCAAACGTAAACTTCGTATCATATATATTTATAGTAAGTTTGGGTGATTCCTGACAATCGCTGAATCCGGACATCCTAAGCTTACGATAATACTGTTCTTCTCATGTGTAATGTGGAGACTTGTTGCGATGCCTATTTGAAGCACCGTATCTTCGTATAGTTCAGTGCTGAGTAGGAAGTGCAAAGAGTGTTATACGTAGTTTCGACGGTGGGGGAAAGAAGAAGAAACAGGAAAGTTTATGCACGTTTTTTTTTTTTTTTTTTTTTTTTTGGCCTGGTGTAACTTTTTAGTGGAATATGTTAAGGCTTTACACAGAAGTGGTTTTCAGCAAATGGTTAAGTAAGATATATATCGAAGCGAAGACCCTACTTTACTCGTTGCATATTGGAGGAATTTTATTACTTTGCGAGTGCCTGCTCAACGCGTGCACGAGTTTACAGTGCTCAAAACGGGCGAATAAGGACGTTTATGGAAGAGTGAGTTCGGACACGTTTATTACGTTAAGGTGAATCCGGCCAATGTAATTAATGAACTAAGAGGATTCAGAACACTCTCTCCTCTCTCGCTTTTCACGTTTATGAGTGTGAAATAGTACGTGAGATCTATTGCTTATATCTAGCGTCTATTCATTTTTGCCATAAATGGACTACCAGAAAATAGGATCTACAAACACAACTAAATTACAAAATGCTAATCATAAGGTGCTCAGAAATTCTACACTACTGAATGGCTAGATCATCTGGTATATTCCCATTTGATCCGCAACAAGTTCGGGAACACAACTTTCTTTTGTCTAATGAACATGATCCACCAATAGCTGGAAACAATTCCTCTTCTGTGTCATCAGACTCAACCTCAAACACGTCTCAATCGCCTTCAGAGTCCTCAGTTAAACAGTTCCAATCTTTTCCTGCTGTTGCTTCTTCCAAACCCACATCCCAACGGACAGGTGTTGCTAAAAGATTAAGTGTCACGAATTGCAGTTTATTTCAATCTGACTCCTCAAACACAATCGAAGGTATGGATGAAAACAACTGTGGATTTTGTGGGAAAAATTATTATACACCATCATCAAGCAAATACGGTTAGTGGGTGTCCTGTATTGTAAGACCTTGTTTCATAAAAGATGTGTCGGAGGTAGAGGAACTGTGTTTTATTTGTGGACGATGTGTCTGAATTATGACTATTGCTTCGTGAAACTGGCAGACATCATTAACGCAAATTAATAAATAAATAAATAAGTAAAATATAAATAAATAAATAAATGCTAGTCTCAGTGCAAACGTATTATACATTTTACTAATAATCTAGTTATTACTAGCGAAGAATAGTAGTACAATGTGGTTCTAATGGAAACAAATGTGTTTACTGTGTTTAATGATTAAACACTATAGTGGTAGTTACACTACTGTGCGTTTAGCTTACAGTTTCAACAGTAATTAGTATAGAAATTGCTATGTTAATAATTTGTATGTATTTATCATGTATTTGTATTTATGTTAGAATGTTAGTGTAGCAAGATAGTAAGCTAAAATATACCTATTATGTATATATCTTCCTTCAAAGATCAGTGTCCGAATTCACCCTTCCATATTTGCAAATCGAAGATTTTGTCAACTTTCAGAAAATTATGTTTTATTTCTTAACATGCCATTCCAGGAAAACTACTTCAGTTGTATATGCATACCATTATATCATTAAATAATATGACGAAGTATTGGATTTTTCGTTTAGCGGGGTAGTAGTAAAAGAAAGAAATATCAGTACTGTCCGGATTCACCCAAACTTACCCTATACCTAAATCATTTACAGTATCTACTTATAACGGACAGATCAATTCCATTTATTGTACTCTTAGACCTAAGCTCCCGTCCTTATTGGTCATAATTCAGGATCTTAAAATTGATTGGGAGAAAAAATCCTTAAAGGAATGCCCCCACAACCATTCCATTGATTGACATATTTATCTTTTGCTATTATGTAAGCTCGCATAACAGATATATAATGTTTGGTTGCATATAAGTAAGGCGTTCCTAGAAACAACCAGGAATGACAACAAATTTTGATCCCTCCCGACAACTTCTTTCCGAATAGAAAATAGAAAAACGGCTTCTTACGCTATTAGACCTGGTGAGGATTTGTCTATATACAAAATTTGATGGCTCTAGCCAAGGATGCTGATCCTGTAGGTACCCTTATTGTCTCATGTAGGTACCCTTATTGTATTTATGAGTATACAATATTTGGCATAATTTGACTGCAATTTGCCTTAAAATCATCATATATATAACTTCTGCACCTGAATGCCCCCCTCCCCAATTTACAGGGAAACCGGCGCCCTTGGCTCTAGCCGACTCCTTTCTATGCGAGAAACTGATGATGGACACACACACATTAATTTATTATTATTAAAGATCAAGTTTGCTTTTTACAATTTTGTTAAAGTCATTACTTTATTACAATCAATGCATTATTTTGGCACAACTTAATTACCATTTATACCTTATTGACTTTCCTTAGTGTCATTTATTAATCTGTTACAATTAAAAAGTTTAAGATAATTATCATACAATTACCAATTTATGGAAAATTTTATATTCATTCACAATGGTCAAATTGAAATAGGTCTAAATCACTACCGGTATGATCGTGTTCACTTGCCCAGGGGCTTATTCAGGGGGGGGGGAGAGATCGGGGCGAAGAAGAAGAAACTTTCTTATTTTATATATATAAATAAAACTCATCCCACAATCTGGAGCTCTTAAAAGTAGCTCTAAGTAGCAGTATTAAAACCCACCGCCTCCCAGAAATCCGTCCTGGATCCGCCCCTGCACTTGTCTTAGTTATGAATCAACGTAGTAGAACTTATTTAATTTTTTTAATTGATATAATTTTTAACATCTTAATTTACTATCGGTAGGTCTATTTTCAAAGTTTTAGAACTTTGTGATTTTTTACGTTTAAATTTTCTATGTATGATTATGTTAAAATTTTACAACTATTATTATTTTTTTAACATCTTATTTTACTACAGGTATGTCAAACCGGCTCAATTCTATCACTATTCATTGAGAAATATCATTTATACGTATTACAGTGAGTAAAGGTTCCATTTTTTTTTTTTTTTTTTTTTTTTAATCATGAGCTTTATTAAACGCAAAACACAGCATTTGTCATTAAACTCCCTTACATACGATGGTCATGATATTCAACGTGTCAATGAAATAACACAGGCATTTGTACATAGGTCCCAGGCCGCTTCCTTCCTTCCCTTTCCCCGGATAGTGTGCTCGCCGAGGACGTCATCCCTCAAAACGTGAAGGGCTAAATGGCCTTAGATGCCGACAGCCCAAAAATCTAAATCCTAAATCATAATCAATTAGATGAAATAAAGCTCGAAGAATAGAAAAATGCTATACGAGCGTTGTGGTCCTGATAACATTCCCCCTTATGTTGTGAAACGTTGCAGTAATATATTTAAATACCTACTTCGCATTATATTTAATATTTCTATTAGAACAAAATTTTTTCCCAAATAAATGGAAAGAAAGTTTAGTTTGTCCATTACCAAAAACTACATCTTTAAATTCGAAATGAGACGAGATACATCTCAAGTCTCGCGAGCATCACTAGTTGACCCAAGCCTTAGATCTTAAGAGTCTTCATCCTGGCGAAATTAAAATACCGCTAATTTTACAGTAATTATGTGATATCTTCAAATAGATAAAAAATAATTGAAATATGGAACAAGAGCGCCCTAGACAATATTATTTTGCGTGAGGTACCGTTATCACAAGTCACCTAGTGGTTTTCCGTTTTCAGCTGTTTAGAAACACGAAAATAAATGCCGATTTTCAAAATGGCTCGAAATCGAAAGCAGATAAGTGAGTCGTAATAACGGTTTCTCATGTAAAATAATATTGTCTAGGGCGCTCTTGTTCCACATTTCGATTATCTTTTATCTATTTGAAGATATCACATAATTACTGTAAAATTCGCGGTATTTTAATTTCGCCGGGATGAAGACTCTTAAGCAGTGTTTAAGTGTTACATGATTCATAGTATAAAAACTATAAATTAGTAATGTGATATGAATTTAATGAAGAGTATTTATCAATGTTGTGAAGATAATATACTTTTATGATAAATATGGTTTAAATGTGATTATATCACAACTTTCGTGAACCTCCCTTGACGCAGACGTATTCTGATAACTTCTAGATGAAGTTAAGAAAATATCAGGGCATAAATTTTGTACATAATTTTACAAATTGAGGCGAGAAAAATTTCGAGACGAGACTTCAAAAAGCTTTCCGAGAATCAAGACGAGACAAGAAAGAATCCTTCGAGACTTCTGCAAGATTTTACGTGACAGAGCTAGAAAATCTTATTTCTTGTCTACTAGGCAACACAAATCACTTGACAAAAATGCATTTGAAATGAAATACAGTATTTATCTACTACGAAACTATGAAACAAGGTTTAAATCATTTATAAAAACACTTGTTGCAACGTATTATTCACGAAGCATATCGTAACGTATTGTTTACTTGAATCGCCTACTACTACGTCAGAGTTGAATAACTACTAGGCTAGTGCCAAGTGACCTATGGCCCATGATGTATGTTTTTTCAAGTCTTACATCAAATACTATATACCTATTTATTTCTGGTTTCTTGCTTTGATCTATAAGACATCAGGTTGATGTTTTATATCCAAGATATATTAATTGACATGAATATGTGGATATCTAGATAATGGAGTCCTTATTTCTTAGTTCTATCATTGGTGGTATCCGCAATCGTATCCTTTTACACCTACCCCATAGTCATGGAGATTCAAGTTGGCGTGTTGCATCTTTTCAACTTGAAGAATAGTAACATCGACTTACTTGTGCTGCCATCTAGTGTGGATTGCTCTAAAGCAAAAGGTGTTCCTTTCTTTTTATCTTAAGAGATGTCAGTTCTAGTTCTTTCGTTAAGTCAGTTGCATCTGTTCATTTACTTCAAGCTTAAAATGCGAACGTATGATTTTTATCCAGTCGAATGAATATTAGTTATTAATTCCTAATGTTCATTAAAATGGGCGTAATCATTGTTCGCATAATTTGATTAACTAGATAGATGAGTTGTAAAAAGTTAGGTTTTCAAGAGTTTCGTGCTAAATAGAACAAAAGCTCATACTTTCGATTATTACTATTTGTTATTTCATGCCATACACGACATTTTTAAAAATTAGTGAAAAGATGAATTGCTGCCTTTGTGCGGACTACATAGGCCTATGCTATATCTTAATTTTATACATGAGAAGAGTAAGAGCCTTTTCGTGTTATGAACGCCCCAAATTATTAAGCCACAAAGGATAAGAATCTGTCATTCGTAATTCTACAGGACTTCTGCAGTTGCCATCATACCTAGGCCAAAACTGGACGAGAAATTAACCTGAAATTTATATAGCAACATACAATTCAAGTTACATTCGAGCAAAATTTCTACAGAAATCATAATCTCAAAGAGCACAAAATTTGTTAGCCGAAAGATGTACTAACACAGCTATATTTACTTTCAGTTTACAGGCGCAAGAAGTCGTGTAGGTATATGCTGTTTATTTTGCTGGTGAGTGTGCAATGTCTATATAAAGAATACAGAGCCATCTATGTGTAAACGTTCAAATTTTTTCAACCCTTTAACTGAAACTAATAAAGCACTTGGGGGTAGGAAGTATTAAATCCTTTACCCTTATTGAATGCTATCTTTATTGAATGAACTGGCCTGAGTCTCTAAGAAAAGTGATGTCTCCTTTGACCCACCATATTCAAGGAAGCAGGTACTCTTAAGTAGGACAATTATACAGGTTTAGATAGGGTTATGTTTATTATTTCACATTGACATTTTTAAACCATCACACATCTGAACCCCTAATAAAGAAAAAAAAAAGTTTCACGTAACTTTGGATACGAAGTCTGTAACTTTAGATAAGTAGCGCACAGTGATATACACAAAAGAAGGGAAAGGGTCTGAGTTTTAAACACTCTTCAACAAGATACTATGAAAAAAACATTCTACAACTACACAGGTTTAGATAGGATTATGTTTATTGTTTCACATTGACATTTTTAAACCATCACACATCTGAACCCCTAATAAAGAAAAAAAGTTTCACGTAACTTTGGATACAAAGTCTGTAACTTTAGATAAGTAGCGCACAGTGATATACACAAAAGAAGAAGGGTCTGAGTTTTAAACACTCTTCAACAAGATACTATGAAAAACATCCTACAACTACACAGGTTTAGATAGGGTTAAATTTATTATTTCACATTGACATTTTTAAACCATCACACTTCTGAACCTATAATAGAGAAAAAAAGTTTCACCTATTTTTGGATACAAAGTCTGTAATCTTAGATAAGTAGCGCACAGTGGTGTACACAAAAAAAAGTGAGAGGGTTCATTCAAGTTTTAAACCCTCTTCAACCAGTGGCTAATATAGCCCGAGGATGGGGGCTCTAGGCGCCCCACTTTTTTGAGTGGCAAAAATAATTGAAGCTATTATTTATATATTTTTTTAAAGTATATAGCAAACTTATGATATACCTATCATAGTTTGGCTTCTGGCTCCACCCCCCACCAGTTTTTACCTTCTAGACCTGTCTCTCTCTTCAACAAGATATTATGTGAAAAAATTACAATATTATTAGTTTCAGACAAAAATTGTCGAAAGATGGGACATATACCAAATAATAGGAATAGAATAAATCGATGTGTGTCAGTGCTAAAATTTATGCGTAGTTTTCGAGAAAATTGAGATTTTTTTGTTTGTTTTGTAAGCCTAAAAATTGGTATTATTTTAAAATTATATTTTGTGTACTTAATCACATGTAAAGAGAGGGTGTAACCGTCTGAGAGATATTTTCTAACCAAAAAGAAATACTACCTTGTACCTTCATAATGTTCACTTTTATAGGCTCTTTTCATAAATAATAATAATAATAATAATAATAATAATAATAATAATAATAGTAATAATAATAATAATCATATGTAGAGCTCCTCCGTGGCTAAGCTGTTAGCGTACGCGCCTTTGGTGTGGGAGACCCGGGTTCGATCCGGGCGGGAGCTCATGTAGTTCGTATTCCACGTTACTCAGTAGGTCATATCTTATATAGTCTCCCTGCTGAAAGGGACGTTAAATTTCAAATCAACTCAATGAACTGAATAATATGATGTATGATTACCACGCCACCTATAATAAGATGTAGGTGCCCCTGAAACGTAGACATTAAAATTTTCATTATGATACAATCCGTATCATTTAGGCTGAACAGCATAATCGTGTGACGTTAAAAACTGAAAGATTTCATTTCATTATGACGTATGAGGGAACAAGCTGATAGTACTTGCTAACGTATGGGTAATGAGATATGATACAACATTACGATTAACTGTTAAACTAAATTTTCTTTAAGTGCAATATTCTTCAAGGATGAGTCAGGGGTGGATCCAGGACTGACTTCTGGGGGAGGCGGTGGGTTGTAATACTGCTATTTAAAGCTACTTTTAAGAGCTCCAAACTCTGGGATGGGTTTTATTTATATACAAAATAAGAAAGTTCCCTCTTCTGGGAGGGGATGATCGCCCCGATCATCCCCCACCCTGGATCCGCCCCTGACACACAGGGCTACATAAATCGTTAGACCGCATCTAGCTAAACAAAATTACATAGTTAAGAATTGATTCTCATGATTAGCACTCGAGAGAAATGAATTTTTATAGAATTAAAAAAAAAAAAAAGTATGTCATTTGTAGTCGATCTGATATACCTATATAAAAATGTATACAAAAGTTGAGTTTGTCCTGAAGTAATATGAGCTTCGAGTTTGAACCTCCTTGTAATGAGATTCTGTGTATTCCATTGTCCAGAATTTGATCAATATATAGATGGGTGAAATTTAAAGATGTGTAAGTAACTTTGTCCAAAAAAAAAAAAAAAAAAAAAAAAGAGTCAGAAAATCAGACATTAAAACCAGATGTAGATAAGTCAATCTGCTAACAGTAAATGTGACGTAAGTCAGAGCTTCATTCAGACAGAAGGCAGATTACAACAAATGACTATCAAAGTTCTAAGTACTTGGGATTATATTTATCGGTTTTCGGCATCCAAGGTCATTGTAGTCCGTCACGTATGCGGGATGATGTTTCTCGGCGATCACAATACCCGGAGAATTAAGAATTGGGAAGGAAGAAAGGAAGCGACCTGTAACCGTTATGTTAGGTACCACCCGGACATTTGCCTGGTGTGAATGAGGAAAAACCTTTCTCATGATGGCCTGAAAAGGTTTTTTTTTTTTACATCTTTCCGACAAAGTGTCTTCACCGAGTATCGAACCCGAGACAATTCGCACCAAACGTGAGATCATTAAGTGACTATGGGGCCACGCGAACGTTCTTGTGATAAAGGAAATGGATTCGAGGTGCGTTTTCTCAAAACTCGATAGAACACAAATTTTGAGAATCAGAGGTGTATATATGGGATAGGTATGCTTTTTATGCTACCAATCGAGCTGTGAGTTCAGAATTGGCAAATCTCGATATGTGTCGTGTCATGAGCGTTTTGTCAAAACTAGATAGAGCTCATGCACAGCAATTTCTTAAAACTCGATACAGCACATAGCTGAATACTACCGAATACTTGTCAAAGTTTTTAACAGGAACTGACAAATCAAAACACTGAAGGAGATTTCTCAGAAGATTCTGAAAGCAAAGTTGCCATTTCACATAGTAATGCAACGTGTCATATCCTACAGAAGTATGTACTATAGTGTAAGTGTGCAATACACTTACATTGGGTTACCTGTTGGGGTTTCTGTTTTCAAATCTGGAATTAAAACATGCCACAAAGAAATGTTAAGATCCTCATGCCTGCACAAGATGAACATGGAGTCCAGTAAGAAGAAGAAGAACGTAAAGAAACTTTTACACTTTTTCGAAATGCCGGAAGAAGCAAGAGGATTTTATGAAGATGTTCTCAGAGACTGCTAACTACAACGCAAATGTATGCTTCATTACTAACTATTGTAAACGCTTTGTATTCTTAATCCTGGTGTTACTTTTTGAAATTTTCCATAATGTCTATTATTTTTTCATTCGTGTAACCATGTAGAAGTTTCCACTGTACACAAAACTAACTCAATGAAACAAAATACTAATCAAAACTAAATAAAGAATATATCATGACGATATAAAACTAAAATCACAATAGTAATATAACAGTATAATACTATAAAAACAATAATACTAGCAGTAAATTCAGGTTCAGTCACATTCCTATGTTTCCTGTCCATGTACTCTATCGAGTTTTGAAAAAACCTGCATTTTTTAAGTAGCCAATTCTATGACAAATATTTGTATCCTCTAGGAGATTCACGTTGTTTGTACTTGTCTCAGGATAATAATTAGTATTACCTACAATTACGTTTCTTTAATGAAAAGTCATGTGCAATAATAACAAAAATGCAATTCCTGTATAAATGATGTTTTGTGCTCTATCGAGTTTTGAAAAAACGCTCTTTATTTTTTTGTATATCAGAAAAATGGTGTTAGTCAGACAAGAAAACAATTTTAACTTTCATTCGTCCATACAGTGTCAAGTAATAGTGTTTGTGTTGTCAGGGCCGCATCCAGGATTGTCTGAGGGGGGTGCACCAATAACTATCAAAATAACCAATCACACTGAAACTCTTGAAAGTGACATGTGACAGTATTCTTTACCCCTGTCAACACTGATGCATAGAATGAAGGGAAATTATTTTGAAGAGGGTCTCAAGTGTTATATGCAAGAAAAAAAAATTCTCTCCTGGCTTTTGGTTTCTTCCCTACTTGACAAATGTTATATTGTTTTGGCTGGTAAATCCTTTTCCTTCAACTTCTGGAAAAGCAACTTCTGGAGAAGCATTTGCAAAGCTTTGATTTCTTTTAAGCCCCAAACGGAAACATGATGGTAGAAATTTTCGGAAAGGGTTGCTATTTTCACTGCTAGCTTCTCATTTTAGACAGTGTATATTTACAACGAAGGAAGGGGGGGGGTGTACGTGCACCTTTGCACCCCCCTTAATCCGGCCTTGTGTGTAGTCCTTGTTCCCCGTAGGAGCACATTGAATGCATAAGAATGGTTCGGATTTTAATTCGAATTGTAAGTCCACGTCTTGTATAGCCTTGCTGCTGAAAGGAGACACTAGAACTCCTGTATATGTGCATAGTTTGTCTTAAAAACCACAATTTCCTTACCATATGAATGTCACTTTGAACCACTGTATATCTCGTGCCTGAAATATATGCAAGCAGGATCAAAAGCGGAAATTAGTAAGATAATCTATCATAAAATGAAAGAAAATTCAGTGAAAAGATAAAACTGGCCATATCATATTACAAGAACATATAGGAACTATATAATTCAAAATAGCACAAGCATATTAATATTTCGCGTGCGCAGATATTCAAGATAAGAATTCCTCTAAACAAACAACTTAGAAATGTTATTAATAATGCTTGATAACGATAATAGTCACAAAATTGAAAATAATCTCCTGAGGCAGGACGAAATAAACAAATTTTAAGTATGGTGTATCGTACTATATATAATGTCTAATAGACTATTTGCATGCTTATTAATGCAATAGATAAATATCACCTTAAAGGCATGATTATCAAGAATTAATGGTCTGTCTGGTTCAACCATGTAAGAATCATATAGTATTTCACATAGAACGATTATTTTTTGTTTATATTGTTTTAACGCAATCTTTGTTACTCATCTTTTTATCGGTATAATTAATTTCAATTTACGTTCAATTACAAAAAGGAGCAACAGTAATGTATTGTGGTATAACGTTATCGGTGCAAAGGATGGGCTCAGTAAATCAAACAAAATGTAATTAAATGGGTTTGTTCGTATGTATGTGCGTAGTAATATATATATTTCAATGAAATAACATTGTAGACTACACAAGAAGAACACGTATTTAATTAGATTACAGCATTAAGTACAGAAGAGAAAGGTACAAATTCCTAAAGATTATTCCTCGTCATGAACACGGGTTGGTGTAGTCCCAAGCGGACTGACGAGTTAGACTGATCGTCGCGAGGTAAAACTTATCGGGGTTCGAATCCCTCTGAAGAGTTTCGGGACTTGTTAGGATATCTGGGTCATCCGGCTCTGGGTCTCGCCTCTTGGATTCGGTGACCCGGCGAGATTCGATGATCAGAGTATTCCCAGCGACCCAGAAGCAGCCGAAATATTTAACAATTTTATAGTTGATTAATAATGTTCACCACTTGATCTCGACCATTCATTTGTTTGATTTTCGGTGTCACATTTCTTAATCAAGATAACTTGTTATTTCAAATATAATTTCACATTTATTCTTCTTCCCATACAGAAATATATATATATATATATTTGGAAAACGGATAAACCGTTTGAAGAGAATTTCAAAGGCTTGGGTCGGGTTTTTATGTTACTTTTCATTATAGAATCCTAAGCAAGGGCGCCGATCCTGGGAGAGCCGAGGGGCCCCGGGGCCCCCAAGGCTCATGTGGGCCCCCTCATTGTATTTATAAATTTTCAATATTTGGCATAATTTGAATACAATTTGTCTTAAAATACTCATATATGCTTTCTGCATCTGAATGCCCCCCCCCCCCAATTTATAGAGAAATCGGTGCCCTTGATCCTAAGGAGAAAAAGGAGAATTTAAAATACAGTCCAAAAATATATCTCATGAGTCTGCTATCTTAAGGAAGTGAAATTTGGAATATGCACTCCTCATTAAAAATGTGTGACCACTTGCTCTGTTTTCGAAAATTCTGTTTTTGGGGGAGGGGTACAAAGTGAACAAAGGCCGAAGGCTGTACATAAGATATAAAGGACTTTCATAGCAGTTATATATAATTCTACTATAAGTGATCACTATAAGTGAAATGTTATGTATCTATCATTGTTAACACACAAAGGTTATGTAATTGGATAATTAGTATTGCAAGTAAATACATGCACCATAGAAAAATGTAGGTTGCAAAGGATGCTCTTGAGGGAAGTCATATCTGTAAAACTTTAAATTTTTTTCGCTACAAACTAAGGGAAAAGTTCATACAACTTCAGAAAGCTGAATACAGGAATTAGCATATTAGTTAAGCTTTCTTTCCCTAACTTCTTGCGATAAAATTTAAATTTTGATTGATGTCACTTCCCTTGAATTTAAATACTCGAAAAAAAGTGGGAATACAATACCCCGGTACATCAACTATTTATTGATTTTAGAAAGGCGTACGACTCGGTTAGGAGAGAAACATTATACAACGTTCTTACAGAACTTGGAATACCGAGAAAGCTAATTAGATTAATTAAGATGTGTTTAAATGAATCCCAAAGTAAAGTCCGGGTAGGACAATTTTTGTTCACGAGCTTTTACGACGAAAATGACCTGAAACAAGGAGATGCGTTGTCACCATTATTGTTTAACTTTGTGCTGGAATACGCCATAAGGAAAATCAAAGATAGCAACCAGGGCCTAGAGTTGAACGGTATTCACTAGGTTATGGCATATGCTGATGATATAAATTTAATAGGGAATGATAGGAGAACAATAGAAAGAAATGCAGAGATCTTATTACGGTAAACGCTTGCAGGGACATGGGTTTAGAAGTAAATGCAGAGAAAACTAAATACATTGAAGTGCGTCGGGACCGTAATACAGCAAATTATTGATGCGTTAAAATATTAAATAATAGTATACTTTTGATAAAGTGGATAGTTTCAAATATTTAGGATCAATAGTAACAGACGAAAATAATATTCACGGAGAAATTAAATGTCGACTAAAAGCAGGAAATTCGTGTTACTATTCGGTTCAAAATCTCTTGTCGTCGCGAATTCTGTCGAGGAATTTGAAACTTAAAATATACAAAACAATAATCATGCCTGTTGTTCTGTATGGCTGCGAAACATGGTCACTTACTCTGAGGGAAGAACATAGACTGAAAGTATTTGAGAACAAGATCCTGAGACAAATATTCGGACCTAAGAGGAACGGGAATGGGGAATGGCGGAAACTTCATAACGAGGAACTACATAATTTATATGGTTTACCCAACATTGTTAGGGTCGTCAAGTCTAGGAGGTTAGGTGGGCGGGGCATGTAGCTAGAATGGAAGAAAGTAGAAACGCTTTCAAAGTCTTGACTGGAAGACCAATCGGAAAACGACCATTAGGAAGACCTAGGCGCAGATGGGAGGACAATATTAAGATGGATCTCGCAGAAATAGGAATACAAAGTAGAAACTGGATGCAGTTAGCTAAGGATAGAAATCAGTGGAGAGCTTTTGTGAATGCGGCATTGAACCTCCGGGTTCCATAGGCCTTAGAGTTAGTTAGTTTTTACTTAGTTACTTCCCTTGTCTTTGGTGTCTTGACAACTCAATTTCAAGCTATTATAATAATATATAAATTACATATTCTGTTTCCGTTTTTTCGGTAAAGGATTATTGTGCTTTCCCAGTATCCAACTTTTTTGTTACGGCGTATCTAATCTATTATGACAAGAGGTATCACCATTTAACAGTGTTTGTCATGGGCTGTAGTTATGTATTTTTCTAATCAATTATTAACATTCCATTCTCAAATTGTAGGAGACCTGAGTTCGATTCCCGGTGGGAGTTCACGTGGTTCAGATTCCACGTTAAGCTGTAGGTTTTCGTCTCATATAACCTCGTTGCTGAAAGGGATGCTAAACTTAAATCTATCATTGTCAATTAAGATAAAGTTTTGACACAACTTAGACTATGTGTCCCGTAAAGTCCAAACCAATCGACCAGACCCTCAGTTCCACTGATTAGTACAATAATTACCTTATTTGCTTTATTTATTACCCACCCTTGCATGCAATACTTTTAATAAATATTAATTATTCTAGTTCACAAAATACTTTAATGCTAAATGCAGGTCATATTAACGTAAAATTAACTGTTTTCTCTCTGTTTGGTAATATATTTAAAAATATTTAAAAGCAATTAAATAATTCAATGCTATCCTCGTACAGCAAAGAGAACAGTTCAGGTGTAATAACATTGAACTTCGTTCTGTTGGTCGTCTTATTCCTAGTGCCACGCTGCGGCAAACTACCGAACTACAAAGTGCTGACGCATAGCTGGTGTTGTCGCCAATCGATGAATGGCTTGAGAACTAGAGACATCTAGGGAGAGAATGGTGAATTTCAAGCACACGCGGTGGTAGAAGAAAAAATTTCTCTCTCTCGCGGATTATAATCACAAGAGCTCTCGGTGTTTATAACCGTTCAGTAGATGACACTGCAACTGCAATTTCAGAATTCAGTTGAAGAATAATAAGGTATTAGTGCTCTATTGTTTCCTAGAATTGTGGCATGCATTTAATCAAATATTAACTTCTCTAATAGTTAATCGTACGATCATCTACAAAATAAAACAACATATCTCATAATACACCGTATGTTATATCAGGGGTCTTTGATTAACATGTGTCTATTCTTAAGGAATTTGGCCATATTATTTTAACAATTATTTATGTTTTTAATTATTTTAAATGAAAAGTACCAAATTTCTTGTCTCGAACGGATTTCAAGATATAGGGCCAGGCCCATATCCACGGGGAGTCTGGGGGCCGCCCCCCTGAAGTTTCGCTGACCCCACTATAATTTTCACGGAAGGCTTTCAAACTATAATATGGTGATAAACTATAACTTGGTTGGATCGGGCTGCCCTCCTAAATTCTACCAGCCCCCCTTACATTTATGGGCTGCCTACCGGCCTGTATAGGGTCTAGCATAGCTAACTTATTTTAACAATTGCTACCCCACTATTTTACTTCTACCCGCGGTTTTCTTCCTTTGTAGGGCAAATATATATATATATATATATATATATATATATATATATATATATATATATATATATATATATATATATATATATATATATATATATATATATATAAACATTTAAATACGACTTCAATTACTTTAGATGAAAAATCTGAATATCAAATTTCATGTCTTTAACCTTAAGGAATTTCAAGAGATGGATATTCAATTATAACCCCGTTCTTTTTCCTTCCTTTGTAGGGGAAATATCATCGGTCTAATTATTTTAAATGTGAAGTCCAAATACTGAATTTCATATCTCTAACCTTAGATTCCGAGATAAGGACGTCTTATTATGATAATTGTAATTTTCACTCCTTTTTGCATCTCGCCCATTTTCTTTTCTTCTAGGTCAAATCTATATTATAAAAGAGAACGTACAAATCCTTTGTTCCCTCATCACGCTAATACGGCTGAACCAATTTCTTTTATTTTTGGGGGGTTATTAGGATTTGGACCCTAGATGGTTTTTATCATATCACTTTAATTTTTAATTACCAGTGTCTTGAGATAATTGACCATTCAAGTGTCCATAACGTACAAATCCTTTGTTAGTTCATCATAGGTATAAAAATAAACGTATTTATATGCAACCCGCATGACCGTGTCACTCGGCGGGTTAACATAAATGACAGGCGCTATAATGTTAACATTTACTGCAATTTGAAAGCGAAAAAGTAAAAATTATCTAAGTAACAAAGTTTATTGCGTTCCGGGGTGACCGCAGCGAAGCGGGGTGAACGCTGCTAGTCTTATATATAAAAGAGAACGCACAAATCCTTTGTTCCCTCATCACGCTAATACGGCTGAACCAATTTCTTTCATTTTTGGGGGGTTATTAGGATTTGGACCCTAGATGGTTTTTATCATATCACTTTAATTTTTAATTACCAGTGTCTTGAGATAATTGACCATTCAAGTGTCCATAACGTACAAATCCTTTGTTAGTTCATCATAGGTAAAAATAAACGTATTTATATGCAACCCGCATGACCGTGTCACTCGGCGGGTTAACATAAATGACAGGCGATATAATGTTAACATTTACTGCAATCTTCTATGGTTTTTATCATATCACTTGAAAGCGAAAAAGTAAAAATTATCTAAGTAACAAAGTTTATTGCGTTCCGGGGTGACCGCAGCGAAGCGGGGTGAACGCTGCTAGTATATTTATAAAAATAATAAATCTCTGAAATATATGTCTAAATATTTTTAATGAAAAGTTCATATATTAAATTTCATGTTCCTAAAGTTGAGAGATTCTGAGATATGGACAGTTAGTATAATAATTGCAGTGGTGCCCACCCCCCTCATGACCATGACGCACCCCCCTCAATTGTCTATCCGTAGGTGTTCTTTCATGAAAAAAATTCTTTTCGATTAATTTTGACACCCTCTCAAACATATTTATATAGATTTTTAACCCCCCCAAATATTTCAATGACGCAGTTTGCGTCATAGCCCCCCCTTGTGGGCACCCCTGATAATTGACACTCGTAATTGACACGTCGAATTTATAAAAATCCTTCTGTAGTGGGACCTTGCATAACAAATCCTATGCCCTGTCCAAATTTCTAGTTTGTAGCTTAAGCGGTTAGGCCTGGGCGTTGATCAGTTAGTTTAGTTAGTCAGTCAGGACTTCTTTTATATAGAGAGATTACAAAAAAAAAAAAAAAAGTCAGGGTAATGAAAGTAAATATCTTAAATGTTTTGTTGTTGTCAAGAAATTTGTTAACCGATTTTTAACAGATTCATAACGTTTTACTTCCCAATTAATATTCATTTTTTTAAATTATTATTATTCATGTATTTCTCTGGAATTCTTATTGTAGGTTTTGATAGCTAATAATTCACAAACCAAAGGTCTGTACAGGAAAATGTTCTACATATGCACTAAGCAAGCCACGATCTATCTCCATTTCAAGTTTGGTCTGGAAAGAACGAATTCTGTGCATCAAATACGATAAGCCTACTGTCCTTGTGTTTGATTTTCTTACGATAAGTGTAAAGATTCGACTATATCCTAACTTTCCAATTCTATCTTCAGATAATTTAGACCCTAACACCTTGGCTGTCAATGTATGTAAGAGCACATCACATAAGCTGGCCGGAAGTATTATTAAAATTGAAAGTATTTCTACATTGTTACGATTAATATAGAAATACGTGCATGTTTAATTCGAAAACCAATCTGAGAAGACTAATTTTATTACTATATAAAACTGCAGTGAAGATTATATTACTATATAAAACTGCAGAAAAGGTGACTCATCGGTAGGCAAAAATGTAAAGTAGCCATAACTCACAGGTAGGTCACAAGGCCATTGGAAGAAAGCTGTGGTGATCCACCGCTGGGTCACACGTAGGGTTGCCATATGTCCGTATTTTGAACGGACTGTTTGTATTTTTGGGTCCGTGTCCGTGTCCGTATCGTACAAAGCATTACATAGAAAAATGTCCGTATTTGACAGCTTCTGGAGATGCCAAAAATTTCCGAGTCGGGAATCGCTAAAATCTTGGGAAGAAAGAATTGTGTTTCCATCATATAACTTATGTTTTAGTTACTATTAATAAAGTAGATCATGTTTTTGAAAAGTGTCTCATTTTTCCATTCCATGGTTCTTTTGGTTAAATTTAATATACGTAATTTAATAACATGATTTATTATATTTGAGTGAATGAAAAAAATATTTTAGTTTCTAATAGTGTTTTAAGTATTACAGTAAACAATTGTATGATAACCAAAAAAGGTTATTTTTAGGTAAGAAATTTCAAAATATTTGTTTTGTGTTTGGACACCGTATCTTTGATACGTCGTCGTTTTAAGATCTGTTCGTATTTTGGATCAAAAAATTATGGCAACCCTAGTCACACGGCAATCAATGTATTAATATAAAAATTCTTTAGGCCAACTAAGACATTAAGAAATTCACGAAGTCTAAAAGTAATTCATAAGTCTCGGTTCGAATTATTCTCTCTTGTGGGTTCAAGTTTCAACCTAAGATAAGATTGGTAAAGGAGTATTTTTATTATAGACCAGTTTAAGTGACGATTTCAGATTATCTCTCAGGATAATTTCAATTCACTGCAGAGGAAAAAGTGTACTGGGAAAATACTAGAAATTCAGATTGAGCACGATAGAAGCTACGGCCTCACGAAAGCAGGCCCGCAACTAAAGGGGGGCTAGGGGGCCTGGTCCCCTAAACTTTTCATGGACCCTCCAGACCTCAATACAAAAAACACAATTTAGATATATGCGAGAGAATTTTTAATGACTTGGCTCCCCCCTAACATATACATGCCCCCCCCCAAACCTCTGTGGCTGGTTGCGGGCCTGCACGAAAGCATCACTGGTCTAATTCATCGTTTGTAAATTGTCTTGTCTGAATGTTCTATAATTTAAAATAACGCCGGCAGGAGATCTGCTGCGAGTCTTCAAGAGTAATGTGGCCAGTTCTAGTTTAACCTTCCTTCTCAGGATGGAAGCTAGCCTATATGATTCGGTGCCCACTAATTAAGTGGAATGCAAATTCAATAGTCAATATTATTATTATTATTATTATTATTATTATTATTATTATTATTATTATTATTATTATTATTATTATTATTATTATTATTATTATTATTATTATTATTATTATTATTATTATTTTGAGGAGTTTGATAACTTGTCTACCAAATATCTTACTACGACTTATTTTCTATGTAAAAAATATGTATCTAATTTAGATGTAGCAATGCTTAGTATATACTTCCCTGAAGATTCTGTCTCTTTGACACTGTAGGGCGTCAGAGCTCTGCATATCGGACGACTATTAATTAACGTGTAGGCTACCTGTGTAATGAATTCATAATTACGAAGTTATTGCTTGAGTGGTGTTCCTAATTCTAATTCTTAACCATTTCCTCTACTCCAGCTCGTAATCACCAGTTTGCCATACCCCGTTTTGAACCGCAAGGTAAAGAAATCGTCCACCCTATTCCTGCTCTACTGTTTTAATTGTCCCACCTTGTTAACCCGCCTTTGAGTAGAACATTCAGACACACACACGATTAGAATTTTAAGGCTCGGGTTCCACCATGAGATTTTGGAGGGATACACAATTGTTCAGTAAAAGTGGTACATTCAAACTTCAAGTATACTATATTGATGCTTTTAAGAGCGCTAACTGCATGGAGAACTTAGTATGAATAACATTTCAAAATAACTAAACGGCGTGACAAACATCTTGGCATTTGAAGGCGGCGCTCCAAGTTCCCTTTAAATGCTGCTAGCAAATGAGAGGCCAGCGGTATTGCCACGTTTATTTTGTACACATCCACGTCACCTCTGTCACCTGATTGCGCTATAGTTTGTCTGCATAGCCATAGCCACACCCCTTTACCACTTGGCAACGTCGCACCAGAGCTTGCGTTTTATTCGTTTAGCTGAAATGCCAAGATGTTTGTCACAGGCTTTAATTGTCATAGCGAAGAATGCACTCTCGTTTGATTGAAGGGGCACGATGGCTTAGTGGCAGAGCCCCTACCTCTGCTTTGTGGGGTCCCTGGTTCCTTTCCCGGCGAAGTAAATTTGTGGTGGACAACATCGCAGGTTCGTAGGATTTCTCGGGGTACTCGTTTCCTCCCACCTTCTCATTCCATCATTCTCCCCAAATCTAAAGGGCATAATCGTGTGACGGTAAATTGATTTTCGTTTCATTGAAAAAAAAAAATTCGGAGGAAGGCGAAACGGATATGAACTGATTTTATTTTAAAAGAAGGGCCACAGACTACTAAGTGAAATAGCCTGCAAATCTGTGCACGAATTCGTTATCATTTCTTCTATGGGCACCACTGCTTCAGTAGAACATAATTCTAGGGCGGAGGAATGGCCCCATCTTTTCCACTTTTAAGATCACCAAAAACATGAGCTACATTTTTTAACGTAACAAAATTTCTTCGCAGAATTTTCCTTTCCTGTTACGTTTAAAACGATGAGTAATGTCCATAAGCAGAAGAGAAAGAGAGAGAAAGAAAAAAAATGATGAAACATTCACATTAATTGCCGTAAATTAAAACGTCCTACTCTTCCTTGCAAGAATTCACTTTTCCTGCAACCTTGGAGAGTAGCAGAAACGAGGAAGAGGGAGAACACAGGAGCCCGTATTGTGCTGCCATCTATACGCTGCTGCACGCTTCACAACTTCGGTTCTCGCTCTCTCACGTTACGACGTACGTTTTACGTATTTACATGCAACTTTGCACACATCACGCACATTTCTTTTCTTTCTTCTTTTTTTTTTCACACACTGGCTTCCATAATAGCGACAAAACACTGAACATGTCTTCCTATAATACAACACTTAGGTATAATAAAATAAAAATATTCTTATTTGAAGAAAAAAATGCTGCATATTGCCGTATAACGATTTGGGATTTGTGTTTGTATATATACCCATATCCAAGTTTTACTATAATTTTTAATACTTTCGACTTGTGAGAAAGGTCCAGACAAGTTTCCCGCCATTTTTAATATTTGTAAATTTTCCATTTAAGTACAGATAACTTTACGTCAGTTAAAAAGTATTTCTGAGTAGTTTGATTTCTCGTATACATGAAGAACCGATCATAGGTGATTATAAATACCATAAATAAACATAAATGCGTAGATTAGATTAATGAAAATCATCACTCTTCGTCTCCCCTCCCCCCATACTCTTGAAAAATAAGAATTATGACTTTTGAGTGTATCGACATCACGCCATGGTATCTTTTAGTTTTATTATTATTATTAGTGCAAAAATAAAGAAATAAATAGAACATGGATAAATTTTATCAATATGTTTTACATCTAAATAAAGTTTCGTATCCAAATGAAAGAATATCCAAGTCTAGTCTTGCAAATTTGAAACTGTCGAGGTACGGTATTTGAAGTTTAAAATATATAAAACGATAATCATATCTGTTGTACTGTATAGCAGTGAATCATGATCACTTACTCTGAGGGTAGAACGCAGACTGCAAGTATTTGAGAATAAAATTCTCAAACGAATAGTCGAACCCAAGAGGAACGGAAATGGGGAATGGCGGAAACTTCATAACGAGGAACTACATAATTTATACCGTTTACCAAACATTGTTAGGGTCATCAAGTTTAGGAGGCTCAGGTGGGCAGGACATTATTAGGGTTTAATTTAGGCATACAAGTGCCGTACAAATGTCTTGTATGCCCAAATTAAACAAATACTGATGGAACTGATCTGACCGAAAATATCTCGCATTGTCATGGAGCAAACGAGCTGGATAGTCGTACATATAAAAGATTTTGTCTAACTTAAGTAGCCAGGATGGAAGAAAATAAGAACAATTTCAAAATTTTAACTGGAAATCCAATAGGGAAACGACCATTAGGAAGACCTAGGGGCAATTGAGATGACAACATTAAGATGGATCTCGCAGAAATAGAAAAACAAAGTAGAAACTGGATTCAGTCGGCTAAGGATAGAAGTATATGCAAGTTTTTTTTGTGAACGTGGCATTGAACCTCCGGGTTTCATAGGCCATAGAGTTAGTTAGTTAAGCTTGCAAATGAGAGTCCAGGGTACAAAATATTCTTCTGTTATTTTGCAATCTACCAAAATCTTATTTAAGAAAACTCTATTTTTAATGAATTTAAGACAAAATAATAATAATAATAATAATAATAATAATAATAATAATAATAATAATAATAATAATAATAATAATAATAATAATAATAATAATAATAATAATGCAGTAGTATTAACATTCGATTAAATGGAAGAAACTGTTCTCAAACAGACTTTTAAAAAACAGGACGTTTTTAGATTTCACAATAAGATTCATATTTCGTGAGAAATCTGTTAACGGCAAAGCGAGAAATAGTAGCGTTGTTTTAGATTTCGCTTTTGGGGGAGGTGTAAGAAAAGTTTCACGTTTGTTTTTAAATAGTACATTACTGTATTACAATTAATCTATTACACTATAGTATTTACTTTACTATACTATAGACTACTATTGCTAGTTGTATATTGTTAACATTGTTAACAATATGTATATTACTTCAATACGTAAATACAATATCGCCAATGATAGGCTTTTTAAATTTGAGTGAAGGTCATGTCAACAATATACCTAGGGCCTATATAACGTTTGGGGGCAATTTCCTCCTGCCTTCCCCGAAATGAGGCTTCTTGAGAGAAAATATAATTTATACTTAGGAACAAGTAAACTGTTTGATTGAAATTAGCACTCCATTTCAGCACCCGAGGGTTCATAAGATGTGAATCCATAGTTTTAAGATAGAATTCGAACCCAATGTAATGCATTGAAATTTCAAGGCTGTGTCATTAAAAATCGAACCTGAGATCCTTGTACACGCGCATACAGCTGGATATATTTATATTTTCTTGGAATCTGAACATTTCTACAATAAATATATTAGAAGTATTCTAGTTGAAGCAATTATCCTTACCCACCCCCAAAATTAGGATAATTCTCCATTTTCTTAAAAATGCGTCCTGATCATCTTTAGGCCCCGAAAAAGATCACGCCTGGTAATCTGATGATTCTAAGGCGAATATTTGGTTAATGGGAAGGGAAAATCGAATAATTCGTATGAAAATGAATATTCAATTAATAAGAAGAAAATATTTCAAACGATTTTTCTTATTCGGTTAAGGTCAGTTTATACTAGTGTTAATCATCACACATAATAGATGACAGCACCTTTCCCCCTATCCTCCCAATGTATTTCATAGAGAACAATAAAATTCACAATAATTAAATCGAGTTTAAAAGATTAAATATTCAAATTTTATCCAAAAATAAATTGAATCACTGCTGAACAAATAATTCGTGCAGTTCTGTGATAATTTTTCTTTCATTGTTGAGAAAGTTTTATTAGCTCCCAATGTAAGCACACAAGAGCTTATAGCTTCACTTTCAAGTGTATAATTTGATGGCAAGTGGCCCACGGTGTAAGGAATAAAGATCACTCGCTATATTTGGTGGTAGGACTTGGCTCGGCTTGGTTCGCCTTGTGTATGTGGTACTTTATTCCTCGCTCACTATTGGCCGAATCTGAACCAAATTTGGTGGACAAGTAGCCCATCATCTAAGATCACTATATTTGATGGCCGAACTTGGCCAGGAACAGACTCAGTTGGGCTTGTATGTAGTACTTTATTTCTCGGTAGCTGCTGACTGTATCTGAGCAAAACTTAGTAGACAAATAGCCTGTCAGCTGAGGGATAAGGACCGTTGTATTTGGAGGCTGAGCTTAGTCCAGGGACGGACTTGGCTCGGCAACAGGCTGTGTTACATAGCTTTGAACGCCAGGAGCTTCTGTGTTCGGTACACCTCGGCTTGTTAACATAAGCATGTTTCCAGTGGCAGATCTAGAAAGTAAAACCTGGGGGCCAGCCAGAACCCAGACTGTGATAAGTATATCATGAGTTTACTATAAACATTCAAAAATATATAAATAATAGCTTAAATTATTTTTGTGACTCAAAAAACTGGGGGGCGTAGGCTCCCCGGCCCCGAGCTAGATCTACCACTACATGCTTCTGAAAAATAAAGCCAAGTACTCTCAACAGTGCATGAAACAAAATATCAAAAAAAAAAAAAAAAAAAACATGGATTGTTCTCTACTTATCGATTCAATTTGTTTTAAGGGGAAAGTTTGAATATTTTAGCCGCTCATTACAAAATTTCTTTTATTCTAAGCCTATTTCTGAGTTAGCTGAAGTTAGTTTTTCGGATCGTTGTTTTCTACTTGTTTCGATCTTGTGTCATACCCACTGTGACATCACACTGCAACATGTCGAAAATGTACCTCCCAATTGGAAAGACAGGAAACATGTGTTGCGATCTGTTCGCGTTAGTAGAAATTTTACACTCACCTTAAGAGTCTTCATCCCGGCGAAATTAAAATTCCGCTAATTTTACAGTAATTATGTGATATCTTCAAATAGATAAAAGATAATCGAAATGAGAAACAAGAGCGCCATAGACAATATTATTTTACATGACAAACCGTTATCACGACTCACTTATCTGCTTTCGATTTCAAGCCACTTTGAAAATCGGCATTTATTTTCGCGTTTCTAACCAGCTGAAAACGGAAAGCCACTAGGTGACTTGTGATAACGGTACCTCACGCAAAATAATATTGTCTAGGGCGCTCTTGTTCCATATTTCAATTATCTTTTACCTATTTGAAGATATCACATAATTACTGTAAAATTACCGGTATTTTATTTTCGCCGGGATGAAGACTCTTAATGAAAACAAAATTTTGAATTATTGCTCTAATAACCGATATTAGGTTAATGAACAAAAAAATTCCGAACAATTATGCTAATGACTAATTTTCGATTAATGGAATTTTGTTTGAACAATTGTTCTAATATTCTGTTAATGAGAGGGGAAAAAATTCGAAAAATTAAACTACTAACGAATGTTTAATTAAGAGAAGAAATTATTTTGCAATAATTGTGGTAACAACTAACATTCGATTAATGGGAAAATTGTTTTTTTCTTGGAACAATTATTCCAATATTCCATTACTGGGAGAAACAATCTTTCGGACAAATTGGTCTACTAATGAAAATTTGACTGTAGCTGGGAAATTCTTCGAACATTCACTTTAATATTCGATTAAATTGGAGAAACATTTTCAGACAATTATATATTCTAATATTTAATCAAACGAGAGGAATTTTTATCGAACAATATTATTAAAGTGAAATATATCGAATTAATGAGAAGGACAATGTTTCGAAGATTTCTTTAAATAAAAATATTTTAGTAATTTTAAGAGCATTGGCCTAAATATATCACATATGTTTTATCTCATATGTTATCTATTTCTATTTTATTTTCAAACAAGTCTAATTTTAGATATTGACTCTGCAACCCACTCACAGTTTCTTTACCTTCAAAGATAATCCTTGTGAGAGCTGAAGCAAAAATACTATATAATTCTTTGCTATATCGTGGAAAAAGCTTTATAAATAAATGACCTCAAGCTGGAAAGATTTTATGTTAACTAGATTCTTATTTTTATATGTATATATAAAGTCGTCGTATATGAAATTACAAACTTTAATCCGCGTGTAGAAATATGCATTTATCACATATTAGCCAAGCAGATTTGAATTCATAAATATAAAAAGCTATCAATCATTCAAAAATGTCTCACAGTCTACGTGTATTTTCTCTCGCCTTCTTAAGAGTCATTCCAAGGGTTTTTAAATGGAATTTCTGTCATTTTACTTTCTTTTCCAAAATACGAAAGTCTAAACGCAAAAGGTAAATTTAGAATGTGAAGAATAACATCTTAGAATTTTAAAAGTATTAATTAAATGCATAGTGGATAAAAACTAATTAACTCACATATGGAGTAATAAAAATTAAGGGCATGTTATTTAATGTCTAACTCACTATATGGACTAATAAGAATGAAGCACATATTGTTTAAGACGTAGCTCACTATTTGGGCTAATAAGAGTTATAAACATGTTATTTATCTTAGGTCTAACTCACTCATTATATGAGGTAATAAGAACTTTGAATATATTGTTTAAGGTCTAACTAACTTACTATTTGAGCTAATAAGAATTAATGTACACTATTTATATCCTTGCTACTTCACCACAAGGACTAATCAGAATTATGAACATACGACTATTACTATTTAAGATCCAACTAACTCACTACACGGTCTAATAAAATTATGAATGTACTGTATTATTTACGATCTAATTACCTCACTATCTGAGATAATAAAAATTATGAACATATTACTTAAAGTATAACTAAGTCACTATATGGCTAATAAGAATAATGGACATAGTATTTATTTAGGGTCTAACACAGTCACTATAAGAGCTAATAAGAACTGCAGACATATTATTTAAGGTCTAACTCACTGTATGAGCTAATAAGAATTATGAACATATTATTTAGAGTCTAATTACATACTATATGGTCTAATAAATATTACGGATATATTAGTTGTCTAACTACTCACTATATGGACTAATGGACATATTATTTAAGGTCTAACTAAGTCACTGTATGAGCTGATAACAATAATGTACATACTATTTACTTACAATTTAACTAACTCACTACGTGGGCTAATAAGAACTACGGATATATTATTTAAAGTCTAAGTCACTCACTACATGAGCTAATAAAAAATATAATCATGTTACTTAAAGTTTAACAAAGTCACTATATGGGCTGATAAAAATAATGGACATATTATTTATATAAGGCCTAACTAAGTCACTATAACCTAACTAACTCACCGTAAGGATAAATAAGAATTATGAACATACTATTTAAGATCCAACTACTCTCTACACTCTCTACATACTATGAACATTATTTAAGGTCTAACTAACTCACTATACGGGATAATCAGAATTATGACCATATTAACATTATTTAAAGTCTAACTAACTCACTATATAAGCTAATAAAATTTATGAGTAGGCCTATATACTTAATGCCTAATAAAGTCATTATATGAGCTGATAAGAATAATGGATGTAATGTCTTAGTAAGTCACTATATGGGCTAATAGCAACTACGGATATATTATTTAAGGTCAAACTATCTCATTACATGAACTTATATAAGAATTAATGAATATATTATTTATAATCTTACTAACTCTAACTTATTTATAATCTTAGTACCTATAATCTAAACTCAACACAAAGACTAATAAGAATTATGAACATATTATTTAAGATCTAACTAACTCACTACACGGACCAAGAAGAATTATGAACATAATATTTATGGTCTAACAAAGTCACTATATGAGCTAATAAGAATTATGGACCTCTTTTTTATAAAATAACTAACTTATCATATGGACTAACAAAGAATTATGGACATTTTATTTAAGGCCCAACTAACGGAGCATATTTTTAAAGATCTAATTAGTTCACTATATTCTCTAGTGAGAATCATGGCCGTAGTATTTGAGGACTAACTCACTATATGAGCTAGTAAGAATTATGAACGTATTATTTATTTAATGTCTAACTAGTAAGTCATGAATTAATAAGAATTATGAACATGTTATTTAGGACTTAACTACTCGCCATATTGAATGAGAATGATTGTGAACTAACTTATAGGTTTAGGTCCAACTAACTCACTATAGGTGACAATAAGAATTATGAAGACATTATTTAAGGTTTAATTAACTCACTACACAATGGACTAATAAAAATATGGGCATATTACTTAAGAACTAACTCACTATATGGACCAGTAAGAATTATGAACATATTATTTATTTAAGGTCTAAGTAAGTTACTATATGGGCTAATAAGAATCATGAACATGTTACTTACGGTCTAAATATATATATATATATATATATATATATATATATATATATATATATATATATATATATATATATATATATATATATATATATACTAATAAGAATCGTGAACATATTACTTAATGTTTAACTCACTGTATGGCCTAATAAGAATTTTGAACATATATTTATGTAAGTTCTAACTAAATTAAACCTTTTTTCAAAAACTAATTTTTATGGCAAGCTACTTGAAATTAGAGGTTTCAAATTGCGGTCTGGAAAGCTAGAAAATACTATGGAAGCTAATATGTTGACTAGCCATCGTTCAACTAAAAAGACACCTGGCTGACCATAGCCCAGGAAGAGAGTTGAAGTTTTAATTTATAGAATAATATTGTATTTATTCATACGGAATAAAACAAACAATATGTTCGAAAGGTCTTTTCATGACTACCGGGGAGGGGGATGAAATTAACACAATAAATAATGATATTAAGCTACAAATGGGTCAAAGTTAATGAAGTTTGAAGAAGAAATGGACTAAAAGAAAGAAAGAAAAAGAAGATATACAAAAGCAACCCGAATATTCAGAAGGACAATATAGTTTGTTAAAATATGGACAGTTTCTTTAGACTATTTTCTTTTTTTCGGACATAGCAGACGGCAAACGAACCTGTCTATATAGTATATGAGACGCCTGTCACCTGTCGCCTGACCGAATTGATTCAGACTGTTTGAAAAGTTTGGTCACAAACATTTTAGTTACTTGAGACAGACTAAGAACTTTCACAGAAATATATATATTATTACTGTAACTACAGTACATGCATAGAAGCAAATTATCGATTTTGTAAATGTTTATTTCCTTACCTTTTGAGTTTTAAGTTCAATAGTTCTGTTCTTTAGGCTAAAGGATATGATGAGAAATGAACAATGATAAATGAAATGAGGGATGAAAAGACAATACATAAGATCTTTGTGTTGAGCGGGATTCGAACCTAAAATTGGCAGCCTAATCTCTTATAGCCTACTGCTGGACCATGTTGAGATCTAACTCACTATATGGGTTAATGAAGATTATGAATATACTATTTTATTTAAGGTCTAATTAAAATACTATATGGGCCAGAAAAAAACAACTTCTGAAAGGAGGTTTATCTCGCATAGAACGCTGTTAGAAAACAGAATTATTATTATTATTATTATTATTATTATTATTATTATTATTATTATTATTATTATTTTACTTTTTATGACTTATTCAAGTACCACTTTTGTTTCCCTGTGGTAGATTCTACAATTAAGAAAATGAGTTTACAATATCCAGTGTTTGTGAGTCCTGTGTTCAGTCAGGGGCCCGCTTCTTAAATGATTTTTAAATTGGCAATGCAGTTCTGTAACCACCATGTTTCAAAAGTCGTTTTGGTTGCCTAGCCATCTTCTTAAATAGATCTTCCAATGAAATGAAATTAAATCTGTCAGTTTAACATCCCACGATTGTGTCATTTAGGTTAAAGGAGACGGTCTTCATCCCGGCGAAATTAAAATACCGCTAATTTTACAGTAATTACGTGATATCTTCAAATAGATAAAAGGTAATTGAAATATGGAACAAGAGCGCCCTAGACAATATTATTTTGCGTGAGGTACCGTTATCACAAGTCACCTAGTGGTTTTCCGTTTTCAGCTGTTTAGAAACGCGAAAATAAATGCCGATTTTCAAAGTGGCTCGAAATCGAAAGCAGATAAGTGAGTCGTGATAACGGTATCTCATGTAAAATTATATTGTGTAGGGCGCTCTTGTTCCACATTTCGATTATCTTTTATCTGTTTGAAGATATCACATAATTACTGTAAAATTAGCGGTATTTTAATTTCGCCGGGATGAAGACTCCTAAGGCAAGTGAACGATGATGGAAAAATTAGTGGAATGTGAATGTGGGAGGAAATAAGAGTGCCCCAGAGAATGTTGTCCACCACAAGCTTACTTGGACAAAGATCGAACCACGGACCCCCCCCCCACACACACACACACATACACCACAAGTAAGCGCTTCACTACTGAGTCACTATATTCCCAGTTATAGATCTTCATATATGTATTTTACTGGTTGCCTAAATTCAATTTGGCATGCAATCAAAGTACGATACACCGAGAGACAGACACAGCACATTTTGTATAAAATCTCGCGTACATCTCGTTCCCTGGTCATAAAATATTCTATCCTGAGTTTCAGAGATTTCGGTTTACGAAGTTGAAATCATAAATGGTTATTTCGGGTATAATGTTAGTTTGACATCATTATTTGCAAAATTTTCTTCTCTCTCTACTGTTAGGTCCTCTCAAAATTTTTGAAATTACAAATTTGTGAATAACAGTTTAAACGTTCTCTCCCGTACATTTTATCCGCCTTAATAAATGTTATAATGAAATTTTACTTTATTCATAAATTTTAAATGATAATCTTGTTTCACGAAATTCCATAATACAAATTCAAAACAGTTATTGCTTACATTATTAAACTTTTCGGTAAGATATTTTTATCGCTGAACGTTCATCTAAAAACTCTATAAACACTTCGTTAGAACTAGAATGTCCACCGGTTTGCGCTTTTTAGTGGTTGGATTTTTATCGTTTCTTCTCCAAGTCGATTTAAATGTTCCGTGCTTTGAAAAATGAATTTCTAGTATAAGATGTACAGGATATAAATTTAACATTAAAAAAAAATACTTTGACTGTCATAGTGATTATTTTGAATAAGTTTATAATCCAACAGTATTCAAATGTATACTCCTCGAAAGACACACAGATCTCAATATATCCATTCGGATACCTTCTTGTACTTCAACGATTACTTTGATGTTATCTAGGGTACAGATAATAGATTATAGGCCTATTTAGAATTATTTTACAATGCGTATCCCAAAAGACTGTTAAAATTCATGCCATAAAAAGAGTAGGTCCTACCTCACGAGCCTCCCTTAAGTTAGGCAGACGAAACTTGGAATACCAACAACTTATTAAAAATAAATTAGTGCGTATTCAAGTATTTCCAAAATTTCTGCTTTTAAACGGAGAAAGGGGGGTCATTTCTACAATATTTTAGTTTCACATTTTGTATTCGTAAAATTGCATTAATAGGGCAACGGTTGAACAGCATAAAATCAATTTTTGAAAATTAGTTAGCGTTAACATGTGTATTCTAAGGAAGGAAAAAGTGTTTACATTTGTCAGAGGGCATAACAACTGAATAACTTGATACGATTGTTTGAAATAGTTAACACTTGGGTCGAGCTGAACTTCCATTACTTTATTTTGATTCATATTTTTCGGTTTAACGTCCCCCGTTTATGTCCCTTAGGCTAAAGGGGACGATGATTAAGGCAAGTGAATGATGATGGAAGAATTGGTAGAATGAGAGTGTGGGAGGAAACAAAAGTACCTCCGAGAAAACCCACGGACACGATGTTGTCCACCACAAAATTACTTAGCAAGGGATCGAATCAGAAACTCCATGCACCAGAGGTAAGCACTCTCTCATTGAGCCTCAGTGGCCGCTCATTTCGATTCAATGTACGAAGAACGAGTATTTTAAATAGTAAGCGTATAACTTCCAATGATTTCAACTTCTTACTCAGACAAGTCATTGTGGTTCGGCTATACTACAATACTATCGAATGAACATTGTGATACGTTACTTTGATTTCAGGATTAAAATAAAATAGTGAAAAGTAACTGCAACCTTTTTAACTAATGAAAAAGTAAGGCCATGTAATACATCAACTATATAGTATTTTAACAAGTAATCAGTATGTGTTCAATAAAAACAATAAACAGCTATAAAAAATGATTTAATGATATACACGAAGTGCTCACCTGACCAAGAAGCCACCTACATACCTACTACATTTATGGCTTTCATACTACATTGTAACTTATGCTATTGTTTAATCGTGTGTTAACACCTCCCACAAAGGGAGTTGTAACTCTATGTCGTTATTTAATTTCGAGTTAAGGCATGCCTTTAAGTGGTCATAATGTGTCAAGGTGGGTTTCCGATAACAAGAATAGCAGTAAAACCAGTTTATGCAGAAAGGAGGGCTTCTTCTATAGAATTGTAGGCACAGGCATATGGACAGGATTTAGCACGAAGAAAAAGCAAGTAGCAATGCCACGTGTTCAGTAGGTGAATGAGTTTGGTTTGTGTAGCGTGATATTTTCTCAATTAATATAGAAACCGGAACTGGTAGTAGATTTTTCCACCACTTCCGGTTTTCGTAGAGAGACTAGAATAGGGATGGAATATATTCTTGGGACGCAGGAAACTGGTTCTCGCTATCTATTACTCTCTTTGTTCTATGGCGATCAACGTTAAAACGGCAAGTAGTTTTCCGTTTCCCGTTTTAGTTTGAATGAGGGTGAAGAGAGAATATGGCTCCTATTCTCAGAAAAGATAAATCAATTCAAAGAAGTTGCTTCTCGCTATGTCTTTTGATTTTTGCTCTGTGATATTGAAACCGAGAGTTTATTTCTATCACTTTCCGTAAAGAATCAAGGATGGAGATCACATGGAGACGTAATCACGGGACGCTTTATCGACTGGAAGAAACGGCAGCGGTTTATTATTTTTTTATAACTTCCGGTTTGAATATCACCTCTATCCAGGGCCAAAAGTGGATCTGAAAAGGCAGCGGGACGCACGACGTCACATCGTCCAATGTGCCTATCTTTGCCTATTGTAATTTTTAGGAAGTGGAGGGATGCCGTAGATATTTTCTGGAAGTAGGGGTACGGCGTTCCTTCTCACCTTTACCCTTGCATCCATCAACAAACTCAATTTCTACCTTTGTTCCTACATTCCTGGCCAAAATTGATGGTGACTTACCAAATAGCTATTGAGATTTTTTTTGGTTCCCGAACGGACGGACGCACGGACAGATTGGATAAAGTTATATAAAGTAGATTTGGTAAATTCAAATCCTTAATAAGGAAATACATGTTTCATTGGTTGCGATTATTCCGTTCCTAAGGAAGAAAGGGGGGATGAATCTTCTTTAATATTTAAAATATATCTTTCTTTGTTCAGAAAGTGCTTAGTGTGGGAATTTGCTTAAGTCAGAAATGGGAAATTCAGTACACAAGCTCTTCATTTAAAAAAGACGAACATGTGTTTCACCGCTTTCTAAAATTCCACTTCTAAAAGTTAAAAAAAAAAAAAAAAACGAACAATTTCTACAATATTCAAATGTCCGTTTTTAATATTTGTTACAAGTTATTTTCCCAGTGCAAAGAACGGCCACTTCCACTAGTAAATGAATAGAACGAGACTGTAGCTTATACTGTGTCTTCACAGTAATTATAATGATAAAGCTTCAAATCAATTAATAATAGGTTACTTTAATTAATGTCCTATAGAATCAGCACTAATTTCATGCCAGATAAATAAATAAGATCTAGACACAATCTTCACTGTAATCGATACATTGTGTCTCCGTAATTGCAATAATTGACCCCGAATAGTATAAATAAGCTAACACAGCAATACTATAATTGTACTAGGTTTACCATTGTAATTGCAATGATTTTTTCTTTGCAGTAGTTTGTTCTCATCTTTAGTCAAGTTAATGAAAGTACCGCCGTTTATTATGAGTAGTACATGGTTCATTATGTGTATAGATTACTTTGAAGATACGCTGCACTAATTGGTCTTTACAATAACCTGACGTAATTTTTCCTTAATTGGTCAAGCGCAATGAATATTTTTTGATAGACACAAGACGAGACGAAATGAGACGGAGCTTCCATGCCGAGGTACGAGGCGAGATAGCCTGAAGTTTTGTGTCGCAGACAATCCTAATTTTTGGAAATTACGCTTCCATCCCACGCTTCCATCTCAGCTGTTACATTTTAAGATTTAATTAAAATTACATTGTACCTATGACAAATTTGCTGCCATATCATCTTCAGTGAAATACAATTAAACACCGTTAAATTGCAACAATTTTAAGAGAACTGATTCCAAACTAATAACAATCAATTGCTTTGCTCTCTGTTGCATCAATCGAATTGCTTATTTCATTAGGACATTGCTAGGTATTGATTGAAACAAGAGTCGCCCATGAGACGACTTGAGAAATAATTTTTATGACTATGACAAATACAAGACAAGATAGTCCTACCCGAATAGAAACTAATACATTTTCCGAGACGAAACATAACTTTTACGACATTTTTCGAGACAAGACAGTGTAACTTCTTGTCCTCTGGGCAGCCTTAATTGCAATATAACAACAATATTGTGGCAGCATAAGATACCGGTATATCTTATGATTTTCCGCTTAAAGAAAAAAAAACTTGTAAATAACAGATTATCCAAGGGTGCACCCACGGAGGATGCACCGGGTTGGACCCCCCCCCCCCTAGAAAAAACTTCCTAACTCAACATACATTTATACACTTTCTCAATAAAACTATATTTGTTTAACAGCGAAATGATTGCTGTAGCATGAAAATTTGATCTTGCACTTCACCTGTATTCTTTCTCTTATAAAAACAATCTACAAACAAGTTAGTTCTATCATTTCTTTCTAAAAATTATTTTACAATTGCTTTTCGTCTTTTGGGTGCATAATAATAGCTGTTCAATACGACATCAACGTAAAGGCTTCTAGTATTGGACTCCCCCAAAATTTGGACCCCTCCCAATACAAATTTCTGGGCACACACCTGAGAAGAAGTGACAGAATTTGAGTGGAAAAAAAAAGAGTTTTAAAACAGCAATGAAAGTTAAATAAACAAATATAAAAAAAATAATACACTTACCTCTTCCACATATCAGGATAAGATGTTTCTACCATCACAATTCACTTATTCTTAATATACGTATATTCCAAGAAGATTAAGAAAAAGGCGCATTTCGTTTTGTAAACTTTTCTTCTTAAACAGGGATTTGTTGTATCCACACACACTTAATTTACGCAACTTCCATCCTAGTGGGAAGAACACTTTCTTTTGTCTTGTGGTTAGGTAATCACCTTTGAAATATTTGGCAGCTGTTGGTCCTTCAAAGTCAAGGATAGCTAGGTCACTATTGCGTTTCTTCTTTTTATCTGTCTCTCTCTCTCTTCAGCAATGAGAAAAAAATGATTTAACGTTTCCTCCCCTCCATTCTCTCTCTCCGTTCGCATACCGATCTACCTTCTGCCGCGGAACATACAAAAGAAAAAAAATGTATTTGTCTTTTCGTCGTGATTTGCATAGGCCTGTTAACGCGGCAGAGAAATCTGAAATGGGAGACCTGAATGCATTGGTTGTTTGATGTTAAATTTCGTACATCTCTATAAAATTTGGTCATAGAGATATTCAAACTCGGCTCGCTGGGCTTGAATTAGTACATGAGCACGAGCCCAAATTAGATCACTGAACGCAACTATGAGCGAGTGCAAGCCCCATTAAGGAGTAGTAAATTTAAGTCCTTAGTAAGCGCGAACTTTAGTCAGGATACTGAACTTGACTAACATGAGTCTGATGGATATAAATTAGCGCGTAGAGCTCGAGAGCGCGCGATCTTGACTGAGCTCCATTTGCAAAATGTCCAAGTCTCGTAGATACAGACAAGAATTATCTTTTCTAATTCGACACGAGACGAGACGAGACGATAAATTTCACAGTCTTGTTGACATCACTAGTTCTTCCAAGTCTCAAATCTCGAACATTTTTTTTTAGTGTTTCCTGGTTCGTAGTACGAAAATTATAATTTGATAAAGGAATCGCACGAACACAATGAAGAGCATTTATCAGCGTTTAAAGATAAACAAGTCATTACAGAATACACACCAACAGTGGCGTCTTTAGGATTTTGTTTCGGATGAACTATGTACAACAAGGGGAATCAGGAGGCAGTTGCCAACCAGAGTTTGAGAATTAAATATGTTTTAATTTCTGCATAAATTGAAATTTTAATGGCAAGAATTGCAGACTGGTGTGAATCTTATGTGATATGATACAAAAATTTAGCATTGATTCTAACCTTTTATTCTATTCATAGAAGAAAAAAGAAGCATCCCTTGGCTTACCTATTTTCCCCAGCTACTTATTCCCCTGTTTTGATTTTCTTTACTTCAAAATTTACCTTTCTTATAACTAAACGATGTAAATACTGTATTCCTTTGCTATAATAACTAAAGTCCCGTTATGTTGATATTCATGCAAGTTAGTATGGAACACGAGTTTCGCTTATCAGTTCCTCTTAGTTTTGCTGTTACTGACGACGGCCGACTTGAATCACAACTTACAACGGTCGAAAGTATGATAAGAGAAACGACAAAAAGTAACAACTCAGAAAAAGAAACAGAAGAGTAGAATGGGTGAAAGAAAGAAAAAAAGAACGCAGTTCTTACGTGGAGTAAAATTTGTCAAATACAGCATTATTTCTGAACAAAGAGCAGAAGAAAATGGAAAGTCAATGAAAATCTTAGAAAAAATTGTTGAACGTGGAATGCAAAAAATAACAAATTTACTTCGGGGGCTTTTGCCCGATAGCCCCCCTAAATACGCCACTGCACGCCAATAATAGATATGGGCAAATATTACACGATTCGTGAACCTCTCGTGATTCAGAAGGATTCTGGTCACTTCTAGATGAAATTAGTGAAGAAATCAGGACATAAACTTTGGACATAAATAAAAAAAAAAAAACGTAATGAGAAAATTTTCAATATGAGACGAGACGAGAAAGGAATTTTGAGATTCAAGACGAAGCGAGAAAGAAATTTTAGAGAATCGAGATGAGACGAGACCTACTAAATTTACGAGACAAAACGAGAAAACATTATTTCTCATCTCGTGAGCAATAGGCTACTAGTCACTATTAAACAGTTTGGACCGAACCAATATGACCAAGTGTAATAGTTTTCAGTATATAGTCTTTTACATAGGTTGTAATTTGAAATAATTAGATGGTTAAAATATGGAACAATTACATTCGATTGATTTGATTTTCAGTTTAACGTTCCTTTCACATTCGATTGATTTGATTTCCAGTTCAACGTTCCTTTCACATTCAATTGATTTGGTTTTCAGTTTAACGTCCTTTCACATTCAATTGATTTTGGTTTTCAGTTTAACGTTCCTTTCACATTCGATTGATTTGATTTTCAGTTTAACGTTTCTTTCTCATTCAATTGATTCGGTTTTCAGTTTAACGTTCCTTTCACATTCGATTGATTTGATTTTCAGTTTAACGTTTCTTTCTCATTCAATTGATTCGGTTTTCAGTTTAACGTTCCTTTCACATTCGATTGATTTGATTTTCAGTTTAACGTTTCTTTCTCATTCAATTGATTCGGTTTTCAGTTTAACGTTCCTTTCACATTCGATTCATTTGATCTTCAGTTTAACGTTCCTTTCACATTCGATTGTAAATAACAAATACCAGAAATTAAGATGTGATCATGAAGAACGTACTTAGTTTCAATTATATACCACCCAGTTAAACTCTTTGACCTGAAGATGATAAGCAATGAATTATAACGATAAGATGAATACTATTAATAATGATGATAAATAAACATCCATGTTCTAATCGAGGTTCAAACTCGCGAATAATACGTTTTTTTTGCTCTCCAATTATCAACTAGGACAAGTAGCAAATTTGCTTTTAAAGTTGAAAGCACATAACAAATTATCATATTATTTTAAACAAAATTTTTATTTTATTTGTTTCTTAACTTTAAAAACAATAGAAGTGAAACGAGAAATAATTATTTTTAAAAGTGGTATCCTGATAAATCAAAGTTTTTCAAGAAAACTAAATAGTAAATAGGGAATCTGTTTATGCCAATCACACTATGGAAGTTTTTCTTTTTTGCCCTAAAAGGTAATATTCACATTAAAGCCTCTCTCATGGAAAACAAACGTATTTTTTCTTTTATTTTGAAATTACTGCGCAATTCTGTTATTAAATAATTTGATCTATGATTTTATATGAAAGCAAATTTTAATGAATATTATTTCATAAGAATATTGATAACATAAATAAAATCCTGGTTACATTAATTAAAAATTTAGTAATAATAATAATAATAATAATAATAATAATAATAATAATAATAATAATAATAATAATAATAATAATAATAATAATAATAATAATAATAATAATAAAGAAAACAAACTTTATCTCAAATTATTTATTAAATTTTCAAAATATGGATAGTATAAAATTCCAATGTATTTACCTCGTTTATAATGAAGCCTTTATCTCTTCCGATATAAAAATGATAATTTTGTATTATATAAAATAATCAGTTTCGAAATAGTTTCCTTTTTATTAGCCTATTATTTATTCATGTACATAAATATTTAAAGTGTAAATCCAGAATATAAATTATTTTCAAAATTATAAATGAATTTGGAATAATATGCTTCTAACAATGAAAACAGCCTTTCAGTAAACTTCATCACTTTTTTTTTTTCTCTTAGGCACAAACAGACAATTGAGGGAAGATACCGCAATCAATGAAGATACATACTTCTTCAAATTTGTCAACAAATTTTCTAACATATTCAATATATATTTTCTTTAATCACAAAACAATTTTATAGGTATACGGAAAATTAATAGCCTATGTCACTATAAACGATTTCCTAGTTAAGTGCTCTTTGAAATCAAAGAATCGAATGTTAATTTTTAAAAAGAAAATCATTAGTCGATCAAAAAAAAAAAAAAAAATGAAACAATGTTTGAAACAGATTTATTCGAAACGATTTTGGTATTTTTAAAAGTCAAAAGGTAATCTCCCTTTGAAAAATAATTTATTGAGTTGATTTCTTTTCCTTCTAATATAAAAATAAATGAATGTAAGAGTAATAAATATAAGGAAAAATATATCTAAATCACATTTGTTTGTAATTACGTAACAATAGGCATATAAAAGAAAACAGATGACCTAATCAGTGTATTTTGATTTCAATCTAGAGGCCATAGCGGAGTTAATGTTTCTTTATAAAAATTGTTGGACGATTAGTGTAAATTTTTCAATCAGTCTAGAAGTCATAATGCAATAAATACTTGTCCATGAAAATTAATGATTGAATCAGTATAAATTTACTCCAATCTAGAGGAAACAATGTAATCAATACTTTTCTATGAAAATTCATAACCTAATCAATGTAAGTCTTTCTTCTTAATCTATAGGCCATAATGCAATCAATATTTATCCTTGATAATTGATGACCGAATCAGTGCAAATTTTTATTCCAATATAGAGATAATAATACAATCAACGTTTGTCTACGGAAATTGATGACCGAATTAATGTAAATTTTTATTCCAATGTAGAGACAATAATACAATCAACTTTTGTCTATGGAAATTGATGACCGAATTAATGTAAATTTTTATTCCAATACAGGGACAATAATACAATCAATGTTTGACAATGGAAACTGATGACCGAATCAATGTAAATTTTTATTCCAATGTAGAGACAATAATACAATCAACGTTTGTCTATAGAAATTGATGACCGAATCAGTGCAAATTTTTATTCCAATACAAGGACAATAATACAATCAATGTTTGACTATGGAAATTGATAACCAAATCAATGTAAATTTTTATTCCAATATAGAGGCATTGATTGTTTAACTATGGAAATTGATAACCGAATCCATGTAAATTTTTATTCCAATATAGAGGCAACAATAAAGTCAACGTTTGAGTATGGAATTTGCTGGCTATGTCAAAATACAAAACATTTTTATTTGAAGTTAAAAGATAAGATTCACTGTACATTACAATAAAACAGCAGTAACAATTAAATAAAGTAGTTACGTGCGGGTTCAATTATATTTTTAAACAAGAGATATGAATAAGAAAGAACGTTGAAAGAACCATAGTTTTCATCCATGCAACATGTAATTTTTTTATTTGAATGAGAACACAGGAGGTTATTTATAAAAATAAATAAAGCTCTTGAACAATAAGAAAGAAAATTAATTAAAATTGATTTGATCTTTAGAAGATCAGTTTATCTGTAAACATGATCGAATATATATTTTGAATTTTGTACAGGGAAACTAAAACACCCATTGAAGTAACAAACTTAATTGAGGAGTTTGGTTTTGGAAAATATAAAGTCCATTCATTCAAATGTTAAATTTTGGCCAGACACGATACAAAAACACATTTTCACGTTATTAAGTAAATAATACGCATCTAATCACCTAGAAAAAAACATTACGCAAAATTATTCTGGTACTTCACTGAGAGTCATAAAAAAAATATTTATCACTGTATAAAGAAAACAATAGCGAACACCTTGCTTTTCCTCTATTGTGGTAGTCTATTTTTTTAAAACACAAATTCACAAAGCAAATGGCACTGCATGAGAACATAAAAATACACTATAAAGTTTCACTGGAACACCAATACTGATATTTTTTTCTGTAGTAGAGCTACAGCAAAGATAGAAAAAAATTAGGGAAGACACTTCACTCTATTGAAGGAAACACGTACTACGCTTAGTATACCGTTCATTGAAAGTTTCGCTCTCGTTATGTGGTTTTATACTGTAAATACGTGTGTATTTGTACGTGTGGTAATATACTCGTATGTTTGAAGTGTGTGTGTTGGAGGGTCAGCCCAAAATCCTTCCGGTGCGTGTGTATTGATGGATTTTAGATGTAATACATCGCACAGTATGTCTGTGTATGTATAAAGGGGAAATTCTGGTTTACAAAATGGAGTTGTAGGGGTGGTAACTTTATAATAAAAAAAAAAGTAAAGCAGTCCGCGTTTTGTCATTTTTTTCTCACTTTTCTTGGCAGTTGGGTGTGTGTGTCAAGGTATTGGTCACTCCGCTTATTTTACATAATTCCTCCCCTCGCATTGCCTCCCCTTACTCTCACACCCAAACATACTTTTTCTTACCCTGCTTTTCATGATTCAACCCCTCCCTTATTCCTCCCCCCGCCACTAAATTCACGTTGTTTTCCGCACTCACCTCATACGAGTCATCCGCGCTCACCTTGGCGTCGCTAGCTGAACGAAGAGAAGAGAGCCCCTCAAGCAAGACACAACACGTCACCAAGAAAACCAGGCAATGAGCGGCCGAAACGCAGTTCCAACAAAAATAATAATAAAAGAAGAAAAAAAGTAACTAGGAAGTATCCACAGTGTTGCCACATATAATTGCTGTAACAAAGCATATTATTATAATGTAGGCTATCTCTTTCGAATGGAACGATTCAAGAACAAACAGATGAATAGCCTATGTGTGTATACACTGGAACATTATCGTTAAAATAACCTGTAAGTTTTTTTTTTATGTGGTTCCCTGAAAAAGTGTGTAAAGGTGTAGCCGCAGGTCCATTTGGGGAATGAACTCCCATTAAGAGGTATCGAGCTCTGGTCTAGAACACCAGAAAAAGTGGCGATGAGAACTAATGCTCTAACCAAATATCATCCAACTAAAAACTGTCTGGCCAGTCATAGACGTTCTTGAATTGGTCCAAACTTACAGACGAAAGGATATGCGGGAAAGGTATTCATTTTTCCTACTGCTTGCTGCTTGTACAATCTAGTTTAAAAAACTGGCTATCTAATAATCTCCAAATATATAATTAACAATTACCCTTATACAATATACTCCAAAATACGCTTTAAATAAAGGATTTTAAAATGTTTGACATACGGAACTGCATATGGATATTAGCTGAAATAGGTTAATACCAGCTGAAATCTATTTAAATTCTGATTAGGCCAATTTCAAACTCTCTTTCTTCAAACTTTCTAAAGGGGCCCGATGGCTTAGTGGTATAGCGTTTACCTCTGGTGCGTAGGGCTCCTGGTTCGATCCCAACTCACGCCAAGAGAACCTTGTGGTGGAAAAACACCATGTGCGTGGGTTGTCCAGTTTCCTCCCACTTTCTTCATTCCATCATTTCATTCATTACGCGTCATCACCGTCTCCTTTAACCTACATGGCATAACCATGGGACGTAAAACTCAAAGATTTCATTTTCATTTCAAACTTTACTATAATAACTATATATTGTTTATACCGTGTCTCTTATCCGCCATTACAATAGTAATTTTCCGCCTACCCAATTAAGGTTCCACCTATCCCGACATTAGGTGGGACATTTCTCGAATTTTAAGAAAATTTTCTGCGTCTCGAATTATACCAAAGAGGGATGTAGTATGTGGTAGAACGTTAAATTATCCGATACTCTTATCAAATAGGCTATGCGACAGAAATTTTTAGTAATATTTGTACATTTCGACCTCATGATGTGTACTTATGTCTATCGAAATATGGATATTGATCTATCATTAAATTTTTTTTCATGTTGGCAGTAACGAATGATGCTATTCTTTGTTTGTACCGGTTCAAGGGTTCGTTCAACTAACCACCAACAAGCCAACGCTACGAGATTTCTGTTTTATGTGTTTTGGGTTTAAATTTTCATTGCAACTTTCGTGAATATATTTCTTTCTATTATTGCTAATAAATTGCTCCTTGCACAAATTTAGCAATTCACATGTTCGATAAACATGTCTGCTTTAGGCTGATCATAAGGTGACACCTTACTTTTCATAAGCACAGAATAGGGCTATATCCCCGAGTAGAGGTGCACAACATCGCATTTAGATGTCGAAATTCGACGTCTAGAAAATATCGAAACTCGAGAGATTTATCGAAATATCGAAAAATCAAAATATATCGTGTAGCTAATAGCGCAATATCGAAAAATTCAAATATCGAACATTCCATATATATTGGAAATCGAAATATCAACCATAACGCAATACTGAAAATCGGCAATATCGAAATATTGATATATCGATTATTGTGACTCAATAATTATCGATGTCTTGATATTTGAAAATATTGATAGATCATTCCATATATTAAAATATCCCACTCCATATCTGATGATACGATTACCTCAAAGTTGCGTACTAACATCATTATACCTATATAGATAAGAATACAGGGTAGCAAAATATGGTTTCAGGGAAATGTATACAACAGCGTTTCCCAACCGATGTGCCGCGGCAACTGGTGTGCCGTGAATGGGCCGCTGGTGTGCCGCATGGAAATCGAAACAAAATTATTAATTCTATGGCAATCAGATTGCAAGACATAAGGGAAAATGTATATTTGTATTTCACATTACTATGAACCTCTACTATGAATCTACAATTTTAAGTTTCATATCGTGTACAATTTTAATGTTGAAAGAAGTATTTGTTATCATTGTTATGACCATTGTTGCTCCTTTATTGTTGCAGACTATTTCGTAACTTGAAATTTTAAAATATCATTCAATAGTTTCGACAAAGCGAACATTCATACAAATTATTTACATTTGTGTCTTAAAAGTAAAAGAGATTTGCTTGTTCGTTTGTTATTTAGTGATCTATCTTCTTAGTGAAAGGTTGGATACAGTTTTCGAAAAAGAAAGCGTAGTTTTGCAAACCTGAGTCGAATATTTCATTGAACTGTTTTCTATTTTTAAATTAGAATGAAAAGTACAGCATAATGATTAACCACGGGAGAAAACCAGTGATCGAACTTTCTTCTCCGTGAGAAAGATCATTATTTACAGAAAAAAAAATACCTCGGTATTTTATATTTACAAATAATAATATTTATGAGTGTGAGAATTCAAGTTACACCCATAGTGTGCCGCAAGTTGAAAAAGGTTGGGAAACGCTGGTATACAGTATAGAGAGAACTACACGAAGAGAAAAATCAAGCGCATTTAGAAGGAAAATCTGTAGTTTCCAGTCACAGCAGAAAAACTGCAGTCTGTGTTGTGGTGCAGATTTTCTGTACTCTGTTTTAAAATGAATATGAAATTTATTGTTGAGTTGATTTTGACGCTTAACGTCCATTTCAGCAGCAAGACTATATGATACGGGACCTACTGATTAACGTGGAATCCGAACTACATGAACTCCCGCTGGAATCAAACCCGGGTCTCCCACTTCAAAGGTGCGTACGCTAATCGCCTATCTGTATTCTGCACGTACTGACAGAGGACATACTTGAGTTCCGTATATTTGCGGCTGCACATTTCTGGCTAAGCACCAAACCTGTACACAGCCTGGTACGAAAAAATTTATACATGACAGAGAATCCTACTAAATTTAGCTTCTCCGAATTTTTTCTTACAAGTTGTTAGTATGATAGGGAGTTTTACTGTGTAGAATATCCTCAAACTAACCAGAACTCAGTGTCAGTATCTAAAACAAAGGAAACTTACATCGAATAAACTATAACATTGCTTTCTTTTTCTGTCTCCTACTTAGAAATATTTAGTAATTCCAAACGCAGTAGCAACCAGGAAACCATGTCCTTCATTTGAGCAAAAATATAATCAAAATGCACTCTTAGCTTGCACCTTACGACGAAACAGACGTAATAGCGTAATGAAAACTGGTTCTTCTGGTTTAAAGGAATAATGATCTGGAATTTCTACTTGACTGTTAATGGCTACTGTTTTGTATGTGCTTCCACAATTTTATTTTAAAAAGGAAGAGTGGTTGTCAGCCATCAGAAATTAAATTAGAAGAAAATTGGTTGCCCTTTTCGAAAATTACTGACTGAATTATGCCTGATATGTGATTAGAGAAAAGTCAAAGTGTTTTAAGAAATTTTGTCAAATTTAACTGTAAATGGAGGTTTACTTTCAGACACTTGACTCCTTAAACTAGTAGAATAACACTGAAAAGTGCTTACACATTTAAATATGCTATTTCCTAATTGATACAATATTTTAATAACCGAAAACAGAATTATAAACTCAGGAATTCCATAGGGCTCCGATTTTGGTCATATCTTTTATTCCCTTCCTTTCTGTTAATGTTTTGCGTGCTAATATTCTTGCTTGTATTGAAGTTTAGATTTCCTTTTTACATCGAGTCTACATGAGACGTGTTCCTACAGTTCAAAATGAAATACAAATCCCCGTAATAGGTACAAATTTCACCTCGGAATCAAATCCGAAAATCCTAGCCACTTTTTTTTTTTTTTTTTGACAATTCATCCCTACCGGAACGCTTGTTTCAATGGCCCCTCTAATTAAGTTTAAAAAAAAAATTGAATTATACTAATCCAACACGACAGGAAAATGCAAACAGAAACATCGAGGATAGTCAAAAATTCCTATGATCGTCAGTGGCACTCGAACTCACGATGATTATGCCTCATGATCCGAAGTGATCGGCTATTGCCACCGATGCCAATAGATTAGCGGGGAGGGCTAATATTCTTGTTATATCATATAATGATTTACCAGATTAAATTCTTGAATTTAATTATTGTTCGATTGTGCTTTTAAGATGTTGTCTTATTGTTACAATGTCATTTACTATCTTTACAATCTAGATAATAATAATAATTTTATTTTCTATAGTCATAATAATTAATTACATTATAATTAATATTAATATAGTCATAATAATACAGTTTGTTTAGTATTGGCGTGTATCGATCAGAGAAGTCTTCACCACACAATGAATGTATTTCTCTAACTATAAAATGTGATAATGAAATGAACAGAAACGTTTATCTAAAATCAATATGGACAATTTAATTGAAAAAAAAAAAATCAAACAAAACGGATTTTTTAATTTAAATTTCAATTCTGAATTTTTTATTTAACCAGCTAACGATAAGAATTTTCTTTGTTAAACAACTACAACTGTTCAACTTTGCAACCGAACACGCAGAAATTACTACGAAAATTTACTGAACGGTAACAAATTTTACTGCTGACAAATCAAGCCGCAAACATATAATAGTATTTCCCTCTAATAACAAAAATGGTCAGAACGTAATGAAAAGCGTATGGTTTAGCACTTTAAAACAAAGCTTATACAGTTAGTCGCTGACTTACGACTGACTTCGGTTCCGAGTGCGTAGGTCGTTAAGTCAGCAAGATGATAGCCATTTGACTGTGTAATACAGTACAAAATAGCATTTTGATCAATCGTCGGGCGATGATTTAGGCCGCATTACGTTTTATCAGAATTTGCTGTTTTCGTATATAGAATTGTTTATATTTATATTATGTTAGTAACATTAGTTTTTCTATATTAGTGATACATCTATTATTATTATTATTATTATTATTATTATTATTATTATTATTATTATTATTATTATTATTATTATTATTATTATTATTATTAAGGTCTTGATATTTGCCTACCCAGCGGTTCTCAATCTAAGTCCTATCACGAGCCCCATTTTATCATATCCTCTTGCCCGCGATCTCTTTATAATTTCTGGTTTGTAATAAGCTTGTTTGGGATTTTTAATATACCTATTGCGGAGATCTCCTGATATCCATCTATTTCTATAATAGTAGGATCCATTTCTTGTATATAGTGGATACAGTAACTTTCCTGAAAGCGAATGGATTAAAATCAAATTTGGTCAATTCATTCATATTACAAATACCAAATCCGATCTATCATACTGTTTCAAAATGGAGGCCGTTAGAGAATTTTAAAACTTCATAACTTCCTTAATTTTGAGTCATATGGTAAAAAAAATAAAGTGGTTTCTAATTTTGGTTTTAAAAACTTACATGGTTGTTAAAAAAAAAGTTATCGAGTATTTTAAATGACTTGATAATGTGGGTCACGAAAATTGAACTGGGCATTGCCGCACTAGTGAAATCACACCATGCTCAGGTTCCCATTAGTTTTCAATTTTAATTGTATTTCAATATGCGTGTTTTGGGCATGCGCAACTGGTCGTAATTGCGGGCGACTAACTGCTTTTTTGATGTATATTCAGATTAAAAAATAATTCAATACTTACCTTTTCGATAGTTCATTCTTCATATTACATCATTGTTAACTCTGCTATGCCAAATTGCTGCTGCAAGGGTCTTAATAATGATCGAAATGTCTTCATAATGTCATTCTCGTGATCTATCAAAATAGAAAATATTAATGTTTTACAACTCTCAATTAGAATACTTAAATATCTTAGCTCAAGAATTTAAATAAAGCTCATGAAAGGTCATCATTATTATACTCTAATCAAAATTAGAAACGAAATAACAATTCAAAACCACATGGAAATTTGTCTTGAGAAGGGATAGTACGTCACGGAGTTATTAAGGTCACCGAAAGAGAAGGGCCAATCATGAACGTCATGGTGATAATTACAAGCGAAGAATTTATGTAGAAAGGGGCAACATTGCAATGTTGCTGGATTGAACATATATTTAGAAGTGCTTGCCATCGAAGTGGAAGAAGCACAGAGGAATACTTATGATGTGACGTGCAAGGCAATTCGTTTCTTATTTTGATTAGAGCATAGTATGTTTACTTTATGATAAGTATTTTCAGTGTTTTTCCACAGAATAAAATTCATTTCAGAAATTGTATTACTTCACTTTGGTGCATTGCAGAGATAGAAAAAAAGCCTCTCTATTTACATATAAAATATGTGGAATTATCTATCTGAACAATAGAGATAGGCTTATGCAAAGATCTCTGTTTACATATTAAGCCTATCGGATTATCTACTTGAACAGCAGAGACAGACGAACGTCTCTCTATTTACATTAAGTCTATAGAATTATCTATCTGAACAGCATAAATAAACAATGCTCTTATTATTTACCTACGAACTCTCTGGAATTATCTATCTGAACAGTAGAGAATGAGACATACAAAGACCTGTCTGTTTACATATTAAGTCCATGGAATTATTTATTTGAACAGCAGAGATAAACGAACATCTCTCTATTTACATACAAGGCTTATGGAATTATATACCTGAACAGCAGAAATAAACAAAGGTCTCATTATTTACCTATAAACTCTATGGAATTATCTATTTGAACATCAGATGTAGACGAACGTCTCTTTATTTATCTAAAAAGTTTCTATCTGAACAGCAGAAATAATCAAAAGTCTTATTATTTACCTACAAACTCTATGGAATTATCTATTTGAACAACAGATATAAAAGAACGTCTCTCTATTTATTTAAATGTTTATATAATTATCTATCTGAACAGCAGAAATAAATAAAGGTCTTATTATTTACCTATAAACTCTATAGAATTATCTATTTGAACATCAGATATAGACGAACGTCTCTCTATTTATCTATAAAGTTTATAAATTATCTATCTGAACAGCAGAAATAAATAAAGGTCTTATTATTTACCTATAAACTCTATAGAATTATCTATTTGAACATCAGATATAGAGGAACGTCTCTCTATTAGCATATAAAGTCTACAGAATCATCTATCTGAACAACAGAGATAGACAAAGGTAGCTCTATTTGCATATATACAGTGTATGGAATGAATAAATAAATTATCTATTCTAGCACAATAAAAGCTATATATTACACATACTTTTTTTTTAACGCCATAAATATTCGTTATTCCCGATTTTCTCGAAGACTACACATGATCTTTTATATAGACTCGTTATATTGTCATTTTGTTAACCTCAACGAGATATATTGATTGGTATAAATTATGTCTCGTCTTTGGACAATTATTTTACCCCTTAAACTTCAATAATATTGCACTATTACACTGGACATACAAAAAAAAAAAAAAAAAAAAGAAAGAAAGAAAGAAAAGAAAAAAGAATGTTTGTTGTGAAAAACTTTTAAAATAGTGACTCAGGCTATAACAACTGAAGAACTTATTACAACTAATGTAGTCCACTAATCATAGGCTATACACATATTGAAAGAAAAATATTTCTCGAAAATTGCTATATAGAAAACAGCATTCCATTTGTTGTAGGACCACCTGTTCATCGAATTCCTTTAGGGAAGGGAGTACTGATTGTTCCCACAAGAGGGTCTTCTGCCCTTGAAAAAAAAAAAAAAAAAAAAAACAATCCTTTGATTTTTTTTTCTGTCTGAGAGGTGTCGGACTAGCTGTCTGCCTGGTCGCCCGTCGCACTGTTGGGTCTTTAGACCCTCCCGACATTATTTCTCGATATATATATATAAGAGTAGTCTATAATTCTTCGTATTTAAAAGTGAAAATTTATATCTCCATCCTAAACCATTTCTTTTCCCCTTCAGTTTCGTATAAGGGTTGGCAATTAAACATATAGCAGGTGTTATGTTATGTATCTACAAGAGATTAGAAAAATAAAACTAGTAAATTTTTAATAGAAATGATGCTACTAATAATCATCTCACACCAATGCTATCAAATATATACTGATCTTTTTTTTAAAAAAAAAAAAAAGAAAGAAATCAAAAACAAAATTTATTTTTATCTTTATGCAATGGAAGACTCCACGCCCACAATCACTTCTTGAGATCGAAGCCGTGAAATTTTTGTCAAGTCATTGTTTTCTTTTCTTTTTTTTTTTTCATTTTGAATTGGAGGAATGAAGATAAATGTTTTGTTATTTCATTAAATGTATATGACTGTTTGAATATATTACTTCAATAAATATATTGGCCACCCATGTCTTTAATTTATTTTAAAACGCTGTTGGTCTCATAAGTACTTATAAAACTCAAATTACATTTTTAGTAACACGTCGACTGGGTTAATTTATAAAGTATTAGTGTATGATATGACATATGCTATAATATACACAACTCATGAACACCTTCCAGCACAGTAAACCTAATAGAAAATGTATAAAATACGCTGTGATCGTCAGTACTTTTTGTAAGCTGTGCGATATTCAAATCTGGATATCGAAAATTTATGTGGACAAAATATCGAAATTGATTGATATACCGAAATATCGGAAAATATTGAAAAGTATGAAATATAAAAAAATATCGTAATATAGAAAAATATAATATCGAAAAATATCGACATATCGATCAGTAACTTTTCGATATCGATTTATTTTAATATTTGAAAAATATCGATCAATCGATATACCGTAATATCGCACATCTCTATGTATACCCTTTTAAAATCATTTTTTTGAAAAAAAAAGGGGGAACTGTAGACTTTCAAATAGGAGGTTCCTGTTCGTATCCTAACTACCTTAGTTTCAAGATTCGTACATTGTTATCTGTACAGTGAATCAAGCTTTCGAATGACACAATTTACACGTGTCATGGTTGATAAATTCGGAATAAATTTTGGAAAATTTCCCAGATCTCCTACTTGGGTACCAAAGTACTTCGAAAGATGTACTACGTGTTCTAATCTATGCATTTGCAAAGTTTCATCAAAGTACAGTTAGTATGTATAAACGTAAAAAATATTTGCCAACAACATATAACAAATAACAAATAACAATATATATATATATATATATATATATATATATATATATATATATATATATATACAGTACCCCCGAAAAGTTTCCGAACAAACACGAAATAAAGAAATTTTCAAAATGTAACATAAGAATGCAGTACAATTTGCTCACAAATGAAAGGTGAAACATTTTAGAATCCGACGGGAGAAAAGGTCTTGGCCTGTTGTAGATGAATTAAGAAAAATAAACTTAAATATCGCGCCGATGTGATGGTGCATTACGTACGCATGCGGTACAAAACAGTCATTACACTGCAAATTGAAGGTCGAACACACTACAAATGCCTCACAAGGTGTCTCTCAAACTGCTCTGTCTACTTCTCTCTCAGATCTTACTGTTAGGAGTTGTCTATTGCACGCTAGTTGTGTGTGTGTGTGTGTGTGTTGAAGTGAGGTGTAAAGTGTTCCCTATTAGTCAGAATAATGAAATGTTGAATGTCAGTACGGAAAGGGAATTGGGCATTGAAACGAGAGCAAAACTAGTTACTTTACCCGAAGAAGGCTATACAATACGGGAAATAGCCGCAAAAGTGAAAATATTCTATACTACAGTGCATGATACCTTAAAACGATTTGCTGAAACAGAGGGAAATCGCTCTCGAGCAAGATCTGGAAGGCCTAGAGCTACTACTGCAAGGGAGGACAAGTACATTATAGTGACAAGCAAACGCAACAGGTTCAAAACAGTGCCCCAAATACAAGCTGGAGTGAACGAAACTCGCGAAAATCCGATCAGCTATGAAACTGTCCGGACACGGTTAGTTAATGCGGGACTAAACGGTCGTGTGGCAACTAGGAAACCGCTCTTGCGCCCTCAAAACAAAAAGAAGAGATTGCTGTGGGCAAGAAAATTTGCAAGCTGGGGGCCAGAGCAGTGGAACAAGTGCTTATTTACTGACGAATCAAAGTATGAGCTCTTCAGTCATAGGCGCAGGGTTTTCGTGCGTCGCTCCAAGGACGAAAGACTGCTTCCGTCGTGTATTTTGCCAACGGTAAAGCACGGGGGTGGTTCTGTGATGGTGTGGGATTGCTTTGGTAACAATCAAGTGGGGGATTTAGTGAAAATACAGGATGCAATGCAGAAAGAACAGTACCATCAGATTTTGATCAGACATGCAGTGCCATCTGGGAAGAGGCCCGTTGGTCATGGGTTCATCATGCAGCAAGACAATGACCCAAAATACACATCCCGACTTTGTAGAGGGTATTTGTCAGCAAAAGAGCAACAGGGAGATCTCAAAAATATGGTGTGGCCCCCACATTCACCGGATCGTAATCCAATTGAGTTACTGTGGGATGAGCTTGATAGGGCAGTTCGAAAGATGCGCCCCTCTAGCGAGAAACACTTATTTGAGATCTTCGCAAAGCCTGGATAGCAATCAAGCTCGAAACTGTACAGAAACTAATACGGTGATTGCCCAAAGTCTGTAAAGCTGTTATCACAGTACGTGGAGGCTACTTTGATGAATCGAAGATTTAAATTTTTGACAAAACAATGGTCCATTTCTGTTAAATTTCTGTATTTTCCTCTCAAATACATATTGTAGGTTCCAGATGAAAATAAATTCCATTGATATGTCTGTTTTTTCTCGAATACACGTAAAGTATACATAAACCTACTTTGTACGGAAACTTTTCGGGGGTAGTGTATGTGTGTGTGTGTGTGTGTGTGTGTGTATGTCTTCCAAAATAACTTGGGAACGCCCGGAGCAATTTCAACTTAACTTGGTACATATTGTATATAGCTTATAATCCAGATAAATATTTTGGAGGTAAGGCACCTCTATCACCTCTAAGGGTGGGCATGGGAAGAGGGTTGTGTCTTTCATAAATATAACAATAGCCCCTAACATGAGGCAGCACTTCGTAACTTGAAACAATGTTGGTTGCCTATAGAACAGGGATAACAGTTTCATAGAAATACGTATTCTACAGGGAGAAGGTGCTCAAATACTTTCGATAAACTATTTTCCCTGTGCGATGGACAAGTATTTCAGACAGGAGCATATATTTTACATAAACATTATACTTAATGTGCGAAAAACGGCCATTTCACCTAGTTTTAAAATTTAACTACCGTTCTGTGAAGAACAGATACAAATTAAGTAACATCACAATATTTAAAGTTTAACGTTTCGGTGGTCAAGGAGTATACTTTCAATCAGAACAATTCGTTATTTGCTTCAGTTGTCAGATACTTTTCAACGCTCAATTGGATTTTGAATTGTGAAAGGTAGTGTCTGGCCAGAAAAAGTTGTGGCGGATCAACTGAACATATGAAATTACCAAACCTCTTCAAGTGATGCAGACAAAGAGACTGATAATGACAATGACATTAATTGCTGCTCTTAAACTTCCTTAAAGTCCCGAAATATACGAGGATCCTGAAATATTCTGTAAATTTTATTTAAAATCCGAATTCATGTTTAGTCGTCTGGTACATTTTTTTTTATGGTCATAGTAGCAATATGGCATGTTATTTTCCTTCTTTATATTCAAAGTTCAATTTATTTCTGTAGCTTGGCGTAATCTGAATTGTGTCGAAATTTCGCTATAAAATTTCATAAATAAGGAAGTAACAGTGTCACATATACACCACGTGAAGGAATTTGGTTTGTATGAAGTGATACTTCGTCGATTAGTTTTAAAACCGGAAGTGGTAATAGATTTTTTTTTACCAATTCCAGTTTTAGTAGGGAGATTGGATTGGAGATGGAATATATTTCTGGGACGTTTAATTCATTTCAGAAAACATAATTGATTGCTATCTATTACTGCTGTAATCTATAGCAATCAACGTTAAACCGGAAGTGGTTCATTTCTTGTACTTCTGGTTTGAATATAGGGTCGAAAGGAAAAATGTTACCTACAGAACGCTACATTAATTTTTAAAAAAATCCCTATCTCTTATCCATTCTGCTCAACGTAAATTAATATTGAAACCGGAGGTTGTTGTGAATTTCTATCACTTCCCGTTTTGGTAGAGAATTAGAGATAGAAATTAAATGTATTCTTCGGACGCTCAATCGAGTGTAGGAAGCCGCTTGTCGCTTTCTATTGTCGATTTTGCTCTATAGTGACCAACGTTAAAACCAGAAATGGATAGATCCAGTGGGTACATCACTTCCGGTGGATCCATCAACGATCTCAATTTCTTGTTTTAGACTCTCTACATCATGGCCAAAATAGATGGTGTAACATCAATTAGCACGTTCCCTGCGGCAGTGTAAAATTGAAAAAATGAAATGAAATCTTTGAGTTTTACGTCCCACGGTTATGCCGATTAGGCTAAAGGAGACGGTGATGATGAGTAATGAATGAAATGGTGGAATGAAGAAAGTGGGAGGAAACGGGAGAACCCCGAGAAAACCCACGCACACGGTGTTTGTCCACCCAGTGTAAAATTGAGTTTGCATCTCAGTGCTATACGAATCACCCGTCACCGGTGACTCGTGTAGCACATGGATGCTAGTTATGTTCAAAATCTGTACAAACGAAAATACCACAAAGGAACAGAGGTGATAGAATGCATAAAACGGCACAGCACAGAAATGAAATATCGCAAGAACCACAGGTGACTCGTAACGCAGCGAACGTGATGGTACGGACAGAATGAAATGAAATGAAATCTTTCAGTTTAATATCCCAGAATTATGCAATTTATGCCATTTATCATTGCATTAACTTACGACGTCCGAACGTCCAGTATGCTTCACGGTATAGCGGGATATTTAAATGATAGTCTGTTGTATATGAAACAAAAGCGTATAGCATCACTTCTGTTGTGCACAGAAGTAAAAGTATTTTATTACCCAGGGTCTCTACTATAATTTTTGGTGCCATTTGAGATACTTACCAGAAACCAGCAGTTCTCAAATGAAGGAACGTGAGTATGAAGGACCCACTGGCGGAACGTCTTATCACGTCAACCGTACCGTGCGTATTTTTTTTTTTTTTTTTTTTTTGTGCCTGATATGAGGCTCCTGCTTAAGGCTAAGGGAAACGATGGTTAAGGCAAATGAATGATGATTGAAGAATTTGTGGAATGAGAAAGTGGAAGGAATGGAAGTTCTCCGAGAGAAAAGCCACGAATACGATGTTCTCCATCACAAACTTACTTGAGCGGGGATTGAACCTCGGATCTCACATACCACAGGTAAGCGCTCCACCACTGAGCTATGATACCCGAACGAAGTAAATATGTAAAAGAGTTTTGTTAAATCAATCTTCTTAAAAAAATAAAATATAATGCGGGTTGCTCTAATTATTATTAGAGGGGAAATCATTCAACAGCATGGTGAAAATTGTTCCATTTCTACTGCACATCTCTTCGTAATGTTCACTGGGAAAAATCCGTTATCCGGACAACGGTATAGTATACAAATATACGGTATTCTTATGTTTACTACAGAAATCTGTGCGAAGCATACGTAATCCATATGTTACATACGCACTACCCTTAGATGTTACATCATGCCGTTGCAGGATGTCTGACACCTAAATGTATTCCGTATATTACATACATATACGTATCTTACATTCGTCAACTATATGCTATATACGTCCATCTGTATGTGAGATCATGACCACCTATATACAGTTCTTTCGTTCGTACAGAAAGTATGTTTATTCGGAACACATATATGGAACGTACATGTAAAATATACTTTTTCAGTTGTTAGTTTGCTGTACGTTAAGTCCTAGAAACTACAGAATTTACACATGTAACCTACGTTTGTACGTACCCAACATACGATTTTTTTCTCAGTGTTGCTGGCCGTTAATAGCATTCTCTGTTCTTTTCTCTATAATATTTACGTTATGTAAGTAGGCTGAAACCTTAATTGGAAACAGAACACATTTTTTTTTTCAAAATCAAGACCCTGGTTTTCAGATATCCTAGGGATATGCAAAATCTATATAGATAGCTGCTTTAGACACTGCAACACAACCGTTTCTGTTGCTTCCGCCTACATTAAAGAAAAGTAAAATAAACAATATTTATGTTAGCTATCCATAACAGAAAATTAATGAGCGAGAGAGCGAGTCCTTGAATAAAGTCTTGGCGTGTACATATGACCTTCTTTCATTGAAAGCCTTAAAGGTCGGGAAGCAAAGAAGAGAAAAGATTGTTCAGGTAATGCGAGATCTCTTTACTATTCCATTCATAAATTGTGATCAATTAAACATTCTCGCCCGCCCTCTTAAAAACTTTAGACACACATTCACTCATGAAGCTCAGGTTTTATTAACACTAATGCACAGAAGAGCAATCTCGGTATATATTCAACTTCATTACTTTTTATTTTTTTAAGTGTTACCTATATGACCAGCCTTTATCATATCTTGGATGGCAATCACATAAATAATGATTTCTAAAACATGTTTTCTTAAAATGTAATGCGTTTGTGTGTGTGTATTTATGTTTTGCTTAAGTAAATATATGCTTGCACAAAGCGTTCATAATATCAACACCTCAGGGACACCTTGAACAAACCCATTATGCTTTCAACTTCATCGTTGCAATATACATGTATATATTCAAGAAACAAGGAAAAACTTCAGATACAATAATGTATAACTAGTGTAAATAAAATTGTTAGTTTCTAAGTCTCCCCTCCACTTAATGAAAACTAACAACAAAAATTTTTTCGTCAGGTCAACATACAAGTTCTTAGATTTTAGATATAAGATAATATTGCTTTCAGTCATAAGATTGAAAAAGTTCCCTTAAGAGTCTTCATCCCGGCGAAATTAAAATACTGCTAATTTTACAGTAATTATGTGATATCTTCAAATAGATAAAATAAAATCGAAATGTGGAACAAGAGCGCCCTAGACAATATTATTTTACATGAGAAACCGTTATCACGACTCACTTATCTGCTTTCGATTTCAAGCCATTTTGAAAATCGGCATTTATTTTCGCGTTTCTAAACAGCTGAAAACGGAAAGCCACTAGGTGACTTGCGATAACGGTACCTCATGCAAAATAATATTGTCTAGGGTGCTCTTGTTCCATATTTCATTATCTTTTGTCTATTTGAAGATATCACATAATTACTGTAAAATTAGCGGTATTTTAATTTCGCCAGGATGAAGACTCTTAAGTAATAAAACGTCTCGTTTCGTCTTTGATGTGGAGACTCAGTTTCGATTTCCAGTTGGAAAGCAGATAATTCTGACCCTAGAACTTGAACCAAGTTGAATAGAGGAATATAAAATTTTACTGAGTACTGTACTATTACTTTAAAATATAGCATTCCTTTAAAAAAAATACTGTGCACAGAATTATCGATAATTACCCTACATCATAAAATGATTGCGGAGCTAATATAATAATTGGTAAAGAATCCAGTTCGTAAAGCAAGAAATAGTAATGGCGGTGGAGCAGAGATGCTTACCAATTCTTACCATCCAATGCCCTATTAAAACACTTAGGACGGCTATTTCCCATAATGAACTGTAACGCCAGAACGTTTTACTTTAATTTCTCATTTCTAGAGAACTTTCGTGAAAGTAAAGAAGCAAGTTGATTTTTATCTTTTGAATTGGAATATAGGTGTATTTAAAAACAATAATAAAGGAAATTATTGTTAAAATGCAAAGAAACGTTTTTTCTTTAAAAAAAGGAACATTGCGGGAGAGGAAATGTTAACGAAGAGTAAATACAATTTCTAAACACCCTGTATAACAACATAATTGCGTGCAAATACTGCTGAAGTCAGTGTAAAAGACTTTTAACACACACCAGGGAAACCAAATTCCAGGGAAAAAATAAAAAGAAGAAAATGTGTGTGTTTTTTAATTTTTTTAAAAAAAAATAAGTATTGAGGCTGGAAGGTGGGGAATAGATAGTAACAGGTGTAAGTCAGCTTTTACTAACTTGACACTGTTTGGTACTATCTGAACCTATTAAAAACATAAAAAGCAGATGCTTATCTGACAACATTGGTGGAAGAACCTAAAAGAAGAAGAAGAAGAAGAAAGGTACGAAAAGTAACTAGAGAAAAATTGGAAAAAGCTCCACTCTTTCTTACAAACACCTGCTCATCTTGTTTCATGCAAGTGGGAACGTAAGAGGGGGGGAGGGAGAGTGGGAAGAGATGGTTCTTACAAACAAGAGTGTATATACACATTGTTACGTGTATTTTTGTAAAGTCGATACATGTAGAACGTGAATAACCGACCAACGAAACACCTGTTAAAGAAACGTAGTAGTGTTTTAAAGTCATTTTCACCTGCCTCGGTGCCTTCTTCATATCTAGCGCGCAACTAATATATTATTTTTAGGTATAAAAGTGTTAATATATATTTTTTTTCTAATGATAAATAAGGGCAACTAAAGGAAGTCTTAGAACAACTCTGGGCCAAGTGTATAAGACTCACCAGAAGCAACCCCCTCCATCCCCAAATACATTCGACATGCAATACTTTTTGTTTCTTAAGTGGAAGAATTAATGTAAGCAAGTCAACAAACGCATCATAATTTAACACTTAATAGATTAACTTCATGTATTTTAAGGTTCTGAGAACTTTCCAATTGAAGTTCTTTTTGTAATAGAAAACGGCAACATTCCATACCGAACTTAGAAACACAGAGCTCCTATGCAGTTAACAGAGTTAGTATTCCTTCCAGAGTTAGTAACTTACCACAAAACAAACTTAACTTCTGTTTTTAATATTTGTTTACAAGAAGTATATGGGTCACTGTTAAAAATTATTTGTGTCACTGTTTGGAATATCTGCATCACTTTAGGATCATGTGCGTGACTGTTAGTAGATGTGTATCACAGATCATGTACGTGACTGTTAGGAGTTGTGTATCACTGTTAGGATCATGTGTCACTGTTAGGATTATGTGCATCACCGTTAGGATCATGTAGTCTCTATTAGGAGTGTGGGTATCACTGTTAGAATCATGTGCGTTACTGTTGGGAGTATATGCGTCACCGTTAGTAGATCATGTGCGCTGTATCAGTGTTAAGATCATGTGTGTCACTGTTAGTAGAAATATATCACTGTTAGGATCATGTGTATCACTGTTAGTAGAGATGTATCAGGATCGTGTGCATCACCATTAGGATCATGTGTGTCATTGTTAGGAGTATGTGTGTCATTGTTAGTAGATGTGTATCACTGTTTAGATCATGTGTGTCACTGTTAGTAGATGTGTATCAATGTTAGGATCACGTGCGTCACTCTTAGAAGTATGTGTGTCACTGTTAGAATCATGTGCATCACTGTAAAGATCATGTGCGTTACTGTTAGAAGTATGTGTGTCACTGTTAGTAGATGTGTATCACTGTTAGAAAAAAAACAAACAACAATAGATACAATCTGCTACTTAAAGCGTATATTTTTCATGTATATAATGAATAAATGGAGAGAAAATAGAAGATATTAAGACGTTCCCCTATTTAGGAAGTCTAATGTTCTGAGACGGAAGAAGTGAAAAAGACGTAAGTTCAAGAATAGCGCAGGCTAAATAAGCTATCAATAGGAAAAAAGGACTGATAACTTGTTGGACGTTCGTAAACGATGTATTAAGACTCTTGTATGGAGCGTGGCGCTGTACGGATCAGATACGTGGACATTGAGAATAGCTGAAATATCCAAGCTAGAAGCATGTGAAATGTGGTGTTGGCGCAGAATGCTGCGCATGTCATGGACCGAAAGGAAAAGGGATGAAGACGTACTAAAAGAGGCTAATGAAGAACGACAAAATCATGAAGATAATAGAAAAAGAAGAAACAGCATGCTTGGCCATCTTATTCGGCACTCCGACTGGATCACCGTGCTGATAGAAGAAAAAGCAGAAGGAAAACCAGGAAGAGGAAGACCAAGGCTAGAATATCTAGATTCAGTTACGAAGAAGAGACCTTACCAAAGTATAAAACAGCTCTAGCAAGGGAAAGAAAAATTTTAAAATTTCCATGTTGCCCACCAACCTATGGTAGAGGTGAACAAGAAGACCACAGAGTGGTCGAAAAGTGTGGAAATGACCTCATCATTATTATTGTTATTCTGTCATTACTGACAGGCCACTTGCCGCAAATGAGAAATTCCCATGCTCCACACTCTTCCGCTAACCTCTTCGTCTTCACGTACGATTTTTCTGTTTTGATATTGTCCATTAATTTTAGTCTCCTTCTCCCACTCCCTCTCTTTCCTGCCACCATACCCTCTAACATGTCCCTCATGATAAAATTTCTTCTTAGCAAATGCCAGTTTCTCTTCCTTTTATTAATAATATCCAAAATCGATATTTTCTCTCCCATAATTTCTAAGACCCTTTCATTCGCTTTTCCTCTCGGCCTAGCTAATTCTCTCCATTCTTCTCCACACCCACATTTCGAAAGCTTTCAGTTAATTTTCATCGTTTTTGAGGAAGTGTCCATTTTTCGGGCCAATATAGTACAATGCTCCATACGCAGCATTTTATGAGGCAACAAATCTCCTTTCCATGGACATGCTTAGGCATCTGTCACAAAAATCAGAGACTGCATCAGGCAACAAATCTCCTTTCCATGGACATGCTTAGGCATCTGCCACAAAAATCAGAGACTGCATCAGGCAACAAATCTCCTTTCCATTGACATGCTTAAGCATCTGTCACAAAAATCAGAGACTGTATCAGGCAACAAATCTCCTTTCCATGGACATGCTTAAGCACCTGTCACAAAAATCAGAGACTGTATCAGACAACAAATCTCCTTTCCATGGACATGTTTAGGCATCTGTCACAAAAATCAAACCCGAACCTCCTTAATACGAAAGAAAATATAACTTACTCATTAATGCTGTATAAGGAAAACAGTATTTCAACATCAGGCGTAGATCTTTACTCTTGTATCTTTCATATTATCAATAAAGCATATTTTTCGTTGTGTGAAATAAAGGCAACTCTAATACACATAAGAAATAACTCATTCCAAAAATGTAAGTATTATAGATGTTTCTACAGCATGACAAATGCTAATCACCATGCATCAACAAATATGTGATCAATAATCAATTACAGCACCTTCACAAAAATGGTATTTATGCTGTTTTCCTGTAATTTATAAATGTATTTGCTTTTCATTTATTCTCTTTCACGTGCTTCATACTTTATTCATTTCTCGTATTATTTCTCTTCTTATTGGCTTATGAAGTGTTTATCGCTGAACATATGTTGGAAATAAATTGGGTATTCTGTTTTCTTATCTTTATATTTCGATTATGTTCCCCACTTATATACTGTATACATTTTCCTTTGTTTCCTTCGTTTTCCTTCCACTGACATTAAATTAGGTTTATTTCTTAACTTGCTTGTTCGTGTCATTAGTTTCACAATAGAGGTTCTCTTTTTCCTTGTTGTTTTATTGTCTTTTTAAGATCCTTTTCGCTTGATGTTCTTTCTTTCTTTTACGTCGAAGTTATGAAGTATGTAATCTCGTAATTTATCATGTTTATTTCTTTGTTTCCAGCTTTCTTTACTTATTGTCTAAGTATTATAAAGGTGTATGGCCGAAAATGCCAATACGGACAAAATAACCCACCGTTCCCCTAACAATCAGATGTATAAATTAGAGTTTTAGTAGCACGCCTCTTTTGCTTTAAACACTTATGTAGTCTTTTGCAATTCATAGCACATATTTTATTTAATTTTTATATATATTTCTAGATGTCACTTTTAGCTGTTAATAGTTTCCGGGCTCATTTTCCGTCCTCGAAGTGAAAATACTATTAATAAGACCAACGCGTTATACACTAAGACAAAAAGGGGAAACATAAAAATAAGGATTTCAATTAACTACAGGAAGGAAATTAGAAGGTATGTCATTAAAGCTGTAAGTTACATGATGAAAATTAAGTTAAATTTCAGGAAACACTAGCTTTTGTAACCAATTAAGTTCTTTCCGCGGAAGAATGCAATGAGACGTTTCGGGTACTTCTAGTACATAATTAATGACTTTTTTTTTTGGTTTGTCTTTCCAAAAAAAAAAAAAAAAATCTTGTCAGAATAGCTTCGCTCAGTTTGTAATGCTACATCTTGCCATTATAGACGTCTAGACAGCCTATTTATTACATTTTGTGACACTTATATTATTGCTTTTAATAACTCCTTTTGGAATATTTTCCTCTTTATTTTCCTCTAGTTATTTTCATAGTTATAGCACGACTAGCAAAAGTATCCTGCTTCGCACGGGAGGAATAGTGCTTATGCACAGTATTTGAAAATAATAAACTTGGTAGAATAACCGTCGACAACAGTGTCTTCGGCGCTGCCACTCCTATTGGTTCGCGAGAATATCATCAGCGATGCAAATGCGCTAGTTGTCGCCCGGGGCAAGAACTTAGCTTAGCGCCCCCCTGACCAACTAAACCAAAACGCTCCCCCAAATATTTGCCCTATTTTGCGTCCTCTCAATCTGGTTTGCCTCACCTAATTAAGTCACTGGATACCATGCACATTCTTGATTATACTTGGGCTTAAATATCATTAGGATAGTTACCAATCAGTTTAGCGATCCCGAAATGGAAAAAAAAAAAATGATTGATTGATTTTGAGTTTAACGTCCCGTTCAGCAACGAGGCTATATGAGACGTGGACCTACTGATTAACATGGAATCCGAACCACCTGAGCTCCCGCCGGGAATCGAACCCGGGTCTCCCACGCCAAAAGCGCGTATGCTAACCGCTTAGCCACGGAGGAGCTCAAAAAAATGAAATCTTTGAGTTTTACGTTCCACGGTTATGCCGGTTAGGCTAGAGAAGACGGTGATGATGACTAATGAATGAAATGGCGGAATGAAGAAAGTGGGAGAACCCCGAGAAAACCCACGAACACGGTGTTTGTCCACCACAAAGTTCACTTGGCGAGTAGCGACCCCGAGAACTATGGATTTGATACAAAAGCTATCATTTTAGATATTTTATATTTCAACGGTTCTCAACCCCCTCCCGCTGAACTTGAACATAAATGGCATTGAGTGTGTGACATTCATCTCAATGACTCCAAAAATTATGGATTCCAGGGACGCCACAAGGATATTTTCCAAAGAATGAGCAAAAAAAAAAAAAAAAGAAAAAAGAAAGACCCGAAACACAAGTACAGTTGCATGGGAGGAACGGTGGCTCAGTTGTAGAGCGTTTATCTCTTGTGAGTGCAGTCCCTCTTTCGATCCCGGGCCAAATAAGTTCGTGGTGGGTAATATTGTGCCCGTCGGTTTCTCGGGGCATTCTTGTTTCCTCCTACACTCTCATTTCACCGATTATTCCATCATCGCTCTCTTGACTTCATCATCCGTCGCTATTAGGTTAAACAGGCATAATCGTAGGCTGTTAAACTAAAAAAAATTCATTTCATCTTACAAGTACAGTCGCGGATTCTTCTAAGTACTCTGTTTTGAAAAGAAAATAATAAAATAAAATAATACCAGTGTATTTGGAGTGACCCTTAGGCAGTCGCGTGGCAGTTTTCTTTACAGGAAATATCCTTCTAAGCTTTCCAGATTCCGAAGTAGGGTTTAAAAAAAAATGTCTATTGTGAAGCAATCATAGAAAGTTCTCGTTTCAATCTTTAGTACACATATCAATGGAAGAAAGATGATGTTTTTATTTCCAGTCTAAAAGGACTGACGTGGCTTTCCAAGAATAGGGAAAAGAAAATCTACTCGTAAAAAAAGAAAAATCCACTTGATAAATACAATAGTAAACTGCCACTTCTGAAAAGATTACCACGTTTTGGACAAATTTGAAAATTTACACCTTATTCTTTTTTTTAAAATTCTTTTGACGTGTAAAACTACTCTAAAGGTTTACAATACAAGAGGGTTGTTCAAAAGATCAGGTACAAGATAGAACTTTTGTTAACAAAATACGTGGTTTTCCACAAAAGTTGCGCTTGTTTGCGGCAGCCCCTCGGAAACGATCTCAAATAACTGTGTTTTCACTTTAGAAACTGAAAATATACAAAACTACCTACAACTTGTATAACACGTGTACTATATACACTTGAGTATTTACTTTTTCACCGTTTTTTGAGAAAAGAATATTTCCACTTATATGGAAAGTTATTCAGTTCTTCAGCGACACAAAGGAAATGTAGCCACTTTATGGAAAAAAAAAAACTTCCAGTTTTTGGGGATGAATGGTGATTTACCAAGTGAAGGACCTTCTGGTGGTCTTGTCTGCTATCCCCAGACCATTAAATTCCCTTTCTTTTTCTACAAAAGGTTTTATAGTGAATGCAGTCTAGACTGCACGGCGTGTTTTTCTTACCTGAGTGGGTCACTAGGGTTTGGCTGCAGTACTTTTATTTTTTTTTTTTTCTAATGTTATTGCCCTTTTCAAGTTCTACTACGATCACCAGGTATCTATATACCAGACAGAGCCCTAAGGACATGATTTTTTAAAAAGAAAAAAAAAATGGGTACGGCTGTGAGTGTGGTATTTCTTTTTTTTTTCTCATGTGCAAAATGGCTGGTGGTGAGGGTGGATTAGGTTGTTAAATACAGGGTGAGATCTGTCTGGTTGGCCAGCGGCTTTTTATGAAAAGCTAAAGTGTCTGTGAATTGGAATTTCTTTTTCTCTTTCAGTAGATTAGGTAAATAAAATGCGGTGAGTAGAACAAGCAAACATGCGTCTCTGCTTTTAACCTGATCTGTTTAGTTTCCTCTTAGCTCCATAAAAACAACACGCACTCCAGAAAGGAAACAAAGTCTTATTCTTACTTCTTTTAATACCAATTACAACAAATATTCTGTCATCATTCTTAGATCATTTGACAAGAACGATTATATTCTAGCATCATCCTCTAGCCATCTTACTCAAGAAAGAAAACAAAGTCTTATTCTTACTTCTTTTATTGTCAATCACCATAAGTATTCTTTTATTATTGTTAGATCACTTGACTAGAAAGATTGTTCTAGCATCATCCTCTAACCATCATACTCAAAAAAGATAACAAAGTCTATTCTTACTTCTTTTAATACCAATTACAATAAAAATTCTGTCGTCATTCTTAGATTATTTGACAAGAACGATTATATTCTAGCATCATCCTCTAACTATCTTACTCAAGAAAGAAAACAAAGTCTTATTCTTACTTCTTTTATTGTCAATCACCATAAGTATTATTTTATTATTGTTAGATCACTTGACTAGAAAGATTGTTCTAGCATCATCCTCTAACCATCATACTCAAAAAAGAAAACAAAGTCTATTCTTACTTCTTTTAATACCAATTACAATAAAAATTCTGTCGTCATTCTTAGATTATTTGACAAGAACGATTATATTCTAGCATCATCCTCTAACCATCATACTCAAAAAAGAAAACAAAGTCTATTCTTACTTCTTTTAATACCAATTACAATAAATATTCTGTCGTCATTCTTAGATTATTTGACAAGAACGATTATATTCTAGCATCATCCTCAAACTATCTTACTCAAGAAAGAAAACAAAGTCTTATTCTTACTTCTTTTTTTGTCAATCACCATAAGTATTGTTTTATTATTGTTAGATCACTTGACTAGAAAGATTGTTCTAACATCATTCTCTAACCATCATACTCAAAAAAGAAAACAAAGTCTATTCTTACTTCTTTTAATACCAATTACAATAAAAATTCTGTCGTCATTCTTAGATTATTTGACAAGAACGATTATATTCTAGCATCATCCTCTAACCATCATACTCAAAAAAGAAAACAAAGTCTATTCTTACTTCTTTTAATACCAATTACAATAAATATTCTGTCATCATTCTTAGATCGTTTGACAAGAACGATTATATTGTAGCATCATTCTCTAACCATCTTACTCAAGAAAGAAAACAAAGTCTTATTCTTACTTCTTTTATTGTCGGTCACCATAAGTATTCTTTTATTATTGTTAGATCACTTGACTAGAAAGATTATGTTCTAGCATCATCCTCTAACTATTTTACTCTAGAAAGCAATTTAAAGTTTTATTCTTACTCCCATCGTAATTTCACTTCTTTGTTAGGGATTATATACATTGGTTATTGAGTTTGTTCGCAAGTGCATGACAAAATAGTCAATTACAACGTAGGGCTAGGCAACGTTAGCAGTTGACTAGACTACCGCTCCCTACTGTTGATTTTATTGTTTGTACTTCTGGGGTGTCTTCTATGTTTTAAACCACATAATAAATTCAATATTCCTTTCATTTTTATGATGTGTCTCTCGCCAGCAGTGAGACTATATAGTGGAACCTTGCAGCTTAAAGTGAGATCTGAACCGCTGTAGTGCATTCAATTCTCTACCATCGAGTATCGAACCTTGTATAGCAAACGCTCGAGCTCTAATCACTAGAATAGCAGTGAGGGTCAGGGTTAGTTATATGATGTATAATTTTAATATTAAGTACTATTACAGTTAAAACAAAAATAACAAATGTTAGTTAATTCCTTTTGTATGTGATATATCCTTTTTCAAGCCAAATCAATGAATGAAGAAGTTTGCAAAGATGGCTTCTCTACATAGTGTTGGTCGATTCATAACAAAGAAAAAGCAACTGGGAGGCGGGTGGATAACACATTGCGGTGTACGATTATAAAGCTTGCACGTCTATTCCGAGTGCTTAGCATACGTAAGTAGATAAAGCTTGCTTCTTCTGACCGTGAGCATAACCTTGTGACTTTTAAGGTGTAGGCACGTGTGCAATGTAGTTGAATAGGCATAATACCAACAAGGACTTAAAATACGAAAAGCAGACGCGAAGATTTTAAATGTATAGGGTATATTCTCTTAAATAACATTATCTGTAGTAATATTTCAGGAGAAAACCAACAAATACTATACACCTCATATTTCTCTCACAAAAACAAGAAATTTCTGAAAGTCGGGTAGTTACGAGCCCTCCCAGCTAGCCTAATGGCTAGCGAGTGCGCCTTTAGTGCGCGGGGTATCGGGTTCAATTCTCGGTGGGAAAGCATTGAGCACATTGAACACATTATTTGAACACATTTGATTGTAAACTGTCGGCTCACATCTCACATGTCCTCGGTGTTGAAAAACAACAGTAAACTTCAACAAACAACACACAAACGAGTAGTTTCATAACGACGTGGTCATGTAAACCAGCGTTTTGAGAGGTGAAATGGTGTGATAAGGAACAGGCAATAGTAAGGTTGCCCTTAATCTTGCATGCTGGTCTGTATACCCACCATCAGTGATTATCAGAAATTAACCCTGGGGTGGAATCTTGTTCGGGAGTTATTTCCGATCTACTCAACTTGGTCCACCTGTAGTACAATACTACACAATACTACATTCACCTCCATGTGTTAAAAGTCCCCCGAGGAAAATCTGAAATCACCACTGACGACCAACTGCACAGTGGCATCTTTAGCAGGTAGGCCGGGTAGGCACGGGTCTACCTAAAATTTTTGAAAAATATATAAACGCTAAAAGATACAATAAAGAGTAAATATATTTCCCATATTTACATTGATGGTAGATAATTATATAACAAATAGCACTCCTGTAAAAATAGTCTCCTACTGTCAGTAATCAATGATAAGCAAAAAAGTGGGCCTACCCAAAATTAAAATCCTAAAATCGCCCCTGCAACTGAATCGGATTCAACTCCCCGTTGTGGTTTAGAGTTCATATTAATAGTAGTTCTTTTATAATCTCAGGTGTTGCATAAGGACTAATGTTTAAACACACACACACACAGAGCCAATATATATACAGGGGCGGATCCAGGATATGATCAAGGGAGGGGCTAAACCATATTTTGCCGTTTTATCCAGTGTAAAGCAGGATTGAAGCCCATTTTATCCAGTGTATACCTGAGCATCAAGGAGGGCTATAGCCCCCTTGGATCCGCCACTGTATATATATATATACAAAAAAAAAACGAATAGTTATGGTTCCATGATCTTTCAAGTATTCTGTAAACTATTGTGAATTGGTATGCCTCAAGGTGCTGGGGTATGAGGGGCGCTGTCTCCGGATTCGAGACTCTTCTCCGAGTGAAATGAACGTTGCGTTATCACCGATGTGAAAAGTACGCGTTATAAAGTAATAGCGACGCATCCACGGGCGGACCACCAGGTCCGGACCCCCTGTACGTTTTGTCAATGAAACTATACTTATATAACCGAAAAATGATTGATGTAGCATGTATATTTGATTTTACACTTCATCTGTACTCCTTCTCTTATAAAAACTGGATCTCTCTCTAAGATTCTCTAAGATCCGGATATCGGAACCAGGTTTGAATCCACACTTAAGATTCAGGCAAATCTCGCATCAAATTCGTATCTGAGTTTCAGATTCAGAAGAATTTTGGTCCCGAATCCAAGTTCGGATTCGAATCTTTTTCCGAAATCTTTTGGACATTCATATTCTATATTTTTTCAATTGTGCAAGAAAGTAGAACGAATACTTAAAAGTAAAAAAGAAAAAAAAAGAATATCTAGCGAATGTTCTATTTTCTTGCTATATATTTAGGAATTGTAAGAATATCTGGAAACAAAAATTGGAGTATTTAAATGAATATTTATATTATATCTATAGACAGTATATATAAAAATGAAAGTGACTATATTTTTGACTTTATAAGGTTGCCTCTTGCAGGCACGTAGCCAGGATTTCGTAATAGGGGGGGTCCGTGACGAAATATTGAGGTTATCACGTCAGGGCTCGATCATTCTGAACTATTTTACTGTAAACATATATTGGTTCGTTTAGCCAGGATTTCGTAATGCTGGGGGGTAGGATAACATGAAATACTCTGGTTATACACCAGGGGCTCGATCAATCTAAACTATTTTAGTAGCAACACGTATATTGGTTTGTTAGGACAATAAAATGAGGATATGCTAGTAAGTATTTCAATAATGAACTATCTCTCGAGTAAAAGAATATGAAAGAAAGTATTGAAAAAGATATAATATTCCGAGTTTCTTAAGTTCTTCTTAGAGTCTATCTGATCGAACCGGTTTCACGATCATCATTTGTTGTCCATAGGATTAGCATGGAGCTAGATGGAATTTGGAATGCTCCGTTACAAATATTTATTTTCAACTTGATCTCCCCCCCACACACAGTTTCCTCCACACAAAGCTCCTCATAAGAAAGAGTAACTATACGCTTGCTGTAGCTTTATATTTTAAACTCTGATTCTTCTTTTTCTCGTTTCTTATTCTTTCATCCTTCCTTAATTTTTTACATTTCTGGTTCCGAAGGGGGGGGGGTCCGGAGCCCCCGGACCCACCCCTTGGCTACGTGCCTGCCTCTTGAATCATCCGATCGATCTCGATCAAATTTTCAACATAGATGAAGCTTGGGCCTGGGATGGTTTTCATCATTTCACTTTGACGGTGCAACGTAGGGAAGGAGGAGAAGGGATAGATATACCAAAATAAATAAAACTCTTGAATCACACGACCGATCTTGATCAAATTTGCCACTCTATGGGGTTCGGGCCTGGGATTATTTTTATCATTTCACTTTGACGATACAACTTAGCGGACGAGGAGGCGAGATATTTAAAAATGATCGAAAATGACCGATATTAGTCTCGAATCCATAGTTTTCGGGCTGACTGAGACGAATAGCAATACTTCCGATGCCGTTTAAATCCAAATTCAGCCCTTTATGATACCGTTTAAATCCAAATTCAGCCCTTTATGATGCCGTTTGAATCCAAATTCAACCCTTTATGATGCCGCTTAAATCCAAATTCAGCCCTTTATGATGCCGTTTAAATCCAAATTCAGCCTTTTTTGATGCCGTTTAAATCCAAATTCGGCCCTTTATGTCCAAAATGAAACGTATTCTCCCCGTGCGAAGAACGAGTACTCTGCTAGTGTAATGTGATATAGTATATGTGGTGTGGTATATATATATATATATATATATATATATATATATATATATATATATATATATATATATATATATATATATATATATATATATATATATATATATATATATGCTTGTGAGTACTTATCGTATCAGCTATAGTATGTACTGTACATACTGTATATATTGAAATGAACACTATAGAAAGAATATCAGATGAAAAGGGTTCTTGAATATGACAGAATACCAAGCAACATATGTCTCCTTGACTGCTACCACTTTCTTCTTTTTCTTCTTCACCTTTGGAATGCTGTGCCAAAGGAGCACCGAGATGACTACCAATGCTAGTGGGAAGGTCAACAACAGCCTTGAATCGTTGGGCGTTCCCTTTCCATCGCCGTTTTCACCTCTCTCGTCAAAACCGTTCTTGTGTCGAGGACCGATTAAACACTATTTCCATCGCCCAAACTTTTTTTTTCTTTTCAATCTTCTCATTTTTTTTTTTTTATAGCTATTATATTTTTGAGCGTCAATGCATCGTCTGAATGCTTTGACTCTTCTCTATGTCTCCTGTCCATTGAATGGAAACAAGAAAGAAGTACTTACTGCTTGGAATGTATTTATTATTTTATGAATGGAAATACTTAAAGTATCTTAAATATCTTAAATAACATAGCACTTTAATGTTAAAACAACTTTTGAGCTTTCTGCCTAACAGACTTATTTCTGACAACGAAATTTGGAACAACTTTTATAACAAATAATATTTAATTTAAATTTCATAAATATTAGCAATTGTCTTGTACTTTTCACGTTAAAGAATCGGTGATGTTCCAGACATATTGCAATGTTTGACACTTTTTCATATAAATAAACAAATAAAACTGGTGAATTATCTGAGACATTTCACAATAAAAAAATCACTGCAATGTTTCAGAAATTTCACGATAAAAGAAATCAATGTAATGTTTGAAACATTCTGTGATATTTGAGTCTTCATTTTTTTTTTTTTTTTTAATTTCACAGCGTTTGATATACGTATTCTTAAGACTACAGTATTTGAAACATTTCACGAAATACACTAAAACTTTTCACGATAATTGATTTTTTCCCCTAAAACGGCACATGTCAAGTTTTGTCAGACAAAAGTTAACAACACCTATTGTGTTTGCTACGCATCTGTACTTGTCAAGCTGATGCGTATGCTTGGTAAACTATAAATAAATAGGCGTTTCTTGGATAATTTTTTGTCTAATTTTTCTCAAAACTTGTTTTTTTGACATGTGTTATTTTAGAAAAATAAGATTCAATTGCTTTGTAATGTTGGCCTAGAATAGTAAGGAAATCTTTCACTTTTATGTCCCACGGTTATGCCGGCTAGGCTAAAAGAGACAGTGATGATGAGAAACGAGTGCAATGGTGGAATGAATAAAGTGGAAGGAAATGGGAGAACCCCGAGAAAACTCACGCACACGGTGTTTGTCCACCACAAAGTTCACTTGGCGCGAGTTGGGATCGAACCAGGGACCTCACACACCAGAGGTGAACGCTCTACCACTGAGTCTAGTCAGAATAATGTTTATTCAGTACGTGAGATATTTCAGGATACACGTTCATTGCTGCGCGTGAGACACTTGACAAAATAAAGAAAGAAAAAGAAAAAAAGCACTATAATCATGTTTATAAAATATTCTGAAAGCATTTGTATGTAGTATTTGACATTTTTCACTCTGAAACTCTGATGCCCATGAGACATTTCATGATTAATAGATAAGGTTTGTGGTACTTAACAATATAGCATTTTGATTTCGATTTATTTATTTAGTTTGTTAGTTTAACACGCCACGATCATAAACAATATTAAATTCTATAGAATCAGATAAATTTTTTAGATACTTCACAATAGATATCACAGTGTTTGAGACAGTTCACGAAATATAGCAACAATTTTCACTATCGTTTTTTTTCTTTCTTTTTCTTTTCTTTTTTTTTTTTTTTTTAAAGGATTGAAAGTCATTTAGTATCTGAGGTGTTTCAATTTGATTTGACTTGATTTTTTCGTTTAGCATTCCTTTGCAGCAGCGAGGCTATATGAGAGGTGAAACTACAGCTTAACATGAGATCCAAACCACATGAGCTGGAGCAGGGAATTGAACCCGTCTCCCATGGAAAGGTGCGTACGCTAACCACTTAGTCACGAGAGAGCTCCTGAGTTCTTCAAAGGTGGATAATCATTGCAGCACGAGAGAGATGCGTTGTAAACAATTTATAAAACATATCAAGATGTAAAGTATTCCGCACAGCTTAGAAAAAAAAATTAAATGAAATTTTTGAGTTTAACGTCCCACGTTACGTCTGTTAAGATAACGGAGACGAATGATTAAAGCAAGTGAATGATGATGGAAGAATTGGTGGAATGAGAAAGTGGGAGAAAGCGGGAGTACCGCGAGAAAACCCACGAGCACGATGTTGTCCACCACAAACTTACGTGGCCGATGATCGAACCAGAGACCACACGTACTAGAGGTAAGCATTCTACCACCGTGCCCCCTGCACAGCTTAGAGAGTTTATACTTAATAATAATAATAATAATAATAATAATAATAATAATAATAATAATAATAATAATAATAATAATAATAATGGTAATAATAATAATAATAATAATAATAATAATAATAATAATGGTAATAATAATAATAATAATAATAATAATAATAATAATAATAATAATAATAATAATAATAATAATAATAATAATAATAATAAACTAGGGTGAAACAGGCAAGTAACATTATTTTGGTACCAGAGCCCCCTAATATCTAAATACTGGGTGTTCTAACGTTTAGTGCATGTTCTGCGTTCGATTCCTGGTTGGAGTTTATGTCGTTAGTTTACAATCTTAAACTGAAGTTTTAAGATTGTATAGCCTCGGTGGAAGAAGAAAAATGCCACTAAAATCCGAATAAACAAATACATGATAAATAAATAAATTCAGACCCTACTAGTCCAGATATTATCAAGGCCTCACACTAATATTTCACTCAGGAACTCAGTGTAACACACGGTAACATAGGCTAACATTCGTTTTTTTTTTTCTAGTCCACTTAAAGAAAATTATTCTTGAAGCTTTTCCAAGGTAAAAAATGTAATGAAAATAATTTCCTACCCTGTTCTATTGTTTGAAGCGTCATGACCTCCATAATGAATTTATATTATGCTGGTTCCTCAATTCGCTTGTTCTTTTAGAGCCTCTTTTGCCTATGCTGGTGGTGCTGGCCTTGGGCGCTAGTCAAGGACTCACCTTCAGTCAAAGCTATCGAATCACTTTTAATGCGTACAGATGACTGCGGAAGTATTTTTCATAGAACCAAGCCCATTAAACACTACAATAGACATTGCATTATACATATGTTCCTATGGAATACACGTGTTTCGATTATTCTACGTAGATAAGCACACCTGGACCAAAATATGGTTGAAAAACCAACATTTTGGGGCGACATATGCAAAATTATAAAGAAATACTGAACAGATATTTATCAATAATAAAATAATATTATCTATATCAGGTTCTGACCCTAATAAATAATCAAACGGGCACTATTTTTAAACGAAAGCTCTTGTATCTAACTGAGGAATACAGTTATCGTGTTTAACAAAACCGTACCCGTTCCGTTCTGACTTCTCTTCCTGGTTTCTGTTCTCCAATTTAAATATATTTTTAACCAAACATATGTCACTTTATGTCAAGAAATCAGCGATGCCACCAATGCAAATCTCAAATGGTAAACATCCACTGAAAATATAATGGCGAGAAATGAAGACATGAACAGCATGGGGATCCGAAGGGGGGGGGGCGCCCCCTGGCTCACGAAAATGTATACGTAACATAGCAAACCACGTATATTAAATAGTAGAAATACCAAATGTAATATAGCAACGATGGAAATGCCCCTCCATAGAAAATTTTTTTCGGGTACCCCTGATGAACAGTTACGACGCTTGCTTTAATTTCTGGGGTCGCAGGAGGAGGGGTATATATTTTTGGAGGGCAGCTATTTTCTTGTATACCAAATATATTAGTTTTATGTTTCTTGACGTACATTACAATACATATCTGGAAGGGAAGGGGTGCAGATGATGTCAACGGAGGAATCACCCGCAAGCGTGCTCATCACTTGGTGTGATCATCAAGTTATAAAATAGAAATTAACAGTTGTCAGGCATGAATTTCTAGATTATATTGTAACTAGCAGAATGCCCGTTCTTCGCACGGGGAGAATACGTTTCATTTTGGACATAAAGGGCACTAAAACTGTCCCCAATCAACCTAGTGTCCCCAAAAACTGTGAATTCGACACTAATATTGGTCATTTTCATTTACTTTTACATGTCAACATCTCTTCTTAGGAGTACTAATGGGGTCTGAATTTGGATTTAAACGGCATCGGAAGTGTCACTGTTCATCTCAGGAACACCGAAAATTTGATCGAGATCTTTCGAGTGGTTCAAAAGTTATTGAGTCACAAACATGATGACTTCCATTTTTATATACAGGGTGTTTCAAAACAACACCGACAACGTTTGGGAAGTGATTCCTGACACCAAGATAAGACAAAAAAGTATAGACCAACCTGTGTGCACAAATGCTTCCTTTCGGAGCTATAGGCTGCCGAAAACATGATAAAATGAACTTCAAAGATCCACAGCTCCAAAACTATGGGATCTACCGTGATTCGGTCAAGACTTCACTTAGGAACTAATATGTGCCCTATCCAAAAATCCATGTTTCAAAATCCTAAGGTACCCACACAACAATTTTTATACAGGGAGTTTTGCTACGGGGATATAATTTGAAGTACTCACCAACTATCTCTATAAAAATTGTAGCAGTCAACGCCTGTAGCGGCAGCAACAATACTCAGTGGTACATAGTCACTAATTTATAGGAACTACAGCGTTCATAGGAGATTCGATTACGGATGTATTTACAGGATTATAACGAGCACATTGAGCATATTTTGTAGAGCAATAACTTTGCACAGATTAAAGATACAAAAATTGGCTTCATATTCGTGTTTCTAGTAACATTATAGCCTAAAATTATGCGCCACATATATACGTTCCTAAAAAAAAAAAAAAAAAAAAAAAAAAAAATCAATCCCATATGGTGGATACCAAGATAGCCGCCGCCATGGTCACCCACAGCAATCAAGTTTCCCCTACCCATGCAGTATTACTATATCGTCAAATCATGCCAATATCTGAACTACGTATCTCTAGCACATCTGTTAAGGGACTTTTGGAACACCCTATGCTATAATCTATATTATTAATAATAAAAACTCAAGGGAGTGTGCGGCGAAGTCGTGATTGTTCGGTAAAGTATGTCGTCACTTTAAAAAAGTTGGGAAGTATTGGATTAAATAGTAGTTCAATATTTCCATAATAACATTATATGTCTCTCCAAAATGATATTTTTCCAATCAGGTGGTATATTTATGATTCAGGTGTAATCACCAATGTTTTTGAGGCGCCTCCGTGCAGTCTTGTTTAAAAAAAATCATGGTCACCCACCTTAATTTAGAAGGCAATATTCTGGAAGAAATTCGAATACTTTGGCTTTCAATAAAGATATTTTGGTCAAATTGGTCCAAAATAAACATATTTGTTAGATTTAATTCCAAATATGGTTAAGAGTACGTAAATATTAGGGGTAGAATAAGGAATTAGATTTCTGGGGTTTCGGCATCTATGGCCATGTTAGCCCATCACGTATGAGCGTCCCTTGACGATCACACTATCCGAGGAAAGGAAAGGAAGAAAGGATTCGGGAAGGAAGAAAGCAGCCTGGGGGCCTGTATATTAGGTACCATTCCGGCATTCACATAGCATGAATGAAGAAACCTTCACTCAGGATGTCTGGCCTGAAAATGCTTTTAACACTTTTTCGACCGAGTGTCCCCATCGGGAATCGAACCTGGGACCGCTCGCACCAGCGTTTAAAAATATGTTGTTCGTTGCTACTAATATTTTCAGATGTTTGTATACATATCTTAATGTGGCAAATGCTTATTTTGTCACCATATCTTGCTGTATAAAATAAAAGACAAGTTCTGACTAGTAGTGGGCACAAAAACTGGTTTTTCCGTTATCTCCAAAAACCGGTTAGGAGAACCGGTTTTTGGAGAAACTAACCAATTTTGCACCGCATCAATGACTTCTTTAAATTCTTTCGGGTACCCATCTGGCACATCCGAAAATTTAGCCTGTCGTGTAAGATGGAATACGCTGAACCATGACTGATATGTAATGTATTGGCGATTTCGTCCACTGTGATTTGTCTGTTTTCCATCACCATACCCTCAACGACTTTCAAATTGTCCTCCGCAGGGGCATGTTTAACACCTTCCGCAAACAAAAAGCGAATCACTGTCCTCATTTTCTCCTTGATGCTGATCGACAATGGAGCTGCCATGTTTAACCGTCTGCCACATTCCAACGACTAAGAGTGACACTTTGCTTACAAGTGTTGCAGACAACACTAATTCAGCGCTGGGTACTAGCAGTGCTACCAAACCCTAGTGCGAGAAATTGCGTCCCTTTACATTGTGACTTCTCCTCGTACTTAATTTTTCGTTTTCAGGAACGTAAACTAAGATATTTTGTGTTTATTTTATTATAGCCCTATCTAATTTTTGAACACGCAGGTGCGTTCTCGGAGAGTCCATCCTATGTAATAGTGCATTTAAGAAAAATAAAAACATGGGGAGAGTGGGGGCGGAAGGAAAGCATGAAAGGCGTTATCCGTCTTGAAGCCATGAGGAACATTTTTTTTTCTCAATTTTGGAAGAAAAGATTCGCCTGGATTAGTAGAATCCTCCCTCCCCTTATGCTCTTCATAAATAACTCCCCGAATAATCAATCACTCAACAATGAAGGTCGATTACAATAATTTATGGGGGGAAGAAGGCTACTCATCCTCTGTTACCGCCATCCCTCTTTACCCCCCTCTGTGAAGCCCTCCAAATCTCCATCCTGGCTCCGATTAGAAAATCATTCTCCTCTACGAGCTAACTTTTTCATTATTGTTATTATTAGTAGTAGTAACGTTAGCGTCTAGTTGAATAATATGTTTGTATCTTTTTTATTATAATCTCATTTCGTATGGGAGTGTACGTGTGAGTATATATATATAATTAAAAATCTAATCAACTATGTTACCCGTTTACCCAATACTTTGTCTCTTCTTGGAAAGAGATTTAGTATCTTTCGATTGCTTATATACGTATATCTTTCTTTATGTGCCGTAATAAATGATCGTTTTTGTTTAATACTTGTAAATAAAACTTTGATTTTCATAAGTTACTCTACAAACTAACTTAACTTTTATATTGGTGATACCCAGTGCTTTCATTTTCTGTTAAAATGCCCGTACTCACTTTGAATAAATACGTTATTCTACATGCTCTTCTCATTGGTTACTGAGACAAGTGTAAGAAATTAACAGGTGGTGCCACCTATTGGCCGTTTTATTTTTAAAATGTTATACTATTGTAACAATAGTATAACATTTTAAAAATAAAACGCTCAATAGGTGGCATTACTTCCGTCTTCAAATTTATTTTAATTAAGAAATACATTTCTTAAATACAAAAATTATAAACTGAGCAGAGAAATAGTAGTTTAAAAGTCGTGCTGTCCGCGGAAAACGAAACGAGATTCGAGACGAGAAATACCTTTTCAAAGCTGAGACAAAATGAGAAATTTCAGGAGTCTCGTGAGTTAAGTAGTTCGCTCAGCATTAAATCTCAAACACTATTTTATAATTCATAGTCAGTGTTGCCAAACTGTTGACACCAAAAGTCGTTAAACGAGAGGTCAAATGACTCCAATTTTGGGTGAAAAGAGGCTGAAGAAAAGTTATTCGTGAAATCCGTTGTCTATCAGCCAGTGGCGTATTTAGGATTTTGTTACGGGGAGGCTATGTACAACATGTGAATAAGCACTTATATTTTTCGTTTTAGGTACCGACAAATTTTAATGAAGTTTTGCAAATAACAAATTTATGTTAGGGAGGCTTAAGCCACCCCCTAAATACGCCACTGCTATAAGCATTGTTTTATACTTATAGATGTAAAATAAACAATATGTTCTACTAACATCTTTGTCAACAGGCGCAAGCAATCCTTGAAGTCAGGGATCATTTCACGTCGTTTCGGGTACTTTTGTTCATATTTTGGAGTCATAATAGTTCCCAAATAATTAACACTACAGTACTTACGTTATGCATTTTGTTAGAAAAAGTTCAGAATAATTAAAAGATCCCAAAGGACAAATATAACAAACACTCACTTCGCTTTTATTCACGCACCTATAGCTAATCTCGTCGTTATCGGTAATGCTGTATTACTTGGGTCTCTCAACGGAAGCTCTGCAAACTAAAGGACATCAAGTTTGTAATTGTTCTTCGTTAGAGGGCAAGGGTGACAGATAACAATGCAGGATTGTGTTGAAGTAGGTACGCTATATTCCCAAACTCTTCATCATTTGCGCTGATTAAAACAAACAAAAAGAAAGAAAAGAACATAAAATTTGTTCTGAACTAATAATGCTTCTCTACAGATTAACAGGTTGTTTGCAGAAAAAGGTCGCTAAATTTGTAAGTAAGTAACTACATCATTATTTAAATATCTCCCCCAAAAAAATCGCCAATCGGGAAAACATTTTTTTTTGTCGCTATCGTGGAGGTCGAATCCCGTAGATTTAGAGACTTTTCCCCGAAATTGGCAACACTGTTCATAGTAGAAAACTATAAATTGTTAAAAGTGATTATTTGAACACAATGAGGATCATTTATCAATGTTTAATGATATGCAATTCATTACATTTTTTTCAGCTATAAGCATGGTTTAAACATTGCTATATCACATCTTCCGTTGACCTCAGATGACGCGAAGGGATTATGGTAACTTCTAGACGAAGTTAAGAAGAAAATCTGGGCATAAATTTTATAGATAAATTTATAAAAAGCTTTCGGAGAACAATGACGAATCTTGCCCGGGGCCTAAGCCCCTCTCAGTTGTTTGAGTGACAAATATAATTTATTATTTATACCTAGGTATATTTTTGAAAGTTTAGAGTAAACTCATGATATACCTAGGTTCCTATCATAGTCTGGATTCTGGTTTCCTCCCCTCTTAGTTTTTACGTTCTAGATCTGTCACTGTCCGACAATCGAGACGGGACAAAAATTTGATAAAAAATTAAGCGATAAACTTTATTTCTCATCTCGTCTCGTCTCCTAGGCAACAGTATTTTAAAAATCTTGAGAAAAAAGGTACCGGTACTGCGTATCCCGAGAAATAAATCACTGATAGTATAAGTGTCCATTAATTCTCCTCACGGGTTGGATATCCACTGGAAGAGAATTGAAATTTGAACGCACTATGATAGTTCGGAAGTCCACCTCTTGTATAGTTTCAGTGTTGAAGCACATGCTAAACTCCAATTCAACCAAACAACTTATTATTCATGTTCTAAACACAAGAAATTAAAATCTAGCCGTTTGGAGAGTAGGGAAAGGAGTTTTATACCATATTTAGTGTGGCGTGCACATGTATTTCACGAAAACACTTGTTTGGCCTCATGTATAGTGACCAGCAAAAATGAATATACACAGCCAAAATTAGTGTAGCATGGATTCGCCTAGCCTAACCCAATATAATTGCACAGCAGTTCACCAAAACATTCTGAGGTGTTACCGACAGTTCAAGGACATTGACTGCTTGTGCAAAGATAAGAATACAGGCCGTTGGATTGGACAATGTGTTGAAAATGACTTTGCACTTTTTCCATGGTCTCTTAGATCACCCGATCTGAATGTTTGTGTCTTTTTTTTTTTTCCTTTGGGGACAAGTGAAAGACACAATACATATATGTCTCCACTACCAATAACTTTGCATGAACTCCAGTATCACATTACAGCTGTAGTAAAGATACGCTTGAGTGCGTGTGGGACGAACTAGACTGTGTGTGTACAGTGTTACGAAAGGAAGCCATATCAAACATTTGTAACATTATGTCTGAAACGTGAACAGTTTCTATATATTTTCATGTATCATTCGTTATTGTATGTGATATGTATTTTATGATACAGCCCTTGCAAACTCGATAAATCATTTGTAATTGCTATGTATGTGCAAGAAGTTGAAGTAATAATTCTGTTCGTAGAATTTTAATCACCGTGGCAGATATATATATTAGTCCTTTAATTTTGTTTTATAGTAACAGGAAATACTATGTTCATTATCTATTAACAGACAGGATATTACGTATCTTCATTTATCATAATAAAAATAAACAGTATTCCTTTGCCGTTACTGGTGGCCTTAGATTTTCGTACTTCAGTATGAATAAAGAGTAACAAACGTAGATGGATTGCAAATTGCTGCCTTTACAGTCATACGAAAGGTTAGGGGCAGCGGTTTCTTAGTGATAGAGCGTTCACCTCTTGTGCATGGGGTCCTTGGTTCGATTCAATCTTGCGCCAAGTGGACTTTGTAGTGGGTTTTCTCGGGGGTCTTCCGTTTCCTTCCACTTTATTCATTCTATCATTTCATTTATTTCTTATCATCACCGTCTCCTTTAGCCTAGCTGGCGTAACCGTGGGACGTAAAACTTAAAAGATTTCATATGAAAGGTTATATTCATTATCTAGTAATAGGATAATTACGTATCGTCATTCGTTCTCATTGCAAATACAAGTTAACAATATTCTTAGCCGTTATTGATGTCCTTAAATTTTCGTACTTACACATAGATAGATACATCATCTACAAATCACTATGCTTGCAGTCATACGAGAGGCCATATTCTTTATTTACTAACCTACAGCCAAGGTATTACGTACCTTCTTTCATGTTCGTGTCACAAATAAAAATTAGACTAACGTATTAGGCTATATGCTAGATATATAGATAATCTGTAAATTGCTGCCCTTATAGTCATACCAAAGGCTATAGACCTATTCATTATTTAGTAATCTACAGATAGGACATCACTATCTTCTTTCATGTTCAAATTACAAATAAAAATTAGCAATATTCCTTAGCTGTTACCGGTACCCTTAAATTTTCGTACTTCATTATCAATAAAGTACTATATACTGTTTGTATACAGATAGATTACCTGCAAATTGCTGGCCTTTCTCTTTACGAGAGAAAAGAGAGAATACGTGGTCTTGTAAACTGAATAAATGATAATCCCGTTACAACGAGTGTACTTGCTCTTTTTTTTAGAACTCATTCTTCTTTATTTCTCTGTGTCTTCTTTTGTTTCTTTCTTTCTTTATCTCGTTTATTTCTTCTCTTCCCTCTCTTTCTTTTCTGTTCCACGAAGTTCCAACACGTATCTGAACAGTTAACTTCTCTTCTTACAGGACTGGTCGCATTGGACTCTAGCGATGGATTTTCGTGGAACCAAGATGCTGGGAATAGACTGTGATTGTTCTTTTTTCTTGGGGGGGGGGGATTAGAAAGAAATAAAAATAAGAAAACAAAAAAGAGCTTCTCTTTGGAATGCCTCAAAAATTGTTTGAATGTCGTGATTGTTCCGACCTTGAAACCGGTTTTTCTCTCGGAAGATATCAAGGCAAAAGAACAACATAAATAGCCCTTCCCAATTCTCTTTCTGTTGCCAGAGTTTCCATCTAGTTCATTATTATTATTCATGAATATTTGATTTTTCTTTCTTCTCTTCTTCAGTAGCTTTCTCTAATAAATGAAATACGGATCGACGTTCACTTGCCATCTTTCATAATTTCCATTATTTTTTACATTTAAATTACTAAGGCATATTACAACTTAAAACAAAATTCAGTGATATAGGTAACTGGGATCTAAATCTGCATCTGAAGGTATTAAACTTCAACTGAGAAAGAAAGAAAGTTAAATTTGCAGTGATATACCCACACTATACTGAACCAAGGGAATCTAGAATACAAGTAAAATGATGAAGAGGTAATTGGATCAATAGCAAAATGAGCAATTTAAGGCAGTAGTTGTATTAGTGCTGCTAAAATAATGCAAATTAAGAATATATGGAACCACTTAATAAAATAATTTACATTGCTTCTTTTAGTGTAAATAACATCCTATGTGGCCCATATTTGGAACAAGGGGGCCAGAATATTTTGCTAAATTTCGTGCTTTCTTGCTAGATTGTCTGTATTTTTTGATGGTTTAGGTAGGTTAGGTTAGAATATTTGGATTTGGGGGACCAGAATTCTTTGCTTAAAATTCGTACTTTCTTCCTATATTTTCTGTGTTTCTGATGGCTTAGGCTATGTTAGGTTAGGTTAAGTTTAGGTGAGGTTAGATTAGATTAGGTTATGTTAGTATTTAGTAAATACACTTACGTAATATCAACTCATTTCTCCTGTAAACATGCTGACTTTACCTGATTTGGCCCCCCCAGTTCCAAAATTATCCCTCCTATGGCCCTGTGTAGTAGGCCTATTATTTGCTTGACGCATGGACATTGCCGGTATTTGCGTACATATTTATAACACATACCTACATCTGGTATGTCATGAAACCAATTACCCCGAAAAAGCACGCACCAATCTGCAGGCCGGTAGTCAGCCCAAAAATTTAGGGGGGGGGTGAAGTTTGGGGGGCCCGATCCAACAATATTATAGTTCATCACCATATTATATTTCATTTGCAAGCCTACCGTGAAAATTTTAGAGGGGGCCAGCAAAACTTTAGGGGGGCGGCCCCCTAGACCCCCCTGGATACGGGCCTGCCAATGTGCAGTAAATGATCATTAGAAGATAACTTTGATTTTATTTCGGTTTCATGCAGGGTAAGTCGGTGAGCCCGTGCAGTAGCGCATCCATACGGAACATACACGTTACGTTAGTGACAGTGGGTATGCGCGTATATACGCAGATGATGAGGATGATTTATGATTATTATTATTATTATTATTATTTAAAAAGAGAATTAAACCGACGCACAAGAAGATAATGAGCTCTTTGTTCTCTCCCCAAGTGGCTACAGTTCTCTGGTAAGCAATATTGCTTTTATCTCCTCGAACTATCTTTTAACTTTAACCTAAAAAACTTCGTTTTCATATTATGTACTATTTAGTACCAATTCTTCCCGTTGCTTTGAATAAATGCCAAAACTATTCACTAATTTGCCAGAGAGAACAAAATACATGAAGTATCAAAAGAAAGTTTAATTGTTTTGTACTGTATTTGCGCCCTTTATCAGCAGCAAGGTACGAGGGAATGTAGGATAAGACCTACACTTTAAGACACTACATCTAATACATTGTTCAATTATAGAAATTTTAATGAACGTTTCAGTCCGCCCAGAAGTTTCGAGTCTACTTATGGCCCATCTAGGGGAAAATATACGATGCTACCCTTGATAAGGTCTAACAGAGATTCCCAACCATTTTTGACTGACAACAACTTTATTGAAAGACCAGTACATCGCAACACATTTGTTTGATTTTTTATTAATAATATAAATTATAACAGTGTAAATTTCTATAAAAGAGTGACTATGTTCGAGACACACCCTATGGAACTGTGAGATACATCAGTGTGGCGCGACCTACCGGTTGGAAACCACTGATCTAATGCCTAACTTTTGTTTCTGAAGCAATAATCCTTTGAGCTTCTAAAGCCATAGGAATAGTTATCCTAGCTGTACAGTAGCAAACTATCGGCCCAACAGTGGCAAGCTGTAGGCTAGCCAATTGTCAACACTGGCCTTACGTTGTAGTTGGACGCTTTGTAGGACATTCGCAAATCAATTTATTTGCCATCATAACCCCAACGAAAGAAAACAATTGTGATAGACCGTTTGAGATCGGAACTATTCGATAAACGACGGCAAATTATTGGTTGACGAACATAAACTGTTGAATAAATGACGACAAATTGTTGGTTGGCCAACATAAGTTGGATAAATGACGGCAGATTGGTGGTTGCCCAACATAAACTGTTGAAAAAATGACGGCAAATTGTTGGTTGGCCGATATATACTTTAAACTACTACGGATTTTTCAATGTTACTTACGGAATCGCCAGTTCCTAGCTATACCAACCATTAACCAACGTAGAGCCTACCCAATGTTCTACTAGAGTAGCGCAAACGATTATGTAAATAAATTTAAATTGTGAGAGACTGCATTGCTTACGAGACGAGATAGAACTTTCGTGACTAGTAATGAGATGTGATTTCGAGAAGTCTCGCCTCGAAAAGGTGCTTTCTCGCCTCGACAAGTGTATCTTTTTCCATTGGAAATGCTCTTTATCGTCTCTATATCATCAAGGAAATCCTGTCTCGTCTCGTCTCGTAGACATCAAACAGTGACGACATAGAGCTCTTCCAATACAAAAAAAGTATATTTTTCGAGACGAGAGACCTTTCTGAAACGAGACTGCCCCAAATCTAGTATCGTGGGAAACACAAGTTAGAAAGTTCACAGACCAGAAAATGCATTACCATTATTTTTTTCTTTAAAAAATTGGATTTATCGTGATATTTTGTTTAGTGATAGTTGGATACGTTGCTATTTGCTCCTCTACTCTTTGATTTTATATAACTTCCCCTCTTTTTCTTGTTCTCTCTCTCAGCAACATTTCGGAACACCTCTCACGATTCTAGTCTTCCTTTATATGTACATTTTGATTTTTTAAAAGTTTTTTTTTCGTTAAGAAACCTTCAGCATATCATTATTGACTCTTGTTCGCTGTCCCCCTCCCCCTTTTATGTAGACATTGAAGTAATGCTTGTCCTACCGCTAAGTTAAATTATGTTATCGCGGTTAGTAAATAGTATTTCTTTCATAATACACATGCCTGACTACTGTATTCATACCTTTTAAAAAGAAAGTAGTTACCTGTATGTGAAATTACTGCCGAACGACTCTGAACAAACTTGTTCAAATAAAATCGGGAAATCTCGTATTTGCGCTGTAGTTATGACATCACAGTGCAACAGGAAGAATAGTCCTCCATTCTTAGTAACGATTTCTACCCTACACCTACAGAATTTCAAAGTTTTGTAAATATTATTAGCTAGGATATATCCGATATGTGTTTTGGTGTATTACCATCATTAAGGTTATTTTTAACGTCCAAATAGTTTGTGTCTAAAACGGTAGATGGCGCCTTTTTGGCAGGTTGTGAACTAATGAGGCTTTATTTAGGTTTTGGAAATGTTCCTTCCACGTTTCTCGATCTTCAGCTTGCTCTTTTTTAACTCCCAATATTTTCTTCTACTCTTTAAATCATTGATCAGTTGTATTCTTCTTCCTATTCCCCGCTTTCCTTCCATTTTCTTTCTATGTCGGTATGAAGAAGAATTTCTTTGCAAAAAGTGTTCAGTCCAATTGGCCTTCCTACAAACGATGCTGGTTAAATGAGTCATATTCTCTCCCATCCGTTTAAAAACATTTTCGTTTCTTGCTCCCTCTCTGTCCATTTTACCTGCTTCTACATCTTCCTCCAGCACCACATTTCGAAGCTCTCTAAACATTTCTCCTCTAACTTCCATAGTGTCAAAGTCTCTGAACCATTTAGTCCAATACTCCATTGGACTGAACAATACAGTCCAATACTCCATTGGACTGAACAATACAGTCTAATACTCCATTGGACTGAACAATACAGTCCAATACTCCATTGGACTCAACTATACAGTCCAAACTCTATGTATGGAGTTGCAGTGTACAAAAAAAAAAAAAAAAAAAAAAAAAAGCTAGTTCCAAAGTATGCTTTGCTCTAGTTTTAATCCAGTCTAGTAATTTACTGACGTAATTTTTCTCTGCTTTCTGCTTAAAAAGTATGTTAGATATCGTACTAAACTGATCTGTATTCAACAAATAGACGCGACACGAACATGAAGGAATTTTCCCAGTATTGACACCGGAAGTAGCAGCAGATTTCTACTACTTAAGGCTTTAGTAGAAAGATTAGGGCGGACATGAAATATATTGTACCTTTAACTGATTGAAGAAAATAAAAACAGTTCTCCCTATCTATTATTGTTTTTACTCTATGGCGATCAACGTTAAAGCCGGAAGTGTTTGATTTCTGCAACTTCCGGTCTGAATAGAGGATTAAGAGAGAAGATGGTACCTACTCTTAAAACACTAAATCGTTTAAAAAATATCACTTTCCACTTCGATCTACGCAGATCAATATTGAAACTGAATTCGAGCGTAATGGAGTGAATTACATAAATAGTAGGTCTCATATTATATAGCCTCGATGCTGAAAAGGGATGTTAAATGAATCAAATACGTGTTAAATACTAGGTCCCATATCATGTAACCTCAATGTTGAAAAAGAACGTTAAACTTAAATGAATCCAATACCGTGTTAAATTGTAGGTCCCGTATCATATAGCCTCGATGCTGAAAAGGGACGTTAAGGCTTAAATGAATCCAATATCATGTTAAATAGTAGGTTCCCTATCATACAGCTTCGATGGCGAAAAGGAATGTTAAATGAATCCGATATCGTGTTAAATAATAAGTCTCGTATCATACAGCCTCGATGCCGAAAAGGAAAGTTAAACTTAAATGAATCCAATATATAATCTCGATGGAGAAAAGGGATGTTAAACTAAAATCAATCCAATTACAATCCTGACTGGATTGGAGGGGGAAATAACAAATTACTTGATCTTGATTATTTCTGCGGTAACGAAATTTGTAATTACTTCAGCCATTTGTAATTGTTCAATTAGTTATTTAGTAATCCAACGTTCGGTTAACCAAATATTTGTGTGTCATTCAATAAGGTCCTGTATATAAATAAATATAGTATAATGTAAAATCATGAGAAACCCCCCACGGAAAGACAGAATAAGAATAAATTCCCCCTTCTCATTAACGTCTACTGTCTACGCAGGAAAGACGGGACTAAGAGATTCACGCACCGATACCAGACACGCACAACTAATAATATATTTCTTTCGAAACACGCAATGTGTGAAGAAGACAACACACGTTTGCCGCACACATACAAACACACACACACACACACATAGTAACCTAACAAGACGAGAATACGTCGGGAAGAAAAAAAAAAGAACATCTTGTTGTACGCTTGTTGTTTCTGTTTGAATGATTTGAATATTTAGGAAAATTTAAAGGCGTCAAATTCCTCCCTTATCATCTGTATATCTTTCACTAGTATTCATTCTGGTACATGTTTTATAAAACCTCTTCTTTCATTCGGAGCAACAGATACCACAGCAGGCTGATTGAATTTTCTTTTTGTTCAGTAAGTCGGCTTGACTTTGATGTATGCTATTAGTGTGTTGTACAGCCATGTTCTAAAAAAAACTGATACAAAGAGTCTTTTCTTCAATTCTTGTGTCTTGACAAATGTTTGTTACATGTTTATATGTATTTTTTTCATTACCGAGGAGCATAAGAACTTTGTCTTTACATACCTTAAACACTGGTGGTCTTTATGTTGTAGATGAAGATGTGTTGTATAAAAGAAGTGCGTTCATAAGTTTTCTTTTGTTATCACATCAAAATAAGACATTTTAGGATAATTATTAGCCGCGATCTGTCGTGACGCCAGAATGTGCAACAATGACTAGCAACTGGGGTTTGTGTTAACCGGGACAAATATGAAATTTGACAACCCCTATATATACATACATACATATATATATATATATATATATATATATATATATATATATATATATATATATATATATATATATATATATATATATATATATATATATATATATATATATATATATATATATATATATAATTGTAGACTATAAATGAAATCCGTGCAAAGTGCCGAAAATGAAAAAGTTCGGTCGGTTAAATGTCAAAATATGGGCTATGTGCCTAACACCGCTCAGTTAAAAATCAGGCTATCTAGTATTTACTGTGGAAGTGCCAAATAATTACCAGAAGAATGTACCTATGTACCACCACTTCTGAAGTAAAATCTGGGATTTCACTCAACATTTTCATTTTGGTACTTAGCGCTTATTTTATAGTCAGTTTATAATTATAAGTATCCCTCCCGGGACATGTGCCTCGCTTGCTACTCCTAGTTGCGGTCCTAATGACTAAACTAAAGTAAAAATTTACGAGTTGGTGAGCAGTCTACCGCAGAGGCACCGTTTCTCCCAAAGGAAACCATAGTAAACATCAAAGGCGCACTCAGGGTCCACCGGGTTCAAACTAAGTGTACTGATCCTGGGGGGCCGAGGGGGCACGGGCCCCCAAAGTCCATTTGGGCCTCCTAGTGTATTTATGAATATACAATATTTGGCATAATTTGAGTGCAATGTGTCTTAAAATCTTCATATATATACCTTCTGCATCTGAATGGGCTCCCCCAAATTTACAGAGAAATCGGCGCCCTTGATTCAAACCCCTCGAAAGTTCGTAGCTCGAAAGATATTTGTTCACTTTCTTAATAAAACATATTTGCTTCAGTAGAGAAATGGTTGATGTAGCTTCATTGATTCATTCATTTGATCTTACACTTCATTTGTACTCTTTCTTTTCTTATATATATACAAGGTCGGATCCAGGATTTTCTGAGACGGGGATGCATCATAACCACCAAAATAACCAAACTTATTGAAACTCTTCAAAGTGACATGACAATATTCTTTACACTTGTCAACACTATTACATAGAACGGAAAGGGGAAGTATTTTAAAGAGAATCAAAGTGATATGCAGGAAAATCTGTTCTTCTCTATTCCTGGCTTCTGTTTTCTTCCCTACTTGACAAATGTTATTTTGCTTTTCTTGGTGAATCCTTTGCCTTGAACCTTCAGATAATCGACTTAATCTATTGCTCTTGTAAAACTCCTCTTTCTTTTAAGCCCCAAACGGACACATGGCAGAAAGTTTCGGGAAGTGTTGCTATTTTCACTGCTAGCTTCTCATTTTAGGTAGTGTATATTTACGACGAAGGGGAAAGGGGTTGCACGTGCACCGGTGCACCCCCTAAAAATTCCAAAAAGTAGAAGTATCTTAACAATTTCTTTTCTTTTCTTCGTTATAATAATAATAATAATAATAATAATAATAATAATAATAATAATAATAATAATAATAATAATAATAATAATAATAATAATAAACTATTTTATTTATTAAGTTGCTAATTTAATAACGTTAAGTTTCTAATTTTGAGTTCGAAAATGAATGAAAGAAAAAAAATGAGAAATAAAGCAAGGTAAAAGACTACATGTGTTGATTCTCTCTTTTAGTGTGTGTTTTTCTGTGCGTATGAACGTATGTCTATGTGTATTTCGTGCCACAGAGTAAGGAAGAAAGATTAAATATACGATTTTATCGATCTGTTTTCAACGCAAAAGAAACAGCAGCAATGGAGTGCGTACGTGGCGGTATCTATCGGGAAAAACACCAAATTACATGCTGTCAATTCACCAGACAAAACAAATACTTGTTTTCCTCTCCTATTTTTGTTTTATTGTTATGAAAGATTGAATGAATCGTCATTTAATATGATATGATGTTAATTACTGTGCAGTAACCGAGTCACTTAGTCAAAGTGAGGAAAGTCAGAGATTGGATTAAGTGAGGGAAAATTAATAATGTAATTATGTTCACATAGAAAAAATCGTTATCATCTTAAGATGTTTCGCTATTATTGGTATATCTCTTGCTGCATGTTACTTGCTTCCATTCACAACGGTTGTCTGTTAATTTCTATTAGCGCAAGAATTGCGGTTCTTTAGTGTCTTCACCAGTGCCCTGATGAAAATCTGCAGTATACCCTCTTTTATTGCCTCCACCAGTGCCTCTTGTTAATATCCTACCAGTATAGTTTTAATATCTCCATAATACCCTCTTTAGAATGCCCTCTTTTAGTACCTCCACTGGTGCTTTCCTTCAGTGGCGGCTCTAGACTCGTAATAGTAGGGGGAAAAGAGAGGAGGCAAGAAAAGTTTTAGGGGGGCGAGGCAACCATACTTGTTTTGCTATGAATATTATTTTTATCGGTTGTACATATTATTCATCGGTTGTACATAGAAATATTGGTGGCGAACGGGGAAGGGGCGAGAAAAAATATTGGATGGCGGTCGCCCCTCCTCGCCCCTTGTAGCGCCGCCATTGCTTTCCTTTAATATCTCCATCAGCATCCCTTTTTTAATACTTCGCTAGGAACCTCTTTTAATACCTCCACAAGTGTTCTCTTTTAATATCTCCACTAGTGTCCTCTTTTAATATCTTCACCAGTGTTCTCTTTTAAATTCTGCTGAATCCAGTGTTCTCGCTTAATATCTCAAGAGCACATTCTTTTAATACCTCCACAAGTATTCTCTTTTAATATCTCCACCAGTGTCCTCTTCGTCTCGCATCTACATCTTCAGCATGTCTACTTCTTCTCGCTTTACGCCTACCAAAAGATTGCAACCCTACCCTCAGACGAAAACTCAGCAAATGGCCTGGATTTCACTTCTGGCATTAGGTTTCGTTTCATACAGCCTCAGTACTAAAAACGGATGTAAAACCCTAATCGTTCAATCACTTAGGCCTACATGAATCACCCGTCTCCTTTAACACGTTCGCTCCCAGGAGGCACATATATGTGTCAGATAGTTTATTTCCATAGACCGCACTAAACAACAAAGACCTTGCCAGTATACTAGCCATCATATACATGACTTTCACCAGAAACCGAAACTGACTTTTTTCTATCATTTATTGTGATAAAATACACACAGGTAGTCAGTATGTCAAATTCAAACGTACATGATTTTTTAAAGTTGTTATAGCATTTTTATCGATGACACATATACAGGGGTAGACAAAAAAAAAAAAAAAATCTAAAAACACTTCATACAGGACACGTAAGTTTGGCCCTCCACTGTACAACGCGTGTTGCGGTTGCCGATCGTTTTTTTCTTTCAATGTGTCATGCGAACCTTCCTCTTCCGTCAACAGTAACCAGTTCACCTGTGAGTGTCGTGGTGTGAAAGTGGTGCGGTAAAATGGGCGACCTGACAGACTTCCAAAGAGGCATGATCGTTGGTGCCCGTCTGGTTGGAGCTTCAGTGGCAACAGCGGCGAACATTGTGGGGGTATCGAAAGGCACTGTGTCCAATGTCACGAGGGCATACACAATTCATGGGCAAACGACGTCTGCAAAGCACAACAGTGGTCGAAAGACAATCCTATCAGATAGGGACCGGAGGGCATTAAAACGGATTGTAGCAGCTAAAAGGAAGACCACTGCAATGAAAATTACGTCTGAACTCAATTCCGGCCTACAGTACCCGGTTTCATCGAAAACAGTGCGACGGGAACTTCATAAAATGAAAATTCATGGCAGGGCCGTTATCGCCAAACCCGTGGTCACAGCAGTAAATGCAAAGAGGCGTATTCAGTGGTGCAAAAACCACAAGGCGTGGACTCATGAGCAGTGGAAACACGTAATGTGGTCCGATGAATCGACATTCACCTTGTTTCCAACAACCGATCGTGTTTACGTATGGAGAACACCGTCGCAGGTCTATGATACAGACTGTCTGCTCCCAACTGTAAAGCATAGGGGTGGTTTTGTTACAGTATGGGCAGTGATATCGTGGTTTTCCTCAGGTCCCATCATAGCCCTGCATGGAATGATGAATGCTAAGGCGTATGAGACCATTTTGGGGACCAGGTTCTACCCATGACCCAAATATTGTTCCCTGATGGTGATGGCATCTACCAAGATGATTTGGCACCCTGTCACGCTGCAAAAACGGTGAAATCATGGTTTGAGGAGCATGGCCAAGAGCTATCACACCTCCCCTGGGTCCCACAATCACCATATCTGAACATCATTGAGCCATTGTGGTCTAAGTTACAAATTCGTGTTCGGTCTCATTACCCTCCACCAGCATCCTTTAAGGAACTGGAGCATGTTTTGGAGGAACAATGGTACATATATATATATATATATATATTCCGGAAGGTTAGGTCATAATATTTTATGATAAATAGCGTCTCTTCTTACTTTGTGTAGTTATTGATGCCATACGTTGAAACACTCAGGCAGACAGTCCAATGCTTTTACCGTTCGTCATCCTTAAAAATACTACACACAAAAAATGTTATCTTCCTCTTCTTGTGTGTTTTACTGCAAATGTAGCACCTTATTCACTTCTTCAGCTTTGCAGGAAGAAGCTGAACTGAGGAGCGTGTGGAGCATGTAGCACGAGGAGTACGCTGCACCTGTATAAATCTTTCTATTATTGTCCCTATATTGCAGATACTAATCTTGGAGTCTGGAGATAGCTTTGAATATAAGTGCATGCTATTCCACAGACAGGCATCCATGAGATGAAAAAAGACTTTGATGTACAAACGCTTAGATTTTCTGAGAGTCGAGTAATAACTAATCATTTGATCACATCTATCAATACCACCCATTGACTTATTATAAGCAATTACCATGCTAAGTTTGAAAACAACAAATTTTCAAGTAATGGACTGTTTTCGTCTATACCAACAGAAAAAAACGAGTATTTTTTTCATAACAGACACTATTATATTCACTCATCTCACTCTCAGAATATTACGATATTCAATTTTTCTGTCTGAACTAAAGAAAGAACTAATACCAGAGTTATTTGCTAACTCACAATCAATTTCACTGTCAGGTATTACTAACGACGACCGTTGTCGCTTTGGTCTAGATTCCATACCAAGGCATTATTATTGTAATGTTCCATACAATGCAAATGTGATTGACTGCAATAGAAATTACTTTAAAAACATTTTAAGTCAGGATCACAGCGCCAGACAAATCCACACTCACTGAATCCGCTCTTTAGAAAATGCAGATAACTGGGGTAATAAGTTCTTACAATGTTTTTACCAATTGAAATAACATATGCAAAAACCAAGCGGCACACATTTGTGCCACACATCACAATAGATTGCTTGCAAATTTTGAGATCTTCGACGTATACCAAATAGAAATAAATCGACAAAGAAATAAGTAAAGTAAGAGGCACACCCATGTGTCGTCGGTCTGTTTCAATGCAACAGGCCGCCACATAAGGTCTATATGTGCCGCTGGTACGCGGTGGCACAAATTTGTGCCAGCAGGGCTATTCTTAAACATTTTTGTAGTGTGGGAGCGAATGTGTTAACCTACAGAGAAGAACTCTAGGACAGTGGTTCTCAACCGATGTATCATGACACACAGGTGAGCACGCAGTCTCCTAAAGTGTGTCGCGAAATTTTAGAACTTAAAAATCATGATGAATTTAACAATAATTAGTTAAAATCGAGACAGACTGTACCAGTTAACACCTCCAGCGGTAGCAATAATGCTCAGTGTTATATAGAGACAGTATAAAAATTAGCATAACAAGTTTCACCATTATAATAGATATTGTTATTATTATTCATAATAATAATATCAAACATGTGTGTCGTGATGTAGTGATGAGCAAATAAACAACCAAGACCAAGACCGGGGTGGTCTTGGTCTTGCACTGGAACAATTGGTCTTGGTCTTGGTCTTGCACACCCAGTCTTGGTCTTGGTCTTGGTCTTGCATGCAGGAGTCTTGCAATTCTTGCATTTAAGAAATCTCAAGCTTTTCATAGGTAAATTTTACTATGGATATAAGGGATAATAAACTTTACAATGCGCCAATAGTAACGGAAATACAATGCATGTTTCTAAATGTAATATAGTTTAACTTTGTGTAAGTATCATGATAGTGTACAACATAGGTGATGACCTTTCCTTCTTTAATGGGTACCCACACTTCACTACTTCTAAGATATGCCTAAATCACAACGTTTCGTAATCTGTTTGTATTAACAGATCCAACACTCCACTGGTTCCCAAACTGGGGAGGCTACCCCTGAGACGCATGAAAGAAAATCAAGACGATACAGATTATTAAAATACCATGAATTGCAAAATTATTTTTACACTCTAAAGGCGCCAGATTTTTCTTTTCAACCACGATTAGCTAATCCTTGTATTAATCAAACTTCCAATTTAATATTGAGATTTTCTTTTACTGATTCCAATATGTACTCTATGGGGCAGAAACATTGACATTACGGAAAAGTGATAAAATTGCAGGTTTTCGATACATGGGCATGGAGAAAAAAAGAGAGAATTAGCTGTGTTGAACGGACAACGAATGAGAAGGTGTTAAAAAAATTAGCAGTAGGGAAAAAAGTAGAATTTTAGATATTGTTAAGAGGGGGAAGAGGAAATGGTTAGGATATTGGCTGAGGAGGAACTGTATTATGAAGGACGTGAGTAGACCTATGCGGATATCGGACCTCATGTTATCCTTATGGGAAAAAAGGGGAGGTAAACATAATAGAACGTAAACAAAAGAGAACAAATGAGAATGGTGGTAGTAGGGGGAGGGGATACAATATGAGACGATAGAAAAACATGGTTTGGAGGTGGGGTGAGGTGTATAGAATTCTTTGACGGCATGTAAACAAAAGGATAAAAGAGAAATGAAGCATACAACATGTTTAAAGAAATACAAAAGAAAACAAAAGGTTAATAGAGGATAAAAGAGAAATTGTATATAGAACGCTATGCAGCTGTATGTTTTTAAAAGAATAATTGGTGAGAAGGATAAAAGAGAAATGAAGCATACAACATGTTTAAAGAAATACAAAAGAAAACAAAAGGATAATAGAGGATAAAAGAGAAATTGTATATACAGCGCTATGCAGGTGTATGTTTTTTAAAAAAGAATAATTGGTGAGAAGGATAAAAGAGAAATGAAGCATACAATGCTATACACTTGTTTGCGTTTAAAAAGATTTTGGCGGTGTGGTGTGTGAAAAAAGATTTGTTGTTAATGTACATATGTTAAATAGTAAACAAAAGAGAAATTGTATATACAAGGCTATGCAGCTGTATGTTTTTAAAAAGATTTTGTAGGGTGGTGTGGGAAAAAGTTTGTTGCGAAAAAAAAAACGAATTGTAAACAACAAGAAAGAAAGAATAGTACCAGATGTTGATACCGTGGGAAGATAATATGTAAACGATGGTTTTCCAGTTGGGATGTTTATGAAAAAATAATAATTTTCAGAAAAATGTTAGAACATTGCAGCCGAGGGCGGAAACGCGGCGCGGCGCGGGGCGGGCGCGGGAAGGTGCGCGGAGGCGTGCGCGACCGGAAAACACCCGCGTGTGCGGGCGCGAGCGCGTGACGTCATTTGATTTTTTTATTTAAATATTGATTTCTAAAAAATTATATGTATAGTTTTGTTAGCGATGGAGAACAATCAGTTTGTTGAAGACAATGTTGAGAAGCGTAAGTTAGACGATGAGAATGATACTTTTTGTAAAAAGAAAGTAAAAATAGAGGACTATCTAAATTCTCCCGATTCATCATTTAACGAAACACAATTAGAAAGATATGAAAATGATAATGTAGAAGTTTACCCATGTTTATCATCTGATAGTGAAGAGACAAATGATTTACCCGATGGCGAGGTGTACGAGTTTTCGGAGGATAACGTGGATTCTGAGGCGGAATCAGACGAAGGCCTGGTAACAAATGTGGGTACGCCGCCACCTTCACCTGCTTCAGCAGAATTAGGGTGGAAGTGTGAATGTTGTGTTAACTACGTGGATGTGAACTGTATTAGAAACAGTATTGTGAAATGGAATCCAAATGATTATTTGATATGCTATGCATGTTATTGGAATGATACATTTCATTGGACTCATGAATGTTTTTATTGTGATGACGATATTTTACGATTACGTGTTTGGTATGTGCTGACGACTCCACGTGTACAGGACGAACTGTTTAACATTTATGGAGAAACACACACTATTGGACCATTAACAAGAGACTATTTTAATATTACATATGGGGAACTAACAATTGATGTGAATGCAAGAGAAGATCTTTTGCGTATTTTACTTGAGAAAGACAGATCGAATGCGTATAGTGAAGTGTGTTAAGAAAACATACTGTGCAAAATGTTTTCCGATATCAGTGTATGTGTATTATGTAGTGAAGAAAATATTAGTGAAGTTTGTGTTTTAAAAACTATAAGTTTATACTTACGTTTAAACAATATTTTTTGTGAACAATGTTTGCTACATCTTGAACATGATTGTTTATTTCTTCATGATGTAGGAACTTTTGCTGTAGAATATTTATCCAACGATATAACTCTTATTGATTTATTTGAAGTGTTTGAAGAACACCATAGTGAAATTTCAAGTATAAACTTTATACGCAAAATGCGTGATTGTTTAAAGAACACTGAATTTGTTGGACAAATTATACCTTTTTTCTTAGAACGTAAACATAAAATTTCACCATGTGTTAATGAATATATTATTGATATACAAGGTTTTAAGATTTCAAATCATGAATTTATTATACGTGAATTTTGTTTAACTGCGTGTGATGATACAGTAAATTTGCATTGTTTAATAAAATCGCCAGTAGAATACAATATACTTCCGTTAGGATGTCAAAAACAAATTGAATGGTTAACATTAAACCTACACGGATTAATTTGGAATGATAAATGCGGTTATACTGTATCACACATACGTAACCTTATATATCAACTTTGTAAACAAGATGCAACCTTTTATTGTAAAGGTGCAGAAAAAACACTTTGGATTAAAAACATTTTTGCACTAGCTAATGTTATTGATTTGGAAAGTAAACAGTGTCCACCATTAAGCACATTACATGCAAACGTATTTAATGATTATTGTACTTTTCATGAACAAAATATTAAACTTGATAAAAAGTCAGGATGTGCATTTCGTAATGCACAACAATTATGTTATTGGTGGAAGTTTCAACGTACTATAACATTAACTAATGCATTTGCAAAGTTGTAAAAAGGAAATGATATGTTCTTGTAAATAAAAATACAAGATTTTAAATTGTAAATAAAAATTTTATTAAGCTATTCTACTTTTTTCTTTTTCATTATATTGGTTACATGATTGAATACAATTTTATCATTTTGTTTAAGATTATTTTTTCTGAATAAATTTAAACATTCTTGAAAGCTTTTCTTTCGTACAATATGATGCAGAAAGTACAACACAAATTGCCCACACAAGATTGAATTATCATCTTGATATGCGGAACTATTTGTAAAATATATTTTACAATTTTTATTTAAAAAAGTTTTTATTTCTTTTGGAAATGGTAAAGCTAGGCTATCGAAATAGTACCCTCTTTGATTTTCATCAATGAATACGCACACCCAATGCGTGCCACCTGAAGATGAATTGCTTAAATTTATAATAAGTCCAGCCGGTGGTTGTACAGTTTTTGGTATTCTATCAATAGAATAAATACCATGCACATTTGCACCAGTAAGTTTATCACGAAGTAACACTTTTATTAAATCATCCGTGTACATAACTTTTGTTTTTTAAATTCACATCACTTCACTTCACTTTACATTACTTTATACGCGTATATGTTGGAAGACCTAGTGGGGTATATGGAATATTCTCATAAAACGAAATAGCATGCTCATAATATTATTGACAGATTTTTTTATAACTTTTCCAATAACGATAAATGGTGCTAACGCATAAAAAATACTTTTAAGACACTTCATAGTATGATACCTTGCAACTCTTTGAATAATCAAGCAAAAATATTACAATATACAATGTTTGTACCAGAAGGGCACATGTAATTCATATGCTTAGAAGTGACCTCCTATACTTCTTTTATTAAAATGATACTTTTAAAAAGTATTATCAGTATATATATTTCTATCTTTATCAATTTGAATTAAAGAATCGAACTGGGCGTATACAATACATGTTATAGGTTCAGTTAAATTTTCAGAAAAGGAAACTTTAACATTTACAGGTGCATCACGCACAAGGTCCCACGTACAATCATCTAATGTTGCTGTAGGTGATAGAATAAATGCATAAAGAGTATAGCCGTGTGGATATTCTTCAGGAGTAATAGTATGTGCATTATCTTTATAATATAAACCAGTACCGGAAAACAGAGAATGGTAACTTAGAAGGTACAAATTGTTTTCAAAATTGGGGGTGAGGGGACTGGGAGGAAAAGATTTCGATCCAACCTGTAGTTGCAGTTTGTTAACGTTAAAGTGTTGAAAATGAAATGGATTTAGTTCAGATTTTCCATTAAATGCCGAATTGGAAACAAATCCGATAACGAGACCTTTAGGTACGTTACCCAGAAAAATATTATCAAGATTGTATGAATTAACGTTTGCAGGAATAGTATACGATCTTGTTTGAACTCTTGTAAGGGGATATTTTGTTGTTTCATGATTCATATTAGTATTGATTTCCATTGCCAAATGAGGTGCAACATCAATGCGGCGTATATGTAGAGTAACATCTTCAAGTTTAACTTTATAAAAAGTATTTACAGGTGACATTAAACAAAAAGCATCTTTACTGCGATGTAATTTTATACGAAGACCTACTTTATTTACAAGTGCTCTTGGTAATCCAGCAATATCTGTATACAGACGCCCATACATTTCAAACGATTTACTATTTTTAATATAATTAGCACGTTGTTGAAAACCTACATTAGCATTACCAATGGTATCAAATTGTTTAGCGGTATCTTTATACCACATACCTAATTTCAAATGTGTATCAGAAGCATCACGGGAATAATTTAATAATGTTTCAAGGTATGCACGATAAGGATAAAATCCTGATGAAGAAGTAATTAATTTATCATTTAATGAAATGTCAATTTGACTAAATAATGAATGTAGGAAATTATTTGTTGGTGCTACAACATCGGTGTCAGCTAATGCTGTGCCATCAGGTTTTGTAATTTTACAACGTACGTAAAGATAAAGATATGCAGTATGAATAAATTCTCCTGTTTCACCGGGAATAAAAAATTCAATAGGTCCATCAGAACTTAATGTTGAAATTGGTCGATATTCAGCATTAAAGCAAGATTCAATTGCAGTTTGCGTCATTGGAGTACTAAATAAATCGAAATCGTTGGTACAGCATTCCACACTGCTTGAATTAAGTAGTGCCATTATGAAAATATATCTGTAACACGACTTATTTTTCTTTTTACTTTTCTTTTGCTTTTGCTTTTGTTAGTACGCTTACGTTTAGTTGGAGGCCCAAAACGTACGATTGCTGGAGCTTTACGCCTGCGTGGCCGTCTCTTACCACTTCCAGTTAATAACTGACCAACTTTGTTAACAGCTTTTGTCTTTAATGTTTCACCAGCTTCTTTTACACGTGCACGAACAGATTGTTTAAATGGTTTATCTTCTAATACATCACCCGCTACTTGTATTCCCGTTTGTAATGCCTGTCGACCTAAAGTTTTTGCACCCTGTTTAAGAAATGGTAATGCAAAACGAAATAATCCTTGGAAGAAACTACCTATACCATGTCCCCGTTGATATACAGGTCCTGAAAAGTATGGGATACCATGTCCGTAATGTCTTCTAAATTTCATTCTGAATAAAATTATTTAATTTTTATTAGGAGAGCGCTTAAAATGAAGTGTAACACTTAGTGTCCCAGAACGAAATGGCAAATTTCGTCCTGCATGATCTTTTAATAGTATTTCAATACTGTTAAATGAAAACTTTGCAAGTGGTAGATAATGAATATCTTGAAATGTTATTGTTTCCACTTTACCATATTTAACATCTGATATTGTTGCAATACGTAATAATGGGGCTTTTGTATCACCTAAAAACTGATATTGTATGATATCAGTGTAAATAAATATTTGATGTGGGTAACCAATATCAACATATGGTTGTTTAATTCCACGTCTATAGAAAACAAGATCTTTATGTTTACGAAGTCCTAATTGTAATGCTAATGTTGGTGATAATAATGCTCCTTCAACACGATTAGTACAATCTACTTGTACAATATTTGATACAGAAAATTTTATCTCTTTTGTTATTTTATTTAATTCATCAACGATATGATGTGCGGAGTGGTAATATCCACTGACAATTTTACTTTTTTGTGCTTCTTCATTTTTTATTTTATACCATATCACATTTTCCCCATCGTTAACATTATAGCATGTTAAAGGAACATGCAATTCACTTAATCCTACATACCAATCGGTTTCTGATAATTGAATATTATTTTTTAGTTGATTTATGAAATGTGATGGACTATTTGTAGGATATACATCAGTACTAGCGTTTGATACAAGTGTAATGTAAAAACTATCATCTATACTTTCAGAAATCATTTTCGTTTAAAGTGAAGTGTCAAGTTTGAAGTTCCAAATTCAAATGGCAATTTTAAACCGTGCTCATCTTTTAAGTTTACTTCAATTGTGTTAAAATAAGATTTTACAACTTTAGCGTATTGTGGTGTGTGAAATAGAAAACATTTTACATTTCCATGCTCAATATTATATGCACTAACTTTACGAAGTAATGGTCCAATATCTTCTTGTTGCTTTACAATATCAACACAAACATTAAGAATGTTTGGTATATTGTAATCTAAATTGCATAAAAAGTTTGCACGTGTTATTTGTGGTACTTCTACATTAGCAGGTTTTAGAAAAACAATATCTGTAAACGCAGTTGTATTTTCATTTATATATCCAAGTAAATGTTGTAATCCCTGTGTCATTCGAATGACAAAAAAATCTTTTAATTTTAAAGAATGTTTAATTCCAACCTGATTTTTATTTTTATAATATTTTAACAAGCGCAAGTGTTCAGGAATCATATCTAAAATGGATGTAATAGAAGTATAGTATCCTGGTGTAATATTAATGGTTGCAATTTGAACTTCATCATTAATTACGGCTTCTATTTGAATTTTTTCCTTTTGACGAACATTATAAAAACTAAAAGGTACATTAAGCTGTGTTAATGCAACATACCATTCTCCCTCACTTAAGTGAATAGGTTCTGCTAGCTTTACTATAAATGAAGAAGTTGTATTATTACTAAAAATTTCAGTACTTGCATTTGAAGGAAGAGTAACATAGAAATCATGTTTTATCATTGAACTCATTTTGAAGACTGAACAGAAATTGTTTTAATCCATGAATTCATACTTGACGGATATCCTAACCATTTTACATACATCATACATTTCTTTCGTTTTAATACTTTTTCGATTAAATATGTCTTGTTTGAATTCACATTTATTTTTTGTAATTCTTGTGTATAAAATATACCTTTAATTTCTTCATCATTCCAATCTTTTAATTTATATGTAATAGGATTTGTCGGAATACATTTATCAACGATAAATATTTCTTGAGACCATTTTGGTAAATATCCCTTTTCTAACTTATGCTTATATTTACTAACACGTACATAATCACCCGGGTGAAATTTACATGTTATTTTCTTTTTATTCATTTTATCACCGTACAATGTATTCCAAACTTGATCAACATTAGAATGAGTTACATCTGCAGGTGCCATTTTAATACTACTATGATACGTGTGATTATAATTTTTTACAATTTGCTCTAACACATCTATATAACGATATGTATTCTTAGCAGTAAAATAACGATACAATTTTTCTTTTAGTGTTCTTATAAATCGTTCTGCTAATGCACATTTAATTTCTGAATGTACACTATAATGATTAATTTCATATTCTTTAAATATTCGTTTTACATAACGATTATAAAATTCTGTACCTAAATCAGTTTGTACATTAAACACAGGAAGTTTAAAATTTTTTAAAATTTTTCTGATTGCTTTTGCCATTTCAGGACCTGTTTTTGTTTTTAAGGGAACACAATACGCGTACCGAGAAAAAATATCTATACAACATAATATATACTTATAATTTTTGTTATACTTTGCAATATTTTGCATATCTGCTAAATCCATTTGTAATGTTTCATTTGGTGCACTAACATAATATTGTTTACGTTCAAACACTTTACGTGCTGGTGCATGTAATGTATACGCATCTTGAGATGCTAACCAATCTTTAATTTTCTTTTTCGATAAATTTGTTTTTCTTTGTAGTGTTTTAATACTTGATAAGGAAGCAGGATTCGTATAATCATAATATAATTTTGACAATTTTACCATTTTTACATTTTATAATCTTTCCAATTTTTAAATATATTTGCTACGATTGTTGGACTTTTTGATTTTTTAACTTTGCTATGTGATTTAACTATAGGTGTGGAAATAAATTCCCGTGGTACATTAATATCATCTAATAAACTTTTAAATTCATGAATACCTATGGGATTTCTAGAATATTTACGTGTACGAACAACATCATTTACTAAATCGATAATATTAGATCCTGGTATTATTTTTCCTTGAATACGTACTGTTCCCGTTTGATCCCAATGAATTTTATCAGAACTTGTTAACTGTTTTAATAATAGATCTGTTTTCCTTCGTTGTGTTTTCGGTACTGAATGTAAAATGTCCGATACAAAGGGTAAAATAGAATTATTCTTTTCTTCAGCTGATGATGTTTCAACAACATCTTTTTCAATAATAGGTAATGTGATAGGATTTTGTGAAACAGATGAAGTATAATTTAAATACTGTTGTAATGCTTGTTGATACAATTTCCATTTTTCATCAACACTAAGATTACGACGTTGTAAAATATTATTCATTTCTTCATCTAAACGTGATTGATGTGAATCTATTGATTTTATATTTGCATGCATTTGATGCATTGCATTATCAGGAACTAATATCATTTTACGAAATTCAGACATAGTTATCTTCCAAACAAACTACTTGCTACTGCACCAAGTAATGGTCCTAAAATTAATGGTAAAAATGCCCCACCTTTTTGTAATAAAATTTTCCTTTTCTTATTAATTGCTGTACGTTGTGCAGATAAAGCTCGCAAGATCTTTTTATGTCTACGTAAACGTTGCTTCTGACGCGAATTCAATGGAATATTTCCTTTTATTGTGTTTTTAGCAACTTGTGAGATAGTACGTATTAAATCACCAGATGCATGTCGTATAATTTGTTTTCGCTTTGCGCTTTTGCATTTGCATAAAGCGCGGAGAGTATCAATGTGTTGTTTCACCTTCAACATCTTGAACTAAACTAAACGTAAACGACTGAATTACTGTCTTTTACATTTGCATATACAAGCAATGTTTCATTAGGAAAAATATTTGTACGTAATCGTAATGCATCATTTGTTTTCTGAGTTAAGTCAAATAACAAATAAGTGTGAGGTTCACGTGTTACATCTTTGAACACATTCACAACTTGTTTACTATATCGTGGCATAATTTGTCTTGCTAAATATTGTATTTGTAATTTATCACGAGGATTTTTAAATACTATAATATAATGTGCATTTAAACTTATATCACGAGCATGTTTTCCTTTTGGAAATAAATTTTGAACAATAAATATTACTGTTAATTTTTTATGATGTGCATATTTTGTAAATAAGTTTGCAACATCACCATTGGTTTCAGACATTAAATCATCTAATATTAATAATGAATTTTCTTGTATTTCAAAATTATTCATGTCTGGAATTCCCTCTACGTAGCGAATTTGTGCAGTTGCATCCAAATTTGGAATGACTGCACCGTAACACCATACAATTTCATTAAATTTCATAGTAAACATTTGATCGCGTTCATTTAATAAACGATTTACAAAACATGTTTTACCTGCACGTGAAGGACCAGCAATTAAAATGGTTGATGGATGTTGAAACTTTAACATCTTGTATTAAAATGAATGCACACAACAGATACCATACTTTATATATACAATCATTCACACACTCACTCACACAATTAACAAAAATAAATTAAAAATAAATTAAGAATAAGTTAAAAAATAAATATTAAAACTTGAAATGACTAGAATCACAGCTTAGCTGTTGTTATGAGTTTACTTTGGTCTAGAATTTATGAGTTTGCACAGCAAACGATGGAATAAATAAATAAATAGTAATAGTCTACTATTGTTCTGTTAAAAATAAATAAAATCAATCACTTATAAGCCAAGCTAAAATTATTCTACAAAACCATGAGGTAAACTTCGAGTTTTTGGTATCGGTCCGTTATTTTGTATATCGTCAATTCGTTTTCGTTTTTTGTTTACCTCTTGGTGTGTTTTCGTCTCATTACGTGAAAAGATTTTGAAACCATGTTTTCGCACGATACTATTTGGATTATCTATGATGGTTGAATTAATTTCTCCTGTTACTAATCCATAGAAACTCTCAAAGTTTATTCTTTGAGAGGTCCTATCATTTAGTGAAATTCCCCGAATTTTGTGAATATAACGAAATTCCCCTGAGGCATTTTTAAGCCTCATACTATAATTTTTTGGCCCTAACCCTATAAACGTCACAAACTCCCACCCTTGTTCTATTTCATTAGTCAGATCACCCAAATAGTTTCCAAGCTTCAACGGAGGTTCACTATCTTTTTTACACGTAAACATAATACTGTCTGTATCACAATAAATTACGTCATTAGGTCCTACAGTCACAAGTAAATCAAATAATTGTAGCCTGGCCCATGAGGTAATAAAACCAGCAAGTATGACGTTGGAAAATTCCAGAGGTACATTCTCAGTTTCCAGGTCTTTATATGTGAGAATGAGATGATCTTCACCAATTGGAATAACACTATGAACCTCATACCGCGGTGTGGTAAGGTACCTATGAAACTCTGTCCCACTATCAACAATCACACACTGCGTCATATCTGTGCGCTGCCCCCATTTTCCGTATAAGGAATTGAGGTACAACTTCGCGCATTGTATAAGTCCAGGGTTCGACCTAATATTATCTTTATTTAATTTTATGCCTTCATGAGCATAATAATCGTCAATGTATTTTTCCTTGTCTTCTTCAGTTTTACACCAAGCAGGATAGCCTGAGGCTTCCTGCTTCATTTGAAGAAACGTATTCACATAGTCCCGGAATAAACTAGGTGAATTCCGATCTTCAGATCCCATTAGTTCGAATTCCCAAATTTCATAAATTTTGACGATCTTATAACCGTTTGCAAGAGCACGGTGAAGCTCTGGTGTACAAAATGTTCCAGTTAATGCACGTTCAGAATCACTATGTGTGCAATTGTCATTAGTTTGATCTTCTTCCATACATAGCCTGCAAAGCCCGAAAAGTAAACGGCCTTGCGCTACGTACGGCAAAACAGGAAAAAAGAGTTGTTTTGGAGCCAATACGGTACATTTTACAATACCATGAATTTTTCCCACATCTGGAAAAACCGGCCCCTTATGTATCATAGGTGGTCCCACCGGAAGAGGTTTCCTTGCCATTACCCATGGATATAACGATGTGATATCAAAATATTTTATTTCTTCATCGTCCGAACAATTCACATATGAACGGAAAACTTCTGTTCGTCCGCCGTTGTAGCAACTCTTAGGAATAAGAAAGTCGTCGGTAGTACTGCAATGTTCTTTAAGGAACTTTTGCAAGTCTACATCTGTGCGTACTTTATCATCCCAAGAGCACTCCCATATTTCATACAAATTCATTTTGAGGATTTCTGTGAAATATTTCCGACGGATTTCCGTGTGTTCATACCTTTTTTCAAATGTGTTGTACGGACCATGCGCGTTATCTATTATCGCGTTACGATTATTCGGGAAACAGGTCTTACAAGCATGCCAGTAACAGCCCATAAATTCAAAGACAGCATTGAGCTCTGCATGGTAACCATCAACATTATACCTGCCAAAAGATTGTTCTCCATTTCGTCCAGCATGCTGAATTTCTATACCCATCTGGTGCTCCATATATTTTAGCCATTTCATTGCTTTCTTACTTGTTTTTGTTTTATGATGGAACCCCAAAGGTGGTATAATAGAGATACTTTCTTCTGGAAGATATGATGTTCGATATGTTTGCATGGCTAAACTTGCAATTGTTGACGAAACAAGAAAACATTGTAAACCACCCGTTTTCTCTTCTATAATATTACTAAATTTGATAACACCTTCTGTGAGAATTCTCACATCGTTTTCACAGTACTCCAGCATATCCTTTTGCAAATTAAATTGCTCTCCCAGTTGCACACGTTCTTGGTGCCATACCTCCAACCGTTGTCTTTCTTCAGTACTTCGCGATTCAGGGTCATAGTATTCTATTCTCGGATAGGGTCCTACATAATTTTGATTTTCTACTGTGTTAAACAGGTATGGGAAATCTCCCTTCTTTAAATTTTCAGAAAGGCCTAATGTCTTCGGGAGTCTTGCCAACTTGACCCCGAGGAAAAGATAAGAATCCCTGAAAATGATTTTCTTATCAATAGAAATACTAAAAATCTTCTGACCCTGAATTAAGGTTTTTGGAATAATATGCTGAGACTCAATGAGAGATCTCAAACAGAAAATGCTGTCAAAGCGTGAAGCATTATGTGCAATTACACAAACCTTATTAAATTTGGGTCTATCTAGTAATATGTGTGAAATAAACTCGTCTATGGTTTTAAAAGAAAACGAGCGGTTACCGTTTTTATCGCCACATGTACTGCATGGCTCATCAATGCCTTTGTTTATACAATCATGGCATACGTGTCTAAGACACACTAAGCATACAACATGTTCCCGTTCGCCACGTTCATTTTCAGGTTTCAGCATGGTCTCTACATCATAAACAATATAAAGAAACCTCTTGATATGAGTTGCTTTCAGTTTCTTCACATAACATGAGTGACCTTCCTGTACATGTTCACGACAAGTACTGCAAAAGTATTCACCACATGCATGATCCGATTTCCGACTTCTTAAATCATAGATTGCATTACACTTGGTGCAGACCTTAACATATTCGCACACACTCTTGCCAATTTTATTACCTTTCAAGTGATTGTCAAAACATTCACCCCTAGTAAAATATCTGTTGCATGCATTACATTTCATTTTATACATGTTATTGTCCACTTTATGCACATGTTCGCAAGATGAACACATTAACTCACACTTATGTGATCGATTTGGACCATTAAAAGGCATTAAACAATTTAAACAATACTTCCTCTTTCTTAGAAATGAAGTAATCGTTCTAATAGGACGAAAATGTCCAATACTACCCCTCTCATCATAATAGATATAAATTGGTTTTGCTTCCTTTAAATCTGGTTGTTGCACTCCTGTTTCTGGGTAACGTACTCTAAATTCACGCTTTGTTTCGGGAACTTTTTCATATATAATAATTTGATAATTTGGACTCAAATGATTTTGAAATAGTTCAACATCATTAAAATCCATTCCATTTTTTCCTTTAAAGCTAACACCTGCACGTGTACAGAGGGCAATAGCTCTACTCTTTAATTCATGACGGTTTGAATCTGTTAAATGACTCAAATTTCGAAGGGTATCGGTATGCTTTGCTATGCCCCAAGCGATACTTTTAGGTAAACAAAGTTTGTCAGTATCGCTTCCCGGAAGATCTACCAAATGTTGTACCAAAAATTCATTCAAGGGTAAATATTTGTTTAGTGAGGAATTGTTACTTCGACTTCTTCCACCACCAAACATCGAATTTACTATATGGAAACGAAATAGGATATTATCACCTAAAAGAAAGTCTTCATTACTATTTAAAACTCTAGTAATGGAAGATAAAATGGACTTGGCAGAAATATCTTTGCGGCGTCTCCATGGAACATACACTGCTTTGTTATCCTTACTATTCGAGGAATCAATGTACATTCCAACAAAATCATTAGGTCTTGCATTATTAAGAACATTATTTAATGCAAAGTTCATTAAGTTTTCAATATAGGCCGCAGGATTTCTGATTTCTTCATTTCCCCTTGGCCTTACCGCAATTTCATGTCCCACTAAGTTAAACTTAGTGAAACTCTTTCTGCTTTCGTGTGCAACTTCAAAGTTACCTTCCCCTGTATTATGAACATCTCTTTGATCACTACGATCAACCATAGGAACGTAGCCGGATGTGCTAGGCTGTGGAGACCGCATCCCGTAACCCCGAATATCCTGTGAACATTGTACACTTGATGATTGTATTTCTTCTTCAGTTACAACATCCACAGGATTTTGACCATTTTCACATAGTTCATTCAATAAGGTCTCCATATAATCAGATGTTCCAAATTCGTCTCGATTAACTATAACTGCGGAATTTTGAATCATATGCGTACCATCTGCGTCACTATCTAAATGTTCATTAATAATCTCATCGATTAAATTGAAATCTTCTTCTTGAAGTGTATTTTCCAAGGTTACATTTTCTTGGTGGACCGAGGTCACGGAATTCTCATTAACAGATGGCATCACATTATTATTATTATTATTAACCAAAATAAAACGCGTTCCATAATTACAAAATTCGGCTACCTCTACGGCCTTTATCCTATCACCTTGGGTGCAATTAAAATAATTAAAATGGACGAATTTATCATGTGCCCACTGGTACATGATTTGTTCACTGAAAAATCCGTGTGCGAACAATTCAACGATGTCAGCGCTAGACATCGTGTATTGTAATATAACTGCTTGATTATCATGGTAAAAATTAAAAAGAGCAGATAGCAAGGTATCATACCTTTCGCTGCCGCGTAGTCCCTGCCTCTGCTTATCCATAATTCTCCACCAGGTCTCCAACACGCGTTCCTTTGTATTGAGTCCTTCAATCACTCCCGCCAAATAAATTTCATCAACTTCATTGAATTCGTTTACCGAGGATGTGCCGAGGAATTCCATCTGAAAATACATGTAAAATAATTTTCAGTATTTTATAAACAAACAAATACATACAGCATATACAATAGAATTTTCATCTTGAAAAAATCATCAAAACTGTTATACTGTGAAAATATTAAAATTTTTAATAAAACACTTAATGGGTGTAAACCGAAAAATATTTAAAAATATGATCTAAAAATAATAAATACATGTGATCGCTAAAATCGTTATACACAAATGTAATAAGTTTAAATAATTGTATTGCTTTATTCAAATACACGCATATATATATATATATAACCTATTAAGTATAAGTTTCATTAACATTTAATATTTCTTTCAAAAGCATCAAATTATATATATATATATATATATATATATATATATATATATATAACCTATTAAATATAAGTTTCATTAACATTTAATATTTCTTTCAAAAGCATCAAATTCAATCTTAAATAATCAAGTATGTATAATAAAAATGGACTTACGATTTTCTTCTAATTTAATCTGCTAACTCTGGTGAAAGTCTCACAACAGTTCTTCTTTTTCCCTTTAGCGTTTTTTTTGTGCTGTCTCTTGCGCTCTCTGCTATTCTTAAATCTTCTTTATATATGTACAACTGCAACAATATAGTTAATATTAATACTCTTTTCTAAATATAATATTTTAGTATTTCTTTAAATATATGTTTCTATAAATTTATTCAGTAAGTAAATATCGTGTTGAAGGTATGGTTACCAGTGAACATTTGATAACGTTTCTCCATCCATGCGTTATATATACTATACTGGTCACAACGCACAAAAGAAAAAAGAAATTCCTAGCCTTACTAAGAAAGGAATTTTTAAACCAGTAACACAAGTTCACAAATGAAATTTGCTCTTGCAACTAATTTATTAGGAAATTATAAATAATTAATATTTTCGGATCATTTCTCTTCGGTTCACAATCATAGATTGTTACGAAAGGTTACATAAATAAATAATGAGTATGAACCGCAAGCAAACTAATAAAAAATACCACAATTACAAATTACATCACATTATGTAATATTACTGTTACTAATTTAAAATATGTTAAAGCACCTGCGTACGAGACTACAAAACTAAATGGTTTTGGGTACGAGATTACAAAACTAAATGCCTTTGGGTACAAGATTATATTTCACGCCACAAACCGTGTTACATCCTATACAGGTAGTAATGTTATACTTAGTGTAAATAGTATAATTAATTTCGTTATAAAATTACAATTAATGCAAATTATGCGTATACCTTTACTAATGTTTAAAGTTACATTTACCAAACGTGTACAAAAATAGTTAATACATTCTCATGCTTTTGTTCGGTTAAGTTATTAAACTTTGGTAAAGTTTGTAAAACTTCGGGAAGTTCGGTTAGGTTCGGTAATTTTCGGAACCATTCGTGTGGTACAATTACCAACATGTATAGGCATTGTGTATAAACGCTTATGCTTATGTTCGGTAATGTTCGTAAAACTTAGGAAATCTTCGTGTTAACTTGTTCAAATTTTCAATTATTGTTGTTTTATAATAAGATAATAATATTATATTATAAACCTTATTACATATACTGCATATCATTAATGTAAAGAAAATACATTAAAATCCATCCGCCATGTTTGTTTCTTTAAACAATGCCATCTGTACACATAACATTCACATTAGTGTGTATAAGACTGTGCGTGTGTGTACATGTACCATACCAAGTTAGCGAGTGTTGTTTGTTTTTATAGCCGGCAATACCCCGCGCAGTTTGCGGGCGGCAATATTTTACGCGTCCCGCGTCGCGAAACCTTTTTCCGGGCGCAAATACCGCGCGGCGCGCACCTGTCGCGGTAAAAAGGCGCGAAAATGGTATTTATTTTAGTAATATCATTCATTTTACCTATTCATATAAAAATATAACCTGTAATAAGCATATTTCCAAAGTTTCAAAAAAATCGACGCCATATTGTTTATGCAAATTCATTAAATTTTTGTTTTCAATTTACAATGTTACATAGTAGTGTTCCTTAGGTCCTAACGATCAAGAAAATACTTTTCTTTTTTTTCTACGACCAATAGTTTGGCGTAAAAAGCCAAAAATGTAATGGGACACCCCCTACATAACGATCCGCCACTGTTAGCTTTCCAAAAAATTGTTCAAGTTTATCATGTAAGGTGTCTTTCTATATAGATTTTGACCTGACAAATCGATTTCTGTAATCCATTTTGTCGTACAATCAATGGTTTAGGAGCTACGCCCATTTAAAATTATTTTTAAGTTACATTGTTCTAAGCTGTATAGTAGTGTTCCTTAGGTCCTAACGATCAAGAAAATACTTTTCTTTTTTTTCTACGACCAATAGTTTGGCGTAAAAAGCCAAAAATGTAATGTGACACCCCCTACATAATGAACCGCCACTGTTAGCCTTCCAAAAAATTGTTCAAGTTTATCATGTAAGGTGTCTTTCTATATAGATTTTGACCTGACAAATCGATTTCTGTAGTCCATTTTGTCGTACAATCAATGGTTTAGGAGCTACGCCCATTTAAAATTATTTTTAAGTTACATTGTTCTAAGCTGTATAGTAGTGTTCCTTAGGTCCTAACGATCAAGAAAATACTTTTCTTTTTTTTCTACGACCAATAGTTTGACGTAAAAAGCCAAAAATGTAATGGGACACCCCCTACATAACGATCCGCCACTGTTAGCCTTCCAAAAAATTGTTCAAGTTTATCATGTAAGGTGTCTTTCTATATAGATTTTGACCTGACAAATCGATTTCTGTAATCCATTTTGTCGTACAATCAATGGTTTAGGAGCTACGTCCATTTAAAATTATTTTCAAGTTACATTGTTCTAACTGAAATTGTAGTGTTTCTTAGGTCCTATCCTTCAAGAAAATACTTTTCTTTTGTTTGTACGAACAATAGTTTACCGTAAAACGTAATACCAGTCCGCTCCCTTCCCTTGTAAAAAATCTAAAAAAATAAAAATTGTTCAATTTTATCGTGTAGGGTGTCTTTCTATATACATTTTGACCTGACAAATCCATTTTTCTAGTCCATTTTGTTCTACAATGATTAGTTAACGATTTATGAATATTTAAAGTTATTATACGGCAAAAATCGTACTTTTTTACCATTAGCGTCACCTATATAGTTATAATTGTCAGTACCATGCATGTTTTTGTGCGGTCAACACCAAAAAAACTTTTCGGTCTACTGATATTTGTAGAAACGGCAATACCTCATACGTTTACCGACAAATCATTTCCCCACCATATTTTACTTGTTCGTATACAGTTTTCGTATGTGCTTCAAACATGGAAGAAGAAGAAGAAGACGGCAATTTTATGTTAGGTATGTATGAACATTTTAAATTTGCATGTGCTCTACATAAACATATCTGCTAATTCCATTTGTAATGTTTCAAATGGTACACATATCTTTAAAATAATGCTAAATTGTTAAAAAAATAATCACTCAAATGCATTTACATATTCACTTACAATCTTAATTTATTCTCTATAATCCATCCGTATAATCATATTTCGTATACGCCACTGTTCTCAAATCGTTTGAATTGTCTTAACTTACATCCCATTCAACGTTCATTAAAGACCGGTTCAAGCATGGATAGCAAGTATGCATATTCACGCTTTTTTCCCATCCCTCTCTCACACATACAAATATACATACATACATACACATGGAACGTCAATAAATTATTGATAAGGCAGGCATGCTCACTGGTAAACCGTTCATTTCTATTGCTCATTGTAATGTTTTCCCTTTTCTTTATTTTATGAGAGCAACGTTTCTCCTTTACCCTAGCCAACATAATTGTGGGACGTAAAACTTATGATTTCATTGTAGTTTTACTGTTTCAGGTCCCGGGTTTGATCCCGGTCACCCACCATTCAAGATATATGTGAGCTTCCTCCCACTTTCTTTATTCTACCATTTCATGAAAACAACGTCTCTCATTTAACCTATGAAGCATAATTGTGGGACGTAAAACTTATGATTTCATTGTAGTTTTACTGTTTCAGGTCCCGGGTTTGATCCCGGTCCCCCACCATTCAAGATGTATGTGAGCTTCCTCCCACTTTCTTTATTCCACCATTTCATGAGAACAACGTTTCTCATTTAGCCTACCAAGCATAATTGTGGGACGTAAAACTCAAAGATTTCGTTTTCTCCCACTTTCTATATAGTCTTTCAAGAGCTTTCGGTGTACAGCGAAGCACTATAAAAGATCCATTTGTCTTAATCATCAGTCTTCCTTAGCTTATAGCGTATAATTGTTGGACGTTAAACTAAAATATTTCATAAAGCTCTACTGGATGGGGTCCCAGGTTCGATCCCAGTTCGCGCCGTGTGGCCTTTGTGGTGGACAATCAACATGTGCGTGATCTTCCTCGGGGTTCTCCCATCTTCTCTCGCATAACTTGTATAAGGAGTACACGTTCAAACTTCATTCACAATTACATACACGACCTCTATATTTACTAGTATTTCCACCGCTGTTAAAAATTTAACTCAAATCACGTTAAGTTTATTATTCTAACATTCATTAAAGCTAAATCATTGCTGACCTACTCATTATCGTGAAATCCAAACCATCCCACCTAAACTCCAAGCCGGGTCTCTCACTCAATCAAATTCCAATCGCGCTAATACAAAAGTATATTAAGGGAAAACGCCTCCCCACGGTATGTTCACAAATCATATCAATAAAACATATAAGAATTCTTACCTTTTAATTGTAGAAGAAATAACTTTAATCACAGAACAAGCACCAACTACGTAACACACACACCTAATCAGATAATAAGATACATATATAATCTACATCGCGTTTTTAAACACGGAAGTTCCATCAATCTTCTTCCCTCATTTTTTTTTTTTCAAGTTAAAGCATTGTGGATTGTGTAATCCCCAGCTGCTACAAATCGTTCCCACGGTCAAGTTACCAAAACTTTTACAATAACAACAACATATTAAAAAAAGCAGAAAAGAAAAAAAAGAATTGTCTCTTCTAAAAGTAGAAAAAATATAGCATACATTCACGTAAACACGGGTAGTCTATTTTTTTCTCATGGTTTTTCAACACACACACACACACACACAGACATATATATATATATATATATATATATATATATATATATATATATATATATATATATATATATATATATATATATATATATATATATACAGAATCAATAGGGCTTTTCAATATAATAGAGGGATTCTCATTCTTAGAACGGATACACATAATAGTTCATTCACATCTGCCTTCTGATTCACGTAAACAGGATGCAGGGTAGTCTGTTTTTTTTTCTCACTCTCTTGGGTCTTGGAAACACGAGATCTCTTTTTATGCTTCATTACATCTTTCTATGAGTTAATATATAAGAATATAATTAGAACTCTCTTAGACCCAAACATCTCATACATGGTTCACTAAACAGCAATTATCAATCACACAGAGTATAATCGTTCTCTCCCTCTCCCTACATCTCTCTCTTACCACATCACCTGTGTTTTTTTTCTCAATTTTCAATACACCATCCCCTCCCACATTTCCTCTTCAATTCCATTGAATTTTGTCCACCTGTGGGTTGTTTTTCACCTCAAGTTACATTATATTACCGGAAGTATTCCCCCACTACTCTGCATTCATCTTTATAGCCACTATTATCTAACTTTTGTTTGATTACCTCTCCTTTTCTCCCATAAGGATAACATGAGGTCCGATATCCGCATAGGTCTACTGACGTGCTGGAGAATATTGTGGAAGGAAAGAGAGGGACGGAGCGAAGGAGACTAGTTGAAGGAAGGTATTAAAACAGAAAATTGCTACGTCAAGACGAAGAGACTAGCTGAGGACCACCGAACGTCGAAGCTTTTCAGTTGCAGCAAGTAACCTGCCAATAATGGCAGAATAGCTATGATGAAGATGATGATATATTTAGCAATATCTTGCGCTCATCACTATCGTGATGGTGTGGACGTTCAGTATAGTGTATCGTCATTCAAAAAAGGTTGAGAACCATTGTTCTAGGACAATTCAAATTGTTTTATAATAATAATAATAATAATAATAATAATAATAATATTTTTTTTTTTTAATATAGCTGTAAACGCATCTCAGAAACTAATTCTCAACTTGTATTGTAACCATTAAATTGATTCTGGATTCGACTGACAATTACTTTGTATAAGTTTACTTAAGTTTACTATGTTGGAATACTACTCATTTCACTCAGCCAATATGAGGTATAATGGTTGGGTAACATAAGGCTCAACCAGACCCGCAATCAGAGGGGGGCTAGGGGGCCTGGCTCCCCCTAAACTTTTCGTGGCAACTCCAAACCTTAACACAAAATGCTATTATTAATACAAAAAACACAATGTAGCTATTGGTAAGAGAATGTTTAATGACTTGGCTCCCCTAACATATTCATGCTCCTCTCCCCAAACCTCTGTGGCTTGTTGCGGGCCTAGGCTCAACACTATTAGACTTCGGCAGACATAGAAAGTGGTGTAGGTACCACGCTCGGTCATCTTTATCTTGTAGGTTTGCCTAGAGATATTCAGCACACTTAGTGGGCCCTCCGTAGGCTACTAGTAGACATCCTCCGTAATTGATAATTACAAAATTAAGTTAAGTGAATATTGGCTAACTGACAATTTGCCGTTATTCATCCAACAGTTTCCACTTCTCATACTCAGTCTTAAGTTCAAGGAATTGCGTTGGTAATTGAGTTGGTTGGTAAATGCTTGGCAAAGCGACCACTTACAATGTAGAGCTAACGATCGCAGTTGGCTAGACTACTGTTTCCCACTGTTGGGCCTACTGCCAGTGCTGCTTGGATTACAGAGACTGGAAGAACTTCTGAGTTGCATTGAAATGACAGTAGAACGAGAAAATAATCCCCTCCTGACTGGAAATAGAACCGGGGTTTACCCAGTGGAGGATCCAGGGGGGGCGATCATGGCGATGTCTTCCCCAGAAGAGGAAACTTTTCTTAGTTTTATATATAAATAAAACCCATCCGAGAGTTTGGAGCTCTTAAAAGTAGCTCTAAGTAAAAATATTACAACCCACCACCCACCTCCGAAATCCGTCCTGGATTCGCCCCTGGGTTTACCGACTATGCCATGGGCTCTGGATCACTATTAGTACCAGGGACGTAGCGTCCATTGAAGCTGTAAAAGCATCGTATTCCCTGAGTAAACAGAATATGGTTAATACAAATAACACAATAATCATTTAAGAATGAGGTAGGATACGAAAAATAATGATTTATTATTATTATTATTATTATTATTATTATTATTATTATTATTATTATTATTATTATTATTATTATTATTATTATTATTATTATTATTATTATTATTATTATTATTATTATTGGGAATGAAGGAAACTTCATAACGAAGAATTCCATAATTTATACCGTTTATCAAGCATTGTTAGGGTTGTCAAGTCGAGGAGGCTCAGGTTGGCAGGTCATGTATAGCCAGAATGAAAGAAAATAGGAATGTTTTCAAAGTTTTAACTAAAAGTCCAATCGGAAAATGACCGTTAGGAAAACAATATTAAGATGGATCTCACAGAAATAGAAATACAAAGCAGAAACTGAATCCAGCTGGCTAAGGACAGAAGTCAATGGAGAGCTTTTGTGAACGCGGCGTTGAAACTCTGGATTCTATAGGCCATAGAGCTAGTTATTATTATTATTATTATTATTATTATTATTATTATTATTATTATTATTATTATTATTATTATTATTATTATTATTATTATTATTATTATTATTATTATTATTAAACATGAAAATGTTCAGATGGATATGTTGTGTTACCAGATTCCATAAAATCAGAAGCGAAAACTGAAATATAAAAGAAAGTATAACAGATAAGATTACAGTGGTATGGTTATGTTATAAGGAGAAATGATGATTATGTCGGCAAGAAAATGGGGAAGATGGAAGTAGAAGGCAAAAGAGGAAGAGGAAGACTAAAAATGAGATGTATAGACTGTGTGACTAGACTTAGAAGAAAATGACTTAATAGATTATGATGATCGGGATCGAGCAAGATGAAAGCGAATCATCAAAATTGCCGATACCACGTAAGCGGGAAAAAGCAATGTAAAATCTTTTTTCTTATCTCAAGCATAGGTTGGTAGGCAACATGGAAATTTTGAAACTTTTGGGAGAGCTGTTTCATACTTTTATAAGGTCTCTTCTTTGTAACTGCATCTAGATATTCTATCCTTGGTCTTCCTCTTCCTGGTTTTCTTCTGCTTTTCTCTCTATCAACTCGGTGATCCAATCGGAGTGCCGAATGAGATGACCAAGCATGCTGCTTCTTCTTTTTCCTATTATCTTCATGATCTGTGTCTTTCATTAGATTCATTTAGTACGTCTTCATTCCTTTTCCTTATAGTCCATGATATGCGCAGCATTTTGCACCAATACAACATTTCTAAATGCTTCTAGCTTGAATATTTCAGCTTTTCAATGTTCACTCTCTGATCCGTAAAACGTCACGCTCCATACTAGAGTCTTACTAAATCGTTGTCGAACGTCCAATGACACATTTCTTTATATTAGTAGTCCTCTTTTTCAACTGAATGCTTGTGTAGCCTGTGCTGGTCTTTTTCACTTCTTCCGTCCGAGGATATTAGACTTCCTAAATAGAAGAACGTCTTAACGTCTTCAGTGTAAAATAAGAAGATTAAAAATAATGCTTAATTCAGTATAAATAACAGCTTCCGCTAACTAAAAAAATGGAGTACCGCTTACTACTACAACAACAACAACTACTACTACTACAATTATTATTATTACAACTACTAATATTAATACTTGTTATCGGTAGTCAATTTAAAAGCAAGAACAGAACCCCCTTCAACCAAGAGAAAACTCATTAGACGGCAATTTTTGCCCTCTATACCATGCCTGGTTTGTATGTTTATCTGAATCATTGATTTTCAATACTTCATGTTAAGTCCAATGTTTGGGGAGTCCATCATTGAGTGAGACAAGGCAGGCAATACACCATCAACCAGCCAGCCCTGCTTCATTTCTTTTGCTTGACAACGCGCGTCCACATAAAGGGTGATCGATGCTCTTCTCCACCTATTATATTCATTTTCCGTTATTTTTTTGCAAGAAAGAAACGAACATAAAAGGTATATATATATATATAAACAAAATATGAAGCAGAAATTGCTTTTCTAGTAAGGGATTGGTTGGGGAAGGGGAGGACCAGTAAGAAGTTGATAAAGCAAGGTGTGTATATAAAAAGAGGGAAGTATCGAACAAAGTTTATTGGTGAATGCTATGAATAAACAAGCATCTGATTGGTTCCGAAACTTGTTTTCAATATTTTTCCCTTCTGTATTCTGTTTTCCCTACTCACTAAATATTTTATTTATGGAATAAAGATTTGCTTTCCTTATATATGTAGGCCTATATATGTCCAAGAAACACGGAAAAACTTCAGATACAATACTGTATAACTAGTATAAATAAAATTGCTTGTGTCCACGTCTCCCCCGTCCACTTAATGGAAACTAACAAACAAAAACTTTTTCCATCAGGTCAATACAGAACAATTTATGAAGTTTTCTTTTTTTTTTTTCAGTTTTCTTGGAATTTTGACACTGACAGGATAAAATTATTGCCCAACGTATTATGATAAGGACTTATTACATACATAAGATTGTCAAGAAATATCTATGTACAGCTAAGTAAAGAAATATTTTATATTATTTTATTTTTTTTAACATGGGCTGTAGGTGTGTGTCTTACATTAAAACCATAATCATGTAAGATATAACAAAGAATCTTGCAATTTTAATACTAGACATTTCTGTATAATTCCATTACTTCTTTCCGTTACGTCTAGATTTTATTATTTTTATTATTACATAGTATTATTTTTCTAAGTCATTTTTTCAGTGCTTCGTGTATCTTAGAAAATCAATTTATTGTAAAATAATATGGTAGGTAATGTGTTTCTTATCCATTATTTATGCCACTTTATTCTTACATTTTTATTTTTTTCATAATTCAAAGAGAAACAAGTTTAGTACAAGTTTGGAGTAATAAGAACACTTTCTTACAATAAATTTGTCGTAAGTTTGCAATAAGCTTAAAGCTAGTCAATTTGTCCCTATCTACTGTATTACATTTACAAGAAAGGTAGCATACCTTAAATAAAATTAGCGGACGATATAAGATTTCTTTGATGGAGCACCCACACTCTGAAGTTCGCCTGCAAAATGTTGGGTGTCAAGATCAGTGGCGTACGCACGGGGAGGAGAGGGGAAGAGAGAATTTCGGATTTGTAATCCGTCTCCTTGACCACAACTATGGAAAAATAAACTTAATTATAATATACATCTTTCGCGTGTCCTGATAGGATATGAGGTTGAGTGATAATCATACATAAGTGTAGCTAGTGGGTGACGTTGCTTTCATTGAAATCATATTTTTATCTGAATTTTAATACTCTTAAAATCCAATACAATGAACAAGTGAGAATGCTATAGTGAGACGGCTAGTAGTATTTGCGCACACCCATATAAGAATACTGTTTAAATTACCCTTGTGCACATTCATATGAAAAATACTGCTTTAATTACCTTTGTAATCAATATGAGAAATACTACTTTAGTTACCTTTGTAATCAATATGGGGAATACTAGTTTAATTACCTTGGTAATAAATATGGGAAATAATACTTTAGTTACCTCTGTGCACAGTTATATGAAAAATCCTTCTTTAATTACCTTTGTGCACACTTAATTGAAAAGTTTTGGCTATACCTATATCTAAGCGTTTGTCAAAATAACTTGAACATATGGGATCACATTTTTGGTTTCGGTAATGGAGATAGGATTTCATTTGATAAGATATAGTATGATTTGAAAGCTCCTATCTTGGATTCAGATCGAAATTTTTTAAATAGGAAGTTTTGCTGGATATTTGAAAGGTTAGGTAAGTTGTGATTCGTAAAGAACAACTTATTTTTTAATACTAATGTTTCTGAATTATAGAAGATAACGAAATATTATTGATTTTATTTACATGGCTGTAGAATTTAGAAGTACACTCATGTCCAAAATGATTGTCGCATATCTATAACTGTCTTCTTGTAAGAATTTAATTTGATAATGATTTTGCAAAGTACTTTTAATACTGATACTATGTGTATAATCGAGAAATGTATATTTGTAGTAAATTTCATAGAAAAAGAATTATAAATACGAAAATTAGAATGACTAAAACAAAATGTTGCTAAATAGACAAGAAAGTTTTATTTTCGTTTTATTGTTCATATTTACTGCTCTTTTGATATGAAATTTGTCACATACATGTCTTTGTCGATTATACACATACTACCATTATAAGAAATACCGGGTGAATTCGTTATCGAATTATATTGCTACAACAACATATTTATAGATATGCGACAATAATTTTGGACATGAGTGTACAAGTTGAAACTAAGTAGGCCTAATGTTTCAAATATTTTATGACAATAGTAATGTTAATGCAATAGCATCTTATCACAAAGTGTGTGTGTGCATGTGTATACCTGATTATGTGACATCAATTATAATAAAGAAGTTATAATGAGATGGAAGGTTCCTATGTAATAAATCTGGTGAATGTAGTTACCTAACTTGGAGTATAACCAACATACATAGGTCGGGCTAAAAGTAGTGGCAACACTTTTCTCACGTCAGAGGGCTGTTTCTCAGAACTACAAGAGTTCTGTTGCTGATGATAAGGGGAATATGAGACGATGAAGTATAGCAAGTGATAACGACTGAGTGCTTTCAGTCAAAAGCAGTAGTGGAATAGGAAGAATAGGAAGAACGTGTAAGAGCCATAACAATGTGTTTCGGAAAGACAAACAACGTACGAAGATCAAGATTGAAGCCCCACGTGGTCACAATGCACAACAATGTTTTCTGGGACTTCGGTCAGGGACTTTTCACTAAATGACGGAACAACTTCGTGGGAAGCATTACAAGACAAAAGAAACCATCATTCGTGCTGCATTGCAGTTCCTGCGGAGCATTGACAAAGATTGACGTGCTGACAGTGTACGACGCCTTCCACACGTGTAGCAGAAAGTGATAGAGATGGGAATACATTAAAGGAATGTAACAGGTGTTCTTCTTTGCATAAACCCAGAAACAAATATAACACTGTTGCCGTTACTTGTACTATAATTGAATCATACTTCTACCAATAACAGATCTACTTCCTACTACCAGATTACATACTAATCTTGCAATATTGAAGCATATCAAGAAAGGGATCATGCGATATATCGTTCTGAATACCAGTCGTTCTATTTTTGGAACTTCTTGTATAAAATAACATTTTAAAACACGTTTTTCTGACCAGAACAAAATGAATTATTTAATAATTATACGATTTTTGTTACAGTTTCAAGGACCTAACGTCCTCTTCATCAGACATTGAGAAAAGACAGATGACAGCAAATCTTATATCTTCCTCAGCCGTTAGTTAGCATTTTCATTTATATAATTTTATTATTGTGATTATCCAGAACCATGGAGTATATTTATTGCATAAAATAAAAGACAAACTCTGACCAAAGCATATACTATTTAATAAATAAATAATATTGGTACAGTTTCGGCAATAAATATTTATCTTTATCAGACCCATTATAAAATACAATCTTTAAGACCATAGCTTATACAGAGTGTTTCAAAACAACACCGAAAACATTTGGGAGGTGATTCCTGACGCCAAGATAAGACAAAAAGTATAGACCAACCTGAATGCACAAATGCTTCCTTTCGGAGTTATAGGCTGCCGAAAATATGAAAAAAAAAAAAAAAAAACTTTAAAGGTAGATAGCTCCCAAACTATGAGACCTACTATAGTCGGGTCAAGATTTCATTTAAGAACTAATATGTGAGCTATCGAAAAATACCTATTTCAGAAGCCTAAGATACTCACGCAACAATTTTAATAGAGGGAGTTTGGCTACAAGTATATAATTTGATGTACTCACCAACTACTGTACCTCTATAAAAATTATTGCGGGAAACTTGGATATTTCGAATAAGCTCCCAAACGTTGTCGGTATTGTTTTGAAACACTCTGTATATCTCAGAACATGAGAGGAAGTCACATCTAGGAACCAATAGGTTAAGCTTTTAAGTAAAAGTTGTATTATTGAAAGCTGTAAACATGTAATCAATTAAAAATTGTTAAAAATAAAAGACATCTATTGGTTCCTAGATCTGACTCCACCTCATTTTCTGAGCTATAAATAATGTAGTCTTAGAAATTGTATTTTATAATGAATCTGATAAAGGCTATGATATTTTGCTGAAACTGTAACGACATTATTTATTTATTAAATAGTATATGCTTTGGTCAGAGTTTGTCTTTTATTTGATAAATCGTTGTGGAGTTTTCTTTCATTCTTCTTTTTTTTTTTTTTAACACAACTCTGGTGTTATTTCCACACTGATGCCATAACTTTTTTTTTTTTTTGTGAAAGTGGGAATTACTATATTACAGCAGATGCTGAATATAATCGCCTAGCTATTGAATACAATAAATAGTGGAGGTTGTAACTATCGAAAAAGTTACCAAATTTAGGGAAGGTATATCGTATAAACTATGGGAAGAATGGACGACTCTATGATGGTGACGCTATATCAAAAGAACTCTGAAAAACATTGCAGACAAATGAAACCGTGGAATGAAATGAAACCAAGTTTTTATTTTCACGTTCCAAGATTATACTAAAAGAGACGGATAATTAGTAAAAATGAATAATTGCGAAATAATTGGTGGTGGAAGAATGCGACAGTAAACGGGAGAACCCCAAGGATACCGCGGACACGATGTTGTCCACCACAAATTCACATCACTTGGGATCGAAACAGGGACTCCAAATAGCATCACAAAAGGTCATTCTACCACTAAGCCACTGTGTCTCCCGTGAACTATTAAGTATGTATTTATGTATCACGATGTTAATTTGTATTTTTTTAGTTTGCAGTATAATGCTAAATTTCCATAACTTTTAGCAAGGGAACGAAACGGAAACATGTGGATTTACATACATTCATTTCATCTCCGTCGAACAACATATGAAAAGAGTGAATCGAATGAATAATATGGTGGACATGTAGAAATAAAAGCAAGGATAGGAATGACTAAAGAAGCCTTTAGGAGGAAGAAAAGTGTTTTGTGAAAACTTAAATAAAGAGTTGAGGAAAAGACTCATACGTAACATGCTTCGTGTGAAGTATTGTACTGTATGATGCAGAAACATCGATACTATGCAAAAACGATAAAAAAAAAAGACTGAAAAATTTTGAAATGTGGATGTGGAGAAGAATGGAGACAATTACTTGGGTCGAGCGGAAAACGAATGAGAGGCTGTTAGAAATGGCGGAGAAGAAAAGAACAGTTTTAAGTGTTATTGAGAAGAGAAAGAGAAATTGGTTGGGGCATTGACTAAGAAGGAACTGTATCATGAGGGACGTGCTAGAAAGTATGATGGCAGGAAAGAGAGGGAGGGGATGAAGGAGGCTACAATTGATGAACGATATCAAAACAGAAAAATCATACGTGAAGGCGAAGAGGTTAGTGAAAGACTGTGTAGCATGTAAGCTTCTTTGTTGTGGCAAGTGACCTGCCAATAATGGCAGAATACCTATTCTTCTTCTTCTTCTTCTTCTTATTATTATTATTATTATTATTATTATTTGTTACAATTTTTTTTGTATTTTTAAGCATTTTTTTACCATTTTTATTACTTCAATGCGTTATTTAACATAGACATTTAATACAAAGATAATTATTTGCGTTTATTTAGTTTAATTTAAAGAATTGTTTAATGATAAGCCCATGAAAAAGACTTTCCCAGGAATCCACTCCAGAATCATTTCACATTTTAATATTAATTGAAAAAATATCACAACATACAAACCAAACTCCTTTACGTGGAGTACACGTGACATTCCTACTTGTTTTAAATAACTACTTGGATAAATTATCAATTTATATGCATAATTAATCAAGTATTATTAATAACAATAATAAGTAACGTGGGTGACTAGAACTTGGGTCTGCATCTGAAGTTTAAAAAAGATCAGGCATCGAAGAAGAAAAATATACGAAAAATATGGAGATATGAGTAGCCCAAAGTTATACATGACGGAATGTTTTGAAGCTTATTCGAAGTTAGTGATAAGACAAAAGGGGAAGAAAACTTTTGATAGTTAACTCTAAAATAAGAAACGTATAAGAAGAAAAAGGAAAATTGAAAATAATAATAATAATAATAATAATAATAATAATAATAATAATAATAATAATAATAATAATAATAATAATAATAATAATAATAATAATAATAATAATATTAATAATAATAATAATAATAATAATAATAATAATAAAGTTTAAGAAATAGTGATGTTATCGAAGATATTCCATCAAAACAAAACATGTAAGGTTTATGTTCGTGGTGCTTTCATATTGGTGCTTCGATGTCGTAAAGATAAACACAAGAAACTTCACAAACTTCTTATAACTTTATATGTTGTATTATATTTTAAAAAAATATTTTTTCTTCTTACAAAAAAAAACATTAGAACAAAAAGAATTTTAAGTGTTATAATGTTAAAAAAGATAAGCACAAAATCGGTCCCTCGTCTGACACAAAGGAAGGAAAATAGCAGTAAGTGAATCAGGTGTTTAGTTACAGGTCTGCTCTTAAAATGCCATGCCACAGTCATAAAAGTTCTACGAATTTTGTACGGTATACTGAAAAAAAATAAAAATGGGATCTCCTGTTTTTATGCTAGTTTGTGTGAATTATCATAAACTTGGATCTAAGAATAACACATTTTCTTACCTTTTTTATTTAATTTTTTTATGTATGTATGGGGGAAAACTAGGCATGTTAATTTTGAAGCTTTTTTTTACTGTTGTTGTCTTCAAGTTAGACTACATTTTTTTTAAAAAAAAATCTCATATTAACATTCTTTGTACTTATTCATTTTGGGTCAATTTGTCATTTTGCAAATAACTGTCTTCAATCTCATAATTTTGCGTTCTTTTGCTTTGAAAGTATGTCCTTATCTGTTAGATATTCAAATTATCTTACCTGATGGACGAAAGAAAAATTCATAATAAAAAAGGGCAAGAATGTTACGTGAGTTCTCTGCTTCCGGTTAAACGTACGGTTTATAATGAATGATTCTAGGAAGTACCGGTATATGCTTAAGAGAGTGAAGAAGTCGGTTTATATTTTCTAAGAAAAAAAAGTTACTACTCTTATGTATATTCGAGATGTATATAGAGGGTGTTTTAAAACAACACCGACAACGTTTGGGAGGTGATTCCTGACACCAAGATAAGACGAAAAGTATAGACCAACCTATGTGCGGGGGGCGCGGTGGCTCAGTGGTAGAACGTTCACCTCTGGTGCTTGGGGTCCCGGGTTCGATCCCAGCCCCCGCCAAGTGAACTTTGTGGTGGACAAACACCGTGCTCGTGGGTTTTCTCGGGGTTCTCCCGTTTCCTCCCACTTTCTTCATTCCACCATTTCACTCATCTCTCATTATCACCGTCTCCTTTAGCCTAACCGTGGGACGTAAAACTCAAAGATTTCATTTCATTTCAACCTATGTGCACAAAATGCTTCATTTTGTATGCCGAAAACATGAAAAAAAAAAGAACTTTAAAGGTCCATATCTCCTAAATTATGGGACCTACCGGTAGTCCGGTCGAGACTTCACTTAGGAACTAATGTGTGGTATCTAAAAATATATGTTTCAGAATCCTACGGTACTCACGCAACAATTTTTATACAGGCAGCTTGGCTACGAGCATATAATTTGAAGTACCGGTACTCACCACTACCTCTATAAAAATTGTTGCAGAAGTACCGCAGGATACTGAAACATGGATATTTGGATAGGGCACATTTTAGTTACTAAATATAGTCTTGACCCAACTCCCGGTATGTCCCATAATATTGGAGCTATGGACCTTTAGAGTTCATTTTTTTTCATGTTTTCGGCAGCCTATAACTCCGAAAGGAAGCACTTGTGCACCCAGGTTGGTCTATACGTTTCGTCATATCTTGGTGTCAGGAATCATCTCCCAAACGTTGTCGGTGTTGTTTTGAAACACCTTGTATATGAAGGTATGTACAGGAATTTGAGGTAGTTTCTTATGAAGTATATAAGAGGTTTTACTGTCGAAAAATTATTGACTCATAGTAGCTAGGAGTCTCTGTTTGATAAAAGTTCGTTTAAACCATCGTTGGCCAAACAGTGGCTAGTGGGCCGGTTCTGGTAAGCGAGCAGACCATCATAATATACCCGAATTCAGACTTGTCTATTAACTGTAATAATATTTTCTTTAGCCTTTCGGTTACCAATGTCATCCTTCAAGGTAAGATCATTGGCACCGAACCAATTTTTGTTGTTATTGATTGTTGAAATTTGCCTTAAAGAGAAATTCGAATCACTCCAATTAGGATGGTATGGGGGTTCGATCCTTACTTGTCCCTATGAGGAAATGACATTTTGTGATGATATTGGTTCGATTCCCATTTCTTTCTATAAAGGATATGCTATTTTATGATCGTCCTGGGTTCGATTCACGTTAGGTAAACCATTTTATGATAGAAATAAATTTATTAATAGTGTCCCCCAGCATTCGAATCCAGGACCATCATAAAATAGCATGCCCTTCACAGAAACAATATTTATATTATTGAGCTGTATTGGCATTGGTAAAACAATTAAAATCCATCTTTAGATATATTGGCCAAATGTTCTAACCCGAACTCTGTGATTGAAACCATTTACTCCAACGGTTCTATAGTCAGCATTGTTGGTGTTTCCGAACCAACGTTGAGACTGACCGAGTGCTAGTTATTTCCTATTTATAAAACTTAAAGATTGGTTTCTGCCCTTCACAGATGTTGAACCCCGTCAACGATGTATGATACCTTCCCAAACAGAAACAAGCAAAAATTGAACACCAAGAATGTTACAGAATTTCGCCTCCTCACTGGGACAAATACGAAACGAAAACCCAATAACGTTATGAAAATGGTGGCCCCTCACATAGACATAGATTAATCCGAACCTACTAATGTTATACAATGCATCCAAATTATGTAATGCTCTCCCACCGGAAGTCGAACCCAATGTGCGTGCACCAAAGGCGCACGCCCTAGCAAGGGCGCCCATCAGGGGGACAAGGTAGGGCGCTTGCCCCCCTAGAGGAAATTTTACTTCAAAATATCGAAAATCCAATAGAATTTTTACGTTAGTTACAGCAAATTTTGAAACTATTTTTGGAACGTCGCTTATACTTGCCCCCCTTGGAAACCACAACATGGGCGCCCTTGTGCCCTAGGCACTAGACTAGCGGAGAGAGCAGAACCGTTTTTTTTCCTTTCTATCACGAAAATTAAAATTCAACATATTAGTTACTTAAAAATGTTTAGTTCAGGTACGAATTGGCCAAGACACATGAAACAGTATAGACAAAGATTCAGAAAAATGTGTGGTTGCCCACACTCAGTTAATCGTCACCTCAGTCGGAAGAAGAGGGGAATATGAAGCATGGCCCTCAAGAATGTTTTTTATTAGGTATGGGCAAAACAGTTTTTTTTATAAAAACCAGAAACCGGTTTCTAGAAAAGCCGACATTTCGGTTTCATTAAAAACCGGTTCGTTTCTTCACCGAAACCTCCAAAACAGGTTCGGTTTTGTTCACCAAAAATGGTTCTGTTTTCTCCAAAAAACTGGTTCGGTTTTTCACCGAAACCGGTTTCGGTTTTCTCCAAAACCGGTTCGGTTTTCATAAAATACTGGTTTCGGTGAAAAACTGTTTTGGAAAACACATAAAACTATTTCTGTGGAAACGGAATCGGTTTCCGATTAACAACGAAGCACTATTCTGGTCAGAAATAGAAACACTTTTTGGAAAACTGAAACCGGTTCACTGATCAACTCCTTCCTCTCTGCTGTCGTTAGTGGCATAATTATTCACCTGCAACAACAGAAACAGTACATTAAAATTAGTAATTTGAAATGCCTGTAACTTTTGAACAAATTAAGATATCAACAAACCGATTTCACCATTGTGTTTGTCTTTAAACTCGAGCCTAAAATGATGTGCCGCATGACCATATTCCTATTTAAAAACCTTGACGCGAATTCAAGATGGCGGCTTTCAAGATGACTGCCATCTTGGTCACCATTACAATCCGACTTCTCCTTTGGCCTACTATGTTACTACATGGTTGTTGTTCACTATTTTCTACGAACACGAATTTTACAAGGGGTGGTAAGGGACTTATGGCCCTCCCTGTATATTAAAATGCTATGTTTATATCTTTGTCTAAGATCTTACTCCGTCTGTGAGTCTTGCAGTCCTTCAGGGACATGTGAAGACATTGTGAAGAAGTGGGAAAGAAATGCTTATATTAGAACGATGCAATGTGTGGCAGCGCAGCTTCAATTAATGTGAGTAACTATTGTTTTACATGAAGCATTATTTGAAAGCGTGCATCAAGGTTTGTACATAGATTTCAACTATGGCTTGTATGCTGTCTTATTTTCCCCTCCTTGAAAAAGAAAATCCTGTTGCCATCCTGGTAATACACATTAGTACTCTTCAGTTATTTTAACTGCATGTACTGGAAATCATCGAAATACCTCAAAGGACATACGTGAGACTTTCCAGCATAATCAAATATACAATAGTTTTTAAAGAAAATTATCTTGTAATTTATTTTTTAACATTGGAGATGGCAAAGTAAAACTTCCTTAAATTCTTGACAGAGTTAAGTGCAAGCAATGAGGTAATCGGGAACCTTTAAAGAAAGTACGCACTTCATTACATCAAACTCGAATCACTTCGGTGGAAGTTATCATTTTTTCTTCTTATCATAACATTTAAACAAGGAAACGTGGAAATTTGGGAAAGTTTACCATCCTTTATTTACTTTTATTTGCTTATACTTGACCGATTTTTACTCGCAAACTATGGACATCACTGGAATTCACTAAAGAAAATATGCACTATGTTTCTACCAAAATTAAACAATTTTCATGCAGTTTGCACTGAAAAATTGTTTCGTGTATACATTTTCAAGCTTAAAACATGTGGTGTAGTTTACCCCCTTTACCTCCTTATTATTGGTGGGATTATAATATGACACATTTTAAATATAAAGGACATTTTTAGATTTCACAAATAATATTTATAGCCTATTACTCGACAAATTTCTAACTGACATAAACTTTTATACAATCACGGAAATGCTCAGTTTCTGTCCTTCATGCTTACTGCTGAGTATGTTGTATGTCCTTGGAAATCGAACATTGCAATAATATTAATATAAACAATATTTATAAACATATGCTCGAATCTAGGAAGTTGAAGTAGTTCTCTGTACCTACTTGAAATAGAGGATGTTCCCTCATTTTCCTAAAAACCTGCCTGAACCATTTTTAGGGTCTGAAACTGATGATGTCTGGTAACCTTACTTCTTAGGTTAGGAATACGAATTATATTTCTGGGCTTTAGTTATGGGTCATTGTAGCTCGTCACGTATACCGGTAACTATAACGTCTGTCGACGATCACATTATCCTGGGAATTTGGGAACGAAGTAAGAAATGGGAAAGTAAGGAAGCGGCCTGGGTTGGGTGCCATTCCAGCATTTGCTTGATGTGAGTGAGGAAAACTCAGGGAAAAAACCTCACTGACAATAGCTGGCCTGAAAAAAGCTTACGTTTCTTCGACCGGAACCGCTCGTACCAAAGGGCGGTAGCGACTACGCAAGCTATCACCCTAATTATTAGTGGATTGCAATTCTAAACAATACGGTTATTTCGGAAGACTGAAGGAAGCCACACAAGAAATTTTTATTAAAATCAGATACATTTTAGTAAAGTTAACATGGAACACGGATAGGTGGACAGACACACAATTGCTATAGATATACCACATTGACTTGACACCTACTATCCATTTCATAAAGATAGGCCCCTGACTTCGCGGTGCTGCCGTGACGTCCAGTCAAAACTTATATTGCATTGTCGTACCTCGTTGGAATTGCTGGAATGTTGTCTTTTTAATACTTAAGACATAAAAATTTTCTTTGTACTATGTAGTGAGAAAAAAATAAAAATTAATGAAAAAGTGTGTATTTTTTCGTCCTTTTCTGGTAGATCAATGTTTATAGAGCTATATCTCAGAAAAGAGATGACGTGAAATAATTTCCTGTGTACAATATGTAGATGCATCCATTAACTGTAAGTTGTGAAAAGTTCAATTTTCATCACTTGATATTTTTTGTGTAATTAAAACAAATGTGCGAAGCTCTGATCTCCTTTACTATGGTAGGTAGAGAAACGTACAAAATACTGTTCGAAAATTTGGAAGTCTAGTGTTCCAAATATTTGGAACTATTAACAAAAAAGGGTTTAGTTGGTAGAGTATTTATTTTTAAAAAAAATATGTTTACTTCAACATGTTCTCTGCGTTAAGCGGTGAGCCATGTTGCAACCCAATCTTTAAATTCTCCGCGCTTATATGAAGAAACAGCATACAGTAAATGGAAGTGCGGCAACGCTGTCGTGCAGTGTTGTCGCGTTCAGGAAGCTTGTAGCGCGAAGCCTACTTCATAAGAATGTAATAGGAAAAAGTATTTATTATAACCTTTCACAACATCATAAAAACATTAATGCATGTACACTCATGTCTAAAATTATTGTCGCATGTCTATAAATATGTTATTGTAGGAATATAATTTGATAACGAATTCGCCTGGTATTTCTTATAATGTTAGTATGTGTATAATCGGCAAAGACATGTAGGCTATGTGGAAAATTTCATGTCAAAAGAGCAGTAAATAAGAACAATAAAACGAAACTAAAATTTTCTTATCCATTTAGCAACATTTTGTTTTACTCATGCTAATTTTCGCATTCTTTTCCTATGAAATTTACCACAAATATACATTTCCCGACTCTACATATAGTATCAGCATTAAAAGTACCCTGCAAAATCATCATCAAATTATATTCTTACAAGATATGCGACAATAATTTTGGACATGAGTGTACACATCTCAATGTAATCGAAATAAAACGTTGAAGTAACACATCCAAAAACTCATCTCTTAATCTATTTACTTCATTCACTTTCGTCATGACTTTGTTGACTCATCGCTGCTCCTGCTATCTTCCCTAATATTTATAAACAATTGCTCCATTTCTACCTCAAAATCTATCAGTATACACACTCTCCAGCTTACGAACATGTTAAAGGTTAAAAAGAAATTTGCCTTGGCAATCACGTGTTCACCCAAGTTCTGCGATCAATTCCCTTGCCGAATGTACAGTAACACAGAATGGGTCCTTTGTATTCTTTCAACGAAAGAAAACAATGCAATGAGTAGGTGACGAGGGCTGTATTTGCGTCTAATCACGTCGCACTGATTAAGTCTTCAATACTTCCCTTCGGTTCGTAGGCGTCAAAAACTTACACACGCATTCATATCATATGGGTTCATTGCAATGAGACGGACGAACGGGCATTTATATTTTCGTGAGTATATCTTGTGCTTTTTGATTTAAAAAAAAAAAAAAAAAAAAAAAAAAGTGGATATTCCTTCACGAGCTGCGGTATTACAAAAAGAAGAGGCAAAATGTTTAGCGATAATGAAATTGCAGAACTGATGAATGACTCTGACTCAGACGGTTATGAGTTAGTAATTAATAGTCGGGAGTGAACAAGATAGTAACTCTGTTTCAAGTAAAGCTGAGGCTGCGCCGAAAAAAAAAACGCGTCATTCCTATTCAAAGGCAGATTCTAATGTAGCTTGGAGCTCTTAGATCTGAAAACAGATTTTCTGTGAATTGTAAACTCAATATTACATATCAACTAAGGTTGTATCATATAATAAACTTTGTGCGTGTTTTTGTTTCTGTGCAAGTGTATTTTGTACTGCGTGCAATAAGTGAAGAACTGACAAAAATCAACAAATTTTCGAGGACCATCACATGCAAATCCAAACAAGATAAGAGTTCGCTTTTCTAATTTTGAACACTTGGTACATTTACTGTATATCCTGTTAATTTCTAAGAAATTGGTTTAAAATCTGTGGAGACATTACATTTTTAAAATATCTCTAAAAAGTGACGGACAGTGCGTAACAAGTTTAAATACCCGTCCGGCTGAGAGTGTATACGCGTCAGGAAAATGTGGCAACGTAGCACTCCGTATAAACTGCGATAGCGAAGGGCGCAAAGCAGAGAAAATCATAATGTCATATTTGTGATTGTTTATCTTTTAAAACAAGTCAAAACAGTTTGGTTGAAAAAGCTACTTTAAGATCTTTCTAAAAGTTTTTTCAGATTGTTAATACACCGCCGCAATTCAGAGATAATGGTGTCTCACTTTTTGCTGAATAACAAGAAAATTACTACGTGTTGAGTAATGAAATTTTCAGAACTTGCAGGTAATATATGCATCTACATATCTTGCACAGGAAATTATTTCATGTTAACTCCTTTCCGAGATATAGTCCTACAAACATTGATTTACCAAAAAAATACGAAAAAATACGCACTTTTTCATTAATTTCTATTTTTTACTCATTATACAGTACAAAGAAAATTTGTATGTCTTAAGTATTGAAAAGACAACATTCCAACAATTCCAACGAGGTACGACAATGCAGTATAAGTTTTGACTGGACGTCACAGCAGCACCTCGTAGTCAGGGGCCTATCTTTATGAAATGGATAGTAGTCTTTTGTTCCAAGCGCTGCTATCGGCTGAAGGAATTCCATTCATTTCGTTAAGGTTCCTCTCGCTTAGCAATAGCTGAACCCTTATTGGCTCAACACTTGGATGTGTCGAGGGTGTGAGCTTTAGTTCGCATTTTTGCCACGGCTCAAGACATTTTGGCAACACTATAATTAAGTCGAATGGTAAAAGTTTGCTTCGCTCGCTTCAGCTAATTATTTCTCGGTATCAATAGCTGTGTATTTCTTTAATCTATACAGTACAATCTTTGAGTGCGCTGCGTTCCTCCGTTTGGAAACCACTACTCTATACGAAAAAAAAAATACAACATCCACTTCTAGTAATGTATTGTGAATGTATGCGAATGAGAACCATACAAAGGGGAAAAAAGTGAAAAATCAAAGAGAAAGATAAAAAGAATTGAGACGGATAAAAGCAAACAGAAGAATGAGGAATAAATCTGAAGGGTAATAGCTGAAAAACCTCTTGTAAGAAGGCAAATCAGCTTGGAAACATTTATATTATGATGTCACAAGTACGTTTTCTTGGCGTCCGCTTCTATATATACTGTATATATGTATATTCTGAAAACAAAACAAAACAAAAAAAGGAATCATCTTGAATTCCTTACTATTAACTTCCTATCCTGTACAAAACGGGTGGAGTAGAGAATAAAAAGTAAATATGAGAGAGAGAGAGAGAAAAAAAAGTCTTTTTACTTTTAAGGTTTTTCCACTTCGTCTAGCCGATCATTGGCTACTGAAAAGGAACTGAAAATGTGTCTTTTCTTAACTTCTCTTTTTTGGGGGGAGGGGATGGGTAAAAAAATAGTTTCAAAAAGAGCGGGAATGTAACATTTCTTTTGTTTCTTGTGTGTACCTATTTAAATGCGCCGAGACTTTTCTTGTTTTTAACATTTTTTTTTCTTGAATAGCTACAATAGCAATATTCAAACTGATGCCAAGTTGGAAGATGACGACAACCCTCGGGATAAAATAAAGGAAAAGAAAGAAAATATAACCTTACAGAAAGAATAAACACTCAAGAAAAGCAAGAAAGAAAGGAGAGGAATTTCTTTCTAGCACGCAAGAAGAAAAAAAAAGTAGAAACAAAGGAATATCTATGTTCTCTATATCTGATAGTCTTTTGTTTTCTGCGTGTATTTTGCGTCGCCCCCTATCTGTTACTTCTGTTCATGGCTTCTCTTTTTTGGCTGTAAATAAACAAGTATAGTTTAGTTTTCACTTCATTTTATATATATATATATATATATATATATATATATATATATATATATATATATATATACGGATGCTTTTGAAGTCACGTAAACTGTTGAGACCAAAAAGGCAAAAAAAAAATACTGTTATATTTACGTGTCATCCTCCCGTTAACTAATAAAATAAAAAAAAAATAAGAATTAGTTGCTGAATCCAAAACATACTCTTTTTTTTATTGTTTTGTTATTTCGTTTACTTGCATCCTAAATATTTCTTGTATTTTAAAAAGAAGTTCAAAATAGCAACTTTTGGATCCTTTCCGGAAACCATAACGATAAATGTTTTATGTTAGTTTTGTTTGGATAACATTATAGAAAATGCAACTTCTACATTTTGTATATTATGAAGATGTTTCATCATAGGATGGATACTTTAATCTCTGAATAAGAATTTCTTTCTCTTTCTTTCAAGTTTTTTGTTACATTAGTTATGCGTAGCTTAGACCCGTAGCCAGAACACTAAGTCAAGGAAGAGCTGATATCATTTTGGGGGAGGGATATCTATCACTATCATTTTACATTCATTCATTCATTCTGTACATTCCAACTAGAGACCGGATGTTTAGGCACTAAAAACCTGGAAAATAGGCAGGCAAATAGGCATTTAAAATTTAAAAAATAGGCACTAAAATTTAACTCGAAATAATGAAGATAAATACTCAATACCATTAAAAAATAGATTCTAGTCATAGATAATGTTCAAAGAATATAGAAACATATTTGTTTGTTAAAGAATATCTTACCGTATATACAAAAACGAGGCATGTTATACATTCTACATACTAGGTGAATCTGAAAGATGTGCACATACTTCGGGAGGTGATTGATGACATGAAAAGAAGACAAAAAGTTCTGTTGCATGTTGTCGAATTCTGCGTCGTGTTAGAGTGACAGGAGTACCAACTTGGAATCGAAAATCGAATCCTGACAATTGGAACGGGACATAAAGTTGCGCACATACTTCAGGAGATAATTCGTGATATTCAAGAGGACTTTTATCTTCTTTTCATGTCATGAATCACCTCCCGAAGTATGTGAACATCTCTGAAGTTCATCCTGTATATATATATTGTAACATACGACGAGCTTGTGTTTACAAACACATAATATAAGTAAATATGTGTGCATTATGTTACATAATGTATATATTTTCCCAATGAAGGCTTATTTTGAAGAAAATGCATAGAATAGGCAATATTAGGCAGTAAAGCAATTATTTAGGCAGTAAAGGTCGAAATAGGCAAAATAAAATTCGCTTAAATCGAAACTATAACGCCCCATATAAACTTTAAAACGTGGTTTTTGATCATATCTTTAATATTAAAGAATAGGCATTTTGCCTAGCATCCGGTCTTTAATTCCAACAAACAGTTGAAAGTTTCAGGAGGGTTAAGATGGACTGAAACCTTTTAGCTTACTGGCCTGATCTCTTTTTCCATTAGTCATCTCTCGTAGGGGGCAAGGTGGCTTAGTGATAGAGTGCTTACCTCTGTTGCATGGGGTAACTGGTTCGACACCCGGTCAAGTAAATTTTTGGTGGACAACATCCGTGTCCTTGAATTTTCTCGTTTTATTCCCGTTTCCTTCGACGTTCTCATTCCACAAATTCTTCCATCATCATTCACTTGCCTTAATCATTGTCTCCCTCAACCTAAAAGGGTAAAAATCGTTTCACGTTAAACTGAAAAATTTCATTTCATTTTATTTCATGTCATCTTCTTCTCTCATGTATAAACATATTTTCCACCTTAAGAGTCTTCATCCCGGCGAAATTAAAATACCGCTAATTTTACAGTAATTATGTGATATCTTCAAATAGATAAAAGATAATCGAAATGTGGAACAAGAGCGCCCTAGACAATATTATTTTACATGAGATACCGTTATCACGACTCACTTATCTGCTTTCGATTTCGAGCCATTTTGAAAATCGGCATTTATTTTCGCGTTTCTAAACAGCTGAAAACGGAAAGCCACTAGGTGACTTGTGATAACGGTATCTCACGCAAAATAATATTGTCTAGGGCGCTCTTGTTCCATATTTCAATTATCTTTTATCAATTTGAAGATATCACATAATTACTGTAAAATTAGCGGTATTTTAATTTCGCCGGGATGAGGACTCTTAAAAGAGATATTCAAATTGAATCTTTTAACATTAATTTTATTATGAAGTTACGTCACAAATCATCTTTACTAATTTTAGGGGTAGTACGACAGTGGCACAATGGTATAGCATTCACCTCTCGTGCAAGAGTAGGGTACTCGGTTCGATCCAAGACTACGTGAGTTTATGGTGGGTTTTCTCTAGGTTCTCCCGTTTTCTTATACACTATTATTCTACCAATTGTTCTATAATTACTCATTGCCGGTAAATTTACCAATTGTTTATTAAATCATCCATCTTCTTTAGCCCAAAGGGCATAATGAGACGAAAATTAAGATATTTTTTTATTTCATTTTCTATTCACTAACGTTTTATCAATAATTGCCTAATGAAATGATTAGTACACACCAAGTCTGTAGCTAGGAGGTGGCCAGAAAGAGAGAGAGAGAGTTTCCCTCTACAGAAGTTACAGCACTTTTTCTTTCATTGCAGGTACATAATGAATATAAAGCATAAAAAATGTTGTGTCTGATGAAGGAGGGATTTGTCCTGGCTGACATTCACAGGAGCCTAGAAAAAGTATACGAAGGGGAAGCAATCGATAAGAGTAATGTGCACAGGTGAATGAAGAAATTTGAAGCAGAAAAAAAACAAAAACAATATTGAGTGCAGATTGCATTCTAGGAGTCCATCAACAATGAACACTGAAGCAAATTTTTAGAGACAATCAAAGGAAATCTTTCAGTTTTACGTCCCATGATTATGTCGGTTAGGCTAAAGGAGACGGTGATGATGAGGAATGAATGAAATGTTGCAATGAAGAAAGTGGGAGGAAACAGGAGAACCCCGAGGAAACCCACGAGCACGGTGTTTCTTCACCACAAAGTCCAAACGGGGCGAGCTGGAATCGAACCAGGACCCCAAGCACCGGAGGTGAACGCTCTACCACTGAGCCACCGTGCCCCCTTTGAGAGACAATGAATTGATACATGCGGACAGAGGAGTATTGTACAAGAATTGCTGTGGTCATAATGCTAATGTTATACAGGCGTTAATTGATGATTTAGAGTACATAAAATGTGTACGAAATGTAAAAAAAAAGCTTCAATATATATATACATTCACTATGAAAACGCACGAGTTTCACGACAATGTAGGCTAGTATTTGCAAATTGGTCTGATCAATAACTCTTCCCCCCCATCTGCTATACAACCCAGATATGATGCCTTCTGATTTCCATCTGTTCAGCCCTTTGAAGAACAATCTTCCGAAATATAAATTTGGAGGTAGGTGAGGTGAAATTGATCGAAAGAAAAGTAGATGAAGGGTTGCACACCACGATTTTGCCAAAGTTGATTCAAACATGGAGCAAATGCACAGCAATGAATGGGCGCTGTGTTAAGTAATGCAATTTCCTTCGAAAAGCCTTTGCTCTATTACCATGCAAAGTTTCAATGATTTGCGTTAATTTGTGAATCTATGAAGGCCGTTCCATTACTTTCGGCACAACCCTCATACAAGACAGTATCCACCTGCAGGAGATCTTGATTCAACTTATAGTGGACAAGGGCGCCGATTCTCGGGGGTCCGGGGGCTCGGGTCCCCCAAAAGCTCATGTGGGCCCCCCTACTATATTTATGAATATACAATATCTGGCATAATTTGAATGCAATTTGCCTTAAAATTCTCATATAAATATACCTTCTGCATCTGAATGGGGCACCCCAAATTTATAGAGAAATCGGCGCCCTTGATAGTGGGAACTTATAGGGTTTGGATCAAACGTTAAGCTGTAGGCTCATGTCTCATATAGCCTCAGTATGAATTGGTTAAATTCCAAATTAATCAACCACCCAACATCCAACTCTCGAACTTCATTTTTTTTTAAAGTAACCTTGATTTTCGTTATTTGAATATCTTTCCCATATAGTATTGGTGTTAAAAGAAAACCAAACTTTATTTTTCATTTTCTCTTTCAGTGGCGGAGCTTCAGAAAGGTTACATTGGTAAAACTTAGTACTTTGTTGATACAAACTAAAGGGAAAAACTTAAAATACATACTAATTCTTGTATATTGCTTATAGTACTAAAATATACTAATTCCTTCAGCTTGTAGAGTTAATGTTAATTTTTACCGATGTGACTTCCCTGATGAGCTGCCACTGTTCTTCGGTATACTACATGGTAGAGACCAGCATGGGCCGGGCTTGGGCGGGCCGACTCTGTTATTTCTTTGGGCCGGGCCGGGCTTGGACGGGCCGACACTGATTTCTCTTCAGGTCGGTCCGGGCTGGGCCGATTAATTCCACTTCTTCAATAATTATTGACTTTCGTTAAACGATAATTAGAATAAAAGCAAACGTTGAAGAAGTGTGCCCGTGAAAAATGTTACAAAATGAAACTTTTAAAATTTATCGGGCCCGGGCCGGGCTCGGGCCGAAAATCTCCAAAACTTTTCGGGCCCGGGCTGGGCCGGGCCTAGGTACATTCGGACTGGATTGGGCTCGGGCCGAAAATTTCGGCCCGTGCAGGTCTCTACTACATGGGCATTTCTTTCCTATTACGTTATCTTATTAGAAGTTCATTTTGCTTACCTAATCCATGATTATGTTAGCCTGAGGCTGCAGTTGCCCGTATCGTCCACCTGTAGAAGAAACGAAAAACAGAATCAAAATTCGAAACCATACGGCAACTATGAAGAAGAAGAAGAAAAAATAGAATATTACTTGTAGACATGACACGAGATGGCAGCACTGCTGTATATTGGGATGACGAGACATTAAACACGCAAGGTCGCAGCGGGATATCCCTGTCGGATAAGGATTCATCATCGTCCTTATGATTTTTGTTATGTTGAAAAAAAAAAAAAGGAGAGAGAAGAGACGAATGTATTCTCCTTCCCATTATTATTCTGCTTTAAATCATCTTCCCTCATTTTTCCATCTCGTTTAGTTACCTTCATTTCCATACGACTTTTGTCACATTTTATAAGCTTCCTCATTGCTATCTATAAGTGCTTGGAAAAAGTATACAGGGTGTTCGTAAAGTCTGGAAGATCCATGAGTTTTACAGAATGTGTCCGAAATGACAATATAAATCCAATATATGTGGTCATTTCCTAAACACTGCTGACTTAATTCTTTAAGACGAATGTTAGAAATCAACATTAGTGAGCATTACTGTATTGAACACTTAGTGATGCAACCAGGTTAGTCGTCGCCCGGGGCAAGAATTCGCCTTAGCGACTCTTCCCCCCCCCTGAGCAAGCAAACCAAAACGCTCCCCGACTACATCTGATATTGTCATTACACAGTAATTTTCCTATTCCATTTTTTCTTCAAGTGGTAAAGCTTGATTTCAAAATTGCAGGACATAATTTAATTTTTAGTACAAGATAAAACACCGAACTAATTAGTATTTGATTGCCAAATAATCTTAGAGTAGAGTGCTTGACATATTTTTTAAAGTCTTATCATAATAACTCCAGATCACAATGTTTTTTGGGATTATGTCGAGATGTGCATATGTGTAGCATGAATCAACAGTCTGTTGCTTTAGAATAGAATATTTAATTATAACAAACAGTCAAGCTGTTGTCTCGAGTATTATACTCGGACATTTTAGAACTCTCTTAAATCAATGTAAGTTAAATGAAAACACAAAAGGCTGGAACCAAAATTTAACTTTACGGGCTCTTTTTGGCTGCAAAGGTTTTTACAACGTCCTCAAAAGATACGTAGCTTTGAAGCTAACTTATGCTCTATGGATATGATCCTAAGGTTGGTGAGTCGTTCTTGTCCTGTTAAGTTTCTGAGTTTTTTTTTTTTTTTAATGATCTTTAGTTTACCAAAACTCCTTTCCTTGCCTTGTAGTAGAAAATAAATATTTGTCCAGTTTTGCGCCCCCAATCCGACACCCGGAGCAGAAGCCCCGTTTGTCTCCTTAGTTACGTCACTGTGAACAGTAAAGAATTTTTCGCATATACATGATGACACCGGCAGCATCAATGTGATTTGATATAAAGTTCTACTCTGAGAAGTTATAGATTTGGGAATTTAAGTATAAACACAGGAAATGGTATTGAGGTTAGATGAAATTTCCACATTTTAAACATTATTATTTCAGACTCATTGAACTCCATTCGAAATTTTACCCTAAGAGCTTCCAATGTTTCTTTATTTAGGAAAATTGATGATTTTGGATAGCAAGCCTACACACCTCGCAAAATAATTTTGCCTTTACTAAAGCACTCGCCAAACTCCCTTATAATGAAGTCTAACACAGGATAAAGAATATCAACCTGGAAACTATTGTCATCAAGATGTGCTATTTACAAGTCACCTGAAATATTTCGGTTTGGACAAAGATATCAGTTTACATTCAGCATGAATCATATGTGTATGTGTGTTTAAATGTTTACTTCCAACGTCCTTTTGAAACCATACACTGTTCAGAATCATTTACCAGCAAAAGAGTGAACGGATATGAATGGAGTACCTTTTACATAAATATTATTTTAAGAAGTTCAGAAACTATGCACAAGTCCAGAGTCGCAAATTACGAACTCCCAGAGCTCGACTTTGCAGAATTCCTGTTTCCGCGTAAGAATAATCAATTTGAATAAGTGGTGAAAACAAACAGGTAAAAGCTGCACAGAACACTAAAATTTCTTATTTTTCCTCATCTTTAGTTCAAATTCAATTTATACGAATAAGTTTAAATGTTTTCAGTTAAACTAAGATTGATTAAGTAGAAATTAAATTTGAAACAGTGTTGTGTAAACACCTTACAATTTGAGAACGTTTGTACTGAGATATGTATTGTAAGCCTGCACTTAAAAATAGGTAAAGTACTATTCTTGGAATTGTTTTGAGCAAGTATCATACCCATCAGCTAGCACTAAAGAATTAAAGTCAATACGTTAAAGAAGTTGTAGAAAATTTGGAAAGTTTTGGAAAATTCTTAACATTACGATAACTAACTTCTCTCTAATATTTCTGTAATAACGTAATGTTAAGATGAGACTTGTTTCTTACCAGTACAAATTCCACAATTTATCAGTACATGTATGTTCTACTAGGGTATCCATATTGGAATCTGAAGCACATAGTACATATATAATAAAGAAAACAAATTGAATAACTAAACTGAAGAATATTTTATTTTATATTGAAGTATCGTTTCGTATTGTAAACCAAAATGAAACATTCTTCAAATCACAATCGAGACAGATGAAAGAAACCAACAAAAAGAGAAGTGGAAAAGATTCATAATATGAATAGTGTAAAAGAGTAGGGAAGAAGTATAAAGAAGCCGACATAGGGTTAAGAATTGTAGAAAGAATGAAAGAAATAGTTTAAAGAGGAACTTGGGAAAAGGAACACTTCAAAATATGCAGCAAGCATCTCAAGGGTCCTAATGAACCTCTGTATATTGACTGCTAATAGAGTTTTCTTTTTTGTATTGATGACATGGATATAGAACAAGGTTTGTATTCTTTTATAGTTATATTGTACCTGAAATTCTAGAATACAGATTGGTAGACCAATAGAGGATATTGTTATTCAAATGAAATAAAAATATACAATACGCTCTAAAACTGTTATTATTTTTTTTAAAAATAAAAGTAATCTCATAAGTAATATAAAAAATACATCTATTCATACACTCAATATACATCAAAGAATGCCTTAACGTAACTGTTTCAACATTACAACATACTGTATTCACTCAACGGAAAGGTATTTTCTCACACGAGATTCCTGATTACTATGATCTATATGATTAGGTTGAATACTATACAGTTCATGGTGTGTCTATTTTTTGGATAATATGTGGGAACGCATCGGCTCCTGTCCTAAATTCGAGCTTTTAGATGAAATTAATGAAATAAACAAAAAAAGACGTAAATTTAGAAAACGAGGTGAGAATAATGAACGTCTCGTCTCATGGGCAATACTAGACCGTAATTAGTTAATTCTTACTGTAATTTACTAATTGTATTAGGATGATGGGTCGAAACTGAAAATTTTATGCATCAATCGAAAGTCGAATTCTGGAATGGCCGCTTTAACCAATTTCAGGCAATTTTAACAGTATTGAGACGAGATCTTGCCTTAGTTTCTTCCGAAGCTTTCATCCGAATTCCCACTAGGGATAATAGAACACGGAACTTCAAAAAGCTTGCGTGTTAGATACTAAAGATGACGTGCAAATCTATAATTTAATAAAACAGTACACAAGTTACCTTAGCAATCATTAACTATAAGATAATTGATATGAATGTCACTACCTGCGGGATTGTTGTGTATATGGCAAAAAGATAAGACAAAAAACTATAGATCATCCTGGGTGCACAAATCTTCCTTTCGGAGTTATAGGCTGCCGAAAACATGAAAAAATGAACTTTAAAGGTCTATAGCTCAAAAACTATGGGGCCTACCGTAGTCGGGTCAAGACTTCACTTAAGAACTAATATGTGCGCTATCCAAAAATACAGGATTCAGAATCCTAAGATACTTCCGCTACAATTTTTATAGAGGGAGTTTGGATACGGGCATGTAATCTCCAACTACTTCTATAAAAATTGTTGCGAAATTACCACACGATTCTAAAACTTGGATATTTGGATAGGGTACATACTACTTAGTAAGTGAAGTCTTGACCCGACTACTGTAGGTCCCATAGTTTTGGAGCTATGGATCTTTAAAGTTCATTTTTTTTAAATGTTTTCGGCAGCCTATAACTCCCAAAGGAAGCATCTGTGCACCCAAGATGGTCTATACTTTTTTGCATTATCTTGGTGTCAGGAATCACCTCCCAAACGTTGTCGGTGTTGTTTTGAAACATCCTATATATCTTCTGTCATATTAACCTTCTTCCCCCTACAACGACTCTATAGAAAAGCGTCGTCAACCTGGTCCGTCTGGTAAAATATAAGCTACGAAGCGATAATAACTTTTCTTTATGCAAGAATCAACTCAAATATTCAAAGATTATTAGTCTCACCTTTATTGCTTGATATGTCTTAAATATTCTTTTTAAGACCGAAAAATACATAAATTTACTTGACTAGGTCAACACATAACATGTACATAACCACAACTATCCCATAATAATCTCTTACATATATTAAAAACATTCTTCTTTTTTTATTAATTTAAAATGAACATTCTACTAAGTATATTACATATTTATGAGCACTTTTTGCCCACGGTACAGGTAAATATTATACAAACTAAAGTATTTCGTTATAGAAAATGTCGCCCGACAAAGGGACTGAATATAAAAGTCATGAGTAGGCTTGGCTTTTATATTCAAGAACCACTGGTCTGATTAGATTAATGTTCGTACATTACATATGTTCTTTATATTTTGTTCACACCTCGTATATATCTTCAGTATTTTTTTTTTTTTGGTTAACCCTCATATATATATAAAATATTAGTTATTATCATTCACATAAATACATTTACAATAAATCTTTGATTTCATTAATATTTTTCTTTTATTACATTATTATTTATTCTTTATCATTAAAAACATCGTCGCTTAGAAATATAATTAACGAGGGTGAAACACAAATTATCAAGATTACTAGTTTCGATCATTATTACAAACGATGATGTGACAACTAATATTTATTCTTTTCGGGCGCATTGTATAACAAATAAGTTAGATGTTGCAATTATAATGTATACATAGTAGCACTAAGATGTCATAAATAAAGAAGAATTTCATTCGAGGTAGTTATTGAATAATTGATTTTATAGAATGGATCTTATTCTTAACATAATCTTTGACAATTAAACACAAATCAATCTGATATAAAGTAATTTTTTTTTGCCTTTAACTAATTATAAATTGAATTATGATTCTTCACATTAATAAGAAAGAATAAAAATTAAACATAACCTACGTTTGAATAATCAAATGGAAGTAAATAAATTTATTTTACAGAAACAAAAGACAATTAGCATGAACCGGTAAATTGGAAGATAAATGTTCATAGAAATTATCGCTTAAATTTTTAGATAAATGCTCATGAGAACCTACAGCTGACATGGGTTTAACCCCTACCATATCAGCCGCAATTAGTTTAAATTCATACTCGAGTAGGGTTCCAATAGGGTACACTGTACAGCACAATCATGATTAGGTCCTGTATTATTGTTTTGTACAGAAATTACTTCAATACCTGGATCTTGATGTGAAGTGCCATCTCTTATCCTTCCATTACTTCTATCCACGTAGTTCGCTGCGTTGGTGGAATTTCTCCATACATTTCGTCTATTTTTAAACCTATTTTGACTATATGGTCTAACATAGGAATTATTACGATTAATTAGGTTAGGCGGATTCCCTACATAACCTTGTCTATTTTGTTCATTTTGATTGCTAGAGTATACTCGTCTTAGGTTCGGTTCATTATTATTCACACTTCGGATATTCAAATTCCGAACAGGGACCAAATGATCTGAATTATTCTTATTTTTACCCATTCCTGATTGTGTTAGATTCATAGCATGGTATTGAGTTTCGTAGCATTGTACAAGCATTAATAAATGACTGAAACTCATACACTGTGTGGAAAATAAGATCTGCTGTAATTTAAATGGAAGCAAATTGCGAATCGATGCAATTATTCTTGATTCCGATTGCAAGGGATTAACAACCTTTAATTCATTATAGACATTTATAACAAACTCTACAATAGATTTGTGCAATCGAGGATTGAAATGTTGATTCCTAAGAGTGGCATCTCTGTTTGCCAGCAAAAAGTCATTTTCGTAATTCGCGATCAATGCCGCTTTAAATTCCTCATATGTACTAATGTGATCACGTATTGCCTTAAACCATAAGGAACAAGGTGGGAGTAATACATGGGGTATTAATTTCATGTATTGTGATCGGTCGATAGACATTATATTACATTCGTCTTGGAATTTCTCTAAGAAAGAACTAGCATTTTCATTGCACTTACCACTAAATTTACTCATGGTTTTGATTTCGCTCATCTTGACACTTAGCTTTACCTTTCTTTTCTCACTCCTTGTTCTTGTGGTGTGATTGTTCCGGTCCGTAGCGTGCTGTGTCATGATACCATTTATATTTCGTTCATCAGTGATCTTCGGACAATTTTCCTCTAATATAATATCCTCCTCAGATTCCGGCGAAGGCGTATTTATATCCGGTGATTGGGGAAACTCGAAGCGATCACTGCCCAGATTATTGCGATGAATGCTGTCTCTAGCCTGTAACGTTTTAATTTCTTCCTGCATAGTAGCCAACTGGATCTTTTGATGTTTAACGGAAGATTCTATTAACGTTAAATCCTTTTTTACAGCACAGATTTCATGATTTTGATGATCGTGCTTTTCTTGACACTCATCGGCTAACCTTTTTAACTTCTCTTCAAACTGCGAGGATATGTCGTTCATCACCTGGACGATTGTTTGTTTCGTATCGTCTGATTTCAGTTCTATCCGTTCTATTCGTTTACTTAATTCTTCATACTGCTTGCTAGCTTCATTAAATTTCAGTTCTATCTTCTTTTCCATGGTCTGGTTAGCTTCATAGAACTTCTGTTCCATGGTCTGGTTAGCTTCATAGAACTTCTGTTCCATGTTTGTGTTAGATTCATTGAGCTTTTGTTCCATGGTTTGTTTTATCTCAGTCGTCATTTGCATAATTTGTTGCTGCACAGCTAACAAAAGTCGATCCTCAGATGACAAACTTGGTGTTGCACTAATTTCACCTGTATTACTGGTATTAGATTCCTGTTGCACTATTTCACTATCCATTTTTCTTTTAATGACCTTACCGCTTCGTAATACGGTTAAGTTCGTATTCATAAATGGTAATATCCAAGTAAATTCAGCCCTACTTTCCTTCTTCGGGAACTGAATTTTCAAAAGTCCCGGGTTTGGTAAACCAAATTTTTACAACGACTCTATAGAAAAGCGTCGTCAACCTGGTCCGTCTGGTAAAATATAAGCTACGAAGCGATAATAACTTTTCTTTATGCAAGAATCAACTCAAATATTCAAAGATTATTAGTCTCACCTTTATTGCTTGATATGTCTTAAATATTCTTTTTAAGACCGAAAAATACATAAATTTACTTGACTAGGTCAACACATAACATGTACATAACCACAACTATCCCATAATAATCTCTTACATATATTAAAAACATTCTTCTTTTTTTATTAATTTAAAATGAACATTCTACTAAGTATATTACATATTTATGAGCACTTTTTGCCCACGGTACAGGTAAATATTATACAAACTAAAGTATTTCGTTATACCCCTCACAGGTTTGTCGCCCTGCATGGAGGGATCACTTCCTCCGCTTTAAATTCGATTTTGTTTTTGTAATAACTGACTTCAATATAGGCCTACTCCCTGTTAAACATTTCTCATTATCTAAAATTTAGGACTATCATAATTCCAAGAAATGTTGACATGCAGCCCACATTGAATCACCTGCTAAGTTAACAAGGTGTAAAAATCATGTTAGTCGATAAATTACAATGTGTTGAAAGGAAGCAGAATGAGGGATATTCTTTTTCCCTTTATATGTATCATTCTTTGGTGGATTGTTAACCAGTTCTATGATTATATACCAGTAGGTTAAAGGTTTCTCTAATTTTCCTTTAGATGTAAAAGATTGCCTTTATTTTTTGCTGCTGGATATGCAAAGTGAAGACCACGTTTCTCCAATAACAGACTCCTACTTTACATGGAAATACCAAGTGGTTACTATTTAGTTTGGCAGATGTGGTAATGTTGAAAAGTGGCTTCACCCATTTAGAATTCTCTCCACTTTTTTTCATTTATTCATCCCTTGATATTATTCTCCCATGGGGGCACCCTTCGAGAACCAAACATAGCACTTCACCTTAATGTACGAGCTCGTAGAAGCTTCCGGTCTCCTACGGTGCTTTATAGAACTAACCACAAGAGGTCTGCGATAGACAGTGCGTTGAGATAGAATAGAATAATGGACAAAATATGTTTCTCTTTCAGAAATACTTTATAGAAAACTAATGCCAGAAGATGAAGACTTTACAAATTAGAACCAATAATATATGTAGTTTTTGTTCCATAATTTTATATGTAATTTATAGTCTAATAACCCCAAAACATATAAAACAACGGTTGGATATATTACTTTGTCTGAAATTTACGCTCAACACATCAAATTTCATTTGATTGTTTTTAATTTTGCAATGATAATTGGGCACATTATTATAATTGCTGTATTACTAACTATTGTTAATTGCTAATTAATTAAAGCCTGAAGAGTATAGTCAAACGGCAGGTCAGGTCTGTATCCACGAGAGGTCTAGGGGGACCGGGTTTCCCTAAAATTTTCACGGTAGGCTTGCAAATGAATTATAATATGGTTGGATCGGACCCTCCCCCTAAATTCTACTGGGCCTCCCTACATTTTGGGCTGGCTATGGGTCTGCGGTAGGTCATAAAATATTAATGTTTTATTAAGTTAAAGCATACACATGGGTGTTCTTATGGGGAGTAAAAGCGGGTAAAATCATTCTTACGGTTAGTATTCGGAAATTGTTAATTAAAAGACACACACACACACTAGAGAATGCATGAGAAAAAATAATTGGCTACTTATATTATTACTCGTGTTTATTTGTAAAATTTGTAGTAATTTGGAATGTCTTTATCCCATGGTATTGAAAACAACACAAAAAGGGGCGCGGGAAACCTGAATTCGATTCTTGGCGAGAGCTCATGTGATTCGTTTCCCACGCTCAACTGTAAGTTCATTCTCGTTGCTGAAAGGGACGCTAAACTCAAACTCAATAATGTGAAAACGTCTGTAATGTGAATAATGTGAAACTCAATAATGTGAAATAATTTATGAAATACATTTGTTTTTCATTTGTATTTCATAAATTTAAACTACTCACTGAGCAAAATAGTACGTTTATTATAAAAATTATTCACATGTAACAGTTTAAGCAACTATCCACTTAGCTTCATCAGACACTGTCAGATCCTCAAGAAACAACTGTGAATATGAGCTAGCTTGAACCTGATTAAGATAAATGAGTGCGAGTCACCTTCAGGATAGTGAACGTGACGTATGGACATGGACTTTCACTCTATATGTTCCAGTTACAAAATGGGGACTTTTAGCTTGGGAAAATACTTTTTTCTTTAATTTTTTTTTTAAGGTGACACATTGATATTCTGAACTGCATCATTTCACTCATGAAACATATTTATGTTTCATTTAGCAACATTTCATTCTATATTTCTATAAAATTAGGGAAAGAGAAGTATTAAATGTGAACATTTACTCTTTCTGTATAATGAGCGCATTTTTAAGTTAACGAACATTTTCAATGCCTTCTCTAAGTAAACCTATTCTATATTATAATAGTTTTCCGTTTATCTATATCATTGCCGATGGAAAAGAATAAAATCTTTCAGTTTTCTGTATGGAAGCATGGTAGCCCAGTGATAGAGCTCTCATCTCTGGTTCGATCTGTGGCCACGTGAGTTTTTCTGGTGGATGACATTACGTTCGAGACGAGATAGAGTTCTCAGAATGGAAAAAAATATATCTTCTTTTCGAGACGACAAATAATTTTTTATACATCTTTTTGAGATGAGACACTCCAAAGGCAAAAAATCTTTCAGTTTTATGTCCCATAATTATGTCCTTTAGGCTAAAGGAGACGATGATTATGTCCTTTAGGCTAAAGGAGACGATGATTATGTCCTTTAGGCTAAAGGAGACGATGATTATGTCCTTTAGGCTAAAGGAGACGATGATTATGTCCTTTAGGCTAAAGGAGACGATGATTATGTCCTTTAGGCTAAAGGAGACAATGATTATGTCCTTTAGGCTAAAGAAGACGATGATTATGTCCTTTAGGCTAAAGGGGACAATGATTAAGGCAAGTGAATGATCATAGAAGAAAGAATGAAATGAAATGAAATCTTTGAGTTTTACGTTCCATGATTATACAGTGTGGGATAAACGAGACAGTGATTAGGAATAATGAATGAAATGGTGGAATGCAGAAAGTGGGAGGAAACGGGAGAACCCCAGGAAAACCTACGCACACGGTGCTCGTCTATCTAAAAAAGCCCATTTAACGCGAGCTAGGATCGAACCAGTAACCTCACGCACCACAGGTGAACGCTCTACCACTGAGCCACTGCGGCCCCTGATGATAGAAGAATTTGGTAGAATGAGAATATGGGAGGAAACAGGAGTACCTCGAGAAAACCCACGGACAAAATGTTGTCCACCACAAACTTACTTGACCGGGGATTGAATCAGGAACCCCACACACCAGAGGTAAGCGATCTACAACTTCTTTTTTAATTTGTCTTTTTTTAAAAAAAAAATCAATCGATTATTTCTCAGTTTCCTGATCACCCGAGTTTCCTCGTACAGGGTTTTAACTCTTACCAAAGTGGACAAGGGCACCGAACACGAATACAAACATATCCAGGACAGTTAAAATTCCGACCATGCTCTTCAGAGAGACTCGAATTCTCAATGAATTGTGGAGCTCCCTCGTGGCTAAGCGGTTAGCGTACGCGCCTTTGGCGTGGGAGACCCGGGTTCGATTCCCAGCGGGAGCTCATGTGGTTCGGATTCCACGTCAAACAATAGGTCCACGTCTTATATAGCCTCGCTGCTGAACGGGACGCTTAACTAAAAATCACCTCACCTCAATGAATTGCGCCTCATGATCCAAAGCTGAATGCCTCTTCGGTTAATGCCACTGGCACCATTGAGCCACCATACAACCCCGAGACAGTTTCAAATCTAGTTTCACTTTTATTATTAACTTTCATTAATCACTCGACTCCTTTATTCTATAAGGCATAAACGTGGAAATCAAAACTAGGTATTTCATTTTACTTTCATTTGCTAGTGTTACATCCCACGCTTATGCCTTGCAGACTAAAAGGGACAGATGATGTAATGAAAATGAAAGATCATATAAGGAATTGGTGGAATGAAAATGGAGAAAAAACAGAAAAACCACGAGAAAGTCCACCGCTTATTTACATGGTCTGGAATTGAATCCAGGATCTCTCTATTAGAGGTGAGCACTATGTCACTGTGCCACCGTGCCCCTATTATAGATGAGAGTTCTTCATATAGGACTATATATATATCCAAAAGAAAAACAAACTAATCTTGGCAAGCACTACCTTCACAAATTATCACATTTTGTAGCTGAAAGGAATAAAAAATGGACACACTTCATTTATGTATAAATTACCTATTCTTTTACACTTCATTTATCTTTCCTGTTTTTCATATATTTATCATCCCTAACGTATTATCCCTTCTTCTGTTCTTCCCTTTTCCATCTACCCTTATTTATATCAAAAAACCCTAGGCTTTATATGTTTAATTTTCATGTGAAGTCCACATGAAAGAATCTTTTTTCTCGCTTTTCGTTTTCATTTATTCCGTGAAAAATCCCGATCTTAATCATATCACCACATATTATTTTTTTTTTTCCTGTTGCTGTTTTTGTTTGTAGTAGAAAGGAAAAGAAAAATAGTGAAAAAATGCAGGTTATTACAAAATTACTCCGGGGAAAAAGGTTTGGGGAGATACTTTTAAAAAAATAACCAGAGTATTTAACATATATAGAATGGTTGCAAAGGATAGCGAAATATAAAGAAGATGAGGGCGGAAAAGAATAAAGGAAAGAAATGGAGAAGATAACGATAGGCTGAAAAAAAAATTACGGACAATCATTTGCCGCATCACCTGTTAAAACTGAGCATGCAATTCTGACATCAATCAAACATGTGAGCTCATATAATTTATTAATATTAATGGATCGTAACTTGTTAGGCGGATTTTCATTTTAGCTTCTATACACGGTAGAAGAAATAAGCCTCTATGCATATATGTATTTCGTATACAACATTTTATATGTATATAGATATACAGTATGTTTCTTATTAATTTTGGCTCATCTTCTGTCCCATCAGTGAGGAAAATGCTGAAAAAAAATTCCCCTTTTTTCTTCTTCATTTTTCGGAAACGAATACTAGGGCTATCATAATGACTATCTGAATTTTTCCCCCTCCCCTTTATCTCTGCCTTTTAATACTGATAGTTTACCACACGCATACATATTGTATACTACATATATATAGTACAATTTTTCATTAATATACATATTTTAACCCCCACACACTCACTTATATATATAGACCCTATATATTCACACACTTATTCATTATTATTATTATTGTTAAGTTGATATTAATTTTTAATGCGTTTCTACTTTTGTCTGCTTTAGCTAGTTGTCAAAGAATTTATTGCAGTTAAATTGAGTATTATTTTGTATATGGATGCCGGCTGTAAAGGAATCATTGGGCTTAATAGAGCTGGGAAAGAGACCTACATTAAGGATTTCCATTTTTCAACACACACTTAATTTTTGTTATGCTAATCGCATTGAACAACCGTATGTTTAATATATATATATCTTCCTTCCAAAATGAGATTTATATAGATATATATGTTGTAATATATTAAGACTTTAGCCTTAAGTATAATTTTTGCTATGCTGTTACCATTGAATAGCCAAGTCAGAAGGTAGTTGAGTTGAGTTTGAGTTTAATGTCCCGTTCGGCAGCGAGGCTATATGAGATGCGGATCTACTGATTAACGTGGAATCGGAACCGCTAGGAATCGAACCCGGATCGCCCACGCCAAAGGCGCGTACGCTAACCGCTTAGCCACGAGGGAGCTCAGGTCAGAAGGTAGTGTTGCTCTTTGCATACCATACATAGTGTTAATCCCGGGTTCGATTCCTGGCAGGGACACTCGGTTGAAAAGTGTAAAATGGTTTTTCAGGCCAGTCATCTTGAGTGAGGTTTTCCTGGGTTTTTCTCATTCACACCAGGCAAATGCCGGTATGGTACCTAATATGCAGATCCTAGGCTGCTGCCTTTCTTCCCTTTCCTTTGATAGTCTGATCACCGAGGGACGTCATCCCTTATACGTGACAGGCTAACATGGTCATAGGTGCCGAAAGCTCAAAAATTCCTAATTTCTAATTCTTAATTCACCATGCACAGTGCGATTTTGAACAACGGTGTTTTTGCTCTAACTCGATTTTCTAAAACTCGATAATAGAATTTTTATCATGGCACTGTATTTAATTTACAAATCAAGAATAGGTTTGCTTACTCAATTGCTTAAAAATAAGCAAATAAAAGCAATAAATAGGACTACACGTGGTTCATTGTTTTATTTAAAGTTCAGTGCCGAGGCTGTTTGAGACGTGGACCTACAACTTGGCATGGAATTCGAACCACGTTAGCTTCAATTTATATCTTTTGAAACAGTGTTGGATATCTAAGACTTGGTGAGTTGCCCACGAAAGCTATGAAATTTTTCGTCTCAATTTCAAATTTAAAAATATTCTTTTCATATCGACTCTCTTCTCATCTTCGAAATGAGAAATTTTTCCTCTCCTGGGCAACACTACTGGAACCAGGGCCAGCTCTACGATATGAGCAATACGTGCATACGCATGAGGCAGCAAAATCTGTCATAACTATATTATTTAAAATAAATATTTCTTGCTGAAAACAGTCTTCATGATGATGGTAGTTAAATTTACTAAGCTGATCTTCTATTTGAATACTACACTGATAATTGATGTTTAGATCGCATTAGTTTAAGGTCACAGGGATAGTGCTAAAGCAAATGGTCAAACAAATCCCGGCATGAATTGCTTGATTGTGTCAAATACAAGAACTTAATTCTCGAACAGTAGCGATCACCTGTTCCATTTAGTTAGTTTTCACAGTTTTGATATGAAAAGTAGCCTTGTCTTTGTCACAAAGAAGTTTCCTATCATTGCAAGTGAAAACAAGTTTTTACTTTTTTTTTATATATATATAGTTTCTAACCGATGTAAAAGGAAAAATCATGAAATAAAAATAAAAGAGCTAGTTGCACTGGAATTGCAAACTGATATATTGAGATTGAAGTTCGATATTGAATTCCATAAAAAGGATTACCATTTTTTCCCTATAGGTGTGTTTGCTTCATCTTTCACTAACATAATATATTAAATAGATAAACAAATAAATAAATAATAATAACAGACATGACGAGATTGTATTTGTAGTGATTAGGCCTTTCTGAGTGCGAGTGAACTTTCCCTCCCCTGTATTTTTCACGATGGAGCAGCATACTTAAAATCATGGCTTTTAAGATTTGTTATTTCTGAAGAAAGGGCTGCAAATGATGCCATTGAATTGGGCGGCATATCAGGCCGGTAGCCAGCCCAGAAATGTAGAGGGGGCCCTGCTGAAGTTAGGGGGGGGGGCGATCCAACCATATTATAATTCACTTGCAAACCTACCGTGAAAAGTTTAGAGGGAGCCAGCAAAAATTTAGGGGGCGGCCCCCCTAGACCCCCTTGTACCTGAGACTCATTGAGGATAATAAGCCCGATGATTCTGAGTGGGTTGACTTCGGCGACAATGAACCTTTTAAACAACTGAGTTAACACATTCTTGTGAAACAAAATGTCAGGCTCTAGTATTTGTAATACATTTCCTTGTGCTAACAGCGTATGAAGTAGAGATATGCTTTTGTTCCTTACTTTCCAAAGCACACACCATCAACAAACTAAGAGAAGAAAGGAAGTACGTAAAAGTGTTGAAGGAAAGAGTAATATGGAAAAGGAGAAGAGAAGAAGAAAAGAAGGCTTGAAAATTGAAAGAAGTAGTGAACCGGAGACAAAAGAAAAACGCGATGTGATTTATTGCTTCGATGCTGCAAACAGACATCGTCTCGCAGCAAAAGTTTTATCAGTAGGCACACGGACGCCTTTGGCAAGGAAAAAAAAAAACTTAAGCATAAGAAAAAATGGAGACCTTTTTGTTTAAGGAAAATAGAAAAAAAGAAGATAGGGTAAGGAAATCAAACATTAATTTTCCTGTCTGCAGATAGCGAAAGAGCTATGGAATTCGGAAGACGAAGCATGAACCTGAGTGACGAAAATACATGAGAAAGGCTAAAGAGAAAAGTCCATAATGAACTCATTCACTAGCAAAAGGTTTCCGATGATCTTGAATTCTAGAGTAATTTATTGATGTTTACTACATACGATGGCCCTCAATGAAATCTTTCAATTTAACATTCCACAATTAAGCCCGTTAGGCTAAGGGAGAAGTGAAAAAGACTTAAGTTCCAGAATAGCGCAGGCTAAACAAGCAATTTAATAGGAAAAGAGGAGAGGTTCTCTCACAGTGACAACTTTGAGTATGATGTGTCCGTCCAAATTATCGTTTGGTAACTATATCTTCAACAAGCTCAGAGATGTGGCTACTGAATGAAGTTACAGAAATACTCGATCACAAAGCATACATTACCACTTAAAGTTTAAAATTCAGTCATCCCCCAGAGCTCTATATTAGAGGACCTCGAGGGGCAAGCAAAATGCTCCATTCGATGTATTCTCACATACTATCCTACCTCAGTTTTCTTTCATCTGTTTATCTCCAACCGATTCTGATTTACAAACATTGGACGCTTTACCTGAAAAGTCATCTGTTACATAGTGGCCACATGAAAAAATCTACAAAAGTTTTTTTTCTTTTTCGTTGACCTTTCGAACGATAGGTCACAAGACATACTTCAGCATTTGGGACTTTCGAGTGCATCTCAGGGCCCTATGTTAGAAGCTCCGAAGGATAAATCAAAATCCTCTATTCGTTGTGTCCCCTGACACTTTTGTGTGTCTAATTTTGTTTCATCCTTTTATCTCCAAACATTTCTGATTTATAGCTATTGGACAAAGTTACAAATCACCCTATATAAAAGTTATAATATTTGAAATCACTCCATCACCATTAGTACATAAAAGTAGAATCCATTTCGGTATCACTGTACTAACGTGGGAACGGCTTGAGCCTAGTCAGCCCCCTGTCTATACCACTGGTTGATTAACTATCAACTTTGTTACTCTTATTTACCTAAATGATGTACATAGTTGCGATTTTAGTATTTCACTATTGCATAACAGTGTATTTTCCTTCTATTTTTTTTAAAACCATTCTTTCACTCATATAAAAGCAAAGTAAAACAAATAAAATTTCTATATTCTTTTTTGAATAGTTCATTGGCATCTTTCCTAAAAACCTGTGATTCTAATTTTGCACGTGTCAAAATCCATGTTTCCACTGCAAATAATAATAAACATACGCTTATAAATAATAACAACAATAAAATACTAATGCAGTTTATTTGTGAGGAATTACTAATGGTTTCGCATCCTGAAGCAAGACCTTCGGTTCACTTTCAGTATGCTATAGTACGGCCCCCTGTAAAATAATAATAATAATAATAATAATAATAATAATAATAATAATAATAATAATAATAATAATAATAATAATAATAATAATAATAATAATAATAATAATGGGCCTCTTGAAGAAATCTTGCTGGGTACATCCTTGTACAGTCAGCGACAAAAGTTCTTTCCATTTGATGAAATGTTTCGTAAATAACTTCAGAATGGAAGGACAATTTAAGTACAGTTCTCAGTAAATTAAAAAGAATGTACTTTTCTGTACGTTCAAGCCATACCACCGATGTACGTTTCAACCATACCACCGTTATTTCCAAAAGAAATTTTACCAAACGGAAAGAACTTTTGTCGCTGACTGTACCAACATTCGTGTGAACTGGAGCATTATTATGCAGCAGGAAACCTCAATGCACAATGACTGCCTCCAACGAACTGACGCAGCTGGACATTTGACACTGATACAGTATTTCTACCATAGATGACACTATATGCCCTGAACGGCTTTTTACCAGTGACGCGATTTTCCAGTGTCAAGCCAGAAACTTTTGGAAATAGCCTCGTATATTGTTAGATTAATACAGTACTTCTCTTTTCTCCTGTTGTATTTTGCTTGTTAGCGTCTGTATGCGAATATATTTTTCCAAGCCTGTTTTACCCTCTTGATCCCAAAGGTAACAAGGAAGCATTTTATCATGTTAACTTTCAAAGTTGTGTGTGCACACACACAGATATATATATATATATATATGTATACTATCGTATATGTTTCTCTGATGGAGGGTGAGCCGTATTTGTATGTCAGAAAGCGAAGAAGGATTTACCTTACAGACGAAGCAAAACAAGTATTTTTTTTTTTTTACTTTCTCTGAAATGGAACCCAGCTGGGAAAAAAAAAGTACTGATGCTGTTGACTGTTGATGCACGATTCTCTGTCCTTTTCCTTTCGCTGCAGTTTTATTTCTGTTTCTTTCTTTTTTGATCTTATTTATTTTCTGTTTCTAGTTTGCCTTCCTGAAAGATATTCTGTAACTTCGGACGAGAAACGTAAAAGAGCAAAAATTTACGGATAATGTAAAGTATACGTTCTGTAAAGCATGTCCCTGTGGAACATTAAGGTATACGTAAAGTTGAAATGGCACACACACACACACATACACACACATCTTTGTATGTATATTCTCGAAGAAAAAGCATGCAAAATCATCATATACTCAGTCGACGGCAAATAACACACATGTAGATTTATCTTTTGACAGTAGCTGCTTTCAGAGAGAAAGAGAAAAAGAAGTCAATTTTTTCTTCGAAAGGCTCTTTCTGGATCCTACTCATGGTCGATGCACATTAGCCCTTTCACATCAATAAATTGATCGTAGAAGAGAAATACGAGTAAATAGTTCATTATCAACGCTTTTTATTTCTTAGACAAGCATTACTTTCGTATTTGTGCAGTGAACATTAAATAGTAACACATTCGAATAGTAGGAAAAATTCGAATAATCGAATCAAATCATTCGAACAATTTAATCGAATACATGTTTAATTATTTTAACAATGAATATCTTTTCGTATTACAGTTCGAGTAACGAAAGATTGTTCGGATTAATAATTCGGGTAAGGATTATTCTTAGATCGATGAATTATACGAGTAACGATAATTGTTAGATCGATGAATTATTCGAGTAACGATAATTCTAAGATCGAAGAATTATTCGAGTAACAATTATTCTTAGATCGATAAATTATTCGAGTAACGATTATTCATAGATCAATGAATTATTCGAGTAACGATTGTTCTTACACGATGAATTATTCGAGTAACGATTATCCTTAGATCGATGAATTATACAAGTAACAATTATCCTTAGATCGATGAATTATACGAGTAACGATAATTGTTAGATCGATGAATTATTCGAGTAACGATTATTCTTAGATTGATGAATTATTCGAGTAACGATTATTCTTAGATCGATGAATTATTCGAATAATGATTATTCATAGTTCAATGAATTATTCGAGTAACGATTATTCTTAGATCGATGAATTATACGAGGAACGATTATCCTTAGATCGATGAATTATATGAGTAACGATAATTGTTAGATCGATGAATTATTCGAGTAACGATTATTCTTAGATTGATGAATTATTCGAGGAACGATTATTCTTAGATCGATAAATTATTCGAGGAATGAACAACTTGTCCAAAATAATCTACAGTAAGAATTTAAAAAAAACGGTTCCAATAAATTACTCAAATAAATGAACAATGGTTTGAATTTTTATTCAAATTACGAAAAAGTATTCGAATAGTTATACGAATAACGAATTACTGTCCGAATAATTATTTGAATAAGGTAAAGTATAGTTATTATTCATACAAAGTGACTCATCAATCAATCTTCGAATAACGAGAAATTGTTTCAATTACTATTAGAATAACGAACAATTGTTTAAATGGTTCCTTTTATAACGAAATATTGTTCGAATAATAATAATATAATTATTATATTATTATAATGCGAGGTTAGAACGTTATATACTAGCCTAAGTCTATTAATCATAGGTGCTAAGACCAATATGCACGTTCTTAAGACTTCGCGACTTTTATAGTTAAAAAGGGAATCTGCTAAATTTTTAGAAGGGGGACAGAATAAAACACATGGACTCAGAGGAATACGTAAATCAACGTGGTGACTGATTTATTTTCGTTTTTTTTTTCGACTTATGTCGATAGAATTGAGATGAGAAAGCAGTCTCATCTTGTTTCGAGCTCGACTGATAACGTCCTGGGTGTCACTGTCAAGGGTGAGGTCTCGGTCTCCTCACTATAAATTCTATGAAATTAATATGTGTGAACTGTATAGTGTTACAACCTCTCGTTTTCTCTCTTTACGCACAGTCGTTTAATTTCAAGCACTTCAATGCTACTGAATCTCTGAAATTTTGTTTAGATACGTAAAACCTGTGGAATAAATATTGTAATAATAATAATAATAATAATAATAATAATAATAATAATAATAATAATAATAATAATAATAATAATAATAATAATAATAATAATAATAATAATAATAATAATAATAATAATAATACAACCTCCTCGATAAATTTATGTTTGCTTCAATAGCCATCGAGACTAGTGGGACATGCGGTCCTAGAAGCCTGGATTTTATCAGAGGTAGGCAGACGCATTTTTAATTGTTTCTGGAGATGTACGTTCAGCATCTTTCTTAATCCAACTAATATCAATTGCGGTCCAGCGTGGCAAAGTTTCGTCGGTTCTTGGCACCTCCCCACCCGGAAGGGAGCTGAAGGAAGTGTTTCTTTTTTAGTACAACATATACAACTGAACAATATCATAACAACAAATGTTAAGTGTACTTGTAAGAATGTAAAAGTGATTTCAGAAAATAATATGCATTGATTTTATTTTCAACTAGAGTAATACATACGGGATATCAGTGATGGTAAACTCTGAAATGTATATTGTTACATCTCAAACATGACATATAGTAGTTGGAATTAGTACTTCCGAGTTACCATCTATCATAAACATACCCTTGTACTTCCTTTTATTTTCGTCAGAATTGTGATTTTATTATTTGAAATTTCTTAAATAAAAATTATAACAATATAACAATGAAAATAAATCAAATTTATTTTTAAAACTTAATAATAATAATAATAATAATAATAATAATAATAATAATAATAATAATAATAATAATAATAATAATAATAATAATAATAATATACGTAAAAAGGAATGGTATAGAAAGACATTCATATATGAACTGATCTGTATTTAATGATTTCAAATCTTGGTAAATGATTTGTTTGTACGATCTTGAGGGAGAAACGGAATAAATACAAGAATTTGAAAAAAAAAGGAAGGCTGAATAAAAAAGGAACAAAAAAATAGCACATTGAGGCGTAATGATACGACCTAGCAAATAGCACACGCATGCTGGAAGCAGAATAAGAAAAAAGTAAAAAAAAAATGACAACCTACCAAAACTCTTGGAAAAACACAAATAATAAACCCTTAAATTCAAAAATCGATAACCTTTCAACAAAAGGAGGTGGGTTCGTTATGTTAAAGAAGGTTCGTTCTTTTTATTAAAGTATAGAGATACCAGGAAAAGACGTAATATTAAGATTTTTTTTTCCCTTTTTTAGTCAGTACAAGAAAAGAATTCTTTACATGCATGTGCTGTTCAAGCCCTTAGCTCTCTATTCCTCATCAGTTCTACCCTATTTCTTTTACCCTTCACGAGGTTCATTTCCTTCACAAACTTTTGGGCAGGTAAAAGCAGAAGAAGAAGAAAATATTTCTTTAAAGGGGAAAAAAATCTATTTCCTATTATAAGTTTTTTTTTTTTTTTTTGTTAGAAGGAGTTGACAGAAAAAAATCATCGAATTTGCTTTTGCCGTTTACAAATACACAAATAAGCAAGAATATATATATATATACACATAAACAGACCATACTACGACATTTCTCCGACTACAAGAGCATATTATAGAATCAGCCACTAATAGGGCCAAACTGTGTTTTGCCTACAAAATGGCCTTCCTGTCTTGAGAAAAAAAAATCTTATTGGTTCCTTCTGTAAGTCATTACTAACGAATCTAAGTTGTCTATATATAATACCACATATGCGCATGATACAATGTTCTGTATACATATATATGGAATTCCTAATTTAAGTACTTGCTATAGAAAAGCTGAAAGCGTTTTGTCTATTTTTATATCTTCTACGTATACGTAAGACACAACCTATTAGGAGAATTCACTTATTTATTCGTACTATTTTGATAGTCGATGGCAGCCAGGAAATACACACAATACCGGTTCAGTGACGGTAATTGAGTTTACAATTTAAAACAGTATGTGCATCACTTTATTATTAATAGCAGAGACACCCACAGGATATTTTTCAGGGCGGAGCTAGTGGTCAATTCCAAGTGGAGCGCATACAAGTACAATCACGAATACACAAGCAATTTAATGCACGCGTGCATACATATAATATAAAATGAGTTATTTACCATACATTCTTGTTAGTTACAATAAATAAATTATACTACTCTAGTATTTTATATAAATACTAGCTGAACCTGCGCTCTCTACATAGCGCATCATTCACATATGAGCATGAATCTCCTTGTCATTCCTCACAACCTCTGCACATACGTATCCGTTTACAGACACAAGTGAAAGAAGTCTTGATAAAAATCGGCAAGGGGTACAATGAAAAGGAGACCTTTTCGAATATTGTTGCAAAATCTCGCACCGTTTCCAAGATTTGAACCTATTTCCAGTTGGAGTTTCTAATTCATGTATGATCAGTGTGTTCTTTCTTCTTGCATTCAGTATGTAATAAGCAAATACATTAAATACACAATTAATTATAATGTCAGTTATATATGGTGTTCATTGGGCAATGCACCCCAAACAATAAAGATTCATCTTAAACTGGAGAAATGGTTTAATAATGCCTTCGTTTAGCCTTCGTTTTTCATAATCATTTGGCCATGAAATAAACGCCTGAGAGATATACAATCCCTGCATACATCTATGTTATGTTGGAATGTATAACTCAAAGGATATGATGAATTACATTTTAAAATTACAACACTTCCAGTCCAACCCTAAAAAATGCAATAAAGAAATAATGGCCACGTTTTTTAAATAATCAGTTACAACTGGACAATCTACACAATTTCAAGATCTCATTGTCGAAAGGACTGTAGACAAACATATAAACTTTCCTTTGGAGATAAACATATTAACTTAGCATTTTAATATATAGATACTAAGTACCACGGTATATGAGTAAGTAAAATAGTATACTTTGATATGTACACTCATGTACAAAATTATTGTCACATGTCTATTAATATGTTGTTCTAGGAATATAATTTGATAACGAATTCGCCCGGTATTTCTTATAATGTTAGTATGTGTATTATCGACAAAGACATGTATGTGGAAAATTTCATGTCAAAAGAGCAGTAAATAAGAACAATCAAACGAAAATAACACTTTCCTGTCCATTTAGCAACATTTTGTTTTACTCATTCTAATTTTCGTATTTATAATTCTTTTCCTATGAAATTTACCACAAATGTACATTTCCCGATTATACACATAGTATCAATGTATAATCAAAATCATCATCAAATTATATTCTTACAAGAAGACATTTATAGATATGCGATAATCATTTGGGACATGAGTGTACTTCCAAGAACTGTACAGCCTTCGAAAATCCGAGGTGGAAGCTGTAGGGGTCTATGTGATTGATAGGGAGGAAGTAAACACCAATACATACACTCTGCTACTAAACATTGTATATATATTTTTTAATATAATGTAGATAAATAGATAATCCCAGCAGAATGTAAACTATCGGTTCTTGTTAGCAAAAACGGTATACTTTTTTTTAAGCGTCATAAAAATTAGTTTCCTACAATTTTATCGACAGCTGCACATCATAATTTATCCTCACCTCTCAAGACGCCATTTTGTTCAGCTTCATCTCATATTTTTGTCTCATCTTTGAAAAATTACAGTTACTGTTGCCCGCGAGACGCGAGGTCTCGTCTCAAAAGCCAAAGTTTAAAGAGTAAATGATAATTTTGATGGCTTTACACAGATAGACAAGACGATACATCCTTAACTTTTATCTTATAAACTAATCCTGGTAAGCAAGTAGGGAGTGCTCTCATTGTATATTCAGTAAAGTTACTAGTTCAAACCTATGGTATGTTATTCTGATTGAAGTTCCTCATTAATTCTGTAATGTCAATTCAGGGATGGTAGCTTTTAACGTAGAGTTTGTCCGACTACCACTTTTGATCACTGTTCTCCGTGTAATATGGCTTAAGAGTCTTCATCCCGGCGAAATTAAAATACCGTTAATTTTACAGTAATTATGTGATATCTTCAAAAGATAAAAGATAATTGAAATATGGAACAAGAGCGCCCTAGACGATATTATTTTGCGTGAGGTACCGTTATCACAAGTCACCTAGTGGCTTTCCGTTTTCAGCTGTTTAGAAACGCGAAAATAAATGCCAATTTTCAAAATGGCTCGAAATCGAAAGCAGATAAGTGAGTCGTGATAACGGTATCTCATGTAAAATGATATTGTCTAGGGCGCTCTTGTTCCACATTCTCGATGATCTTTTATCTATTTGAAGATATCACATAATTACTGTAAAATTAGCGGTATTTTAATTTCGCCGGGATGAAGACTCTTAAGCAGCCGCTGAGGGACAGTAGCTCAACGGTGGACCGTTTACCTCTGGTGCAAGGAGTTTGATCTCAGACCAAATAATTTTGTGATAAACATCATATTCTAGGGTTTTCTCAAAGATCTTGCGTCTATTCTCATAGTCTCATTCCACCAATACTTATACAGGGTGTTTCATAAATATGTCAAAATATTTTGGGAAGAGATTCCTCACATCAAAATAAGAAAAAATGTCCATGTGGACCTGTGCTCAAAAGTGGATAGTTTCGGAGTTATAGGGTTCCGAAAACGTGAAATAAGTGAACTTTGAAACTTCTTAGCTCCACTACTATGGGACTTATCGTAGTCAAAACATCACTGAGGAACTGATGTGTCAACTATACAAATATTCATCTTTCAGAACCTCCGGTACTTGTACTCATTTTTAGGGAGGCTGTTTGGAAGTACTTGATCACTTTCCACCTACCTCTTTAAAAATTGGTGTGTACATCCTGCAAGGTGACCAGAATTTTTACTTGCAAAAACGGGACACATACGAATCAGCGACGCGGGGGGAAGGGGGGTAAATATGTGACTTCCAGATTCTATTTTGGGACTCAGCAGTGTTTTCAATTTACAAAATACACAAGTAAGAATGATAGCACAGCGTCTCTAACTTAAGTACTACCCAACAATACTTTTAACTACTTGAACACTCAGAAATCGAACTCAATTCCCACATGAAGCATATAACACTCAATTCTCATTTGAATATTCAGAAGTTCTAGGCACGGCTGAATCTTCCCAATGAGTGTTGGTACGGAAGAGTATAGAATTAGCATTGACCATTTATATTTTGAATAATGATTACGGGACACCTGGGTCATTTTTGGTTAAAAACGGGACATTTAGGCGTCCCGTTTGAGAATCAGAGAAAAACGGGAAAACGGTTGTAAAGAAGGGACTGTCCCGGCTAAAACGGGATGTCTGGTCACCTTGACATACTGGAGCATTCTTAAACATGGATATAGGTCCCATAGTAGTGAAGCTATGAACTTTCAAAGTTTACTTATTTCACGTTCTCGGCACCCTATAACTCCGAAACTATCCACTTTTGAGCACGGGTCTATATAAACTTTTTTTCTAATTTTGATGTGAGAAATCTGATCTCAAAATATTTTGACACATTTATGTAACAGCTTGTTTAACCAATCATTTTCGTTCATCATCCGTTCTCGTACCACTAGAAATTTCATATGAAAATAATTAAACTATTATTAATATCCCCTCCCTGCTGGTCTAGTGGCAAGCACGTGTCTTTAGTGCAAGTGGACCTGGGTTCGTACCCAATGGGAGAGCATTGAACGCAGTACGATGGTTCGAATTTGGCTTAAACTGTACATCCGAGTCCCACATAACCAATATACTGAAAAAAAACTAAAATTAATCAAACATATAATAATAATAATAATAATAATAATAATAATAATAATAATAATAATAATAATAATAATAATAATAATAATAATAATAATAATAATAATAATAATATGTAGAAATATGCCCAAAAAAGACAAATTTTAACGTAACTCACTTTTAGTTGTTATAATCAACCATTGATAGAAGAGAAGAGGAAGCCAAACTAAGATGGAGATCGTAACCACGTGGAAGTCAGTGCCAGGTGTTAGAGTGTGGGAGTACGCTTCGTTTTTTTTTCTCTTTCTCTCGGTCAGTCTAGAGTCGTGCAGGTGGTTTTGAAGCCCTGTTACCGTTTATCAGTCTATCTGTCAACTCCAAGACAACTCCCGGCTTTCGTCTTAACTTTTTGTGGATCACAGAGACGGCACAAGGTAACCTTTTGTTACAACAAAAGAGGTACTAAATGCGTGTCTAATATGGGATGCCACCTCCTTGTTCTCTCCTTTTCGTGTTCGTTAGCCGCACCTTCTACTCCCTCACCTTTCTTCCTTGTAATTTTCCAGTTTTTATGATTTTCTTTACGTATTAAAAACTATAGAGCAGTGACGTAACTAAGGGGCTTGTGCCCCGGGCGCCGGATTAAGAGGGAACAAAATTGGGTAAATATTTGGGGGAGCTTTTTAGTTTGGTTGGTCAGGGGGGCGCTAAGGCGAGTTCTTTGTCCAGGCGACAACTAGCGTATTGCGTCGCTGAGCTAGAGTTAAGAAACTTCAACGGGGGTGTAATTACAGGCTTGCTGGACGAAGTGGCCCAGTGATTCGGATCCTGTGTAGTTTACATTTGTTTAGTATAAAAGTATTCTTAACATTACAGAGATTAAACTCTGGTATTCATTTCTATAATTATACCAATGCATGCCATTCTTAAATCATATTACCGAACGAACTCATATTTGTTTTATGTGGTAGGTAGGGTAACTCACGTTGTTAGCTGTTAAGTATTGCAGGGCGGAAGCTTACTTTGGATTAATTTGATAGAAGAAATTTAACGATATATCGTAGCTCATGTAGTGAAAAAGAAAAAGAAAATCTGTCATTCATAAGTACGTAGGGCAAACTCAGTGGGAATTAGGAGAAAGTTGTATCTTCCTCCGAAATCTGTATATTCAGAATATTGAATTATGATGTAAGGAGAAACTATACTCTATGAAAATGAGCACCATTGCCGTCTAATAAGTAATGAAATATATTACAAAGAAGTGACATAAAAAGAATCTAATAAATTAGCTGCCATATCAGAATATACAAGTACAGTTCGTAGCTTTGAAACTGTTACAAAGAGTTTAAGTTCGAATTACAAACAAACTCTTGCGCCGTGTGCTTATGTATTCTGAAATACACGTCTCGATCGACCAACTACTATTGGTATTCAGTAGAACCCGCCCTCCTCCATCTCTCCTTGTCTAAAGCATTCTGTGTGACGTAAAGGTACTTTTTCCATTCAGACGGAAAAACAGACACCATGTTTACAAGTTTTATAATTCTAAAACTGTCTTTTTTATTCGATTGTTCTGAAATGCCTGAAATGCCCTGAATAAAAAAATGTCACAAAATGTTCCAATAGCTTCATAAACACCTTTATTTGTATTCTTTCCCTTCTTCAAAAACTGCATCTGACATCGTGCTCAGAATATGCTCCTTGTAAACTCTATGGAAATTGTCAATCACAACAGTAGGTTTCGGGCTTCTCAAAGTCTGTAATGCGGGCGCACAGCTCTAAAAACTACCGACAGAAATTAGTGTTATTCAATGATTAATTTTTAAACAGTAATTACAAGTAAATGTTCCAGGGGAGTCATTTGGGTAGGACAAGACGGTGTAATTTCCCCTACCTTAAGTTTGATAAATTCATATTGTTTGATCAAATGTATAGTAATACACTAATTTTTTTTAAAAAAAGTGAATCTATTACGTCGGCGGAGAATCTCCGCCTCACTCCAGGCAAAATCTATAAAATAATATGACGCTGCTTTTAACAACAAACCTATAGCGTTACGATAGCACATTGCTAGAGCGCTTATATTTGGTTTCAAGAGTCGAATGTTTCATCCCAAGCTATGTGATTTCATAGTGGACGACATTGAAAGAGCGATACAAACATGGAGACACAGTGAGATGATTTACATACGCAAGTTTAGAAGTGGAGAAAAAAAAATGATCGGACAGCATCCATATTATGACGGAATTTGTGATTTTGTGAAACAGAAGAAGGAAAGTTTCCGAATTGCGAGGACCACATCAGGCAATTGTCGAATTAAGGTGGAGATTCTTTTTAGAGCATTAGATGATTGCGAAGGGAGACAATGATCTTAAGATCTGGGTAGTTAAGAATTTAAAAAATCTTCAGTTTCCGAGACGGATTTCGAACTACAAGCCTATTAGCTGTTAAACCATGACTCTATTCATTCAGCCACAGAGAACTCTATGAAGCCATTCATATAGGATAGTTACAGAGTCCATAATGAACTTCCCCTTGGTCAGGAACACTTTTTGAGGCAGTAAAAGTTCGGAGTGACCTGGACTCGCCAATTTTTGTACGCAGATAGATTTTCGGACCAGCTCTATTTCTGTATGATGCTTTTTTTTTTTTTTTAATTTTTGGCTTCGGGGGTCAGATTTGGAGGTTAAAATATATGCGGAAACGTTTCTACGTTTCTTATTGTCTGATAACGCCGTGTGTATATACAACCCCTATTACTTTATGGTTGTACGGGCTTATATAACAGCAGAGGATAAACTCAAGGAATGAAGTAATGATTTTTGGATTAGGAGTCGACAATGTTGGGTCTTTGTATTTTTTATCCAGGTCGTTATTAAGACACGACAATGATGGATGCTTACAGGTAGTAAAAAAATAAATTAATCTAACAAAGTAAAAACGATCAATTACATCAGATTGGCAACTTAATGAGATATACTTTTTAGTGTCATAAAAACAGTTTTTTTTCTTTAACTTCTTTGAAAACTACATAAGAAGATTTAACCTCAAGCACGTCATTCTGTTCAGTTCGATTTTATCTATCCATTTCTACATGTTTCATCTTTGCCCAATACTGTAACCATGTCGTCTTGTTAGTACCATAAGGAAAAACTTGATGAATGCATACCATAGTATCACTTTCTTTTTAATAGGTGGCGTAGTTACTGTTCAGATTTTCTTTTTTAGGTTTACAAATCGTTTTCTCGATTTTCTCTAAAACTACGCATGATTATTGGAATCATCCGTATTGTTTTATTCAATGATTTCTATTGATTGGTATTTCTCTCATCATTGGACATTATTATTATTATTATTATTATTATTATTATTATTATTATTATTATTATTATTATTATTATTATTATTATTATTATTATTATTATTATTATTATCGTTTGCTTCTGAAAGCAAAGGTCACCCTTTCTCATCTCTCAATCTTTTTAAGGGGTTTCGTTTACCAAAAGCTCCTTTATATGTTTACTCTCTCTGTTCATGTGTCCTGCAAGATACACCAAATCTCAAGGACTACTTGATGCATCACCATCAGTTTTGATCAGGATGTAGAAAGTAGGGATGGCCAGAACCGGTTCCTGGTGGAACCGGTTTTCGGGTCTGAACGGATCCGGTTCTAGAAGATCCGGTTCCGGAACCGGATTTTCGGATCCAGGTCTAGAACCGGTTCTTCGGATCCAGGTCTGGAACCGGTTCTTCGGATCCTGGTCTGGAACCGGTTCCGCTGGAACCGAAATGTTGTCACCATCCCTACGCTAAACGCGAGCTGCTGGCTAGCTGTGAACAGTATGCTAGATGAAATGGTGGAAGCGACAGGCAGGCGCCCAGGCGGCGGCAGTTTGTCCCATTTGGGTAAATAAACTGGGTAACTGGCAAACTCATTGGCTAAACAGGCAAACTGGCCAACTCATTTGGCTAAACACCCACTGGTGGACCAACATTTTTTTCTGGGGGCACAAGCGGGTTTGGGCGGGGAAGGCACAAGCGCATGGTCCTCTTTGCATTATTTTTGAAGGTGAACTTTCTGCCTCCTTTACGGGTCTTTGGGGGCTTTCGGATCCAGGTCTGGAACCGGTTCCTAAGATCCGGTTCTGGAACCGGCTTTTCATATCCAGATCTGGAACCGGTTCCTAAGATCCGGTTCTGGAGCCGGGTTTTCGGATCCAGGTCCGGAACCGGTTCTGAAAACCGGATCTCCGAGAACCGGCCGCCGGAACCGGAACTTTGTGGCCATCCCTAGTAGAAAGCCAAAAGATAGGAATTGAGTTCGTTAATGGAGGTGATCCATCCAATTGATCCCAATCCCATTAAGGATCCCAATCCCATTGATCCTATTAAGGATATGAACAATCAAAAATCTGTTTCTCCTTGTATTCCTATGGGATTAATTATTGCAATATTCTCTCATTAGTAAACAGCACCCGTGCTTGGACACAAACACCACCAAGGAGCCGACGGATGCCGTCTCTGATGAAATAAAAAACGGACCGAAGAGTTACCAAAAAAAAAAAAAAATCCTTCTCCTCTAGCCCTACAGGCTCTGCTTCCAAACACTGGCTATAAAATACTTTTATAAGCGGAAGGCATCAGTTACCAACTAATGACATCTTATTTATTTTACTAAGTTGCTCTGGGCTATAACACTCTTTACCTTACCTCGCGCTGCTTCGGGCAAAAAGTTCCTTACCCATCTCCGCGCTGCAGTGAGCAAAATATACTATTTCACCTCTGCGTTGCATCGGGGAAAAGGTTCCTTGCCCATCTGTGCCTTGCACTCGGCATAAAAACAGTACCCCATCTCTGCTCTGCTTTGAGAGAAAGCTTTTTTATACCTATTCCCGCGTTATATTGGACGAGAGATACTATTTCGCCTCTGCACTTCATTGTTTAAGAGGTTCCTTATCCATCTGCGCGCTGCACTGGATACAGATATTATCCCATCTTTGCGGTGCATCGGGTAAAGTGTTTTCAATCAACTCTAAACTTCCGCGCTGCTCTGGGCAGGAGATCCAACCTTTAAAAAAATACTTATATACAGGGTGTTTCAAAACAACATCGACAAAATTTGGGAGATGATACCTGACACCGAGATAAAACAAAAAGTATAAACCAACCTGGGTGTACGAATGCTTCCTTTCGGAGTTATAGGCTGCCGAAATCATGAACAAATAAACTTTAAAGGTATATAGCTCAAAAACTATGGAATCTACCGTAGTCGGGTCAAGACCACTTAAGAACTAGTATGTGCCCTATTCAAATACCAATGTTTCAAAATCCTGTAGTATTCCCGCGACAGTTTTTATAGAGATAGTTGGTGAATATTTCAAATTATATGCCTGTGGCAAAACTCCCTCTATAAAAATTGTTGCGTGAATACCTTAGGATTCTGAAATATGGATTTTTTGGATAGGGCACATGTCAGTTCCTACGTGAAGTCTTGACCTGACTACTGTAGGTCCAAGAGTATTAGAGCTATGGACTTTTAAAGTTCATTTTTTCATGTTTCCGGCAGCCTATAACTCCAAAACGAAGCACTTATGCACCCAGGTTGATCTATACTTTTCGGTGTTGTTTTGAAACACCCTGTACAATTCAGTGTATAAATTGTATACAATCTTTCATAATAAGAAAGATTAAAGAAAACCAGTGTACCGTTTCTCTACCATACATATTACATTGTGGATAACGTCCTTCCTTTCGAAGTGCTATTGAGATTGGGACTTAGTAAAATGGCCAGGAATAAAAATTCTAGTTAGTTAGTAAAATGTTCAGGAATGTTCAGGAATTAATCTGTGCTTGGAATACAATGCTAAAATGAAACGAAATGACTTTCTATTCGCCAAATCTAAAATAGTAAATACCTTCTGTTTTTAAATATCCTTTCATGTGAGCGAAGTTTTTGAGTGATGAAATGAGAGAGAATGGACGGGGGGAGGGAGGGATGCAAAAATTCAAGCTTCAATTTTGACGTTTTATGTGGACACTGTGACACTACCGCTTGTTTGTAAAAGTAGGAAAATTGTCAAAGAAGCTAAATACAATTAGAAACAAAGACGTAAAAACAGACAGATGAATGGCAATCGGTCTTTCTTTGTTCAGCTTCGCTCTTCACAGTTCGCTTATTCATCAATTACTCCGCTGGAGCGAGCGGTACCATCTTACATAAAAAATACTCATCGCGTCACTTGAAGTTCTTTCATGTACGTTCTAATTTCGCTAAATAAAATAGCATACATAATATGTCACTTCTTACAAGTGATATTTTAAATTAGAGACATCTGGTACTGTAAAGTTTTTCTTTTTTTTTTCAAGTGTCATGTTCTAATAGAAAAATAAACATTGGAAATTAGTTATATCTTGTGTATAGCAGTGGAGGCTCTTGAGGGAAATTCAAAGCAGTAAATCACTACAAACTAAAGGAAGAAAACTTGCGTAATGTCTCCTAAGTGTTGTATTAAGCAGATAAATCTATTCCGGGCGCCTCCCCAGATTTTGGGAGGTGAGGTCTAAGCTTTGGGAGTGGGGAGCTCAATACTACAAGCCACTACACCTATATAGTATTGAACGGGTATTATTCTGTACCCGATAAGTAATTGTAAAATACTTCCACCTATATTTTCAGGAAATAATGATAGAACTAGATTGTTTTATAAAAGAAAGAGTACAGATAAAGTGTAAGATCAAATAAGTATTCATGCTTCATCAATTATTTCCCTGTTAAACAGGTATGATTCTATTAAAAAAAATGAAATGAAATATTTGAGTTTTACGTCCCACGGTTATGCCGGTTAGGCTAAAGGAGACGGTGATGATGAATGAAATGGTGGAATGAAGAAAGTGGGAGGAAACGGGAGAACCCCGAGAAAACCCACGCACACGGTGTTTGTCCACCACAAAGTTCACTTGGCGGGGGCTGGGATCGAACCCGGGACCCCAAGCACCAGAGGTGAACGCTCTACCACTGAGCCACCGCGGCCCCCATGATTCTATTGAGAAAGCATACAAATGTATATTGACTTACGTAGTTTTGGGGGGATCCGGACCCGGTGAACCCTACGTGGAGGGGCCCCTGATCTATGCCTTTCATTTCTTATGTACGTTTTTTATTAGAATTACTCAAACGAGACTCATAAAATTGTGTCGTTGGAATGTTCGTATGGCCGTTACTCATAATTGCTCATGCACGAAAGCGAAGTTTTTCGTTTATTTTTTTGCCTATAGACCACTAAATAGATTATCTTGGCTGAGTTTATTATTGGAGTCCATCAGTTGACACCTTAACGGGTAACGGTGACTTTAATTCGTCCGTTACTCTACACAATGACTCTTTAACGAAAGCCAATTTTCTAATTCTTTTTTTTGCCATAGATAGCAACATCGATCATCTCGATCAAATTCAATATTTGAGTCAATCCATTAACGTCTTAACGGCCAACGGTGACTTCCCGTTAAGACGTCTAGGTGGTTTCTAATTATTCCTATAAGTCCCAAAAGTTTCAGATATTCAATTTTTATGAGACAATCGCCCTGTACAAGGGTATTTGTATTCTAAGTTGGTCTGTATTAAGTAGAACGAAAATAAATTAAAACATTTAAATTGGTTCATGGTATCTGGCACGAAAGTAAATTTAATGAATTAAAACGATCTATTATATTATTATTATTATTATTATTATTATTATTATTATTATTATTATTATTATTATTATTATTATTATTATTATTATTATTATTATTATTATTATTAATGTGATTGTAAATAGACGTAGAACAACGCATCTTGTATAGCGCGGAGGTTTCTCGAAACAAATTAACAATGTTATGCAAGGTACTTCTGTAGAGCTATATTACATGACTTCACTTCGTTACATTCACAAGCCGCCACTAACATTTTATTACCAGTACTCAATTAAGCTTCAATATTCCATATTGTAGAGCGACACTTGGCTAATAATAATAATAAAAGTAACATAGCTTAAAAGTAATTTAACAATGAATAAAAAGGGGAATGATGCTCAAGGTTAAAAAGAACGATTTCTAACAAGCTTTCCGAGTCATGCAAAGACACTTATCGCAAAGAAACAGTGGCCCCCCTTCCTAACATGGGAAGCTAACGTGTTCAGAATTAAAAGAACCGTGTGTTGTTGCCTCGAAGGCAATACTTGTGAAACGCCTTGTTACCCATCTAGATACACCAATTAGCTGGAAAAAGGTTGAGCATTTCACAGGATATTCACGGTTGTCATGTAAAATTTGATTCGTCTTACGCTATATGGAAATACGTATATAAAAGCTAGATGTGAAGCTCTCCATCTTATAATGAATATTCTTTTCTTAGATCTGAACCGGCTTTTAAACCTGATATTACTGAATTATTCTTTTCACGAAGTAGCAATCCATGGATCATATAGATCCTCATGACTATCATTACAAGGCCTTGAGGTCTCTTCAAAGGAACACTCTAGCGATTACATGAGATTCTATATATAAAATGTATCATGTAGGCTGCTATGAAAAAATAAAATCCGAGATTTTTTTAAAAAAAGAAGTTACTCTACCCTTGGAATGAAACATACAAACTCAAATATGATTTTCAGATTCCATTTTGATAAATTCATTAGCATAAATAATCTTAGTTTTTTAAAATCTATTCGTTCTACGTTCCATAAATTCCTTAGTTGTTTATTTTTGTAGCGTATACCACGTTCAGCGTAGTAGCTTATTTTTGAACAAATAATATGAAAGAAGTTTTGTCTCTTAACTTATTTTTGTTCTGCGTTCCAACCACAATGCTAGTCTTCTGATTTTATGTTGTTTAATGTAGACCTACTCGAACAACTTTAAATTATTCAATTTACTTTTGAACTACGTATCACGGACTTCATGAATCTCTGTGTATATCTCTACTACATACATGATATTAATCTTCTGGTGTGTTTTTGTTCCCATCTACCATAGAAGGCCTTAATCTTTTAATATATGTTTTAATGTTTTTGCACTTCTACTAGGGATTTGAACTGGAATCCTCTAAGATGACTGTCCAAGGAATGGAACAGATGATAATTGGAGGATGCAATGTCCGGGGAATATGGTTAATGCAATAGTGTTTCCCATCTAAGGCGTAAAATGGTGTCCCGGGTCATCTAGTCACATGGGGCTTAGCGTTGTCCTGTAGCAGGAGGACCCCTTTGTGATTTAGAAGTGCTGTCTCCAAAGTTTTGAGGTTCTCTTGAACACGGCTCCACTGCTGACAGTACCCAGTTGCATTGATGCTCTGACCAGCTGGTAGCAGTTCCCGATACACCAGTCACGAGCAGTCCACCAAACACACAGGAGGACTTTCTTTTGGTGCAGTGTTGGTTTCGTCTGTTTTTGAAGCGGTTCATGGGGTGCTAACCAATAATGATGGCACTGTGGAGCTTTGTACAGGACCTATTTCTCATCATATGTCAACACCCTGTCCAGAAATGACTTCTTCCTCAGACGAGACAACAAAGAAACACAAGTGTCTGCTCGCGTTGCCTTCTGGCCCAGAGTCAAATCATGTGGGTCTCATCGATACAACTTGTAATGCTTCCCAACTTGATGGAGGTGCTGCTGCATAGTTTGTCCACTCATACTGAATTGTAGTCCCAGTTTCTCACATGTCTGGTAACTGTTCGCCTCAATTGCTACTGAAGATCTTCATTTTATACGTGTGTTACTTTTCCGGCACGTGGTGCGTGTTTGAGTGTTTCGTCACCGTCCTTAAACTTGTTAAACCACTGCTGTACTGTCCGTGTAGTCACGATACCCTCACTAAAGGTCTGGCTTATCTTCCGCCCCGCTGCAGCGTCGTTTGACCCCAGTTTGAACTCGTACAGCATACACGCCCTTATGACGTTCTGTGGAAGACCCATGTTCACTCTGTCCTTACACAAGTTCACGATGTAACTGAACTGCCGCAACCCGGTAGTATGTTGGATATACCCACACCAACAACTGACAAAATTTAAGTTTTCACGAATTTAGGAATATTGAAAGAAATTTGAAGGAGAAAAGAGTAAAATCAAAGCATTAAAACCCGAGTTCATTTCAAAGAAACATTGCTATTCATCACGAACTGAATTGTCAGTTCTACGGCACATTCTGGAAGTACCCCCGTTTTGATTCAATGAATAGCAGTGTTGCTGGGTGCATGTAAGTAAAAGTTTTATCATGATAATTTCAAAGTTTCTTTTTTATTGTTTTCAGGAATTGCATAATGTAGACAGATCCTTAACACACCTCTTGGTGCACTGAAACATCAGCACTGTTGCCAATTCAGAATGTTAATTAATGAAAACCACGTTTTCTCTAGTAACCCCTTACAGAGGCCTGATCCGATTAGTTATCGGTGGAAATGAAAAATTCTTTTTTCCATTCTATAGTTTCTAAACTACTCCAACTATACAAACTGAAAATTAACGACAGACCATCAATACGTATGAGTTATGAGTCAATTTACGTTACTTGTAAAAAAAAAAAAAAAAAAAAAAAAGATTTACATCTTCGGTTACATCTGGCAACACTGTGTGGTTCCTAGAGTACTTTCCTACTTGCTTCCTAGTTTAAAAATATATGCATGAACAAGGTTTCATTTTAGTATAACCATTATTTGTATACCGCTTCCGGTTTAAAAGTTCTACTATCCCAAACTCCGGGTTGCATTGTATATTGGACACCCTGTATTTAGAACTTTGTCGGTCTCCTAAGTACCTGCGCTAGCCAAGTACTTGTCTTCGGGGCATTACCACGTTTCGAACTGTGTGATCGATGGAAAATTTCCTGTTAACTCTTAACAGGTTTTGTAAAAAAAGAAAAATTACAATAATTATTGTTTTCAATAACTAACCAGCGGGCCGGAAGACAGGGTTAGGCGGGCCGCATATGGCCCGCGGGCCGTCTGTTGCAAACGGCTGCCCTATACCGTTATATAGTATTTTTACTTTATTTTTGTCTGAAGAATGGCGTTCTGTTGCCCGTGGGTGCCATTTTTAGAACACCAGATATAGTGAATATATATATATATATATATATATATATATATATATATATATATATATATATATATATATATATATATATATATATATATATATATATATATAAGTATTCAAATTTGCACAAACGTTGTGTCGCTCATCGTTATACCTCCAAGGAGCTTTAACAAGAAGAAAATGCTTTATATGTATGTTACGCAGCCTTTATTCTGACGATCGAAGGTGAAGCTAAGAAACAGTTGGCTTCATCTATTTGAAAGAGCGCGCTTTACTCGAATACTCTTCTTATTTATCTTATATTTGTCGCTCGGAGAGAAGCATCAATGCGGAAAGCCAATCAGAACAAAACATTTAAACAACAAGAAAGAACGAGAGAAAAAAATAAAACATTTTAAACTTTTTTTTGTGTCAATACAATAACAATAAATCCATATTAGAAAGAGAAAGACAGAAAGAGAGGGAGAGAGAGAGAGAGAGAGAAAGAAGTGCTTTTGGCACAAAAACGTTACAGTACACTCCCCTGCCCTCGCGCAGTTTTAACCCGCTCTTTTGTCATCTCGCATATATCGCTTCTCAAATTCTAATACTTACATTACTTACATATATCCTGCAATTTATTTAACTAGAAAACGAATAAACAGAGAAATCTCTGCTTTAAAGAAAGAAAGGAGTAAATAGTATATATATATATATATATATATATATATATATATATATATATATATATATATATATATATATATATATATATTCTTCATTCATTTCAGAGGAAAATAAAATCTCTTATCCACAATGCCTTTCTTTAAACATCTTTCCCCGATTCTTCCCTTAATTTTGTGTATGTGTAAATGGGATAGGATGGGAGCCGAAGAAAGTGAAGTTGGAGATACTAGAAGTACAGCCGATAGCTCATCCTTTTGGTAATACATTTTTCTTTTTCTTTTGCATTTTTACAAAAAAAAAAAAAAAAAAGAAAGAAAGAAAAAAAAAGAAAAAGAAAGAAATACTTGTACTACACTATAAAAATACATCGTTTCTCTTTCACACACACAACCATACAATATATTGTTTCTGTAACTGCGTATTAGCGAACAAAAAACTCCTGGACAAATTCGATAGATATATACAGGGCGTTTCAAAACAACACCGACAAAATGACAGAATCCTGTGGTACTTTCTCAACAATCTTTACAGAGGTAGTTGGTGAACACTTTAAATTATAGCCCGTAGCCAAACTCCCTGTGTAAAAATTGTTGCGTGAGTACCTTAGAATTATTAAACAAGGATTTTTTTGTAGGGCACATAGCACTTCCTAAGTGAAGACTTGACCCGACTACAGTAGGTCCCACAGTTTTGGAGCTGTGGATCTTTAAAGTTTACTTTTTCATGTTTTCGGCAGCCTATACCGGTAACTTCGAAAGGAAGCATTTGTGCACCCAGGTTTGTCTATACTTTTTGGCTTATCTTGGTGCTAGGAATCATCTCCCAAACGTTGTCGGTGTTGTTTTGAAACACATTATATATAATTATTGTTATTTATTTATATTTTAAAAGATTTCAAACCCTTTCCTTTCATATGTATTTCTTCTTTCGTTTTTTTTTTCATTTCCTTATGTTTTTGGCACAAATTTACATACTCAGCTTTGACAAACCTTTAAGAATTTTCGAATTAATTCGGTAGATTAGACTCATTTATGATAATGAAAATCTACTATGAAAAATATCTCTGCATCAGGTTTGGATCCTTACATAATGAAGAACTTTCTTTCGGACAGGAAACGTAAAGCTTTGTAGACTTTCTGATGTACATGAGAGGATCCGCGACAATGCTCCCTCATACAACTGTAACGTTGTCAGCCAGTTTTTTTTTTTTTTTTTTTTTTTTTGTTGCCAAAAAATACTTCACTATCATCACCAACCATCCACCGTAGTCACCAAATTTAGCTCTAGTGTATTTACTACTTTCTGTTCTCGAAATTGAAACCATCTCCCCCTCAACAGCAAAATGTTTGAGGACGTGAAAGGCTCCAAGAAGAGAGAACTGAAGAACATATAAAAAGATTACTTTCCAAAAAAAAATTCCATTTGCTGTATTAACAAAAAAGTTATATATCAAGAGAGGAGGAGAGGTGGTTACGTAGAAATCTGAAGGGACACCTCCTTCCGGCAGGTAACATTTTTTTTTAATCCTTATGGAATCTGTTCGGAAATTTTATTACCTTATTATGTAAAACTATTTCTTAATTCTTGCAGACAGTCTTTAAAATACAATATTTTTCAGCAGACGTACACTATAAAAAATAAAACAACATTGAAACACTTTTAGTACAGACGCTGAAGGGTAAAGTGATAAAATAGTGTTTATAAAATGTGCTTCGCGTGTCCAAAAGCGTTACTTATCTAAAAACAGTATCTAGTATGACATATTTAAAAACACTTCTTTTCGGCAAACTGTTCGAAAACAAAACGAAACAAAACATTTTGTACATACATCTACGGCATACTTGGACGACAACAATTTGTTTAAGTTGGTTTTGTTTCTAAAGTATTTCTGACAACTACAAGGATATATAACATCTCATACTTACAATAATTGTTCTAACATTTGGAACTCTTTCTCGTTAACACCTTCTGGGAAAGAAAGAAAAAATGTTATGTTGTATTAATGGAATTTCTTGTACAGAAATTGACAATAAATAATACAAAAAATAATTAATACAAAATATCATTAAAATTGAATTTATCTTTGACCATTTATTAGAAAATTATCAGAAGAATATCCAAAGAAATCCTTGTGAAGAAGTTCCAAGATCTGACTGATCAGCATTCATTCACAACAGTATGAACGTGAACACGAAAAAAGACTTAATCCGTGCCATCTAGCGACTCAAATTTGAACAAGGTGGTGCCAATGCCAATAAATGAGCTCAAGAGATACGCTGCGAAATTGCTGGTAGTTCACTGTAAATAAAGTAAAGGGTGGGCTATGCCCGTCGTTCGTTCTACTGGATAGCCCGTCGGTCGTCCGAAACGTGTTAAATAAAACATGTATTTAAAAAAAAAAAAAAATGAGAGTACACAATAGTACTACGAAAATATTGGTAACCGAGGTTGAGCCTGATCGGAACAATGTTCCCTGCAGTGACGGATTTATCCCGAGACCGGGGTGCCTAGCCACCTACTTTTTTTCAGAGACAAAATTAATTCAAGTTATAATGTGTATGTTTTTGAAAGTTTATAGCTAACTCATGATAAGTCTGGCTTCGCTGGCCCCCAGTTTTTATGTTCTAGGTCCGCCACTGGTCCCCTGGGAAAATTTCTTATCTTTTGGAGTACTCCCGTCCTCGGGCTACCTTTGAAAACATCACTGAGAGATAGTCAGTGGCAAAGGTTTACCAAGAGACACAAAAAAGATAGGAAAGTTTGGGAACCGATATATTATGGTAACGTGCTGACCACCGAATGTTTAATTGGCTCGATATTTTATAGTGTCCTGGATTTATGTACGAGAATATAGCGAAACCTATAAACGTTTTAAAGTCCTTTGTTTTGCGTGTTTGGGTATAAAAGGTCTGGCAACACTGTATTATACTATTTCCTTATCAATTGCACTTCGTCTCTTTCCTTGATATACTCCTTTTTCCATCTCCCAGTTCTTTTCTATTGTTCCACTTCAGAAAACACCACTTTCAACTTATCCTTCTTATTCTCCGCAGCTTTTCTTATATTGTTCAACAACATTGCTTTAACACGTGTGAAACAAGACAATAAAATATCCAGAAAGGAGATAGTGAGAAAAATGGTCTTTACACTATGTTGAAGATGTGCGAATTTGTTTGTTTGCTTTGATATGTGTGTGTGTGTGCGTACCGTATATGCATGCGTGTGTGTTGAGAGAGAGAGAGATTGAGTTGGTTTCTCCTCAAGCGCGTTTTCAATCAACTTAAAAACTTCCGCTCTGGAAAACAACAAACCCTCTTTTTCACCTCTTTTTCTTTCTCCTTAACATTTCTCTCGTCTTGTTGTTTTGTCACAAAAGGGGAAAATGGATGAACGAGCCTGCTGAACACATCGTCTGTTAAGTAAATGACGCCTTCTTCGACACCCATTGTCAAAATTTCTTTCTATCTTTTATTTTTCTTTTCTTTATCCCACTTATCCTTTAAGCTCTCTTTATCCTGTGCATTCTTTTTTCACTATCTGACGTCATTATCCTGGTTAGGATATTTCAAGATCTAGAACTCGGCTTTCCTTACATTCCTTATAAATAAATATGATATCGTTATTTCAGATAATGTTTACAAGAAGTAGTTTCTTTTCTTATTATTACCATGTTTACTCACGTAATAGTCGCACTTTTTGTACTAATTATTTAATGCGAAAATCCAACTGCGACTATTACGCGAGGAAAGTTGTCATTCAATTATCGCTATGATCAAACCAATTTCGAATTTTGATACATATGTCAGCATTGTGTCAACGCAAAAAACAAAATATAGCGTACATATGGTAAAATATTGAAACCTATAAAAAAATCAATTAGTAACTTAACGATTCGTGGGAGACTAAAAAAAATCTTCTTGGCATTTGCACAAAAGAACGATATATTTACATAGTCGGGAAACATTAAAAACAACTACGTAACACCAGAAAGAAGAAACACACACGCACAAGATGTGTCAGAAAGTCACTATTCACTCTCATCCGAAGTTTCGTTTTCTTTCATGTCTGCAACTGACGAATCTGGATAACTGTTCCACAGAGCATCATCTTCACTTCCGTCCAAAGCGCTGGATATGCTCGTCTTTATGAAGTTTTTTTTTTGGACAAGGTGTCATATTATCGAAGACCAACTTCGTACTATCCACTTGGATAAAAGTTCGAGAGACGGGTGGTTTATTTTGTCACTGGTTGTTTTTTCTTTGTTGCTGTTGCTTAGACTCGCGGAAAGGTAAGCAATTTCGAAGAAAGTCTCGTTCACAATCCAAAAATCCCGTACCGGTAGACTGCGACTTTTATGCGGAGAAATCTTTTGGTCAATGTTTTTACTTCAAACTTAAGGTGCGACTATTATGCGAGTAAACACGGTAATCGATTGTTTGATTTTCTAGGTTTAGCGCTAGTGGTGTAATTGGTATAAGACGTATTTTTCTAGTATCACTAATAGCATCTGGGTGGCCAGAGTTTAATTAGGGGGTTCATTCAGCTTCTGTGTAATGGAAACCTGGTAGAGTTAACGCAGAAGGAGCTTGGTGGTGACTAGGCTTGTCAGATTGAACAGAAGGCAAGCCTGGAGATCAATAGCATCTGTGTAACTAAGAACACAAATGTCAGACTGAAGATTTTAGCATGTATGCCGTATTGTCACCGTTACTTCTAACACATATAACTACTATTTCTAACTACTAATACTACTAATTTTACTACCAATAAGATGTATACTAGCCTTCAGCTAGCTGGGTACTTCGTCTTCAGACCACCGAGTTTGCTCAGCCTTGGGCCTTGAATCTTTCATATTCCCAATATGTTTCTAAACTTATGGAATTTCGAGATATGACCATCTTATTATAACAATTACAACCCTCGCCTTTTTCCTCTCTCTCTTTTTTTTCTAAAAACGCTAAAACACATTTTCTTTTTAAATTTTAAATTGAACTAAATACCAATTTTCATGTCTCTAACTATAAGGAATTCCAAATACAGCAATCTTATTCTAGCAATTGCAACCAGCGGCGCAAATCTGTCTTCAACATTGGGGGGAACGGGTGTGTGTGTGCGTGTGTTTCTGGCGGTACGCAAAGGTATGACGTACCGGCACCTTTTTGATGAGAATGGAATATTTAATCTATCTTAAAATTGGTTAACGACAAACTTCCAAAATACAAAATAGTACATACGTATATAATTTTATTGAAAATCAGTTTTATTCCTCTTCCTTTTCCTTTTCTTTTTTTTTCTTTCTAGAGAAAGAGTTGCGAATCTTTGTTCCTTCTTGAAGTAACTTAATTGTATACAGGGACTAGAAATATTTGGGCCCTTCTGTCCCTCGCTCGCTGGCACATCCTAGCGCCTCTCTTTTTTCCATTTTTTTTTTTTTTTTTTTTTACACGGTAATATAAACCATAAAGGTTCTGAACCAACCAGATTTATTTTTCTGAAAAGATTTACCGCCCACAACAAAATAATCCCAACAAATTTGTCTGTCGCTTAGGGATGCGCACGAGTCGAGACATGTCTCGAATCTCGACTCGACTCGACTCGAATTCGAGTCGAGATTCGAGTCGAGACACACTTTGCAAAATTCGAGACGAGTCGAGACAAACGTATTTCTCGACTCAAATTTTCGAGTCGAGACTCGAGTTGAGTCGAGACAGCCGGTAAAAATCTCGACTCGACTCGAATGTCTCGAAAATCTTTCTATAATTTTTAATATTATTTTGAAGAAAGTACTCACTCAGAAACACTCGGCACGAGAATTTCGAAAACTGCAGGACTTGTCAGGTATTCGAGGAGTGCTGAGGTGATTGTCTTCAACAAGTGGCGAAACCAAGGGGAAAAGACGTCCAAATGTCGAGGGGTTGTGTGCCCCACAGATGTCGGACGTCGAAGGCTGGGCAGACTGGTAAAACAGAACAGGCAGCGAACTGCGTCGGAACTAAGACCAGAGTTTAATGCTGGGCAAAGTACAAGTGTGTCTGAACTAGTGTTGTCAAATTTCCGGAAATTTTGAACCTTTTTTTAAAAACTTTTTTCGATTTTCCGGAAAAATTGAAAAAATAATATGTTTGTATTAGGTTAATTTTACTAGTAATGATATCTCTTTTTTTTTCAAACACGCGAAAAATGTAAGTTCAAAAATTTCAATATTGCGAATATTAAAAAATAGCACTCGAAAATAAAACTATTCCAATTATTATCTATAAATTAAAATACTGGATTTACGCGTATATGTTTCTATTCACAGAATAGTTTATATGTTTGTGTCTAATCCTTTCAACAATAAGATCTCCTTGAACCCACAAGTGCTAGAAAAGTGCCGTTTTCATTTGTCGATTCCAAATTTTGTGTAAATTGTCCAGTTCTAATTGAATATTAAAAAAAATCATGACCATTAGTCATTTATTACATTTTTAGGGGTACACTAGAAGTACTGTGGGGGCGCGGTGGCTCAGTGGTAGAGCGTTCATCTCCGGTGCTTGGGATCCCTGGTTCGATCCGAGATCGCGCCGTGTAGACTTTGTGGTGGACAAACATCGTGCTCGTGGGTTTTCTCGGGGTTCTCCCGTTTCCTCCCACTTACTTCATTCCACCATTTCATTCATTTCTCATCATCACCGTCTTCTTTAACCTAACCGGCATAACCGTGTGACGTAAAACTAAAGATAGCATTTCACTAGAAGTACTGAAATTTTTGAAAAAGTAAAGCATCATACCCTATGAGTTATATATTCCAACATCACATAGTTGTATATAGTGGTTGTATATCTGTCAGGCGTTTGTTTCATGGCCAAATGATAATGAAAACGAAGGATAACCATTTCTCCAGTCTAAGATTAATCTTCATTCTTTGGAGTTTTTTTTTTCAATAAACACCGTTTATCACTGACATAATTAATTGTTTGTGTAACTTATTTACTTATTAAATAATGCATACAAATGCATACATACACGATATGGGCATTCAGTAAATGGATACTTGAAAATTTGAATTCAATTATCTATAACTCGTTCGAGAAAGGCGCATACGCTAACCACATACAGTAGCAACGGGAAGCTCAACTTTTAGTAATATGTATATTAAATTGTAAAATTATATTCGTTTAATTTTCACTAATATAATCTTGACAATGTAAAGCGTTCGCCGGGCACGTTATCTTGTTTAAAAACAAAAAGCCTAGCTCTTATGTTTCCGTCTCGGGGTTGGACTGCGGGATGATAGAAATCCGAAAGAGATGTTTTTATTATATTTTGTACAGTAGATCTGCTCCTTCATAATCTCCGTGTTTGATAAGAATGAACCTCCCTGGCTCACGAAAATGTATACGTAATATAACAAACCATACACATTAAATGCCAGACTAATATAGCAAACATTGAAGATGGCGCCCTAGAAAATTTTCTTCGGCCGCCCATGTCTGGAGGTACACAATTTCGCAACTCAGTGGATACGATGTGGATGTATTCAAAGTCCACTGATTTACCCATCAAATTTAAATTTTATAAAAATATTCTCAGTGAATACTAACCTGAGGAGAACTTTTTTTAATTCGATTGCTAAAGGAGTTTTTTATTTTTTTTTTCATCAGGTCTCGGTAATCATCCGGCACGAAAACTGAAGTTTCTACAAGTGTTTCCCCAGCAAATTTTTTGAGAAAGGGGTCCTCCGGGAGCGTTATTTAGGGGGTAATTCCTGCGTTTGTTATATACATATATAGATATAGATAGACATAAATATAGATATACTGTATATATATATATATATATATATATATATATATATATATATATATATATATATAAAGATAAAGATAAGTAGGAGCGAGTCTTTAAAATTAGTTCGGAAAGATAATATGAAAATCTGGCATAATTTGCAAGAATCTATCAAGTCTAATATAAATAAAATAAATAGTTTGTTTGTGTGTTTGTCTGTCTGTATGCGGCCTGGTGACCAGACGAGTGGACCGAGAGTTACCAAATTTTGGTCAGGGGTACCTTGGCCCAGGCCCCAAATCAAGACGATTTTTTTTAAAAATTCGAACCAGGGGGTCTCAGGGAGCGTTTACAGGGATATGTAAAAATGGTAGAAAATGGCCGATATTACTGTCGAATTCATAGTTTTCGCGGTCGCTGAAATCAATGGTAAAACTCTGATCACATTAACTTCTAAATCCACCCTATTCGGGCCCGGAGATCACCGGGGGGGGGGAGGCCGGATACCGAGACAAGTAAATGTAATCCAGAATGACCGATATTAGTGTCAAATCCAGTTTTCGCGGTCGCTGAAATCAATGGTGACAATTCCATTAGCGATGATATGCAAATTCAGCTACAATTGCATGCGGGCAGGGAGTCAGCGGGGTCTCAGGGGGGCGGTATCCGCCCCCCGGTGTCTCCCGGCCCGAATAGGGTGAATTTGGAAGTTAACGCGAACAGAGTTTCACCATTGATTTCAGCAACCGTGAAAACTATGAATTCGACAGTAATATCGGCCATTTCCTACCACTTTTACATGCCCCTCTAAACGTTCCCCTGAGACCCCCTCGTTGGATTCCGAGACATGTAAAAGTAATCCAAAATCATCGATATTAGTGTCAGATTCATAGTTTTTGCGGTCGCAGAAATGAATGGTAATACTTCAACAGGTGTTGTCTTCCAAATACTGCCAACATGTGAAGAATGGGTATATTCAGCTGTCTAATATAAATAAAATAAAAGAGTTTGTTTGTGTTTTTCTGTCTGTGTGCGGCCTGGGGACCAGACGAGTGGACCGAGAGTTACCAAATTTTGGTCAGGGATACCTTGGTCTAGGCCCCAGATCAAGACGAAAAGTTGTTTTAAATTTTCGAACCAGGGGAGTCTCAGGGGGGGGCGTTTACCGGAACCGGCTCGGGAACCAGGCAAATTGACCGAGAGTTACCAAATTTTAGTCACGAATACCTTGGGCCAGGCTCCAGACCAGAGTTAAACGATTTTGTCAAATTTCGAACCAGAGCGGTCGCAGGGGTCGTTTACCGGGACATTTAAAAGTAGTAGAAAATAATAGATATTAGTGTTGAATTCATGGTTTTCGCGGTCGTTGAGATCAATAGTGACACTTCCATTAGCGATTATTTGCAAATTCAACTACAATTGAATGTGGGCCGGGAGTCAGCGGGGGGGGGGATACCGACACAAGTAAAAGTAATCGAAAATGACCGATATTAGTGTCAAGTCCATAGTTTTCGCGGTCGCTGAGATCAATGGTGACACTTTCATTAGTGATCACTTGCAAATTCAGCTACTATTGTATGCGGGGGGAGGGGGGATACCGAGACATGTAAAAGTAATCCAAAATGATCGATTTAGTCTCAGATTCATAGCTTTTGCGGTCGCGGAAATGAGGGTAATACTTCCACAGGCCTTGACTTCCATGCGAAGAATGGGTATATTTAGCTAATATATATATATATATATATATATATATATATATATATATATATATATATATATATATATATATATATATATATATATAGTGTATAATGCTCAAAAAATAGGGGTTCAGCTGAAATATCACACAAGACCTTAATATATATAGTGGCAGATCCAGGATATGATCAAGGGAGGGGCTAAACCATAGTTTGCAGTTTTATCCGGTGTAAAGCAGGATTGAACCCCATTGTATGCAGTGTATACTTGAGTGTGAAGGGGGGCCTATAGCCCCCTTGGATCCGCCTCTGTATATATATATATATATATATATATATATATATATATATATATATATATATATATATATGATCGCTCGAATCCATACTCGCTGAGATGATTAGAAGATGGCGTTTAAATCCACAAATTCAGCCCCATCAGTACTGTAAGGGGGATGGTGACATGTAAAGATAATTGAAAATTATCGATATTAATGTCAAATTCATAGTTTTGGGGCTTCATAAGTTTATTGGTGACAGTTTTGGTGCCCTTTGTGTCCAAAATGAAAGTATTCTCCCCGTGCGAAGAACGGATATTCTGCTAGTCTGTAATAATAACTAACGGAAGTTTCACTTAATATATTTCTCGCTGCTCAAATTTACTCACTTGTGCGGTATATGTGTGTAAAGTAGAATTAAAACCTGTTGCTTTAATATTTTTCCGTTAGCGAAATACATTGTATATACAGTAGGACGTCGATAATCCTAACGTCAAAAATCCGAACGCGGTCCCTAGGAGCTTTTTACATTTTGCCTTAATGCTAGCGATAAACAAACAATAGCGTGTCCATCGACGTTATGTAAAGTCAGTATTTTTACAAAAGTTCATTTACATGTAATTGTTTGTCATACATATATTTATTTTTATTTTTTCTTACGCCTATAAGTTTTAAGTGTGACTTACAAGAACAGTGTTATTTAGAGTACAAGCAGGTTCTTCAGAAACATTAAATGTAAATAGCCTTACGTACGGTATTGTAATTACTGTATGTACCGAATAACCACTGTATCGATAGAGGAACATACCGTACAGTATATGTAAGCCTAAATAGCATTTTCTTGGTCATTTTCGAAAATCCGAACAATTTGAAAATCCGAACTACCTGTGGTCCCAATTAGTTTGGATTTTCGACTTCCCACTGTATATATTGCAGACATGTTACAGCAAGTAAGATTACTAGCATCAGGCCAACAAATAGTTTTTAAACTATATTTTCCTGTTTTTGCCAATATATCCGAACAAATTATTTTTTCTAATGATTTCAAAATTTCCAGAATTTTACATAGAACAATGAAGACATCTCTATGAAATATATGTTTGATTTAACATATTAACTAAAATGATTCTGTGATTAACAAAAATGATGATTCTGATAATACTCAAATTTTCCGTTTTTCCCCAGCTCGGGAAAACCGTAAAAAAAACTGTTTTTTACCCAAAATTTCCGTTTTTTCACAGGCCTTCACAACACTAGTTCGAACACACAGTGCACCGAACACTCCTAACGATGACGAATGTTAACACCACGGCATCGGCAACTACAACTAAAATGAACACGTGACCATCGCCACTAGACCTTGGCACAATGGCAGAGCGTTGTATTGTCTGATGAATCCCGATATCTTCTTCATCATGACGATGTGAGGGTGCGAATTCGTCGTTTTCAAAGGGAAAAGCTCCTTGACATCTGTACTGCGGGACGGAGACAAACTGGGTGCGGCTTAATTATTATCTGGGGAACATTCAGGTGAGCATCCATATGTCTAGTGGAGCTCGAGCAAGACACCATGACGGCCGAGGCGTCGCACGCTGCTTGCAGACTACGTACACACCCTCATAACGGCCATGTTTCCCATAGGTTGTGGAATTTTTCGACAAGATAATGCACCATGTCGCAAGGCCAGGAGTATGATGGAGTGGTTGGAGGAACACAGGAGTGAGTTCCAAGTGATGTGCTGGCCCCCAAACTCTCCGGATCTGAGCCCAATCGATCACATCTGGGGTGTGATTGAACGTGATGTGAGGGTGCATCACTCTCTCCCCGAAATTTACGGGAATTGGATGACGTGTGTGTGCATATGTGGTGCCAACTCTCTCCAGCGACGCACCGAGGGACATTGCGACCATGCCAAGACGCGTTGCTGTTGTTATTCGTGCCAAGAGGTGGACATACTAACAATTAGGTAGGTAGTCATAATGGTCTGGCTGATGTGTGTGTATATTTTAACTCGTATATTTTGTCTCGACTCGAATTTCGAGACGTCTCGACTCGAATTCGAATCGAGTCGAGACAGAGACTGTCGAGTCGAGACACGAGTCGAGACAGCAACATATTTTCGAGTCGAGACACGAGTCGAGACAACATTTTCTCGAGACGAGTCGAGACAGGCTTAAATCTCGACTCGACTCGACTCGTGCGCATGTCGCTGAATTTCGGCTACACTGAAAGCAGAAGCCTTTGCTCACTTCCTATTTTAACGTATCCAATTAATTGTTTTTATTCATTATTAGGAAGAGGATTAAATGAAAACATCTGCTAGATTTTTGTTTTCGCAAAATTTATCCAATTAATTTAGTAGAGGTTTATAGAATATTTTGGTAGGCTGATTAGTATTCTGAAGAACATTATATGAACAATGTACTGTATGTGTGTTGTTAATTAAAAATCAGTATTTCTGGAACTCTTGATGCCTTTTGAAAACAAAGCAGCTTACTCTCTTTGCTTGCAAAACGAGAAACAACAAGAAACAAATCACTAAGAAATATTGATTATCAATACGTTTATACTATTATAAAATTAAAATGTAAGAATCAGACATTTTTAAAGTATCTTTATACAGTATGTAGGAACTTTAATTCCAAGACCGCAACAATATGCTGCTGAACATTATAAGTATTATCGTTAATAATAATAATAATAATATCCTGAAAAATATGCAACATTTTAACTATTATGAACTTGATGTCCAGCGTATCGGAACCTTTACTTTTAGAAATAAAACGCTGTAGAGATATATGTAATGATAAGATACAAAAACACATTTCAGATCGGATTATTGGGGAGACAGTCCCCCCCAATTCCAAGATTTGAGGAGGCATATATCCCTCATTCCCCGGGATTTGCGTCAGTGATTGCAACCACCACTCTTCTTTTCTTCCAACCTTTTTTTTTTCTTTCTTCCTTGCTAGGAGATACATCAAAATACACTGAAACATATTTTAAATACCAAATTCCAAATTCATGTGACTACCCTTCAGAGATTCGGACATTTTACTATAATAATTGTCATCCTATTCCCCTTTCTCTTCCCGTCGAATTTCCAAAAATCTTTCCTTAGTGGTGTCTTACGTGACAAATCTTATGCACTGTCGAAGTTCAAATTTCTGGTGGTTTGGCTGGCCGCTGATCAGTCAATCGGAGCTTCTTGTGATATATATCAGAAAGATTTTTGGAAATTCGACAGGAAGTTGAAGGGGAATAGGATGACAATTACTATAGTAAAATATCTGTATCTCCGGATCTCTGAAGGGTAGCCAAAGAAAAATAAATGGAACATATATGTGAAGAAATAATGGAACTTCAATGGTGCGGTGCGGCAAATATGATTTGATGTATACCAGAAATCACAAGAATTAGGACGGAAAACTAACAAAAGTATATGAACGTTTGGAATCGAAGATTAACAAAGTCATAAAGTTTTTGAATATCAAAGAATCCTTAGAATTTGGGAGGAATACATTGAAGAACTGTACCATCAGAAGAAGTGCCTCAAAGATATTGCAGAGGAGTACTTTCCAGGGGAGACAAAGGTGTTTAAGGGGTCATGATCCTCCTTTCTATCTCCTCTCTAGTGATTATGCCAAGAATGAGAAGAAGAAGGGGAAGAAGTAAAACTTGGTACAAAACATTTCTTAGTTTACAGTTGTTAATAAGAAACACCTCAGCTTCATGTTAAAAAAACAATATTCTTTTCTCCTGCGATTCTCTCCGAATATTGTTGGCATTTTAATGTTTCTTCCACTTGCATAACCCCTCCAATTCATATATACTATACTTAAGACTTGTTTGATTGACACCTTCCTTACGGAATAAGCACTAAGAAATTGTCAATACAAGAGTTTCTAGAAACTTCCGTTTTAATGACTTGTCAATAGAAGGAAAGAAAACCTTAATGATGTATATGGTCGATATTGCAATATTGATCCATCATATTCCCTCTTCTCTAAGCTTTCTTCCCTCCCAAGCATTGCGATTTTAACAACGACACTTTCGAAAGACTGGAAAGTACGAAATGCAGAATTGCAGTACATAATTGCTGCAATACGGCATTTCAGATAAGTAAATATCTTCACACATGAAACAAGAGTGCTACAAAAGGGGCCACGGATAAAATACGTTGGAACAAACCATGGTTCGATCAAGAATGCACAAATCTAGCAGAAAAAAAGAACAGACAAAATTTGAATAATATGCTACACAAAAATTTATTAACATTAGTTGAGAAACTTGCAAAATATTTTGAACAAAGAAACGTGATTTTTTTAAACTCAAAACAAAATTATTCGGGACATGTGTAAAAGCACCAACGAATTTAAGAAAGGCTATCAGTCTCGCGCTTATATACCAAAGAGAGCAAACACCACAATTCTTACAGACACAGATAGTATTTTGAATAAATGAAAAGATTTCTTTGACAGTTTGCTCAACATGCAAAAATAAATAATAAAAAAAAGTTGTGGACAAAGTGAAATACAAGTAACAGAACTCTATATTCCAGAATTTAACCGAAAAGAGGAAAGAAATTAAAGAAACATAAATCTCCGGGTGTAGACGAAATTCCTGCTGAGTTAATTTTAGTTGAAGAGAAAAATTGTGCAATGTGATAAACAATCTCATATTGCTCATCTGGAACAAGGAGGAATTGCCATGAGACTGAGAAGTAATCAATAATTGCTCCAATTCACAAGGAAAATGACCAAACTAATTGTAATAATTATCACGGTGTTTTTTTTTTCGGGTTCCATTGTTCATAGAATTTGAGAGTTATAAAAGATCGCTAGGATTATTGAGGTCCAACCTAGTGCTGTTAAACTTAGAATAATTCATTACTCGAATAATCGAACAATGTATTCATTGAATAATTAATGATAATTCAGGTAATGAAAAGAGTATAAAAAATATTCGAATAATTACCTCCCATTCACAGGACCGGATTTATTACCAGGCTCACGTCACTCGGGACTAGAGGCACAACGTTCTTAGGAGTGCACGTTGGGGGGAAAACTTGATAAGCAAAATTAAAAAAAGATGGCAAAATTTCAATCATGATAATAATAATAATAATAATAATAATAATAATAATAATAATAATAATAATAATAATAATAATAATAATTCGTCCCTCCTCTCGAGACAAAAGGGTGTATCTCATTTTCTTAACTTTTTTAGGAGACAAGTTTAAACCATTTGTGATTATTTATTCTACTGTCTTTTTCTTAAAATTTAGTTTGATTTCCTTCGTTTCACGTATATAACTTACGAGATCAAATTAAATTTTAACCGAACACGATAGAATAAATTATGATAAATCTTTAAACTTGTATGTATCCTGGAAAAATTGAACAAAATTAGATACGCCACTTTGTCTCGAGAGGAACGAATTAAAGTGAGATTAAACGGCCTCTAAGTAATAATTCCTTTAACGAGTCTATTGGCTTGAATCAAGAGTGAAATTTTAACGTTGTGCTTGCAGTCAGGGGTGTACATAGCAAGTTTTTCTTAAGAGGGACATGGTTCCCCCTTAAGCCGGACTTTACATTAAAATTTGTACATAAATGTTGAAACAACGGTATACATAAAGTAAGCTTATTTTTTATTTTCTATTCCGTGAAAATTTTTACTTCGGGGTGAGGGGCGGTTAATACCTTTCTGCCTAGGGGCGGCAAAGCATTAAATCTGGCCCTACTCATTCAACAATTAGGATCTAGCTCTTTTTATCACTCTTGTATGGAATGGTAAACTTCATTTGCGTTCAAACTCTTACGTGTGAATCCAACGCCGTACTAAAAAGCTCATAATTTCCCCCATAACAATAGTTAATTCCTTCCATTTTGTCTAGCAAAGTTCAATACACTTTTTAAACAGTTGTAACCAATGTCAATCTTATTTTTTTCATACTCTAAAAAAAAAAAAAAAAAAAAAACAATGCATGGGAAGAAAGCAAGCATAACAAGAAAATTCGAGGAACTGTCTAAATGGTTAGTTTGTTTTGCCGAAGTTTAGAAGCAAGGACTCTGACATTTATGACCAGTAGCTTCTGTTGTTACACTTGACTCGAAAACTCCTTTCCAGGAATTGTGTGTGCGTATCTTAAAGAGGTGGTCGGCCCTTTTCGTGGCAACCTCATAATTTTTATATCTTGCTTTTCCTCCTATCCTTTCGAAGAAAGAAAGAAAGAAAATAAAGAAGCAATTTCGTTTCTCTGACCTTTACTGGAACAGGAGAATGAAAAATTATTCACATAGAAACACGTGCCATCTGTCGGGACATCTTGATTTGTAAAAGGCCTTTCTTCTTCTTCTTCTTCTTTTTAAAGATGTAATATAATTTTTGAACAACAAAGAACACTAATTGCCTAACCATTTTATTAGGCTTAGGCATTTATAGTCTTAGATATTTACTTACCCTTTTTAGACTTCCAAACTACGCTATGAATAATACCGGAAGGCTTATAGAACGGCTATGTCTGTCTATCCTTCCATTCTTCTGTCGACTCGACAGATATCAGAGCAAAACCAGTGAAGAAAGACCGAGAAGCGGACTTTTGGGACAAACTTAACCCTCTGTTCAAACCGAGAGTGGAAGAAAATTACCACAGAACAAAGACTGTAACAGATATCCATTTATTTGGATTGATAAATAAAGACAGCCTCAAGTAAAGGTACCACCTTCACCCGTATCTTTCTACTGAAACCGGAAGGAATATAAATTTATTATTACCACTACCGGTTTCAAAATCTATCTCTACAGAAAAAAACGGTAAGATATAGCGTGAAACTATTTTTTGGAATAGGTTCAGCATCTCGACAATATATTATATTTCCTTCATTAACACTCTATTCATACCAGAAATGGTAGAAACTAACAATTTTCAGTATTAACATTGGTCGTCACAGAGCAAAAATAGTAAAAGACAAAAAATAGTACCGGCTTTTTGGAATCGATTCACCGGCACAAAAATATACTCTATTTTATCCGTTAACCCTCTGTTGAATCTGGAACTGGTAGAAATTAACCATTTTTGATTTCAATGTTGATTACCACAAAAAAAAAAAAAAAAAAAAAAAAAAAAAAAAAAATAGCGACGAAGTTGTTTTGTTGGTATAGACTCAGTGTCTCAAGTAAAAATACCAAGCTACATTTGTTTTCTTGAAGTCAATTTCAGTGTCTCAAGTAAAAGTACAAAGTGACAAGTTGTTTTCTTGGAATCGATTCAGTGTTTCAAGTGAAAATACCAAGCGACAAGTTATTTTCTTGGAATCGATTCAGTGTTTCATGTGAAAGTACCAAGCGAAATTTGTTTTCTTGGAGTCGATTTCAGTGTCTTAAGCAAAAAAGTACAGAGTGACAAGTTGTTTTCTTGGAATCGATTCATTGTCTCAAGTGAAAGTACCAAGCGAAAGTTGTTTTCTTGAAGTCGATTTCAGTGTCTCAACTAAAAGTACAAAGTAACAAGTTGTTTTCTTGGAATCGATTCAGTGTTTCAAGTGAAAATACCAAGCGACAAGTTATTTTCTTGGAATCGATTCCGTGTTTCATGTGAAAGTACCAAGCGAAAGTTGTTTTCTTGGAGTCGATTCAATGTCTCACGTAAAAGTACCATCTTCATCTGCACCTCTCTACTAAATCCAGATATGGTAGAAGTTTATTACTACTTCCGGTTTCAATATTAAATTTACATAGTTACGAATCTTCTTATTTTAAAATTATTTACGAGGTTAGATTATTGTTTAATAATGTTAATTGTTAGCGAGCATTTAGTACAGACCACTGGCCAAATCGTCGAGTAAGAACTAGTGACACTCCAGACAGTATTGCAGTGAAAGAAAAAAAAAACTTGCATCTGAACTCTTGCAAACAATACAATAAAAAATATATTTCAATGGAGACATAAGTATGCAGCGTATAAAATAGCGAAATTAGTAGAGAATGCCCATCCTTCCAGAGATGATCAACCCTCTAAATTGTATATTTTCATTGCATAATTCCACAATTGAGTTTTTAAAAGGCACGGATTAAGAATATGAATATTACTTCGAAAAATTTACAGGAAAAGTCCATTAATTAACAAAGAAAAAGTAATAACTAACTAACTAACTCTATGGCCTATGGAACCCGGAGGTTCAATGCCGCGTTCACAAAAGCTCTCCACTGACTTCTATCCTTAGCTAACTGCATCCAGTTTCTACTCTGCATTCCAATCTCTGCGAGATCCATCTTAATATTGTCCTCCCATCTGCGCCTAGGTCTTCCTAATGGTCGTTTTCCGATTGGTCTTCCAATCAAAACTTTGAAAGCGTCTCTACTTTCTTCCATTCTAGCTACATGACCCGCCCATCTAAGCCTCCTAGACTTGACGATCCTAACAATGTTGGGTAAACCATATAAATTATGTAGTTCCTCGTTATGAAGTTTCCGCCATTCCCCATTCCCGTTCCTCTTGGGTCCGAATATTCGTCTCAGGATCTTGTTCTCAAATACGTCTATGTTCGTATGATCGATATAGTCTATGTTCTTCCCTCAGAGTAAGAAGAAAAAAAAAAGTAATGCTTATGTAATATATTAAACCATGTATCAACATAGAAACAGCATTAAGAAATGTGTTCAATTACGGTGTAATTGTAACAAGAAAAGGCGAACGGTGAAGATAAGGCCTGCATATGTAGTTTAAAGATATGTATCCGGTTTAGGTAGAAACCTTCGCAGCCACAACATTGCGTGGTCAAAACTTCGCTGCCCATAATTTTGCGTGGCCAAAATATCGCAGCCCAAAATCCCATGAACCAAAATCTCGCTTGCGCAAAACCTCGCGGGCCAAAATCGTGTCTAGCCATAATCTTACGGAACGAAATCTAGCCTCACTATAAATCTCGCGGGTCGAAATGTCTCTCAGAACAAAAACTCGTCTTCCAAAATCTTGTGGAACGAAATTGCGCCATAGCAACTTCCTGTGTAGAATCTTGTGTACCGTTCTATGTATCTAGATATACAAAAAATAGCATATATAGTTAGACCACCGTTAACGGACATTTCCATAAAATTAACTTTTTCTGTCATTGTATTATTAGGACAAATTGTCCTTGTATTAGGTCAGATCGTCCTAATAATCCCGGACTATCATTGTCTCTACCTACACAAATTATTACAATATGCATTCATTTTGAATCATCATTTTTTATTCGCTCTCGATGTCTAAATTTGACAGTTTTGGAATTCTTCTTCTTCTTCTTCTTCTTCTTCTTATTATTATTATTATTATTATTATTATTATTATTATTATTATTATTATTATTATTATTATCATCATCATCATCATCATCTTAGAAACTCATATTTATTGCTTTAGCGTTGGCTAGGTTTTGTCCTTACGAGATTTTGACTTCGGAGTTTTGGCCCACCGTGGTTTGGTCCCAAGGGTTGGCCACGCGAGATTTTGGTCTACATGGTTTTGTTCGGCGAGGTTTCGGCTACACGATTTAGAAATGCATTTCAGTGGGATATTTTCCTGCCTTACTAAAAATAATACAAAATTTATCTTTTTTCTTTTGTTTGTTTATTCATAAGTGAAACGAGATAATGAAATGCAACTTACCACAATTATAAATAATGTTATTCTACAATAGAAAATATGGATTTTCAGAATTTTCAGAATTTTCAGTGCTGCCGTCCATAGAAATTACAGTGTTGCCAGAATAACAACACCTCTAAAATCTAAGTTACTGCAGTGACTAGAGGAACGAACTCAACTGCATTTGGTTACGTATTATGTTGTTTTGGTTTCCTGTGAACTACTTTTTAAATAATAGTTGTATTTAGTTTGTAATAAACAAAATAGTTTTAACATACAGTTATTAAAACTAAATAATGGTGTTATTTAAAAAGTAGTTCACAGGAAACCAAAACCACATAATACGTAATCAAAGGCAGTTGAATTCGTTCTTCTAGTCTCTGCCTTAACTTAGATTTTAGAGTCGTTGTTATTCTGGCAACACTGTAATTTCTATGAATGGCAACTCTGAACATTCTTCAGGTTCATATTTTCTGTTGTAGAACAACAGTATCTATTATTGTGGTAAGTTGTATTTCATTATCTCCTTTCACTGATATATAAACAAGCAAAATAAAAATGATAAATTTTGTATTATTTTTAGTAAGTCAGGCTCTTAAGTAATATATCAAAATTTCCACACAAAATTAAACTGCTATTCCCTAGTTTCAATGCAAAAACGCTTCCTAATGTTCGAATAATACAAATAATAAAAGCAGAAAATAATAATAGTAATAAAGCGCTTAAAGCGGAAAATAACTTATTACTAGAGCTCCTTCGTGGCTAAGTAGTTAGCGTAGGGAGACCTGGGTTCGATTCCCGGCTGGTGCTCATGTGGTTTGGATTCCACATTAATTAATAGGTCCCGTCTCATATAGCCTCGCTGCTGAACAGAACGTTAAACTCAAAATCAACTTAACTCAACTCATCTATAAAAGATTTTGAAGTGCCAAGCGGAAAAAAATTATTTCGATGATAATTTTATGAATATTAATATATTTGGTTTGGCAAGACTTCAAATTTTTTAATGAGTAGTATTAATAAGCGATTTTATGCTTTTAAGTGCTTTAGTATTGTTGTTATTTTCTGCTTTTAGAGAGCCTAAGTTATTTTCTACTTTTTAGTTTTTTCAAGTCGGTTCATATTTTCAAATTTTTCTGTTTTCTGCTGCGTTCTTGAAGTCAGTTCTTTTTATTTTAAAAATATTTTTGTATTCTGCTCTTTAGTGCGTTTTTGTAAATCAGCTATTTTTCTTAAAACTTTTTCCATTTTTTCGTTACTCCAGTAGTTTAGTTCGATGCTAAACTGAAGGTAGGTACGATGCTTGCTTCCTATAAAATGGATCTCCATACAAAACATCCATGAACATATGCGTAATAAATAGTTGTCAAAATTATTAAAATATTTCATTTTACTATTACAGGTAAGAAATTTCCTTAGAAATAGTCATTACATTCGTGAGATTCGTATCGAAGTATTAGGTAGTCTAAAAAGTAGTGAGCCTTTTGGACATAAGATGGCGTTAGTGTCCCAAATCACAGGGCCTATAAGTCAAAGCTAGCCTGGTTTAACGTCATTGGACAAGGTGACAGTTGAAGCTAGTAGGTATGGAAAAAAATGTTGGAATTATTGAAATGAAACGTAAGGTATTGTGTTATAAAGATGAGTGAGCTTTTCGCAAAACTGTTTAACATTTTACAAATTGTTTCAATAAGAGTCTAAATGCTATGCAGGTCTATGAAGAAATTTGTACTGTTTATGGGCAAAATACGTTATCAAAACCAGCTGTCAAAAGATAGTTCAATAGCTTTCGTTCTGGATATTTCAATGTCCAAGGTGCTCTTTGGAGTTGGCGACATATCACTGAAAAATTGGATGGCATTCTGAGAAAAGTCGAACAAGACCGGCATGTTAACAGTCATGACATCGCCAATGGCCTTTATATTCATCACTAAACAGTATTAAACTATTAGGAGAAAGCTGGCGACAAAAATGCTTTTTTAAGATAATATTTTCGTCAGGCAGAAATTATTTGAGTTTTTTTTTTCTTTTTCAAATACGTTATACGTAAGAACCTTCCTTGGGAATAGCTTATACGATTAGTGAAAACCGCATCGAATTATGACCATTGGTCCTCGATTTAATCGCGCACATACAATGTGCATACATAGGAGATATGTTCAAAAAATATCGAACCTTTGCTTAGTAGGTTTTCGCTTGGGTATTGCCAACCTTTTGACAAAGTTTGATAGGGACGGTGGTGTGATATTATTGTTTTAAACGTACATGCCCCAACTGAAGATAAGGATGACGATATAAAAGACAGGTTTTATGAAGAAGAAGAACGGATATTTGACCAACTCCCGCGATACCATATGAAAATTATATTAGGGGATTTCAATGCGAAGGTAGGGCGAGAGGATATTTTCAAACCGATTATAGGGAACGAAAGTCTGCATAAGGAAAGTAATGACAACGGTGTTAGACTCGTGAACTTTGCAACATCCAAAAACCTAATCGTGAAGAGTACAAAATTTCCACATCACGACGTTCATAAATACACTTGGACATCACCAGACGGAAAAACACATAATCAAATTGATCACGTTTTAGTAGATAGAAGAAGGTAATCTAGCATAATTGATGTCCGGTCGTTTAGAGGGGCTGATTGTGACACTGATCACTACCTGGTAGTAGCGATAATACGAGAGAGGTTATCGTTGAATAAAGGTAATATTCATTGTCCGAAAACGGAGAGATTCAATTTAAAGACGATAGCCAGGTAAAAGAGGAATACCAGATTTAAGTTTCGAATAGATTCTCGGCTTTAGAAGATCCGGAGTGCACTAGTGTTGAGAATACCTGGATTGAAATTAGAGACAGCATTAAAATTTCAGCAAAAGAGAAATTGGGACAAGCGGAAATACGTAGGAACAAACCATGGTTCGACCAGGAATGCATTAAACTAACAGAGAAGAGAAAACAGGCAAAATTACGCTGGCTACAAAATCCGAATGAAATAACTATACAAAATTTCGCATATATCAGGCGGGAAATTTCCAAAACATTTAGAACAAAGAAGCGCGATTTTTTGAAACCTAAAATTAAGGAACTTGAAGATAATAATAAAAATAAAAACATTCGGGACATGTATAAGGAAATAAGCGAATTTAACAAAAGGCTATCAACCTCGTGCTTATATATTAAAGAAATCTGACGGTACAGTTCTCACTTATACGAATAGCATCTTAAATAGATGGAAAGATTTCTTTGACTATTTGCTTAACACGCAACCAAAAACTAGTGTGCGTGGAGAAAAGGAGATATACACCGCAGAACCGTATATTCCAGAACTCAACCGAATAGAAGTAGAAACAGCTATAAAGAAATTAAAGAAACACAAATCTCCGGGTGTGGATGAAATTCCGGCTGAGTTAATTTTAGCTGGAGGCGAAAAATTGTGGAACAAGATACCCAAACTCATTCTCCTTATCTGGAACAAGGAAAAATTGCCACAAGAGTGGAAAGAATCAATCATTGTTCCAATTCACAAGAAAGGCGACAAAACTGACTGTAATAATTATCGAGGCATTTCTCTTCTGTCAACATCCTATAAAATCCTTTCAAATATTCTGTTAGCAAGATTGATCCCATACGCAGATGAAATTATTGGAGATTATCAGTGCGGATTTAGACGAAATCGATCAACTATTGACCAAATATTTACCATTCGCCAAATACTCGAAAAAAAAGTGGGAAATACAATACCCTGGTACATCAACTATTTATTGATTTTAGAAAGGCGTACTACTCGGTTAGGAGAGAAACATTATACAACGTTCTTACAGAACTTGGAATACCAAGAAAGCTAATTGGATTAATTAAGATATGTTTAAATGAATCCCAAAGCAAAGTCCGGGTAGGACAATGTTTGTCCACGAGCTTTCACGTCGAAAATGGCCTGAAACAAGGAGATGCGTTGTCGCCAATATTATTTAACTTTGTTCTGGAATACGCTATAAGGAAAATCAAAGATAGCAACCAGTGCCTAGAGTTGAACGGTATTCACCAGGTTATGGCATATGCTGATGATGTAAATTTAATAGGGGATGATAGGAGAACAATAGAAAGAAATGCAGAAATCTTATTAAACGCTCTCAGGGACATGGGCTTAGAAGTAAATGCAGAGTAAACTAAATACATGGAAGTGCTTGGGACCGTAATACAGCAAATTATGGACGCGTTAAAATATTAAATAATACTTTTGATAAAGTAGATAGTTTCAAATATCTAGGATCAATATTGACAGAGGAAAATCATATTCACGAATAAATTAAATGTCGACTAAAAGCAGGGAATTCGTGTTACTATTCGGTTCAAAATCTCTTGTCGTCGCGAATTCTGTCGAGGAATCTGAAGCTTAAAATATACAAAACGATAATCATGCCTGTTGTTCTGTATGGTTGCGAAACATGGTCGCTTAGTCTGAGGGGAGAACATAGACTGAAAGTATTTGAGAACAAGATCCTTAGACGAATATTCGGACCCAAGAGGAACGGGAATGGGGAATGGCGAAAACTTCATAATGAGGAACTACATAAATTATACGATTTACCCAACATTGTTAGGGTCGTCAGGTCTAGGAGGCTTAGGTGTGCGGGTGATGTAGCAAGAATGGAAGAAAGTAGAAACGCTTTCAAAGTCTTGACTGGAAGACCAATCGGAAAACGACCATTAGGAAGACCTAGGCGCAGATGGGAGGACAATATTAAGATGGATCTCGCAGAGATTGGAATACAAAGTAGAAACTGGATACAGTTAGCTAAGGATAGAAGTCAGTGGAGAGCTTTTGTGAACGCGGCATTGAACCTCCGGGTTCCATAGGCCATAGAGTTAGTTAGTTAGTTAGTTAGTTATTACTGCTCAAAATTTTCTGTCATTTTACAAATACTGAAGTCGGTTAAAAAATATACCTCACCTTCTTAAGTAGTAAGTTATTAGAGATTTTCCTCTTCTTGTATCTTGTTATCCACGTTTATTCTTTCAAAATTAAAGGTATAATTTGATTTACTAACAAAAACGAACGAATTACTTCATAATTTAATGATACTTTCTTATAAACGTGTTCGTAAATTCTATTGTCTGTCATTGATTCAGACTTCTTTTTTTTTTTAAAAAAAAAGAAGAAAAAAGGAAATATCATTAATTCCAAAATTAAAATGATGATTTACCAATTTGTTCAATCTAAATTGTAATAATGTTTAAATGTTGCTCATTAAACGTACAGATTCATTAATCTTACCGGTAATTACGATGTACAGGACATTCTACGAACGAAATAATGACATTATTATCTCTATGATTAATGATGAGAACTGCTATAATCTGATGTTATGGTCAAGTTGTTCAAGCTGGTTCTCAACTGAGAAATAAAGTCGAGATTTTTTGCAAAACTATCGGAAGTTTTACTGAAGCGAGTATAAGGAAACTTCTACAATTCGGTGCAATATGCATTTACATGTTAAAAATGAAATAAAAATTCTTTAGTTTTACGTTCCATGCTTACGCCTTATAGGCTACAGTAGAGAAATGAATTATGCAAATGAATAAGTATGAAAGATGATGTGATGAGAATGTGGGAGAACACGAAAGAACGCCGAGAAAACCCTCTACTCGCATTGCCTGGAATTGAACCAGGGACGAAAAATAAATATTCTACTTCTAAACACCGTACTTCCCTATGCATTTAAATTTTATTTGCCTGTTTTCCAGTTGCTTTCCTAAAATTTATCCTTTCTTTTAAATTTAAACCCAGTGTGTACTGTCTTAGAATCTTACGCAAGCCTGTGCTACCTGGCGGTGAGGTTGGTGAAAAATAAGGGGATAAATCAACTTGAAATTAGAAGTTTGCTAATATGCGTAATGTGATAGCATAACAGTTTTCCACAACACTTTATTGTAAAAATTATAACATGTTTTCATTAACTCAAAATGGTTCAACCGTGTCCTCATATCTTCCAATCTTATTTTAACTCGTTCTCCGACGTATTGCCCAGCGCAGCATAGTTGCTAACACTCTCGTCTTTGATGTGAGCGATCCCGGGTTCGATTTCCAATCGGAACACTCGGTCAAAAAAGTGTACGAAGCTTTTTCATGCCAGCCATCCTGAATGAGGTTTTCCTGGGTTTTCCTCATTTCCACCAAGCAAATGCCGGGATAGTACCTAACATACAGATCCCAGGCCGCTTCCTTCCTTCCCCTTCCTTGGATAGTGTGATCGCCAAGGGACGTCATCCCTCATATGTGACGGGCTAACATGGCCATTGATGCCGAAAATCCAGAAATCTAATTTCTAACCCTAATTCTAATCATTTCCTGACGTCATAGAATGATGAAATTTTGTTAAACCATTTTGGTTCGACTCACAATGGTTCAATCGTGTCCTCATATCTTCCAACCTTAATTTAACTCATTTTCGGTCAAACAATCATGAAATTTTGTTACACGCTTCTGTTTAACTTAGAATGGTTCAACCATGTCCTCAAATCTTCCAATCTAAATTTATTTTCTGACGTCATACAATGATGAAATATTGCACAGCGACATAATTCGTGTGAGAGTACAATATTCCATCCTTACTTTCATATGTCTATATGTAAGTGTATTTTTAATATATATATATATATATATATATATATATATTAGTATACCATATATTTTATATATATTTTTATAGTTAAATTATTAGTATATATTTTTCAATTAAGAGAAATTGTAGTCGTATGAGAAAAATCGTATGAACCATTTCTTCAAATTTTCCAACCTTTGTTCCCGACGACGTATAATGATGACTTTTTGCGTAGTGATACAAGTCGGTATCAATATTTTATTGTTATTTTCATATATTTCTATGTATTTATAAACTGTACTTTCTAACTAACAAGGAAAGTACTTGGACTCGAACGGATGAATACGCACAAAAGACAAAGCATGTGTAATCTGAGCACCTCGGAAGCAAACAGTGATGTCCGTTTTTCTGCAAGATTGTGTAAACGTCCGCAAAAGCAGGGCAAAGTAGAGCACATGCCTAATTACGGGGCGTTATAAAGTCGGACTTCGAGCCATTTTTAAGGAAAAGGGTTAAGTGGATTGAAAAATTGGCGCACACAGTATCTCATTATTTTTAGGGGCATAGATTTTGAATGAAAAAAGTTGTGTCCTAGGGTCCCCCGGAGGGTCCCAGGCAGGGTCCAACCAAAATTTTCAAATGGTAAGGGTGGGTCAAGTAGTATATCGTTGGAAAAGTATTGTGAAAAGAAAAGAAACAAGATGTAGCAAGTCTCTACGCTTAACATGTACAAAATGGTATGCAGTCAAAATGTCAACACAGTCGTCATGAAAGTCTGTGACCAACATTTTGCATAGGGTGCGCATACGGACTCGGGACTTAAAATTGCAGCTTGTTTCTTTTCACAATACCTTTTCAACAATCTACTACTTGACCCCCTTACCATTTGAAAAATTTGGTTGGACCCTGCCTGGGACCCTCCAGGGGACCCTGGGACACTACTTTTTTCATTCAAAATGTATGCCCCTAAAAATAATGAGATACGAGTGCGCCGATTTTTCAATCCATTCAACCCTTTTCCGAAAAAATGGCTCGGGGTCCGACTTCATAACGCCCCATAGTTAGGCATGTGCTCTACTTTGACCTGCTCTTGCGGACGTTTACACGATCTTGCAGAAAAAGGGACATCACTGTTTGCTTCCGGGATGCTCACATTACTTATGCTTTCTTTTTTGTTCGTATTCATCCGTTCGAGCCCAAGTGTTTTCTTTGTAAGAGAAATTTAAGTTGGATCGTAGAGAGACGTGTTGTAATGCCCCGCGTTCTGCGAGGACATTACAAAAGTTAAATATTGTTTAATTTATTGACGAACAGGGTCTAATTCTGCACCATAAAATTTCAACATATAAAAGGAGAAAGTAAATAAAATTAGAAGATATAAATTATTCTGTTGTTGATAAAAAAAAGATATAAAAATTTGTTATAAGTTCAAATGGGATTGATGTCTGTTTTTTAATGTTGAATTGTAAGACCTAACATTTAAAACATCGATTTATATGATAGTCAAAGTAAAACATAGAACTGTATTTAGAAGTCGTTTTAAAGTAGTTGTACATGAAAATGTTAACTGAAATTATGAATCATTAACCGGTGAACCCACTCCGGGTTCCCATAGACAATAATCTGATGTCCTTTAATCTGGTATAAATTTTATTTGAGCTTAATCTAAATTATAAGCGAATTATAACCCATTATCTGTGCACGGTTTTGCAAGTACTACGATATAATTCTCGCTGAAGACATAAGAAGTATTCACACTTAAAGGGTTATTGATGATGATGGCAGTGTCTGAAGTTTAATATGGTATGGATCGGATGTATGTTATCACCTTATTGGGAATTTCGTGCTGGAACTCTTGACTGCTTATTGCTTGGTGCTATTTTTTGAGGTATGTTTAATTATAAAAAAAATAAATAATCGACAAGAATGAAAGAAATAAAGTATAATTTAGTAATGTTATTAAACATAATGATACAAAGTTGGAGAAAATGTTGAATGCTAATTAATAATATTGAAGTCATAAAAGGAAATTGAACATGTCTGAGAAATAAAATATATAAACCATCTTGTGCACTAAAGCAATGTAGATCATTATTCCCAGTAAATATAATACAAATAAAACTAACTGCAATAATAGTGCAAGCAATTTAACGACTGCTATCATATACCTAGGTATGTTTATCTGTAAGTACCTACAAAGCTATATATAATAAAATTGTAAAATTTTGCCATCTGTAAAAAAAAAAAATCGTATTAAACCGTTATGTACAGATAATGTGATTTATCAAAACTGTCATCGATTTGTTTACTGATTTATGTTTGTATATCTATATGTATATGCATGTTCCTACCTAGTTTCATTCCAATCGCAATTAATTCAATATTACCATGAATCTTGATCACATTTTTTATATTTTTGATTTTCTATTATATCTAATAGTAGTTTCATTTTAAATATATTCGATTCCTTGGGGTACGGGCTCCCTACATTAACAACTTGGATGCGTTACTGTTGCTTGGAGCTATGCTCTAAGCTGGCGACTCGGGCCATTCAAAGTTGCCTAGCACGGTTTTCTTTGAATTCTGCGTTGGACGACTTTAATACTGCAATAAATTTTTATGTTGCGCATTAACATCTGAAGGAGGAGCAGGACAAAATTTGGCGACATCCAGCATCAGGATCTGTGAAGTTGAATCTCCATTGCTTCGGTATAAGAAAGTCGATATACTAATTTGTTGAGCATGAATCTTGGCAGGCATTTACCAGAAGGCGCCAGAGGTAAATTCTTCCAAGAAGAATCATGGAAGGTCGAAAATAATCTGTATCTTGTGTTGAGAGAGATTCGACTGGAGAATGTTTGGAGTCTTGGACCTGGGGAATTGATGTGTCTAAATTTGTTTTAGTTATCTTTTTGGAAACAAGTAAGATTTGAAATTTAGTAGACATCGGATTCAAATGTTAGTGGGAACCCAAATGGGTTAATTGATGAAATAAAAGAATGTCACGTATTGTGAATAAGAGAAAGGGCTCTGTCAATGATAGTGATGAACAATGTGAATTGGTAAACAATCCAAACGAGAGAAATTTGAATGAGGAAGAAACAGAAACGTCAATGAAGAGTAGTGTTAAATCGAATTTAAGAACAGAAGATAAATTAGATTTAGTTTTGAGAGAACTGTTCCAATTGAGAGGTGACGTTCACAATTTTACAGCATCTGCCCAAGCTTTGAGAGAAGAACACGCCGAGACTCTGAAAGAACTTAGAGAAATTACAAACCAATCGATCGTGAGGTTAAAGGGAGAAAATCCTAAAGAATCTCCAGGAAAACGAGAAATAGATATTCTAAAATATGGTGGGATTGACATCGGGAAAGCTAATAAAGTTGAAGAAATCCAAACCGGAATAAAAGAAACGGAAGTCAAAGAAAACGAAATTGAAGGTCGTGAGAAAGAAGATAAGAAAGAAATTAAAGAAGACGAAATCGAAGAATGTGGTAAAGAAGATGAAACAGAAAATTGTCATGAATCCACATCTGTGACTGAAAATGAATTTGAAATAAACAAAACATGTCAAATACTAGGAAAGCAATGTGTAGTGCAAGAAAATATCGTGTCAAATAAAGAAGTGGAACAGAGAGATCGCTACACTGGAACTGCAGAAATGAAATGTACAGATGTCTTCCCCAAACTTCAACTAAGGGGAAATACTATGATTCGGTTGGGTTGGAAGAGAAAAAGAAAGAAATATAAGGTGAAACTGCCAAATGCAAGGCATTCCAATCGTGGAAGACGACAGAGCTCAAAAAGAAAACAACACTGTTTACACTGGAAAGAAGTGAGGAAGAAATGTATAAGAAAGATGACTGATGGAAGAAAAACCATATGGAGACGACAATCGAATAATGAAATTGTAGATATCCAGAAATGTTGGAAAGAAGTAAAAGAGAAACATATGGATGAGCATATGAATCTTCCCAAACGGATGGAAGGTCGACTCACGACAAAAGCTCTAAAGAAATATCAAGACCATCGGAAAACTAAAAGAAAGAAACAAAACTGGATGATCATGAAATCAATGGGACGCATATATCTACAGTTTGTTAGAAGCAAGAAATGCAAAAAGAAAATGCTAAACAAGAAGAAGGAATCCTTTAGAGACACAGAATAAAGATAATTGGAAACTCTTATATTTGAACTTATATTGTAATATATTTATTGTTAGAGTTTCATCTGATTTTGGAGTTTATTCATCGTTACTATTGAGAATTTTGTTAATCGAACCACCAATTGATTATTAAAGTTATTTATTGGCTATTACCATGTTAGAAATTAGTAAAACAACAAATTTTAAGTTTTGAAAATAATTATGTAAATTCAGGAAAAATTAATTGGACCTTATATAGTCACGAAAGTCAACAGAAATTGTGCGTTGTAAAATGTTAATATTTAGGTTAAGTTATATTCAAAATTTTATCTTACGATAAAATTTTTAAGGCTCCACCGGTAAACTGTAATGCCCCGCGTTCTGCGAGGACATTACAAAAGTTAAATATTGTTTAATTTATTGACGAACAGGGTCTAATTCTGCACCATAAAATTTCAACATATAAAAGGAGAAAGTAAATAAAATTAGAAGATATAAATTATTCTGTTGTTGATAAAAAAAGATATAAAAATTTGTTATAAGTTCAAATGGGATTGATGTCTGTTTTTTAATGTTGAATTGTAAGACCTAACATTTAAAACATCGATTTATATGATAGTCAAAGTAAAACATAGAACTGTATTTAGAAGTCGTTTTAAAGTAGTTGTACATGAAAATGTTAACTGAAATTATGAATCATTAACCGGTGAACCCACTCCGGGTTCCCATAGACAATAATCTGATGTCCTTTAATCTGGTATAAATTTTATTTGAGCTTAATCTAAATTATAAGCGAATTATAACCCATTATCTGTGCACGGTTTTGCAAGTACTACGATATAATTCTCGCTGAAGACATAAGAAGTATTCACACTTAAAGGGTTATTGATGATGATGGCAGTGTCTGAAGTTTAATATGGTATGGATCGGATGTATGTTATCACCTTATTGGGAATTTCGTGCTGGAACTCTCGACTGCTTATTGCTTGGTGCTATTTTTTGAGGTATGTTTAATTATAAAAAAAATAAATAATCGACAAGAATGAAAGAAATAAAGTATAATTTAGTAATGTTATTAAACATAATGATACAAAGTTGGAGAAAATGTTGAATGCTAATTAATAATATTGAAGTCATAAAAGGAAATTGAATATGTCTGAGAAATAAAATATATAAACCATCTTGTGCACTAAAGCAATGTAGATCATTATTCCCAGTAAATATAATACAAATAAAACTAACTGCAATAATAGTGCAAGCAATTTAACGACTGCTATCATATACCTAGGTATGTTTATCTGTAAGTACCTACAAAGCTATATATAATAAAATTGTAAAATTTTGCCATCTGTAAAAAAAAAATCGTATTAAACCGTTATGTACAGATAATGTGATTTATCAAAACTGTCATCGATTTGTTTACTGATTTATGTTTGTATATCTATATGTATATGCATGTTCCTACCTAGTTTCATTCCAATCGCAATTAATTCAATATTACCATGAATCTTGATCACATTTTTTATATTTTTGATTTTCTATTATATCTAATAGTAGTTTCATTTTAAATATATTCGATTCCTTGGGGTACGGGCACCCTACATTAACAACTTGGATGCGTTACTGTTGCTTGGAGCTATGCTCTAAGCTGGCGACTCGGGCCATTCAAAGTTGCCTAGCACGGTTTTCTTTGAATTCTGCGTTGGACGACTTTAATACTGCAATAAATTTTTATGTTGCGCATTAACATCTGAAGGAGGAGCAGGACAGTGTTTTCAATGTAGAGAGACGTACGGACCGTGTTTTCAAAACCTCCAACCTTTATTTAACTCATTTTCCGACGTCGTCGTGCAATCATGAAATTTCGATTAGCGACATATCGGGTGACAATACAATATTCTATTGTTGCTTTCGTGCATTTTTGTTATGAATTATTCCAAGTGCTTCTTTTCTTAAGGAATTCGTAAGGTGCTATCTCTACCGGGTATGGAATCTGAGCTTTCTGGTTGGTGGATACACGTTGTAATGGTTGAACTAGCGCAGCTCAAAGAATAGTTATAATTACATATTTAACACAAGGTCAAACTTTTGGTAATTAGTAATTATTAAGTACATTTTTTTTTAAATGTAAAGTTGCACATGCAGATTCGTAAATTTCAGAAACAATTATTATTTGTTACATCTGCTCCCTCTCGTGATAAGCTGTTTTTTTTCTGTAAGATTATAAAAATCGCATGCAATCATCATAATTTAAATATGTTGTTAACTGAAAAACAAAACAACTTGTAGCTTATTTATTTGCAACTTCACTTTTTTATTATTCTAAGCGTTGGTGTTCACTCAGCAGATGTTTGCAATATTGCAATCTTTTTTTAGACCATGCATAAACTTGTAATAATTTTTGAACATGAATTATGTATTGTTTGGGTATTTATTATACACATATGTATTCATAAATACATAACAAGGATAAATTTAAATTTAAAAATAATATATATAATTCATTAACAAATGTTCACTTACATGCAACAGAAAACATTCAGTATGATTCTGGAATATTATTTTTAAAAACTTAAAAAATATATATTTTATATATAATAAAAATCAGTTTGTTATTCATTTTCATGTCGAGTTAATTGTTCTAATTTAGCACCAGTGTAATATGAAGTTTACACAGTAAAAAAAAATGTATGTGGCGTACGTAAAAACATAGGTTACATGCGTAACTCTTGTAAGGTAGTTTTTGGACTTAGTACCATCCTTCAGTAAACGTATAACTGAAAATCTACCTTAAATAATACTTGCCGTATGTGTTCCATATATATATGTACTTTCCGTATGAAATGTATATAGTCGGTCAGAATCTTACATAGAGATGGACGTATATAGCATGTAGCTGACATATGTAACATACGTATATACCATGTAGCTGACGTATACGTATGTAACATACGTATACGTATGTAATATAAAGAAGACTGTTAGACGCCAGATATCCTGCAGCGGGGTGATGTAATATCTAAGCAGAAAAAAGGCAATACATATGTAGCATATTGATAAGATATGCTTCGTACAGATTTTCGTAGTAAACACATGGACTCTGTATATTTGTACAGTATACCTCTGTCCAGATAACGAATTTTTCTAAGTGCAGGCCTACATTTTATCTAAGACTCCAAACCACACGTACTATAGTGGGAATAAAAGTCAGATATTTCACATGAAAAGGAGAAAGCTATTTGGAGTTAACCAAATGACGAGAAGAGACAGACTTATCGTGACGAGAAATGAGATGAGACAACACTCTTTCAATAGAAACACATACGCTTTTCAGGAAGAGACATCATTTTCACAATGTCGTTTCGAGACGAGACAGTCTCAACTCTTGTCTCGTGGAAACCCTAAAAGTAGTGCTGCCCAAGAGACGAGAAATAAAGTTTTCTCGTCTCGTTTCGTCTCGTAAATTTTGTAGAAGCTTCATCTTGTCTCGTTTCGTAAAGTTTGTAGAAGCTTCGTCTCCGTCTCAGTTCACTAACAATTATTTCTCATTTGGTTTTGCAAATTTAAGTTATATACAAAATGTATGCCGGTCTGGAACAGTTCGGCTAGGCTCGACTTGTATGTGGTACCTTTTTCTCGGTAAGTACTGGCCGCATCTGAACCAAATTTATTGTACAAGTAGTCCATCATCTGAGGGCTAAAGATGGTTATATTTGGCAGCCGATCTCGGCCAGGGACAAGCTCGACTCAGCAATATAGTCTATGTTCCACAACTTTGCACGCTTGGAGCTTCTAAGTTTGGGTCACCTCATCTTGTTTCATTTAACGTTTTTGTCTATTACTTAATTAATTATATTTTATTATTTCTGTTACACTAGTCATATCTGAAAGAGGTCAAAGATTTAGTCTATTTATAAACATGTAAACCCCTAACAATTTTACTTTAATGGAATTATTTAGGTTTTGTAAGTTATTGTCAACTATTTTTATGTTTGTTTAGATATAAGCACTGATTAAGGAACCTGGGTGATAAATCTTTTTCAACTAATACTAATTATTCAACAATTATTTTTATATGAGGCGTTCAGTAGCTAAACCGATTAACTACATTTTTTGTTGGTTTTTTAGTTCTATACTTGGAAAAGATACACTCCTTTCAGAGGCAAAATCGATTAACTCCATAGTTTAACAATTTGCCACTAGAATGCGTAAATGCTCTGATTATTCTCATTTAAATACACTGGGCCTTATGCAGAGTCGTTTTGACGCGTGATTAGTGCCATACTAAAGAGTTCTACTAACATATGTTTCCTGTAGTACACGGAGAAAAATGCATAATCTAGTCGGCATGTAAATGCTGTTTTTACCAGGTTACGCGCGTCACTACATTAAGTAATGTAGTTTCATCAGTAGTACGATCTACACCACCGTCCAGTGAAAATTTTGTATTGCGGGACCACCATTTCAAATCTAGAATTAACACCATACCCATTCCGACGGTGGTAACTTAGGTATATAATGTTGTTACTACCTTCCTACGAGTGTCCCCTCTTGGTTCTTTCTAAATCTGTGACTCCCTACCTTACGAGAGTAATAGTTTTTAACACAAAATCAATCATGTGAATAAAATTATCCAATCACAGCGAGTCTAGTTCGACGCCGTACTCCAGACTTGGCATGGTGTTCCCACCTGCTGTACTTTTATACATGAAATTACATTACTTAAGGAGCCCACCCGCGTAAATACGATGTATCCACACAGAAATCCTAGTCCTTTTTTTCTCAGTGTAGTCAGACCTCTAGTATGACGCTAATCGTGCGCCAAAAGATTCTGCATAAGGCAGATTGTATCTAAGTTACTAAAATGCTCTCTACTGAAAGATCTCTTTTAATGGAGCTAATCGGTTTGGCATCTGAACGGCTCATATAGCATTTGAATTTCTTATCACTTAAGAACTTCCAAAAGTCAAATAAGGAACATTACTTAAAGTATCGGAGATGACAGCTCATATACTGACCACACACAATCATTGATTGAAAGCCATGTAACCATCCATGCCGGTTAGTTGGCATGTTAACACCAAGTATTACTTTTCTCACTATCATGAATTTTGTCGGAGTATTTTTCTGATGTGTTGTAACTCAGAGAATATCTTTTTTATGTATTAAAAAAACTAAGAAAGTAACAAAAGCAAATTTTGCCAGGGCAACTAACTGTTGCTATAGCAACGCTTTATTTGGTTCCAGAAAGAGTGGATGTTTTTGCTTTGATTCCATGCTTTTTTTTAACTCTACGACATTATTTTTCTCTTATAAAAAGGAAAAAAAGACACTTAAAAAAGAATTCGTTATTTGACAATAACGAAAATAAGGGGAAACATAAACTAACAAAACCACATATGCGTACATATACGCAAAATAGAGAAAGAGGAAGAAAACCATCTTGAAGATGTATAAAAAATTCTGCCTGATAGCAATAGTTTCCCGTGCATTCTTGCGGGTTCGTAGGACGTTATTTGTTCAATTTTTCTATTTGTTTATTTACTTCTTTGTTCGTTTGCTTACTCTGAGTACCTTCCAAGATTATTTTGCACGTTTATTCAGCATTTAATAATTTTATTATTATTATTCTATTATTATTATTATTATTATTATTAATTATTATTATTATTATTATTATTATTATTATTATTATTATTATTATTATTATTATTATTATTTGTACTTTAGAACAGAGATAGATATTTTTCCTAACCCTCACCATGCATCGCTTGAATACGTATCCTCGCCCTCCTGCCCTCACTTTCAATATTCATTATCGCCTCGACCTCAAATTGTACGCACTCTCATTTGCCCTTTCGAAATTCATTTTGGCTATCAGTTGTCCAGCCCCCCTTCAAAATATGTTCTTGCCGCGATTTGCCCTCTCTCTTAAACTTTATTCTCGTCCATAGACGTATTCTTGCCCTCGCCTTGAAAATTCACTCTCGTCCTCAAAATATGTTCTCGTCCTTACTTTGTCCTCATTCTCAAAATATGTTCTCTCCCTCACTTGCCCTCATCCTCAAAATATGTTCTCGCCGTCATTTGTAATCTCTTTCAAAATTGATTCTCGCCCATAAAAATGTCCTTGCTCTCACCCGTAAAATATGTTCTCGTCCTCACTTGCCCCCACCCTCAAAACATGTTCTCACCGTCATTTACCCTCTCCCCCTCAAAATTTATTCTCTTTCTCATCCATAGAAATGTTATCACCCTCAAAACTTATTCTCGCCCTGAGAGGTATTGTCCCCCCCCCCCTCACTTGTTCACACTCTCAAAATTCATTTTCGTCCTCAAAATTCAGCCTCACCCTCGCTTTGAAAGTATGTTCTCACTTTCAAAACACTTCAAAACATTTCTTAAAATGAGTAAGAACGCTTGTTTCTGCTATTGAGTGACAACACAGGTTGGTCGTTTTAACACTTGACCAGTACCTCCTGTAGCGCGCTCATTATGAACGCTCTCTTTTCAGTGAGTTTTCCTAGTCGCAGAAATAACCTATATGCAATCAGTGGTTACTCGCAAGCTTGGGCACCTCTGTCTTGGTAAGCTTGCTCACTCAAAATTAAAAGGAATTGAGTTTAAATCATGATACCGGGCTCACTCAACGTAATTGAATTTTTAGCGGAACATTTGATAATAATAATGTAAAAATATACAACTTGGATATCAAGTTTCTCTGTTAGTTTTCTTGCCTTGTAGATATGATTAACTTACATGTGTTTTCGTGATAGTCCAAACTTCCAACATACGAGTATCAGCTTCCTAGATTTTCGTAAATAACTATAAAGATGATCCTAAATCTTCCTAATAAGTACAAATAACGATCACTAAAGTTCATAATTGACTTTTTAAGAACATGTTGGCCCTAATTGATATATCACATCACTACCTTTCCATTTCAAAAAATATCACAGATTTCAAAATGGCGGATTTCAAGATGGCGGAGAAGGTTCGTGATCTACTCTGCCCATTCTTCTTTTACCAATATACGAAACTACCACCGTTGCATTGTCTATCTTTCACTATTTTCACGATTCAGCAGTTTATTTGACGCATTTCAATAACATAGCATAGCCCTTCTGCCACCAATTTTGACCCCCTCCGTTTCTTATGGCGCTCAGCCGCTATAACTTTGCACAAATAAATATTTTCACATCCTCTATCAGGTGCACTAAGTCTCATTCCGCAACTCTATTCATCCATTTGGACCCTTTACTTGTAAGTACTTCGAAACAGCAGAACCATTTCAGATTTTGCTAGAGGAGAGGGGGGGGGGGGAAGGCAAGATTCTTCACTCATACAAGAATTTTACGTTTTTTATTAGCATACTACCATACAATTGACTACAAATCTGTATTTCTCAAACTCCGGGCGGGGGGCAATTGCTCCCCTCTGCCTTCCCCAAGTGACGGCGCTACTCGAAATCGAGATTTTAATAGATTTAACAGTACTGAGAGAATTTCTAGCAGTGGTGTCAGACAGGTACGCACCCAGGAATTCTTGTTGGGAGAGGTCTAAGGTTTGTGGGGGAAGGACCTCAACGCTACAAGACACTATTTATGTAGTATTAACCGATATTATTCTGCACCCGAAAAGACGATAAGTAATTGTTAAGTACTGTCACCTACACTCTCTTAGAAATAACTGAAATCGATTGCTTTTTATCTCTAAGAAATAGAAAGGCAGAGATAAAGTGAAAGATCAAGTCTTTAGGATGCATCAATCATTTCATTGCTACACAAGTACATTTTTATTAAGAAAGCATACCAATATACGAGGCGTGTTTTTTTTAAGTAAGGTCCGTTTTGTTTAGACACTACTAGTTCGCGCGCATACCGCAACGAGCGTGTGCGTCGTGTACTGGCATACCTCGGGAATAACTGTGGTCATTTTCAGCTCTGTAGCTGACCTGTACGGTTGTGTTCTGTGCTTTCACATTGTTTAAGACTATCAAGTCGTCCACCGCGTGTGAGGTTCGCTCAGTGATACGGTTTTTGTCAGCAAGAAACCTGTCTGCTGCAGAAATTCATCGACAGATTTGTGAAGTGTACGGTGATACTGTTATGAGTGCAAGCAAAGTGCGTAAGTGGGTACGAGAATTCAAAAATGGTCATGACAATGTCCATGATGAGGACCGCTCCGGTCGCCCTTCTTCGATTACAGACAGGCGCTTCACAATAACAGGTCTCTCAAACGAATTTCCTGACATGTCGAGATCAGTACTTTACAAAATTGTTTCTAAACACCTAAAGTTTAGGAAACTGTACTCCCATTGGGTCCCGAAACGATGTGAAAACGGCAATGAACTCTTGGTTATCGGAGCAGGCGGCAAGTTTTTATGAAGAGGGTATTTTGAAATTGGTTGAGAGGTATGATAAGTGTTTGAACAAACTTGGCAACTATATGGAATAATAGAGTAAAGTATGTACTTTCTGAAAATACATTTACTTTTTTGAAATAAAATTTCGTTGTGTACTTATGTTCAAACGGACCTTACTTAAAAGACACGCCTCGTATATCGAATTATGAAGTTTTGAGGAGGGGGTTCGGATCCGATGGACCTTCTCCTTGAGTGCATCCCTGATGCCAGACTCGAAGAAAGACGAATTAGTACGTCATTGATACTCCCCACCATTTTGTGGGAGGCAATTCCTTCACTTATTTTTACATACAAGATTAACTTAGTGCTCTCATGTGAGTGTTTACTCTTGATGTGCGTGGTTATAGGTTCGATTTCGTAAGCTTTATTGATTGAATTGGGGTATAGCGTTCCTGTCAGCACCGAGGCTATATGAGACGTAAACCTATAGCTTAATGTGGGATCCGAACCAAGTGAGCCTCTGTTGGGAATCGAACTCGGGTCTCTGGCGCCACGACCGCGTACGCTAACAATATGTCCAGAAGGGAGTTCTCGATTTCTCTTGGTGTTACAGCTATTCTTCGTATTGACGAAACATTATGAGACAATTAGAAAGTTAAACTCTTGTATATTCTAGAAATTTAGTAAAATATCAACTAACAATAATTTTTTTGTGTACATGCCCTGTATGTATCAAATAATTTAGGACTCACTTTATCAATTTATAGTTTTTATGCTATGAATTATGTAAGATTAAACCAATGTTTGAGGTCTAAGTCGTTGATCAGCGAGTGTTGGCCAAGAGGCGAGATATTTCATATCTCGAAAAGGTGAGATTTGTCATAATTCTCATCTCGTCTCGAATTTTAAAAGGGATTTACGAGACGAGAGATGATAAATTTTCGTCTCCTTGCCAACACTAGTTAGAGGCCACATATTAATCACATGAAAGTCATAAAATCGGCCATAAGTCTTCATGGACTGTAATGCCTGAGAATTAAATGACTTTTTGGTCATTATGGCTAAGGTTGCAAACGAGACGAGACAATTTGTGTGAGCTCTTCCAATAGAGAAAGATACATTTTTTTTTCGAGACGAGAGATGATTTTCGAGACGAAACATCTTCAATTCTTGTCTTTTGCGCATTTCTAATTGTGGCTTCGTATTAGTTGAATAAATGTCATAAGTTTGATCAATGTTACCTACGAGATATTAATACTTCTCATCTCGACTCAATTCCCGTCTCGAAAACGAGTCGAGAGCCGAGAAATATCTTTTAAAATTTCGAGAATTCTCGTCTCACTTTCGAGACGAGAAATTTCATCATGAGTCTCATACATAACATTAGTTCACCCAAGTTTTAGATCTCTAATACTGTTACTTTAGTGTGAAATGATTCATAGTAGAAAAACTATAATTTATTAAAGTGTTTGGCCAAATCAATAAAGAGCATTTCTAATCACTTCTTGATTTAATTGAGCAATAATCAGGGCAAAACATGTACATAAACTTACAAAACAAGACGAGAAAAACTTTTTCAACAATGAAGGAGAGACGAGAAAGAATGCCCTGATAATTGAGACAAGACAACACGAGAAGACCTTATTTCTCTTCTCATAGCTCTTAGGTAACAATAACATTGATTCCGGGAGAAAACCAATTTGAATCATTGTAGGGATACATGTATAGGATCTTCGAGATCCTTGTCGTAAACTATGCATTATGCTCTATCATGCGTGTTAAGCCAAATAAACATAGCAAGTGTTCAACTATATGCATCGAAAGATTGATAACCCTGTATGCATTTTAGTTCAGGTTATTTGTGTGGAAGGGAAGAGACAATGGTGAGCATGGGTGATGTGATCGTCTATGTGTTTGTGTGTGTGTGTGCTAGGCTAATGTCTCACTCTGCTATCTCCTTTATCATCAGCCTTCAACGGAAGAGGATGGACTCACGCAAAATCCCTTAAAGAACTTAAGTCTTCCCCTGATTTCACTCGCCCTTGTCAGTTCATCCACCTAATCATTGATGGTATTTTGGGATGAAGACAAGAAGGTCTCTTTTCCTTGGATAATGTCCCTACAGTTTTGCGTGGGATTTCGGTATTTATGCCACCCAGAGAAGAATCGTTAGTAGATAATATATTATAGTGTTTGCTACGGACATTAAAAAAAAAAAAGTAAATAAAATTGGTAACGATAAGACGAGAAAGATTTCTCAGAAGGCACGAAGGAAGTCCATCAACGCAACAGCTGGGAACACGCAATGTGTTACCCTTCAAGGAAGTAAGTTTATTACTTATGTGCAAAGGATAATGTATATACTATTAGTATAATAATTTAAAAAAAAAAATCTTCCACATGCTTAGTAGACTGCGAACTAGGCTATTTTAGAAGTAAGGAGATCCATGATTGAAAGTCTTTTATTAACAAAATGTCACGAAAATAGAGTAATAATTCTGCTAAAGTTATATTTTTAGCATAAAAATGAACGCAGAGGAACTAAAAAATGAATTTCTATATTTAAAAAAAAAGCTACAGATACGTATTTCCTTGAAGAGCTCCTCCGTGGCTAAGCGGTTAGCATACGCGCCTTTGGCGTGGAAGGCCCGGGTTCGATTCCCAGCGGGAGCTCATGTGGTTCGGATTCCACGTTAATTACTAGGTCCACGTCTCATATAGCCTCGCTGCTGAACGGGACGTTAAACTCAAAATCAACTCAACGTATTTCCTTGAAGTTAAAATAGTGAAATGTAGTATCTATAGTTTAGTGGAATATCTGCACTAAAAAATATCCGTTATCCAGACAGCGGTACATTGTACAAATATACGGCATCCGTATGATTACTACGGAAATCTGTACGGAACATATACTATCCATATGTTACATATGTACTGTCTCTTTTCCGCTTAGATGTTGCTGCTGCAGGATGTCGGACATCTAACAGTCTTCCGTATATTACATACGTCAGCTATATGTTATATACGTTCATCTGTATGTGAGATCATTACCTACTATATACAGTTCTTTCTTTCGTACGAAACGTACATATAGATGGAACACTTATACGGAAAGTATTTTAAAACATACTTTTTAGTTATACGCTTGCTCCAAGATGCTACATAGCCTATAGCCGTGTGTTAAGTCCAAAACCTACAGGATTTACGCATGTAACCTATGTTTTTTCGTGCGCCGCATATGTTTTTTCCTTCTGTTTCCCACTATGAAAGCATCAGACGACTCCGTAATTTGGCAATTAGTAAATGAGTTGATTAACAATTTGCCAATGTTTATCCGACGTATACTCACAATTGGAGTTTCCCCAACCATAATATATCTTGGCTCGGCGTAAGTGAAAGGTTGGAAATCCAAACCTACGTTGAGAAAAGAAAAAAAAACGCTTGTTACAACATAGGATCAATGTTGGTATGTTGGCTAGCGTACTTTTCCCCAACGTTGATCCTACTGTATGTGCTGCTAGGATTAGATGTATTTATTTACAAAGCAATATACTACTATAATCTAAAATACTTCAAACTCAAGGGACAAATGTTGAAACTTAGTCTGAAAACAGAACAAATAAATTATCTATAATGTGTATTCATTTCGTTCTTCATTTGGCTTTTCTAAAAATAAAAATAACAAATTTCAATCTCAAGTGTACAACACGTGAAGAAATTTGGTTTGTATGTTATGATATTTTCTCAATTAAATTCAAACTGGAAGTAATAGATTTTTACTACTTCTGGTTTTAGTAGAGTGATTAGAGTGGAATCGTTGATGGAATGGGTCATGAACTTCGTAATTTGCTACGTAGAAGACCGAGAGGCAGTCAGATCTATGACCTACCAGATCCTGTGACTTGGACTGACCCATGTCAAGGTGGTATTCAGGTAGACTCGGTGTGACTTAGACAGACCTATAACCTGGAGTGACCCTGTGACTTGACAGGATCCGGAGGAGAGGATCGTCATACATATAAATATAATTTTCTTTCGCGCTTGTTGTTTGTATGTGTCAAGCATTGCACTGAAAGATAACTACAAGCTTTATGAGAGTACACACGCGTAAGAATCACAGAAAAGATAATCTACATGTTTAACTTATGAGGGATTAAATATAGATTTGAATTTCGTCAAATTTTCTAAAATAATAATAATAACTTTCTGGATATGGAGGACGATGAAAAATTTATAATACTCGATTTATTTATTCAAAAACATCAATTGAAAAGTGATCATAACTTCAGAAAAATATATCAATACTACCTATCATATACTTTCTTGACTCGGAAAAATCTAAACTGTTAGCTTTAATTTAACTCTTGCTATAACCCACATGATATGAAGACACAATAATACATAATATAGTTGTTGAGTAGTTTTTCTTATAACTCCAATCAATTAAAGAAAATATGGCAACAGCGCATCAGTTTAACAACTGTTCTTATTATTTATTTATGAAATATGTAGCTGTATATGTGAGCGGTCGGGTGTATTTACAACGGTAAGAGCCACTTCCTGTGATATTGAGCTATTAGGTGGGACGGGTTGGGATTGAACCATAGAACAGTATATAGATACGAAATTTACCTGCAAATGACATATGATACAAGCAACCTTGAATTGAATGATAATAACACTATATGAATTCAGTTCCCAGTTTGTAAGATTGAATAGTGATCAGTGAAATCTGAACCTCTTAATAGATCCAAATACGAATGTAAATATACAATAGCATGTCAGTAGCTAAGCGTATTCAGGTGTGGTATATATATATATGTCATATATACTTTATTTTCATGTTGTTGCTTATCATGACTGGAAATATAATAAAATACTTCCTATTGACTTGGGATAATGATAAAATTTGTGTCCAGGAAAACGTTAATGTCACATACAGACCCATATATAGTGGAAGGGAAAAATTTAGCTTGGCACGCTATCTAAACATCATATCTAATATGTGATCATCATCATCATTAAGTTCATATTCCAACCTCCCTCTGTTCGTTTTCATCCCCACTGCATACATTGATGTTTGTCTTCCATGTTAAAGACTTTTCTTCCATTCATATTCTCTTGACTGACAGAAAATAAAAAGGGAAAACATGACATGAATAAATTGTTAATATATTTGATAAGTGCACGTTGTTAGATGGCAAGGACACCTCCTCCCTTGCACCATCCAGGCATATATTATATTATATTATATATATATATATATATATATATATATATATATATATATATATATATATATATATATATATATATATATATATATATATATATATATATATATATATATATATATATAGGTATATAAGATTTGTCTTTAAAAACAAACTAAAAGTTAATGTATTCAATAGCGTGAAGTGTGTAAGAAATCGTACGACCTTCCAACACAGTATTAAATTTTAAAAACTAAATTACCATTTTCAAACACATATGTTTTTAAATATATAAAAGCCTTTAGTTTAATGTCCTAGGTTTATAACCATTAGGCTAAGAGAGACGATGATTAAAGCAATGACGGAGGAATTGAGGAATGATGACGGAAGAATTGGTGGAATGAGAAAATGGGAGGAAACTCGAGTATTCCGAGAAAACCCACGGATACGATGTTGTCCACCACAAACGTACTTGGCTGGGGGTCGAACCAAGGACACCACACTTCAGAGATAAGCGCTCTACCTCTGAGCTACCGTGGCCCCCAACATAAATTTAAAATATGACAGTAAGTTGCTTATTTAATGCGAATAGTATCAACAGAACTATGATAATAACGGTCAAAAATCTCCAGCAGGTACGTTGACCACAATTCGGATTAAGGATCATATCGAGACTGTCTCGTCTCGAAACTGTGTCGCAAAAATAATGTATCGGTTTCTATTGGAAGTCGTGTTACCCACGAGACAGTGTTCTTCCAATTGAAACATATATACTTTTCAAGATGAGACTGCACTTTTAGGACCCAATTTTGAGACGATACAGTATCAAATCTTGTCTTGTGGAAATATAATTGGAAAAAAATCTATATCGTCACGAAAATTCTCTCGTGTCTCGTCTCATGCATAATCCTAGTCCGGGTTGGGTCTTGTTTCACCAATTCAGAGGATCATTCAACTCGAGATCAAAGAGCAAAAAACTGTTTGCTAATAAGTGAACAGTTTACTCTCTTTGATATTGAGATATCCTAGTTCCAAATACGTATGGACTGCCATGACAGAGATTGCCGAAAAAGGCCTACTGGAGACAACTAGGAAAATAACATTGTGCCTTAATATTGTTGCAATACAGTTGAATATATAAACACAATGAAAATTAAAGTAGTAGCCAGATGCAATAAGTTTGTACGAGACTTTTCAACCCTTTGACTCCAGTTTAAAGGGGGCGACGCATTGGCTCAGTCGTAGAACGTTCACCTTTGGTGCATGGGGTCCCTGGTTCGATCCTAGCTCGCGCCAAGTGAACTTTGCGATGGACAAACACCGTGTGCGTAGGTTTCCTCGGGGTTCTCCCGTTTCTTCCCACTTTCTTCATTCTACCATTTCATTCATTTTTCATCATCACCGTCTCCTTTAGCCTAACCGGCATAATCGTGGGACGTAAAACTAGAAGATTTAATTTAATTTAATTTCCTGTTTAAAGACACCCAAACACATAGGTATCCGAACTCATGAGGTGGGCCCTTACGAGTTCTGAACTCACGCTCATGATGTCCTGACAACTGTGACCTACGATAATTGCGATCATATGTCCATAGGAATGTCATCGTTTTCTTGCCATTGATGAAGAAGGTAATCCAAGGTTATTCTAACTTCTCATTGGCGTTAGGATGACCTAGGCGCAGATGGAAGGACAATATTAAGATGGGTCTCGCAGAAATAGGAATACAAAGTAGAAACTAGATCCAGTTGGCTAAGGATAGAAGTCGATGAAGAGCTTTTCTGAACGCTGCATTAAATCTCCGAGTTCCATAGACATAGAATTAGTTATTTTAGATCTACTGATATGATAAAATAGAATGGAAATTATGAAAACTGAAATGTATATAAGTCTTATGGATTTCTTTACAACGACTCGAAACGTTCTGCATCTGTCAGTTACTTTTAAGCGATTTTCTATACGTAAAATATTTAATACATATCTTTTTTTCGTGTTAACGAGGCAAAAGCCAATAATTTAGTGCTACAACTTATTTATTGCTTTTTTTTTTTTTTTTTTTTTTTTTTGTGAACAGCTGTTAGAGCCCATTGTTTGTCAATATGCTCGGAAAGAGTTCTTTTGTGAATAATGATCAAACTCACTGTATATGTTCGTCATATTTCCTGACATCTACTCACTCATTGGTTGCAATTTCAAACCAGAGGTGTGTTTCTTGTTCTTCTTCTTCTCCTTATTATTATTATTGTTATTACGTATGTATTCTTCTTCTATTCAAAGGAAGGATAAAAATGTGTGTTTGAGGAGAGAGGGGGAGAGTCTAGTGAAACTGACATATGTTATAAGTGTAGAAGCAAACAAGAAAACTTGCGATTGATTGGAAGGGAAATGTAGTTATCTTTTGACAAAATAACATCGTTATAATATAGACTTGAAAGAAAAAAAATAGTAATGCAAAATGAGTTTGTTTGTGTAGAGAGAGAGAGATCAATATTTCCGTGTTCACTAGTACAGAAGCTGATACAAAATGGAAAAATTTCAGTAAGTTTTCCATGTTTATGTATAATACTTTTAGCATAAATAAGAGTAGTAAATGTGTCATTGTTAAAAGTATGTATGTCGCTGTTAGGAGTATACTTATGTATGTCACTGTTAGGAGCATGTATGCCACTGTTAGGAATATATATGTCACTGTTAGGAGTATATGTTACTGTTAGGAGCATTATGTCACAGTTAGGAGTATATGCCACTATTAGGAGCATTATGTCACTGCTAGGAGCATTTATGTCACTGTTAGGAGTATACTTATGTATGTCACTGTTAGGAGCATGTATGCCACTGTTAGGAATATATATGTCACTGTTAGGAGCATATATGCCACTGTTAGGAGTATATGTTACTGTTAGGAGCATTATGTCACAGTTAGGAGTATATGCCACTATTAGGAGCATGTATGTCACTGCTAGGAGCATGTATGTCACTATTAGGAGCAATGTCACTGTTAGGTGTGTATATGTCACTGTTAGGAGTGTATATGTCATTGTTAGGAGTGTGTATATCACTGTTAATTAGTATGTCACTGTTAAGAGTGTGTATGTCACTTTTAGGGGTATATATGTCATTGTTAGGAGTAGCTATATATGTCACCGTTAGGAGCAGGTATGTTACTGTTAGGAATATATGTATGTCACTGTTAGGAGCATGTATCACTGTTAGAAGTATGTACGTCATTGTTAGGAGTATATTTGTCACCGTTAAGAAGATAATTGTCACTGTTAGAAGCATATGTCACTATTAGGAGTATGTCACTGTTAGAAGCATGTATGCCACTGTTAGGAGTATGTATGTTACTGTCAGGAATATGTGTACCGCTGTTAGGAGGTTTCTTTCCATATTCGTCCTTCAAAAAACACAGGGTCGTCATACATTCGCAGATTAAGCTTTAGTAGTTGAGGTCAATATTTTTACGTTGTTTAATAGCTTACCTCTGCTGGAATGGATTTTTACTGCCTTTTCTTGATGTATAGCGGACATAAAAGGTGAAAATTTGTCGATATTTCCCAAATTCGATTTTTTAGAAGAATATAAGACTTTTTCCCTTCTTTCAGGACTCAAAAGTTTAAAAAATGGTGGTCACATATCCTGTTTGTAACAGGATGCACCTTTTTTTCAGAAATGCGTCCAGTGTCCCGAGAAAAACATAAACGTGGCGCGATATGTCACTTCTTCTTTTGTCTCCTAGCTACTTAATATAATAGTAAATTTTTGTATGGAAGAAAAAGTCATGTAACCCAAGTAATTCAGTTATCAAAACAATATGAATTCAAGAGACAATCGATGTCCCTGACTTGAATTCTTGTTAAGCGTTGAAAAGTAATGTAAAATTTAAATTTTAAAGTTGGTTAGGTACTATGTATGTAGTAAGAGTGTATGGTTCAGAGACTTAGGCATTACGGCAGCTAGAGAAGAAATAATTAGAAAGTTCAAAATGTGGTGTTGGAGGAAGATGAAATAAATAAAATGGACAGAGAGAGCAACAAACGGAGATGTTTTAAAATGAATAGGAGAGAAAAGGACACTTTAAGTCAGCATCCTTCGTAGAAGGGCCAAGTGGATTGGACACATGTTGCGAAGAAATTGTCTTCTTCATACCGCCCTAAAAGGAAAGACGTAAGGAAAGTGAGGAATAGGAAGAAGAAGAAACACAACTGATAGATGAAGAAAAGAAGAAAGTATTGGGAAAGAAAAATTTCCAGGTCCAAACCTAAAATAAAATAATAAAAAAAAAAAATCATCAGTTCGAGGATCTGCCAACAGGCAGAATACTTAATAATAAGCTTAATTAGAAATTGGTTATTTTGAAACGTTAGAGGTTTTTCTCACCTCTAACTTTTCACGAGTAAGGCATTAACAATGATTATATAGGTGTATTTGTCGAATTATGATAGTTTACAAAGTGTCCCTTTTATTATTATTATTTTCCAAATATGGCCACTCTAAAGTAACGTAACATTTATTGCATAAAGATGTTTTTCTTTTTAAATGGGTGAAGATATAATAATATCAATATTGATACAATTGACTTGAGGCAGTATAACATTTATTATTATTATTATCATTATTATTATTATTATTATTATTATTATTATTATTATTATTATTATTATTATTATTATTATTATTATTATTATTATTTGCTTCAACGGCAATGAACCTGGATAGAGTAAGGAGTTTCCGAAAATGCATGGAGTCTCTCGATGGTTTGAATGTTTCCATTAATTGGATGAAACAACGGAAGTATTGATGTCACAATTTTACAGTTGAAAAGCTACATTAATTATTTAAGACAATTAAAAACAATAACACCGTAATGATACCTTGTCCGTATGGCGGGAGTGTATTATATGTATCTATCAGGGAGTGAGATCAAACGTCTAATTTCCTGTATAGCCTATCTTCTGTGACTCCCCGTGACACTAACAACTTTATGTTAAATAGAATGTATAACATTTGTTCAGCATATTTTGTCTCTATGTAGGCATTTTTATATATTTTTTTTTCTTACAAGAGAGTAGGGTTCTTGGCCTATCTTACCTACCTGCCGCACATTTTTCATCCTTAAAAAAAAATCTAAAAAGGAAAGACCACACGTAGTGATGAGACTGATAAGGCAAAAAAATATCACCTCTTTTTGATCATTCTTGTTATTTCCTAGCCCCTTTTTTTTGGGGGGGGGGGAATAGAATGGAAACAGGTATTTTGCTTTTCTCTTGTTAGGGTTGCCATATATTCTGAAAAAGTAGGATTTTCCCTAATATTTGGATTGAGAAAAGAAAAAAAGGCACTTTCATTGAGTTTTAAATGAATGGAATAAGACAATTGACAAAAACCCAATTGCATTGAACTATTTATCAACTAAAGAACTATGAAATTATTACAAGTTCTATCGTAATAGGACTCTTAGCTCTCTTTGCGAGTTAATATATTGTAACCATAAATGTTCCAAAACGTGGCCCTTATATTACTAATCTGCTATCCAGATCGATTCGTATTTATTATGCTTCTTGTTAGCAACGAGGGTACACAGAACAAAGTGAATCATTTAAAGTGGGATCTGTAACACGTAACATTGTAGTGTGCTCGAGGCTTTCTTACTGGGAATCGAAACCGGGACTTCACTCACAAGAGCATGGAGTTAACTAACTTATAATTCGAGTCAGTACTCAATTGTCACGTGATGGGTGAACACAAAAGGGCTTCTGGGAATCAAAAACTCAGAGTCACATGAAGAAGTATTTAATCTTAAGTAAGTCAATTTTTATATACATCATTTATCGAACCAGTGGCGTTGCCAGAAAAACCTTTATGTAGGAGCTTTATAGTTATGATACCATGTCGTAGAACTACATGTAGATACTGTGTATGTGGCATTATACACCAAGCATTATGTGACATTATACATACTGGCCTGAAGATAGAAATATGGTATTGGAAGAGTTGTAGCCTGCCAGAAGGCCTAGGTTCCACTGGGCAATGTATAATAGCACATCGGCTCAACGGTGTCATTATTTCTGGGTTTTTGGATCATAATTCGGTATCTCCAAATTCAGGTAGCTTCCTTATTGCCTCCATGATGTTCAATCACTTCCCGAGAATGTCAGTCAATTCCCACCAGAAACAGATCCAGTGATCGCGTACAACGAAATCAGATGAGATAATCAGTGAAATAGGACCTCAGTAATATATATGTATATAAATGAAATATTTCAGCTTAACGTCAAAGGATTAGGCCCATTAGGCTGAGGGAGATGATGATTAAGGCAAGTGAATGATGGAATGAGAAAATAGAAGGAAATGGGAGTACCACGAGAAACCCCATGGACATGATGTTGTCCACCACAAGCTTACTTGGCCAGTGACCGAACCAAGGACCCCACACACCAGAGGTAAGCGCTTAACCACTGAGCAACCGTCCCCCCTCAGTAATATATATTGATCGTCTAGTTTCTTTTTTTTTAATCTCTATTTACAACTGCAGGTGATAAATTTTTGATCATTATGCTAACTCAAAAAGATGAAAAATAGAGTATAGGCCATTTTTTTAAACCGGTTTCTTGAAATCTTATGTAGAGACAGTGGCGTATTTAGGGGGGGCTTTCGGGCTCAAGCCCCCCCCCCGAAATCTTACTTACTATAGTAAAGTATATGAAATATCTTGCAGAATTTTCACATTTTCAGGCAAAGCCCCCCCGAAAGTTAGTAAAGCCCTCCCCGAAACAAAATCGTAAATACGCCACTGTGTAGAGATAAGAATAGAGCTTTTTGATTTTTTTTAACATGACATCATAACATCAAGGATCATAGTTTTGATTTACTCCATGTAAACAGAATTCATTTTTGTTATGACTGTACTAAGCTTGAGCCGTGTGAGGCCATGTTGTCTACGCCACTATATCAAACTGATATTTTTTCGTCACCCTTATGGCAACCCCAACTACAATCCAAGAGGAAAAAGAAAGAGGTAGTGTTTGATAACCTAGTCACTCATCACCGATAACCATTGTAGTGTGGTTCCTTTATTGGGTTCTCTCCAGGTGGCACGCCGGTGAAGTCTTTCTCATACAACCTGATAACCATCCACTAATTGAATCAGCTGCCTCTCATAAGTTCCACTCATCCTCAAATCTACTTTTTCCTTACTATTATCATTCATTCCTTCTTCATCGGATATTCTCCCTATTTCCTCCTTTTTTTTTTAGAACAAGAAAAAATAAAATTTATTTTGCTGCATCGCTTAACAGAGTTGTCGATGTCAAAACACGATAAGATTCTTGAATGGGTTCAGTCAGCGGATATCTAGATGTCAAAAAGTTACCAGTACAACAAGAGAACCAAACGAAGTAGAACTTTATGTGATGAAATTGTGCACGATGGATGGGTCTGATAAAAATTACACTAAAAACAAGATTATTTTAATAACTTGTTACATTTGTTCACAGAATGCAGTGTATTACTTATTATCAAATAATTGGTTTAATATATTTATGTATAACCGGTATTTTTCCTATAGTGCTGCCAAAATGTTTTGAGCCGTGGCAAAAATGCGAACTAAAGCTCACACCCTCACACACCCACGCGTTGAGCCAATAAGGGTTCATCTGTTGCTAAGCGAGAGAAAGCGAGTGGAATTCCTTCAGCCGATAGCAGCGCTTGCAACGGAAGACTAGGGATCAAGTCAATGTGGCATATTTATAGTTGTGTGTTTGCTTGTGTAATTGTATGGATGTAAATTTGCACATTGAAGTTGACAGTTGCAATTGGTAATATATAAATCAGAAAATAAAATGGTTGCAAACGAAATAAAATTCAGCGTAAATATAGTGTGCTGTACGAAAATAAAGAACTAATAGAAGAAACCATATTGAACAGATCTATACAAAATGAATAGAAACCAATTAACGTCCCAAAAATTCCCTACTCAACATACATTTGTACAATTTCTTAATAAAGCTATAATTGTTTAATAGAGAAATGATTGACGATTGATCTTACACTTCATCTGTACTCTTTCTCTTATAAAAACAATCTATTTCTATCATTTTTTTTCTATCATGATCTTTTTTTTACAATTACTTACTGTTTTTTCGAGTACAGAATAATAGCCGTTTACAACTACATAGACGTACTATTGGACCCCTCCCCCTTCAAGATTCAACTCCTCCCAACAAAAATTTTTGCCTGATATATACATATCGGGCCATCGCATAAGGGCAGAACAGTGGCATACGCAGGGCTCGAGGTTTAATTATCCCAGTCGAGCAAGACATTATGGAAGAATATATACAGGGTGTTTCAGAACAACACCGACAACGTTTGGGAGGTGATTCCTGACACCAAGATAAGATTAAAAGTATAGACCAATCTGGGTGCACAAATGATTCCTTTCAGAGGAATTATAGGCTGCCGTAAACATGAATAAATGAACTTTAAAGGTCCATAGCTCCAATACTATGGGACCTACCGTAGTCGGGTCAATACTTCACTTATCCAAAACTACATGTTTCAGAATCCTAAGGTACTCATGAAAATTAAATGAAATGAAATCTTTGAGTTTTAAGCCCTACGGTTATGCCGGTTAGGCTAAAGGAGACGGTGATGATGAGAGATGAATGAAGTGGTGAATGAAGAAAGAGGGAGAAAACGGGAGAACCCCGAGAAAACCCACGAGCACGGTGTTCGTCCACCACAAAGTTCACTTGCCGGGGGCTGGGATCGAACCCGGGACCCCAAGTACCAGAGGTGAACGCTCTACCACTGAGCCAATGCGTCGCCCCCTTTAACATGGCACTACTACGCAACTCGTACAAGTAGTAGATCACTTAACAATGGCTTTCATCAGAAAACAACATACTCTTGGAGTGTACCTGGATGTCTCAAAAGCTTTTGATAAAGTCTGGTTAGCAAGACTATTATATAAGCTACACACCCAAGCTCTTCCGGATCGTCTTCTGTATTTACTTCGTTCTTACCTCGTTGGCAGAATATTTCATGTGCCTGTTGATAGTGTCAAATCCTCGTGTAGAACAATTAAAGTAGGTATTCCACAGGGCGCTGTACTTTCACCACTTTTATATAATCTGAGATCAAGTGAGATTAATGGTGAAACTCCGATCGCATTAATTTCCAAATTCACCACATTCGGCTGCGAACCAGGGGTGACCTAGAGGGGGGAGGGTGATACGGAGACTTAAAAATAATTCAAAATGACCGATATTTGACCGTGCCAAAACCATAGCTTTCACGGTCGCCGAGATCAATGGTGACACTTCCATTAGCGATGACTTTCCAATTCAGCTACCATTGTATTCGGGTCGGGGGTTACCTGCGGAAGGAGGTTATCGAGACATGTCAAAATCATCCAAAATGACCAATATTAGTGTCAAATCTATAGTTTTCGCGGTCGCTGAAATGAATGGTGATACTCCCACAGGTGTTGACTTCCAAATAAAACGCCCTTCGGCTGAGAACCAAGGAATCTCAGGGGTCTTTTGCTGAGATATGTAAAAGTAGTAGAAAATTACCGGTGCGAAGAGTGGGTATTTCAGCTAGTATCATATAAAATTGCAACCGTTTTAATAACAACGGAGTCTTCGCTGTAACAAAAGGTGCTCCTAGAAAGAATATTAAGGAATTCTTTAAATTAAATAAGTAGTTTCCATCAGCTGCTCTTTATGTTATATCGACGACAAATTCTACATGTTACGGAAAGTTCGACGATGAGACATACAGGGTGTCTCTAAAATAAGTCTCACTTTAATAATAATATGCTTATTAGAAAACTATTGTACTTTACGTTCTTAGTTGCAAATGATGCAGAGGTTCCTAAGGTTTCTACTCGTTTTATTACAGGTTTCTGTAGTTTTAAAGTTCGTCGCATGACACGATGTTCATCAAAGCAACAATTAATGGAGTTTGGTAGTGCTGAAAACGCGTTCTGCGTGATGGAATTCGAAAAACCTGCTTGGTGGGAATTTTTTGTTGTGGGGCCGCATTCACCTGTCTCCCCTTCCACGAAACTTTCCTGAACTGTAAATGAGGATTGAAGAAGCTGCTTCCATGGTCATACCAGACACAGCGGCACCTGTAAATTTAAACTGGATTTTTTTTAACACTCTCCTGAATTGTCCTTTGCTTGTTTTGTCTAAGCCTTAATTGCAAGTTTTTCCTCAGTTGAAAGCTGGTCAATGTTTTTTGTAAGTTATTTACAGAAGTCATGGTATACAATTCATTCCGAATTTGTAGGTTGTTTACAGAATTAAAGCACACACAATAAAATTAAATCTAATAATTAAAAACCAAAACAGCTGATACAAAAGAGGTACTGGTATATGAATTCCGAATGTCACATATTCATACATCAACACACACACATCTGCGTAAAAGAAAAAAGCTATATTCCAAATCATCCGTCTTGGTTGTTACGCAATGCATGATAAACACAATATACTTCCACATGAGGCGAAATAATGCTTATCAATGTCATATGTTCTGGAAAGGAAACCTCGAAACCCGTCAGATGAAGGATCAGCATGTAACAGAAGCCAAAAATCAAAGAACATCAAAACAAACAGCATTGCCAGTTCTATGCCCAGAAATGTTAGCTGGAGGGGTCCAAAGTATTTAAGGGAGGTCCAATACCTCTACGTAATATCGAACCTGTCTTATACTGCACCCGAAAAGACGATAATTCTTAATTACTGTCACCTATATTTTTAGAAAAAATGATAGAACGGTTATTTTTATAAGAAAAGAAAGAGTACATGATGAGGCATAAAATAAAATATTTAGCCTACATCAATCATTTCTCTGTTAAACAAGTATAGTTCGTTAGGAAAGTCTACAAATGACAGTCAAGTTTCGAAATTTTTCGGAGGTCCGGACCGGGTGGCCCACCCTCGTGGCTACGCCCCTGAGCATTGCTAACTAGTCCCAAATTCAATGTGGCGTTCCCCATCATACAGTTTTATGTGGAAATTATCAAAAGTATAAAATATACTTATTTTATAAAAGAAATATGTATATGCTAAAATACTATCCACAGAAGGGGGGGGGGCGATTCTACATACTGACTTATTAATATTTGATTCACAAATTACTGTAGAAGAAGCCTTCATTATCAATATAAGCTAAGAATTATTTGTAAATGCGGGTCTACTTTCATTTGTTTTCTGCTCTACTACATATTTTCTTTCTTATTTTGTAATTCTGCAATCGCTTTTTTAATTGTCATTATATTGATTTGCTTCAGTATGGTCCCGTAATTTAAAAATATGAATGCATAAAAACAAATTTCATTTGCTAATTGCTAGTGAAATAAAATTCAGAAATCTTATTTAGCGCGTAAAACTTCGTTCACTGGACACCGTGCTGTGTTGCAGAAGCACTGCAACGACCAGTCCCTTTAACTTCTGAGATAGGGGAAAGGAGACTTAACATTCGCTCCAATTGCCGCGCTGAAGGAATCTGGTCGTTGTATGCTCGCTGCAACACAATATAAATTAGAGACTCTGTGACGGATTATTTTTCGCTTTTTAAAACGGATTAACGAAACGGACAGTTACAGAAGTAAAAAATATGTTATTTAAAGTGTATATATGCGAGTATTAAAAAGTATTTTTTCTGTTCTTTACTACTATTGATAATATTTTTTTCTTGAAATACTTCGGTCGTTGCGCAACGCTGCAACACTAACATTAGCCGCCACTGACCAGACATGTTAACCCGAGTATCGTAGCCAGAGACGTCATTTCAGGAGGGCAGGGGGTCATTAGCCCACTTCAGTTTCACAAGCACATATTTTTTAATAAATTATATAATAATATAATAACAAAAAAAAAAACGTGAAAGTCTTAAGTCTGTGGACAATCTTTCGCTCCTCCCCCCTCCCACCACACATACACCTTGGTAAAATCTGAAATGATGCTACCGCTGGCAAAAGCCAGATTACCGCATCGATGTTTCTCATACACTGGGGTAACATTGAGTCCATGTAAAGTCTTATTTTACCACAAAATATTACGGACCCATGCATCATGCGACCCAAAAAACTCATGATATGTAGAGTAATTTATTTTTATAATAAAAAAACCTTTAAAGTATGACTTACTTTAGAGACACTCGTTACACCAAGCGATATATCTCATTAAGATGAACTAAATGAATTGGTAAGTGAATAGTTTCCGATAATATCAAGAAAAAATTTTTTTTGTAAATCTATCAATTAATACTGAACCATGACCACATTACACTGTAAAGAAAAAAGTGTTGAAACAACACAAAATGACTACTACTTTAGCGTGTTACTTGTGTGTTAATTCAGCACCAACGGTCACGGTCACGGTCATGGTAATGTTGAAGTTTTGTGTAGAGTATCGGGCCAAAGCCCCTGACTCCATGAGTAGAATGAAATAGATTAGAAATATAGATGTACAGGTGAAAAAACTGGGTATTACTATTTAGTTGGTAGCTGGTAGGTATGGTAGGCTACATCTGCAACTGTCGCAGAGTGGCTGATGGTGACTTTAGTACGAGCTCTAGAGAGTTATTATATGGTGGCATGCGATGGACGTTGCGGAGAGCGCATTCGGTGCCGATGTTAGCAATAGTTGGGTTAATATGCCTGGGTAAAGTAAGCCAGAACTCACGGTAGAGATGGCGTAAAACTTCTCTAACAGGGGGCAGCTCTAAGTCTTCCAGAATTTGGCTGTTGCGAGTAAATGTGTCGTGACCAGTGATGATACGACCGGCTCTAATTTGCATACTTTCGAGTATCTGAAGGTGGCTGTAAGAGGTATGTTGCCAGGCAGGGCATGCATAAGATAGTGTGGACAGGACTATCATCTTGAATATGTGCACTCGGATCTAATGAGAAATTGAACTGCAGCGAAAGATGGGATATAATGCTGAGATTTTGCGTAATGCTGTTTGCTTTATGTCTGATGTGCGTAGAGAACGTTAGCGCACGGTCTAAAATCACTCCCAAATACTTAGCGTGTGTGGTGTGAGGAATGTGTGCGTTCTCATAGATTAGATTTCGAGGGGCGCGGATACGTCTCCTACTGTGTATAACAGTACAACTTTTGTCGGCATTTACTTTAATCCTCCAACGCAGGGATGCAAACAACCACTCGCCCACTCGCCCGGGGCGAGTGGTTAATTGGTGCGGGCGAGTCACTATTATTTATTTCAAACTATAAAGACTGGCATGTTGGCTAGTAGCTTTTTTCTTGGGCGAGTAAAATCTTCTTGCTTATTTGCATCCCTGCTCCAACGTCTGGCCCATCTCTGAAAACTGTTCAGTTGATGTTGCATATAGATGTAACACTGTGCAAGTGAATCTAGCAGTGTAACACTTTATGAATTCGACACTTATTTCGGTCGTTTTCTACTACTTTTACATGTCCCGGTAACGCCCCCCCCCCCATGAGACCTCCTGGTTCGAATTTTGGAAAAAAGAAACGCTTCGTCTTGGTCTGGTGCCTGGATCAAGGTAGGTACCCGTGACCAAAATTTTGAAACTCTCGATCCACTCGTCTGTTCCCCAGGCCACACACAGATACACAGACAGACTCATAGAATCTCTTTATTTTATTTGTATTAGATCAGATTAGATGATACCGGGATGCAGGCCCTTATGATACGCCACTGAGTTCAGTCTCTTAATACATTCGATATTATTTCTTACTCACCTGTTCTTCAATTCAACGATTTTTGGTGTTGCGCGTAATGAAGAGGATTTTTTCTTAAAAAATGGTCTACTGATTTAATTTTTAAAAGAAGGAAAAAAAGTACAAGAAAAAACTCATTGCGCATGTGCAAAAAGTAAGAAGATTTTCGCCTTCCCTCTTTCTCTTCCAATCGCTATTTTCTTTCTCCTCATTTCTTTTTCTTTCTTTTCCTCTCTCTTTTTTAATTAAGGTTTATCGAAAGTAATTGCTCAACCCATTGCCTTTAATTTAGTCTTGCTCAGATGTTGCTCGTATAGAGAGATAGAAAGCTTCTGGGCTGCAACAACTCCTTTCAGTTCTTTTCTTAACAACAGATGGAGCGTCGAACTCCTTTTGTGATTAGTAAGATACATACATTATACATTAGTAAATTCTTTACATTGCAGTTTATTTATTTCAGTTTCCTATTTGGTGAAAAAGTAACCTTCAAATTTAGTGCGTGAAGTGCTCCGGAAGTGAAAAGCTGCTTCTTGGTGTTTAACAACAAACAGTAATTGGTTTAAAAGTGCTTATAGTAGATACGGATTTGAATGGTTAATTCAGTGTAGTACTGCAAATTTGTGTCAGACCTCAAAATGTTCAGTGTTGATATAACCTTGTGAAGCAACAGGGGTTGAACAGCCAAGAAGGTTCATTGTCGCAGAAGCGAAGACTTATCAGATAATTGTGTAGTATAATAAAGACAAATACCCAGGAGAGGGGCATGGTGGCTAAGTGGTAGAGTGCTCGTCTTTGATGCAAGGGATCCCTGGTTCGATTCAAGACATTTGTGGTGAACAACATTGTATCACTTTCATTAATCATGGGGCCTCGGTGTCTCAGTGGTAGACTGTTCACTTCTAGTGCATGGAGTCCTTGGTTCGATCCCAGCTTGCGCCAAGTGAACTTCGTGGTGGATAAACACCGTGTATGGGGGTTTTTCTCCCGTTTCCTCCCAGTTTTTTCATTCCACTATTTCCTTCATTTCTCATCATCATCGTCTCCTTTAGCCTAGCTGGCACAGACACATAAAATCTCTTGAATGAACAAAAATAGGATCTGAGTTGATTTCAATGAAACTATTGGGACCACCAGAAATCATATACATTTCTTAAGTTTTAAGTTGCGTCAAATATTGTCCCCTGAATTTAACTTGTGAAGCATACAATGGACCCATCATGCTATTTATAAAAGAACTGAAAATAATTTAAACAGATGATGCTGCCCCAAAATATATTTCCCTAAGATGAAGCATAAATGTGATCCGAGTTCTACTTTAATAAAACATCAACTGGAACCGAAGAATTGTATATAAGAAATTTTAATTTTCATGAATTAAAGATCGTGACGGTGGAGGGACTGGGACGGATCCAGGAGGGGGCAGTGGGTTGTAATACAGCTACTTTTAAAAGCTCCAAACTCTGGGATGAGTTTTATTTATATTAAAATAAGAAAGTTTCCTTATCTGGAGGGGTGGCGATTGCCCCGATCGCCCCTCCTGGATGCGCCCCTGGGGAGAAACTATGTCCCAACTAAACCTCAATCAATCGAGAAAGTATATGAAGTTTAAATAGATTTCAAGCAGAAATCAGTAAAATTCAAATCGTTAAAATTTCAACTCATTTCATAGAAAAATAATTTCTCATATAAATCATAAGCTAAAATCCAAAGGTACTCAATATTGCATAAGCGTATCTATTCTATACATGCCTTAATAAAAAATCATAACTTCATTCTTTTTTTTATCTATCATGCACTCTATGATTCTATTTATAATTTTTCAACTCATTTAAATAATATTTTATCTAATTTTGATACACGTAAAAACCCAACGAAATGAGAACGCGAGAATGTTATATCGAGAAGATAAGTTTGGCTTTTAATTACCGATGTGAAAAGTTCATATGATTTCCCCCCCCTTAATTGTCTTTGTATATACCAAGGGTTAAAAGTGAAGGGGAACGTCTGGGGACGCCGTTCTCCCACTTCGAAAAAAATATGTATTGCGTCTCCCCAGTTTCTAAAAAAATTACAATGGGCAAAGATAGGTAGGGGCAACGGCGTGATGTCATTCCGCTATCTACCGTCCCCCCACCTTTTCAGAACCACTTTTACCCCTGTATATCCATATGAAAAGTTCTGTCCACACCTATGGGCTGTCAATTGACAAAGAGATCACCGCGTAAGTGTTCTGTATATGTTCGATTCCTGACGAATGTCTTGCATAGGTCCCTGATGGGTGTACTTCTTGTTAGGATCTACATTAATATGCAACTTTGAAGTTTCATTTAACATCGGTATTAAAAAGTTATTATTCCAAACTAAGAATCGAAGATTGCCCACCGAAATGACATTATACAAATTTAAAGCCATTAATGAGACGTTAAGCATACGGACGCTATTATTTAGTACAATGATATTAATCCAATATATTAGAACTTTTTCGAAAAAATCTCTAAGTCATAATTTAAGTGCATGGTGTATACAGAATTTCGTCAAGGGAGGAGGGTTCAGGCATTTTAGGAAACAAGCATTTCTTTTTTTGTAAATAGATCTTAATATGGAAAACGTTGATGACGTCTTATTGAAAATGTGTAAGGTCACTGTGTACACCAATAATCTAAGTCATAAAACATTGAGTCTTATATGTCCATATGAAATAACGTACGTACAATGTAAATTTAGATTTACATATAAAACAAGAAAATTATTGCATTGTCTTACACTATGTAAATATTTTACTTTAAAAAATACTTTTCCATTAGCCTACTGTTTCAAAATTATAGTATATCTCGTTAATAGCCTATCAATAAGAAATATTACTTTTACATATGAATGTTACATTTTAATACTACATTAATTGGAAGATTGATTGAAATTGTTTATTTGTTGCCTTATGCAAACCAGCAATACATCTCTGTAATGCGTGAAAGACTAACTAAGTAATATTGTTCAATGAATTTTAAAGAAATTTTGTTTTTGAAATGGAATGAAATGAAAAAAGGAGAGGTTAATGTAAAAATGGAAAGGTGGACTTACTGCGCTTGCGTACGTTAGAAACGCCACTCACTGGCGATCTCGTGAGCTTGCAGAAGTTAAATTATCATTGGATTTTCCCTTTACTTCTTCTTCTTCTTCTTCTTTTTTTTTTAAAAAAAAAAAGGTGACTCAGTTCAGAAATAGCAAAGAAGACAAAAATATAGAGAAGACAGAGAGGAAGATTAGAGTGAAGGGAAAGAGGGGAAAGTGAGGTTCAGAAGATAGATGACGCGAGTAAAAGTTTGGAAAACAAAGTTTTCCTTATTAGTCGCGGTTGGTGGAAACAAATGAAACACGTATCGATTTTTGTTCACTGATTCAGTTGGTGCACGTAACCGATAATAACAAATGACAGACGTTATTACGATCTTCATCCATCCTCGTTTTTGGTCATATCCGAAACCCCCCACTTCACCCCCCTCTTTCTCCATACACTCATATCACCAGTCCGTTCCTCCTACCCCCCAAAAAGATTAAATTTCTAGTATTGCCACAGTTTAGTTTTCTTTACTATCTCTTCGTTTCGTTCCCATATTTCAATATTTTATGCTTTTATAAAATTACATCTATTTCATTTGTCAGTTTAAACATTCATGGATTCACGGGTATACAGTACATCATTAGAACTTGTTGGGATTCTTATGCTAAATTTGATTTTTATGTATTTATTAAGAGTCTTCATCCCGGCGAAATTAAAATACCGCTGATTTTACAGTAATTTTGTGATATCTTCAAATAGATAAAAGATAATTGAAATATGGAACAAGAGCGCCCTAGGCAATATTATTTTGCGTGAGGTACCGTTATCACAAGGCACCTAGTGGCTTTCCGTTTTCAGCTGTATAGAAACGCGAAAATAAATGCCGATTTTCAAAATGGCTCGAAATCGAAAGCAGATAAGTGAGTCGTGATAACGGTTTCTCATGTAAAATAATATTGTCTAGGGCGCTCTTGTTCCACATTTCGATTATCTTTTATCTATTTGAAGATATCACAAAATTACTGTAAAATTAGCGGTATTTTAATTTCGCCGGGACGATGACTCTTAAGGATTTTGGGTTACCAAAACTTCTTTATACGATTATCGGTTTGTGTGCCCATCTGACCGGGAGACAAAAAACAATCCCAAAGACTACTTGATGGATCACAGCAATTTTGGTCAGCGTGCAGAAGGTAAAAAGTTACGAACCGTATTTGTTAATGGAGGTAATATCTAAACCGGAAGTGATAGAAATTACCCATTTCCGGTTTTAATGTTGATCACTATAGTGCAAAAACGGTAATAGATAGCGGGAAGTGGTTTCCCGCAATCGATTAAGTGCCCCAAAAGTATATTTCACTTCCCTTCTTCCCCACTAAAACCAGAAATGGTAGAAATACACAGCAACTTTCAGTTCTAATCTATAATAAAGCAGAATGTTAAAGAGGAGAGACAAAGAACAGGGGCGGCTTTAGGATTTTAATTTTGGGTAGGCCTGCTCCCTCACTTATGGATAGACTACCTATACACATTTGATTGGTTAACGACAGTAGGAAATTCCTTGAACGTAGTGGTTAATGCTATTTGTTTAATAATTATCTACCATAAACATAATCGTTTATATATTTTTCAAAATTTTTTGATGGGCCCGTGCTTACCCGGCCTACCTGCTAAAGCCGCCACTGACAAAGAACCGCTTTTTAAAAAAAAAAAAAAATCAATTTAGCATCATGACATCTTCTCTCTTAGCATTCTATTCAAACCGAAAGTGGCAAAAATAAACCAATTGAGGTTTTAACGTTGATTGCTATAAAGTAAAAGTCGTTTTGGCGAAAAGTTGTTTTCTGCCATCAATTATTCCATCGCTACTCAAATTTATCCATTAAAACCGGAAGTAGTAGATATCTTGTCTATTACTAGACGAAGAATAGAGACAAAAGTAAGCTACCTGACTACCCCATGTCAACAACAGTTTATTCATTTATAATTAATCCTTTCGCACCCAGCGAGACACATACGTCTAATGTACTTATGGAACGATACAATAGGAATATTACATTTTTTTCGATCATGTATCCATTAGTTTCAAATGTTCCTTGTTTGCTTGATTCTAGCTTTAGCCTATCAAAGGCTATTTTCAATGTTCTACGACATTTGTTACTAACTTAATAAGAAGAATGAGAGTGAAATGATTTACTATTCAACTTACCGTACAAACCAGAAATATGAACATTACGAACGAGTAACGGAAAATGACTAGGAATGTTCGAAGTATGGATTTAGAAGAATGGAGAAAATTAGCTAAGTGCAACGAAATTCCATTGAGGAACTAACAGCTAAAGCTGGGGTAAGGAGACAAGTTGTGAACGTAGTTTAAATAATAAATTATGAATTTATTTGAAAGGAAATAGTCTGATTATAGATGAAAGGTAAAGAGGGAGAGGAAGAACACTGCAATTAGTTTACTATATTGAAGAAGATAAATTCATATTAAAACAAAGGAACTAGTTGGGAATATGAAGCTTCTACATTTACGGCTAGTACGAGGTGTGTCAATTAAATAACGAGACTGTCCACCTCCTGTCGCGCCGGATCGTGTGGGGAGGTAGCTAATGATGTGTTGTTGATCTTGAACCTTCATGAGCAGCCACTGAGGGAAGTCCTAATCAAGCTGAGGGAAAGAATAAGGAAGAAGAGACCAGATTTGTGGAAGAACGATGCATGGATCCTCCACCAAGACAATGCGCCTGCCCATAATGCCCTTTCTGTGAAGCAGTTTTTAGCAGCCGAGTGCATTCCTGTTCTCGACCATCGTCCGTATTCCCCAAACCTCGCTCCCTGTGACTTTTATCTATTCCCAAACACATTTTCAGTCTGTGGAAGAGGTGAAACGAAAAACGGCAGAGTTGTTGAACAATGTGACATCTGATGACCTACCGCATTGCTTTGAACAATGGAAGGCACGTATGCAGCATGCAGCAGTGTGTATAGATAGGGAAGGGGAGTATATTGAAAGGGATAACAGTCAATTGTATCTTTCTTTGCAATACATCACATTTATGACACCAGTCTCTTTATTTAATTGCCATACCTCGTATTCCGTCAGTATTGATAGAGTGCTTATCGCGATCACGTTTTTCTCCACCATTTTCCAAGACTGTGTAATCAATCAATCAAGATAAACATGAATATATGATGAAATATGTATCTGTATATATGACGAAGAGCTAAACCTTGCTAAAACTCGTAAAATAAACTAGTAACATACAACGCCTACTGAAATGAGAACTAATACAAATAGCAGAAGTTGAATGTTAGAACATCAAGGTTTTTTGTTTCTTCTCTTTTGTATTATTCGTAACATAACGTAGTAGAAAATGAATAACGTAAAAAGTATTTTATTTTTTGAAAATGTACAATTGACTTTATTGCTTCCAAAATAACCGGAAAGAACTTGCACTACGCAATATTATGCTTTTGGTACTGTAAATCTAACTTTTTTTTTTTGCTTTCCTTATTTTTAATTCTTCTTTTGTTGTAATTTTATCCTTAAATTTTACGTTCCAGAAAGAATATCTTTGAAGAAACGTCCTTACAACCAAAACTTCTCAGAAACATACACTTATATGACTGCCATCTACCGCCAAAGCCATATAATAAAAGAAGAGAAAAACGGGAGCAAAGATGAAATGCTACAATGGCTGCCTATATATAAGGATAATGTTTGATGCAGAAGCTAGGCCCCGAGTTAAATCCTCTCTCATCTTGCAGACTAGTATGGATAACAGCATCATAGAATTTTGATTACCATTCTTAAAGGTGAGATGGTTATAGGTTTTAGTTTCGCCAAAAGAAAGAAGAAAAAAAAGTTTTATAAAAAAATATACATCTTTCTGACATGTCTTATTGGTCCTCATTGTATTACAACCCCTCGTAATATTTTCATTTTTTTTTCTTTTCTTGAATTTAAAAGGAAAAGGATATTGCTAAGCGTAGAAGTGTAGAAAGAATGCATTGCAAAACAGAAAAAGTTACAGAAAATACGAGAAAAACATCACGTGATCTTCAGTTTCTTCTTTGAGTTCCAAAGGTTCAATGGCTACTTTGCTGAAACACAAAATGTTAACGTACCCCCATTTGAGATCACTTGTACGTGAATGTTGTAATGACGCTAGTCTCCTGATGAAATGGGCACCCTGATGATGTTGGCACTCAGAATGCTTGATCTCAGCCTCAGTACGTAAAGTTGAGATTTGTTTAAGGCTGATGATCGATATAGCATGGGATTGTTTGACTTCAATAGCATTGAATGGCCATTCTTACTATAAGATTGAGAGGTTAGTGTTAGCGTAAGTTGGAAAGTCTGATGATCGATGTAGCATGGGATTGACTTGAATAGCATTGAATGGCCATTCTTACTATAAGATTGAGAGATTAGTGTTAGCGTAAGTTGGAAAGTCTGATGATCGATGTAGCATGGGATTGACTTGAATAGCATTGAAAGGCCATTCTTACTATAAGATTGAGAGATTAGTGTTAGCGTAAGTTGGAAAGTCTGATGATCGATGTAGCATGGGATTGACTTGAATAGCATTGAATGGCCATTCTTACTATAAGATTGAGAGATTAGTGTTAGCGTAAGTTGGAAAGTCTGATGATCGATGTAGCATGGGATTGACTTGAATAGCATTGAAAGGCCATTCTTACTATAAGATTGAGAGATTAGTGTTAGCGTAAGTTGGAAAGTCTGATGATCGATGTAGCATGGGATTGACTTGAATAGCATTGAATGGCCATTCTTACTATAAGATTGAGAGATTAGTGTTAGCGTAAGTTGGAAGTTGAGTGAAATGAAGAAAGGTAAATGTTAATGGGAGATGGGAGAGTAAATGTTAGAGTAAAATTAAGAGAGATGAGGTTGATGAGTAAATATTAGTGTCATGTTGAATTTAAGTAATGTTTAACTATTAGTGTACGATGGAAGTTAAATAATACTAAGGGAGTCAATGTTAGTGTAGGATTGAAGCTAAATGAAGTTGAAAGGTAGAATTGAGCAAACGGTTGAAGTTAAGTGAAATTGAAGAGTAAATGTTAGTGTAAGACTAAAGTTGAGTTGGGGTTGAAAGGTAAATGCTAGTGTAAAGTGGAACTTAAGCGAGGTTTGAGAGTGATAAACAGCGTGAAGTTGAAGTTTTTTTTTTTTAAAGGAAAACACTTATATTCAGTTAAAAAAATCTAACGGTCTAAATTTTGCAACTAGTAGAAATTCAGGAAGTAAATAGTCAGAATAAGCATTTTTTTTTCAAACCAATAACTCAAAAATAGTGCCACTACTGTAGATTGTAGATCGGTATACAGTATATTATAAAAGACTATACGAGGGTAAAAGTATTGAACTATATGAAAGCGAAGTATATGAAACTAACTTTTTCTACTGTGGTTTTTTCAGGTTTGAAATGGCTAACGTGTCAAACAAGAGCAGACAAGTGTGATTTGATACCTCTGTCGAAAGAGCTTGTGCCCCTTCCCCCCCAAAAAAATCACCAGGACTTTGGATATTGAAGTTACATCGTTCGCAACTGTTAAAGTTTAGATCGCCTAATTCAAACGTGGATGGCAAAGTATTTTGAAAGAACCACGAGAAGGATGTCCCAGTGACGGCAACAACAGCGGAAGTACATCCAACATGTGCTAGATATGTTTATGAATAATCATCGCGTGACTGCGGAAAATATCTCCGAATGTGTAGACATTTCGACACACATTATCGAAAGATGCACTATATGTTGCGCTGTCTGTGGCAAGAGTTCGATTATCGTGTTAACATTTGTCGGTCACACATGGTTCCCACATAAAATGAGTGTTGTTGAAAAAAAACTAACAATTTTACTTTTTAAAATTATGTATTTTCTTACTTTGTAATGCTACACATAGAGAAAAATAATGTATGTGACTTACGTTAAAACGTAGGTTACATGCGTAAATCCTGTAGTTTTTGGACGTAACGTACGACTATAAGGAACACCTGGCAGCAATGTATAACTGAAAAAGTATATGTTTCATAATAATTTCCGTATACCGGCAATGTATAACTGAAAAAGTATATGTTTCATAATAATTTCCGTATACCGGCAAGTGTACCGTCTATACGTATTTTCCGTATGAAACAAAGAAATGTATATAGGTAGTCAGGATCTCATATGAAAATGGACGTATATAACATATAGCTGACGTATATGTATGTAATATTCGAAACACTGTTAGATGCAAGACATCCTACAGCGGCATGGTATAGCATCTAGGCGGGAAAAGGGTAGTAGGCTACGTATGTAGCATAGGATAATGTATGTTCCGTACAGATTTCTGTAGTAAACTTAAGGATTCTGTATATTTGTACAATATACAGCTGTCCGGATAACGGATTTTCCTCAGTGTACTCGTTTGGCTACAATATTTTTTTCAAGGCGTTTCCGGATTGTATTGCATAGTATGTATAAAACAAATATATATATATACACATAAGTGGATGTTACAATAAATAGACTGTACGTTATACAAGTTAAGACTACAAGTTATACGTAGTTATAACGTATAGAAGTTAGAAGCTTGTAACCAGCGTACTTCACGATATAGAATCTAAGTTGATTGCCTTTCTACTCTTTCAGATACCTCAGAAGATATTTTATTTTTGCTATCTACAAAATCGTATAATCCGCTTTTCCTACCCTTGGTTATAGACACTTATACATGCATCAATAATACTAATACTAGTAGAATACCAAGAAAAAACTCCCAACTTGAAAAAAAATAGGAGCCATTTCCAAAATAATTTGTTTTTTCAATGCTATCAGAATTTATGGCTTTCATAATCCAGAAAGACGGCTTCGTTGTCTTGAATTCTTCTTCTGCATTTTCTTCGCTTTATTCTTCAATGTCTCTTCTTTTTCTTCTTCTTTTGGAGCATTTTTAAGTCTACTTTTATCTTCTAACTGGCTCCTTTACTAGCTTTTTTCTTCTTTTTATTCTATCCCTTCTTCCTCTTTTTCTGTGTGTGTGTGATTTTTTTTTCGTTTCTGTTCCTCCTTGTCCCATCCTCTTCTATTACTTAAGCCAAGAGCCCTCTCCTCCTCTCGTCGAACATTGATTTATAGGAAGTCCATATCTAATGTCTTCCACCAATCACTTTGATTGATACGTGCACTAATACCCCTATACACTTCGTCTAATTGCTTCAGCGCTACGACTTATTTTTCTTTGTTTCTTTCTTTTTTTAACGCCAAAAGAAAGAGGCCTACGTTTTGACAGCATTTTCTACTCCCGTATGCATGTATGCTTACGTACAGGGTATTTTCGTAGGATTTCTGGTAAGAAAATACCTAAGTCCATTTTTTCTACTATTACTACTACTACTACTACTACTACTACTACTACTACAGATAATTAGTGTTTCCTAAAAGACGAGTTCAGGCTGCCTCGTCTCAAAAATGTGTAGTAAAAGTGATGTCTTCTTTCGAAAAATGCTCTTTCTTTCTTTTTTTTTTTTCTTTTTTTTTTTTTTTTTTAGTAAATATTGATAATAAGCCTATACATAATTCTTGTATCTCGATTAAGCTTTCGTTATACGTATATGACCTATGTCAAAACACCATTCCACAGATATTCATTTATTCCTCATCTACCAATGGTCTTCTCATTGTATAATTGTACCAAATAAACCTACACAAGTCCTCGTACAATAAGCGTGTCCCTCACACAACTACATTATACCTTTCATCTCACCAGCGACTGGATGTATATAACTCATAATTGAATGTATATAATTAATCCTACACTGAGAAAAATCCGTTTTCCGGACAGCGGTATATTATACGAACATGCGGAATCGTTATATTTACTACAGAAATCAGTACGGAGCATACATTATCCGTATGCTACATAGGCACTGACTTTAGGTGTTACATCATGCCGTTGCAGGATGCCTGACATCTAACAGTCTTCCATATATTACATACGTATACGTATGTTACATACGTCAACTATATGTTACCTCTATCTGTATGTCAGATTCTGACCGCCTATATACAGTTCTTTCGTTCGTACGGAAAGTACATTTATTCAAACCTCTTGTACGAAAAGTACGCATAAAATATACTTTTTCAGTTATACGTTTGCTGTACGTTAAGTCCAAAAACTGCAGGATTTACACATATAACCTACGTTTTTACGTAAGCCACATACGGTTTTTTCTTCTCAGTGTACTACTGAGCTTCCTCGTAGATACAAGGTTAACGATTCTTCGGTGTGAGAGCCCTGGTTCGATTCTCGTTTGGAACATCATGTGGTTCGGCTATCACGTGAAGTTGAAGGTCCACATCTCATATAACCTCAGTTCTGAATGAACTCTAAACTCCAAATCAACAAGTAAGCTCGATTATTTCAAATAATTTTATCCAATATTAATTACTATAATATAATACCTACATTTCTTAATTGTGTAAGCAAGAGTTAGTGTCTAAAAGTTCTTGTTTATCAAAGCTGTATATATATATATATATATATATATATATATATATATATATATATATATATATATATATATATATTGTTATGAACAAAAATATTTGAAAGCCAAAGAGCTTCACTGGTACACACACTACAGTAATCTTAGATAATTCAGGCTGATTTAAAACGTTTGCTAATTAAACGAAAAGGTAATGTATATGCTTTTTTTTTTTTTTTTTTTTTTTTTTACTTTTGTCTTTGTTATTAGTACTTACCTTGTTTATCAAGTCGGTAAGAACAGCATAAGTTCTTGACCTGGAATAAATCATAAAGAAACATTAATTATAGGAAAATGGGTCATTATATACAGTCTGTATTATTAGAAGACTAGAAAATGCCTAAATAGAACACACTCATGTTTTGTCTAGCTGATGGTTATTATTATTATTATTATTATTATTATTATTATTATTATTATTAACATAATATTGTACAGAATATGAACACTTTAAGACGTAAAAAAATGAGTTTACAAATATTTCCTTTATCAATTCTCACAGTGTTTGTTACGCCTTGTACTGGTAGGTATAAAGGTGTCCATGTTTGGTTATACAAAGTACTTTCATAACAAACTGTAAAGGATAACTGATTGAGAATATTTAGTCCAAACTCGAAAAAGTGAGAAAATGAGTTATCATGAGCCTCATTGAGGATATTTAAGCTGAGCTCGAGAGAGTGCAACAATGAGCTGTCGTAAGCCTCGTTGAGTATATTGAGCCCGAGCTCGAGCTGTTGCGAGAATGAGCTATTGCGATCCTCATTGAGGATACTAAACTCGAACTATTCAGAGAGAATGGAAGAATGAGCTATAGTGAGGCTCATTGAGGTTATTGAACTCGAGCTGGAGTGAGTGTGAGAATGAGTTATCGTGAGCCTCATAGAGGATATTAATCCCGAGAGTGCAAAAATAAACTATTGTGAGAGGATATTAATCCCGAGTTCGAAAGAGTGCAAAAATAAACTATTGCGAGCTTCATTGAGGATAGTAAGCTTGAATTCGAGAAAGTGCAAGAATGAGCTAACCAGGGGCGGATCCAAGGGGGTCGATCGAGGCGATCGTCCCCCCACCCCAGAAGAGAAAACTTTCTTATTTGATATAAATAAACGCATCCATAAAAAGTTTGAAGCTTTTAAAAGTAGCTCTAAGTAGCATTATTACTACCGACCGCCCCCCCCCCCAGAAGTCCGTCCTGGATCCGCCCCTGGAGCTAACATGAGCTTCATTAAACATAATGAACCTGAGCTCGCGCGAGTTGATCCCCGATTGCAGCTATTGGTGCTAGTTGAAGTGTAACTCCTCTTGTCAATACTAGTATTGCTCCCGAAACGAAACGAAACGGAAAATAAGGTTTTCTCGTATCGTATCTTAAATTTTGTAGAAATCTCGTGTCATTATGATTCTAGAAGAATTTTTTTCTTTTTAAATTTGATCTAGAAGTTATCTGAATCCTTTCTTCTATAACGTGAGAAACACAAAGGGAGAGATATAATATTCAAAAAACATTCATTACTGGAGTATATTGTGTATATTGTGTATTCATTACTGGAGTGTATTGTGAGACGCTGATAAATGTTCTTCGGTGTGTTCATTATTATTATTATTATTATTATTATTATTATTATTATTATTATTATTATTATTATTATTATTATTATTATTATTATTATTAGGCCTATTATTATTAAGTATTCTGTCTTTCGGCATGTCCTGGGACTAATGAGGATTTTTTTTTTGCAATTTTAGATTTGTGCCTGGAAATGTTTCCTCCACATTTCTCGATCTTCAACTTTTTCTTTTAACTCCCAATATTTCTTCTATTTTTCAAATTCTATTTTTCAATTGTGTTTTTCTTCTTTCTATTCTTCTCTTCCTTCCATCTTTCCTTCTATGACGGTGTGAAGAAGACAATTTCTTCACAAGATGTGTCGAATCCAATTGGCCTTCCTACGAAGGATGGTGGATAGAAGTGTCCTCTTCTCTCCTATCCGTTTCAAAACATCTTCGTTTGTTGCTTTCTCTGCCCATTATATCTTCTTCATTTTCCTTCAACACCACATTTCGAAGCTCTCCAAATATTCTTTCTCTAACTTACGTAATGTTCAAGTCTCTGAACCATATGGTCCAATACTCCATATATAGCACAGTGTGTTCATACAATCAGTTTACTAATTTATCGTGCTTATACTACGAAATTTGTAACACTAAAACATTGTTTTGGTATGTAAGATTTGGGTGAACTAGTGTTGCTTACGGAATGTTATGTTTCTCGTTTCGCCTCGAATTAAAAAAAAGTTATGTGGGCTTAGTTGCGTTGTGTGAATGAATTTAGAAGTTGTATGAGTCTTGTCTTGTTTTTTTTACTCACACGTATACTGTAGTTTTATGTACGAGATACAGAAACACTTATGATATTTTCCCGATAGTAACTTCGTATCACATACAAAAATCGAAAAAATAATAAAAAGTTGATGCATTATTTTTCTTCCTATCGCATATTCTTATAATGGGCGGGGTTATATGGACAAAGATTTCAGTAATAGAGGCAGGAGAGCGAATAAACGCAAAATATATACGTAGCATGTGCGCGGATAAACTATTAAGAGAAATAATCTTTATCTCTCTCAGTGTTGGTTTTTTTTTTTTTTTTTTTTTGTAATAGAATGGCCAATTTTATGTTTAAGACATTTCTCGGTCACCGGACTTTTCATACATACAAACACGAACATTATCCCACACTTATACAGCTATTAGTGTTTCTTGTTAAGTTGCGTGACAGTAGAGAATTTGGCGGATTTTCCAAGCTTATTTGATTCTTAATCTCCGGGCATGGACTTCCAACTTCTCTAATAAAACGGAAGAACAAATATGAATTGTGTTTCCTAAATCTCCAAAAACTATGCCTTTCTCATAAAATATTTTAGAAATGTTGCATGCAATATATCCCTTTGATATTACCAGCATATTGATTAAATATTTTGCTAGTATTATTATTATTACAACTAGTAGAAAAAGGAGGCCACGAAATACGTATTGTTACTACAAACATGTTACTTCAATATGAATGTTTCGTATACTTGGGTTAAAATAAAGGAAAATGACGCATATCCATGAGGAATAAATATTGATCTCAAAAGCAAACGCGGTGAATTTAACTCCGTATCGATGGATATGTATTAGTCAACACTATAGACAACCTATAGCGTACCAGAAGCCGAAGATTTGAGGGAACAACTAGTTACAATTAAATACAGGGTATTTTAAACTATTTTTTAAAAGTAGCTCTGACGTTAGGGATGCGCACGAGACGAGTCGAGACAGGATTTTCCTGACAAAATTCGAGTCGAGACACGGCTCTTCCAATAGAGAAATATACATTTTTCGAGTCGAGACATCACTTTTACAGCACATTTTCGAGTCGAGACAGCCACAAATCTTGTCTCGTGCCCATCCCTATCTGACGTCAAAAACAATTGTAGTTATGCAGTCTGATATAAGCTAAATAAAGTGTTTGTTTGTGTGTTTGCCTGTGTGCGGCCTGGTCACGGATACCTTGGTCCAGGTCCCAGACCAAGACCAGGATTAAAAAAAAAAATCGAACCAGGGGAGTCTTAGTGGGGACGTAATCCAAAATGACCGGTATTAGTGTCAAATTCATAGTTTTTGTGGTCGCTGAGATCAATGGTGACACTTCCATTAGCGATGACTTTCAAATTCAGCTACCATTGTATGCGGGCCGGGGGTCACCTGCAGGGGGGGTACCAAGACATGTAAAAATAATCCAAAATGACCCATATTAGTATAAAATCCATAGTTTTAAGGGTCGCTGTGATGAATAGTAATACTCCCACAGGCGTTGAATTCCAAATGCAGCCCCCATAGGCTGGAGGCCAGAGGTGTTTCTTTTTTCAAAATTTGAACCAGGGGGTCTCAGGAGGTGTTTGCCGGGATATGTAAAAGAAGTAGAAAATGACCGATATTCTTTTTCTTTCGCTGTTCAGTTTGTTTATATTGATATTTTATCTGATACATGCGAAGAATGGATATTTCAGCTAGTTCAGAAATAAAAGCATAAAAGATTTTAAAATCTACATTATTAGCATTTAAGGTTGGTTTAAAGGGACAAATTTTGCCGATAGATGGCACTACAGTTTTCGTATCTCTCCCATGTATTTTTTATCTTTCACGAAAATTCACGATTTTTTTTACAAATTTCAACCTACACACTTCAAAATGTTAGAAAAGGAACTTCATAATCTATCAAAGGAAAAAATCCGTGCCGATTTTTTATTTGGAATTTTCTTCATTGTTGAAATGGCTTGATTGTTGTAATGGATATCCAAACCTTTAAGAATGGAACTGTTTGAACAATGAAGAAAATTGTAAATAAAAAATCGGCACGGATTGTTCCCTTTAATAGGTTATGAAGTTCCTTCTCTAAAAATTTGAAGTCTCTGGGTTGAAATTTATAAAAGAAATTGTAAATTTTCGTGAAAGGTAAAAAATACATGGGAGAGATACGAAGACTGTAGTGACATCTATCGGCAAAACTTATCCCGTTACACTAACCTTAACGGGAAGAAATTGTTCAAAAATTAAATATAGATCAATGGTTAGATCTTATTGGGCTGTACAAAATAATAATAATAAAGCTCATGTGTAGTTAGCGAATTGAAATGAAATGTTCAGTTTAACGTCCCACGATTATCGTCTTTAGGCTATGTAAAGCAAGTGACTGATGATGGAACGAGAAAGTGGGAGGAAATGGTGGTATCCCTAGAAAACCCACACGACGTTCACCACAAACTTACTTGGCTGGGATCGAACCAAGAATCCCACATACAAGAGATAAGCGCTCTACCAGTGAGCTACCGGGAGACCCCTCATGTGCAGTTAGTTTTAAAAAGAATCGAAAAGAACTACACTGAGAAACAAAATTGTAGGTGGCGTACTTACAAAGGTAGGTTACATGTGTAATTCCTGTAGTTTTTGGACTACAGGTACAGCAAACGTATAACTGAAAACGCATGTTTTATAATACTTTCCGTATAAGTGTTCCATCTATACGTACTTTCCGTATGAAACAAATTAGGCGGTCAGGATCTCACATACAAATGGGCGTATATGACATATAACTGAGGAATGTAACCTAAGTATATGCATGTGATATACGGAAAATTGTTAGATGTAAGACATCCTGCAACGGCGTATGTAGCGTATGGATAACGTATGCTCCGCACTGACTTCTGTAGCAAGAGGATTCCGTATAGAAAATATTTATACAATGTACTACTGGCCGGAGAACGGATTTTTTTAGTGTAATTAATTTGTAAACCTAAAAATTCATGTTGCCCCAGAACCATACCATGTATCAGGGGCGGATCCAGGGGGGATCAGGAAGATTGCATTATCTTGTAAAAATGTTTGACCATAAACTTGTCAGCAATAGAGAGACTTGCATCAGTGGAGAACAGTTCAGGATCATCAACTACAGAGAAATTAGTTATTTCTTTATCTATTATTCATTTAAAGAAATTAAATATTTTTTCGTCTCCCCCTAGAAGAGGAAACTTTATTTTATATATATATATAAAACTTATCCCAGTGTTTGGAGCTCTTAAAAGTAGCTCTAAGTAGCAGTATTACAACCCACTGCCCAAGGCCGCCAATCCTGAGGGCGGGGGGCCCGGCCCTTCTCAAATCTCATGTGGGCCCCCGCATTGTATTTATGAATATATAATATTTGACATTGAAATTCAATTTGTTTTAAAATCCTCATATATGCCTTCTGCATCTGAATGGGCCCCCCAAAATTACAGAGAAAACGGCGCCCTTGCCTCTCCCAGAAGTCCGTCCTGGATCCTCCCCTGCCATGTATTGAGATGAAACTGATACTGAAACAAACCCTCATTACACTCTTCATTAGGATACTAGCAAAAACGACAATACATACGAGCATAGCATGTTTAATGAGACAGAATTATTACCAATTTCTAAATTGTAATTATTGTCTAAATAAAATATGGTCCAAAGGTAAGAACTATTTCAGTTGATTGAACACACCGCGTACTGGTAAATGTTTGTTTTGCGGGTGGTTCGATGTTCTGCAACAGATGGCAATATTACAAGACACTTCGTCTATTTAATATTGAACTGTTATTAGAACAATATTCTGCACCCGAAAAACGATAAAACTATAACTAATTTTTGACTACTGTCACCTATACGTATTCTCAGAAAAAAAAATGATAAAGCTAAATTGTTTTCATAAGAAACGAGAGAATGTAAATGAAATATGAGATCAAATGTTTGGGCTACATCACCATTTCTCAGCCTGGGGGGCGCAACCTCAAAGGGGTCTCGAGAGAATTTCATGGAGGTCGCGAAGATAAGCGGAAGAGATAAATATAATTAGAATCTAATACCGGAAAATATTTTTAACTAGAATATTTTGAATTTTGTTCCGATAGGTATATTTTTATTTTTATACATACTGTTAAGAACAACAAAAAGTACTTCTACGTACTAAACATTTTCAACGGGTGCAGAGTTGTTTAAAAATCAATTTAAATGAAATAGGTACGATTTGAAAGTAATAAGAACTGCATATTGAAATACCGGAAACAAATGCAACAAAACTTATATATTGAAATACAATTAAAATTGAAAGCATAATAAGAGCTGAGACCATCGAGAGTGGGAACTTTGTCGCTTGCTCTCATGATTTCCCGCCAAAATCCTTTGTCTGCTAATATAACGATGAAAAACGCTAACATGCCGACTTCCATGACTACTTCAAGACAACAAGAAAGAATCTGCACCATGTGTGGTTCCTTAGATCACTTACGCACGGATCATCCAGAATGTAATAGATGTCGTGGCCCACACACAGTTGCTGATCACCTCACCATGGAAGAAAATAAGACTTTGAACGTACAATACATGTCGCCAGTTTTTACTCGAAGCTCTTTAGTGCCGCCCGACGATCCAAAGCTGCTCGATCTTAACACTAACGGAAGAAAAGGCAAATGCTGCCGCTGCCTGGGACCGCATGAATATTCCGAACATATAATCTTCTACGACGAGAAAGATCAGAAAAGACCAGCTCCTGTTCAGAATGACGCATCGACTGCAAACCAATTTCAACCTGCCAAACAGGCCTGCCGGCCCTCACCGCCTTCAACACCGACGCCACTTGCTACTACCAACAAATTTGCGGCTCTTTCTAACGCCGAAGATACTACTGTAGATATGACTCCTGAGGATGATATTCCCACCGCTCAAACTCCAGTCTTCCCTCCCCGCCGCCGAAAGATTAGAAATTTTTATATTTATGACTTTCCACCAGACAAGGCGTACAAAGTCAGCCATGGCGCTACTGCCCTCTGCAGTGAAATACCGTACTGTGCAGTCACTAAGGACACCTTAAAATTTCAATGTAACAACCAAGAAGATTACCAAAAACTGATCAAGTTCTGCAACGAATACAACTTCACCTACTCTATGGACACTGTACCACTGGACCGCCATCTTAAAGTTGTGATTCGTCATCTTCCTATTGACACCCAGCTCGGCAACATCAAGACTGACCTTACTAACAGAGGCTACGACGTGCTAAATGTACAACAGATGACGGGAAAGCAAAAAGCGCCACTTCCGCTTTTTCTTGTAACGCTCAGCAAGACACCCAAAGCTCAAGATATCTACGATCTAACCTACCTCGAATTCTACAAGATCTCCGTAGAACCTTACAAAGCGAAAAAATTCATTCAGTGTTACCGATGTCAGCGGTTGGGGCGCACTCAATCGTTCTGTGCAGCAAAACCAAGATGCATGAAATGTGCGGCCGAACATTACACCTATCAATGCACCAACAGCTCATCCTCCAAGTGTGCTAACTGTGACCAAAGCCACGGGGCGAACTTTAATGGATGTCCGCTACTCAAGAAGATTCAGTCTCGGAGGGCCCCACCGGCCCCCAAGCTCACCGAAGAAGACTTCCCATCGCTACCCACAAATGCACCACCATCACCTCAGACACCGACATCTCGCAAACCAACCTATGCTCATAAAACCTCTGAACGGAACGATCCTACAGATAAATCTTCTGACAAAGGTTCATGTCTGCAAGAATTACTTCAGCTGCTCCGAGACCTTCCATTTACTGCCTTCCTTAGGGCTGTCAAACTCAAGATGTCATCAATTCGTCAAGCAACAGACAAATTCAGCAAATTGGCCATTCTCTTGGAAATTCTTACTGACTTCATCTAAAAATCAGCACATGCACATCAGACGAACAGGACCACACCTTTATGAGGACCACGCCATAACGAAGCTCATTGGTTATACCAACAACCAATCACGATTCGCCTGCTATCAAATACCATCTGTTCCTCCTTTAGCACCAGACGCTCTTCGATTTCTTCAACACCATCTGCTCTACGTCGCACTTCGCAGAACTCTCACTCCCTGATTTTGAACACCTATACCCGCAGAAATCAGCGACAGTTGCTGATTCGACTGTCAATCATGGAGACACACTTCAAATCCTATCTTCACCACAAATACGAGGCAGGGGCTTTAGGTTGCCCGGAACTCAGTACCGATTAACTTGTCAAGATAGAACTGCGAACTGCGAACTGCGAATTGAAAGCTAATGAGATAGATAAGCATGGTGTGATTTTACTAGTGCGACAATGTCTGCTTCAATCTTCGTGACGCACATTATCAAGTCATTTTCAGCTGATAAGCGATTTATTGTCTTTGTTTTAATGCTTACCATGGAACAAAAACCTACTTAGCACAAGTACGATGTAGCAAATGGAATTATTACTTTTAAAGCAGCAGATATCAGACCAGGATATTTTTCTCTCCTCATCAGGCAGAACTTGTGTAAGTCTTCGTTACAGAAAACCAGTTGCAGGGACTTCTCGCACGATAATTTTATTAGTTGGTCAAGAAGTTGTGTGCTTAGAACAGCTACTTGGAAGGCCTCTTCAATGAAGGGGTTTAATATGCATCTTGAATCAGCACTTTCATCGGAGGATATATATTACTATTACTCTATCCACTATATACAAGAAATATATTCTAATACACCTATTTATTGTTAATACTATAGAAATAGATGGATATCGTGAGATCTCCGCAATAGGTAGGCCTATATTAAAAAACCCACACAAGCTTATTACAAACCAGAAATTACATGGGGGATGCTGCCAACAGGATGTAATAAAATGAGAGCCGAGATAGGAATTAGGTTGAGAACCACTGGCCTACATAAATCATTTCTCTGCTAAAGCAAAAACGTATCTTATTAAAAAAGTGAATAAATGTCTGTAGAGTTCTGACGTTTTGAGAGGGGCGAATCCGGGCCCCGTTGATGCGCTCTTGTTGAACTAAATAAAATAGCATATGCCTCAATGATACATTCTTATTTCTAGTTTTCTAGAAAATAAAATGTTTGGAGGAATGACTCTAATTGCTAATATTATTCTGCTGGAAGAAATTGTTTAGTTTTGCACTGTATATGTAGCAGAATATAAATAACTAGCATATTACATGTATTGTTAAATATTTTCCCACTTTAATTGACCTAAACAAATTTAAAGCACGTCAAATTATGCACATTCTACTTGCAAAATAACAAACAAATAAATAAATAAAATAAAATAAAAAGTGAAGGAAATGTTAAATAATATTTCAATTGTGAAATGTTTATTTCAGAGAACACTTCACGATATATCAGAAAGAAGCTACGTTATTCAAGCTTACGAAGCCTACATGAAACAACTTGCGCGATCCAAATCATGAATCTTCATGTTCCATACTACAAAGCCACCGCAATTTGTGCCATGTATGAATGTATGTATGTACGGTTTGTACGCATGTGCATATGTAATACTTCAATTAAAAAACTTTTATAAAGTTAAAAAGAAAAAAAAAGGAAAAAAGTTGATGCGGCACACCTGCATTTTATATGACAAGCCATCTTTTTCGCCCACTATAAGGCATTTGCAATATCAGCTGCTTCTTATATACTGTTGGGACATAACACATACTTACATCTTACTGGTCCAGGGTCAGAGAATAAAACGGATGCAGCTGTATTACGCTAAGAAAAATAGAGCATGAAGAATAAAACGTTCTCAGAGACTGTCTACGCTGCCACCCAGAAAACACCTGGTAGCTGGTCTCTCGGAGGCTGTACGTCTACAGTGTATATTGGAGGAACATAACTGTCTTCGCGTACATGATGGTCAGTCTACATTAAGCAGCTGCTTCCATATAGCTAATCTTTGTGACGTAGATTCCTTCTAAATTTGTTTTTCATTTAGTTTCTTCTGATAGCGAATACATACTCTAATTGAGAACACGAAGAACAATGAAATTCTGGAGTGTAAACATTGCCCCCCCCAATATTTTCATGTGTTTCCCATTTTGTTGTCTCTAGCTAAAAAAAAGTTTACACAATACATTAAGATGCAGTCACCTGAATATATATAGATCAGTGGTTCTCAAACATTTTAAGTAACAAGCAAAGAGTAACTTAGTTCTTGTAGCTTCGGGTTAGAGACGAGTGTCCATGTCAGCAGCGATGATATATGAGATGAACACCTACAGCTAAGCATGTGATACGAAACACATGAGCCCCACCGGAACTCGAACCCCGGTCTTCTGCGCCAAAGACGTGTAGGCTAATCATACAGATATTTTTGCCCACGAGAAGTACTCTTCTTAATTTGAAACGAGACGAGACAAGAAATATACGGGGTTTGAGTCTCGTGGACAACACTAGTTCATCTGTCTTAAATCTCATATACTGTTTTACATGATTTATAGTATAAAAACTAAAAATAGATAAATACATTGTACGAAGACAATGAAAAACATTTATCAACGTTTAAAGATACTTAAGAGTCTTCATCCCGGCGAAATTAAAATACCGCTAATTTTACAGTAATTATGTGGTATCTTCAAATAGATAAAAGATAATCAAAATGTGGAACAAGAGCACCCTAGACAATATTATTTTACACGAGAAACCGTTATCACGACTCACTTATCTGCTTTCGATTTCGAGCCATTTTGAAAATCGGCATTTATTTTCGCGTTTCTAAACAGCTGAAAACGGAAAGCCACTAGGTGACTCGTGATAACGGTACCTCACGCAAAATAATATTGTCTAGGGCGCTCTTGTTCCATATTTCAATTATCTTTTATCTATTTGAAGTTATCACATAATTACTGTAAAATTAGCGGTATTTTAATTTCGCCGGGATGAAGACTGTTAAGATGATTTTGAGTTGAGGCTATATGAGACGGGACCTACTGATTAACGTGGAATGCGAACCACGTGAGTTCCCGCTGGAAATAATACACAAATCATTACAGAGCATATTAGAATAATACATTTGGTTTATACATTTTGTTCTATCACACCTTTCGTGGACTTCTCGTGACGTGGAACCGTTCTGTAGCTTCTAGATGAAATGAAGAAAAAATACCTTAGGGTATAAATTTTGTACAGTCAGCGACAAAAGCCTCTTTCTGTTTGATGAAATTAGTTTCGTAAATAACTTCAGAACGGAATGACAATTTGAGTACAGTTTTCAGTAAATTAAAAAAAGAATGTAATTTTCTGTAAAAAAAAAAAAAAAAAAAAAGTTTCAACCAGACCACCAATATTCTCAAAATAAATTGTATCAAACGGAATGAACTTTTGTCGCTGACTGTACATAAATTTACAGAATGTAACGATGAAAATTTCGGAGCAAGACGAGAAAGAATTCGGAGAGAATCGAGACGGGACGAGACTTCTGCACATGTAGTCACGAGGGAGCCCTGTGAAGTTTTCAATAGAAATAATATATGTCTGTTAGTGAAACATTTATTTTACCAAATGTGAACAAAATCGCCTGAGTCATTTTTTTGGGGCATCATTGGAAAAATAACTTACTCCTAAGAGTAAACTACTTCTTGAGGATATTCTCCAGAAAAGCTATTCATACTATGTTATTATAAGGTTGTCATTAATATATTGATGCATCGTTTGAACCACTTTGAGAAAAATCAAATTTTCGATTTTGACCCTGCAGAAATTATCCATATTTTTGGCGGTAGAAAGAAAATTTGACACATTTCCCCTCCTCGAGAGTCTTATAAAAATTTAAAGTTTAAAATCTGGTTTGGATACTTTCAACGATATGACCTCCAGTAGTGAGTCAATACATTAGGATGAACTCAATTCCAAAAGCCACTGTTTCGATATGTAGGAGCCATGAATCTTGTAAGTCTGTTGAAATCTCGAATTCGTTTTTTGTTTTTTTTCTTTTTTTTAACGATCACCGAAGTTTCTTGTCGTCTGTTGTCGCTCGAAAATAAAAATGGATACCCTGTATAATAGCCGACTGCATGGGAACTCCGGGACTCAAGCACTCACGCCATAATTATAATAGGTGCTTCAAGTCAACCAATGAATATATCATATATGTAATTACATTATGCAATCTTAAAACTGGATAACAATGAGTAAAATTCATTACCAGCTCTGTGCTCTATAATAATAACAACTCGTATTCAAAAACGAACGTAATTTTTTGAAATTATTGTTTAAATAACTTGAAGTTTGATATCATATTTCTTTTGTGTTTGTATAAACTACAAGTAAGTTGTGTCATTTTCAGCATTCAATCAAAATATTCTCAAATGTCTTAGTAATGATTGATTGTAATCATTATTACTTTAACATTTTTCTAGTTCTTTCTTTTGAGTAATATTAATAAACACACTTGAAATGGAGAAAGGAAATCTCAATGTTTAAGTTACGTTCAATTTAAGGTTTCGGTAATCGAATAATAATAATAATAATAATAATAATAATAATAATAATAATAATAATAATAATAATAATAATAATAATAATAATAATAATAATAATAATAATAATAATAATAATAATAATATTTATTATAACTTTTTGGGGGCCTATTCAGGCACAAAAACTCATGTTATCAATTATGTGCAAATTCTCATTGCTTATCATTAATTAGCCTAAAACACACCTCTTGCAGTAATTTTACGACAACAGTGTTGCCAGGAGGCGCATTTTTGTCAAACAACACCCATTTTACGGACTTTCATTAAATAGCCTTTTTATATGGCAACACTGTACCAAGTTTGTCACATTTTCACACCAATTGATAAATGTTGATGCATTCTGTACATATACACAGAAATTTACCCGCAAGAAATCAGTTTTCTGTAACTGAATAATGATTTTCTTCATTTTGCACATTTTTTATTTTACATTTACGGTAATTTCTTTCGTTACAACACAAAAGCATTACAAGTTCCAGCATGGATCATGATCTCGAAAATATCTACATAGAATATGCTCACATTTGTTTCAAGTCTCAGGTCTTTATCATTCTTAGATCAAAAGATGTACGCAATCAAACTTTGGGTTGCGCAACTTTACGGACACACTGTATTATCTAAGAAGACATCAATGAGAATTTGAATACGAATACTTAGTTCCAAGGAAACTTCCAGGAGAAAACGTTGAATCTTCTCAGTATCGAAGTCTCCCAATTAGGGAAACCATTTGTCTATGGGATCTGTTAAAAGTATGAACTCAGTATATGAGACGTGTTCTGGTTTATCTTGTAAGTATCAAACCACGAGCGCCTATAGAAAATGAATAAATAAAAATTGGTTACTTATGCTATCTAATACCACTAAAATTCCCTAATAAGACGTGTAATTTGTAATTCACGTAGAGATTAGACAGTTTTCTCGAGACCCATGCTCATTTTCTTTCGGAATCTGCGAGGCCATTATGGTAACATTAATAACATGGTTGTAAACACAGGCTGAATTAACACACAGTAAAACCTGTCTTCAACAGACCTTTTATTAAATGGAAACGTGTGTTAAACGGAAATATTTCACAGTCCCATGAATTTGCTGCAAAAATCGTGTTAAATTTCCTTCATTAAACGGAAACTATATTAGGCCTATACGGATAACGGAAATAAAAATAAGCCTCTTAACCCCTTGACTACCAATTTTTTTTTTCTTTTAATGAACATTCTTTTGTGTGTACGACTCTTTTAATGTGGGAAAATCCTGACATCTCTACACAGTTTTGGGTACTAAACACAGTCTCCTGGTCACATCTGACCCAATGGGAGAGCAATTTTTTTTTTTTTTTTTTTGAATTTTCTAAAAACAAATTCCCAACGATGTTTGAATTATTCGCATGCGACACAGTACCGAGGTAGTCAAAGGATTAATGGAAAATTTTCAAGTTTCGGAGTGCAGCATTTAGAAAGATTTTAGACATCCTATGAGAGGTTAGATATATTTTTAGCAAAATAGTTATGTACAAACTGAAGCAGACACTACGCATATACATGCTTATTTGAGAATTATGCGGAATGTGTAAAGAAGAAGATGAGGTGGAGGAAGAAGATAAATAAGGCATTGAGTTGGAAGAATAGTGTAATATAAAGACTTATCAAGATTATCTGTCAAAAGTTTAAAGGAACTGCAACATTTGCCTTACGTTGAAATGACACTGATATGGTTAATGTGATTTCTCAGGCTAAGGTCTCTGTGGAAAGTTGAGCAAGCAGCGGTGAGTACAGAAGACCCTCTTTGACTATTGGAGGACATATTTTTTCTTTCTTTTCTTTTCTTTTTTTTTTTTTGTTCATTGTAAGTTTTACGTCCATTAATTCGTAGTAGAAATAAATTTTGTAAATTGACTCAGGTATGCACAACATCTTATTTTATCTGTGTATTTCCATTATATGGATCCACTTTTTTTTATAGGTCTACATTCGTTAACCGGAACTTTCCTTTAACGGAAATTTTTGCAGGTCCCATTCGATTCCGCTAAAGACAGGTTTTACTGTATCTAATTTCTAGTTAATTTAATGTAACGTTATTTTCATAGTTATTAAGAAGTAAAGAGAATGGTTAACCCAGAGATACATTAAAAGTTTTTTTTTTTAATTTTTGTATTTAAAACACTAAAAGAATAAGAGAAGCTAAAAATTCTGAAATTTAAACATGGAGATGGTAGATGCATGACTATAATATTGATGTATGTACACTCATGTCCAAAATTATTGTCGCATATCTATAACTGTCTTCTTGTAAGAATATAATTTGATAATGATGTTGCAGGGTACTTTTAATACTGATACTACCTGTATAATCGGGAAATGTATATTTGTGGTAAATTTCATAGGAAAAGAATTATAAATACGAAAATTAGAATGAGTAAAATAAAATGTTGCCAAATGGACAAGAAAATTTTATTTTCGTTTTATTGTTCTTATTTACTGCTCTTTTCACATGAAATTTGCCACATACATGTCTTTGCCGATTACACACATACTAACAATATAAGAAATACCGGGCGAATTCGTTATCAAATTATATTCCTACAACAACTTATTTATAGAACGCGACAATAATTTTGGACATGAGTGTACATCTTGTGTCATCCATTTCTAAAATACTCTTAAAACCTCGCCTATAATGGCAGTGTATTATAACCCATAATTTCACCAAATACACTAGAACGAAACTATTTAAAAAAAAAAGCAATAAACAAAGATGTATACAATAGTGCCAAAACATAAAAGTTGTTTCAACACCTTGCCAAAAGTATATTGTTTTGTGTGTATATTTTTATCACCATTACGCAAAGCCTTAATCCGTTAACCACTACAATAAGAATGCCATATAATTATGACTTGAGCACTACACCTGGTAAAGAAAGAAACGAATTGGCAACAGTGTTTCAAGGTGAGAAACACACAAAAATACTAGTGTCCACTGTTTCAACAATACACAGCAAAAATTATTAAGAAAAAAGTTGTATGGAAAGAGGCCGGTACCAGTTTGTTTCCTTTACTATTCTTTCTTTCTTTCTTTCTCTTCTATTTTTTAAGGAAAGAATTGTCACTCGTAAGAAAAAAATGTAAAAAAGAAACTAAAAGAAGTAAAAAAAAATTAACGGCTGGTGTGGCTAGCCACTTGCATATACTGACCGGAAAAGCAGATGGTTCGCGCCCGGTGTTGTCAATTGGGAAAACTGGACGTTAACACAGCAGAAAAGCCATAGAATAAACTGTGAAGAGTGTCACAAAAGTAGTTTGAGAACATTAATACTTTAATAATTATAGAGAGCAATTCACACATTTTCTCTTTCCACTCTGTTTTGAGAAAGAGAAAGTGTAGTTTTCCTCAGAATTATATATTTATGTATTCCGCAAGGTGGGGGAAGAAATGGCCGTGACCACCCTCCTCTGGAATTAGCAGTGCCATTTTGTTTTACTTGGGACAACAACACTCTCCACCGACATAAGCAGTTTCGTGGTTTTCATTAGTATATTATGATATCATACTATTGATTAAAACTATTCATCTCAACCTCAGGAGGTGAGGCAATTACACTCATACCCCTCTTAAATGATGTTCCTACCTTGAATTCAAGGTCCGTCGACTCTACTGTTCCGCATTTAACCCTTGTCCGGACAAGATATTTTTGTACGTAGACGCGCAACTTGGGCCTTACCAACTCTGTTAGACTTACCAACTTGATATGTTCATGACTTTAACTTCGAGTAAAGAAAGAAGAATTCAGAATTTTATGTCATCGAAATATTTATGGTTATTGAGACATTCAAAAAAAAAAAAAAAAAATGAAGCTACTGGGCCTGGGAGGCCCCGCTTGCCCGGATAAGGGTTAAATGAATCAATAATTTGAACTAAGTTTTCTATCATGACCAATATTTTCCAATTTTAATTATCCAATATTTTCTTTATTTCTTTACTTTTTCTTATGCCTTTGTAGTGGCGGATCTAGCCCGGAGCCGTCGGGCCTTCCCTCAGTTTTTTTGAGAAACTAAAGTCTGTGACAAACATCTTGGCATTTCAGCTAAACGAATAAAACGCAAGCTCTGACGCGACGTTGCCGAGTAGTAAAGGGGTGTGGCTATGGCTAAGCAGATGAAGTACAACGCGATCAGGTGGCAGGGGACAGACGTGGATGTGTACAAAATGAACGTGGCAATACCGCTGGCCTCTCATTTGCTGGCAGCATTTAAAGGGAACTTGCAGCGCCGCCTTCAAATGCCAAGATGTTTGTCACGCCGTTTAAAATAATTGAAGCTATTAGTCATATATATTTGAAAGTTTATACTAAGCGTTCCCCTTTATTCTTTATTGGAAAATTTTTAAAACATTAGATATAGATTCAGTTGCAGTTTCTCTATTATCCAATGTGTAAAATCCACTATGTCAATGTCTAACCTAACATCGGGAAAGAGTTAATTCGAAAACTTCTGCAGGAGCGCAATTCGGTGGAACTCATACGCTATTCGGCGCTCCGTGACAACTAACTAAAAAAAAAAGGCAATAGATGAAAATCATGTAATGCTCAGTTCTGCCAAGTTTCTAGAACAGAAATTGCAAACATTTCAAAAGTTGCTCGGTTAGCGTACGCGCGCTGTTGTCGCGGGAGGCGCAGGTTAAATTCCCGATGGGAGCTCATCTGGTTCGGATACCACCTCAATCAGTAGGTCCACGTTTTATATAACCTCGCTGTTGAAAAGGGATGTTAAACTCAAAATCAACTCCACTCAACTCAAAAGTTGCGCTCTTTATGAGGCACCCTTTACATCGTTATTTCACGGTAGTTTTAATTCTTGTCCATTGACAAACATAATAGAGGATTGAGTCGCTTATTTGCAAAATGGAACGTTTCCATCTGCATTTTTTTTCGAATTTGATCTTTAACGGTTTCTGAATATTCCGGATGAAATGCTCCACAATTGCTAATTTTACAGTAGAAGTGAAAAGACGAGGTGGATATATTCTTTTTCTGTAGACACAGAAAACTTTATATGGTGATTAGTAGAAAACTCGTTCTTCGCACAGAGAGAATATGTTTCATTTTGGACATTTTCGTCATATCGCTTATGGAACCCGGAGATTCAGTGCTGCGATCACAAAAGCTCCGCAACGACTTCCGTCCTTAGCCAACTGGATTCAGTTTGTGCTTTATACTCCTATTTCTGCGAGATCCCTCTTAATATTGTCCTCCCATCTGCGCCTAGGTCTTCCTAACGGTCGTTTTCCAATTGTACTTCCAGCTAGAACTTTGAAAGTGTTCCTATTTTCTTCCATTCTGGCTACATGGCCTGTCCACTTGAGCCTCCTAGATTTTATGACTCTAACAATGTTCGGTAAACAATATCAATTATGTAGTTCCTCGTTATGAAGTTTGTATATATTGGGAGTGCATTGCTCCGTTCATCTCAGTTGCATTATTACTGTTATAGAGGCCTCGAAAATTTGGATGTTTGTGATGCTGCAGCAACCTTAGTTTGCAAAACTGAGTAATAAGTGTGATATATTTAACAAAAATACTTTATGTTGGGTTGGCAACACTGTTAAGAGAGTGGTAGTGCAGAATGTGTGAAAAGTTTTTTTTTCTTGATGTTTACTTCGTGCAAAAATTTTATTCATTAGTGAAAAAGATACGAAGAGCTTTCAAGGTAAAATGGTCCACCCTGTATAACACAAAATAACCATAATCAGTAGTATAGAATGAATGTCTTTCTTACTTAATTACCAAATGGTCTTTATGTCTTTAAAGCTACAATAGCGTGAACGTAGAATAGATTGTTTTGAGACGGAAGAAGCTGAGACTGTTATATGACACCACCAAAATATTACAGTATCATGCCCAAGTGAACAAATGTGAACATCATGTGCTTATAGTACTACTATTAATAAAAATAATAAAAACACGAATAGGACTATTCTTAATCATCGTCGTCCACGAAAAATTAATATCCTTTGTAATTAGAACGAAAAATCCAGACAAGTTTGTCTTATGGTACACTATCTGTCAAAAATTCCTTTCATATTATAACAAATAATATTATATTATTACTAGCTATATATTTTAAACAAAATATGACAGATTTTCTAACTTGACAGCGAAACGTCTGAATTATTACTAATTAGCCATCTCGGTTGCTCACGAATTTGGAAAATTAATAGTAGCTAATAAAAAAAAGAACAAAGATAGATCGTTAGCTTCTGTGAATACCTAATAAAAAAAAATGTAAGAATTTTTTATTACGTAGTTCTCATTCTGCACGCTTATGGAATTTATTTTAACAGCATGGATAAATAAAAAGAAATAATTAATTTTGTTACCAAAAGACCGAACTATAAATTAATATTCATATAGGATTAAAAATATTTGAGTAACTTATTTTCAAAGCGGTAACATTTAGATCTTTTTATTTTTTTTTTTTCTAAATTGATTTTTCAAGGTTTCTGAATGTGTGGGGTGAACTTTGCCAGATTACACTATAAGGTTTATGCGAATGGAAAGGTTTTTAGCAGAAATTTATACAAATAAAAATGAAAGTAACTATTTTGTGACTTAATAGCTCTTGAACCACCCTACCGATCTCGATCAAATTGTCAACAGAGATGAGATTGGCCCTTGAATGGTTTCTATCATTTCACTTTCAAGGTGACACTTAGAGGAAGGGAGAGGGGGAGATATAAATAAAAATGATTTTGAAGGAATTTGAAGCTTAAAATATATCAAAATATATTGAAGCTTGTTATTCTGTATCTTTGCGAAACATGGTCGCTTACCCCAGAGAAGAACGTAGACTGAAAGTATTTGAGAACAAGATCCTGAGACCCACAAGGAACGAGAATGGGGAATGGCGGAAACTCCACTCCCTTTATTTTCGCGTTGTGATCATGATGTGAGAGTGAGATTGAAGTGATATGAATGTGAGGTCGAGTGAGCGTAATGTCGTAATGATGTTGTGAGCATGATGTAGGGTTGATATGAGCTGAAGTTGAAATGATGTGAGTATGAGGTCGAGTGAGCGTGATATGATGATGTCGTGGGCGTCAGGTTGAGTGAACGTGATGCTGTGATGATGTAATGAGCGTGAGATTGAGTTTGTGTGAGGTAGAAATGATGTGAGTATGAGATCGAGTCAGCGTTATGTGATGATGATGTGAACGTGAGGTTTGGATGATAATGTGAGTTGTGAGGTTGAAATGATATGAATGTGAGGTCGAGTGAGCAAATGTTGTAATGATGCTGTGAGCATGATTTTGGGTTGATGTGAGCGTCAGTCGAAATGATGTCATGAGCGTGAGGTCGAATGAACTTGATGTTGTGATGATATTGTGAGCGTGAGGTTGAGTGTGAGGTAGAAATGATGTGAGTATGAAGTCTAGTGAACGTGATGTGATGACGATAGGAGCGTGGAATTGGGTTGTTGATCTGAACGTGAGGTCGAAATGTTGTGAGTGTGAGATCGAGTTGATGGTGTGAGCGTAAGCTTATATGAGATCAGTGCAAAATGGGCACCTTCAGTTGCAAATATTTATGTTAAAATGAACGAACCATCTTTGGCTCACGGTCTCGAGAAACTTGAACTACGCCTTCATGTATCCGCTCCACTGTTTCTTCCATATATATTCTCGGGGTGCTTTGCCACCGCAAAGCTGAGAAAAATTAAGGTGCGATTGTTAATATATCAAAAAAGTATTCCAGTGCAGACCCCTTACAATTTGATTTTGCCCCTTCCTCGGGCAAATATTTCTGGAAGAAAACGTGGTGCGCTGTATATCTAATCTCTTGAAGAAAGCCTGGTACGCTTTATAGCTGATGTCTGGATGAAAGTCTGATGCGCTCCACAGCTGATCTCTGGAAAAGAGCCTGATGTGTTGTATAGCTGGTCCCTGGAAGAGAGCCTAGTGCGCTGTAGGTCTGATAGAAAGCCTGATGCGCTGTATAGCTGACCTCTGGAAGAAAATTTGGCGGGCTGTATAAATCGTCTCATGAAGAAAGCCTGGTGCGCTGTATAGCTGATGTTTGGATGAAGGTCTGGTGAGGTGTATAGCTGATGTCTGGTGCGGTGTATAGCTGATGTCCGGTGCGGTGTATAGCTGATGTCTAGATAAACTATCTCGAAAGCTCTACCAAAATCGGAAGTGGTTTAAATTTAATATTACTTCCGGTTGCATTAACTACTTCGACAAAGGGAAGACGGTAAGCGACATCAAGCTGCAGTTTTGTGCAATCTATACATTGTACCAAGAATACGAGTATTTTCCATATTCTTCATTAACCTTCCATTAATCATCATGGAATGGTTCAAATTAATCATTTCCGGTTTCAATAATAGTGGTTAATAATAGGAACTGCCGTAAGAATATTCAAAATGTATCTAAACTTCTAGTGTGTTCAATGAATATGCGGGACTTGTAAATGTGTAAATTATAATATTTAAAGTCAGAGGCATAATCATGGGTGCGTCCACTGGGTCTCAACCCCCCAAAACTTCCTAACTCAACATACATTTGTAAACTTTCTCAATAAAATTATACTTGTAAAATTATACTGGAAAATGATTGATGTAGCATGAAAATTTCATCTTACACTTCGTCTGTACTCTTTGTCACATAATAAAAATATTATATTTTTATATGTTTTTCTGAAAATATAGGTGGAAGTATTTTACAATTACTTATCGTCTTTTCGGATGCAGAATAACACCCGTTTAATACTAAATATATGTAGTGGCTTGTAGTGTTGGACCCCCGCGAACAAAAATTTCTGGGTGCGCGCCTGCATAAAGTGACCTAACAGCATTTAAAAGTCGTTTCTATGCCCGTATACTCATTGGCCACATCAGAAGTTCAGATAGATTTTCAGACACTGTTAGGTCAGTTCCTATTAACCACTGTTACGAGGCATTCTACACATTTTTTTGTTCATTGATAAAACATTTCAGGGTATTTCCTGGACACTTAAGAGTCTTCATCCCGTCGAAATTAAAATATCGCTAATTTTACAGTAATTATGTGATATCTTCAAATAGATAAAAGATAATTGAAAAATGGAACAAGAGCGCTCTAGACAATATTATTTTGCGTGAGGTACCGTTATCACAAGTCACCTAGTGGCTTTCCGTTTTCAGCTGTTTAGAAACGCGAAAATAAATGCCGATTTTCAAAATGGCTCGAAATCGAAAGCAGATAAGTGAGTCGTGATAACGGTTTCTCATGTAAAATTATATTGTCTAGGGCGCTCTTGTTCCACAGTTCGATTATCTTTTATCTATTTGAAGATATCACATAATTACTGTAAAATTAGCGGTATTTTAATTTCGCCGGGATGAAGACTCTTAAGCAATGATAAAAAATATTCAAATATCTGGCAGCACTGCCTACACACAAAGTAAATGTTATTCTTCATATCATAACAACTTCTAGAAGTTGAAGAATACTTCTCTAAGGCCACAATGAGTGGGGGTAGTAGATATATTTATAATGTCAACACACAACTTGTTACTTCATTACCATTTTGACCTTTTCAAGTTCAAACACCTCTTTCCACATTATTAAAATGCAGTGAAGCTTATACGAGTATGACAGGAGTAAGTGTAAGATTGTGATAGTTGATAAAAAGTCTTTAGGCCAACACGAATATTTTCTTGTATGCATATGAGAAGAACTCTCAATAATTATGCAAGCATTTATGTTAACAAGGTATGATATATAAGTAGACACTATAAAAGAAAAAGAAAAGAAAGGTCTTTGAATTTCCTCTAAGTCAGTATATCACAATGCAAAATTATTAATACGTTTTTTCGCAGTGCTAATAGAGGGAGGAAGCGATTTATAGCAAGGCGTTGAGTTATAATTAGAAGTGAAAATGTAGTAAAGTGTTAATTATTATGCAAAGTGTTGAAAATATTTTGTTGGATACGGCCTCAAATCATGTTGTCATGATCACATGCTCGTACATATTTTTAATGCATGCTTCTTTCACGCATACGTGGACAAAACACTTTGTTACGATCACATAAGTATACAGTATGTATTTAGATATTAACTAGGCCTGCGTATTTCTCTACATTCATAAATTTATCTGTGGTAATTATAACAATGTAAAATTCCACTTATTTGGTTTGTCCCAATTGTGTCATTCAGAACAATAATTGAGGTTATTTGGCAAGGGGCCCGATCCTAGGGGGCTCGCCCCCCCCAAAAGCTCATGTGAGCCCCCTATTGTATTTATGAATATACAATATTTGGCATAATTTGAATGCAATTTGCCTTAAAATCCTCATATATATACCTTCTGCATCTGAATCCCCCCCCCCAAAAAAATTAGAGAAATCGGCGCCCTTGCTATTTGGAAACGGCAGCACTGCCATCTTGAGAAACACATGCTTTTTAATAAATTGTGTTCAAATATGCTATTAAAAATGATAAATTCTTATGATGCAAAATTTCGTCAATGGTAAGGGAAAGTTCAGGCTTCCAATTTAGGCGTTTCTATACATATCTTAAAATATCAAAAACCCAACCAGTTGGTGTAACAGTCCTTTGTGGGCCTAAGCCGCTTCAACGCCATCTGTTAACTACGTCCACCCTAGCGAAGAACACGTGGTCACTAACAGGCATATGAGGAGCTTTCTAGACTTAGTGACCATCACGTCTTTTATTCATGTGTGGCTCCTCAGTTTGCCTCACGACGCTGGGTGGACGCCGAAAATTGGGAAACACCAGCCGAGAATCGAACCCAGAACGACGTGGACGTGATTCTAACGCTCTAACCATGAGGCTACAGTGTCCGTTATATCTTATAATGATAAACGCTAACTTCTACTTAGTATTTTGCTCTACGGAGGGGTTAAACCGCGAAACCCTTTCTTGCATAAACCACTGCGAGAAAGTGTCTCGTTATCCCTTACAATTTTTGTTCCATAGAAAGCAACATTGAAATGAGAAGTTAAACTAGTTTTTAATACTTCTGGTTTTAATAGATCGATAATAGTTGAAATGAAGTTTATTCTTGGAATCTTAAATTCATAGATTTGATACATTTTAAATAGGTAAAGTTTGCTGTCTGCTACTATCGTTAACAGACGCTACTACTGGAACCGGAAGTGGTAGTAGATTTCAACTATTTCCGGTTGCAATAGACGGATAAAGTCTGAAATGAAGCCTATTCTTGCGGTACTAAATCCGAATCAAAAAGAAACATTTCTCGCTTTCTGTTACTGTTGTCCACTATGGCGATCGGCGCTGAAATCGAACATGGTTAATTTCTACCACTTTCGGTTTGAATATAGAGTTAAGAGAATAGATGGAACCTATTTTTGGGATCCTGACTCGATTACGATAAACCGCTTCTCGCTGTCTCTTACAGTGGTCGTTCCGATACTTATCGACGGACAAACGGACGGATGAGTAGTTCAGTAAGACTTTCCATACTGTGTAAGTATGCTTTGAAAGTCTAACGGCTGAACAGAGTCCTTTTATAAGACTTTTCATACATACCCATAGCGTACTGTGGGAGTCTAACGGACGAACAGAGTCTTTCTATAAGAGTTCCTATACTTAAGCATAACGTACTTTGGAAGTCTAACAGGCGGACAGAGGTTTTTTAAAAGACTTCCTATACTTATGCATAACGTAATTTGGAAGTCTAACGGGCGGACAGAGGCTTTTTAAAAGACTTCCCATACTTATGCATAACGTACTTTGGAAGTCTAACGGGCGGACAGAGGCTTTTTAAAAGACTTCCTATACTTAAGCATAACGTACTTTGGAAGTCTAACGGGCGGACAGAGGCTTTTTAAAAGACTTCCTATACTTACGCATAGCGTACTTTGGAAGTTTAACTGACGGATAGAGTCTTTCACTTACGAATAGCACAGTTTGGAAATCTAGACCATTTTTCACTAAATATTCAAAATATTTTACTTCTTTCTTTCAGGTCCAAGTGAGCTTTGTAGTGGACAAACACTGTGTGCGGGGTTTCTCGGGGTTCTCTCGTTACCTCCCACTTTCTTCATTCCACCATTTCATTCATTTCTCATCATCATCGTCTTCTTTAGCCTAGCTGGCATAATCGTGGGAGGTAAAACTTAAAGATTTCTTTCTTGCAGGTGCCAATCTGTCAGATAGACACATAGGTAGACAAACGGCCACCACGAAGTTAAAATATCTGTCACAATGATTGATTTCTTTCCTGGAATCAAACAAAGGACTCGCTGATGCGATGCAGTAGAGTATCTCACATGAACATTTCAAATTGACACGTTTCGTGAAAAAAATAAAGAAACAAGAAAATAACAACTATAATACTACCAAACAAATTGCGTGTTGTACTTTTTCTTTTGTTTAACGGAAGGAACATATATATAACGAATGACACTTGTTTTTCTGGAGTTCCTTAACAGACTAATAAAATAAAGAGAACAGTCTTTGAACAATAGATGTCTCTCAGCTCAGTCAATAACCTCTGGTTTATGTCGCTAATTAGACACCACAAAAAGTGGAGGAGAAATATATATATATATATATATATATATATATATATATATATATATATATATATATATATATATATATATATATAATAAATTGAAAACAAAAAGAGATTTAAGAAATAAAAAGGAGAAAGAATGGTAGTCCTATTAATTTGAAAATAGTTGTAATTTGCCAAGTCTGCCGTGTAAATGCCCTTCTAACGCCAATTAACATTCAGGTGGATGGGCTAAGCGTCGAGTTTATGCCTTCTGGTTCAAATAGTATTTTACTCCGCAATATATTTATATACGAGGAAGAACCCAAAAGAAACCCAAGTATTCTAACATCTAAAAATTGTTTGATGTTAGACTGTTAGTATTTAGATGTTAGATTGTTGATACTTTTTTTTTTTAAAAAAAAAGAAAGAAAAAAGGGAATTTTTCGATAAAACGTGAAAATCCGGGGAAATTCTCTAGCCAACTGATTGACCAACATAAATGCTTACATTTTTCTTTGTTCTGCAGAAATAAAGTAATACAATCACAATAGTGTATAAACTTTTTGAAACATCTTAAAAACCTTGGGGGGAGGTATGGAAAATTGACCTATTAACCTTCTCCTCCTACTACATGGTAGTGAAAGAGATATTTTCTCCGAAATCCGGTGTTGCCAAGAAATTCTAGCTAGCTGACAATTCTCGACCAGAGGAGTGCGTATTCCTTCCTCTGTCACTTGAGAAAGGTTTTGGCGAAAAAGAAAAAAAGTAGCGTAGAAACTCCGAATGGTTTGTGTTGTTTTGTTATTTGACACTTTGAGTGGACAAATCTTCCTTCTTCCTTTGGAGAGGAACAAAATTCGAACCGGAACGCAGCTCTCGGTGAAAATAGGCGGTGAGGAAAAGCTGATCTTCTCCGTCACATGAATAAGGAATGGAATGTCTCAAATGTTTTGGCGAAGAAAAAAAGTAGTCTGGAAACTCCGAGTGCTTGATATTGCTTTGTTATTTGATACTTTCAACCTGCTTTCAACAGAATATTTTTTTTTTTCCATTGAGAAGGAATGATCTATATATGCAGGCAGTTAGTCAGTGTTTGTTTATTTCCCTCTTCTCTATATAGAAAGAAAGAACCCACATGTGTAAGCCATTAATCACAGTGTAATGGGGACCAAATCTATGGCAACGTCGTTGAGCACAAGTTAAGTTACAATGTCACTAGTAAGAGGATATGATTGTTCGGACAATTCCCACTAAGGTTTTTTAAGATTCTGCCAGTTCTATATGTGTGTCTCTCTGTGTGTGTATGTATGTATCGGGGTTGGATCCAGGATTGTCTGAGAGGGTGCACCAATAACTACCAATATAACCAATCACACTGAAACTCTTCAAAGTGACATGTGACAATATTCTTTACCCCTGACAACGCTGATGCATAGAACAGAGGAAAGTATTTTGTAGAACGCGGAGGATTACAAGTATTATGCAGGAAAAAATGTTCTCTCCTCCTGGGTTGTGTTTTCTTCCCTACTTGTACAATGTTATATTGTTTTGCTTGGTGAATCCTTTTCCTAACACCTTTAGAAAACCGACTTAAACTTTTGCTTTTGCACAGTTCTGCTTTCTTTTAAGCCCCAAACGGAAATATAATGGCAGAAAGTTTCGGAAAGTGTTGCTATTTTCACTGCTAGCTTCTCATTTTAAATAGTGAAAATGAAATCAAATCTTTGAGTTTTACGTTCCGCTGTTATGCCGGTGAGGCTAAAGGAGACGGTGATGATGAGTAATGAATGAAATGGTGGAATGAAGAAAGTGGGAGGAAACGGGATAATCCCGAGGAAACCCACGCACACGGTGTTTGTCCACCACAAAGCTCACTTGGTGGGGGCTGGGATCGAACCCGGGATCCCAAGCACCAGAGGTGAACGCTCTACCACTGAGCCACCGCGGCCCGTCATTTTAAATAGTGTATCTTTACAACGAAGGGGGGGATGCACATGAACCTTTGCATCCTCCCATAAATCCGGCCCTGTATGTATGTATGTATGTTCGAAGTAGCATAATTTGCACACATTGTTGATTGGGTTTTATTTATTTATTTATTTATTTGTAAAAATGAGTTATGGAAAAAGTAAAAAATAGAAGCAAAATGCAAATGAGCAAAACAAATGTTAATGGCAATTCCTTTAATATAGCTTCGATTCCCGGTAGGAGCTCATGTGGTTCGGATTCCACGTTAATCAGTAGGTCCACGTCTCATATAGCCTCGCTGCTGAACGGGACGTTAAACTCAAAATCAATTCAACTTCTTTAATATCACTAAATTAATCTTATCACGTAACTAGCAGCGTTCACCCCGCTTCGCTGCGGTCACCCCGGAACGCAATAAACTTTGTTACTTAGATAATTTTTACTTTTTCGCTTTCAAATTGCAGTAAATGTTAACATTATATCGCCTGTCATTTATGTTAACCCGCCCCGCTTCGCTGCGGTCACCCCGGAACAATAAACTTTGTTACTTAGATAATTTTTACTTTTTCGCTTTCAAATTGCAGTAAATGTTAACATTATAGCGCCTGTCATTTATGTTAACCCGCCGAGTGACACGGTCATGCGGGTTGCATATAAATACGTTTATTTTTACCTATGATGAACTAATAACAAAGGATTTGTACGTATGGACACTTGAATGGTCAATTATCTCAAGACACTGGTAATTAAAAATTAAAGTGATATGATAAAAACCATCTAGGGTCCAAATCCTAATAACCCCCCAAAAATAAAAGAAATTGGTTCAGCCGTATTAGCGTGATGAGGGAACAAAGGATTTGTACGTTCTCTTTTATAATCACGTAATTTACTGTCATAGGAATTGGACACTCAATAAACTAGCAAAAATTTGATAAGAATAGGGAAAAGTTTGTGTCAGTTCACGGAAATTTTGTTAAGGAAAATTACAAACACTATCTGTGCTGTGAATAGCGCACACATAAAAATATATTGACATCCAAACGCATTTTGATATGTTTATTTGTCACAGTGTAATGGATTTCCGGTAGCACTGCATTTGAATTGAATAAACCATTTGATCTGCCAAACAAAATGGTGAATTATTCAACTACCCAAGTGTCATCAATCCTTCACATCAGCCGCACGAATTCCCAACAGTCTTTCTTGAATATTCTATATTTAATTAAAAATCGAAAACAAAGTGTCTGGAGAAAAGAAAAATACATCATTTTATACTATAAATAAACTAAATACCTTGTAAATACATGTTGTTGAACGACATTTTTCTTGTTAAATACATATGGAGATACATACTACACTATTGCAAACATTAGCACTTTCACTGATTACTAGTCATATTCCTTTCTCTGTATGTATATGTATATATGCAAATATTCCTTATCTTAACATGTTTGATAATAGAGTAATGTTAGTCTAAGTCTTAATAAAGATAAGTTTAATAACTGTAACCAGATATAGAACAGTAAGTTTCTATAATAAGAAGTGAAAGTGGTTTAATCTATTTGTATATTATAACTGTTTTTTCCCTTTAAATCAATTCAGAATTATGGAACGAAAAATTTGATTTTATACACAATACAGCAGTACTTAAAAATATTATATGTAGGCTATACAAAAGATTGTTTTTTTCATATCCGACCAATGTTCAAAGTTAACTTCCCTTGTCCTACGAAATGACGTGTTGCCACCATCGATTGTGTTTCATCATCCTCAACATTATAGACTATCGCCCAATATCGCAATTTCCACCGTACCAAACTACTTTGGAGCACTGGATTAGGCATTTTATTCCATTCTGCCTGAATATTTACTATAGGTTATGAAGGAAATGTTGTTGACGTCATTTCTATAGTATAAGTACGCAGAAATCAATTGCGCTGATGTTAGAGTTCTTTACCCTAATAGCCTTACTCAGACCTTCAAGACCAAGTCTGTAGGTTTGCACACGTTTGCATTTACATGACTGCAGATCTAACGAAAGCAATAACATACTTGCTAGTTCTTGTTTCAAACCTGGACAATAATACAATAATATAAAGCTAGCCTTAAAATTCTTTTAAATTGATACACCTGTCAAGCATGACTTAAAATTCACACTTGGCAAAACCATACACAGAGAAAGCCTTTAAGACTAAGTCTAAAGCGTCAGCATTTTTGCGCAGTTTTCATTCTTACATCTGGGCTAGGCATACACAGGCTTATACGTTAAAGCTATCTGGACTCCAAGCATGACTTGGTAAAGTCATACATAGAGAGGATTTCTAAGGCTAAGCCCATGGCTAATCATAAGCGTTCGACACGTGTTTTTATTACTCATGCGTACGCTTGGAATACGATATGACCATGTATTTAAATGTGGATGGCTAATCACAAACGCGAAAGCAATAAAAACGCGGAGAAAACGTCAGCTCGAGCGTATTTGGTGTGTTTCGGAACAATAGACTACCTGCTGTTTAAAAGATGTCTAAAGGAAGGAAAAAAAAGGAAAGACGTGTTGCTAGGCAAGGGAATTTTAGCAAGAAACAGCTGCTTGGAAGATGCTTTGTGCAGAGTATTGGAACTCTGCTATTATACATCTGGACCTGGCAAAAAGACCTGGAAACCCTGACTGGTTCGCAGTATGGTATATAACTATGGAGAAAGTAAAATTACCGAATAGCCACCTTGGTCGCGTTTTATACGGGGGGTAATGCTTCAAAAACGCATTCTCAAATAGCCTAACCCTAAGTCTATCAAGGAAAATTAAGGGCAAACTTACACTTACTGTAGATGTGCTTGCTTACTGGGTACAGGAAAGTCTGGCAAGGAATAACATAAATTTCCGTTTCCTGCTCCATGTCATGATAAAAACATGAAGTGATTGTTGGTCACACATAGTGTTTGTCCATCGTAAACCAATTTGGCGGGAGTTGAGATCAAACCAGGTAGCCCACGCGCCAAGGGGAAGTGCTCTACCACTGAGCCACCGCAGACTTCAGGGAAGAATAAGTTTAATGGACAATATTTGGAAGAAATATATAAACTTTTTTTCTGTTTTTAAAATACTTGTTGATTCAAGTTCGATTTCGCTGGAGTTAGGCAAACCCTCGCATAATCGCTCCTAAATAACTTCTCGTGACGTAAGATCGAACCAAATAGTTTTCTCGCTACCCAATGCAGTGGATTAAATGGAATTAAATCATTAGGCAAAAGTTTTAGTCAATCCTCGTCACCTTGTCCAATTTCTACAGGGACACTATTAAATATGTTTTGCTAAAGTTGAGATCAAATTAAATCCTTTTCTTGCATCCCAAATTGGAAAATTTTTACCGTTATTCAAAATTCTAACTCCTTAAAAAAATAATTTCCAAAAATCATTCCTGAATATCTCAGTTTCGAAACTTAGTCAAATCGACTTCTCGCAGTAGATATTCATCCTTTTCATTTTTAAGTAATTACTTGTTTTTTTTAAAAAAAAATATCTTTAGAAGTAGTAAATTAGTCTAGGAATGAGATGGAAAAATGAAATGAAATCTTTGAGTTTTACGTCCCACGATTATGCTGGTTAGGCTAAAGGAGACGGTGATTATGAGAAATGAGTGAAATGGTGGAATGAAGAAAGTGGAGGAAACGGGAGTACCCCGAGAAAACCCACGAGCACGGGGTTTGTCCACCACAAAGTCCGCACGGCGCGAGCTGGGATCGAACCAAGGACCCCAAGCATCGGAGGTGAACGCTCTACCACTGAGCCATCGCGCCCCAAAGGAATGAGATGGAGTTTCTCAAATCTCCAATTTACTAATTTAGGGTTCGGTATATAAAATATATAGACAGAGACCACTTATACAAAACTTCATCTTTCTGAAACCACAAAATGTTCAGTTCCCCTCTCCATATTCTGATGATGAATATAATAAAATCCTGTCCTATCATATACTTTAGAACATAAGAACATCTGTACAAAATTTGAATTTCATTTGTTCAACGGTTTTGGAGATATGTTGGGATCCAAGCTCCCTTAGCTCATATTGTTTTTTGTAATGCGCCGTCTTATTCCCAGCTTAGGCTTCATAACCAACATACCTACGAAACTTTAAGTTTCTACGACCATCAGTTTTGGAAATCTAGTGAGCGAATGAAAAAGTTCCAAGTACCCGTTCTTTCTTTGTAGAATCCTGAGATTCAATAAGGACATTTATATTAAATTTAAGGTTTTTATGTAAATTCAACACTTTTGGAAATTTAATAAACGTTAAGAAGAATTTAGGAATGATCGAAAAGAATGTATCAAAAGGTGTAATCTTGGCTAACAATTAGTTTTTGGATCAGTGTCCACAAAATTTTTGAACGAGGCCCCTAAATCGAATTTTCGTATTTTCTACAGAATAAGCACATTGTACTGAGTTAAGTGACAATTTGGATACATTACATATAGGCCCTAGTTCTCCATATATAAGGCCTACAAGAAAATTTTTGACTGAAATGTAATGGATCTTTTGATCCAAAATTGGATCAGGGACTACAAAATTTTTGAATGGCACCTAAATCGCGTTTTTGTATCTTTTTATAGAATAAGCACATCATACTAAGTTAAGTGATATTTTGGATTTAGCTGCACTATATGTAGTTCTCCAGATATAAGGCCTGCAGGATAAATTTTGATTGGAATAGATTGGATCTTTTGATCCGAAAAGAGAATTTATGTCCCTTTTCCTTCCCGTCCATTTCATAAAATTCTATTTTTTTTTTCAGCCTAAGATTTAAGGAGAACATATATATAACTCGGATTACCGAAATCTGGTGAACGTAGAGAAAACGTACCAAGTCCACTCTACCTGATCTATAGTGTGTATAGAGTACAAGGAAAACATTTGAATAAAATTTCAAGTTACTACGTCTAAGAATTTCTAAGATATAGTGAACGTCACAAAATATTTATCTTACCTTTGGGTTTGCATTTCCCAAATTCCAGACTTATTCGTAGGTTAGTTTAAGCAGAATAATTGTACAAAATTTGAAGATCCCACGTTCAATAGTTTCAGAAATCTTGTGGTGAGTGAATGAAGTAGTGGATATATATATATATATTTATTATTTACACAGCGCACAGTTCTAATATGAGCTTGAATCTCCTTCCCACTTCTTATTATATTTGTGCAAGTCCATTTACGGACATAAATAAAGGACAAAAAGACTCTCAAAGGGAGTGAATTGCTATAGACAATAAAATACAGTGTATTTTTTCTATTTTAATATATAAAATGTTGGGGTGTAAAATGGTGGGTTGTAACAAACTTCGATAAGTGATAGATGATATCAAATGCAAATATTTTTTTCTTATAATTCCGTATCCGAGTACATCTCATTGTAGGTCCACAAGCCTTCGAAGTTACCAGCTTACAATAGGTTCTGTCATTCAGATTAAAGAAAAGCGCCTGAAATGTCCATCAACCTGCCATACGTAGCTCCTCTACTGGTTGCCTTTCACAAGGGTATCCACCTTAACGTCCTAGTGACAATATTAAATAGTCAAAACGACGCCTAAAATGTGAAATAGAATAATAAAGACAAGGGTTTCTTTTTCTTTTTTCTTTTTCTTTCTTTCTTCTTTTTTCTTGAAAATTTGACTGAAAATTGGCAAATTTACACAAGATTTGGAATCGACCAGCGAAAACGGCAAGTTTCTAGCACTTGTGGTTTTCGAGATCTCATTGTCGAAAGGATTGGCCACAAACCTATTGTATAAATCTAGCATTTTAATACATAGATACCATCAAGGATTTTAAGAAATAATGACAAACACGGACATATGGTATGCCGTGTTTCTATTTGTTATATTTTCCTATAGTTTTTGATGGTATTAAAATGATATACTATACGACAATTGATCCAATTATAGATAACACTTTAGGCTAGTTCAAAGAAACTTTTTCAGCTAGATTCAGGAGAAATTTCTTTGTATCTTGAACTCTTAAGCCTAAAATATACAACAGAAAAATACTGGTAGAACAGAACCGTCTTATGACCCGTAACATGAACAACGTAAAATAAATCTGTACATTTGTGATGTATCTAGCATATTTATGTGACATTTATATGGTGAAATCACGTCCGAATTAAACACACCAAAGGATATAATTACCTTTTATTTTATTATTAAGCGAAGAAACAAAGGAAATATGCTTTGGAAGACATTATTTTTACCGTTTTTCTTTAAACAAAGGACATAAACCCTTGTTTTGCAATGTTGCTGACTTATTTATGCTTCCTTAACCCATTGTTGTTAACAATGAACATTCTGCAAATCACAGTATTTTTTAAAAAAGGAATGTTAGTGTTATACTTTCAATGATGAAAATCCAAGTTATATACTGCTTGTCTCTTTATTTCATAGCGGAAATAGTTGCACATATATCTGCTGTATTTTCTAAGTTATGATTTTTTTCGTGTTTAAAATTAAATTGCTGAATTACACTGATTAGAATAACATTTAATTTCATATTTCCTTGCCGTAGGAGGAGATCGTTAAGCCAAAGGTGTTCCATATTAGTTTGATGAAATGAAATCTTTCAGTTTAACGTCTGACTATTATGCCCTTCAGACAAAGCAAGTTAATGATGATGAAAAAATTGATAGAATGAGAATGTGGAACGAAACGGGAGTATCCTGAGAAAAACCATGACCATTGGTATTAGGGATGACCACATTTTCAGGGAAAACGGAATATAATTCTTCCGGAAACTGGAAAATTAGAAAGGAAAGACGGAAAATTTTCCGGAAAAATGGAAGACGGAAAATTTTCCGGAAAATCGGAAGACGGAAAATTTTCCGGCAAATCGGAAGACGGAAAATTTTCCAGAAAAACAGAAAATGTTATTTCTGGAAAGTGGAAAACTCTTTTTCCGGAAATGGCCATCCCTAATTGGTATCTGTAGGGGTCAATACTCCTCTATTCTTCCCGAATCTTGGCCCTTTTCAGTTATTAATAATAATCGGTCAGGGAGGGAGAAATATGGATTTACAGAAACGAAGGCTTGAGAGAATAGGCAAGGAAAAGCTCAAGCGGCCTACCTGATTGCAATAATGTAAACAGACTTTGGGAAAGATGGCTGAAATTCAGCTGAAATGTAGACGAGACTATGTAGATTATATGGATGGTATCCAGCCAGACTAGACCAAGTATCAATTTTTTGCGAAATTGAGTTATTCATACCAAAGTACAAATAACGATGTGAATTTTTATCTGGCAAAGTAGACCAGCTATATTGTTATCCAAATAGACACAATTGAATTACAGTGTAGCTGGTCTACTTTGCCAGATAAAAATGCACATCATTATTTGTACTTTGGTATGAGTAACTCAATTTCGCAAAAATTGATACTTAATCTAGTCTGGCTGGATACCATCCATATATTCAAAAAGACGATTGTCCTAAAATGGATGGAACATAGTTAAAAGAGCGCAAAACATTAACATTAATATCAATGGAAAAATCAATGACAAAAGTGGAGTCGCCTACATAACTCAAAAACTATAATAAGGAGATGGCTAATTGAAGCTTACTGCAAAGACATAATAAAGAACTTAAAAATGATGTATATCACGTAAGGCAAATACGGATCGATCATTGTCAAAAGTCAAGTTGGTTGAATAAAATCAATAATAATGATAAAGTATATGCATTTTCTGCGAATTATCCAGGGCGCCCACGCTGAGGTTACGTGCTTGAAACATATTACATCTGGATTTGAAATCTCCAGACTCGATTTAGCACGCAACGTGACTTTTGACCTGATCACATGATACAGTCTGGTCCTTATGGCAAACCAGATAGTTCCTTTGTTCGTAGGCCTATAATTTGAAAAATGCTAAAATCAGTGAAATAGCCTATGATTTTTTCCGCAATCAAGAGAGTACTTACTAGTTGTGAATTTACCCATGATCACGGATAATAATACCGGCTCCGTTGAGGACTATTTTGCTCCCAATGGTTTTACCTCAGAACACAAGATCCCAAGTCCGGGGTCAATGGCCTATGGATACATAGATAATCCCTCCTTGATTTTGGCAGGGATACTTTGGTCCACCACCTAAAGTTTGGGACGGATGCATACCACCACCCCTTAATTTTTTAGAAATTGCCAGCACTAAAAATTTGATATAGCAGTGCAGAACCGGAGTATGTAGCGCTGTAAGTTTGGGTAGTTCATATCTTTCCCTTTCATGGGTAAAAAATTCCCAAAAATGCAAATTTAGATAATTTTGGCATATTTTATCCTCTTTTATGACTTCATTACTTTATTTGGCTATATGGATGAGAACATGGGTCCATTCTCTTTCATAAGATACGATGATATTGAAACGCTTTCAAATTTTGGGAAGGGTACATTGGCCCACCCCATAACTTTCAAAATTGTCAAAATATTGAATTGGTAATATTCTTTAGGGACTAAACATAAACCACTGTATATTTGGTTCGCTCAGCTCTCTCTCTCTCTCTCTCTATGGATTAAAAAATGCCAAAAATATAAATCTAAGCAATACGTTCTCTCACGTGGCCGGCTATTGCCCTAATTTAACGTCTTTGATTAGTTTTTATCACGTTATATGTTTATATAATTCAGTACAATGACCCATTCTCCTTCATAGAACATGGATGTATCGATTCTCGATTTAAATTTTGGGAGGGGTACATTGGACCACGCTTTAAATTGGGGTATTGTCCAGAAAATTAGAAAATGTTCTCTAGGACCAAATATATATTTCTATAGGTTCGGTTGGTACTATTAGTCCCCTTCTAAAGGTAAAAAATGCCAAAAAAATATAACACTGATCGGTTATTGACCTAACTTACCTTCTTTGATGTGGCTTTATTACAACAAATGTTTATATAGTTGTATATAAGGGGTCATTCTCTTTGATAAGACATGGGTACATTGACGTACTTCTCTTAAAGTTTGGAAGAGGTACATAGGATCACCCCTTAAATTTGGGATTTTGAAAAAGTAAAAATTGGAAAATGTTCTATAGGACTTAAATTCTGTAAATTTGGTTGGCTCACCTTGTATCCTTCTATGAAAAAAAAAAAAAAAACGTAAGTAACACGGAGGAGTATTTTAAACCTTAGGAGTGTGAAGAGCGACATAAGCTACTGACAGAAACAAACTATTAAGTTATGAATAAACCACCATTTGTAAATGACCATTTACAATTGAGCTTTAGCAAACTTTAAAGACGTTACTGCATGTTTGATATTTTGTTTTGGCTCATGAGGAGGACGGAGGTGAAGTGTTCAGGGTTTAGGAAAGGGTAGCCAGGTAAAAAAAAGGTTGGAAACCACTGCTTTAGTACACTTTAACATGAAAATACTACGAAAAATACGTAGTAAATAGCGAAAATCCTTTAAATAGTTCCACACGAGTCCACGTATTTTTGCAAACCAAGTGAAAGACGTTGACAGGTGGTACACATTGACGGATCAGATACAACCGATAATCACTGATAGTATGTAATAATTTACGGATCTTGGAAAGAGACGAAGGTAGTAAGAATGCTGATTGAATTGACTTAGCACAGAATTGAATTTACTTGCGGACCTTCTCTCCATGGCGATAATCTTTCAGATTTCTTAAAGAGAAAAATTAGTTCAAAGATGGTAAGATTCAACAGTATAGACTGACTTATGGAAACGGTTACCATTTTTTTTTCAAATTAGCAAAAATGGTGGAATTTTGAACAAATTATTTGTGTTATGTAGCTTTCACATATTGTTCGTTTCCTCTTTTTTTAGTTGATCTGTCCTAGATACAATAGTATCATGGTGATCTCGTGTTCTTATTTATACGAGCATTCCGTATAACTCATACAAAATATATTTTTACCAATTTTACATTGTTAACATTCATAACTTCTCTCATCTGTCCACTGAACATTTAATTCAATTCTGTAAGTCGTATTCAAGTTGTATTTATTATTATCTCCAAGCATCGTTATAATTTTAATATTCTAACACAAATACTGAAGATATTTTGTTAGTACACAACGGATGAAATTTCATTCTACTAATAGATCCTACTAAAACTTACACAGTTGTATAGAATAAATGACTACAAGCGTATTGTAGAACTGAAGAAATGACTATGTATACTATACCAAACAGTTAGTGTCATATTAGGTCGTGTATTGAACGATGAACCGACTTTTTCATTACACTAAGCCAGTGGTGGGCAAACTTTTTCAGAAGGGGGCCAAGAAGAGAAAAATCTTTAACAAGCCAATAACGTAATTTATTAAGAGCAACAACGGTATATTTTACATTGGTTAACGATAAACATCCATTCGAGTAGCACACTTTACAGTTGCCAGCTGTAGTGGATGTATTGTCAAAGGCTAACTGTGAGTAGAATCTGTTGAAAGTAGAATCACTCTTCGCTACAGAAATTTTCACCACCGAATTTAAAAGTTAACATTCGAGTATCCTTGATCAGACCATGTCACGGGCAGGATAAGGCCTTCTAGGGGGCTGCGGATCGTAGTTTGTCTATTGCTGCACTAAAGTATCGAAAAATTCTCTTTTGCCTTATATTTCATGTAGTGGAAGTAAAACAAGCATTTTAATGCAATCAGAGAAACGGATGAGATTAAACAAACGTACAGATGTGGCTTTAACGATAATTAAACGGGGAAATTAAAAAAAAAAAGTGTCAAAAAGGAATAATCTAGTAAACTAAACTTATCCTCACCCGATGTGCATAAATAATTAGATCATTTAGTCCGGACAGTATTTCTTTGCGAGAAGTGTACAAATTGTAACAAACAAAAGAACAGAAATAAGAAAATAGATGTCACAAAAGATTATTTCTGAAGTTTACAACGTTCCAAACAAGAATTAAAACAGATAACAAGACGAAAAATAAAGTAATAAAAAAAAACATAATTTGAATTTTAACCTTGAGGTTACAAATGTTACCTTTCATGTATTCCAAACTTATCCGAAAAACGAAATTCTTAATTTTTAATAGACTACAGCGAAGTTTATCTTATACAAGAATCTACAAAATCAAAAGTCATTTTGTAGTGTTGAGTTTCTTTCTTCATTTTGTAAAAGTTATAAACTTACACATTTTTATGTTTGTGATGCATATTTTTCTTTTTTTTTTCTGTTTCTGAAAAAGAACATGAAATTATGAAGAATTTAAAAGAAATAGCCATAATCTAAGAACAATGGAAGAAGTTTTAAAACGATACAAAACATAAACGAAAGACATGGTGAAGAGGTAGGTACGTCTACCCAATCCCTCCAAGCGAGAAACGATAATACGTTATCTGATGAAGCTAATTAACCAAAATAAAGCTTTAAAAAATGGAAAAAAGAGGGGGGAAGAAAGGGGGAATGAAAGAACGAATTAGCCAATCAGAATCAGTTTTGATGGTACATGAGCTTTTATCTTTTATTTTTTTTCAGTTCTTCCCTTGTTAACATTTGCTTCCATTAACCCTGGATGAACAGGATTCATACTAACATAAACAAAACAAAAAAAGAACAAAACTTTAAAAAAAGAATCAAAAGAAAAGAGAAACAAAAAAATATCGTTTCCAATTAGAACATTCTATAAAATAAATACAGAGAAAAATTTTCCAACATTCACGTATCACATGACATAACAATGTTGATGATAAAGACGTAAAAAATAAATATTTCTCTATTCTTGTCATGTGTTTTGAGTAAGGTAAGAAATTTCCTTACATCGATAGACATAATATTTTTTTTTTAAAAAAATTACTTTTCTCCTTTTTCTTAACGAATTCCATTATCCAATAAACTACACTTCTTGCTCTCTTATTCCAATTAAATAACCCCAGTGATGGTTTGAAGCGTGGAATATATATATAGGGTGTTCAGGCCTGTAGCCAGCATGATTTATTAGGGGGCAGAAATCAAGATTGAGGGGGCAATGACAAAGACATCAAAGAACACCATAAAATTGTACATTTATTTATTATTTACAGATTCTGTATTTATTTTTAAATTATCGAAACCTAAAATTTTTGTTTCATTTTTGTGTGCTTAATACAAGCTCTTTGCGAAGTACATTGTTAGATGTTAGTAACTAAAATTGAAGTATTTATTTTTAAAACAAAATTTAAAACAAAATTTGTTTATTTATCAGAACAAAATTATATTACAGCAATTTTAGATTATATCAATACAAAATAGAAGTACATGTTTTATTCAACGTTTGCACTTAATTTTCTACTTTCCAAAATAAGCGAGACACTACAGTTTATTTATATTCACAGCTAACGTTGTGGACTGTTGTTTGGAAGTGCACCTGGAATGATACTATTGTTATGAAGTGCACCTGCAATCCTTGGATGCTTGTCGTAGATGCAGTTTCTTCCAGACACTTTTTTTGGGGGGCACTGCACTCCGGAGCTCTGAGAGTGCCCCTTGGACAAGACCAAAATAATACATGTATAATATAATAATAAATAAAATAGTACCAGCAGTGACCCCCGGAATACTACTTGTGCCCCCCGGAACATGTTTTCTGAAAGAACGACTGCCAGGTTATCGTAATTGCAATAATAGAGTACGGTTTGAAATTCTTGAAATGGGTAAAGGGAATGGAAGATGTTTGGTGCATCTAGCAAGAAAGATAATTGTACACAGAAATGAGTAGAATTCGCGAAGTTGAATTTAATTTGGTAAATATAATTGCAAAAATTTCACTGGCTTTTGAGTCAGTCCGAAAATTCTCTTCAGCGTTATTTTTTTGAGGGGGCAAAAAATAATTTAGGGGTCAGTGCCCCCTCCAGCCCCTCCCTAGCTACGGACCTGAGGGTGTTCCACCAGGAAAGGACAATATTTTGAGGAATGATAGTATGGGTCATGACAAGCAAAAAAGTCTATATAAACTATGGGTCCATTCCACTTCGTGTTCGAGATATCGATATATCGATGAAAACACCACTCTATTTCGTACATATCTTCGAAACTAGTCATTCTCATTCCGGAGTCATTCAAAAACAGGTTGACGTACTATCATTCCTTAAAATATGGCCCTTTCCTGGTGAGACACCATTTATGTACATATTACACCTATTTTATGGTTTAACGTACCAACATTTTTTCGAGGCAAAGGGAGATGATGAAGAAAACCCAAGCACACAGTGTTTATCCACCACAAAACACCTTAGCGTTAGCTGAGATCGAACCAGAGACTCTACATACCAAAGGTGAGCGCTCTACCACTGAGCCACGCAGATACACAACAACAGTCTTAATGTTAACAGTATCCTCTGCTATGACGGTAAACAGGATCAAATTTGTCCAGTACATGTAAACGGCTAGAGAATGTGTGCTGTCATCTAACAGTGCATCGTGTAAACTTGTAGAATTCTACAATTATACCCTTTGTTTTAACAGTAGAAATTGGGATATGGAGTCACTAATAAAGTCACTGTGAAGATGGTAACGGATTGATCCCATTAGCAAATTCGGCCGAGATAACCGCTTTAGCTGTCAATTGAAGAAGAAAAAAAGTAGAATTCAAAAATTTGCTATTGTTCAAGGGTTATCGTGTAAAATAACGAACTATTAATATTATAATCTTATAAGGCTCATTAGCGTGTTTCTAACCTAATAACAAAAGGCTCTTTCCAGAAAAGTGTTTGCGGAGAGAAGGAACTAAATCAAAATGTGATGAGATGCACTTTTATATTATTTTGTATATGATGTTCTCTGCACTAACATGAAATGCAATTGTAATATATATATTGAACACTAATATAATACAGAGGACAAGTTAATTTGGGGAGTGGAGTTGACTTGAGTTCATATCACATTCCAGCTCGAGCCAAGTGGCTTTGTGGTGGACAAACACCGCGTGCGTGAATTTTCTCGTTGTTCTCCCGTTTCCTCTCACTTTCTTCATTCCACTATTTCATTCATTTCTCGATAACACAGTTTCCATGAGCCCACACAGCATACGCGTGGGACGTAAACCTAAAAACTTTAATTTTCATTTTATTACATTTCTTATTTTTTGAATATATATTTATCGCGCTTTAGTAATATGCTATTCGGCAGCTATTTATAAAAGATACTATTACCATTTATCGAAATACATTTCAGAAGTGCCCTCCATGCTGTTCTAGCGCTAGTGCACCCCTTTGGTGTGGCACCCTAGTTGAATTCCCGATGGGAGATCATTGCACACGTTACAGCGGTTCGGATTTCACCTTAATTTATAAATTCACGTCTAATATAGCTCGTTATTGTAAAGGGACGCTAAACTTCAACAAACAAACAACGTTCTGGATATACCTTTGACTCATTAATTCGGCAAATGTTGGGAAAAAATATTATTACCATTTCCAAAACACATTTTACGCTTACCCATTTCATTAACTTGATTTGGATGTCGCCTTTGGTGCACGAGTCCTGGGTTCGTTCCCGGTGGGAGAGTCTTAAAAATTAGAATGCACATGATGGTTTGGATTTCACCTTTAACTGTAGGTCCACCTATCATATAGCCTCGATGTTGAAACGGAACGGAACGCTAAGCTCAAATCAACAATAACAAGGTCGTATGTATCCCGAAATTAATTCGATAGCTTGAGAAAAGATACTATCACCATTTATCGAAACACATTTTAGGCGTGGCTCAGTGGAAGAGAGTTGACCTATGATGCCTGAGGTCCCTGGTTCAATCCCCGGTTAAGTAAGTTTATTTTAGGCAACATCGTGTTCGTAGACTTTCGAATTCGAGATACTCCCATTTCTTCCCCATTATCATTCTACCAATTTTCCATCATCATTCACTTGTCTTAACTATCGTCTATCTCATTAGCGTCATTTCAGATTTGCTTGGGGAGGGCAAAACCCCTTGATATAAGTAAAATTTCGCGTTTTTCACTGATTTACTATTATTCTATTGATAAAATCTATATACATCTCAAACTCAGGGGGGGAAATGTCCCTCCCTCCATCCCCTAAATGACGCCCCTGGTCTGTCTCCCTTAGCCTAAAGATCATCTAATCGTGGGGCGTTAAACTTACAGTTTTCATTTTATTGCGACGTTTGAGACATGATTGTATGTATTCAACGTAGATAATATAAGGTTGATTTTTATAACATTAAAGAAACAGTGTGTTTACATTAACGTTGCAATGTAACAAAAAAACTAATGAAGCATTTAAAAAAAATGGGAAACAACAAAAGAACCAGGGTGAATAAAAAAAAAATAGAACGAACTGGTGAGCCTCGCTAGTATACAGCGCCGCGTAGCGACATTAGCCTGAACTAAATCTACTCGTCGGCATTCTATTCTATAGCGATAGCCGAACCGAGCAACGAAAGAGCACGAAACCAAGAATGAAAAAGACAATCGAAAAAAAAAAGTAGGAAAGTAAGTACTCCCATCTCTGTTACAGGTTCATTGCGCGATGTATCCATTCGCTCACGGCGGAAGTCACGAAGTAATAAAAAAAAAAGGGGGGAAGATGTGTCACGATTTTCTTGCCACGTGATGCAGTAATACGTGACGAACTTCTTGTGGCGATTTCCTCATTTTTTTCCCCTCCGCCACATCGCTTTTTTTTTAAATGTTCAGAAATTCTTCCTTTGTCGCCAATATCATATAGAATATATTCAGGGGCGTTTTCTAGTAACAATTTCTGAACTTTGTCGTCTTATTTATTAAGCTCTTTCATATTTTACACGTACACGAAAAATCTCTATATTTCGGTCATAGTAATCCATTTATAGCATTTATCAACAGTATACAATGAAAACTGATAATAAATATTTCAACAGTGGAGATTTTTGGCTCATTAAAGACTCTTGCTGTCCAGTTTGCGCAGTTTGGTTGGGTAGCATATGGTCAGCATGTAAGCTACCAATGCCGTTGTATGCGGTACTCGTCGCTGAGATTCCTCATTGTACCTCACGATGTTGAATCAACCCTGTATCTTTACTAAGAATCGAACGCTCTAGTCATTGAAATACTTGGGAATGCTAAATCAATCCTGTATCTTTATTGGGAATGGAGCACCCTAATCACTAGAATACATGAGAATACTGAGTCGATTCTGTATATTTAATGTAAACTTAACACCCTAACCATTGCGATACACGTGAATGCTGAGTCAGTCCTATATTTTTTACTGGAAAGCGAACACTCTAATCATTGGGTGATATCAATAAAAATAAGTAACTACTCCTGAGAAGTCCTGCTCGAGAATTGGAGTAACTACACCTGGAGTAATCTCCTCCCTCAATTTTGTATCAATAAAACAAGCCACTACTCAAGTCTAGACTGCTCCAGATTTATGAACGTTCACTCGTGTTTCCTCTGCGAGTAGCAGTGAGTCCTATTAATAAAAGAAGTGATTACTCATTTCTCCCATCCGTCGCGCGGTCATTTCGTTGTTTTTAACCTATGGCGTAGTATCCTAAACGCCATGGAACGGGCAAGTAGTAACGATAGTTTCAATTAAAGTGCATTTGTGGATATTATAAAAGAGTTTCCAGTGGTACTTTCAAAGTCACAGCTACCAGAAAGTAAATGAAGGAAAGCCGAAGCTTTGAAGGCAATTACAGTGAAATGCAACGAAATATCAAATACATCTACGACTGAGACACAAATCTAAAAGAGAATCTTTAATATTCGAGCAAGAATAAAACAAAAAGAAAAAAGAAAAAAAGAAAACAAGAAAGTAACACTGAAACCATGAGAATGAACCTATTGGAACTGATGGATGTTGATTCGAATCTAGCAATATAAGATTAACACGACAAGCGCATATCACGTGTTGTTTCCTTTTCTAAATAAATAAAAAAAAGTCCAGCCAGTCACGTCATAAAACACGTCCATCTGATTGCTTTTTCCACACCATATGTGTACCCTTTCGCCTTGGCATAAAAATATACATTCTCATGTATACACCCTTCCTATCAACGTTGAGTTGAGTTGATTTGGAGTTTAACGTTCTTTTCAGTAGCGAGGCTATAAGAGACGGGACCCACTGATTAACGGGGAATCCGAAGTACATGAGCTCCCGCCGGGAATCGAACCCGGGGCTCTCATGCCAAAGGCATGTACGCTAACCGCTTAGCCACGAAGGAGCTCTTTCTATTAGCGTATTTGTCTCCAAAATACTAGGTTTCTTTATTGCCACGTGTGTATAGTCAAATGCTCCGATAGCACCCGGAAATGTATATTGTTCTTGCCACTCTGCCTCTGCTGTTTACATATTTACGCACAGTTCCGGAAACAATCAATTTTCAGATTTCGCAATAATCGCATCCATTACACTTGTAGTAGTCATAGACACATTACTTTGAGCCACACCAGAATCTCCTGACATTCCGACCTGGAATCCCTGATCAGTCACGTAACGCAAGAAAACCCGCATCTTTTCGTCATTACGTAGTGCACAACCCCAAATTTCGGTTGATTCTCCTAAAAAAATGTTGTGCTAACCACTCTACATTTTCTTTCATGAATCTATAATGTTTTTTGTAATCTCCATTTGCAACATTTCTATGCAGTTTATAAGTTTTTCTACGTAGCAAAACAATCATATACTCAACCATATTTCGCACAGAGTCACCTATTTAGCTTGCTCCACAAATTTGGAGAAGTTACTAGCATCACAGAGGAGTCTTTGATTTTTATTGATATCAAACGCGGAGTAGTTACTCGGCTCGAGAATAGAGGTGTGGTTACTTCAATTGTGTGGGGCTTCTCCGACGTCAGCCGAGACGAGTAGTGCTCAGTTCTCTTTTTATTGATACCAATGCGACTAACTACTACAAAATTGGGAATAATGAGTAACTTCTCCGTTTTATTGATATCACCCATTAAAGTGCCAATCCTTAATATTTACTAGGAATTGAACATTCTAAATTATTGGAATACATGGGAATGTTGAATCAATCCTGAATCTTCATTTGGAATCGAACACTCAAATCACTGGAATACTGAGTTAATTCTGTATCTTTATTGGGAATTTGAACATTTTAATCACAGGAATATTGATGCAATCTTGAATCTTTACTGGAAATCGAATACCCTAATCATTGATATGCATGGGAATGCTGTATCTCTACTAGGAATCGAACATCCTAATCATCCCATACATGGTAACGCTGAGTCAATTCTGTATCTTTACTGGAAATCAAACACTCTAATCGTTGGTGTAGATGGGAATACTGAGTCAATCTTGTATCTTTACTGAAAATTGAACACTAAACATTGGGATACATAGAAATGCTGACTCAATCCTGCATCTTTACTAGTAATCGAACACCTTAATAAAAATTTGTTTCTATTCTCAAAATAACTTCCGAAATCATGCATTACGAGAGGTTCACCAAAAGCGTGTTTCTAATAGTATATGAACTATATGTATTATTATTATTATTATTATTATTATTATTATTATTATTATTATTATTATTATTATTATTATTATAGTATATTGTGTAACAATTTGCGTATTTTTAATTGTTAAATGTTCTTAGTAATGTTAATACAGTCACTCTATTGAGTTGTAGTTTTTATACTATTAATCAAGTAACACTAAAACAGTGCTTGATATCTAAGATTTGGGTGAACTAGTATTCCTCTCAAGATTCGAGAAATTTCCTTACTGTGTGCCGAATTTGAAAATATACTTCTTGTGTCGAAAATGAGACAAGACATTTCTTGTCTCTTGGTCTACACTACTTATGAGATACCGGTAGAAGCACAGGAGCTCAGTTGTCTAACTTCAGACATGTACAGTACAAAATGTCTGTATTCTAATATACGCCTTATCCGGCAGAAAAAAATTGCGTGACGCCTATTGTTTATGTAGAAATTCGCGTGTAACTATTGAAAGGAACGTGTAACTACCATGAAAACTTAGTGACATAACTGTCGTTGGTTTTCAAACATTGTTCTTAGCTTGTTAACTTCTATCATAACACTGTAATATTTACTTTTCTAAAATTACAAGAACGAAAAGTACTAGTAATTAATGTTAAGGAATAACTCAACGATGTGATATGAAAAAGAATTTTTCAATTATGCTATGTAATTTACTTGATTCTTTCTTATTCTTTTCCCATCTTCTAAGAATGTGAAGTCGGTGACATTTCTGTTTTCAAGTATACATTTTTTAAAAAGAAATTCGATTGATCAAAACTCTTTCAGAGGCGCACCCACGGGGAAGAGGCACCGAGTCCAGATCCCTAAAATCTCCCTAATTAAACTAGGCCCGGCCCTATTCTATTTGGCGCCCTGTGCGACGGTGTCATTTGCCACCCCCTTTTCTCCAGAAAGAACATATCTTAAGAAAAAGTCTCACTATTTTAAAAGTTACCCCATCATGTTGAACGAAGATGAGGAAAGAGCACTCGCACTCAGAAAGGTTTAAACACACTCTCGTTGCATCCCTTTCTTCTTTCTTTAACCCTTCTAGGATTTTTGGTAACTTTTGTTACCAGGGGGTAGTATCGTCTTTGACCCTATTTATGTTCTATAACAGGTATTTAAGCCGGTTTTTTATTAGCCAAGTCAACGATGGACCAAAGAACACCCTAGATGCGTTTTGGTACCGGACTTGACGGGGCCAAGTGGGGACGGAGGGGTGTGACTTTTTAATTTTTTCTTAAGGCGATTTTTTTTTTAAATTGCGCCTTTAGTTTTAACGATATCAGACTGGAACTTTGCGTACGGATTGTGTATACCTTTGGGTATTTCTCAAATTTTTCTGAGTACCCTACGTGTAACTGGGGCCGGGCACGAGGAGCGTAAGTGTTCCAAGGGGGTAATGTTTCAAATTTCCGGTGTTTTCCCGATTTTTCCGGTTTATGTATATGATATGGACATAGAAATAGTAGCTTGTAGTTTTGGACCTCTCTCAAATGTTGGACCCCTCCCAACAAAAATTTCTGGGTGCGCACCTGTCTCCTTTATATATTTATCATGTATATACGTGTGTCCGTTCATCCGTCCAAAAGTAAAAAAAAAAAAATTGTTTTCCGTCTGTCCAGGATACAAACAATCTCCAGAACTACTGGATGAATCAACATTAATTTTGCCCAGGATGTAGAAGATTAAAAGCTACATATCGAGTTCACTCATGAAGTTCATTAATCTACCGAAAGGATAAATTAACTATATATGGTTTAAGAGTCTTCATCCCGGCGAAATTAAAATACCGCTAATTTTACACTAATTATGTGATATCTTCAAATAGATAAAAGATAATTGAAATATGGAACAAGAGCGCCCTAGACAATATTGTTTTGCGTGAGGTACCGTTATCACAAGTCACCTAGTGGCTTTATGTTTTCAGCTGTTTAGAAACGCGAAAATAAATGCCGATTTTCAAACTGGCTCGAAATCGAAAGCAGATAAGTGAGTCGTGATTACGGTTTCTCATGTAAAATGATATTGTCTAGGGTGTTCTTCTTCCACATTTCGATTATCTTTTATCTATTTGAAAATATCACATAATTAGTGTAAAATTAGCGGTATTTTAATTTCGCCGGGGTGAAGACTCTTAACGTTGATTGCAGTATTTTACAAACGATAATAGATAGAGAGTAACGATTTTCTGAAATCAATTAAGCATTCCAGGAATACGTTTCATGTCCATCCTTAACCCTCTACTAAAACCCGAAGTGGTAGAAATCCACTAGTACTGCTGGTTTCAGTATTGATCCACTTAAAGAAAATAATAATAATAATAATAATAATAATAATAATAATAATAATAATAATAATAATAATAATAATAATAATAATAATAATAATAATAATAATAGATAGCGAAAAGTTTCCTGAAGGGAGAAATCAATTTAGCTTTCTAAGAGTAGGTATCTTTTTTTCCTCTTAACCCTCTACTTAAACCGGAAGTGAGGGAAATAAAAACCACTTCCGATTTTAAAGTTGATCGCTAAAGAGTAAAAATGGTAATAGAAAAGGAGAAGCTTTTTTCTGTGATGATTTAAATGTCTCAAGAATAAATTCCCAATTTATGAATAGGTATCATTCTCACTTTTAACCCTCTATTGAATCCGGAAGTGATAGAAGTCAAAACTTCCGGTTTTTAATGTTGATCGCTAAAGCATATAAACTGTAATAGATAAGGAGAAGCGGTTTTTCTGTGATGAATTAAACGTCCCAAGAATAAATTCCATTCTAAGAATAGGTATCGTTTTCCCTCTTAACCCTCTATTTAAAATAGAAATGAAAAAATCAACCATTTAATGTTGATCGCTAAAGAGTAAAAAACTGTAATAGATAAAAAGAAGCGTTTTTCTTTGTGATAAATTAAATGTCCCAAGTATATGCCCATCTCCAGTCTAATCTCTCTACGAAAACTGGAAGTGGTAGAAAGTTACTATCACTTCTGATTTGAATATTGAGAAAATAGCATGTTATACAAACCAAACTCCTTGGTGTGCCGTACACGTGACATCAATACTTGTTTTACATAAATGACCGTAGATGTCAAGAGCCCACAAATCTAAATCCTAAATGTAAATATTTATGTGTAACAACAGGGAATTTAAAATTCTAGTACGGTAGCATTTGCCCCACTTTACCTTATTCTAGATCCCTGCTCGGTCTCTGTCTCTGATCGCGGTCAATTTAATTCCACAACCTGTTTGTTTGTTCCTGTTGTTTCCTTTTGGAGCCAAAACGAATAATGAAACTACTTAAATGTCCCTTTGTTTCTTGTACACAAAGATTTGCGTGTCCTTTTCTTTTCTTTTCTTTTCTTTTTTTCAATCTGTTTGCCACTTTATTGTCCATTTTCTTTTCTCCCTTCCTCTTCCATTTCGCTACTAAGCTACGTCCTGTATATAGATTAGCGTTTTATCTTCTTTGTTCTTCAACGTTGTCTTGTTCTCATAGCCTACTACCTAATGATTTAATTCTCCTTTTTTTCTTTCTTTCATTGCAGAAAAAGGTGTTTTAAGATAGGAAGAAAGAAAGAAAGAAAAGAAGAGGGCAATTACTTCAATTATTCAGCGGTTGAACAAATAACGAATGATTTCAGTTGTCTCACGCGAGAGCGTGTCCTGTTGTGTTCTGTGTACCTCCTTTTGTTGTGTGCTGTGTGTGTATATATCTTCATTGTTGTTGTTCTTTTAGTGCTTAAAAGTACTAAAGCGAACATTGTTCCTTTTTTTATTATTATTATCATTTTCTTTTTTAATTCTAAAAATTAATAAGGGAGATACTGTCACTCAACAAAACAACTTAATGGGTCTATTTTCTCCTTGGTAAATCCAAATTTCAATTTAGCCACGAGAAGAAAGAGACAAGAAGTTGAAAGATTTTATAAACTATACAAAATTAGACACGAGCCTTGGTTACAGAAAAGGCATAATCTTCTCAAGCCTATATCCATTTTCTTTCTTAATGTAATGCGTAAAAAAAAAATTAAAAAAAAAATGATGTGAACCGAACTGAAAAGCTCGAGGTGTGCAAAGCTACAGAACACACCCTCTGTTACTGGGTCGAACCTGTTCCTGGCCATGCTTGCCCACCAAATGAAGCGGTCTTTATTACTTAGACGATGGGCTACGATACACATACACACCCTCTGTTGCCGAGCCCAACCTGTCCCCGGCCAAGCTTGGTCACCAAATCAAATGGTCTTTATTACTTAGACCATGGGCTATGGTACACATACACACCCTCTGTTGTCGGGCCTAGCCTATCTCGGCCCAAACTTGGCTACTAAATGAAGTGGTCTTTATTCTTAAGACGATAGGCTACTTGTCCAATAAATTTAGTTCAGGTCTGGCCACTAGTTAATGAGAAGTAAAGTATCACATTCAAGTAGAGCCGAGCTAACCCGACCCGAGCAAGGCCACTAACTATAGTGATATTTATTACTTTAAAAGATGGGCTACTTACTGACCAAGTTTCGTGTAAATCTGGCCAGTTGTCTCGAGAAATAAAATACTATAAACACACATACGAACACTCATTCATAGAGTCAAACTATAACTTCCCGTATGATTACGCTGAAAGCTAAAAATTAGCATTTTCAGCGGGTTGGATCATAGGCGTAACTAGTGGGGACCAAGGGAAACTAGTCTCCACCTAGAACACTGTTACCCCTCTTAGAATATCCTTGAACCATTGGTAAGGTCATTTCAATTCTCAGAAATAAGGGACTATGTTCCACTACCCTACCAAAATATTCTAGTTACGCCGCTGCACGGGTTAAAATTACAGTGGTGTAAGTCAATTAAAAAAAGATTTGTACAGGAGCGCACTCACAATTTTTTGTTGGGAAGAGTTCAAACTTTGGGGGGGGGGACAATACTCAAGCCACTATATCTATGTAGTATTAAACGGGTATTTTTTCTGCAATCTAATACACGATAAGTAATTGTAAAACATTTCCATCTAAATTGTTTTCATAAGAGAAAGAGTACAGATGAAGTGTAAGATCAAAATTTTCATGCTACATCAATAATTTTCCAGTTAAACAAGTATAGTTTTATTAAGAACTTGTACAAATGTATCTTGAGTTAGGAAGTTTCGGTGGAATCTGGACCCGGTGGACCCTCCATGGGTGTGCACCCATGTTTTACAGATAAAAACCAGAGCTAAATGATTCAATATGTGAACACAAAACGTAAATCAGGGCTTCATTCAACTGCCAGCATTTAGCACTGAACTGATTTGTTCCCGAATTTATTAATACACTTTTTTTTTTGCGTTAATATCTAGAAAATAAAGAAAAGGTAACGTTAACTCGTCCAACTATGCTACTGAAGTTCCTGTAATGATCTATTATTATTATTATTATCTATTGCATTCAAATGTTTGAGTTTTCGTTCCATGAGTTTGCCCTTTCGGCTAAGGGAGACGGATGATTAAGACAAGTGAATGATGATGGAATATTTGGTGGGGTGAGAACGTGGGAGGAAACAGGAGCACGCTAGAAAACCTAGGGACACGATATTGTCCAGCACAAACTTGCTTAGCCGCGGATCGAATCAGGGACTCCACACATGAGAAGTAAGCGCTGGAGATGGAGGAAGAGAGGACAAGCCTATTGGCCATGTCTTAAGCTGGATTCGAACCCATGGTAGACAGGACTTGCCCTCGCCTGATGAGTTTTCCTTCTCCTTGCCCGCACTTGGATCAAATTGGAAAGGTGCAATATAAAGAGCCACTATTTCTAGGAATGCGCACGAGACAAGATTTCTGGCTGTCTCGCCTCGAAAATGTGCTGTAAAAGTGATGTCTCGACTCGAAAAATGTATATTTTTCCTTCAACAACTATTTTGCATTGAAATATTTACTATAATTTTAGCATTTCTTTACGTTTCTCTTCATTAAAAAAATACCATGTCTCTGTCACACTCACATTCTTGCACACGTGTTGTTTCGTGCGATTCGGAGCAGTGGAAATTGTTCGTGTAACTAATAGGACCAAAGGCCGGGTTCAAGGACTACAGTAATAGCCTAATTTACAACAGCAGTCATGAAATACTGTAGTTAACACAGATGGGTTGGCTAGCTTAACATCTTTTTGCTACTAACACTTACGTACGTCACTACTCTTGTGTTCTTCAGAATCCCCTCTCTCACAATAGTTTTCGCTTGTGCATTTCGATCGCTATTGATAGAGGGCTCTGCTTGTCACGTAAATATTTGCATTTGAATTATTTCTCTCCCTGATCGTTCTCTAGTAGACTTGTTTTTCGTTTCTGCTGGTTTCTTTTCTTTTTTTAATAACTGAAAAATCTCGTCCACGTTATGTCAAAATTGAAGTGAAAATTTTGGATGCGTGGTGTTTTTTGAACACGCAGAACATGCATTTCGGTTTCAAGAATTAACCCCAAGTTTCGTTTTTCCTCACTAGATGGCGACTACATTAATTTAATATTCAGCAGTTTGTCAGATTATGTATGCATAATATCTTTACTTATAACGGAAAGTTCTCATTTGTTAAGATTTGTTCTTTTTTTTTTTTCCTGTCTCCTTTCTTTAGAATGAGAATCATGTGGCACGAAATGTATGTAACACAACACGTCTTATTTTCTGACAAGTAACACACGTTAAGTATAGATTTTGAAAGATATATAGGGTGTTTATTTAATAAACGCAAAATGAACATAATTTAAACATGACTGTGTAGTCACGCTGTGTGTAGGATTTGTAAACTGCGATAAATACTGTATCTGTTGTTGTGAGTTTGAATAAAGTAAGTCAGAAGAATTTCACACTGTATTTTAAACTATAATGTGTTACAGTTTCGGATATCTAACATATCCTTCATCAGACACTATATAGACACTAGTATAGTGTCTGATGAAGGATATATTAGATATTCGAAGCTGTAACACATTTTAGTTTAAAATACAGTGTCTGTTGCAGCTTTGGTCAGTGTTTCTTTCGTTACAATAGCTAATACAAAGCCATGGATAGTTTTGTTACAAACTGAGAAAAATCCGTTCTGCGGACAGCGGTATATTGTACAAATATACGGAATCCTCTTGCTTACTACAGAAATCAGTACGGAGCATAAGCTATATGCTATCCATATGCTATCCATATGCTAGATATGCACTGTCCTTATTGTTCCATCATGGTATTGCAGGATGTCTGACATCTAATAGTTTTCCGTATATTAGGCCTACATGCAGATACTTACGTTATATTCCTCAGCTATATGTTATATACGTCCATTTGTATGTGAAACCCTGACCGTCTATATTGTTTCATACGGAAAGTACGTATAGATGGAACACTTATACGGAAAGTATTATTTTTAAAAAAAAGCGTTTTCAGTTATACGTCTGTTGTACGTTAAGTCCAAAAACTACAGGAATTACGCATGTAACCTACCTTTTTAGGTACGCCACCAACATTTTTTCTCTGCAGAATAAATTCAGTAGATGGAACCACAACTTGTTTCTATGAATTAGTTAAAATTTGTTGTTTTTCAACAGTCAATAATAATAAAAGTAATTTGTTTATATTATATCTAAAACAAGAAGCTGTAATAATTAGGGATGCGCACGAGACAAGTCGAGACAGGATTTTCCTGACAAAATTCGAGGCGAGACAGGGCTATTCCAATAGAGAAATATATATTTTTCGAGTCGAGACATCACTTTTACAGCACATTTTCGAGACGAGACAGCCACAAATCTTGTCTCTTGCGCATCCCTAGTAATAATGTGTAGTGATCATTGATGGATTTTTCCCTGAATTTTTAGCCTATTAATGTTTAAAATGATTGAATACCAATGGGAACAGTCTACGAATTATTGGAAATAAAAGATGTTGCCACATTGTACACAGTACACTCGAGATTATAGGGATTTAGGATTTAGGAATTACAGATTTCTGGGCTTTCGGCATCTATAGTCATGTTGACCCGTCACGTTTGAGGAATGGCGTCCCTCGGCGATCGCACTATCCGAGGAAAGGAAGGAAAGGAGCAGCCTAGGACCTATATGTTAGGTACCGTCCCGGCATTTACTTGCTGTGAATGAGGAAAATCCAGGAAGTCCTCACTCAGAATGGCTGAGGAAGCTTTTTCACTTTTCCGGCCGAGTGTCCTCACTGGGTTGAGGTTATGGATATATTATCTTGTCCTAACTAATGATTCTAATAAAATTCCCAATGTTTATGCCACTACTCCGAAAAATAAAGTAAAATCTGAGATCCGGCTATTATTGCTGGAAAGAAAGCCTAAAACAGTGTAGACGCTTTCAACCTCCACACTGTTTGGTGTGTCATTCTTTATATATAATGATTCTAATAATTCTAATTCCTAATCATTAGCTTAGCCATAAAGAAGACATAATCTTCAACGACTAATTAGAATAAAAACTTACTAAGTATGTAATAATTGCATATTTAGAGCGAAACGATTGACCTTTATTGATTATGCATATTCATAAAATTTCTTTTAGTGAATGCTTTTTCTTTGTGAATTCCTTTTTTTCGGTGATTATTCCTCAATGGTATGTCCAATCGAGAGATGCGACCTTTTACGGCACTCAGCGCGCGCTCTCGAATCGCCATGCTAAATTTGATTGAGAACGAGTCAGACATCTCGGAGAAGTATAAGGATAAACGAACGCGTAAGTTGAGTAAAGATTAGCTTCGCCCCAATAAAAATGAACGTTAAGAGTCTTCATCCCGGCGAAATTAAAATACCGCTAATTTTACAGAAATTATGTGATATCTTCAAATAGATAAAAGATAATCGAAATGTGGAACAGGAGCGCCCTAGACAATATTATATTTACATAAGAAACCGTTATCACGACTCACTTATCTGTTTTCGATTTCGAGCCGTTTTGAAATTCGGCATTTATATTCGCGTTTCTAAACAGCTGAAAACGGAAAGCCACTAGGTGACTCGTGATAACGGTATCTCACGCAAAATAATATTGTCTAGGGCGCTCTTGTTCCAGATTTCAATTATCTTTTATCTGTTTGAAGATATCACATAATTACGGTAAAATTAGCAGTATTCTGGCTTTTCGTTTTTCATCGTTGAGAACGTATCAAGCATATGTGTTTCTACTTTCGTCAATATTAGAGGTACCGTATATGATATAGTTTAAAAAGTATAGTTTAAGTGTTAATCATTATTTTGTACTATATCTCATCAAATATACCATATATTGTTGTCTTGCTAGTGTCATAATGGAAAGCGAGACGAGCATATACTTCAGTGACAGTTTCATTTTAAAAGGTGGCGTGTTATCGCAAGCAGAAAATTTTGGGGTTTCTCGAAAATTACGCATGATGATTTGCGCTCACGCATGTAATTTTGTTCAACTTAATGAGGTCTATCAATCGGTGTAAGTCTAATCTTTGGACTTTTTAAAATTTTATTTTAGACACTAATAATATTATTGGGAGTAATTCATTTTACGGTATGGTTTGATACCGATCAGAATTTCAATATCGTTCCGATTTGTAGGGATGCGCACGAGACGAGTCGAGACAGGATTTTCCTGACAAAATTCGAGTCGAGACACGGCTCTTCCAATAAAGAAATATACATTTTTCGAGTCGAGACATCACTTTTACAACACATTTTCGAGACGAGACAGCCACAAATCTTGTCTCGTGCTCATCCCTACCGATTTCTGTAAGTTCCACTATTAGGTGTATAAGTTCTATCAGTGATATTTTGAGGGGGTAGCCTGGAGGAATCCCCCCTCCCACAGAACTACAAAATTCCCTCAGGGGCAAAATCTCCGATCGTGATCAAACAAGGATTATTAGTATTATTTAAAATACTACTCTAATCCCGTGTATTGAAATTCCCCCAAAGGAAATTGTCTGAAAACCCATCACTGAGTTCCACTAAGCCAAAGGTTATAAGCCACACAATAGGAGTATAGAGCTTTTTAGTTTGGGCACCGTAACCAGATATCATATTTCGTCCTAGGTGTTCACTGAAATTTCTCTGCTGTCTCTTCTTCAGTAAAAGGAAGTTTTATATAAGGCTGAGGATCACAAAATGGGCTAAGAGGTTGCTAAGTTGCACCTAACAGGCGAATTCAAGCGGATCTATGAGGTGTACACTAAAAGTACGAACCGTTTCGTTCTAATTTCCAAGAACAAGGAAATGCAAGGAACTAACCTGTGTCTATTTCTCAACAAATTCTCCATCTTTATTACTACACAGTTCCGTCCATTTTGAGTAGCATGTGGCATAGTCATCTTTGGGGGTTTGTTTCAGATGCTAGAAGATAACACTTCTCAGGGATGATCTACTGGCAAAATACCATACACGCTTACCGCGGGTGCGTGAGGTCTCTGGCTCAATCCAAAGTGAAGTAAGTTTGTGGTGAACAACATAATTCTGGGTTATCTCAGGGTATTCCCTTTTCTTACACATTCTCATTCTATCGATATCTTCCGTCATCATCCACTTGCCTTAATTATCCGTTTCTCTTAACCTAAAGGGCATAATCGTGGTACGTTAAACTGAGAGATTTCATTTCAGTTTAGCATTTAAGAACTGGTTCTATGGATAGTATTTAACTACTGGTTCTATGGTTAGTATATTAAGTTGACTTAGTAATAATATTATTACTGTATGATTCATTATTACTATTTACACCAATGATATTACTAACAAGGAAGAGAATTTAGTCATACAGCATTTTTCAAAATTTTGTATATTGATTCTCGATAATGGTACTAGAGAATATTTTTTCTTAAGTAGAGAGACAACTTTATATATACAGATGGTGATCAGAAAAATGGAAAAACCTGTAGTTGGCAACACGTCAGATGTATGGGTTGGCAGTGGTGTCGTGGCGCCCGCAGCGCCGGACCGCTGCTGGTGGTGTGTTAGATCGGTATCCATACTACGTCAGGCGCAGTAGAACAGCAGGGTTCAGTGGCTGCAGCAGACGGAGGTAGTGTAAAATGGGAGACCTCTCAGATTTTCAAAGAGGGCAAATTGTTGGTGCGCGATTATGTGGAGTGAGTGTGACGGCAGTGGCTACTGTGTTAGGTGTGTCGCGTGGGACAGTGTCGAAGGTGATGACGGCCTACACAACACACTAGGGAAAACTACATCGGGGAAGTGGAACAGTGGGCGGAAGAAAATCATGAGTGACAAGTCACGCCGGGTATTAAAGCGCTGACGGAGGAACTCAATCAGCACCTCCCCCACCCTGTTTCGACAATGACAGTCCGCCGCGAATTACATGACATGAACTTACGGGGTCGTGTTGCACGGACCAAACCGCTCATCGGGGACCATAACGCTTTCGCACACTGCAAATGGTGCCGCGACCATGCAACTTGGACCGTTGAGGACTGGAAACGTGTGATATGGTCGGATGAGTCATCCTTCACCCTATTCCCAACCACGGGCCGTGTTTATGTGTGGAGAACGCCCAAAGAAGCTTATGATCTGCAGTGTTTCCGCCCAACTGTGAAACATGGCGGCGGTTCGGGGATGCTGTGGGCCACCATATAATGGTTTTCATTGGGTCCTGTGGTTACACTTAGCGGACGAATCACTGCCAACGATTATGTCGCAATTCTAGGAGACCACATGCATCCTATGGTCCGAATGTTGTTCCCGGACAATGACGCCATCTTCCAGGATGATAATGCACCCATTCATACAGCTGGCGTTGTTGCAGCGTGGTTTGAGGAACATCGGAATGAAGTTCAACACCTCCCCTGGCCCGCCCAATCCCCAGATCTCAACATAATTGAACATCTGTCTGGAAACAAGACTCCGGCGACGATTTCCACTTCCATCCTCTCTCACAGAGCTGGCCGATGCCCTGCACGAGGAATGGTGTAAAATTCCACTTGCTACCATTCACGACCTCTATGCCTCCATCCCACGTCGCATCAAGGCTGTTCTGAAGGCGAAAGGTGGCCCGACACCATATTAATCTGGTAAGTTGCAATTTCGTTCAGGTGTTTCCATTTTTCTGATCACCATCTGTATATATATATATATATATATATATATATAGGGTAGAGCGGGGTAATTTGAATAATTTCAGATATTTTCTCGTATACCTCAGAAACTGTAATTAGTATTCAGATACAAAATTGTGAACAAAAACTTTGAACCTTACTCTTACTTAACAATTTTTCCTAAGATAGTATCTGGAATACGTCATTGCGAAATTTAGGTATTCAATTTCCCCGCCAAAGTTCCGAAAAACGTAAATGCGAGGGGCAATTTGAATAACAAGTGGGGTAATATGAATAACCAACAAAATAAGCAAGTCTTTAATAAGGATACCTAAAAATAATGTATAACATATTTAATAGTTAGATTGGAAATTCTACGATAGTTGAAATGTGCTACTTTTAAATAAAAAGAAGTACATAAATTGTAAATATGCGTCGCCAGTAGCCATCTTTTTGAATGTATGCTAAAAAAAATGTTAGGAACACTAAGGCAAAGAGACGTAATAGGTTAATTCATCTTCCATCATTCGTATTTAACAACAACGACAACAAATAAACTATTTTAGACCTTCTGCACCGACACAGATCTCGTGGAACCATATCTTACAACGCTGGCAACGAATCCAGTCTCCCTCTCTAGTAAAACGTTCTGAATAGTAATTAAGAAGGAAAAAAACAACAATTCCATGTTTAATCTTTATTCCCTGCAGTCATCTTTAGAATTAGGCCTACGCCTCCGTCACTGCAAGAGGTAGAGGATATCAGTTTCTTTCGAGAGTTCATTTCTTTTTTCTTGGCAGGTTCTGTATTAGCACTCTTCTTTCTTGTAGTGTTCTTGGATTTTGTTGCACCCGATGCTTGCGTCTTTCCTTGGAGTTGTTTTACTCTCTGAGCCGGGAAGCACTTGTTGTGTGGGTTCATCTATAGACTTCGTTGAGGCAACGTTTTAAGAGCCATGACCGGAAGAAGGTGCGTTGTTAAGATCTTCTTCCCATAACAAGGACATACGCTTCCGAAGGGGCGAATCGATACTCTTCAATAGCTTGTGGTCTAAAGGGGTATACCGGTACACGTTATTGAGAAGAAGTCCACTTTCGTCCATATTGTAAATAGGGCTAGGATGATTATGGAGACCATACTCGTTCATTACTTTCCTCAGTAAGTCAAAATAAGAGTTCACAGTTTCCTCGTTAATACCAGGAGCTCTCGCTTTTGACAAACCTTCAGGTTTTCTCAAACTAAGATTATTTAACTTACAAAAAGTTTGACACTAATCCTTCCCTGCCATTTTAGTTTTAGTCCAGTGTTGAGGAATGTCGAGTTCACATTTAGATACATATAAATATGCCGCTACACGTACTTCCTTCAGAGTAACTTCAAACAACCTTGATTCTAGATACTTTACCCTATCCGTTAGTTTTTTTCTTTCTTTAGATCACTGGAAAACACACTTGGCCTCCCAATATCACCGAACGATATTTTAGACGTATTGCCTACAGCAGGAACATCAATTAGTACCTTCTCTTGATATTTAACTCGTCTGTATAAGCTTGTGAAAGGGACATTAAATAACTCTGATGCTCCTAGTATCGACAGGTCACCATTAACAACTGATTTAACCGCTTGTTCCATACACTGTGTGTTCCATTCTAATCGTTTATCTTTCTTATTATTTCTGACCATCTGAAATGAGAAATCATTACGAATGCTTGTACAAATAAATAATAGTAAGCCTATAGTTCTAATCGCAGTGGTATTCAAATTGCCCCGTTCTGAATTATCCAAATTGCCCCGCGGTCGACGAATATTTCATTCCGAACGGAATATGTAAACTGCTCAATGGTTGGCGCCAGCGTACAGTATGTCAACGCACCACATGTTACTGATACGATTATAATCCAGAGCGGTTTCATTTTATCCAGTTAATAATAAGGAAAGCTTAAAGAAACAACGTTGAAAATTATAACGACCTAAAATTAGACATATTCGTACTTAACCTTGCAACAAGCAAAAAATCGTGTAGGCCTTCAGAACTACAGAAATCGTTTGTATTTCTGAGAGCGACTTCAGCAAACCACCATCTATAAATCCACGGCAGGTTCACTAACATAGCAAGCCGTGTTTCCACCCCAGCTAGCAAAATACTTAACATTATTCAAATTCCCCGCCTATTCGAATTACCCCGCTGTACCCTATATATATATATATATATATATATATATATATATATATATATATATATATATATATATATATATATATATATATATATATATATATATATATATATATATATATATATAGGGTGTTTGAAAACAACACCGACAACGTTTGGGAGGTGGTTCCAGACACCATGATAACACAAAAAGAATAGACTAACCTGGGTGCATGAATGCTTGCTTTCGGAGTTATAGGCTTCCGGAAACATGAAAAGAATGAAATTTAAAGATGCATAGTTCCAAAAGTACGGGACCTACCATAGTCGGGTGAAGATATCACATAGGAAGTAGTACGTGACCTATCCAAATATCCATGTTTCAGAATCCTGTGGTACTTCCGCACTAATTTTTATAGAGATAGTTAGTGAGTACTTCAAATTATATGCCCGTAGCCAAACTCCCTCTATAAAAATTATTGCGTGAGTACGTTAGGATTCTGAAACATGTATTTTTGGATAGCGCACATAATTAGTTCCTAAGCGAAGCCCTGATCCGACTACGGTAGGTCCCATAGTTTCGGGATACGGACCTTAAAAATTCCTTTTTCTATGTTTTCGGCAGCCTATAACTCCGAAAGAAATCATTTGGGCACCCAGATTGGTATATACTTTTTGTCTTATTTTGGTGTCAAAAATCACCTCCCAAATGCTGTCAGTATTGTTTCGAAACACCCTATATATATATAGTGGCGAATCCAGGATATGATCAAGGGAAGGGCTAAACCATAGTTTGGGGCTTTCTCCAGTGTAAAGTAGGATTGAATCCAATTTTATCCAGTATAAACCTGAACGTCAAGGGGGTCTATAGCCCCCTTGGATCCGCCTCTCTCTCTCTCTCTCTCTCTCTCTCTCTATATATATATATATATATACACACACAGTGGCGGATCCAAGGGGGGCTATAGGGGCTATAGCCCCCCCTTGACGCTCAGATATACACTGGATAAAATGGGCTTCAATCCTGCTTTACACTGGATAAAACGGCAAAATATGGTTTAGCCCCTCCCTTGATCATATCCTGGATCCTCCCCTGTATATATATATATATATATATATATATATATAATAGGTATACGAGCACATAAATATTTTTTTTAAAAATGAAAGAAATCTTACAGTGCAACGTCACATTATGCTCTTTATGCTATGGGAGACGGATGAATGAAGACCAGGAGATAAATGAAGATCGAAACATCGGTGGAATGAGAAGGTGGGAGGAAACGGAAATAATTCGAGGAAACCCTCGAACACGATATTGTTCATCACAAACTTACTTGCCTGCGATCTAACTAGGGATCCCCCCAGAGCAAAGGTAAGTGCTTTACCAATAAGCAACCATAAGTCCGATTTATGTGATCCTGTTTACAGAAAACCCAATTAAGAATTAATAAAATGATATTTATTTACCAGATGATATATTTAGTAAATTATATTTATTTACTTATTTATGTTTACATGGGATAAATATCATAGGTAATTGTTTAATGTTAGAGTAAGGAAACATGAGTCACTCATTTCTGTTACACATTAAATATGTTAACATTTTTTTATAATAATCTATAAATACACTGTTTCCTTTTAGTTTATTCGTAAAATTATTTTCAGGTGTAACAAAAATGTTTGGCTACGTAGGGGATAAAAAACACGTCAATTCGGTCCTCCCATCTCGTGGCAATCGTTGGAAAGTAATCGATGGAGGCGCCACCTAGTGGATGCCACACGTTCAAATAGAATAGAAATGGCGAAAGTTGGAGAGAGAGCAAGGACAATACTTATACACATACGAATATATCAGAAGATAACACATATAAACACTCACACACACACTACTATAGTTGTAATGAAAAGCAAAAGAAGAAAAGAAAAACAGAAGAGGGCGGAAGTACGTTAAGGCTAATGGAGGGAGGAAGTATGGGAAGTAAAACTCCCCCCACCTGCCAACACTATAAAGCGTTACCATGCCAACGCGTCTGATTATTTTCACGGTCGCCTCCCACTGTTGAACTTGCGTTTGATGATTGGCAAGTGGAAAAAATAAAGAGGGATATGTATTCTTGTATTAAAGAAAGGAATATTTTCTTCTGTGTAATAGTAAGTATAGTAGCGACGCATAGCGGTGAGTGGACGAAACATCTATTGTCACAAGTATACCTCCAGAGCATGTTCGTTATTTCGTACCAGAAGCAAGATGGAGAAGACTTTTGACATCAAGATAGAATACGAGGCGACGGATCATTCCATGTATACGCTAAATATTTACTACATGCTTTTAGGGTAACATTGGTTTATTATCATCTTGTGTGAAGCAGGGGTGGATCCAGGACGGACTTCTGGGGGGACGGTGCGCGGTGAGTTGTAATACTGCTACTTAGAGCTACTTTTTAGAGCTCAAGACTCTGGGATGATTTTTATTTTTATATAAAGTAAAAAAAAAAAAAGTTTTCTCTTCTGGGAAGGGGGGCATCGCCCCCTGGATCCGCCACTGGTGTGAAGCATTTTATTTTATGAATCCGAAATTGACTCTAAGCTCGGAAGATATAATAAGAGATGTTGGTTGATAGGCCTATATACTATCAAAGATAGCGTAAACCACTTAACGCTCATATTGAAATATTTATTGGACATGTAACATAATCAAAAGACTGATAATGAGTATTCGAAGATAATTTTGATAAACTTAGCATGGACTAGTTTTAAATAGAACACAGTGTTTCTTTCAGGGAGACATTCGCGGAGGCTCAGCATTCCCCAAATAGGCCTACCACCAGTGCGGATCTAACCCGGGCAGGGAGACCTAGCTCCCCAGTCTTTTAAATGACATATAATTTAAGCTATTATTGATATAGTTTTGAAAATTTGTAGTAACTCATGATATAGGCTACCTATCATAGTCTGTATTCTGGGTGCCCTCTCCCATAGTTTTTACCTTCTAGGTCCACTGCTGTTTACTACTTAAATTAAATTGCGTCTTGATATCGCATTTGTGTGGCTCACGTCGTTTATCAAATAGTGTCGCAATGAAGCTACCACATACTTTGATTTAGCCTTCTCGGATAAAATTTTCGGGAAGAAAACCTGAACACAAAGTATATACCTGTTTGGTTAAATTTAACGTCCCTTTCTTTCAACAAAATTTTGTCTTTTGACGTTTTAGTTTAATGTCCCTTTCAGCAGCGAAGCTATACAAGACGTGGATCCAAGGGCGCCGATCCTGGGGGGGGCAGGGGGCCCGGGCTCTCCAAAGCTCATATGGGCCCCCTCATTGTATTTGTGAAAATAAAATATTTGGCATAATTTGAATGCAATTTGTCTTAAAATCCTCATATGTGTCGTCTGCATCTGAATGAGACCCCCAAAATTTACAGAGAAATCGACGCCCTTGCGTGGATCTACAGCTTAACTTGGGATCCGAACCACGTGAGCTCCCATTGGGAATCGAACTCGAGTCTCCCACGCCAAAGGCGCATACGCTAACCGCTTAGTCATGCAACAAGGATTTATCGCACCTATTATTTTAAGTAGGATTCCAACCACTACACTGATTTGTATCGAAGATAAGTATGCCCACCGAGGGTCAAATCCAGGAGATTTAATAGAAAAAGCAAGCGCGCTGGTAACATAGTCACGCATTCGATGTATTTTGTTACACAGAATCCAAATTTCGAAATCCCAGGAGAATTGACCTGTCAGTTTCTTTTTATGGTCGAAACACTTGAGGGATTTTGGATAGGGAGTATAGGCCTACACGTAACATAGCTATACAAAGAAACAAAAGTTCTGTGAAGCGGGTTCCAGGGTATGAATTCGATGTATTTTGTTACACAGAATCCATCTTTCGAAACCCAAGGACGCTTGACCGAGTCAGTTTTTTTATGGGCGAAAAATTTGAGCGATTTTGGATAGGAAGGACATACGTTTTTCGCCAATAAAAAAAATTGACTCGGTCAATCGTCTTGGGGTTTCGAAAAAAGTTTGATTCTGCGTAACAAAATATATCGAATCCATACTCTGTGGTCCACTGCATAGAACTTTGTGTGTGTGTGTGAGCGTATAACTCTGAATCATTCACCTTCATTGATCACTCGTTCCCTTAACCCAAACGACATAATTGTTTGTCATTTGATCAAATATTTCATTAATTTACTACTCTACTTATGATAATAATAACATAACACCATTACAAGAGTTACACCAAGCGGAGTTATATGAAATGCAAGTACTAAGTATATAACAAACAATGGTTTGAAAAGTAAGGTACTATGCCCATTTTTTTTAGTTTTTTTTTTTTTTTTTTTAGTTTAACGTCCAATAACTATGTTTCGAGACAAAAAAGAACACGAACGACATGACGGAGTGAAGAAAGTTGGAGGTAAAGAGAGAACCCCGAGAAAACACGGTATTTATCAACCACAAAGCCCAATTAGCGTGTAATGGGATCGAACCAGAAAACTCACATAAAGAAGATGAGCGCTCTACCACTGAACCACCGCAGTCTCCTCATCGTTGGTCTAGTGGCTAGCGCGCGAGTTTTCGATAATGTGGTTCCATTTATTCTATTCCTGGTGTGAAAGCATTGAACGCATTACAGTGCTTCGCTTATCACTTTAACATGAACTCTCACATTTTATATTGTCACAGTACTGAAAAGGACCCACTAAACTTCAACAAATAAGCAAACAACCAAAAATTATAGCACAAACAAAAGTTCAATTAAAAAAACAAAAGGATTGAGTAGAGTTATGAGAGTAGTATCGACAAAGTTGTTTGTTGCCCTTTTCACGGCGCACAACGTGAACGTGAAGACAACGCAACAGAAACACAACGTGACGTGAACACAATAGAAAGAGTAATTTTGGAATATTTGTGATCGTATATGCATCTACAAACGAGACAGCGTGATCAGCAGTGGCATAATGGATAATATGGGGCAATCGCCCTATATTTTGCCGTACTCAAGTGTTACCTAGTATTGCCAACGAGACGACAAATAAGGTTTCTTTGTTTCGTCTCATAAATCTTGTAGAAGTCTAATCTCGTCTCGATTCTAGAATCCTTTCTCGTCTCGTTTTGTAAATTTACACACAAAATTTATGCTCTGAGTTTTTTCTTAATTTCATCTAGAAGTTATCAAAATCGTTTCGCGTCACGAGCGGTATACGAAAGGTGTGATGTATCAATGTTTTGTGTAATGAATTACGTAGCTTTAATAGTTGAAAAAATGCTTTTCATTATGTTTCTTCAATCACTTTATCGTTTTTATAGTCTTTATACTATGATGAATCATGTAACAAATGTTTAAAATTTAAGAGTTGGGTAAACTTGTATTGCGTATGAGATTCGTGATATTCATTGACTCGCTTCTAGGGATGCGCACGAGACAAGATTTGAGGCTGTCTCGTCTCGAAAATGTGCTGTAAAAGTGATGTCTCGACTCGAAAAATGTATTCTTCTCTATTGGAAGAGCTGTGTCTCTACTCGAATTTTGTCAGGAAAATTCTGTCTCGACTCGTCTCGTGCGCATCCTTACTCGCTTCGAAACCAAGACGAAAATTGTCATGGTTCTTATCTTGTCTCGAATTAAAAAAGTACTTCTAGTCTCGAATTGAGAAAAAAGTACTTCTCGTCTCGAATTTTAGAAAAGTACTTTTTGTCTTGAATTTTAAAGTACTTCTCGTCTTGAATTATAAGAAGTACTTATCGTCTCGATTTTTTTAAAAAAGTTCTTCTCGTCTCGAATTTCAAAAGTACTTTTTGTCTTGAAGTTTAAAGTATTTCTCGTCTCGAATTTTAAAAAGTACTTAACGTCTCGAATTTGAAGAAACTACATCTCGTCTCGAATTTAGAAAGTACTTCTCGTCTCGAGTTTTTTTAAAAAGTACTTTACAACATTAATATCACTTTATTCCTCAGTTTGCTAAATTCATTAATATATTATGACATCTGATTCCTAAATTTGGTTCAAAATATTTTCGTCTGTGGTTCCACCATTGTCTATGATACACGTTAATGAATCTACACTACAGTGTTTCAACTTATGTTCAATTTCTCAGTCTTGTGATTAAAATGTGAATTATCGACCAGTCTCGTTCATAGGCTCCTACAGCAGGTGCATTTCTTCTTATCTTCTTGCGAGGTATTGTAGGGGGAAGATACCATAAGACTTTTTTTTTTCTTAGGGTCTAGGTTGCTTGGTTGCTGTCAGATCCGTCTATGCAATCTTCCATCTTAACATTTTTTATCTCATGTGCCCATCTCATGTGTCTTATCTTTCCTTCCCAATCTACCTTTAATATTTTATTTATTATTTTCATCCCATTGGCCCGCACACTTGATAGTAGGCAGTTCACATATCTTAACATCTTTGCCATTATAAAGACGGTTCTGAATTTTTAATTACTACCACGTCACACAGATGGTAACGAAAGCAACAGATACTGTTTTTGACAGTTTTAGTTTTAACTTAACGTTTATAGGTTCAGAATAGTATTTACGAAATAGACTCAGAGAAATTATACGTCTAATATTGATGTGAGAATTGAAATTCGGTTTTAAAAAGTTAAGTTCCCTAGAGCAACGCAATTAACCATATATGACTATATATAATAAGAAGTACGTGTTCATAGACAAACGCTTTTCCTCATGAAATCACTCTAGGCAATCAAATTTGTCAATAACTCTTCTGAAGTTTAGTTTTTACATATTTTTCTCTGTTGATACTATAACAAATGCACTGAGACTATTTTGAGCTACGGCACTCCTTTAAATGCTTTTATATTTTTTAATGTGGTAAAAACGACTTTCAGTTTCTGAAGTCAACATCGGATTACTTACTATGATTTTCATTACGTTTGTTGTATGCCATTCTCTTTCTACAGATTCACCATCAATTTCACGACAATATACTAAATGAAATTTCCATTAGACTTCAAACGTCTGTTATCTTGTATATTTGAATTGCCAGGTATACTGTTTTGTGAATTCTTAAAGTATACACGAAACATGCAATATATCAAATTATTATGATAGTTGCAGAGGCACCTTTAATTACGAACGCTCTGTCCAAGTACTTTCGCATTGTTGTCTCAAGACACTTCATGCCTATGTATTTATGTTCTCTGTCAAACGTTAAGCTATATAAGACAAGATTTACAGTTTGAAAAGGAGATTACAGTAATGTGTTTGATGTTCTCCCACCTGGAATTGAACCCGGGGCCTCTCTACCAGACATCCACTAGTCACTATAGAAATAAGGATAACAGGACACTTCATGAAGTCAACCAAACCACGGAAAACACCAGAGCTACTAGAATCTTCGGACTGCTAATGGAAACATACAACATACTCAAACACCCCAAAATCTGATGCAATCAATCAAAAGTAAGTGAATGTGACTTCTTTTTCTACAAGATTATTGTGAGTCTTAATAGAAATGAAGATGCGAACGAATCGTGATAGAATATTTGACGTACTTCTCAGGCATACATCGAGAAAATTTTGTTGGATGAGTCCAAAGTTTGGGAGAGGGGTCCAATACTAAAAGTCATTACATCTATGTACGATTGATCCGATATAATTCTACAGCCGAGAAACGATGTCTAATCGTTAAGTTCCGCCATTTATATTCTAAGAAAAAGTATAGAATTAGATTTAAAAAAAAAAGAAAGAAAAGAAAGAGTACAGATGAAGTGTAACATCAGATTTTTAGGCTACATCAGTCATTTCTCTACTAAACAATTATAGTTTTATCATGAACATGTATAAACGTAGGTTGAGTTAAGAAGTTTTGAGGGGATATCCGAACCAGATAGATTCTCTGTGTGGGTGCGCCCCTGTAGTCTACAATAGCTGCCAACGCTGCTAGTGCAAATTTTGGTTCGAACTTCAGGAGACCGCAGTTCCTCCCCTCAGCTACCCGCGCTTCCTCTTCGTACTACACACAAAACAGTCTATCACGCTCGCTGCTCTGTTGTGAACCGGTGTGATGATGGAATGCATATACGCAAGGAGTAAAACAAGCTGAGAGTACAAACTAAACGACAATATAATAAAATTCTAAGTATAGCAATAAATAGCGCACGACATTTTGTGGTTCACGTGCTCTTGCAAACTGCACAAGGTGACGCCACTGAGTATAAGATCTTGAAAATCGTAATATGTAGGCCTATTACTTGCAATTGGTGAATTAACGTACGAATTAAATTATCAGACTTCTCTCTGGTTTAGAGGTTATCCCGCTCATATTTGGTGCACAGGGACCTGATTTCGATTCCCGGTGTAAGATCCTTAAAATTAATTTCATGTAGAAGTTATCAGAATCCTTTCGTGTGACGAGAAGTCCACGAAAAGTGTGATATAGCAACATTTAAATCATATTTATTATAGGAGTATATTCTGAGCTCTTCATTGATCTTCTTGTTTTATACTATAAATCATGGTTTCTCAACCTGGGAGGTCGCTAAGGTAAACGGAAGAGATAAATACAATTAGAATCTAATACCGGAAAATATTTTAAATATTATTTAAAATTTTTTTTGATAGGCATATTTTTATTTTATATATACTGTTAAGGAGAATGCAGAGTTGATTAAAAATCAATTTAAATAAAGGAGGTACGATTTGAAACTAAACTAATTTGAAACTGCATATTGAATTACAAGCGATGGTAAAAGTGCAAAACCTCGTACCTCCACTTTTTATGGAATTTTAGATTTTGATTGCATTCAATTCCCCACATCTGAATCTACGTGTGTGCAAAATCTCATAAACGAAAACCCAATAAAAAGCGTGAAAGACTAAGGCTTACACCCTTCTTCTGAACTTACACCCTTCTGAACTTAGAGTCTATAAGATAAATCGTCACGTCTTGTATTTTTATCTTTCTAACAGATCAAATAAACTTGTACTTTCCAAATCGGTTGCCCTCCTGAGAGGGTGAAAAACTTTCAGGAGGGCACAGGCTATTGAAATAAAATGAACTGTGAAATTACGTGTATCTTTAAAATGCAAAGGTGTCAGTTTTTACTTTTTATTGCGAGTATCTAAACTTTACATTAAACAAGATTCAAAATTTAACATCAAGATTCTGTTTTTACAATACAAATGCGTTGAGTAGTGAGCAAAGGAAAAAGACAGATAAATAATAAAAATAATAATGATTACAATCAAATTTCTAAAACATTTGAAAATAAATTGAGTGATAAACGTGAGAATGATTTAACTGTTTTGGAATTTAATTAAACTGAGCTTGCTTCCGTGTGGCTATATGGTTAACCAGTATCGTGCAGTGGAAAGAGCGAGCGGGGCGATGGCCTCTTGCGCCGAACTAAAGGGGGCCCAAAATTCGGGAGGAAAAAAAGAAGGAAACAAAAAGAAAGAAGAAAAATTACTTAGAATATTTTGAATCAGTACAATCTAGTATGTACACTCATGTCCAAAATTATTGTCGCATGTCTATAAATATGTTGTAGGAATATAATTTGATAACGAATTTGCCCGGTATTTCTTATAATGTTAGTATGTGTATAATCGACAAAGACATGTATGTGGAAAATTTCATGTGAAAAGAGCAGTAAATAAGAACAATAAAACGAAAATAAAACTTTCTTGTCCATTTAGCAACATTTTGTTTTACTCATTCTAATTTTCGTATTTATAATTCTTTTCCTATGAAATTTACCATAAATATATATTTCCCGATTATACACATAGTATCAGTATTAAAAGTGCCCTGCAAAATCATTATCAAATTATATTCTTACAAGAAGACAGTTATAGATATGCGACAATAATTTTGGACGTGAGTGTACTTCAATACTCTTCCTGCTTTAGGAAGTTGTCCTATAATATTGCTCGTATTAGGAAAATGCATGTGTACTTAAATAAAATGGAAGGAAAAAGTATTAAAAAGTGCTCAAAATCAAGGAAAAGCAGGGTTTATTTCTGAAAATTTTCTTACGCTTCGCGCCAACCATGTCGTGGACCTCATTCATATGTATGGGGGCGCCGTCGTATACTCTCGCCCCAGGCGTTGACTTTCCATGTCACGGCACTGTGGTTAACGTACAAGTCTTTGGTGCGGGAGACGGTCAGATTCGATTCCATGTTGTGGGAGATCATGTTGATTCGGATCCTATGTTAAACTCTATGTCCACGTCTCATACAGACTCGCTGCTGAACGCAACGCCAAACTTCAATTCTAGCAATCAATTTGCAAACTCAATTTATATATAAACACTTCTTTATTTTTTTTTTCAGAAACTCAAATTAGCAGCATCATAAGATATTTTCAGAAATAATTATTTAAAATTACAGTACCTTGTGAATACGTATTATTATTATTATTATTATTATTATTATTATTATTATTATTATTATTATTATTATTATTATTATTATTATTATTATTATTATTATATAACGTTTTATCACTCGATCATCTGTGTGCTGTATACCTAAAGATCTAAAGAAGCTAAAATACAGATTGATATAGGTCGTTTGATGCATAGGGATAGAGTATATAGTTTTTTTTCTTTTAAGTGAAAATAAGAAAAACATTCACTACGCATTTACTATGCACAGTAGTGTCATGAACTTCTGTTCAGTTCTCAATTCGTTGCCCGTGTAAATAGTTTGATGTTTTTATTGTTCTCAATTTATTCAACAGTTGCCGGGAATGTAAATACACGTATTTTCTTAGAAAGATTATTTACAACATCTAGTTTATTTGCATGATAATAATGTTATCTATATATACAGCAAATAAGGTCCCAAAGCTGTATAAGTGCAGTGGAGCTGTATACTAGAGTTGGCATGTGTGTAAAACACAATGTTTGTATACTTCAGACGTCTTTGTCCGTCACGACTCCGAGAGGCAGGGACTTCCTTATTCGCAAACAGTATACGTATAACGGGGTTATTTGAGTCAATTGAATTTTGAGAGAAGCACAGCGGCGCAAATCTGTCTTCAACATTGGGCGGAATGGGTAAAACCGTTCTCATAATCTTTTTTTTTCTTTTTTTTTTCTTTTAAGCGATGTTCAAAATATTTATGAAATTGAAAAACAATGCTGTGGATCATCAGGGGAGCAGAGGTGTCTTCCACATTGGTATACAGGCAGATTTGAGGCTTATTCTGGGAGGACATCAATGTCATCTCACTTTCCTTTGTGCCAATCGGACACAAATAATCACATTTCTCCCCAAAAAACACATTTCAAATCAGGTTATTGGGGGGACAGTCCCCCCAGTTCCAGGATTGGAGGTTACATGTCCCCCTCATCCTCTCGGGATTTGCGCCAGTGGAGAAGCATGAGATTGAAAATTTATATTTTTTAAAAAATGAAATGAAATCTTTAAGTTTTACGTTCCACGGTTATGCAGCTAGGCTAAAGGATACGGTGATGATGAGAAATGAATGAAATAGTGGAATGAAGAAAGTGGGAGGAAATAAAATAATTAGAAAGTGCACTGACTATTGATTGATTCATCTCTTGTCCAAAGATAAGTTGAACACGGTGTGTTCAACTTATCTTTGGACAAAGTTTGAATATTCATCTCTTGAATTTGATTGAATTATTGTGAATATTGTCGCTCCCTATGTAAAATATATTGAAAAGATACGGGGACCCGTATTTCTATTTTGTGTTGACCACATTTGTGCCTTTATACTCATGTCAATAAATAAATAAATAAATAAATAAATAAATAAATAAATAAATATAAAATCAACGGTGTACACCGGGATATTTCATTCTGCACATTATTACATCAATAACTGAAGCATCATGCACAATGTTGTCCATCCTTGAAATACATGCACTCAACTTCCAAATAGTGTATTGGCAGACAGATACAGAAGTACTATAATAACCAATCTGCATTCGACGGGGGGAAACGGGGGAGATGAGCATCGTAACACAGAAGTTGATATTACGGGGTTGCAGCAGTGGCACCATCTGCCGTGAACATCTATAACTGTCGTAACTAGTGCCATCTGGTATGGAAATCAATCGTCCGTGACTGGTGTAACGGAGAACATTTGAGAGAATAAAACGGAGCGAGAGAAGAAGCGAATTGGAAAGCAAAAGCCACTCGTTTCAGCCATTAGTTTTCAAGCGGCAGCACTCTGACACCATTACGCATCATTTCTTTTCCAAGAAACTGATCTCTTATTATTCCAAAATATTCCTTCACTTACATTCATCCATGGTTTTTGAGAGAAGAAGAAAATAATGTTTCTGCTTAATTTTTTTTTTTTTTCAGTCATGCTCAGATTTTCCTCTTCTAAATTTAGCGATTAAGTGATACAATATTTATACATGGTACTATAAATATTTTCGTCGGTCATAGCAATGGTGGCGGGGCTTCGCTCGGAAAACGAAACGTAATGACATTTCCAGCTTAACGTCCTACAGCTAGGCCTATGTCCTTTAGGCTAAGGGAAACGAATGATTAAATGAAGGAGAATGGTTGTAAAACATTTGGTAGTGGGAGAATCCTGAGAGAACTCACATTCACGATGGTACATGCTCATAAGCTACATGGCCTGTAGAGATGCACACGAGACGAGTCGAGACAGGAGTTTCCTGACAAAATTCTTTCAATAGAAAAAATATATTTTTCGAGTCGAGATATCACTTTTACAGCACATTTTCGAGACGAGACAGCCACAAATCTTGTCTCGTGCTTATCCTTAATGGCCTGGGATCGAACCAGATATTTCTCGCACCAAGAATGAGCGCTCTGCCACTGAGCCACCGTTATTGTATGCAGTATTTCCTTCTTGATCTAAAGTTATAAAATTTAAATTCGGTATGGTGATTCAAGTCCAGCACAGGTTACTTGAAACAAAAACAAGAAACAAAGAAAAAAATATATGTTTTACGTCCCACGATTGTGCCGTGTAAGCTAAAGGCGACGGTGATGATGAGAAATGAATAAAATGGTGGAATGAAGAAAGTGGAAGGAAACGGTGAATTCCATGAAAATCAACGCAAACAGTATCTGTCCACTAAGTCACTCTTATCATAAGCTGGGATCGAACCAGGGACTCTACGCACCAGAAGTGAACGTTTTGCCACTAAGCCACCCCCTAAAAGCAAGAAATGCAGTATGCTGACAGCTACATACCAAGAAACTTTTTTCAAATTGCCCCTGTTACTTTACTCTAAAACCTTCATTATTCACTGTCAAAAGGGTTGTATGATTTTTGATTTTTATTTTAATCTAAATTGTTGTAGTGGATTTGGACATCATACAAATTGTTTTTATTAAATAATTCAGAAATTACATTTATATGCCTGTGGATAGGTTGTTCGATAACTTATTAATCTACCGAAATTTTCGAGCACATGCTACTGATACATATATATGTTGGATTTATGGGTTGGCCACATTGGTAAATGAGTGCGAGCCCAATTGAAGAATGTGAGCCCAAGCCCGAGTGAGTACAAGCTCCAATAATACAGTTTGTGAACGCAACGCTTATTGAAGGATATAAACCCGAATCCGAGCGACTCAAATGCGAAAATTGTTATCTATTTATGGAAGTGAAAAAGAAGTAAATTTGTTTAACGTGTACATACAATATGTTAACTAAGGACTTTGAAATTTGTCTCAATGTGCAAGGAACTATAGTCACTCACTTGTATCTACGTCATGTATTTGCCTTCATACGAGTGAAAATGAGTGGATAGATTACTTTAAAAAAAGAAAAAAAAAAGAAAAAGTAAGCAAAAACTGCAGTTGATGTAAATCTTTAGGAAAGAAAAAGGAAAAAGAAAAATTAAAACTAGTTCTACTGGTTTGGCGATGAAAAGGTGGCTCTTTAAGACCAGATGAGTTGAGCACAATTGGCGAAGAGTTTCATAATTTGGTCTTAAAAGGGTGTGTAGAATTCTCGAGGGCCGCCTGTAATGTCAAACAAGAAACTATAAAAGAGAGAAACAACAGGAACGTGTGCTTTTAATTCCTTTTTTTTTTTTTTTTTTTTTACATATCAAATATAGCAGACTGCATAAATTTCATTCCCCGAAAAAGGTCGGTGTCCTTTGAAGCCAATAGATTCAAAAGCAATTAACGAAGAAAAACCGAATTGGCAACGGGTAACAACAACCAATACACTTTTTAAAAGCGTCTTTTACGGAGTCAATAATTGGTTAAACTAATGTAATTTTAATTCATTTTCCCCCCAAGATGACAGAAAAAGATAAAACACAAAATATAAATTATGATAAGTTTTCCTTCCTTCATTCATATATATATATATATATATATATATATATATATATATATATATATATATATTACTTTAATCATCCCTCCCGTAAGGTAGAAAAGAAAACATAGAACTTGCCATCTAATTAATATTTGTTTAATCTTATCTGTTGATCGATACAATCCTGATATATTCATGTTCCAAGGTTTGAAAAATTTCTCTAACAGAGAGGTCACAATTTACATGTTTTCTTTCGCTTTTGATACACATTTAAAAAGCAAATAATACAGTCTATTAAATCTGAAGCCTCACACATATATATATTCTATCTGTATAATTAAAGATGTGTTATTTCTTTTCATTTAGAAAAAAAAACGGGGATTAATATTCTTCTATTGTAAAGGAAGAGACAATGTTTGAAATAATAGTCTTGGTAGAAGGAAGAAAAAACGTAACGTTTACAACTAGTATAAATCTCTCTGCCAATGGATCCCTGGGTGTGAATTCTAGAATCTCGACTTTTCTGTAAATTTAGTTTCATAATTGAAAATTTTGATCTCCCCTAAAAGCGCTGCCCGCCTAAATTTAGACTTTTCTGTAAATTTAATTTAATTTTAAGACTGATTTTACAAAATTTTAGTAAAATTTCTCATCATAATTGAATTTTGACCTCCTCGAACAGTTTTGTAGCCTTCAAAATCTCAACTTTTCGGTAAATTTAGTTTAATTTTAGAAATGATTTTACAAATTTTAGTACAATTTATTCCCACAATTAAATTTTGACCCCTCGAAAACTCTGCCTCCCCCGAAATCTCAACTTTTCTGTAAATTTACTCTAATTATAGGAATGATTTTTACAAATTTTAATATAATTTATACTTATAATTGAATTTTGACCTCTCCGAATAGCTTTGGACTCCGAAATATCTACTTTTCTGTAAATTTAGTCTAATTTTTGGAATGATTTTACAAATTTTAATTTGGGCCGCGGTGGCTCAGTGGTAGAGCGTTCACCTCTGGTGCTTGGGGTCCCGGGTTCGATCCCAGCCCCCGTCAAGTGAACTTTGTGGTGGACAAACACCGTGTGCGTGGGTTTTCTCGGGGTTCTCCCGTTTCCTCCCACTTTCTTCATTCCACCATTTCATTCATCACTCATCTTCACCGTCTCCTTTAGCCTAACCGGCATAACCTTGGGACGTAAAACTTAAAGATTTCATTTCATTTTTCATTTTACAAATTTTAATTTAATTTATACTTATAATTGAATTTTGATCCCCTAATACCTCTGAACTCCCTGAAAAAATACCTGTATACGTCTTTAGTCATTAGTACAAGTATGTGTTGTCACCGTTAGGAGAAATAAAACAATAATGCATACAATCTACTCTTAACAATGCATTCTTTATATCTTACAGGAGGCTATAGAAGTAAATTAATAATCAATCCTAATAACAAAAAAAAAAAAAAAAAAAAAAAACTTCAGATTGGCAACGAGTGACGTGTCTACTTTTCAGTGACATAAAAATTCGTTTTTCTTAATTTTCTTTCGAAAACCACACATGAAAATTTACACCCCTTCCACAAATATGTTATTTGGTTCACTTCGAAATGAAATCTTTGAGTTTTACGTCCCACGGTTATGCCGATTAGGCTAATGGAGACGGTGATGATGAGTAATGAATGAAATGGTGGAATGAAGAAAGTGGGAGGAAACGGGAGAACCTCGAGAAAACCCACGCACGCGGTGTTTGTCCACCACAAAGTTCACTTGGCGGGGGCTGGGACCGAACCCGGGACCCTAAGCACCAGAGGTGAACGCTCTACCACTGAGCCACCGCGACCCCCAAGGTTCACTTCGACACAATCTATAGATTGGTATATGACTCATCTATCAATGATAAGGTCTAATTAATCAATTTGTGCACTGTCATCTTTTTAGTATTGTAATGAACGAGTTACTGAGGGTGTGTTTCATTATCAGTTGTTACTTCAATGAGTTATATGGTTCTCATAGGGCACGAAATTTTGGTCTGCAAATTAATTGTTTTCTGTCCATCTTTTCGGAAATTAAACGTGACCTTTTATACTCATGCTTTTTGGTCAGTTCAATAAAAAATATATCGAGTGTTATGTACAGCGTGGTCCGGAAGTGGGCGTACTCCTAATTGGTGTTTTCTGACGGTTTTAGGTTTTAACCCACATTTGTTTGGTGACATTGTCTAGCAACATTGCCATCCATGTTCGTTTGTTTTCTGCTGTTTTCTGCTTGGTAACAGTCATTTGCAGTGAAGTTGGAGTAATCAACAATGTGTTATCAAAGTTCATATAGCATTGAACCAAGATTAATTGGTGCGATTTGGCTTCACGAAGGCGTTACACAGGTAGCACAATGGAAAGTGTTAAAGCAAAATTTACAGACCGCTTTGGTATTAATCCACTAAGAAAAGCAACAATGTTATGGTGGGAAAAACGTGCATTTGCTACGGGCAGTGTGAAAGACCTTCCCCGAGGCGAAAATTCATGGACGGATTCATGGACGACATGGATGGTGACCATACCTATGTTTATGACTCTTAAGACTTCAAGGTAACTGTATACAGACATTCTACCATAACTAACACTAAACTGTTGAAACTAAAGGGGGGTACGCCCACTTCCGGACCACCCTGTATGTTTCATCTTAAGATGGGTTGCCCAGAAAGCCATATTGTCACGTTAAATGAATCTTGTAGCTGTCATAAAAAAAACTTTCAACCCGATCTTTCTATTTACTCTTTATATGTTACAACTTCTTGGAGGCAAGAAAGGTTTCTCCACACATGCAGCACTGTACTCTAGTGGACAAACAGTGAACCTCCTCATTAAAAATGTGTATTTTGGTGCACTTCCCCTCCCTGTCCAAAACAATCCATTGTTTCGGAAGCAGCGAAACTGGTTTTTCTTTTATGTCAGCGGGAGGGCGATAGCAGGTAGCAAGCAAGACGTCCCAGAAAGTTGCGCATCGTTCAACTCCTTGCAAGATGGAAAAATGATTTATGACCCTTTCAAGACTATGTGTACACGGTGAAATATGGTAAGGTTTCAAGATTTTTTTTTATGACAGCTACAAGTTCTTCTAACGTGACAATGTGGCTTAAGACTCTTTTTTGTTAAACGCCAATAATATGGTAAATTTACTTAGGGGTATATTAGCTGAAATTACCGCTCTCTTCACACAAGAAGAAAGTATTTGAATCCCTTCTCCTATGAGGGATGAATTTGGCATTAAACAGTATCGTTAGTGTCACTATTCATCTCAGCAACGCCGAAAACTATGGATTTGGACACTAATTTCGGTCACTTTAGATTATATCTACATGTTGCCTCCTATACGCCTCCTCCTCTCACCCCCATGCCGACGGAAGATGAATTTGAGCTTCAACGGTGTCAATCTCAGCGACCGATCCCGAAAATAATGGATTGGACACTAATTGTGGTCGTTGTCAATTACTTTTACATATTCCTCCTCATCCTCACCTCTTCACTACTTTTGTGGAAAATATGTTAAAAGCCTAAGTTAGGCCAGGAGTAACCCGTGTACCAAGAACCACAAAAATCGATGAAACAGTCTAGGAGGAAGCAGCCGTCAAACATAATTACAGTAATTTTTATTTATATAAACATATTTTAAAATAACATTATTCTGTTTACTCAGGGGAAGCGGCTCTGAAATAACTTCCATGAACGCTACGCCCCTCATAAAATACTTTTATAACTATGGGAAACTGTAATATCTCATATTAATTAATAAAATAAAATGAATATTGCACTAAATATTTAGGCCAGTTATACCCTATGTCTTATACAATACCTAGGTTTTAGGTACGTCTGATAACTATTTTTCTCTGAAGTAATATACAAAAGAAATTGATATTTTGCTAGAATTTGTAGCATCTCCGTAAGGAAAAATCATAAAGGAACAAGCAGGAAACGTATGGATAGACGTTATTATATCTCGTCGACTCAAACTATGCGGACTAAACAGAAGACTGCATTTAAATTAGGGATGGGCAACACCGGTTTTTTATAAACACCGGAAACCGGTTTCTAGAAAAAACGAAATCCAAAAATCTGACGTTTCGGTTTTCTCCAAAACCGGTTTCGGGTTTCTTCAAGTCCGTTTCGTTTTTCACCGAAACAGCTTTCGGTGAAAACTTTTGGAAAACACACAAAACTATTCCTGTGGAAACGGAATCGGCTTCCAGAGAACAACGAAACACTATTCTGGTCAGAAATAGAACCAATTTTGGAAAAAAGAAAAACGAAGAAAGCCGAGACCGGATCCAGTGAGAAACCGAATCGGTTTTGGAGAAAACCAGATTCGGTGAAAATCCGTTTTTTTTTTAATTTTCCAAAACCGGTTTCGGTTTTCCCAAAACCCGAAAAGCCAGTTTTTGTGCTCACCAGTAATTTAAACGGGACCACATGGTCGCCCTACGAGAAGACTGCCCACGATGCCATGAAATTGGTGTTTATATGGAGTATACCGCCTCAGTGCGGCGGTAATGTGTATATGGAAACGATGGATAGAAGTGAACTATACATATAGTGACGATCGAGTTGAGTTGATTTTGAGTTTAGCGTCTCTTTCAGCAGAGAGGCTATATGAGACGTAAACCTATTGATTAATGTGGAATCATCGGAACTACATGAGTTTCAGCCGGGAATAAAACCCTGCTCTCTCCACGCCAAAGACACGTACGCTAACCGCTTAGCCACAAGGGAGATCAATGGTGACGATCGAGTACTGGAACAAGCACATGAGCAAGCACAAGAAATTGGTGACCCCTTCCATCATTGGTTCCTGTAGAGAACTTCGGGCGCCATATTTTAGGAGGATGATATTTGAGTACATTTCTCTGGAAATGTGTACAAGCTTTCTTCGAAAAACGAGTACCGTCATCATCACGGCCTTCCACACACAACGTCGTTGTCATGTATGGGCTCACATACACGCAGAGTGATAGATGATTCCTCAGGAACACATCCAACATTTATTTGATTGGGTACCACGACATATATTTGTAGCGGCCATGATTTTAACATGTAGACACTTTGAACCATTCTTACTTATCAAGGTTAGAGGTGTCATACATTTTTGAAATTATAAAAATATATGTACAATTATGTAATGAATCTGTGGCATATTTCATTATACTCACATGTGTCTTTCTCGGTTATGCAATTTTAGGAAACATCAGTGTAGTGTTTCAAACCTGAAGTTGAATGTGCTAAATAAATTTCGAAAATGCTGAAGCCTCAGTTTAATCCTTGGTTTATTAGTATCTAATGTACTAATTGTTATGGGTTAAGGGAAGCAAACTTACCTAATGTCCTAACTGTTGTAAGTTACGAGAAGAAAACTTATCTAATGTCCTAATTGTTTAAATTAATAGAAGAAAACTTATCTAATGTCCTAATTATAAACTGAAATAAAAAAATATCTAATGTTCTAATGGTTCCGAGCTAAGGAAAGAGAACTTGTCTAATGTCCTAATTGTTGTAAGCTAAGAGAAGGAAAGTAACCAAAGGTATAATTGTTGTAAGCTAAGAGAATAAAACTTACCTAATGTCCTAATAATTGTAAGCTAAGGGAAGAAAACTTATGTAAAATCCTAATTGATGTAAGTTAAGGGAAGAAAATCACCTAATGTCCTTCCTAATTGTTGTCAACTAAGAGAAGAAAACTTATCTAATGTCCTAATTGTTGAAGGCTAAGGGAAGAAAACTTACCTAATGTTCTAACTGTTGTAAACTAAGAGAAAACTTATCTAATGTCATAACTGTTGAAAGTTAAGGGAAGAAAACTTATCTAATGCCCTAATTATAAACTGAAATAAAAAAATATCTAATGTTGTAATGGTTCCGAGCTAAGGAAAGAGAACTTGTCTAATGTCCTAATTGTTGTAAGCTAGGGGAAGGAAAGTAACCAAAGGTATAATTGTTGTAAGCTAAGAGAATAAAACTTACTTAATGTCCTAATGATTGTGAGCTAAGGGAAGAAAACTTATGTAATATCCTAATTGTTGTAAGTAAAGGGAAGAAAGTCACCTAATGTCCTGATTGTTGTTAACTAAGAGAAGAAAACTTATCTAATGTCCTAATTGTTGAAGGCTAAGGTAAAAAAAACTTATCTAATGTTCTAACTGTTGTAAACTAAGAGAAAACTTATCTAATGTCATAATTGTTGAAAGTTAAGGAAAGAAAACTTACCTATTGTCCTAATTATTGTAGGCTAAGTGAAGAAAACCTACCTAATGTCCTAACTGTTATAAGCTAAGGGAAGAAAACTTACCTAACGTCCTAACTATTCGTCGCTATTGAAAGTTATGGGAAGAAAACTTATCTAGTTCCTAATTGTAATAAGCTAAGGGAAGAAATTTTACCTAATGTCCTAATTGTTATAAAGTAAGGAAAGTGAACTTACCTAATGTTCTAATTGTTGTAAGTTAGGGAAAGATAACTCACCTAATGTACTAATTGTTGTAAGTTAGGGAAAGATAACTCACCTAATGTCCTAATTGTTGTAAACTAAGAGAAGAAAACTTATCTAATGTCCCCATTGTTGTAAACTAAGTGAAAAACTTACCTAATTCTAATTTTTGAAAGATAAGGGAAGAAAACGTACCTAATACCCTAATTGTTGTACATACAAGAGTTAGGACTTTAGATAAGTTTACTTTTCTTAGCTTGTAGCAATAAAATTCTGATTTTTATCAATATGATTTCTCACATGACCCGCTACAGATCCCCTCTAACTTCTATAATTGACTCAATCACTTTTGTCCTAATCACACCAAAATTCACATCTAATCACCATTGATTTCGTCATTAATAAAAAAAAATGTCATGTAAAAAAAATTAAATTTATGTCTTCATGTTTAACCGAAAGACGGGGTGGATGCATACATCATTGAATTCCTAAACGCCCATTTTGAGCAATGACGTCAGCATATGTATACACACGTAATATGACGGTCTAAATTTATGTAGATGAGATCCCCAAAGAGATGTAATATTGCATACATATGCAAAAAAGATTGCTTCTGTCACATACATGCATACGCATATACACATTATTTTACTTATGTTGGTTCTTATATATATATATATATATATATATATATATATATATATATATATATATATATATATATCTGGGAAGTGACAGCTTGTGCTACTTATAATATCTTATATTCATTTTTTCTTTCTCTTTTTCAACCAACACTCCTCCTCACATACATTCGTCGAAAAGCAGGTCTTCTAGCTGATAACTCCCTCTTCTCTCATATTTGGAACTCTTGGAAAGCGTCAAACTCGAGATCTTGCCAATTACGGCCTATTCTAGCATCAACGCTCGCGAGGGAGGGATGCAGAAATGGAAGACCTCGTGACGTGTTTATTGATCTCTGGAAAACTCGGCTTCCGGATCATGTGGATATGAGGATTCAGTGAGGTGTTGAATCTGCCTTCATTTTTATGTCATATTCACCTTTTTCCACTTCATTTCTCTCATTCTACACCCCTCACCCCACCCTCCGCCTGCTGTAACATTTCTTTATATGTGTCACATTATTATGTCCCTCCCACTCCCTTCCTTCTTTACAGCTTGGAAATTATTTATTTGCATATGATTCGGAGTACCAGAAGGGTCGACATTCGACCCATTATTTTCCTTTTCTTTTCTATTATGCTGTTAAATTTTTGAAAGAAATCGAGGGAAGAGATTTTTTAAAGGGTAATTATTGTGGCAACTGAAAAATTGAGTAATACGATGTTTGAAGATAATGAGACGAATTTTAAACAAAACAAGTGTTTTTTTTTTTTCGAAACTATGATAAATTTCCAAATTATGGAAACGTAGTAGATCTATAATTTCCAGTTCTACTACATACAAGTATAAAATCAAAAAGTAGTTGGGACGATGCAGTCATATTAAAAAGCTACTTTTCTGCATCACTTACTGTTTGTTATAGAAATTAATATTGAAACTGGAAGTAGTATATGATCCCTAGATCTTCTAGTTGCAATCTGTATTATAAAATTGAAAGTGACTATGTTTGTGACCTAATAACTCTTAAAGTACCCAATCGATCTCGATCAAATGTTCGACATAGATGAGGTTTGGGCCTGGGAATGATGTTATCATTTCACTTTAACGATACAACGTAGGGAAGAGAAGGAGTGGGAAATATATAAAAATGATCGAAAATTACTGATATTAGTGTCGAACTCATAGTTTTCATGGTCGCTGAGATGAACACTGACACTTTCGGTGCGGTTTAAATTCAAATTCAGCCATTTATATGTTCAAAATGATATTTTTTCCCTTGCGAAGAACGGATACTCACTTGTAAAAGAATAAAGTCCCGGATGGAATGGGTATTCTTGCTGTACTGAACCCGTATGAAGAAACTGCGTCACGCTATCTATTTCTGTTTCATCACTATGACAATCAGTGTCGAACCAAAAACCGTAGATTTCCAGCACTTCTTTCAGACCCGTAACCAGAATATTAAGACAAGGGGAAGACATAATCACTTTTGGAAGGATGACTTAACTTTACTTTACAATTATTCATACACACTATCAAACGACTGAAAGTTTCAGGGGGACTGGGCCCACCTGGGTACCATCTAGCTAAGGCCTGACTTGAAGTTTGAATAAAGGAATCAATGTCGAAACTTGGGACGCTAAACCTATATCAAAAAGCCATTTTCACCATGTCTTACCGTTTTACTCTATGAAAGTTAATGTTAAAACCGGAAGTTGTAGTAAATTTCTACCACTTCCGGTTTCAGTACAGAGTTCAGTGTGGTGAAATCTCTTCTTCAGACGCTTGATCAATGGCAGGAAACTTAATGTAGTTCTCGCTATCTATGACCGCTTTTGCTCTATAGTGATCAATGTTAAAACCGGAAATGGTTGATTTTTTATTACTTCCGGTTTGAATACCACTTTCATCAACGAACTTGATCCCTATTTTTGACCCTCTTCAACATCCTGGCCAAAATTGATAGTGATCCATGAAGTTGTTCTTGAATTTTTTGTCTCCGTAACAGATAGACTGGGTTTGGTATTCCAGACTCCTTTAGAATACAGTACATAAATTATTGGACCGTTAAACTAATTTGATGTAATACATTATGGGCACTAAAAAGTACGTATTGAAGAATATTAATATTAATACATAGGAGGTTTCGGGGACGATCAGTAACGGATCCAGAATTTTGATAATGTATGTGTGCAGATGGGAGACGGAGTAGACAGATTAAAAAAAAAAAGTACGTAATACATACGCTTATGCACATATTTAATAAAACCATATGCATGGATACAGGTACCTGTACACCAAGGAAATACCTGAGAAAACCTGATTCTGTAAGAATACATGTTTTCACAATGTAGACTACTTAAGTACGAGAAATTTTTTAACCATATTCTTCTGCTGAATGGAACCATGGCCTTCAATTCTCCAGTGACATCTGCAAAATTTATGTTCATAGAAATCGACTTTTCAACAGGAAACAACGTGATGGAGCATCATCACAGATATTCAAAACTGAATGAACTGTAGTAGAGAAGGTTAATGTGGGTGTAGCTGCACCCACTGCACCTACAGTACGGTCACCTATGATGACGATTTCAACGGAAGCACACGTTGTAAATTTTAGACAGATTATAAGTTTCAAAATTCCAAAATCACGATCTTGTCTCTCTGTTGCTTTTTTTTCTTTCTTCCTTTTTCAAGCAGACTTAGTTCTTTTCAACTATGGTGAGAGAGGCATGGCTTCCGCATAACCCTTTGTACTTTTTTTTTTGCCTTGTTTGAAAAAAAAAGAAACCTTAACAAAGGACATGATTTGTGTACCATCTGCATAACCTTCACATGAGAATACCATCAGAGGAAGCAAGCGAATAGTCCGAAAAGCGTCTGTCCCTTGTCTGAGGGTGCTCACACAGACATACACTTGCCGTGCAGCCTCATACAGTATGGTCTTCTAGTTTCCATGCACATATGTAGACATTTATGGGCTTCAAACTATCAAGAATTAAAAAAGAAAACGCTAAGATAGCATTATCATCTCCAGGCTCAAATTCTAAGCGGACAGGTCTTTTTTTTTTAACCCTTTGACTATGAAGGAAAAGAGAGAGAGACGAAAAAAAATCTGTATAGTTCTCAACCATCTTCAACTTCGCAATCATTTTTCTTTTCTGTTTTCCTTTTTTTATTTCTCTTCCTGTCAGCATCGTCATCATTATCATCGTCAGCTTTAACAACCCTTTCGTCCCTAACCAGCTTCCTTCTTTGGTTAAAAAAAAAAAGACTAAAAAGATTCTACACATTGTCCCTTCTTCCTCAAACCCTTTTTTGTGTGGCTCGACGGTCGGGGTGCTGCTGCTTCATACTGAAGAATGATTCAACCCTTTCGTTACCTACGTCTGGACCAACTTTTTTTTTTTTTTTTTTAAGGTACATCTCTTCAATTTACTTCTAAGATTTCTTCTGTGTATCAGGATGAGGGTTTTTTTTTATTAAAGAGAAGGAAGAAAAAAATCTAACCTTGAACCAATGTGGGAAAGGTCAATATTTCTTTTCTGCAGCAGTGGCTTTGTTTGTTGTTGCTACGTAGACGTCCACAATCGAAAAACCACCGACATACAAGACCGGTGAAGGAGGTTTATGCATTATTTTTTTTCAATGTCTTAAGATTTTAAGAATCGAAATACGTTGTATTTAGTAGCATATTTTGAGCTCCTTCGTGGCCAAGCGGTTATCGTACGCGCCGTTGGCGTTGGAGACCCTACTTCGATTCCTGGTGGGAGATCATGTGGTTCGGATTCCACGTTGATCAGTAGGTCCCGTTTCATATAGCCTCGCTGCTAAAAGGAACATTAAACTCCAAATCAACTCAACTCAGTGGCGTATTTAGAATTTTGTTCCGGAGGGTATGCACAGCACGTGGAAGCAGAGGGGGCTGTTGCCCACCTGAGTTTGAGAATTAAATATATTTTAATTTATTCATAAATTGAGGTTTTAATGGCAAGAGTTACAGACTGGTGAATCTTACGTGATATGATACATACAAAAATTTAACAGTGAATCTAACCTTTTAGAAGAAAAAGGAAGCATCCTCTTAGCCTACCTAATTTCCCGGGCTACTTATTTCTCCATCTTGATTTTCTTTAATTCAAACATTTACCTTTCTTTATAACTAAACGATGTAAATATTCCTTTGCTATAATAACTAAAGTCTTGTTATGCTGATATCCGTGCAAGTTTATAATGCAGCACTAATTTCGCTTATCAGCTCCTCTTAGTTTTGGTGTTACTGACGACGGCCGACTTGAATCACAACTAACAACGGTCGAAAGTGTGATAGAAGAAACGAAAGAAAGTAACAACTAAGAAAAAGAAACAGAAGAGTAGAATGGACGAAATAAAGAAAAAAGAACGCAGTTCTTACATGGAATGAAAGTTGATAAATACAGTATTATTTATGAACAAAGAGCATAAGAAAATAAGTCAGTGAAATTCTTAGAAATTGTAAGAAGGGTTATTGTTGTACATGGAATGTGAAAAACTAACAAATTTATTTCGAGGAGGACTTGAGCCCGATAGCACCCCTACCTACGCCACTGGTAGTACTGTTTTCTTTAGAGTAACTTCTGTACCATTTAGAAGTACTTAAAATTTTATATTTGTGGCAAGCAGGAAATATGTACCAAGTGCACCTTTTATACGTATACACTGCTGGTCAAAAGTTTCCCTACAAGCTCTTAAACTTACATTTCAAAGATCTAATCAATGGATTTTCGATATGGAAATCTGTCAATTCGAAATATTATATTTATGTAAGTCTCTGTAATGTCACAGAAGGAAGTTCTTTAACTATCTCTCTAAAAAGAATCCAAATACGTATTTCTGTATTGTGTTACTTTTCTGATTGTTCGTTTGTTAGTGTCTAGAAACTTATTTTTTTTCGCACATCCATACTAACTAAAGCTGTGATATTGATATACAGACACACAAACCTGATAACTAGAGACCGGATGTTAGGCAAAATGCCTATTCTTTAATATTAAAGATATGGTCAAAAATAACGTTTTAAAGTTTTTATAGGTTGTTATAGTTTCAATTTAAGCCAATTTTATTTTGCCTATTTTGCCTATTTGGCCACTTCCTGCCTAAATAATTGCTTTAGTGCCTAATGTTGCCTATTCTATGCATTTTCTTGGAAATAAGGCTTTATTGGCAAAAATATATTGTAGAGATATTGGATTTCCCTCATATTTTTTATATTCAAATCAAGATTTAAAAACGATATTATTTTTTTATTTTTTTTCTTTCTTTATTTTCTGTGGATGATGAGAGACAGACACAACTTGGAATAATAAGACAGTCAGCAAACATTTCAAAATTCTCTTTAGTAGACGATTCCTCATTCTTCATTCTTGGTAAATTTATGTAACTTATGTAATCTGATGTAACCAAAGCGTTCTGTAACTGTTGACAAATTATTAAATAAGTCGAGAATTCCATTTACCTTGCACTTTCCTGAATCCTACACGTGCGTACTTTGGATGTTTTTCCGTAATTTCGTCGGCCATCTTCCTACTTTGTTTGATATAAAAACGTCCCAGGACCCGGAAGAGGGGAGTAGCACTCGAGAAGCGGTGAAGTACACGAGGAGCGGTAAAGTTCACGAGGAGCGAGTGTGAGCAACGACAGGAGAGACCTATACCAAGTTCCTCGCCAATTCGACACAGAAGCCGAGACATGGAGACCACCAGTCGACGACCAGGAACGGAGGTACGGAATACACATCCAAGGTCCTAAACGCCCAAACAACCTTCCTTTTCTTTCTTCCTAAACAAACTCTCGACTCTCTTTTTTTTTAAATATTTGTTTTTATTTATTTCTACCCACATGCCCTATAAACTAAAACGCTCGTCGTCTTCTCAGTTACCTCTCAAATCTACCAGTGAGCTATATTTCCCAAGTTAACGATAATAGTTTCCTTTCTTTCTTCAAAACGACGACGAAAGCATTCCTACCGAATGCACAAGCGTAAGAATATAATTTAGTATCTCAAGAAAGGATTCTGCCTCTTCGAGAAATAAGTGCTGTTTGTAGTAATAAGATGCAATAAAACTTTGGACTGCTATGTGTACTAATAAAGTGCTGTAAAACTTTGGACTGCTGTGTGTACTGATTAAAATGTATAGAATTTTGACTGTTATATGTAGTGATAAAGCGCTGTATAGAATGTATTTACAAAATACACATGGAATACATGTCAACCTTCGCTTTTATATATACATTAAAAAATATTAACAAACAGGTATGTTTCTATATTCTTTGAACAATATCTATGACTTGAATTTATTTTTTTAATTGTATTGAGTATTTATCTTCGTTATTTCGAGTTACACTTTAGTGCCTATTTTACTGCCTATTTTTTAAATTTTAAGTGCATATTTGCCTGCATATTTTCTAGGTTTTTAATGCCTAAACATCCGGTCTCTACTGATAACAATACAAAATTTTCAGATAATTTTTGATCAAATTTTAGATTTTACTGTAAACTTAATATTTAGTTATTACAAATTTATTTAGCCGTGATATTACCCTAAAGTAGTGTTAACAATAATACTGGAATTCAATACAATGAAGACTCCAGGAAGTGCACCAATATGTTTTATTGCGTCTAACTATTACTGACTATAATATTTAAGCATTCCAACGCACCACAATAAATTGATTATGTACCATATATTATGTTTACCACAACCGAATACACTATACCAATATACAATTCTATTTGTGATTATACAGACTCAACTCTGTATCTAAGTACAACTAACCAACCAACCACTGACATGACAGCCATTTTTGGGCCTAAATCGCTCCAACGCCATCTGTTAGCGATTGGCTGAACTACGTTTTGTTAGCGCGTTGGGGAACTCTGTCTCTAACAGGTGTATCAGGAGCTCTCTAGACCTAGTGGCTTTCACGTCTCTTATTCAGATGGTTCCCCAGTTTGCCTCAGGATGCTGAGTGGACACCAAGAAATTGGAAAGCACTGTCCGGGAATCGGACCCGGGATCGCGTGGACGTGAGTCCAATGCTCTAACCTCTAAACTACGGTGCCCCCTCCATTTAAGTACAACTTTTGGCACAAATATTTTAGCCTTTCCTGCCAATACTCCCAACAGGCAACAGCGTACCAACCGAAACTTCTTTAAATATTTACCCTGTCTGTTCGTGTGATCCTCAGTCTAGAAGACAACAAGTATCAAGAACCACTCGATAGATCAAAATCAATTTTGGTCAGGATGTTGTAGAGGATCAAAATTAGGAATCGGGTGCGTTGATAGGGGGAGATCCTTCCACCGGAAGTAGTAGAAATCGGTCATTTCCGGGTTTGAACACTGCTCACTATGGACCAAAAATGGTAATAGACAGCGAGAAGTGGTTTGCTGTGCTCGATTAAACGCCCCCCAAGAATATATTTCATCTCTATGCTGTGTTCTCTACTAAAACAGGAAGGCATAGAAATCTACTACTATTCCCGATTTCAATATAGATATACATAGAGTGCCAAAACGATAAGGAATACTAACAAACTGTTCTTTTGGAATTGACTTACCATTCTAAGAATAGGTAGAACATCTATTCTCCCTTAACCCACTACACAAACTAGAAGTAGAGTTTCCTCGTGGCTGAGTGGTTAGCGTATACGCGCCTCTGGCGTGGAAGACCCGAATTTGATTCCCGATGGGAGCTCACATGGTTCGGATTCTACGTTAAGCTGTAGGTCCACGTTTTATATAGCCTCGCTACTGAAAGAGACGCTAAACTAAAAATCAAACCAAAAGTGACCGCAATCTACCACTTCTTCTGATTTTGACGTTGATCGCTACAGAGTAAAAATGTTAATAGATAACGAGAACGGTCTTCTGTAATTAATTAAGTGTCCCAAGAATATATATTCCACCTTCACTCTAATCTCTCTCTCTCTCTGTTGAATCTGGAAGTGGTAGTAATTTACTATTACTTCCGGTTCCAAAATTAATTGAGAGAATATCACGCTAACAAAGAAAATTTCTTTACGTGGTGTACATCTGACACTACTACTGTAGAGTCCCCAAAACTCGGCAGTCGATAATCCGGCAGTTTGGATAACTCGGCCATACCCTGGAAGAGAGAAAAAAGCCCGCGCGGAGACCCGTTCATAGGGATTCGTACGAGTCGAGACATGTCTCGAATCTCGACTCGAATTCGAGTCGAGACACTTTGTAAAATTCGAGAGAAGTCGATACAAACATATTTCTCGACTCGAATTTTCGAGTCGAGACTTCTCGTAAGGATCTGGACTGTACTCGAATGTCTCGAAAATCTTTCTATAATTTTTTAATATTATTTTGAAGAAAGTGTTCACTCAGAAACAGCCTTGAAACCAATTCCAGCATTTATTACTTTAGAAAAATACAGAAACATTAACTTAATAATGAATCTTTCGAGATCAATCCCAGTGGGGGCACTCGGTCAAAAAAGTGAAAAATCCTTTTTCAGGCCAGCCACCCTGAATGAGGTTTTCCTGGATTTTCTTCATTCCCACCAGGTAAATGCCGGGATTGTACCTAAATTATAGGTCCCAGGCCGCTTCCTTCCTTCCCTTTCCCCGGATTGTGTGCTCGCCGAGGGACGTTATCCCTCAAACGGCCTTAGATGCCGCAAGCCCAGAAATCCAAATCCTAAATCCTAAATCGTTACGAGATCAAGTGATGTGCTAGCCCCCGAACTCGCCGGATCTGACCCCAATCGAACACATCTGGAATGTGATTGAACGTGATGTCAGAGCGCATCGTTCCCCTCCCTGGAATTTATGGAAATTAGTTAACCTCTGTGTACACATGTGGTGCCAACTCTCTATAGTGGCCTAACAAAGATCATTGTGTCCATGCCAAGACGCGTCGCCGTTGTTATCCATGCCAAAAGTGGACATACTGACAATTACTAGGTAGTCATAATGTTCTGGCTGATGTGTGCCGATATTTTAACTCGTACATTTTGTCTGGACTCGAATTTCGAGACATTTCGTCTCGAACTCACTCGACTCGACTCGTGCGCATCCCTATCCGTTCAAGTATTTTTCTGACGTCTGTCTTATTAGGTAAATTACTGTACAGTATGTATTCAGTAATTTTCATTTTCATGTATAGTAAAGGTTCTATTCCTTCATAAAATACGCATTTTTCCTTTAAGATTAATTGGGCAGTTTAATCTCTGTTGTGTTCTCAAACAACTAATACATACAAGCACTGTACTATATTTTCTAAAGAAACATTCGTACTTATTCTTTTTAAACCTCATTCCTATAACCCAACATTTTCACAAACTTGACCACCCTTCGGTTCACATTAGACCGAGAATTCGGAACTCTACTGTATTTGCTTCTTTATTACGTCCATTGCCAATTCAAAAAAAAAAAAAAAAAAAAAAAAAAAAAAAACTTTTTGAGTTGAACAGCAATTTTTTTTTTTTTATAATGTGATAATATGGTATAGTATGATCAAAACATTTTTGTTTCCCCGCTATTTATTATGCGTTTATTCTGTACATGAATTTTTTTTTTAAAAAATATTTTGCTACAATTAGATTCCTTTAAATTTGTTTCTATCGTATTATACATGTATTATAGAGAATTTATAACACTCTTTGATGATTTTTTTTTTTTAAATCTTTTTATGGCTGACTAAGGTTACGTTTTACAAATACTTTTTATTTCTGTATATTTAATATTTTTAAAATCCATATCATATTATGAACGTATATAACGTTTGCTACTGAAATCTAGTTCGTTTCCACTAAAAGGGATATTATATGTGACTTCTAGAACCAGATTTCAGACACACACAAATATACGACGAAGAAATTCTCTCTCTCTCACTATATATATATATATATATATATATATATATATATATATATATATATATATATATATATATATATATATATATATATACAGGAAAATGTTTATTGAAAACCTAGGAAGAAGTATTTCTTAAATTGAATACATATTTGAAGAGAAAATTGCATTTTATGATATGGTTCTTGAACCCTGCGGCATGTTTTTGGAACAAAAATATGTTTCTAAATGTATGTATATATACGTATATATATATATAATATAAAGCTGGGAGACAAGGAATAACAATGTGTGTATATATTCGACGGGCACTTTCATGAAATATGAAAATAAACGGTATAGAACATGGATGGGAAAATTATAGTAACAATAGTAGTACTAGCAGTGTTAGTATGAAATATTTGTTTTTGTCTGCCATGATATATATATATATATATATATATATATATATATATATATATATATATATATATATATATATATATATATATATATATATATATTTCATATGTTATCTATGAGAACATTTCCCAGAGAACAGGAAAATACAAAAAAAGAAGAAAAATATAACGAGAGATAAACATTAATTGAATTCAGGTGCGCATGGAAAGGGGAGAGGATGAAGGGGAATCTGCGTAGTGGATTTCTCCTATAGTTCATAGTAACAATAATAGAGGGGGGGGGGGCTGATATAATGGGATACCCGAAAGCGTTGTTCCGTGATTCTTATTCCTTAGATTTATTCTTACTATAGAAAATCTTTTATAACACGAACAGAATACGCAATTTATCATTAAATATTTGAAGTTCCAACAAGTGTGTCATTTAAAGTGTACAAACGAAAAGTGGCATTTCCCATTTAGTTTTGACGTATATTAGTTACTATAAGTCAGGCTTAACAAACTGGTGCTCTTGGAGAAAATAGATGCTCCCAAGGTCGTAACCAGAGATGGCGTGAGTCAATAAAAACTTAACCTATGACCCACTGCCCCATCACCCTCCTGACCCACGACCCAGTGACCCATCATCCATAATGATCCAGCATCCACCACCCAGTGTGACCCACTCTACAAATACTAAATTCTTCGCAAAAATTCGGATCCCCACTACCCCTTAGGATATGTATTATAATGAAAGAGATATGATAACTTTCCAGTTGGGTTTGGAGCCTAACTATACACCAAAGGTCATTCCATTTGGCTTTGATATTTGGCCATGATGATCGCGCACATATAGTGCATTCGTTATATGTATATATATATATATATATATATATATATATATATATATATATATATATATATATATATATATATATATATATTTAATTCATATATTACAGATGATTCAAAAGTATTTTTCGCAGTAGTCAGTTCCTCTAAAAACTCACAGACTGTGTCTCGAAACCCAAGTCATAAGTTTTATTCCTATTATTACAATTACAAATATTAATATCCAAAAGTGAATGAAGTTATTTTTCACTTAGATATACTCATTTCAGGTAGGTAAATAAAAACAAATGAAAAAGGATGAAAAATGCGGGCCTTGAAAGTAAAATGTAGAGAAATTCACCAGTGTTCAAAAGATGCTGTCTATAATGCATTGAGCAGAGTAGGTCGGTGGGTCAGAGTGGAGTCACGGTGGGTGGTGGGTCACGTCCTATTGACCCACGATACTCTCACAAATCTTGACCCACTTGACCCACGATTCACTCACTGATCCACTCCATTTCTGGTAGTAAATTTCTCCTTATAAAGAACGCAGAAATTAATGAAAAAATTGACATGTTTTCATTTTAAAAAATCGCACTAAAAAGTAAAAAAAATCTCTCACTTTCTCATTCCACCAATTCTTCCATCATCATTCACTTGCTTTAGTCATCGGCTTCCTTAGCCTATATGGCATACTTGTGGGGTGTTGAACTGAAAGATTTCATTTCATTTCATTTTTCTATGTATAATCAAGCTTTGTTAAAAAATAAAAAGGAAAAAGTCAATGAAGTATGATCTTTTCCGGTATATCTAATGAAATTTACTAGTCCCAATGTAATTTACGATGATATCCTAAATGTTATGCTGTACATGCAATCTTCAGAGCACTTCCGGTTGCATAACGGAATAGGATAGTAGAGAGAGTATACAGAGGATACCTACAAAGGATAGCTGGAGACTTCGTTCCCAGGCCCCCGAATTCGCTTGCCCTTTTCATATTCCTAACATGTGTCTAATCTTAAGAGATTTCGATATGTGGCCATCTTATTATACCTTCTTTACATACATCTACTTTTAAAGGATTTCGAGGTATGGTCATGTTATATTAACAATTACAACCTCCACTTTCTTCTTTCCTTCTAAAGGAAACTTTTTCTTAAAAAAAAAACCGCATAAACACATCTTTAACTTTTTTAAAATTAAAAGACTAACTACCAATTTCAACGTTTATAATCTTAAAAGATTTCGAGATATGGCCATCTTTTAACAATTGCAACCCTATTTTTTTCTTCCCATTTTTTTCTTCCTTTGTAGGGAAAACATTAAAAAACGCTGAAACACATCTTTAATTATTTTAAATACGAAGTCTAAATACCAAATTTCATGTCTCTGATCTTAACGGATTTCGAAATATGGTCAATCAATTATAACAATTATAACCCCCGCATCATCTTTTTCCTACCTTTTTTTTTTCACTTCTAGGATAATATATATATATATATATATTTTAAAAGGCTGAAATACGTATCTGGTTTAAATGAGAAGTTCAAATACCGAATTTTATGTCTCTAACTTTCAGAGATTCCGAATTATAATCATTTAAAGATAATAATTGTCATCTTCCTTCTCCCCATCTATCTTGTCGAATTTTCAAAAAATCCTTCCCTAGTATAGGCGTTGATCAATCTGTTAGACAGTTTGTTAGGACTTCTTCTTTCATATAGAGAGATATAGAATAACAATGTAGCATTGTTTTGTCACTCGACTTCTGTCACTGTGCAAAATTTCGTTGTTGTATAATGTTGGAGAATGAGTTAAATTAAGGTTAGAAGATCTGCGGACGAAGTTGAGCCATAATAGGTTTGAACCAGGACAAATTTTTGAACTAGTTTCAGTTAAAGAAAGAGCCGTAATAGGTTTGAACCAGGACAGATTTTTGAACTAGTTTGAATTAAAGGAAGAGCCGTAATAGGTTTGAAACAGGACAGATTTTTTAAAACTAGTTTGAGTTAAAGAAAGAGCCGTAATAGGTTTGAACCAGGACAGATTTTTGAACTAGTTTGAGTTAAAGAAAGAGCCATAATAGTTTTGAACCAGAACAGATTTTTGAACTAGTATGAGTTAAAGAAAGAACCATAATAGGTTTGAACCGGGACAGATTTTCGAACTAGTTTGAGTTAAAGAAAGAGCCATTATAGGTTTGAACCAGGACAGATTTTTGAACTAGTTTGAGTTAAAGAAAGAACCATAATAGGTTTGAACCAGGATAGATTTTTGAACTAGTATGAGCTAAAGAAAGAGCCATTATAGTTTTGAACCAGGATAGATTTTTGAACTAGTTTGAGTTAAAGAAAGAGCCATAATAGGTTTGAACCAGGACAGAATTTTGAACTAGTTTGAGTTAAAGAAAGATCCATAATAGGTTTGAACCAGGACAGATTTTTAAACTAGTTTGAGTTAAAGAAAGAGCCGTAATAGGTTTGAACCAGGACAGATATTTGAGCTAGTTTGAATTAAAGAAAGAGCCATAATAGGTTTGAACCAGGACAGATATTTGAACTACTTTGAGTTAAAGAAAGAACCATAATAGGTTTGAACCAGGACAGATTTTTGAACTAGTTTGAGTTAAAGAAAGAGCCGTAATAGGTTTGAACCAGGACAGATTTTTGAACTAGTTTGAGTTAAAGAAAATCATGTGAAAAGTAGAGGAATGATAATCAGATTTCTAGTCACATATTATGATCGCCGTAAGTAAAATTATCTGATTGCCCAATTACGTATTTAGTCTTCCAAATAATGCTATAGATAAGTGTACGGGAGTAGAACAGCTATATATATCCGTCTGTCTGCATATCGATAAGTATCAGAGCAAATGCTGTATGAAATAACGAGCTTTTGTAATCAATTCAGAGTCCCAAAAATAGACCTTATCTCTTCTATTAACCCTCGATTAAAATAAAAATAATAATAGAAATCCACTACAAAAATGATAGAAGATGGTATAACAAAATGACCTTATTTCGAGACAAGAAATTTGGTGTTTAGACTGTAAAGATTTAAAGTCGTGTCTTTTGATTAGTTTTTGAGGAGGCCGCGCTGGCTCAGTGGTAGAGTGCTCCTTTCTGGTGTACGGAGTCCTTCTTGGTTCGATCTCAGCTCACGCAGAATTTCAGCTAGTGGAAAGTTAAAAATCTAACCAAAGAAAACATATTTATAATCTGTGTCATAGTTTCAGCAATATATGATTATCGTCACCAAACACATTACCTGGAATAGGCAATACAGTCATATGTTGCCGAAACTGCAATACGTATTATACATTCTAGTAGAAGTGTCCGTTCTTTTGCACCGGAAGAATAATGTTCATGCAAAATCTTTGAAAGTGAAGAAATTCCTGGAATAGGCCTATATCTGTACCTGAGAGCATGAAGTGCGTAAGTCCAATTTGAGTTAAAACCAGTTTTGTATATTTTTCGGAGGTCTGCAACGAATGGTTGGTTGTATTTTGTTCTATAAGGGTTGAAGAGGTAATTAACCAAGTATATAATGTCTGAAGAAAATAAGGATTTGTGACTTACGCACTTCATGCTCTCAGGTACAGATATAACGATGAGATTTTCAGGCCATGCAACCTGCAGCACGGTAAAGTAATGTGAGTTGTCTACCTCACAGGCATTATTTAGATATTGCTGCATATAAAATTTCACCAACCGATCCCCCCCTCGAGTTGAAAATCGAAAAACGTGATTAGACCTAGGGAATACCTATCTGTGTACAAAGGTTCTAAATGTCCCTTTTCCATGCTAAAATTTGATAACAAACACACACACGCAGGATCGGCCTTATGTAGTGCGGGGCCCGATTGGGAACATTTTGCGGGGTCCCAGGTTTACAACTTGCACCAAGGTCTGTAGAACCAATTATATATATATATAAGCCAGCCAAAAAATCTACTAGCCGGACCATTTTGCTGTCACGGTGTTTATATCGGATTTTACTCGTAAATTGTAAAAAAGTACTCGTCACTGGCGAGCAGGCAAGTAGATTTTTCAAGCCATGTATGGCGCTCTCTCTGCTGGTCTTGTGGTTAGCACGTGCGTCTGTGATGTACATAGTCTCGAGTCCGATTTCCGGTGGGAGAGAGCTCACAAAATTTAATTTCATAATCATTCACTTTCATTAATCATCTATCTCCAAAGAACAAATCTTGGGACGTGAAACAAAAATATTTTTCATTTCATTTCGAAAGTTTAAAAGAGATTTTGTAGTTAGAATGGACGGCAATCAAAATGTGCTCTTAAATAGTGCGTGAAAGTAATAGACTAATCATATATAAGGCACGTTTCAATATAAAATTATATATACGTAGATCTACAACTAGCAATATTAGTATATTATATCTGAAAAGGACATAGTTATAATACTACTTTGTTTTAGTGACCCCGAGAAACTTTGATAAGTTGTTAAAATAAAACCTAAAATTATGTTTTCAGTCCTCCACATTACCAGTCTAGTTTCACATTACCAAACGCTGATTTCCCCCGGACCTCTCGAAAATTTTAAAGTTGTTAAAATAAATCCTAAAATTGCATTTTAATTTTGTCCATTGCAGAAAACTTTCTGGGAACGACCCCCGCACCCACACGGAAATGAAATCCTGACTAGGCCACTCTGCATATTTTAAATATAGTGAATATCTATAGTACTATAGAATTTCATAGTAATCTATTAAATACAACAGTCTATCAACAAGCTAATCTAACAAGTTTTGACATGTATTTCGAAGAAATTGAACACTTTTCGAAAATATAGTTTATGTAACTGACCCCTTGCCCCATCCTACGGGCGGCCATGCACACAACAATGATTATACTTTAATACATGTTTTAAAAATTTAGCAAAAGCTACCAACAATCCTTATATTGTGGAAAATACAACAGAATGACGTCTTAAATGTGTCATAATAACTATAAATACCATAGTTTCTTTGTCAATTTGGCCTCACGCGATTTGACTTTCGAAAGTTATTTTGCAATTTAAAATTAAAATAATAGGACCTACTTTCACTGTGTGTTAATATGATTGAGTAAAACATAGTACCTGTGTATAATTTCTTATGAAAAGTTGCCTGTTAGTAAAGGCATACTTGAAAATGAATGAATGAATGAATGAGAATATGAATTTATCTTAGGAGTGTGTTAGGGGATGTTAGGGGTGCTGGGGGTGTGCAGAATACTCCCTGGACATATATATTTTTACAGCAGAAGTTGTAAAAAAATAAGAAAGAAAGAAACAAATTACAGCATTAAATTCAGAAAATACAGATGGTGATCAGAAAAATGGAAACACCTCTAGTTGGCAACACGTCAGATGTATGAGTTGACAGTGGTGTCGTGGCGCCCGCAGCGCCGGACCACTGGTGGTGGTGTGTTAGGTAGGTCTCCATACTACGTCAGGCGCAGTGGAACAGCAGTGTCCAGTTGCTGCAACAGACGGAGGTAATGTAAAATGGGAGACCTCTCAGATTTTCAAAGAGGGCAAATTGTTGGGGTGCGGTTATGTGGAGTGAGTGTGACGGCAGTGGCTACTGTGTTAGGTGTGTCGCGTGGGACAGTGTCGAAGGTGATGACGGCCTATACAACACACGGGAAAACCACATCGGAGAAGCGGAACAGTGAGCGGAAGAAAATCATGAGTGACAGGTCACGCCGTGTATTAAAGCGTATTGTCACGCAGAACCGTCGTGCCACTGCGGAGCAAGTGACGGAGGAACTCAATCAGCACCTAACCCACCCTGTGTCGACAATCACAGTCCGCCACGAATTACATGACATGAACATACGGGGTCGTGTTGCACGGGCCAAACCGCTCATCAGGGACCATAACGCTTTTGCACGCCGCAAATGGTGCCGCGACCATGCAACTTGGATTGTTGAGGACTGGAAACGTGTGATATGGTCGGATGAGTCATCCTTCACCCTATTCCCAACCACGGGCCGTGTTTATGTGTGGAGAACGCCCAAAGAAGCTTATGATCTGCAGTGTATCCGCCCAACTGTGAAACATGGCGGCGGCTCGGTGATGCTGTGAACCGCAATATAATGGTTTTCATTCGGTCCTGTGGTCACACTTAGCGGACGAATCACTGCCTACGATTATGTAGCAATTTTAGGAGACCACTTGCATCCTATGGTCCGGATGTTGTTCCCGGACAATGACGCCATCTTCTAGGCACCCATTCCCACAGCAGGCATTGTTGCAGCGTGGTTTGGGGAACATCGGGATGAAGTTCAACACCTCCCCTGGCCCGCCCAATCCCCAGATCTCAACATAATTGAACATCTGTGATCCGTCTTGGAAACACGACTCCGGCGACGATTTTCACCTCCATCCTCTCTCACAGAACTGACCGATGCCCTGCACGAGAAATGGTGTAAAATTCCACTTGCTACCATTCACGACCTTTATGCCTCCCTCCCACGTCGCATCAAGGCTGTTCTGAAGGCGAAAGGTGGAACGACACCATATTAATCTGGTAAGTTGCAATTTCGTTCAGGTGTTTCCATTTTTCTGATCACCATCTGTATTTGCTTATGCCCGGAAACAATACAAAGTATTCATTTACTGGTTCGGGAGAGGCCATACCCTCCCTTTTGGAGTCCATGAATGTATCTGTATTGCAATATGTTGTTGTGTGTACTTGACAGCCGAGAGTAGCATAGCCATCTTAACGTTACTATAACCACTTGGTCTGGGGCCGCCAAGCATTGGGGGCCCCGCGAACCTAACTGCATACATTAATAACATGTGTTATGAGCAAAATTTAGTCATAGGGACAACAAAACACTTGTTTGCTTTAGGACCTAATATGCTGTTAAAACGGCACTGGAGAGAAGAGTAGATGGCACTAGCGCGGGGCCCCCTGAGGCGCGGGCCCTGATTGGGAGCAATCGCTCCAATCGGCTTAAGGCCGGCTCTGCACACACATATATTACTTTATATAGGCTCTTTTTTTTTTTTTTTTTTTTTTTTTTTTACTTAAACGTCTATAAAGCAGCGTAAGTTTTCCGTGCGAATAAAAACGTATACAAATTTACATATGCACAATCTTCTTCAAACATTTCTGCTATACAACTCTTTTATAAACGATCTGGATCTTTATATATTGTATTTTAGTAATTAGAAATGGGTTGCCAGATATTTTTGAACAATACTATACATACACATCAGAATCATATGAATCTCTTTTTATCATTGGACATTAAAAGTACTGAAAATAGCCTTCGAAAAAATCCTTTTGTCACGGACGCAAGGTATAATCAAGATTTTTAAATATAATTATAATAAAGATAATAAGGTTTAATAAAAATCCTTTTGCCACGGTATGATAAAGATTTTTAAAATACGTGTCCTAGGGAGTAAAAGGGGAATTCAATTCTTTTTTCCTAAGAACAGAACAAGGAGCACGGTGCTCAGTGGTAGAGAGTTCACCTCTGGTGCGTGACGTCCCTTGTTCGGTTCTAACTCGCGCCAAGTGGGCCTTGTTGTAGACACGTTTATGGGATTTCTCGGGTTCTCCCGTTTTCTCCCACTTTATTCATTTCAATATTACATTCATTTCTCATCATCACCGTCTCCTCTAGCCTAGCCGGCATAATCGTGGGACCTAAAACTGAAAGATTTCATTTCCAAGAAAAGAATATCTCACAAAGGCCCGAAGTTAGAAAGATGACATTCGGCACATAAACTACTAATTAAAATAACTGACATACTGTATAATGTTTTTTTTTTTTTAATTCCACTTTGAAAGGAGAAAAGAGGAGAAATTTCAGTAATATTAAAATTTCCAATTTACTTATTCAGAAAAAGCTTAATGTGAGGATTACTCTAAGTTTAATAAATGAAATTCGATATTTAAACTCTTGATTATAAATAAGAAGATACTTGTTTCAATTTTTTTTGAGAGTTCCACTTCTTGAAGGACAGAAAGGTAGATCATTTCTATAATATTAATTATTATTTATTCATTAAACCCTATTTTTTCTGTGTGAACAATAGGAGTTTCTGCTAGTAATAACATAAACAATATTTTGTCATATTTTCAGTGGTAATAAAGTTTGTCATCCAGAAAATATACTATTATACTCTCTTTGTGTACAAGTTATAACTTATTTGGTAACTGTTTCTTCAAGTAAGAAGCGGAAATGCTTTACGCATATAATATACAAGTTTTCAGCTGAATTACTTTTTGTTTTTGTTTTTCAGGCAACACTTGACTACTGCAATACATCTTTATGCATCTACGAGCCAAACAAAGAGAAACAAAGATCACAGTGTACAGTTGATTGTTGCACAAAATAAAAGAGACAATACATCAACGACAATAACTTTCATGTTCACTCTTTCTTAAGTGCAGTTGTTCACTGTTTCCTTCCTTTTCTATCTTTTATACATAGTTTTTCCTCTTTGCTATTATCCTACTGTGCATCATTACTTAAAAAAAAGTATTCTGCATGTACAGAGTACTTTTTATTATTGTTATTGTTTTATTTATTCTTTTCGATCCTTTTTTGTTTTGTTTTGTTTTCAGTAAATAAGCAAGGAATGTTGTTTTTCGCAAGCTGTTTTATATGTGTCATTTCTTTTCTTTTAAGAAAGGAAAGAGAAAGAAAAAAAAAAACAGATGCAAAGACATTATTCCTAAGGATGGAGAGTCATACTTAAAATTGATTGTATGGAAAATAATACACATCTGGTTCAGAATTTCAGATGTATAGAATCAAAGGGTAAAACGAGTATACAAGTCTCTCTCTCACACACACAAACAAAGTAGAAGTTCGTGCTTAAGTGTGTATATATATATATATATATATATATATATATATATATATATATATATATATATATATATATATATATATATATATATATATATATATATATATATATATATATATGCAGCAAAACGAAAATATAAGGGCGGAAAGAAATCAGAAACCAAGCAGAAATGTAATTTTTTTTTTCATTTTCACGAGAAAAATTTTTCAGTATTTTTAAAGTAACTTTTTTCGACATAAAAAGCGTACAACAGATGGAAATGTTATATATGTATATATATATATATTCTTTTTTAAGCTATATTATATATGCGCACGGTAAGCTATATCGCATAAGAGAGATACTACACTACACGCCGACAAAGATTTAAAAAGAGAGAGAGAGTAAGAGAAGCAGAACGCAGCGCGCTACACAAATCAGGGACTTATCCTTATATGCAAGTATGGATTGGGATAGCTTGTAGGTATGGGTGCCAAGAATTCAGTCCGCGTGTTGTATTTTTTATATATATGTTTTTGTATATATATTCCTATTGAAATTCTTTACATGGTAGCTTTTAAAGAGCATTCTCTGCATAAGTTTCTCGTTTCCTATTCCAGCTCTATATATACTGTATATATATTCTTCTTAAGCAGCATTTCCTTCAAATCATCGTTATCCACTATCAACTACAATGCTTTTTCGTCTTTCTAGAAGCTTTCGTGTATAATATTATATATATATATATATATATATATATATTGCTTTTCTCAATCATAATACAAAATGCTATTTTGAGATAGTGTTACGCCTTTCTGCAGAAATGCTGCTTTGATTCCACTCTCTCTCTTTCTACGATATTCTGTCGACGAAGCAGTTTTTACCGAAGGCCCGGATATGAAATCATTGCTTTGGAAACAGCATAACAGCTTTCAATAGAATATTCTACTGAAAGCTATTATATAACGTGAGAACGGTTTTAATTTTGCTATATACATACATATATAATATTTGTTCCATATGTGTATATGTATCTGCAAAACAGATGAAAGAAAAAATATGTCTGCTGAATCACTAACAACAAACTGGTAAAGAAACTTAATATCGAGAACGTTTCTCTCTATGTATTATTTACACATGTAAAAGTAAAAGATTGTTATTACGTATTAATACAAAGTATGGACAAATATTATCACCACTTTCTTAGATTATGTTAAAGAAATTTCAGTCAAAATAAGTTCTGCAGAGAGATAGTAAAGATGATTCATTATCCTTTTATCATAGGCAACTAATACATCTTTGATGTTATATAGGTTGCATAGAAGCCAGGAAAATGTTATAGGTTTTACATGAAATATGGATGACAACTGTTTACATCACTTGCCCGCGAAGGTGTTAACAGATTGACTTCATTAACAAACTCGGTCAAAATAATCGCTCTTGCTCTCTATTACGGAAGACAGTATTCAAATATTCACTTTCATCCAAGAATTAGAACCTATCTCATGAAGTAAGAATTATCTCGTAATCCTAAGAAGAACACAACTGAATCCCATTCGGATATATTAGTTTATCTTAAAACTGGGTAGGAGAGGATACAATTAGTATGAATTACGAGCTTTGACTTAACAATGGCCATAAATAATTTTCATTATATATATATATATATATATATATATATATATATATATATACAGAGGGTTGATTAATTCGTGTGTCAATTTCATGTGCAAAAGTGGTATGAGGTAAAGCCGTGCAATTTGGTGTACCTTCAGACGAAGGACATAAGTTTTGTTTCGTCACAGAAGCATGTCACTTGTACTAAAGATTGAAGAGATATAGGGTCAAAGGTCAAATTTCGTTCTTTTCCTTATGGGACTGCAATGGTAAATTCTGAAAGAGCCTGAAAAAGCGTAAATCGAAGTGATAACAAAGAAAAAGCTGTATGGTATGATTCTACGTCAAATATGAGTCAATCAAGTTTCAAGGTCAGAGGTCACGCTCAGATCAAGGTCACAGGTCATTTTGAGAACCCATTTGAATTCACTGGAAACAACGCAATGCTCGTACCTCATCATGTTGCATGACAACGCATGCTCAAATCTAGCTCAAAGGAAATGAAATGTGCCGGAATTGGCTCACAAGTATCCAGAAATGTTTGAAAGACATAGTGTCATGTTGCATGACAACACATGCTCAAATCTGGCTCAAACGGCACGAAATGTGCCACAATTTGCTCACAAGTATCCAGAAATGTTCAAAAAACATAGTGTTGTCATGTTGGACGACAACGTACGCTCAAGTCAAGCTCAAATGACATGAAATATGCCGCAACTTGCTCACAAGTAGTCAGAAATGTTCAAAAGACATAGTGTTCTCATGTTGCACAACGCACGCTCAAATCTAGCTCTAAAGGCATGAAATGTTACACTATTTGCTTACAAGTATCCAGAAATGCTCAAAAAACTTAGTGCCCTCATGTTGCAGAACAACGCACGCTCAAATCTAGCTCAAAGGGCATGAAATGTGCCGCAATGTCCTCACAATTATCCAGAAATGTTCTCAGAATGCAGAAACCTCTCATTTGCACCAACTTAATACACTAAAATGACGTGCCAAAAATATGCGGTTTTATGATACTCGAAAGCAACTTAATTAAATATTAATTGTATTCAAATCATTTTAGAGACAGTTTTCTCAGTTCTCGCATTCTTAAAAAGAGGAACTGGATCTTCAACTTTAAAATAGCTCCCTTTTCGTTAAAGAAAAGAAAGGAAAGAAAAAAAGTGATTAAGAATTCTTAAAGAAAACGAAGTTTTTCTCTCTTCCTTATTTTAGAAACGAAATTAAAAAGAAAGTAAAAAAAGAAAGTGTTCCCCGGTTCTTTCTTCAATTTTAAAGCGGATCGTACAAAATAACAGGAACTTAAGTTATATGAATATTTTAAATGAAAATTTTCAAAGATTAAATTTTACTTATTACTAGAAGGATAGGAATAATAAGCGTAATAAATAAATAAATAAATAAAAACAATGCTTTTATTAAATGCACTAAAAAGAACAAATTATTAATTTTATTGCGGTATAATAAAAATTAGCCTATTTGCAGTATAATAAAAGAATGGCCTAACCCTAAAAGCATTGGGTGCGATTGATTATAATTGATTACAGCGAACTTCTTCAGTGATATCCAGAAGTTAAACCCCTTAATCTTAGGAAGAATACAAAATGCTTTAAGTCTTAGTTCAAGTTTTGACATACCCTAGGGGTTCCCTCGTAGCTAAGCGGTTAGCCTATGCGATTTTGGAGTAGAGATCTGCACGGGCTCGGTCTTACAAAGAATAGATCACTTCGGGCTCGGATCGGGTTCGGGCTCTAAATTTTTAAATATACAACCATATTTCTCGGGCCTTTTCGGGCCTAACTTTATAGATATACTGTACATCAGTATTTATCGGACCATTCTTTCTCAAGAACTTTTAAAGCACATCTAAATTTGTAACTTGAGCCGCCCACACTAAAAATCTTATTATCATTGGGCAATTGAGAGTAAAGCTAATTATGTAGTGGAGCGAAAAAACTAAAAGTAACACAAACAAACATGTTTAGTTTATCTGTGAGTGAAAATTTGAGGAGCCAGAGTGTGGATTCTATTTTTTTTCTTCACAGCAATCGACAGTGACTGCTTGGAGGACTGAGTGAGTTCAGTCCACATGCATTTGCATAGGAATTTACCACATTGACATTTTGTTTTAAGTATTTGGGGTATTCATGTTTCCATTTCATGAGAATTTATATAAATGAAATGAAATGAAATAATTAGTTTAACGTCCCACGTGTATGCAGTGAGGCTAAGAGAGAGGGAATTTATATAAATGACCATTTTCTTCAGAAAATTCATGCAGTTAATACGTGTAAGTGATAACCTTTATTTCGTTATTCTCTCTGAGTCATGTAAGCTTTTATAGTACAAAATTAAACCTCTAATTGTTGTAAATAAAACACAATTTTGCGTTAATTATTAAGTTTCTGAAATTTGGACTTATTTCGGGCTCATTTGATTATCACATGAACTCGGGTGGGCTCGGACCTAAAGGCTAAAACATATTTAGGACTTGGATCGGGCCTCACGTTATAAATTCACGGGCCGGGCCGGGCCCGGACTAAAAATTCCGGCCCGTGCAGACTTCTACTTTGAGAGAATGAGCTCATATACTCGGGTTCGATTCTCGGTGGGAGCTCATATAGTTTCAATCCCACGTTAACCTGTAGGTTTACGTCTCATATACCCTTGCTGCTGAAAGGGGTGATGAACTCAAAATCAATGAATCAACTCGACATATTCTGAAAAAAAATGATGATATTAGTTACATTTTCCCTTTCCATTAAAAAAAAAAAAAGATATAGAATTGCATATTTCCGCGCACTGTATTCGTGTTAGTTGACATATGAAGGGCAGAAAATATATTGATGTGTCAAGGATGTCGCTCTCAAGGCCTCTAGATTATTCCATCAAAAATTATGGGAGATTCTATCTGCCCCCCATTCCTATCAACCTGTTTTTCAATTCCACATCCCTACATTTCTAAATCTCCTTCACATATTATTCTACCCGTTCCTCATCTCGTACATACATATGGAAGATTACGGTACATATATATATAGCGTAATCTTCCACATGCTTACACCGAAATTCTTATTTTTACATCAGCTTTGTCAGAAAACGCTTGTCATCTGACGTTTTGTGATGGAGAGAGAAATTCTAGGCGAACGGAGTAGACTATAAGAGCACGAATGATTTTGTAGAAAGAAAATAAAAAGAGCTAAAAAACGGATGGATATAGAAATTGAAAACATACTAGCGAAAATAAATTTTCTTACGAGAGTTGTTATTTTTCTTTCTTTCTTTCTTTTTTTTCTTTTTTCATGCATATAAGGTTTACTGTATATACATGAATTTGGAAAATGAAAACGCATTATCGTGCGAAGGTAGAAACGTGTATAGCAAACTTTGATACATACCAGATTTCTATTTTACAGAACATTCTGTTTAACCCTTCAATGCACGAAACAATGTGGTTATGCCATGAGCTATCTACGATTAACATAGAACGGAACGTACGCGAAAGGTATCATAGTCATAGCAATAACCATCTTTTTGTTAGAAATCTACACATCGATAATTTATACACTAATATTCATAAACATTTTTTTTATGATGAAATTAAAAGAATTGGGTTTCGGAGAAGGATTTTAATACGTGTAATTTATGTTTATTCGTGTCTGTAGAATTGTTCCAAGTACCGTATCATGACTAGACATTGTGAGTACATATCTCAGACTTGTAGATGTTGGTCTAATAGAAACAATAGATAATACACTTCAGTATAACTCTTTAATATTGAAGTCGGATCCACGGTTGGATACGAAGTCTTCTTCCTTCTGAATTTAGCGTCACAATTGCTACAACTTAGAGAATCCAAGTCGTTTTGTTTCTCGACTAATACTGTACCCGTGGTGAAATAGTAAGTACGTATATTTATAGGAATACAGTTTTATAATGATGTTTATCAATGCATGAACTTAGACGATGGCTTGTGTAAGGTGGTGGACTTCAGTACGTGGAAACGAATTCAAAAGACTGAATTACGAAGCAGTATTTACAGATAAAGAATTTTAAAGGTAATCGTGGTTGAGTTTTGAAATATCCAAAGTTTCTTTTTACAATCGTTTGCAAATCAAATTGAAGAGTAATAAACTAAAAGTACAATCACGGACAAAAGCTTAGTTTAATAAATGAGTTTAACTTAGTCTGTCACAATAATTTAGTTGTGTTGTTGAAATTTGTTCATTTATGCAATTACATAGGTAAATGTAAATAATACACAATAATGTTATTTGCTTGAGTGCTTTATTTGTGTGATATCAAATTACAGGTTGGACGTTTGTATAGTTGGGGACTCAAACCGAAAAGTGATTTTTTTTTTTTTTTGGTTATATGTTATTACTAAAGTTACTTCTAATTCTTATAACCACTATTCAGGAATGTCATCTGGGAAGGGTACAGAACAATCGTTGCCCTGAGTTTGGGAAATATATGCTTTTTAGCAAATTGTATACTAAAAATACTAATAAAAAAACCGTGAAACTCATGGAGAAAAGTCCAGTCACTGGATTTGTCTTCGTTGTACCGTCAAGATATGCAAGTTGGAAGGTGGATACGATGAGCTAGTGCTTTACCACTTATACCCATTGATAAAATTGGTGATATATACTTACATGTATATACAAGAAGATGCACCAGAAGTGCCGAATCGAGACGATTTTCAAGATTATTTGGTTGAAACGTGGTTGGACGATACAGACGCCAAGTTCACACCGTAAGTACTGTATAGTTAGGTTTACTTTTTCTTACGAATTATATAAAACATATGTAATTTAATATTGCAATATTTTTCCTCATTACCGATTTGGGTTTAGTATAGCCTATTGGTCCAAAATTACAATAAAAAAGAGAGACAAAATATTTGCTTATGTTGATCAATTCCAGTGTTTCCTTCAACATACAGTTTTCGAAAATGGCTCTGATTGTCACTGAATAAAGTGACACTGACACCATTGTCAAAAGCTCGCAAATTAATTACAGTGATTCATATGTAATTTACGTACATTTCATATGTTATTAAAGGCTGAAGTAATGGTTAGCTGTGTAAGTGTAATAATTATAGATATTTAAATATCTGAGCTCCCTATGTCGATACATTTCAGTGTGAAGATATTTTTTTTTTTGTACCTCTGTCTCCTCCCACTTTGACTGTTGCGATTTTGTACCTTGTGTTAGAACCTTCAGTCTGTTTACTGCACGCTGAATTTCATACATTTTGGCAGGAAACTTGATGCGCTTTTCGTTGAAACTTCAACAGATATTTCAGACAATTATCTATTCGTAAACGTTATAATTTGTTTGCCTAGTGTTTTTCAATACTAATGTTCTCTTAAATGTTTTCTAGTGAACTATGGAACCATTATGACAACGGAGAAGAAAGGACAACCAATATAGTGGAGGGCTGGCATTCGAAGTTTAATAAAAGGCTGACAAAGGAACATCCGAATATGTTTAACCTTGTCCAGCTTTTACAGCAAGATCAGAACGAAAATGAAAGATCAATGATGCTTCTAGAAGTTGGGAAGAAACCAAGAGAATAGAAACTAAAATATAAGCGTATGCAGCAGGGAATCAAGTCCTTGCAAAGTAGATTAGAGTCGGGTCAATTGCATTTGATTTCCTATGTAGACGCTGTAGCTTACAGTTTACATTTATAACAGTGAAGGTTGTGTGTGGGTTTAGTGTGTGTTTCGAAGTTTCGAAGTTTTGTACTCTCTCAAATTGAAAAGATATATATTTGGTCTAGGAATTAATTCGTGCGGGTGGACAAGAGATGGCGCAACGAACGGAGCGTCCCACAGTTCCGTGTATCCACACGTGTGTTGCAAACCCCTGTCATCGCGTATCGTTCGTAGTATAGGGCAGTGGATTAAAGCGTCAACAACACCAGTTTGTAGTTAAGTGAACATGACGCAATTTGTGCCTGATAAAGTGTTTTTGCGGGGTGTCCTGCTGCATTACTTTAACATGCAGAAAAGTGCGACTGAAAGTCATCGTATTTTGGTGGAAGTGTATGGTGACCATGCTCTAGCTGAGCGAACGTGTCAGAAGTGGTTTGCACGGTTTAGAAGTGGTGATTTCGGCTTGGCAGACCAAGAGCGAGCTGGACAGCCAAAAAAAAATTTCAAGACGAAGAATTGACAGCATTGCTCGAGCAGGATTCGTGTCAAACGCAGGAACAACTTGCAGCAGCATTAGGCGTTGATCAAACAACAGTCTCCAAACGCTTGAAAGCCATGGGAATGATTCAAAAGATGTCACATTGGGTTCCACATGAATTGAAAGACAGAGACGTTGAAAGACGAAAAACCATTTGTGAATTGCTGCTTCAACGACAGAGCAGAAAGGGGTTTCTGCATCGAATTATTACGGGTGATGAGAAGTGGATCCATTACGAGAACCCTAAACGAAAAAAGGCCTGGGTGAAACCAGGTGAACCAGGTCCATCACAACCAAAACGAGATATTCACTGTGCAAAGGTTATGCTGTGCATATGGTGGGATATGAAAGGTGTGGTGTACTATGAGCTGCTGCAACCGGGTGAAACTATGAATGGAGAACGTTATCGACGACAATTAATGCGTTTGAAGCAAGCTCTGGCCAGAACACGACCAGAATGGGAGAACAGACATGATAAACTTATTGTTCAACATGATAACGCTCGCCCACATGTCGCAAAACCGGTCAAAACCTATTTAGAAAATGTCGGATGGGAAGTGTTACCCCACCCGCCGTATTCACCAGACGTTGCTCCTTCGGACTACTACTTGTTCGATTGCATGAACAACGATTTGATTGGACAGCGGTTTACTTCTTCAGAAGATATCGAAACATGGGTCTCTGACTGGATCGCTTCCAAGGATGAGGACTTCTTTCGCCACGGAATCCGTACATTGCCTGACAGATGGGCGAAAGTGGTGGCTAGCGATGGACAATATTTTTCTTAAGGTATTTATGTATTTTGTGTTTGTACTACAGCTTCAATGTGTGCGTACCAACCGCACGAATTAATTCCTAGACCAAATATGTGACAATTCAATTCGTTCCACTCGCGTGTTCAATCTATCTAACTAACGCTCACTCGTGCCTTGAAGTTTTATTAAAGAGTTCTTGAATGATATTTGAAAATCAAGGGTAAATAGGTACTAATAAATTTCCCTCAAATCTAAATATCCCTTTTTGTGTGAATTAGGGGGAACAGGAGCTAGGCAGAACAGGAATTCCTGTTGTGCCTAAAGATAAGATTAAATCAAAAATGCGTTACAAAGTACTGGAGGGTCATTAGGCAGAACAGGAAGACACCGTATATACAGGACTGTTCTGTAGTTTACAATCTACTTTCCTGTTCTGAATGAAGGTTGTATAGGACTTAAATTTGTCCTGTATTTGCTTATTAGTACCGAGAGTTCAAATTTTTAATCTATGCCGAAGGGAGTATTCTCACCATGGAAGAGCTGTAAACATAACACTCTTCTGATAGTTTTGTGTCGCACGCGAATGAACCTCACCTACTGAACGGCTCTTTTGAATGAACGAGTGGGCCGTGGATAAATTCTCGGAATAGTAGTCCCAGCTGCCAAAAAATCAGCATCCTACCACATAACTACTAACATAGAACATAGATCTTCATTGATAGAGTAATAAGGGAAAGAGGTAACTGGAGAAACAGTGGAATCCATGTTGCAGAATTTAGTGAATTTAAACGTGACTTGCAGGTAATTTCTTAATTATATTTCGCATAACAACCAGTTACTTATTGATATCAATTGAGCAGATAAATACTTTAATGAAGACCGTTGATAAATATCAGTTGGTGTTAGAAAGGGTCTTATGAACTTAATGAAGTACTTAGTAATCAAAATCGTCAAGTAATGAAGTACACTAAATATATATATATATATTTTAAATGCCGAAATAACTTGCATGAAAGTTTAGAAATCTGCCTTCTTTTTTTCTCGACCCGCATCCTGCATTTTCAGTGGAGAAATATAACAATCCCAGTTATTGTACGTAGATTCGGAAACACAAAACTCATTGTACAGTTCATTTCCATCGCAACTAGTTTTAAGATTTAAATTACTAAATGAAAACAATGTTGGTGCCACTTAATAATACAGGGATAACAATTAAAAAAATAAATCTAACTTTTGGTTATAATGAAATTTAAAATTGGAAGTGACTATGTTTATGACTTAATAACTCTTGAAGCACCCGACCGATCTCGATCAAATTTTCAACATAGATGAGGTTCAGGTCTGGAATGGTTTTTATCGCGTCACTTTGATGGTGCAACTTGGGGAAGGGGAGAAGGATATATAAATATAAAAATGATCAAAAACGACAGATATTAGTGTCAAATCCATAGTTTTCGGGATCGCTGAGATGACCAGTAATACTTTCGATGCCATTTAAATCCACATTCAGCCCCGATTAATACCACGAAATGAAACAAATTCTCCCCGTGCAAAGAACGGGCATTCTGCTAGCAAAATATAATCCTTGAAAAATATCAACAACTTAGAACAACAGACAAGATATTTTAAAACATAAAAACTTGATAAAATTAATTATTGGTAATGTAATATTTAAGCAATTAGATTCAGTTCTTTAGTACGTAGACCCGTAGAATGTATTTGCAACCTACATACTCAGGGCTGAGATTTGTCAACCTTATCTTGAACTCAGCGGAACTCATTTGTCTAAAACAGGATTATCTTGCCAAAGAGGGATGTTTGGTCACAGTATCCAAAACGGTACCCATTTGTCTACAATAATGATTCTCTTGCCAAAGAGGCAAGTTTGGTTACATTAGCCAAGTGGTACTCATTGGTCTAAAACAGGGATTCTCTTGCCAAGCAGGAATGTTTAATCACATTATACAAGTTGTACCCATTTGTTTAAAATAGGGTTTCTTTTGTCAAAGAAGAACGTTTGGTCGTATTATCCAAACGGTACCCATTTATCTAAAACAGGGATTCTCTTGTCAAAGAGGAAAGTTTTGGTCACATTATCCAAACAGCACCCATTTGTCTAAAACATAGATTCTCTTGTCAAAGAGGAAAGTTTTGGTCACATTATCCAAACAGCACCCATTTGTCTAAAACATAGATTCTCTTGTCAAAGAGGAAAGTTTTGGTCACATTATCCAAGCGGTACCCATTTGTCTAAAACAGGGATTCTCTTGTCAAAGAGGGACGTTTAGTCGTATTATTCAAACGGTACCCATTTATCTAAAACAGGGATTCTCTTGTCAAAGAGGAACGTTTGGTCACATTATCCAAGCGGTACTCATTTGTCTAAAACATAAATTCTGTTGTCAAAGAGGAACATTTGGTCACATTATCCATATAATCTATGGATCCTCACTCAACTGAACTTGTGTAAATCAATATCAAGGTTTTAACAAGATCAGGCACAACAAGGAAAGCATTAAATATGGTTTTATTTTAAACTTGTATCTTTCCTTTAGAAAAAAAAAAAAGAAAGCAAAATAAATAAAAGAAATAAAATCAAGAAAGTTACGTATTTGTTTTTGCTCAGCGATGGTTTTCTACCTTTGATAATAAGTACATATTAGTCATCAAATTTCTTCTGCTTGTTTCCAAACCATCCATCCGTCTGGAAGCGTTTCTCAGATGAATATATTTTATTTCTTGATGTAGGAAGAATCGTTTCATTTCCATTTTCCTCCGCAGTTCTGGTTTAACATTTAATGTTTGTAATTTTATTTTCATCTTTCTTTTCTTTTCTTTTTTGATTTGTTATTGTGTGAGTGAAGGAGTTAAAAGAACGAGAAATAGAAGAAGAGAAAAGAAATAAAAGAAAAAAAAACGCAACAGCTGCCGAAATTAATGGAGTGTGTAGTAACAGCGAAAGCAGTGAATGGTTTGTTGTTGCAAAAATGGTATATTTTCAGAAGAAGAAGAAGAATATGCCTACGTGAAGCAAATTCACTTGTTTTGCTAGCCTAGTCTAGCTGTTTGGGCGAGTGAGTGATTTCGAGCATTTCCTTCGCTTTGGCCCACCATGCGTCAAGCTTTAATGGAGCTAGCTGTCATTTGCATAGGGTGGTTTTTGAAATTGAGGGATATTTCTTTTCGTCATCTACTTCTTTAAACTTCATCCCTTCTACTACTTCTACTGACTATTTTCTCTTTTTTCCCTCAATTTCTTTCTATATTCTTGTATGTTATTTCTGCTTCGACTTAACAACTTTGCTGTTCCTTAAAAAAATATATAATAAAAAGAAATCTCCGTTTCGACATAAGGGGAAAAATATACTCTTTAATAATCCCATATTTTCTTTTCTCTGGCAGTGATACAAGATCTTATTTCTTTTCCTCCCTCTTAAAATTGGATTTGCAAGCATATTGTACACGAAATATTAAAAAAAAAAAATGTGCGTTCCATCTTGATCAGACATGATTTAACAATTACGGATATGGAAGTTCTTTTTTGCGTGTATATTCAATAATATGAAACTACCGACACAGTTTTACAAGTAGAGTTGTTGTTTTTGAGTTTAACGTCCTGTTCAGCAGCGAGACTATATGAGACGTGGACCTATTGATTAATGTGGAATCCAAACCACATGAGCTCCCGCCGGGAATCGAACCCGAGTTTTCCAAGTTTACAAGTAGAATGTGTGTCACTGTTAACAGTACATATAAAAGTGTTAGGAGTATGTGCATCGAGAAAAAAAAAACACAAATACGAGGGGAAGTCAAAAAAATGCATTCCCTTCCTTTTATTCCCGAGAAATCTTAGAGCAGTGCGACAAACAAGATTTCAGTTTAACATGAGAGCCATCTGTACGTCATTTGGTGGCGTACGACCAAGATATTGCAGATGGCACTATCGTAGTGCTAGCAGAAAGTTCGGATGAGCGGCCTATTCTGTACCCGGCAAATATTACAAAAGTTGTAACAATCAATGCTCACCAGTATTGCTACTGAGGAAACTGAGGTGTGCTATCGTAGGAAGCGAGATGGCTTTCTGACATACCCTTTTTTGGAAGACAATGTAAGACAACACTTGGCGGTGCCAACACAAAACTAGCTTTGCCATTGTCTGTTCGAAACACTTTGCTCATTGAAACTACAGTCTCAACTTGGCAACTCAGCGACTTCCATCTCTTTCCAGCATCCATGAAGGCTGTCAGTAGAAGGCGATTTGGAACCAATGATGAAGTGAAGATAGACTTGAAAGAATTTTTCCGCATGCCGGACAAGCATTATTTACAATAAACCGTGTAAGGTAGTATGACAGAGATGTCATTCAGTCGAATCGACCGAATCAACTATTAAAATTTCTTTAGTTCTCTGAATCAGTCGCTACAATTAACTCCATTTCTAGATTCAGTATTTACGAAGAAACTAACTCTAGTACTGTTTTTGAGAATCTAGTGTTCTTTTTTTTATTCCTTTAAAGGTTCTAGAGAGAGAAAGAAGGTATAGTACAGTTGACCATTACATTAACAGCATCTTCTATAGCATCTCATCAGCGTATTCTACTCCCAATGCTCAGATGTAGATCGTTCCTTCCTATCAGAAACATAAATTTTGCTTGTGTTAACGAATACCGATAAGAAACGAGTGCCCTAGTGATTTTTTTTAAAAGTCACACAGGTGTCAGTGTTATGTTTCTGTGGACAGAAAAAATGTCTACTTTAGTTGGCGAAAACTTTTGCATCTAATCTGGAATTTCGTGTAGCTTCGAATGCAAATGTTGGTGTTACAAAACTGTCAACTTTGTTCTATACGTGGTACTAATATCATTGGAATAAATAATAATAATAATAATAATAATAATAATAATAATAATAATAATAATAATAATAATAATAATAATAATAATAATAATAATTAGGAATTAGATTTCTGGGCTTTCGACATCTATGGCCATGTTAGCCCGTCACATATAAAGGATGGCGTCAATCGGCGATCACACTATCCGAGGAAAAGGAAGGAAGAAAGAATTGGGAAAGGAAGGAAGCGACCTGGATTCTAAGTGTTAGGTACCCTCCCGGCATTTGCCTGGTGTGAATGAGGAAAACTCAAGATAAACTCACTCAGGGTGGTTGGCCTGAAAAACCTTTCACACATTTTCGGCCGAGTGACAAATTAACTGAATCAACGGCATTTTGAGCTATGAATTGTATATTTACATAAAACAGAAATTTTCACACGCCTACTTGACTTTTACCATTTAATATGTGCACCATTGATATTAATTACCATTTGTACGTTTATGTGGCATTGAGTCTACAAATTATTATTATTATTATTATTATTATTATTATTATTATTATTATTATTATTATTATTATTATTATTATTATTATTATTATTATTATTATTATTATTATTATTTACATTGGCGTGACTGCATCATAAGGAAACCACAGTTTATTTAGAATGGATACAAATTCATCTTTTGTTGTGAAATTGTCCTCCGTGAATCTATTAGGATTCACATCAGGCGAAATTCTAGGCCAGTCCAAACCGTTTACTTCGTTCTTTTCGAAAAATTGTTACACTTTTTCTTTTAGACGTATGACATGGTGCCATGTCTTGCTGGACAATTGCAGATCCATCCCGTTAAAGCTGTTTGACAATATTGTTATTTTAAAATTGGTTTCTTGCCTTACGGCCACTTTTCAATGAAGTTGATGGATATTAGAGTCATGAACATGAGCTTCTGCACTAGCAAGATTTTTTTTTTTTTTTTTTTTAAAGATCGAAAACATTATTCTGTGAGTCAATTTTACCTGCCCGTAGCAAATAGAAGTCACCCTTTGCAGTTGTTACGCATATCCAACCATATTTTCCTTTCCTACATTGAGAAACAGAACCCCTTTCGTTGTTGAGTTTAAGAATTTTACTTATGGCATTTTGGGTAACATTACACTTAGCAACAATATCTCTTTGAGTTAGGGAAGTATTTTCGTTCTATGACACAACACTCGTAGCTCGTACATTTCTTGGAGTAATACCCACTCTGCATTATAAATATAAAACCCAACACGAAGTGAGAAAGTGACCCTTCACATACCAAAGAGAACCAAAACTCACTAACAATCACATCTAATTACAATACAACGATGTAGAAACACTGCTGAGCTTACGATTTTCTAAAAGAAACAAAATAATAACGAATAATAGTGTCAGATCCTGCAAGAATCCGATTATGCTGCAAATTGAGTTGATTTTGAGTTTAACGTCCCGTTCAGCAGCGAGGCTATATGAGACATGGACCTACTGATTAACGTGGAATCTGAACCACATGAGCTCCCGCCGGGAATCGAACCCGGGTCCCCCACGCCAAAGGCGCGTACGCTAACTGCTTAGCTACGAAGGAGCATGCTACAAATTGAAATTTTATTTCATTAATTTGCAAAAGAATGTACCTATATTTTTGACATTTTAGAGTTCTCATACAGATTACAGCTTACTAGTTTGCATAAGCTTTTTATCTAAAGATAATAGACTAACGTCCACACGACTTATACGCCATGGGTTCGAGTTCTATCGAAGGTGAGGGTTCTTTAAGATGTTTGTTGTTAAGCGATGAATCAAGAAAAAAGTGCTATTTCAGTGTAAATAACAAAACAAAAATATCAAATTTAGAAATGATTACTAAAATTCTAAATAATCAGTAACTAACGGAAAACAAACTATTTATTTGTGCCTTTATCTGCCATTTTAGCTTGCGGAAGTAGCATGAACTTCTTCCAGTATATTTATTTATCTCTACCTCAAACAACAAATAATTGATATGTGTTATGAATACTCATTTTAACTTAGTGAACAAGAGTAAAGGTGCTTTTTTCAAAGTTTATGTTTTTCGAAACAAATATTATTTACTGCAAAACAATCAATAACTAATTTCAAAAACTGATTATATGCGTCTCGAATTTCTACTGTAAATTAGGGAGCTAGTATGCAGTTTAGCCCTTCGTTTATTTCCTCTATATTACTTTGTTTTTCGAAATGAACTTACCTCAATGTTTCTACCTGTACTTCTTCATTTTTGCCTATAAAATTTCGGCCTTTAAGATTCGGATAATTGATAAATGCAATCTAAAAACTTTTGGTATGCTCTTCTTATTTTGAAAACAGAGATTATACACTGCAAAATTCGTAAAATGATCAACATTAAAAAGATTAAAGAAGACATGCAACATTACTTACCATTTTTATAAAAAGCGAAACTTCTTTCTGCAAACTCCTATAACCAGAACCTGAGAAAAAGGAAAACAGCACATGAATATATGTATTTAAATAGCACATGAATATATATATTTAGAATATTATAGTATTGAAATACATTTATTTATTTGTTAATAAAAGTTCCAAATAAATTGAGTTGAGTTGATTTTAGTTTAGCGTCCCTTTCAGCAGTGAGGCTATATGAGACGTGGATCTACTGATTAACGTGGAATCCGAACAACATGAGCTCCCGCCGGGAATCAAACCCGGGTCTTCCACGCCAAAGGAAGTTTCAAAAATTATGTTATTGAAGAAATATTAATATTGTACATAGATAGGAATTTTCAGAAGGTAGTTAGGGATCAGTAAGTCTAGGAGACTCAGAAGAATAGGTCATGTAACCAGAATGAAAGAAAGAAGAATGCTCAACTGGAAATTTAATCGGAAAACGACCATTAGAAAGACCTAGGCTCAAATAGGAGGACAATATTAAGATGGATCTCGCAGAAATAGGAATACAAAGTACAAACTAGATCCAGTCAGCTAAGGACAGAAGGCAATGGAGAATATTTGTGAATGCTGCATTTAATCTTCGAGTTCCATAGGCCATTGGGTGCATAAGGGTGAATAGGGTGAACGAATATGGTAATTCTGCAACAGGTTCCCCACCGAAAAAGATGGCCCAGTTGTTGAATTTTCAAATCTGAACAGTAAAGAACTGAACAAATAGATAGATTGGTCAGTTGTCTTGTTTATATGTTGGGTTAAATCGAGTGTCAAAAGTAATCCAAGTTCTTTCTCTTTTCTCAGCATAAATATAGTTAGGCTACAATCTTGTTTAGCTGATTAGCTTGGTATCAAGCAATAATAGCAAATATCTTTCGGAAGAAAAATTGTTAAACTACGTGTATTTCTAATTTTTAAAAAAAGTTTTCGTAATTTAATTAAAATATTGAAGAACTTTTATTCTCACAATTGTAGTTACCTATTGTTACAAGCTGTTGTAAGATTATAAGAACCTAATCTGTTGCACTAATTAGCCATTCAGTATTTCGCATCCTTTAATTTTTCTCTGCCAAGTGTGCTTTGTATTTTTTTTTAAGTATAATCTGCTGTAATCAGTCTTTTAGTGCTCTGTACTTCATGTTTCTCCGTCAAGTGTGCTCCGTTCTCTTTTGCTTTTTTAAAAATGGAAACTATCTCGTCTTCTGGTATCAAGACGTACTACTACTCTTACAGAACAAAAATGAATTCACTTCATAATACTTTGTAGGTTTTAGGGTGCTATGACCTGAAGCTGATGCGCATAATTAGGCCATAGACCATCCAAAACTCTCAGCCCGTAACTGTTCGAATTTATTACCAATCTATTTCGTAGTTCGTTGCAAGTTTTTAGGGTGCCATGATCCCAAGTCACTGCGCATAATTAGCCCATATCCCGTCCTAAACTCTCAACCTGTAACTGTCGAGAACTACCTAGGTATTACCAATCAATTTCATAGTTCTTTGTGGTTCTAGAATGCTATAACCCCCAGTTACTGTGCATAATTAGGCAATAGCAGCCCATCCTAAATTGTCAACCTGAAACTATTCAAAACTTTCACCAATTCTTTTCATATTTCATTGGAATTTCAGGTTGCCATACCATGCCCATCTTAAGTCAGCTAATCCAACACCTCTAGCATATAATTATTCAAAACTAGAGTTTATCATTGCACCGTGTAAGTTCTAGAATGACATGACTTCATGCTATTGCACACAATTAACCCATAGCTAACTCAAAATTCTCAGCCTGAAATTGTCCAGAAGTATTATAATTCAACTTCACAGATCTTAGAGTGCCATGGTCTCCAGCTACTGCGCATTTTAGGCCAGCTAATCCAACAACCCCAGGATATAATTGTCTAATATCAATGTATTTCATAATACTGTGTAAGTTCTTGAGTGACATAACTTCAAGCTACTGCCCATAATTAGGTCAGAGGCCATAATCTACACTAAACTCTCACATTGTAGCTGTCCAAATCCATTACCAATCCGTTTTATAGATCTTTGTATATTTTAGGATACCATGACCTCAAGTTACTACAATGCACAATAATCTCGTAGCCAATCCAAAACTCTCAGCTTATAACTTCCAAAACTACAACAATCCATTGCATGGTGTTCTGAAAGTTCTATGAGACTGTGAGGTACAGTAGATAGTAAGATACGGTAGACGTCGTCTCTTTCCTTTCGAGATCGACCATGAAGATCCTGAGGCTATGTGAGGGAATAAAACATTTTTTTTTTCTTGACGTCGGCACTCATATAGCCAGCACCAGTTAGGGGGAGGGGCACGGTGTCTCAGGTAGAGCGCTTTCCTGTGGTACATGGGGTCCGTGATACGATCTCCGGCCAAGTAAGCTTGTGGTGGACAACATCGTGTCGATTGGGTTTTCTCGGAGTACTCACGTTTCCTTCCATATCTTCATTTCACGAAATTTTCCATAATCATCCACTAGCCTTAATCATCGTCTCCTTTACCCTCAAGGACATAATCTTGAGACGTTAAATTGAAGATTTTATTCAATTTACTTCTCCAAGTGGTCACAGGCACCCATTTTAAAAAGCGGATATAGTCCGGGGCCGGGAGGGCACCTAGTTTTTTGAGTGACAAAAATAGTTGAAGCTATTATTTATATATTTTTGAAAGTTTACAATAAACTCATGATATACCTCTCATAGTCTGGCTGACCCCCCAGTTTTTACTTTCTAGATCCGCCACTGCCAATAGGGATTGAATCCAGGCTACCCAGTTGGCACCTAGACGCATTTTGCCACAATAAGATAGAAAAGTTGTAAAATTCAAAATTTGGCCATGTAACTTACGATAATAAAAAACACTGAAACAATTCGACTCCTAAAGAAAAAGTAATGTGGTAAAAGAATTTTCAAAAAATAAAGGCATGAACAGAAAATTTTAAAATAGGACAAAGAAAAGGAGAGCAGAGGAAAAGTATGAGCCAACCAGTAATTCGGGATGGATATGGATATTTTATGCTTACAGTAAATTCTGGAAAGCCTTTCTTTCACCATATTATTTTCTGGTTGAGCAATCAATGAAGCACTTTCTAAAGGAGAAAGAAAAAAAGGGAAACGTGATGATGAAGAAAAACTACTAAAGAAAGAACAATTCTTAGAAAAAAGAGAACTTCTTTAAAAGTAAAAAGTAGGTTCTGTGAATTGAAATAAGGTTGAATTTCCTCTTTTTGGGAATGGTGTGCGAAGGAAGAAAAGAGTAGGGAATGAAGCGGAAGGAATGCCCACCACACTGAAACAACAAGTTGTAGTTTTTCTTGTAAAAGAAAAGAAAACTTGGGAGTCAACGTTGCGATAAAGTGCCTCTTCGATTCACTCGTTAAAATCACTGGTGTTTTCGCGCTTCCCCAATTTCTCTTCTTTACCCTAACTTCCCCTATATATATATATTTCAGTGTTCTTTCTCGAAACTCAAATGCGTATTCTATGTGTATGGAAATACAAAAATCTATATTTGTATATACAGGGTGAGTCAAATATAGGCTACATTATTGATCGTATGGTATATTGAGCGACAAAAGAATAATGACAAAATAATACAAGTACTGAAATGAACTATATTGAGAAATGTACAATAATTCCTCAGGTCTACCGTGTTAATTTTGCTTGTGTCTGTTGGGTCTCCACTCTTACGTAACGCCACTTTTTTTTTTTAATATTTCTATAATATTGGAACGAATTAGGATTGGATTAGGATTAGGAATTAGGATTAGAAATTAGATTTCTGGGATCTTGGCATCTATAACCATATTAGCCCGTCACGTATGAAGGATGAGTCCCTCGGCGATCACACTACTCGGAGAATTGGAGAGAAAGAAAGGAATGGGGAAGGAAGGAAGCGTCCTGGAATCATGTTAGGTGCCATCCCGGCATTTGCCTGGTGTGAATGAGGAAAACCAAGGAAAATCTCACTCAGGATATGGCTGGCCTGAAAAAGCCTTTACACTTTTTCGACCTTGTGTCTTCACCGGGAATCGAATCAGGATCCACTTGCACCAAAGACGATAGCGACTACATTACGTGGGGGACCACGTGAACTTCATTGAGTTTAGTAAACACAGGCCCCTTTGAATACAGTGAGCATAAGGCCACGCGAGCGCCAATGATAAATAAACCAGTTATCTCTGTAATGGACAATGTATATATGTCGGTAACATTTTCATAAATTCACTGGCGTGCAGAAAGATTGGTTTCCAAGTTTAATCCCCTCCGTGAACAAGATGTTATGTAAATAAAATTAATTACTATGCTAAAATACGTACAGGAAAATCCTGAAACGATATGAATTTTGGAGCTTGGATTCCCCTCGTCCTTTGATAAACTTCTGCATACGGTACTGTATAAATGCATACCTACAACAACGGAGCTGTCTTTAATTTTATTTGCCAGACCTTTATTTACTCTGTAAATGAATGTATATCACCTTGTCTACAAATCAGAGTAGATATAATGTACTTTATTTTGTAGTACCGATACACAATACCATATACATGTACTTTTCTTGAGAAGATATATAGGATTCCTGCAACTTGCTAGGATAAGTCTTCTGGAAAATTACATGAATAGTATAAGAACATATATTTAGAAAAAAAAAAAAAACTACCGTCCTCCCCCATATAATAATATTAAGTTGTAACAGATGTAGATGAGCAGTTTTTATTCTAAACAGCCATGGAGACTACCTTGGAAGATTTTCACTGCCTCTCCTGTCAGATAGTGGCACCATCTGGCGAGCGGCAGATTGAACCACCAAAAGTAATTATCACAAGCGGTGTTTAGGAAGCTGTAATCACAACGCGGGGCATATAATGAGATACAAATCGTCTCCAATGTCCACAGGGGCAGATGGAGATTTTTAAAAAGTATAGCTAGGATATTGCAGCGTAGGAGGAAAAACTTCTGTTTCTCATTTCCATTAAAAAACTCATTGTATTATCCTGTGTGTGTGTCTTAAATAATACAAACAGACGGCTAATACTACTGCAGAAACACCACCTTAGAAACACAGAATAATTCTTGAATAAATGTTCATATTTTATTGGGTGATTTCTTCGGTTGAGAGAACGAAAAGAAAAAAAAACTATTAAACATGAGGCATCCTCCTAGTATTTTTTGTTAAGCTGTATCCAGTACTCCGCAATGCGGGAAGCTTCCGGCTAGAAAGGCCCCAAAGCCTTGAGATATCTTCATCATAGGTATTCAGCCATTATTGGCAGGTCAATTGCTGCAACTGAGAAGCTTCCATGCTCCACTAACCTCTTCGCCTTCACGTATGATCTTTCTGCTACTATAGCGTCCGTTAATTGTAGCCTTCTTCGCCCTCTCCCTCTCTTTCTGCCACCATACCCTCTAGCACGTCCCTTATGATACAATTCCTTCTTACCCAGTGATATATAACAAATAAACATAAACAATATTAATCGACTTCAACAAAAACGCTAAAAACTAGAAAATTTCAGCACCATGGCTGTTTTGTATATCTGCTATAACGTGCGAGGGCTTGAAAATTGTACTGTTCTTCATTCCAACATGTAGTTCTATGCTTTTAGTCTTTCTTTTTGCAGTTATCTCAAAACGGCTGATTTTTGGACTAGTACTGTTTTTCCACTCACCGATTCAATTAATGACTATTATATATACATTTTTTTTGAAGTTTGTATCAAGCCAACCACGTTAATTAATGCATCATAAAAATTACCATCCAAATTAATTTTATATTAGGCACTAATTCATTTGGATTGGCCAAGACTTAAGTTTTTTAAAATAAATAATGAGTTATTTTCTGGTTTTATGTGCTTTATTATTATATTTTCTGGTTTAAAGCTTTTTTCTGTTATTGTTGGTTAATATTTTTTTAAAAAAATTATTTTCTGCTTTTTAGTGCGTTTTTGAAGTATGTTATTTCGATACCTTAGTAGTTTACTGAAATACCTAAACTAAAGATAGGATACTACCTTTCTATGAAATGGGTCGGCTTATGAAACATGCATGGCCAAATATATACTTAGGTATATATACATAGCCTATATACACCTATCTATGTGTTACATAGATGTTAATGAAGTGTTTCTTATTGCTGCAGGTACTGATATACATCAAAATCATGGCTGATGAGTCCACTTACACCATTGACTAACGGATCGTAATGAGCACATAGACTCACGAACGATCCCATATAGGAAAATCAATTAGACAATTTCAGCGTGATTTCATTGTAAGGTTTCACAAACCTCTCCCTCCAAGACCTATATTTTACGGTGGGAGAAAAAGGTCTTTATTCCATATCTGCAACATTGAGGACTGCTCCATCATGTATGCTTCCAGCAGAATGTAGCAGCAGCCCATTATTCTATTGCCGTTAGAGAATATCCTAATGAGGCATTTCTTGATAAATGGATTGGACGTGGTTCTGTCTATTTACCTGCACCTTTGGAGTGGCCACCCCGAAGTCCTGATCTGTCATCTTGCGACTATGCATTATTGGGATTCATAGAACAAAAGGTTGGTGCCACATGTTACGAGACAGTTCACGAACTTAAGGATGCTGTTCGACGTGAATTTACTGTCATCACACCAGCGATGTTGAGGAGAATTTCAGATCGTACATGGAGGAGGATCATACTCTGTTATGAGAACTATGACAAACACACACACACACACTGGAGTAAATAGTACAGAATAGTCACACTACCTTTCCCACGACACCACATTAATACAATTTATGAATATGTGGATACACAATAGGGAGTAAAGGGACTTTGTGATCACCCTGTACAATAAATAAATACGTATTTATAAATTGGAGTACGTGTTACGGAATTATACTTGAATATACACACCATATCAACAATATCAACCTTGAGGAGTTTCATGGTTTAACTCTATTGTCATGAGATCCTGTTAAATAATATATATGGCACTTGAGAGAAAGTATGCTAATTAAAACTAGGAAAGAATAATTAAAATTAGTACATTTATGTTGAAGTTATACGTGAACATTCACACAATAAAGACGGTTAACTGAGATATTTTAACACTATCAGCCGTTGAAGAGTTTCGTATCATGTCTCCAAAGAACATTGCTAAATCCTCATGGAATTTATATGGGACCACTGGGAAACAATTCTCTTGTATACAAAAAGATCATCATCAAAATCGATCCAACTATTTGAAGTTATGCGCGAACGTAAGTAATATTAATGTCGGTTAATTACGATTTTCACACTGCTCCTGTTGAGGTGTTTCACGGTCTAGCTCCTAAAGACTATTACATCTTGATAAAATCAAGGAATCAGCGGGAAAATGTGTTCTTTTGAACAAAGAAGAATCATTGAAATCGGTTCAATTAGGTCAAAGTTACTCGTGAACATAGACACAACACTCTACATATATACAGGGTGTTTCAAAACAACACCGACAACCTTTGGGAGGTGATTCCTGACACCAAAATGAGACGAAAAGTATAGACCAACCTGAATGCACAAATGCTTCCTTTCGGAATTATAGGCTGCCGAAAACATGAAAAAAATGAATTTAAAGGTCCACAACTCCAATACTATGGGACCTACCATAGTCGGATCAAGACTTCACTTAGGAACTAGTATGTGCCCTATCCAATTATCCAAGTTTCAGAATCCTGTGGTACTTCCGCAACAATTTTTATAGAGGTAGTTAGTTGGAGAATACTTCAAATTAAATGCCCACAGCCAAACTCCCTCTCTAAATATTGCTTCGTAAATACCTTAGGATTCTGAAACATGTGTTTTTGGATAGCGCACATGTAAATTCTTAAGTGAAGACTAGACCCGACTACGGTAGGTCCCATAGTTTTGGAGCTATGGACCTTCAAATTTCATTTTTTCATGCTTTTGGCGGCCTATAACTTAGAAAGGAAGCATTTGTGCACGCAGGTTGGTCTATACTTTTGGTCTCATTTTGGTGTCAGGAATCACCTCCCAAACGTTGTCGGTGTTGTTTTGAAACACCTTGTGCATAAACGAGTCGAATTGACATCTTCTCTTTTTAAGTCGGTTTTGAAAGGCGCTGTTTAGACAATTTCCGAAATTGGTAGAGCAATGTGAAAGCACAAAGAATGACGAAGAACTTCTACTCATGTCAATGGTAAAAGTGTCCACGTCTAATTCTAATTTCTAATTGCGATTTTTATACTGATTTGAAATGAAATGAAATGAAATTTTCTCAGGCGATTCTCTTCATATTTCACAAATAAATATTTCATTTATAACCTGACAATATGGCCGAACTCATTTGACCAGAAGAGGTTTACGAGGGGTAGCTTATTCTTGGGTGTGAGTTTTCTGCGGACGATTTTCTCAAAAACGACTCAGATGATAATCTTCATATTTCATATTGCATAACTTCTTTGTCCTTAAAAAATATACGAAGAGTAGTTAATTTTTGGGAGGTTTTTTTTTCGGACGATTTTCTCAAAAACCGACTCAAGCCATTTTGTTCATATTTCATAAATAAAATATTTTATTAATAAACTCAGTAGTGTTGTGTAAATTATTAGTCACAAAAAAAATCACGATTTTTTTCAGACTACTTTCTCAAAAATGACTCAGGGGATTTTGGTCATATTTCATTATTTTTACAATCCAACATTAATTAGTTTCATGAGAATATCCACAAGAGGTAGTTTACACCTGGGTGAGTTTTTATTTTTGTTTTTTGACAATTTTGTAAAATAACATTCATGCGATTTTGTTATTAATTTATAAACAAATATTTAATTAATATTCCTAATGTTGTTTCTTGTGGAAAAAACTACAACGAATAGTTTGCTTTTGGGGATGTTTCTTCGGCGAAGTTTTCCAGAAATGACATAATTTTGTTCGTATTTCTCAAGAAAATGTTTCATTAATATCTGCAGCACAACATGATTTAGTTTACGGAGCGAGAAAGTTTACTGTGGTGGCATGTACCTTTTATTTGCTTTTGTTTTCGTCATTATTTTATTTACCTTTTTATATTTTCTAACAAAATAACTTTATGGTTTTAAGTAATAAATGACAAAAAAAATTGATATTGTTTACCTATCTTTCACATAAGTACCGTAGATAAAGAAAAAAAGGGGGAAAAGGCTTTAGATGTAACACGTTAATATTAGAGCACGTTAAAACGACCCAAATATGAAATGTTCTATACATTCAACAAATCGAATCATCCGTTGTCATAGAATAAGTAAAGAAACTGAGAGAGGAGGCAAATTTTGATGTGTCTGTGGGAGGAGAATGAAATGTGGGGTGGAGGCTAGAGTTCCCTTCCGCCTCAACCTCCTCCCCAATTCAACCTCTCACCTTGTCTGGTAGTTGCTAGGAAACAGCCAGCCGAACTGCAGTTCCATGCAAATGTTGTTCTCTGGACTGGGGAATCGAAGTTGTTGGGTGGGCGAAAGGGAGACACAAATATACAACCACCTAAGCTCAGAAAAAAAAATCGCCTGGAGCGTCGTCGTTCATGGATGAAGGGGAAAACTCTAGCGTATCTGTATTTGTGACATGTATTTTGTTTCGTCATTTCTACCGTTACTTTTATACGTTAAGTAAATTACGAAAGCTGTTGAAGCCAGATTTTCTCTCTTTTTGTTCTCTAAATACGCATAGCTTTTTAATTTTTTTTTTATAGTGCTTAAGTGAAATGCCGAATGAGTGCAGTTAATTCAGAATGCCATTTTAAACATGATTATGACATTATTTGAGAATAAATTATTAAATGAAAAGTAAAAGTCTCAAATCACCCGAATGTACAGGTGAGGTTACGAAAAGAGACAAAGCATGATCAGTAGTAGAACTCTCAAATGACCCGAATGCACACGTGAAGGTGCGAAAGGAGACAAAGCATGATCAGTAGTAGAACTCTCAAATGACCCGAATGCACACGTGAAGGTGCGAAAGGAGACAAAGCATGATCAGTAGTAAAACTCTCAAATGACCCGAATGCACACGTGAAGGTGCGAAAGGAGACAAAGCATGATCAGTAGTAGAACTCTCAAATGACCCGAATGCACACGTGAAGGTGCGAAAGGAGACAAAGCATGATCAGTAGTAGAACTCTCAAATGACCCGAATGCACACGTGAAAGTGCGAAAGGAGACAAAGCATGATCAGCAGTAAAATTCTCAAATTAACCGAATGCACACGTGAGGATACGATAAGAGACAAAGCATGATCAACAGTAAAACTCTCAAATGACCCGAATGCACACGTAAAGGTACGAAAGGAGACAAAGCATGATCAGTAGTAAAATTCTCAAATTAACCGAATGCACACGTGAGGATACGAAAAGAGACAAAGCATGATCAGTAGTAAAACTCTCAAATGACCCGAATGTACATGTGAAGGTACGAAAGAAGTGAAGGCATGATCAGAACCTAATCAAAAGGAATATGCAATTGAAAGTGAAATATTTTATAATAATAAAAAGAATGTTGAGTTAAAATAAAACCTTAGGAATAATTTGATTTTCATGGCGATTTGTGTTCGCTAATCTCTCGAACAACACTTCCTAGACCGGACTAAGTAGGTCATACATATTTCCATCTAATGTCTTTTGGGCTACAGGAGACAGTTGATAAATGCAAACAAATAGTTATGGAAGCATCAGTGGAACCGAAACATGCAACGAAAGGGAAACCCTAGGAAAACTCACGGACAAGACGTTGTAAGCCACAAACTCTGGAATTAAAGCAGGAACTTCCCGCATCTGAGATGAATATGTTTAGTAGATATAACGGTATGTTTAGTAGATATAACGGTTATTACGAATGGGCAATAGTAAATAGAACCTAATATCACAATAGTACCTAGTCAGAGAGGCCGTTTTCTATTCAATTCAATTGACGAACTAAAATAGATATAACACCTATTCAAATAAGAATATTTTCTATTTAATTAAAATCAAAGACAAAAAATTAGTGCCGATTCAATAAGGATATTCCCTATTCATTTCAATTTAGAGACTAAAATAGTTATAGTGCCTAGTCAATAAAGTTCAATTCAATTCAAATGCAAGCAGTGAGCCAAATAATAATTTCCACTTTGCGTTTCCCTTTGCAAATTCATATACAGAAGTAGAAACCCGTGTCATCTTTTGAAATCAGTTTCGATACAACGAACTTTGAATTTCATCTCTCGTACCAATTACCCCGTAAAGAACCTGTTCAATAAGGAAATTTTCTATTCAATTTAAAGACTGACATAGTTTTAGTGCATATTCAATAAGGATATTTTCTATCCAATTCAATTCAAAGACTAAAACAGCTAAAGGGTATATTTAATAAGGATATTTTCTATTCTATTCAATGTAAATTCTAGAAATGAACAAAGTAATGGTTTCCACTACCTAACTAATTTGCAAATTCACACAGAAGTTGAAACTCATTCGGTTTTTTTAAAATTAATTTCGATTTAACGAACTTTGAATTTTGTCTCTCCAGCAACTACTACGAGGGTGATTCAGAAAGTAATGCCTCTAAGGTGATACCTTTACTTGTGTTTGAGAGATAACACTGATACAGGTATCAGTGGAGAGCTCGGAATATCAGCAACAAATGGAGGCATAATTTAATCCCCGTTATGAGCAACATACTTGTACCAACGCGAAACAAGGTTTTGCATGTCGTTGGGGGAAAAATTGTGGTGGCTGCTGGCTACACCATTACTGAACTTTTGCTTCCACATCCATGTTACAACTGTAGCTTTGGTCCTTACAGTAGTCCTTAAGTTTGAGAATGAGCCAAAAGTCGCAGGGCGCAAGATCCGGACTATAGACAGGATGAGGCAAAATGTCAACAACACAGTGTCAGCAGATGAGACACCTTTGATTTCTTTGGCGGAAGAGACGATATATGGCGGTACTTCATCGACTGAAGCTTCGTTTCCTAGTTGTAGTGGCGTATCCACGACTCGTCGCCGGCGATGAATATTCCTGGGCGCACATCCTTCTGCAGTCAGAAATAAAATGACAACCCGCTGTTTCAACCGGACGTCACTACTGAATGCCATGGATTGCTCCATTACTCTCGAAAGAGAAGAGATAGGAAGATTCTATAGCTTAAACATCAGTGCCTTAATGATAAACAGTTCGGAATGTTTGCTGTACTATTGCTTAAGTAGTGGACTTGGAGGCATCGCACTTTAACTACTGTAGCCCAGTATCTATTCAATAAGGATATTTTCTGTTCAATTCAAAAAGTAAAATTACTATAACGAGTATTCAATAAGAATATTTTCTATTGAATTCAATTGAAATTCAAGTAGTAAACAAAGTAATGGGTTTCAACGCCCTAACTCACTTTGCAAATTCACACGAAAGTTGAAACCCGCTTTCTGTTCTTTGAAGTTAATTTCGACATAACGAACTTTGAGTTTCATCTCTGAAAACAAACGTGAATTCTTGTTTTGGAGTTGAATAATGGGAAAGGATCACCATTCATGGGAATTGTGATTGAAAGTCAAAATACTACTGTTGCAAACCGTGAAGATTAGAAAAGGAAAGAAAAGCCCCGTACTTAAACTAGAGATGGACCATGCAGAACGATTGGTTTCGTCGTCACAGAAAGTAAATCTGCAAGTCTTCCGGAGAAATTGATGGCCGTGCTCTGGAATTGAGTAGACTTGAACGAATAGTTTTTAGTAGGCTAAGTTAAGAAGAAAGACTTTGAAGAAGTTGAAAAGAAGAAGACATAAGGGGGAAGAGTGGAGGAGAAAGAATGAAATCTAGAAGACAAATCGTGCAGGATAACTGGTGTAAGTTAACTATTGGTGAACACGGTTCAGTGAATTTGTATCTCATTCAATTCGATTGGTAGCTACGTATTTCCACCCCCAAACCACCTCGTTCAGTCTATGCTTGTCTTTCCTCTCTTTTTTCTTTTATAGAGAAGCTGAAACAGACAAGGACCCCTGAATCTGTAGTACTGACTTTTCTTACTGGCATCTCCTTTGTTTTTCTTTCTTTTTTCGTTAATACTGGTGAGTAAGGAAGGGTTAAATAAGAAAAAGTGAGCTAGATGTGGGGCACAATTTTTTAAAAAGAATTTGACAGAATTCGTAGGATATTCTAGAGCAAGGCGTCATGTCGGTCGTCCTTCAGAAAGAGAGAGAGAGAGAGAGAGAAAGAAAGAATAAAAATGCGTTTTAGGTATTGAATCAGGGAACAGAAAGAAATTGGTCCAGAGAAGGGAAAGTGGGAGGGAAGGATGCTGAAACGAGGATAAGGATATCGGGGTAAGAGAAGGGATTTTTTCCCTCCGTTCTTCTTTCGAGTTGATTCCCAGACGTCTTGGATCGAGCGATACGACAACACCACAGATCTTGGAGATCCTATTCTTGAAATTGAGGGTCTGAGCAGAGCCAAGAAACGCATTCGATGGATGGATGAGACGGGGTCTTCTACTTTTACACCCCTTTACAAAATCCTCTACTCCCTCACACCCACCCACCCTCACACACTAAAGAATTCGATGATCAGATATGTTGGAATGGAAGAACGAACCAAGGTTTTTTTTTCGTCTACTTTTATTCTCCAACGCTCAGGATGGAACTAAAAACCTTGGCTATGTACCAGTTTTGTTCAGAAACAAATAAAAGGCACTAAATGTATAATGTCCTACTATATATTTGTGTTGTATTCAAATGTACATAAAACAGATATAAAAGTTGAGCCTTGCCTATGAAAACATCCTTTGACTTCTCTTAACATAACTTTAATAAAATGCAATAATTTGGCTGCATTTTAGGCTAATATATTAAGCGAAAGAACCAGTGAATTGAATTAAATGAATTGATTCCAATAACATTTCACAGTTAAACTGTGTAGGGAAATGGTGGTTGATGATAAATTCAGTTGATTAGTTGGTTCGAGTTTAACATTCGTTTTCAGCATAAAGACTGTATGAGGCATTAACCTTCAATTTGAGATGGAAAGTTTTCAGTTCTTTCCCACCATGAATCGAACCCGAGACCACTTGTACCGAAGTCTCACTGTTAACCATTAGTCAAGGAGGAAATGATATATTATTATTATTATTATTATTATTATTATTATTATTATTATTATTATTATTATTATTATTACGAGGGTAAGTCAAAAATTATCCGCAATTTCGACATAACTCTTCATACGTTGTTCATACTGATCTTTGTCCTCTCTTATTTTATTGTTATGCTGTTGCAGGGGCGTCATTTAGAAGGGCTGGAGGGGGCAATTCCCCCCCAAGAGTTTGAGGAATACATATACTTTAATAGATTGTCTACTAATATATTAGAACAAAACGTGAAAGTCTTATATCGGTCGTGCTCTTGCCCCCCTCAAGCGATGTCTGAAATGATGCACCTGTGCTGTTGTAGTCATGCTATGAAATTTTGATCCTAATTCGTCCATTTATCTTCCTATCGTTACAGATAGATTATGACCGCTCCATTAGAAATTTGCACTAAGGAGAAACAACGAGCAGTGATCCGGTTTTTGTGGTCGAAAAGTATATCAGGAACTATGACTAATTTCCAGACGTTGTGCCATTTTATCACTTCATCAATAGTCACTAATCTGTCTAACAGAACCTTGTCATGTGAGCGCTCAATGTTGTCTTCATTTGTGGGCGTAGATGGTCGTCCTGTTCCTTCCTCGTGCGTAACACTTGTGCGAACATTTTTGAACTTTCCAATCCATTTGTAGACACTCCGTTGCGGCAAGACACTGTTCCCGTATTGTGTCAAAAGACTTTGGTGGATTGCGGCCCCTGATATAATCTTCCGACCACAAAAACCGGATCACTGTTAGCTGTTTCTCTTCGGTGCAAATTTCTAATGGAGCGGCCATGGTCTATCTGCAACAAAGGGAAGACAAATGGATGAATTAGGATTAAACTTTCATAGCATAACAATAAAATAAACGAGGATAGAGGTCAGCACGAACAATCTCAGAAGAATTATGTCAAAATTGGGATAATTTTTGACTTGCCTTATTATTATTATTATTATTATTATTATTATTATTATTATTATTATTATTATTATTATTATTATTATTATTATTATTATTATTATTATTATTATTAATAATAATAATAATAATAATAATAGGCGGAATCATTGTATGGTAGATCAGACTTATATTAAAAAGAAAAAGGCTAATATCGAAGTCAAGGAGTGGCCAAGTTCTTTCTAGTTTAATAACACGATATGATGGGAAATGGAATTAAAAACCCTTGCAGTTAAGAGTAGTGAATATTGTTTATAGAAGAAATAATATTCTAGTGGATGTTAGAGAGAGAGCATTCCTTTGTATTCGTTCCTTGTGTATCTACATACTTATATTTTCCTATTTTCTTCAAATTTTTAAAGGCATTTCACCCTCCCACTTAGTTTTTTTTTCTTTTATTATTCTAAAGCTTGGGTAAACTTTCTTTCCAGGTCCCAAAGCGAGTTTTTGCCCAAGGAGGCGGAAAGAATTTCTCGCCTAATTCGTTGCGCAAAGGGGAAGAAAAAAAGCGTGGGCTCGGGGAAGTTATACGTATATATATATTTATACATTGAGAGGATGAGGTGATGTTCGGGAAACGGATATAGAAGGATACTGTGGTTGGTAGAAGTAAATAACTAAAGGGAATGAAACAAGATGGGCCTTATGCAGAATTGTTCTGACGCGTGATTAGTGTCATACTAAAAAGTTTGACTAACATATGTTTCCTGCAGTAGTCAGGCTTTTTGTATGACGCTAATCATAAGTCAAAACGACTCTCCATAAGGCGGGATATGTTCAGTCCGGGTCAAAAAGAACGTGGCCATCTTGATCAGTTGTTTCAGACTGTACATATGTGGAAAGTCTTATAAAACGGCAATGTCTGAACGTCCGTCTGTCTGCCAATTGGTAGATATCAGAACCGAAACGGTAAGAGGTAGCAAGGAACGGAATTCTGTAATAAATTCGGGTCCCAAGAATAGGTTCCATTTTCGTCCTTATTCTTCTTCTGCAAAAGAAATGATAGAAATCCTCTATTCAAAGTTTGAATAATTTCCACCAGTGTATCTTTCAGGCATGTTTTGGGCACCAGCGGCCCCCGGAACTGAGAGTGGCCCTCGGAGTATATAAAGTTAATACGTACTAGAATAGTAGGCCTAAAAGCAGTTTGAGATAGTTTCAGAATACAATAAATAAATAAACATTTTAATAATGCTACTTTAGCTCGTGCTGAAGCTATTGCTTTTTTTTTTTTTGGGTCATATTTAGAGATTACTTGGAACCTAGTGACTGTAACTGTCAACCTTGAACAGATAAGTGACAATTGAACATCATGTTACGTGTACTTCAGAAAAATGTAAAACAAGTAGCTGTACGTATTTTTAGAGTGCCCCCGGCACAAGTTTTCTGAAAGAAACATTGATGACCACTACAAAGTAAAACAGTCAGAAATATCAAGAAAAAGTTTTTATTTTTTTATTTTTTAAAGTATAGGAAATATCTCACATGCTTACTGAGCAAGTCAGGGTTTATCACAAAGCCCAGGAGCGGATCCAGAACGGACTTCTGAGGGGGGAGGGAGTAGCGGTGGGCTGTAATACTGCTACTTAGAGCTGCTTTTAAGAGCTCCAAACTCTGGGATGGGTTTAATTTATGTATAAAATAAGAAAGTTTCTACCCGATTGCTCCCCTAGATCTGCCCATGACAAAGCCAAGGCTATTCAAGATCAGATGAGTTCAGTAGATCATGTAGTATACTCTGCCCAAACTCCAAATTTGATGGTCAATTAATTCAGGAGCCAAAGGTGTATCTATACAGGGTGATTCAAAACAATACCGGCAATGTTTGGGAGGTGATTCCTGATTCTGAGATAAGACAAAAAGTATAGACCATCCTGGGTGCATAAATGCTTCCTTTCGGAGTTACATGCTGTCGAAAACATGAAAAAATGAAATTTGAAGGTCCATAGCTCTAAACCTATGGGACCTACCGTAGTCGGGTCTAGACTTCGCATAGGAACTAATATGTGCCCTATCCAAATATCCAAGTTTCAGAATCCTAAGATACTCATGAAGCAATTATTTGGAGAGAGTTTGGCTAAGGGCATGTAATTTGAAGTATTCTCCAACTATCTCTATAAAAATTGTTGCGGAAGTACCGGAGGGATCTGAAACTTGGATATTTGGATAGGGCACATATTAGTTTCTAAGTGAAGTCCTGACCCGACTACAGTAGATCCCATAGTTTTGAAGTTATGGACCTTTAAAGTTTATTTTCTCGTTTTCGACAGCCTGTCTCCGAAAGGAGGTATTTGTGTACCCAGGTTGATCTGTACATTTGGTCTTATCTTTGTGTCAGGAATCACCTCCCAGAGGTTGTCGGTGTTGTTTTGAAACACCCTGTATCAGGGGCGGATCAGGGTGATCGCCCCCCCAGAAGAGGAAACTTTTTTAATTTTATATATAAATAAAAAATATAGTTTTTTTTACACTCTTAAAAGTAGCTCTAAGTAGCAGTATTACAACCCACAGCCCTCCCCCAGAAGTCCGTCCTGGATCCGCCCTTGCCCTGTATAGGAAATATTTTACACTTACTAAGCAAGCCAGTGTCTAAAAAGAAGCCAAGTTTGGTCAAGATAAGACGAGTTAAGTTATGGTACCCTGTGTAAAGTTATGATACCCTGTGTAAAGTTTTGGGTATGGCACACTGTAGACCCAAAATACCATGACTAATACCAAAGTCTGTACAGGAAATTATGTCATATGCTTACTAAGCAAGTCGAGAATTGCCTCTATGTCAATTTTCGTCAACATCAGTTGAGTTTTGTAAATCATATATACACTTCGGCCATATCCCAAATTTGTTCTCCAATAACTGACAAACCAAAGATTCTTACATAAATATAAGACGAAAGAAAATACCAAGAGGACAGAAGGCAGATATTCTAGTGTTGTACCTTAGCGATTAGCAAAACAATTAAAGGATTTTTGTACTTAGTCTCTGTCTTTCGGGGAGAAAGAAGAGGAACACAAGATTTTTAACAAACACAGTTTCTTTTGTCAAATATATTTTTCACAGATGAAATCTCTCGCTATTTTTCTTCTATTCATCTCCATGAAAAGAGGATGTTTAGGTGGAGAGTAATAGTGTAGTGGATATATAGAGTAAGGATGGGTGGATTCTTATAACTAAGGATAAGAGGGGGCGAAGGGTGAGAAAAACAGAATAGATATTAGGTAAAAGGGGAGAGAAGAAAAGACTCAAATAGCTTGATTGTCCGATCTTTTATATACGTATAAGAAAAGAAATGTACTAAGATAGAAGGGTGCCGTGTGCAGATTTATTTTTTTACTTTATTTTTTCCCTCATAGTTTATCCTGCGACATAGACTTATTGGAAGAGACCAATCGCAAGTTTTCTAACAAGGACCTAACTGCTACAAGAGGGAGTGACTGGGGGAAGAAGGTGGGGGAAGGATAAGAAACGAATTCGCTTGGGTAGAAAACGAAGGAAACAAGCCAGCGAGCGAAAGAAAGAAAGAGATGAATATTGATTGCTTGCTTGTTAATCCGGCATATCTCTGGGTAGCCACGCTACGCCATTGAGAATTGGGGAAAGCTTCGTTAAACTGTAGTAAGCCAAGACAGATAAATACACGGGAAGGGATTTTTAATCATGTGTTATTTCCTCTATTAATTTTCAATTGCACACAGAAGGAAGACCAGATAATTTGTCGATTGTTACTGATTACAATGTTCTGTAACTAAATTTTTACAATAACCGAAACCATCTGTATATCAGAAACTACGCTAATTTTTAACGTATTTGTTTGGTAAAGTAAGTTTTTATCGAAATTTATAGAAGTAGAACACTTTAAATCTTACACCATTTAAATACATCATTTAAATACTATCAGTACAAATGTTGAGGGGAAAATTGATGAAATAGTGTTTATAAAGTGTTTGTTTTAATAAAACGTTTACGCAGTAAGTTCATCTTCCTAACACGAGGGGCTCGTGATATACTACATTTTGGCATGCATTTTAAACCTCCTCTCCTACCCCATTAGCTCATAAAAGTAACATGACGGAACATGACCCAACCCAAGTGCTATTTATCTTTGAAACATTCATTTGAAAAGGCCCAGCCATTTTCCGCTCAGCGCTCTCTTGGTGTACGTGGTGCTGGATTCAATTCCTTGCAGAAGTATATTGAAAATTAAATGTATTACAGTATTTCGCTTTTACGTCTGATTCCACGTTAAGCTGTAGGTACACGTCACATATAGCCTTGGTGATGAAAAAAGTCGCTAACAAACAAACAAACCCTCTTTTACTATATCAGCAAGTATACCCATTTAGCCCGATAATGTACATAATATTTTCTTTCTGAATCTAATAGACGTTATCTTTCTTTTTTTTTTCAATAAGTTTTAAGGATATGGCTTAATTTCGGCTGAAGCATATTTCGGATTAATGTGGTATATAATAATGCAGTTATTAGCTCTTTTTCGATGACGAGAACTCTTAGTTTTTTTTTTTTTTTTTTTTTTACTTACGTTTAGTGTTTTCTAAGAAACAAGGGGGCACAGCGGTGACTCAGTGGTACAGAATTCACGTATGTAGCGAGAGGTTCATGAATCTATCCCAGACAACATTATGCCCATTTTTCTTGAGGGAAGACATTACGTGATCTTGAGGGAAGACAACATTATGCCCATTTCCCCCCGAGTTTCCCTCGTTTCCTTTCAAATTCTATCATATCTTATGCCTAGATGGAAAAGGAGGAAAGTTGATGTGGCGAGTCTAACAACAACGATGAACTACGCAGTACAACAAGAAGCTAAAAGGCCAACCGGTAACCAGAATATGATGGCAGCCCCATCAGGATACAACGGAGCAGTGATGGAATAAAAAATGCCTTTGAGCCCAGACAGTGTTTTGTTAAATATTTTTGTACAGTAAATGTTCAAAAAGCACTGTATTATTTACCGATATGGGAGGACGAATAAACATGAAATTATACTTGAGATATTTAATATACAGGGTGGTCCAAAAGTAGGTACACAGTACCGTACTAATCAGTTCATTGCATTTTATATAATTTCTTATTGTTATCCATCAGATAGACTTAGTTTCTTTATTATTTGTTCTTAATGTGTTTTTACTTACATCTTAAGCTTGGAAAAGCCAAAGCAAATAAACCCATAAACTAGAATATTATGCTTGATCAATGCAGGGGAGTATACCTACTTTTGAGCCACCCTGTATAGTACATTGATTAAAAAATGTGGCACCGGAAATCAAACAAATGAATGTTCGAGCTCGAGTAGCAAACATCATTATGAAATTCTGCAATAGTACTGCAGAACTAATATTTTGGTTACTTCCGGGTCACCGAGTCACCGGGTCTGTCTGGCCCTGTCCAGGTCATATCAGATCTGAGAAGAGACACCCAAAACCCCAATGAGCCAGTGTCCTAAGTAACTCCGTGGCCCGTTCCATCATTGCAACGGAGCTCAGGCTGATACACACAAACGATCACTTACATTTGGAATATTAAAGAGACCAAAGTGAAGCAAAACTGGATTAGTCTGAAGAGGAAGACGAGAGTAGCTACAAGCAATTTAAACTGTCAAGTCACTTGGATATTGTTAAAATGGCCATAGACGCCGAAAGCTCAGGAATATAATTTCTACACATAATCCCACTCCTGTTACCTCTTTAGCAGACTAATTTTATGCATAGGAAAAATAATATTAAATTAATTACGCACAACTAACGTAGTTTCGTATATGGATTTGGGAAGAGTTTTGTTTAACATTATTCTATATCAGTGTTATTATCATGAGTATTTTGCTATTATTTAGGCATCGTTTGCACCTTCTAAGTGAAGAAATTTTCGTGCACTTCTGTCTTTTTTTTTCTTTCGGTAATATCTCTGACCCTCCAATTAGTTTTTAAGGAGTTTGGTTTACAAACATTCCCTTAGATATTTACTTTTTTTCATCCGTTTGTCTGTCCGGGATAGAAAAAAAGTCTTAAGAACTGTTTGATAGATCACTATGAACTTTGACCGAGTTCGTTGATGGAGGTGATACATCCACCAGAAGTGATGGAAATCAATCATTTCCATCGTTGGCGATTTCTTGTTATCGATAGACAGCAAGAGATGGTTTTCTGCTATCAATAGGCAGCAAGAAGTGGTTTCCTGCTATCAATAGAAGCAATAAAACGGCACTAGACAGCAAGAAGTGTTTTCTGCAATTAATGAACATAAAAAGAAATTGACTATAGACAACAAGAAGTGGTTTTCTCCAATCAATAGACAGCAAGAAAACGTAAATAGACAGCGAGAGGCGGTTTCTGCTATCAATAGACAGCAAGACAACGGTAAAAGACAGCAAGAAGTGGTTTTCTGCTATCAATAGACAGGAATTCAACGGTAATAGACAACAAGAAGTGGTTTTCTGCAATCAATAGAAGCAAGAAAACGGTACTAGACAGCAAGTAGTGGTTTTCTGCAATCAATGAACAGAAAAAGAAATTGACTATAGACAACAAGAAGTGGTTTTCTGCAATCAATAAACAGCAAGAAAACGTAAATAGACAGCGAGAGGCGGTTTCTGCTATCAATAGACAGCAAGACAACTGTAATAGACAGCCAGAAGTGGTTTTCTGCTATCAATAGACAGGAAGACAACGGTAATAGACAACAAGAAGTGGTTTTCTGCAATCAATAGACAAGAAGACAACGGTAATAGACAACAAGAAGTGGTTTTCTTCAATCAATAGAAGCAAGAAAACGGTAATAGACAGCAAGTAGTGGTTTTCTGCAACCAATGAACAGAAAAAGAAATTGACTATAGACAACAAGAAGTGGTTTTCTGCTATCAATAGACAGGAAGACAACGGTAATAGACAACAAGAAGTGGTTTTCTGCAATGAATAGAAGCAAGAAAACGGTAATAGACAGCAAGTAGTGGTTTTCTGCAACCAATGAACAGAAAAAGAAATTGACTATAGACAACAAGAAGTGGTTTTCTGCTATCAATAGATAGGAAGATAACGGTAATAGACAACAAGAAGTGGTTTTCTGCAATCAATAGAAGCAAGAAAACGGTACTAGACAGCAAGTAGTGGTTTTCTGCAACCAATGAACAGAAAAAGAAATTGACTATAGACAACAAGAAGTGGTTTTCTGCAATCAGTAGACAGCAAGAAAACGGAAATAGACAGCGAGAGGCGGTTTCTGCTATCAATTGACAGCAAAACAACGGTAATAGACAGCAAGAAGTGGTTTTCTGCTATCAATAGACAGGAAGACAACGGTAATACACAACAAGAAGTGGTTTTCTGCAATCAATAGAAGCAAGAAAACGGTAATAGACAGCAAGTAGTGGTTTTCTGCAACCAATGAACAGAAAAAGAAATTGACTATAGACAACAAGAAGTGGTTTTCTGCTATCAATAGATAGGAAGACAACGGTAATAGACAACAAGAAGTGGTTTTCTGCAATCAATAGAAGCAAGAAAACGGTACTAGACAGCAAGTAGTGGTTTTCTGCAACCAATGAACAGAAAAAGAAATTGACTATAGACAACAAGAAGTGGTTTTCTGCAATCAGTAGACAGCAAGAAAACGGAAATAGACAGCGAGAGGCGGTTTCTGCTATCAATTGACAGCAAAACAACGGTAATAGACAGCAAGAAGTGGTTTTCTGCTATCAATAGACAGGAAGACAACGGTAATAGACAACAAGAAGTGGTTTTCTCCAATCAATAGACAGCAAGAAAACGTAAATAGACAGCAAGTAGTGGTTTTCTGCAACCAATGAACAGAAAAAGAAATTGACTATAGACAACAAGAAGTGGTTTTCTGCAATCAGTAGACAGCAAGAAAACGGAAATAGACAGCGAGAGGCGGTTTCTGCTATCAATTGACAGCAAAATAACGGTAATAGACAGCAAGAAGTGGTTTACTGCTATCAATAGACAGGAAGACAACGGTAATAGACAACAAGAAGTGGTTTTCTGCAATCAATAGAAGCAAGAAAACGGTACTAGACAGCAAGTAGTGGTTTTCTGCAACCAATGAACAGAAAACGAAATTGACTACAGACAACAAGAAGTGGTTTTCTGCAATCAATAGACAGCAAGAAAACGGAAATAGACAGCGAGAGGCGGTTTCTGCTATCAATAGACAGCAAAACAACGGTAATAGACAGCAAGAAGTGGTTTTCTGCTATCAATAGACAGGAAGACAACGGTAATAGACAACAAGAAGTGGTTTTCTGCAATCAATAGAAGCAAGAAAACGGTACTAGACAGCAAGTAGTGGTTTTCTGCAACCAATGAACAGAAAAAGAAATTGACTACAGACAACAAGAAGTGGTTTTCTGCAATCAATAGACAGCAAGAAAACGGAAATAGACAGCGAGAGGCGGTTTCTGCTATCAATAGACAGCAAAACAACGGTAATAGACAGCAAGAAGTGGTTTTCTGCTATCAATAGACAGGAAGACAACGGTAATAGACAACAAGAAGTGGTTTTCTGCAATCAATAGAAGCAAGAAAACGGTACTAGACAGCAAGTAGTGGTTTTCTGCAATTAATAGACAGCAAGAAGTGTTTTTTTTAATCAATAGGCAGCAAAGAAAATTGTAATAGACAGCAAGAAGTGATTTTCTGCAATCAATAGAAGCAAGAAAACGGTACTAGACAGCAAGTAGTGGTTTTCTGCAACCAATGAACAGAAAAAGAAATTGACTACAGACAACAAGAAGTGGTTTTCTGCAATCAATAGACAGGAAGAAAACGGAAATAGACAGCGAGAGGCGGTTTCTGCTATCAATAGACAGCAAAACAACGGTAATAGACAGCAAGAAGTGGTTTTCTGCTATCAATAGACAGGAAGACAACGGTAATAGACAACAAGAAGTGGTTTTCTGCAATCAATAGAAGCAAGAAAACGGTACTAGACAGCAAGTAGTGGTTTTCTGCAACCAATGAACAGAAAACGAAATTGACTACAGACAACAAGAAGTGGTTTTCTGCAATCAATAGACAGCAAGAAAACGGAAATAGACAGCGAGAGGCGGTTTCTGCTATCAATAGACAGCAAAACAACGGTAATAGACAGCAAGAAGTGGTTTTCTGCTATCAATAGACAGGAAGACAACGGTAATAGACAACAAGAAGTGGTTTTCTGCAATCAATAGAAGCAAGAAAACGGTACTAGACAGCAAGTAGTGGTTTTCTGCAACCAATGAACAGAAAAAGAAATTGACTACAGACAACAAGAAGTGGTTTTCTGCAATCAATAGACAGCAAGAAAACGGAAATAGACAGCGAGATACGGTTTCTGCTATCAATAGACAGCAAAACAACGGTAATAGACAGCAAGAAGTGGTTTTCTGCTATCAATAGACAGGAAGACAACGATAATAGACAACAAGAAGTGGTTTTCTGCAATCAATAGAAGCAAGAAAACGGTACTAGACAGCAAGTAGTGGTTTTCTGCAATCAATGAACAGAAAAAGAAATTGACTATAGACAACAAGAAGTGTTTTTTTGCATTCAAGACAGCAAGAAAATGGAAATAGATAGCGAGAGGCGATTTCTTGCTATCGATAGACAGCAAGAGGTGGTTTTCTGCTATCAATTGACAGCAAGACAACGGTAATAGACAGCAAGAAGTTGTTTTCTGCAATCAACAGACAGGAAGTCAACGGTAATAGACATCAAGAAGTGGTTTTCTGCAATTAATAGACAGCAAGAAGTGGTTTTCTGAAATCAATAGACAGCAAGACAACGGTAATAGACAGCAAGAAGCGATTTTCTGCAATAAATTAAGCGTTCCAAGAATATATTCCATCTCCACTCTAATCTGCTTACTGAAACAGGAAGTGCTAGAAATACACTACCGCTTCCGGTTTTAATGTTAGTTGTGACAATATCATATCATAGATACCAAATATCTTCACGTGCTGTAAACGTCTCAATGATACGTCTTATGTTGTAAGCTTAAAGTGCTAATATTACGAATATGCATGTTTCCTTACATGTAGGAAATAAAACATTTTTGGTTTCCATTTGTGTATCTACATGAGACTGCAGGTTTTGAACTTGTAACAACGGAGTTTGTGAATGTGTGCACACACATACGCATCACACATATTCGTCATACCTTTCTCTTCCTGTAGCATACAGAATTTTTCTCCTTTATTCATTTTCTTTACTACTCTACTTTCTCTCACACACATACAATCCCTTTTGGTTTTCTGCGTTTCTCCCAGGCCTCCCTTGAGCTCCTGATTTGCCTATGTCCCCGTGAGCCAGGCAGAGTTAGACACGAAGTATAAGGGACGTCGGAAGGAAGAGGGGCGAAGGGTGTCCCCAATCAATATACACAACGCTCTTGCGTACGGATTTCCCGAAAGATAGGGAGTGAGCATGTATGTATGTATGTATATATATATATGTGTGTGTGTGTGTGTATATATATGTGTGTGTGTGTGCCCACCATTCCATCAGAACATGTATGTGAAAGCTACTACTACTGCGTAGTCGAGTGGATTCGTATGCAGTTGAAGAAGAAGAAGAAGAACCATGCATGTGTTATACAGCATGGGTGATGGTGGTGGGCTGGATGTGAGTGAGTGGGTGAGTTTTTCCGAAGAGGGTGACTTTTCCCCCTTTTTTGGTGGAAACACCCCCTACCCTACCCTACTGCTTGAAGTTTTCTTCTTTTCCCATCCTTCCAATACTTTTTCTCTTCCTTCAAACAGTTAGTTTGCATTTTCCATATTACAGAAGGGAGATGAAAAAAAAAAAAAAAAGAGTAGGGTGGTAGGACCGCTCCGGGACTTGATGCAGGTGGAAGATAGATTCAGGCGCAAGCGAGATGGAAATGACAAATATATAAGAGGCAAAAAAGGATAAAAAATAAAGAATTCGAATAGAAAAGAGAGAGAGAGAAGAGCATAGCAAAAGAAGAACGGAATGAAACATGCTGAGAACGAAGATGGAATAAGAGAGACAGCGAACGAGAACAGTAAAAAGGAGCACAAACCAAGTTAGAGAGCAAATAAGAATTCGCGGATTGTCATATTGGGAGAAGAGATGTAACTATGTTTCTTTTTGCAGAGTAGTAGTTTGGCACACGGTGACTGTTCCTAACGAACAGTCGTTTGTTTTGCTTTTTGTTTCCCTAACGGCGTTTCTTTTCCTTTATTGTACTTTATTTCTTTATTTGTCGCAAACGTATCTTACGTTCCCGTGATTTTTTTTAGACCTGCTGAAAAAACATAACCACCGATTTTTCCCCCTTTGTTTCTTACTTACACCTATAGCCATCCCCCAAGGGAGAACATTGAGACAGGAAAACCGAGGTTATTTTCTGGGAAATCTGACTTGAACATACTTACATTCATACATGTATACCAACAACAAAAAACTGAAAGTTTCTTGGGGGCCGAAGATGCTCATAGGAGAGACCTACTGGCAACCTTAGCTACTGGCCTGCCTATAGCTGCTCGGAACACATTTTATTTCCGAGCGTGTGGTAAGTGTAAGTCAAGAGATGAGATTTGGGCTTGTCTTGTAGGGATGCCAATGAGACAAGAGTAAACGAGACAAGATTTTTGTGACGAAATTCAATACGAGGCAGAGCTCTTCCAATAGAAACACATGTAGACCTTCTTTTTGAGACGATACAATGTCATATCTTTCACGACACCTTTACAAGACGAGATGGTAGGGATGTCCACTACACACGAATTGATACTGTCTTGTTTCAAAAATGTGTCATGAAAGTGCTGTTTCGTCCCGAAAAATGATTCTGTTTTTATTTAAAGATCTATCAAGTCTTGTCTTATGGGTAACCCTACCCGAGTAGCGAGAAAGTTGTCAAAAGAACGGCGACCTTATCTAAAATCACGAATTTCGAATTCTTTAAAAAGGAGAATAAGCCGCTTTCTTGCATCAGTAAGGTTTGTTATATTTTTTTAAAAAAAATAAAAATAAAACCTTTTAAAAATAGTTATACTTTCCAGAAATGAATTTCCCTAAAGTCTATCTCAAATTTTCAGTGCCAAGTATATCAACGACAGATATGTCAGAAAAGTTCGGTGACAATGATTTTACCACTTACGTTAGTTGTCCCACAGAAATGTCGAATTGAGTGTTTTCTTGCGATTGCTTAATTATATTTTTAAACAAAAGGTAGAATCATGTGTACACCACGTGAAGAAAGTTCGGTTAGAATATGGAAAATACCCGAATACCCGAAAATACCCGTTGTATGCAACCAACCTGACATTTAGGTACATTTAGGTAGCATATTACGAAGGTGAAATTCATATACAATAACCTGCTATGGGAATACATGGTGGAGGACTTTATCTTCGCATCAACTTGGTGGAACACCTACATCAAGGAAGTTGGTTTCCAACTTTTTGATTCACGACACATCAAGTAGTTGAGAATTTTTGACTCCTAGACGGATGATCACACGGACAAACTGGGTAGGTATACCAACCAAAATACTCATTTAAAATATACAAAAACTTATGGTAGCCAGTAGATTTCGAGGAAGTTAAGCACATATGCAATAAACCTTGCGTTATTACATCTAAGAGTAGCTAGTATTCCTGTATCTTCAATCTAACACAAATTGAACTTCATTTACTGATATATTCGGTACTCTAATTACGATACAAGATATTAGAAAGAAAAGAAATTTTGCTACTGGAATAAAGAATATGGGGCTTTCAGCACACAAAGAATTTAAGTTCATTTTTGGTCACTTTGGACATATTTTATATTTAAGACCTCTACCTGAAGCTCATTTCAGTGCTTAAGAGATTCATGTCTAAATATTGTAAATAACTCTTTCAATAAAAAAGTATTCACTTTTCCTTGTATTTACACAGAGTATACAAACTTTAGGTTTTTTTCTTCAAAGAACTTCGGTAATTGGACTTGAATCCCTTGTGCTCTGAATGTCCCATATGTCGTACAAGACAAAGATTGCCCTTACTGATCTACAAGACAAAAATTATGTAAGATTAAGAACATGCTTACTGATCTACTTAATTAAAATTGTCCTTACTTGTCTACAAGACAAAGAATGTCATTACTGATCTTCAGGACCAAGAACGTCATTACTTATTTACAAGGAAAAGAACGTTATTACTTATTGACAAGACAAAGAACGTCATTACTTATTTAAAAGACAAAGAACGTCATTACTTATTTACAAGACAAAGAACGTCATTACTTATCAACAAGACAAATAACGTAATTACTTCTCTATGAGACAAAGAACATTATTATTGGTGCGAGAAACAAAGAACGCCATTACTAATCTACAAGACAAAGAATTTTCTTATAATGTTTAAACATAATTTGTCATTAATGATCTACAAGACAAAATTTGATCTTACTGATTTCTGAGCCATAAAGCGTCCTTACTAATCTGTCTACTTGCTACCAAATTATGCGCTTTTAGAACTAAACATATGTTCACGCATAGCTATTTTCTTTTAAACAATATTTTCAATCATCTATCATCTATCCTGTCATGTCTATAGATCCATACAGATAAACCAGATTTAGGACAAAAAATCCTGGAATGTATCATAGGTGAAAATCTCCATCCAACTTACTCGGCTCAACCTACATTTTTTAAATCCCTAATCGTAATAACTAACTTCATTTACCACGCTAATCATAAACCAATACAACAACGTAATGCAATATTCTCACCCTGTATTCGAGCTAAACAAGGCATTTGATAAGGCTTGTCACTTGATGTTACTTGATAAACCTTGGTCTATCATATGACTCAAGCGTGTCTCTGATGAGTGTATTAGACTGTATTTTACATGTGTCTTCTTCCACCAACGACTGCGTCTTTATCTAGATTGGAATTAACTTTTCTTAATTTAAGTGTTATAGCTTTCCAATTGCCTCCCGATGATGAATGAAGGCCGAAAATGCCTTTACAGAGGAGCTAACTATCAAAAGCAAGTAGGTATTTTAATCAATCGGTAATTCTTAAATCATATTTTAACGTTTCATGAATTTTAACTTACCACATTCAATATATTTCTAAAAAAAGGATAGCTATTGCTATGTTTTGAGTATATACGGTTTGTTTCCTCTATATTTTTGAATTTTGCTATACGAATAATCGCATGCTAAGAACTAGATAAATGGTCTCCCTTTTTGCGCATTTCTTGGAAAGATATAGGAGTCAGAATAGGAAATTTCTTAGGGGTTATTTTTCACATGTGTATGTGTATGTATGAAAAAAAAAAAAAAAAGAAAAGAAACTGCTTACATTACGGTCGCTGCGCTAGAGATATGATGCCTATTCAAGCAAAAGAGCTCTCTACACCTCCATCTTTACCATAAGAGCCTATTTTCGTGTGTTAGATAGATTATTTCTGTGCTTAATTTATTGCCTTGCTAAGTGGGAGTCGTTGCTCCCTCTTTTCCCGTCGTTGTTGGGTGCTGCAAGGCATTGATAGGCCCTGGCAATGGAGAGAGCGAAAGATACGCGGAAGAAAATTGTGGTGTTGGATCGGCCATAATGTTGGTTCTCTTCTATACGGATGAGGGGTGAGTTTCGTTTAGTTGCTTGCTAGCTTCAGGAAGGAGATTTCGCCCTGGTTTCTTTAATACTTAAGAAAAAAAAGCCCCTTTGGCGTGAAGACGGCTTCAAGACGTGTGAAGATATTCAGAGTATCTAACTTCAAGAGATTTTATAATACATAAAAGCCCTCCGAATTCTGATACTCAAGAAAATGCTAGTCAAAGGATTAGCGGTTCGTCCATAATTTCTTACACAAGCTATCAGCTGTGAATTATCTTTATCCCTTCGTTGTAAACTCTCTTCTCTCTCTCTATCTGAAAGTGCATTAATAATTACATTTTACGGAGCACTTAATAATAATGATCAGCCTTTGTGAGGCAATGATAGAACGATTCACAAAGTTCGTGACCTGTAACGAGAAGTAGTCATACCTGTGACTCATCAGACTCGATGACGAGGACAGAACCGTGACCGGTCTGACTAATGTTACACTCGAGACAAGATAGAATAGCGACGAGACACAGCTTTCAGAAGATCTTTTCGAGACGAGAAAGACCCAAATATTGCCTCGTTGGCAACATGAGGTCTTATTCGATTATTTGAACAGACCGGATCTCACAAGTAAACGTCACAACGGATGAATCGAGTTGCTACCCGAGTTGCTATGTGAGTAGTACAGTTACGAGAGAAAGAATTTTTCAATTGACAAAATTTCTTTTCCTAAAAACTTAATAATAAATTAACCTATTAGTGTACCGATATTGACAAGTTATCAAATTATAACTATTCTAAGGATAACAACAAAAAAGATCCTAATTAATGAATTTGATCCCGAGCTATTGGCGAAAGAAAATTTGTCAACTGTCAAATACTTTCTTTTCTGGGTGTACTAAGTGTGCTCAATATGTCATGGAAGTTTTAGGTGCAAAAAGTTTATTAGATACAGCCACTAGAACGTCATATGGAGGTACATGTTATAGTCGTAATACACAGTCCAAAACATAAGAAATGTCTTAATACTTATTATTTCCTCTAAACTACACTGGTGTCCAAAAAGATAGCATAATTAACAAAAATGGGAAAACGTGGGAACACACAATGGGAACAGCGGCATACAGCCGTCACAGAACAGTGCGATCAGAACTGACCTTGTCACACAGAAGGAAGTGTGCTGAAGGTCATACAAGGGCTGCTGGAGGGAGGGAAGAGAAATGTCCGAAGAAGAGCTGATAACAGCACACCACACCACACCACACCACAGTCGATTGCTGAGTCGTGTGCAAAGTAGACATGTTGACAATAGCGTTAGTGCGTCGTGGAGGCTTCAACACGCCACGAGGACCCACATTAGACCCTGTTTTGCGGGGCAGGGTAATCGGACGGCTGGAAGCTGGGCAAACTCAAACGGAGATGTGCAGAACACTGTATGTACCACAAAGTATGATCTCACGGCTGTAGCACAGGTTTCAAACCACCGGCAACATCGCACGTGCACCAATTCCGGGTCGCACAAGAGTCACAACCCCTCGACAGGACCGGTATCTGTCGGTAAGAGCACCTCGGACTCGGTCGATGTCAGCAGAGCAACTGTCATCAGAGCTTGCAGCTGCTACAGGAGCAAGTGTTTCAAGACAAACCGTGTGCCGGTGACTGCATGAGTTTGGTCTTTACGCAAGACGCCCCGTTGTGTGTGTTTCTCTCTTTCGTGTGCAGCGCAGAGCCTGCTTGAGGTTGAGCCAAGAACACAGGCACTGGACCATGGAACAGTGGGGTCACGTTCTGTTCTCGGATGAGTCGCGATTCAGCTTGCAGTCAGATTCTCGACGGACACTGATATGGAGAAAACAGGGGACGCGCTACAACCCGCAGAACATCACTGAAAGGGACCAATTTGGTGGTGGGGGTGTGATGGTTTGGGCGGGCATCATGTTGAATGGCCATACTGACCTACACGTCTTTCAGGACGGTACTTTGACTGGCCAGAGGTACCGTGATGAGGTGCTGGAACCGTATGTGAGACTGTTTCGGAGTGCAGTTGGACCATCATTCATATTCATGGATGACAACGCACGTTGTCGTCGGGCAGATGTAGTGGATGATCTTTTGGAGGAAGATATTCGACGCATGCCGTGGCCTGCATGGTCTCCAGACATGAATCCAATAGAACATGTCTGGGATGCATTGGGAAGGCGGATTGCAGCCCGACAACCCCCACTACAAGCGATTCCGGACCTGTGTACTGACCTCCGGGTGGAGTGGCCAAGGATACAGATGGATCTCATCAACGAAGTGATCGGAAGCATGGAACGACGTTGTGCAGATTGTGTAGCCGCGCGGGGTGACCACACGCCTTACTGATGCTCTTGATTCACCATAAACTTATTTGTCTTCTCGCTACATACGTTGGGTCATTTTCAACTATGGTGAGTTTTGTCAAATAAAGGTGTTGGACTGTGTGTTGTGTGTTTTGTTCTTCAATTGCACACTTTTTTCACGCGGACGTCCACGTTTTGGATGCCTAGGATCAGTCAGATATGTTTGGTCCATGTGGACTAGGATTCTGCTATCTTTTTGGCTGTAGACTAGGATTATGCTATCTTTTGGACACTAGTGTAGATCATGTTCATGTTTCCAGCATATTTAAGTGATGAAACACAAGAGAAACTTGTTTGTTTTACTAATCCGAAATGGTTTTATTATTGCACAGAAAAGTTACCAATTACTACAATCTATATGCAGTTCAGAAAAGAGTGCATGCCTCACACAAATATTCTGCTCACAGTGAGCACACCTGACAAACGCAATCAAGTCGCACTTAAAACTTTTGTCGTTCACAATTCCGTTCAAACAGTAAGGAACGATCCAACTTTCAGGATCCTCATTCAAGTATCCAGCCTTATGGAAAGCAAATCGAATCATGCTGGGAAAACAAGAAGCACTGAACTGGTAAATTGTGAACGACTGAAGTTGTATGAACCTGTCACGATGCCAAATATTCACTTTACTTCCTGTTATTGCTGTATAGTGATGAAAAAGGCTTTGTATGGACGGACGAAGTGAAGATCCAGAGGCTGAATCATGCCATTACATCCACAGGTATCAGCCGTTTGATCAATGCAAAGCCCTCTGGCACATATTGTGACAAAAGACTAATGTCTTTGTTTGCAAACCATGAATTAAATAACAGGAGGACTGTCTTCCTATTACTTGGAATGCTTTTCCACATGGTGTCCGAATAGAAAGTCTTAAAATCTTGCTTGTTCATGTTTGCTGTTTTACCAACAAATGAGATTAAGATTATATTAGCCGGATCGGCTGGCTTTACTGCAGGGAACCTACAATTTGGTTCAACCAGCAGATCATACATGCTACGCGGAATTTCTCCTCCTATGGACACAACCAGAATTATCATGTAGGTTCCACTCACATATCCTACTGTTGTTCTGGTCTTCACTGATCCTTCCTCCCTCAACGTCTGGTACGAATGCAATTCCTTCTCGAAGCGACTTTGATCCGCATTGAAGACATAGGCAGCTAAAATGTCATCAGTGATCATAAGATCACATACTGAAATAGACTATAACATGTACCTCCATGTAACCTTCTAGTGGCTATATCTCCTAAACCCTTTGAGCTTTGCACCTAAAACTTCCCTGACGTATTGAGCACACTTAGTACTACTCTATCTCATATGTCTTGGGCAACAACTCGATTCACCCAAACGTGACCTTTACTTGTGAGGAGCAAGACCTAGACGCACGTGACCCGGAGAAAAGTCGCGACTCAGATGATCCTTATTATCACTGCAGTAAAGTATCCTCCTCCATGGCATTAGGCTATAAAAAGACATAGTGCCTCAACTAACATGTATAATTGCATGCATAATAAACCCCCAATTACCTAGCCTTTATATATGTAGTACCACTAATCCTAATTGTTAACTTAATGTCTATCCATCAATTCTAGCTGACTACTTTTTCATTTATCGCACTTCCTTTTGAATCCATTAGGAAAAGGTCTAACCATTTTACCATTAGTTACCTTATTTTCAGTTTTCTATACAATTTTTGAACCACCATGGAAATAAACTAGTCGTCAGTGACGGATCTTGTGGGAGATCATTTCGGTAAGTATTTAAATTTCATACGTTCAAGCTAAGGGAAAAACCTTAACTAACGTGCTAATTCTTATATGTAAATCTCTGAAGCTCTCTTTCTTTATCATGTAGCGATAAAACTAGTTTTAACATTGTAACTTTCTTCAAGAGCTGTTACTGGACTTTCGCTGGTCTGGCTTTGTTGCTCATGTAGCTACATTGAAGTAAGTAGACTAGAATTCATCTTCAGCCAAAACATTCAGACGACATTTGTGACTAAAGAACGAAATTGTTTAATAAGCTGTTTCCCAAAACATTGTAGTTTTTAAATTTTTATTCATCGTTAAATATCCTTATCTACTAGCATCATAAGGAAGTGTTTTCCTGGACTCGTTCGGTTAACGAGAGTCTTTTGGTATGTAGTTCAGGATTCGATTCCCGATGAAACCATACAATTTCTCGTATTCTCCTAACATCGTGAGTGAAACTACTACCGATGCAAAGTAACAAACTCCGGTGTACAGAGCTAGAAATGACAATGAGAGTCAATGTGGTGACTCTCCAACATTCAACTAAAATACCCGATGGTCCGCATTCAGAATTTAGTTTTGATTTATTAAAATTATAAAGCAGTTAAACCAAGGAGTAAGTTTTAAGGCAAAGGCTACGCCCATGAGAATTTTTAGGGCGGGAAAATTTTTCATTGAAAATTACATAATCAAGTCGGAGAATGGTAAATTTTGGGACAGATTGACAAGCTTGAGGGAGAATGTTACATTTGGAGTTTTGCGATCAAGCCTTTGAGGGGGTTGAGCACCCTTGGTTAAGCAGACGTCACCAAATCAGTTCTGAGAGCAAAGAAGTTGTGGCTGAGCCCAGGAGTAAGCTTTAAGGCTCAGCTTACGTCCATGAGAATAATTGCGGGAGAATTTTTCATTGGAAATGTCACAATCAAACCGGAAAATGCTAAATTTTTGGACAGATTGATAAGCTTGTAGGAAAGAATGGTAAATTGAGCGAGAATGGTACATTTGCAGTTTTGCAATCAAACCCTTGAGGAGGATGAGTGCCCTTGGTTAGGCCAGACGTCCTGAGGGCAAACAAGTTGCGGCTGAGTCCATAGAGTAAGCTATAAAACTCAGTTTATGCTCATGAAAATATTTGGGAGTAATGTTTCATTGCAAATAGCACAATTAAATCGAAGAATGGTAAATTTTGGGGTAGATTGATAAACTTTTGCGGAAGAATGGTAAATTGAGGGAGAATGGTACATTTGAGGTTTGGCGATCAAGCCCTTGATGAGAATAGGCACTCCTGGGTAAGCCAGAGGTCTGCAACTCAGTCTTGAGGGCAAGCAAGTTGCGGATTAGCCCAGGAATAAGTTTTAAGGCACAGATTATGCCTATGAGAATATTTGGGAGGAATATTTTTCATTGAAAATAGCACAATCAACCCGGAGAATAGTAAATTTTGGTTAAAATGGATAAACTTCTGGGAAAGAATAGTAAATTGAAGGAGAATGGTACATTTGGAGTTTTGGGATCAAGCCCTTGAGAAGGATCGGTACCCTTGGTTAAGCCAGACGTCTCCAACTCAGTCCTGAGGGCAAACAATCTGCGGTTCAGTCCAGGAGTAAGTTCTATGGCACAGGTTACTCACAAGAGAATATTTGGGGGGATAATTTTTCATTGAAAATGACACAATCAAACCGGAAAATTTTAAATTTTGGGGCAGATTGATAAGCTTGTGGTAAAGAAAGGTAAATTGGGCGAGAATGGCACGTTTGTAGTTTTGCGAGCCATTGAGCGCGATGGGCATCCCTGGTCAACCCAGACGTTTTCAACTCAGTTCTGAGGGCAATCAATTTGTGACTTACGACTCTAAAGTAGTGGAAGACACTGAAACAGGTTTTCGTTTTTTTTTTTTTTTTAAACTGTAGTCGTTTCTGAAAACTGGTTTAGTTTTCTATCATACCGGTTTGGTTTTCTACCTGAACATCCTTATTTGTTTGTTAACTTGTTTGGAAATGAGCAGTAGAAGGACAAGAAAAGATACCGGCTTCGGTGTAAATCACACCGGTTTCAGTGCTAAAAATTACTATTTTGGAAAAATCGGGAAACGATTTCTGTGAAAAGTGAACCGGCTTTTGAAGTACCGACTTTCGGTGAAAAACTGAACTGAAAAAACAACCGCTTCGGTAGCGATATCACTGTACTTCTTTACTTTACCCTTGTGTTGAAACATACAAATCTTGCGATATGCTGTGTACCTTCATCACTCATCAGTTTTCAGTGTTCATATTCATGACATCTATCGCTTGCTTGCAGAGCATCAGGTACGACAGGGTAACATTCATTTAACGAGACTTGAGAATACCCCTTTGCACAATATGATGGACCGTTGGACGTGCAAAAGCTCTTTGGATTGTGTAGTGATTACGAAACCACCAAAACACTTAGAAACCTAAGTAACAACTAATTTAGATATACTTGAGACAAAGTAGGGCACTAAAGACAAACTTTAAAGCAATCACGTCTTTGTCTATGTTTGGGTTAAACGAAAGCAAAGACTATGGACATTCTATCCCAATAAATCCATTCTTCAGACTAACTACAACCACAAATGAATGCAAAAGTTTCAGGTTTTATGTGATATACAACTTTTAGAGCTTATACTATATATAGTTATGACTCAAATCTAATAAATACACTTAGGCTTCCTTGTATTATTCTTTCAAGTACAATACATTATAACTAATAACAATGTGAATAAACAATCCATACCAATGTTAAGGTTAACCAATCTGACCCGTAGCCAGTTCAATAATGTAGGGGGGTTGGTAGAAGTTAGAGGGGGCCTGATCCAACCATATTCATTTACAAGCCTATCGTGGTAATTTTAGAAGACTAGTAAAAATTTAGGGGGGCCCGCTTCTCTATCCCACTCCCGTTGGATACGGGACTGTAACAAATTATCTTACTAGCCACCTAATTGCCATACTTAAGATATTTCTATTAATACTAAAGAACCCTGATGCACAATCGACATGGCGTTAAATTTCTACCAATTGAATCCCGGATTTTTCTGATTCTATCCTCATTCCAATATGACTCAGGGATTCACCAAACCTCTAAAAAAAACTCGAGATTCCTGAGGGATAAAGGCGGCCAGATCGTAGAAAGGTTTTGGATCTACTATGACCTGTCCAGATTTTAAGGTAAGGGGTGGGGGAAGGGACGGTACACTAACATTAGTTCGTCTTTTAACATTCTGACAGAATTGAAATCGATATTTGAATTCAATTTATTAGCCATAACAACGCATTGATCACTCTTTGAAAGATCGAACGAAACAAAAAACGATCCATCAAACGATGGGTAGACTATAATCTAACTTGCACTAACTTTGGTTAAAATTCCAGCAAATAAAAGAGTTCAGATCAATGATTACCTGAAAACTTTAGCCCTAAGAAAGAAGAGGATTTGAGGAATTTGACCTGAACCTCTTAATCCCTCATTGTTAGTAGGTGAGGCTGAGTGGTACTGAGAGTGGTTAGAAAGGTTGAGGTATTTCATTTAACTCACATTCAAACCTAAGAGTCAGGCGAATGTGTATTGATACAGTGTCTCTGTTTCTTTGTACATACATTTCATTATACTGAAAGCGATACAACAGTAAGATGTGAATGAAAGAAGTACAAAAACAAGAAGAACGTAGTTCTTGCAACAATATAGTAGGTAAAATTAAAAGGACAAAAAATAGAAAATGATGGAAGTTGTATTCCGTTTTTTTCTTAGTTTCTGCTATTAAGGCGTAAAGAATTCTATTCCTTTTACCCTTGTTCATAAAGTTTCAGGTACTTCTCCCATAGACCGAGTGAAATGATAAGAAAAGAGTGCAAAAGATGAGGAAGGGAAAGCCTCAGATTGTATCGACACTCAAGATAAGCACAAGTCGCATCTAAGACGGTACAAGATGAAAATATATATCTATTAACATTTACGTACATATATGTTTGCAGAAAAATAAATTAAGAACACTTAAAAAAGAAATGTAAAGGTAGGTAAGTTAGGATAATTAGTTCTTTAACAAGAATTGTGAGAATGATTAAAGAAAAGGTATCAAAAGATTTCGAAATTGACCAAGAATTCTAGTAATGTTCCGAAAAATGCATCAAAAGGTTGCGATCTTCGCCAATAATTTGTTTTTGGATCAGGGGCTACAAAACTTTTCTACGGAGTAAGCACATCATACTGAGTTAAGTGATAGTTTGGGTTTGGCTACACTATGTGTAGTTCTCCAGATATAAGGCATACAAGAAAATTATTGATTGAAATATATTGGTTCATTTGATCGAAAAATAAGCATATTCAAAACTATTTTTCAATTTTGCGTCAATAGAGGAGGGAAACTTGAGAGGTTAGAACTTCATAGTTCCTCCATTCAATATGTGAGGTTGAGTGACATTGGGATATTAGAAGTAGTAATATTTTGAGGTTGAGGTCGAGTTTTAGCAAGGCTAGAGATAAGTGTCTACCTTTGTACCACAAACTTACTATGTAAACGTGAAAATTAGGCGACTGTATTGACACAGTGTTACTCTGTCTTTATATACGATCTGTTATACTGAAACCGGTACAACACTAAAATGGTAATGAAAGAAGAAGATCAGGAAAATATCAAACTAGGCACACCTTCCGGTACACCGACTATGTTACGACTTATCTCATCTAAATAAATGAGATTGTAATCCTTGCGACGATAAAGTAGTTAGATCTTAGGTATTCTGCCAATATTGGTAGGTCACTTGCTGCAGCTGAGAAGCTTCTATACTCCACGGACCTCCGATAACCTCTTCGTCTTCACGTATGATTTCTCTGTTTTGATACCGTCCATTAATTGTAGTCTCTTTGGTTCTCTTCCTCTCCTTCCTGCCACCATACCCTCTAATACGTCTCTCATGATACAGTTCCTTCTTAACCAGTGTCCCAACCAGCTTCTCTTCCTCCTCTTAATTATACTTAAAACTGTTCTTGTCTCCCCAACTATTTCTAACACCCTCTCATTCGTTTTCAACTCGACCCAGCTAATTCTTTCCATTCTTCTCCACACCCACATTTCGAAAGTAGTTAGAAGAAAAAGAAAGATAAAACAAAATTGAAAATGATCGAAGTTCTATTTGTTTTCCAAGATGGTGAAAAGAACATCATATGTTTATATTACATTAAAAATGAATACTTTAAAAAGTAAATGAACGGAGTGAGTTCGGATCAACTGCTACTTTAAAAACGAACGAATCGAGAAGGAATTTTTCACTTTTGACTCAACAAAAGGAGGGAGTTGTGAGGTTCGACCTCAACTTCTTCATTCAAATGGGTGGTCGAGTTTCATTTAGAAGTTGGAATCACTAATATTTTGAGGTTGGGTAAGACTCAGCCTTGAACCACAAATACAAATTCAAACCTATTAGTATTTAGTAGAAAAAGTAGTGAGTGTGTTGATACAGCGCCTCTGTGCCTTTCTTTATATACATTCCACTATACTGAAAGCGATACAACAGTAAGATGTGAATGAAAGAAGCAGACAAACAGGAAGAACATAGTCCTTGTAGACGATAAAGTAGGTAGAAGAAAAATGAAAACAAAATAGAAAATGACGAAAGTTCTATTTCTTTTCTTTACTTTCTTTCTTCTACTACTGAAGGCGTAAAGAATCTTCTTCTTCTTTTTGCCATTACACATAAAGTTTCAGGTATTTCTCTCATAGACCGAGTGAAACGATAAGAAAAGAGTGCAAAAGATGAGGAAGGGAAAGCCTCAAGTCATTCGACAGTCGTAGCACTCAAGATTAGCTCAAGTCACATCTAAGGCGGTAAAATGAAGAATATATATATACACACGTGTGTGTGTGTGTTTATAGAAAATTAAAAACCAGCACCTAAAAAGAACAGAAAGAAGTGAAAACTCGTTCTTAGTAGAAGACGGTATAGTATCCTCCGCATCACACGTCGACACCATTTGATGTTAGGTGGCTGAGGATCGTTTACACAAATGAAAAGCAAGTCTAGAAAATGGGAGGAAGAAAGGCAGGGATGGATGTGTGTGAAGCAGAACCGAGATATGACTCTTAAAAAATAAGATGCACTCTCTGGTTGCTGTTACTGCTCCGGATCTTGCTACTGCGTTAGGTCTTCTCTCGTTAACATTTTGGTGCTGGAGGGCGCGTTTTTCTCTTCCACTTCTTCCCTCTAACCTACACCTTCCCCCCCGCGATCAGTCTCTTTTCTTTATTCTTAAGAGGATAAAGGGGCAAAGTGACTTTACATTATACCTACAACGCAATACAACCTCCCTCTTCCATATATAGATAAATAAGTTTGCTTGCTCGATGGTACTCTAAAAAATTTCTTTAAAGCTTTATAGGCAGAAAAAAAATAGACACTTTCTTTTTGCCAGTGATGGCTTACGACAGCAACATCAACCGGCGGTGAGTATGAAGCTATCATCCATTTATACCAAGATCAGCAGAGTCAACTATCAAAAGCACCACATTAACTTGAACCAAAGCACAATCTTAATGTTTTAGGTATTCGATAATCATAATGTTTTCACGTATTTCAAAGTCCTTTTAACATTAATAATAATTACAAATTGATTCAGCAGATTATGTATCTTTTACTCTAATCTTTTGCTCAACTTTAGATTTCTGGAAACAAAATTCATGTAAAGCAAAATGGACAAAGAGAATTGGAGAAAATTATGCAATGAAGAACCTCAGAATAGGTATGTGCATCTCAAAAGCATTAAGAAAATCATGTTTCCATTTTCTCATCTTTTTCACACAGTATTGCTGCAACTTTTAAAAATAATCTCTGGGAAATATGCGTTGTTCATTTGGTTTTAAAAAAACAAACACAGGGACAATATGCAAAGATATATTATAAGTAGGGCTCGGAAGTTGAAGACCTAAAAATTTCGTAAAAAGGACCTACAAAAACCCCTAAAAATATCTTTTAAAAAAGGATCTAAAATCTGGAGAAAAGGACGTAAAAATAAGACTCAATTTAATTAGAATTACATGCTTAATGAATATAATGCTCAAAAAACACAAGCTTCTGGTAGTATATAATATACAGCTGAAAGAAATTTTATGAATGAACTGCTTTGCTTTGTCGTTCGATTTGCATTTTTGTTATATTGTTTCTTTTGTCCAAGATAAATTCTACATTTTGAACACTTTTGGAGGACAATTAGAAGCCGGACACTTTTGGAGAAGGCCAGGACATCACATTGGCCCGTAACACTCTGAAATTATAATTAACCTGTGTATCAGTTGGCACGTAATAAAAAAAAAAAAATATTTAAATATTTTATGATTTAAATTGTAGGTAAAGAACAAAATTACTTCCCCGCCGGACGTCAATTCGGCAGCATTGAGCAGCAAGACGTACGAAATAAATTTTTATTAGGCCTTTTCCAGGAGCGCCTCAAGGCAAAATTTTCACCTGAGCAAAGATATTTGTTGCTCCTTTCCTAGTCCTAACCGATGGTTTACATTTTATTACAATGATTTTAATAATTTAGAAGCCATTTCTCATAAGGAGGTAGGGCGGGTTCTAATGCAATTCTGACTTGCAATACAGTTTCAAGTAGCCAGTGTCGTATTTAAAATTTTGTTTCTGGGGTATGTGCACTATACAGGTCACAAAAACTCCATTTGCAGATGCGAGAAAATGATAATAAAGAGGAATTCGTGGAGGGCTTCAGCCCAATAATCCTCCTAAATATGCCACTCCAAACAACTTTTACGATCTGTGCGAAGTTCCTGCCGTGTGTGTGTGTGTTTCGTAAAAGTTGACGCAAAAAGGAAGTTTTACTAGGCTTAATTTTAGGCATGTTAAGGTCTGTTCTTCTTTCACAAACTGAAGTCCAAATTAAAATAAGAAAACTTCCCCACCCTCATCCACACCCTGCTAGAGGACATTGTTAAGCCTCTTTATATGACTTCTAAATTATTAATGATTGTTGAAGATCTGGTCTTATCAGTCCAGTCGTTGAATGGCTTATCTTTTGAATTTTCTTTACTAAAATAAAGATGTGTAAGAGGTGGTGGTGATTCGAGTTAATAGCAGTAAATTTGTCGAAAGATGAAGTTCTAAAAAGACTTAAGACCTATAAAAGATTTTTAATAGACCAATAAACAAACAAAAAAAAGCCGAGAAAGGCAAAAAAGGACAAATAAAATCCACCATTTTCTGGCCTACAATGACCGAAAATGAACATATATTATGGTAAGCCTCGTCTTCGGGCAGTCGTAAAAAAAGAGGATTCCAGGCCCTAATTATAAGTTAATAGGTACCTTATTTGTAAACCTTTCCGTGTTTTGAACTGTACCCAATTCATACAGAAACCAAATAGTAATCGAAAGGTCCAGATCTTGTTGATTGTTAATATCTCGGCTGTAGGATGAGTGCGGAATCTTCTGCTGGTGCTGCTGTCGATGTATGTTTTCCAGTACCTCCTTCGAAAAAGGAGAATCAAATTGCTGTTGCCGAGTTCTTTCAATAGTTGGATGCGGACAGCAATGTCGCAATGAATTATTTCACGGACTTCGCTGTACACTGTCTTGTTAGCCATTCTAAATTGCCTACGATCTTTACTCGTCAAGACCAAACGACTGAATTACAAATTGGCAACACAGCCGAGGTCATTCACTTCTTTTCCCTAAGCAAAGGAAAGGTTTCGTCCGTCAGAGGGTGGCGGGGTTGGGGCCGAAGTATGTTTCACATATTTTCCGAGGGCACTCTTGAAATAGAAAAGCTCTATCAACAACAACCGTGTTGACTGGCGCATTGTCATGTACTATGCGAGCTCAATACACAGAGCGACTGATTCAAGTGACTGCCTGCAACGAACTAACGCAGCTAGACAGTTCAAACTTATACATTATTTCTTCCATAGATGGCACTGTATGCCATGAACGGCTTTACCAGTGACGAGATATTTTATTGTCAGACCGGAAACTTTTGGAAATTCCCTCGTAACATATCTAATGAAAAATAAAATACTGTTCTTGTTGTAAAATATAAATTGGGTTGATATATCTTGTAAAAGCTCATATTCTAAGCCCGTTGAAGAACGAAATACTATACTTGTTTCAAGTGCATCATGACTGTAGCAGTGATGAACCTAAAATACCCGGAGGCAGTGATACTCATGACCCATTAGACTCGGTGACCCGAGCAGACCGATTACTCGGAATGGCCCGGGCAGACTGGTGTGACCCAGAGACGACGAACTATCTGCCTCTGAGCCCAGTCTTTAGTTAAATATTTTTGTATAGCTTATATTCGAAAACCATTGTTAACTGGGAATATGAATAAACATATAAGATCAGGCCGGTAGCCAGCCTAAAAATGCAGGGGGGCGGTAGAAGTTAGGGTCGCCCGACCCAACCATATTATAGTTCATTTGCAAGCCTACCGTGAAAATTTTAGGGGGGCAGTAAAAATTTAGGGGGCTCGGCTCACCCTAGCCCCCCGTGGATACGGGCCTGTATGAGATTATATTTGAGATATTTAAGATAGAACATCTTGATTAAGAACATCACATCGGGAATGTTCGTGATCCAGAAGTCTACTACTTTAGTTCACTACGAAATGCTGTAGTAATACGTACTTCAGAGCTGATATTTTGGCTCGTTCTAGGTCACTGAGCCAGACCAAGTCTGAGAAGGAAAAGTGACATCCAGACCCGGCTGACCAAGACAAAAGCCATGAGTCAAGCGACCCGTGATCCATTCCATCCATTTTCCACGATTTAGCTAGGAGCTTTCCGTTTGCAGCCATTTAGGAACGCGAAAATATATTACGATTTTCTAAATTGTTAGAAATCGAAAGCAGATAACGGTATCTCATGTAAAATAATATTGCCTAGCGAGCTCTTGTTCCACTTTCCGATTATCTTTTATCTATTTGAAGATATCACATAATTACTGTAAAATTAGCGGTATTTTAATTTAGAAATGATAGGGCCTCTTAACATTGATCATTATAGATCGAGAACAGTAATATGTAAAGAGAAACGGTTTTCCGCAATCTTACACATCATTTCAGGCTATAACGTTGATTAGTGAAGAGTAGAAAAGGTAGCAGATCGCAAGGGACGGTTTTCTGCAATCAATTAAGTGTCGCACTAATACATTCCTCCCCACTCTAATCTCTCTACTAAAGTTGCAAGTGGTAGCAATGTATTACCATTTTGGGTTTCAATATTATTTATTTATTTATTTAACAATCACCAGATACAGCACAGAGACCATTTTATACTCTGGAAGGGATTTGGGAAGGTATCGGCCAAGGCCTGTTTACTAGATGGTACAATCCCGGCCTTTGCCTGGTAGGACTGAAAAAAACTCTGGAAAACTTCAGTCAGGATGGTCGGCAGCGGGAATTGAACCCACGACCTCCCAAGTGCGAAGCCAACGCTCTACCACCTTTTTTTTTTTTTTAAAGAAATTTAACTGGTTCACCGAACGTGTCTCATTAACTTGCTTATCTATTTATTAGTAGTTTCTATTTAATTTTACTCGCTTTTTACTTGTCTAACTCTCTCTGCCAGTAACCTAGAACGACAGGGACACGAACACAGAAACATCGAGGACAGTTAAAATTCAAAAGACTCTCCCACCTGAAATCAAATCCGGGACCCCGTACACCAAAGGCGCACTTGCTAGCTACTAGACCAGCGGGGAGGGATACTTGAGCTACTTCACACGGTAAGTATTAATTGAGAATTTATTGGGAAAATACCACAGCATTCAAACCAAACTCTTTGACGTAGTGTATACTTGACACATCTGATTGTTTTTTCCACATCTTCGTTAAATTCTGTCAAAGACTTTTAAAAAAAGGTCTCACTATGCTTCTTTTAAGATTAAATTTGTTGCAAAATCATCCCTCTATTGTAAATCTTTCACGAGTTACAAAGCATTTGTCGTATTTTAAAAGTATTATGTTGTTCAAGAACAAAATACTGTTCCTATTATAGAAGGAGATTAAGTCTGTAAGATATTAAAATATTGTCTCTATTGTACAAAGTACCATGTTACATGAAGAATAAAAACATAATCGTTTATTGTAAATCCATCATTGAAAAATATGTGTATTGTGGTTGCATCATGTCTGCTAAAAACACGAATAAAGTTATTATGGCAATGAAGAATATAGCGTTATTCTGTTCTTATTGTATATTATTATATGCCTGTTGCAAAAAATTCAGCAGTCGGAACAGAAAGAAACAAAATAAGATTGAAAGAAACTAAAAGAAGCTCGCGAAACTTAAGAGACAAGAAGCTGAATGAATGAAAAATAAAAAGTAACCATAGAATACGAAATAAAAAGAAAGAAAAAGGAAGGAAAAATGAAGTGATTCAAGTTCTAGTGGAGTACGTTTCTCTTAGTTCATCTAACGCTTGCCTAGCAGATACTGGGATTAACTGCTCAAGAGAAGTTGAAAGAATAAGGGAAGGGTAAGGGAAATTCTCCGGTTCGTCGCCTCCAGATATTGGCCTTGTGGCACTTGAATGACTCTCTTTTCTCGTATTGGACTATTCGGAATCGAAATAGAGAACTCAATAAGATTGGCTGCTAAAACACTGCTACTGGTACACCTTTATATATATATATGGAATCATATCAAGCGCTATATTTATCTGTTATATATGTAAAAGTGTTGAATATGAAGAAAAAATTCCCCAATTCTTTCTACATACACTCCTGATGTTTACGGGGCCAGGGCCTACCATCCAACTTGATCACTAATGCCTTTCGGATGATATATTGTCAACTTCTCAGCTCTACTAATCGTCAATACTGGTTTTCTAAGCAGAAGTTCGCTACTTGTTTGTTTCAAATAACTCTTCAATTGTGCTCACGAAGTTTGGTGGACTCCGCAATACCAAAACAATCAAGTGAATACGAATGATCGACATCTTTCCTCTATCCAGATCCTGTTTGAGCTCGTTGATCTCACGACAAGCGATATTTCGGTTCGACTAGAGCATTTCGGTTCGTACGTGTTCACAAATGTATTTGAGTACACGTACGGGCATTGCCCCTATGATGGTCATTGCGCGTATAATGGCTCCACACACATAACTTTGGTTATAATTACATACGGCTGCCAGTTGTGAGTTGTATCAGCGGAGAGAGTCACGTGAATTTCGCAGTGCAGTTCTTACACTTATACATGTTTTATATATATATATATATATATATATATATATATATATATATGTTGTTTTCAATGGGAATACATGTAAAGTTAAATGTTTAACAATGTGGTTGACATAACTTTGGCCTTTTTTCTCGGTGGTAATGAGGACATTGTTGCTCTCATGTTGGAAAGATTTGCCCCTTTCGTGGCTGAAGTACACATATGTGAATTCGAATGACAGTCTCATAGCTGAGTTCTTAGATCGCCACAGAAGTTCAATGCTCTAGATCTCTTCATCAGGTGTGTAAACTTACCATTATTAAGATTTCAAAAGATCAATAAGATGTTCAAGGCTGGACCTCCTACCCCTGTGATGACCAAAAAATCGTCTAAAGAAAGGGAAGAAGATTTTTATGGACGATGTAACGCTTATTATCATGAGGACTCTGGAGATGATACAAATTGGATGTAGCTTCTGTAGTGTCTGGGTTCATGAAATATGTGCCCAATCATACTATCGAATGACAAAAACGAAATGTTTTTGCTTTGATGAATATGTAATCATCTAAATCACGTAATCACATTTACTGCTATGTAGCCCATAGCTATAGTGCCTATTCATACCTTTAGTCATTGAAACTATGCTCGCAAAGCCTAATTCGTTTTTTAATGTTTGCGATTGTTTTATACACTTATTGAGTCTTACAGCTGCATTTCAATCTGCTTACATGTAGGCGAAGTAAACTGTATATCTTACCTGAAAATGTCATAGTTTAGTAATAGCAAGTGTAAGTTCATATTGAGTATGCTTAACTTAGACCCACGAGTTTTCGTTTACTGTATACTGTATGCTGTACAATTTAGCCAAATTCGATCGTCAAAAGGTGTTGTGTAAATGTGTTCTATTTTAATGAATACGACGTTATTATGCTGTTATGCAATGGGTCTGAACGGATGTCTTGATACTTATTCACGCATTGTATTCGTTCATTTTCGATTATGGTATTGGGTAAATCGTAAAATATTAGTGTCCCCATCTTAGGAGCACACCTGTGGTCATCAATGGAGCCAGGGCTAGTTCCATTTGATGGCTAACTTGCATTGTTTTCGTTTCTTTGAAATAACTTTCAATATATCAAGCGTCTTTCTTTATTTCTTTTTTAATGTTTATAGCTGCATATACGTACGTGTATAAAGGGCAAGAGCACATAAAATATATAAAATGATAATCATGCCTGTTGTTTCGTATGGTTGCGAAACATGGTCCCTTATCCTGAGGGAAGAACGTAGACTGAAAGTATTTGGGAACAAGATCCTAAGGCGAATATTCGGATCCAAGAGGAACAGGAATGAGAATGGCGGAAACTTCATAACGAGAAACTACATAATTTATTCCATTTACCATTTTTAGCCTAATCAAATATAGGAGGTTCAAGTGGGCAGGTCGAGTAGCAAGAACGGAAGAAAGTAGAAACGCTTCCGAAGTTTTAACTGGAAGTCCAATCTGAAAACGACCGTTAGAAAGACCTAGGCGCAGATGAGGGGACAATATTAAGACGGATCTTGCAGAAATAGGAGTACAAAGTAAACACTGGACTCAGTTGGCCAAAACAAAAGTTAATGGAGAGCTTTTGTGAACGCAACATTGAACTTCCGAGTTTCATAGGCCATAGAGTTAGAGTCAGTTAGTATATACGTGAAGCATGTCGCTTCCAAAAATGTATACAATTTTTTATAACTATTATTGCAAAATCCTGCATGTTATTAAACAAAACACGTTAAGGTGGCCATCATAGGAGCTTCTCCCCTATATTGGTTGATTGGTTGATTGAATTGAGGTAGATGTGGACCTACAGCTTAGTGTGGAGTCCAAACCATATGAACTCCAACTGGGAATTGAAACCCAGGTATCCCAATTATGCATATACGAGTATGTTACTATTTCTGAACTTACAGAGATAAGAACATATACAGTGTAAATGAGCAAAGTTTGACCGCATCTTGATTTATTTGATGGAATCCTGTCCTCACCGCTCGTGTGATGGTTAACGCAAGCGCTTTTGGTGTATGTGGTCGCAGATTCCATTCCAAGTGGGAAAGTACTCAACACATTACGATGGGTCCACATTTCATATACCCTCGTTGCTGAAATGATGCACTAAACTTCAATAAACAAATGAAACAAGATCTGATGGTATCGTTAACTTTTCAAATAATATCACAACTGTAAGATACGGTAGAAAAGATTAACTTGAAGGTTGGGTTGTACATAAACATGAAAAAGATGAAATGACATTTAACAACTTTTCAAGTAAACCAAGGAGAGAATGGACGAAATGAAGATTTCTATCACTCACAAACGTCTTAAGTTCAGCTGGAGAGCATTCGGAATTAAAAGTTCCATACTAAAATGTAAAATGGCGAAACGTCTAAACGAAAAGATTTTCAATGAATGTGCTCTAGCAGTTTTCATATATGGATTGGAGACCTGGACACTAATAAAGTCTGACATTCACTTTTGCTACACTACAAAATGAAGCCTGGAGAGATGAAACGAAGGGTAAACCGAAGCGATAAGAAAAGAGTTGACGAATTAGAAAGATTACAAGAGTGACAAATATGACCATTGAAAATGCAATAGACCCCCTACTGGCGTGAACTGGAAGTGGACCAGTCATATCATAAGAAGAAATGATAGTCAAAGGAACTTGTGTACCAGAAGGCAAGAAGAAATCTACTGTATGAACAACCGTCTACAAATAAGATGATGTGACGTTATACGTTTTTTCATTGAAATTAACAGACTGAACGTTTGTTATATGAGCTTATAGATGAAAAGGAGCGAACACAAACATCAGTTCAGTAGCATTAAAATCAGCAGAGCAATTGCTATTATGAAGAAGCTTCGATGATAAACCCTTTCGGTTTGCCTGGTTGTTCAAAGTATGAAAAGGATAACAGTGAACACGCTATCAAACTCATTTAAGTGGATTAAACTTTCGTACAACGATGCTGTAAGTGATATAATTTAGTAGATTAGAAATTCAGCGCTTGATCCGTCAAAAGATCAGTGCTGCCAAAAAAATCTGTAAAATCAGCTACACAACTGTGAAATTTTCCACTGGAGATGGATTTTTGTTACAGATTTTAGCAGCACTGACGCCAAATTATACCCTTTTGATGGGTCAAGTATTTGATCTCTTATCTACTCAATTATAGCACTCGCAGTATCATTGCAAGTTCATTTAGCTTACTGTACGTAAGAGATTTTTTCCATCGTGTCTACTAGTCTCTTTTAACAAACCTTGAGCAATTGAGAAACCGAGAGGGTTAATTACCATAATCTCTCTTAACTACAATGTCGTTGCTTCTTTCCATCAATTCTACTTGTTCTCTTTCATCCATAAGCATATAACAAATGTTCAGTCTGTTGAATCCGTAGCTTACAGGGTACATTTTTCATAATAAACTCTACTGGATCCTGAAAAAAATACTCTGAACTACCATAGTTGCACAATGTTATTTGGATAATACTTTATATTTTCAAGTATTTTATAGAATTGCTCTACAGATAGAACTAATCTCAAACTAAGTATTATTCTCAAATAGTAATATTTTAAGAAATAGTTATAACTTTAAATTCTGTAATGAATATACTTAATAATTAAGTTTTCCGGAATACATATTTAGCACGATGCATTGCACGACATAATAGAGCTGTTATTCTTTTAACTTCAAATTAACTTCATCTGTGTGGCAATTCAATAAAATATTTAACGTCTGTACGTATAAATGTCTAAACAGTTGTTTTTCTGGGTTGTCAGTTCTACTTACACAGTGTATTCAGATATATTTATTTTTCCATCATATATTCTTTTTTCCTGCATGCTTTCTTTATGGAGGGGGGCGCGGTGGCTCAGTGGTAGAGCGTTCACCTCTGGTGCTTGGGGTTCTGGGTTCGATCCAGCCCCCGCCAAGTGAACTTTGTGGTGGACAAACGCCGTGCTCGTGGGTTTTCTCGGGATTCTCCCGTTTCCTCCCACTTTCTTCATTCCACCATTTCACTCATCTCTCATCATCACCGTCTCCTTTAGTCTAACCGGCATAACCGTGGGACGTAAAACTGAAAGATTTCATTTCATTTTTTTCTTTATGGAGTTCAACTATTATTCTTCAAATTTTATATTATATGTGAAGTTACATTAGGTATATGTACAGGGTGTCTCATAAAATATACTTACGCTTTAACTTGGTGTTACGCAAATATTTAACTTTGATTAAGGTATTCATTGACATATTTAAAGGTCTAATAGAATAAATTAACAAAAGGTAATGACATTATGGAGTAAATTGGTCTTTTCCGCAAATCGTTTACATATTTTGTAACAAAATAAAAGTACGTGCAGGTGTTCCTCAAGGCTCTATTCTGTCTCCCATCTTATTTGTTGCTGATATGGTGCAACGAAAGCTTCCACTTTGACGACTACACGGCTTATCTTACGCTTGGATCTTCCGTTGGTCAAATCAATCTCGTCTATCAACCTGCCTTAGACATGCTTTTAAGATGTTGTCTTAAGTGGAAACTTAAACTGAATTCCATTAAGATTCTGAGACCTTATTTGGCCTGAAGGAGTACCAATTCTGTCCCACATAAAATACTGAACGCGTCAATATTTCCCTTATGGGATTACGTCTTTCGACACAAGATACCTTCAAATATCTTGGTGTTACGATCACCCATCTTCGGATCTTGGACCCCAACATCTATAGTTGCATAAATTTACTTCGACATCTTACTACATGGGAACTGAATACAAACTGCTTCCTTTGTACGTACAAAGTCTTCATTTAACCAGCTATTATTCACGGTCATTTAGCCTTGTCTTTCTACGACTCCAAAATTCTATAACCGGCTACAAGTACTAGAACGCTATGCACTTCGGTTTGCCTATTCTCTATCACAACGAAAGTCTACACGGGAGGTTAATCGTCATGCCAGAATGACTACAACCCTTCCTCATTTTTGCCACCTCCGCTCGCGCTACATATTCAACCGCATCACCAACACTCACCCTCTCATTGATGATATTTTAGGCCAAGCTCCAGCGACACCACGACATGCAAATCCACCACTAAACCATCTACTTGCAATTCATGAACAGGATTAACCTTCTGAGCACCACAATTCTAATCGTCATCCGTTTGTTTATTGTCTATGATTCCATCTTTTTGTCTACCTGGAATTCTGTTTCATGTCTACTGTATATGTGTGTGTACGATGATATGATTATAAAACTTGTGAACAAGTACGTGCATATATCATTTAAGTTTCCGTCCTAGTACTAATAATACAATTATTACCTGAGAACCATCTTCTCTTTAAACGTCCAAACTAATGATGATTCGCTGGCCATAGAGAAAGCATAACCTTCTATGCTGTCTTTTTTTTCTTTTCTTTTTTCTTTACAAAGATCATGATGGGAACAAAAGTCTTCGTAAAAACAATATTAATACCTCACTTCAATTTTTTATATATACTACTAGCAGCGTTCACCCCGCTTCGCTGCGGTCACCCCGGAACGCAATAAACTTTGTTACTTAGATAATTTTTACTTTTTCGCTTTCAAGTGATATGATAAAAACCATAGAAGATTGCAGTAAATGTTAACATTATATCGCCTGTCATTTATGTTAACCCGCCCCGCTTCGCTGCGGTCACCCCGGAACGCAATAAACCTTGTTAATTAGATAATTTTTACTTTTTCGCTTTCAAGTGATATGATAAAAACCATAGTAGATTCCAGTAAATGTTAACATTATATCGCCTGTCATTTATGTTAACCCGCCGAGTCACATGGTCATGCGGGTTGCATATAAATACGTTTATTTTTACCTATGATGAACTAATAACAAAGGATTTGTACGTATGGACACTTGAATGGTCAATTATCTCAAGACACTGGTAATTAAAAATTAAAGTGATATGATAAAAACCATCTAGGGTCCAAATCCTAATAACCCCCCAAAAATGAAAGAAATTGGTTCAGCCGTATTAGCGTGATGAGTTCACAAAGGATTTGTGCGTTCTCTTTTATATATATAGATATACATGCAAAGACTAAGACTTGAAACTGAACGGAGGGTGTAAGAGTAAGATAATATTAGGGTTTGGGTTATGGTTAAGGGATATTATACTCCCTTTCAGCTAGTAAAAAAAAAAAAAAAAAAAAAAAAGTAAATTCATCTCATATCATAGCCCAGTTTTGGGTGAATAACTACATGGTGCTGATTTATATGTGAAATGTTTATAATATATTCTTTCTTCCATATATACGTATATATTATTTCTTCAGGAGTTTTCTTTTTCTTCTTGAGTTCAAATTTATGAGAAGTCCTCTTGTCTTGTTTTTTCATTATTTTCTTTCTTTTTGGTGAAATTTTTGAGGGGAGAATGAGGACATGGAAACAAGGTTTTTCTGCTGCGGGAGGATTTTGGTGGTACTGGTAGGCTGCTAAGAAAATCTCGTCGGAATCGCATCTTTTCCTCTATAACAGTACTTTCAATCGAATAGTTCTCCCTTGGATTCTCCTATTTTTTGGGGTCCAATGTTCTTGCATCTCTCTCTCTCTGCGATGCAGGCTAATCCACTAAGGATGGAACGTCAGAATCTGAGGGGCTGGTAACGGGAGGTTTGGAGCACGAGGGGGCAGATTTGACGACGACAACGAAGATGAGAAAGAACCGACACAGGGATGTGACTTGGAGGAGAAGAACGGGGGAGAGGGATTTGGTTTGTAAGGACATGACGAAAAGAAGAATGGTTTCAGAAGATGGCGCTGCTGTATGCTCAGGGTAGGTAAAAAGAGGTAGGTAGGTAGATTCAGGGAGTGGGTGGGTTGAGTTCAAGTGGGTGGGTTTGAAAATACATGGTAGTTCGGTTGCAGCAAAGAAAGGATGCTGGAGCCTCGCTTGCTTCTATGGTGAGTGGCATCTCCTCGTCGTGAGGAGTTATATTCCCTGGGTTATCTCCCGGTTGCAGCGTTGCCAAACTGCCTTCTTTTTCTTCTCATTTTACTTTCTCCAACCATTCATCTCTCACTCTCTGCCTGTCTTTCTCTCTCTCTAACCAACCAACCAGCCTCTTGCAAATCATCATTTTTATCACACGGGAGTCCTCCTTTTATAAGCACCCATACGTCATTCCCATACGTCAATCTCAGTATCATTTATATCTTTTTTCTTCTTTCTTTCATCTTTCATGTTTTCTTCCTATTTTTTCTATGCAGTATATATGTATATGTATAGAAGCAATCTTCAACTATCGTTGGTTTCTGAAGATATTCTTTACCTTGCTTTTTTTTTTTTTTTTTTTTTTTTTTGCTAGCCGTGTCTCGTATAGATATCAAGGAAACTTTGCGAACACAGGCGTTCTGTGAAGAAATAGCAAAGAGAGGGAAAGAGAGAGAGAGAGAGAAAAGAAGAAAGAAAATGGCACCAGTGTCAAATATTACAAAAACGCAAATACTTTTAAGAAGCATCTACAGAGTGTAACAAAAAAGTTACGGCAAAATTTCAGGGATGGATTCCTTATATGTAGACAAGTAAAAAAGTTCATACGACCATGTGTCGGGAAATGGATCGTTACAGAGTAAATAACCTGATTATGGTAAAACCTTAGACATTTACAGTAAGTTGATAATAGCCAGTCATTATAAGTTTCAGTTTTTTTTTTTTTTTTTTTGTTGTTGTTGTTGTATTTTACCCCTTTTAAGGATTTATGATAACATTTGTTACCATGGAGTAGTGTCGTCCTTGACCGCTTATTTAGGTTCCATAACACATATTTAAGCCGGGTGTTTTTATTGGTCAAGTCAAGCATAGACCAAAGAACACACCAAAAACATTTTGGAACCGGATGGTCAACTTGGCGGCGCCACGTGGGGGTGAAGGGAAGTGAATAATTTTTTTCTTAATCCAAATTTCAAGTTTTTTTTTATGCCCTTAGTTTTCGAGATATCAGATTGAAATTTTGCGTACGGATTGTGTGCACCTTTAAGTATTTCTCAATTTTTTTTTTAGATCCCTACTTTGGGTCCGGGCTTGAGGGGTGTAACTGTTCCGAGGGGGTGATTGTTTAGAAAAAGTTCCGGTTTTTCCCGAATATTTGGATCCAAATGTATGATATGGACATGTGAATGGTACTGTTAGAAAGGGATTATTATACTGAAGAAAATGGCGTTTTAAATATGACTCGAGGCCAAATAGTAATGACACAGTAAATTTTTAAATTTTTTATATATATATATATATATATATATATATATATATATATATATATATATATATATATATATATATATATATATATATATATATATATATATATATGGCGGATCCAGGATATGATCAAGGGTGGGGCTAAACTATAATTTGCAGTTTTATCCAGTGTAAAGCACGATTGAAGCCCATTTTATCCAGTGTAAATCTGAGCGTCAAGGGGGGGGCTATAGCCCCTCCCTTGCATTTTAATAAATTGTATACTAAACTACTAAAAAAATTGCCCACCCACTACTCGTGGCAAAACCTGAAATGACGCTACTGCTTCTAACCATGAACAGAGCTGACCCGATTGCCCCCCCCCCCCTGGATCCATCACTGGCCTACAGTTAGCAGATGTACAGACCACCGTGGAAGACTAATCCTCACAGCATAAGCCGTTTTCCATCACATAATTTCGCTTTCAAGAAAGCTGGATTACAAAAGACAGGCACCACCCGTCTCTAATGCGCTATGCTAGTTTTATTCCATAGATAACTTTTAGAGACACCAGTTTTCTAATAGTTATATTCCGAGTGTATCAATATTTCGAACGCATACCTACACTCATTATCTTCGGTACAGTCAGCGACAGTAGAAAATGGAGGTTGGATACATAAGAAATGATAGCTTTTTCCAGTATCAGAATAGTTTCACTCGATGTCTGATAGTTGGACAACCAACATGACAGCAAATACGTGCCCGAAAACATAACATGCCAGGATATTCCTCCACTCGGAGGAAAAAAGTATTACTATCTGAGAGCATCATTTAGAGAAACAACCACGAGATAAATCTGCAGAAATTTCATTCACATTAAGTTCAAAGAGATAGGAATTAATGCAAAGAAAACGAAAACAATAATACGCTTCATGCAGAAACCGAAAAAGTATGGAAAGCTAAACAAAATGAGAAAAGAAGGAAAGAGGGAAAGGAAAGAGCAAAAGACATGGGAATAAATTAAATTTTAACACTTAAGGATAAACAGTGTCCGTTTTTCCTCCTGCCCGCTGTATCCGTCCTGGTTTTTCTCCCTTCATAGGATAAATCTCATTCAGCATCAAACGCGAACATCATTTATAGTGTTTTAATTCCTTGAAAAAAAAGTTAACTCTATCCAGGCCGAGACTCGAACCCCGGACCCTTAGAACGACAGGCAGACGCTGTAACCACTTACCTACACACGCTATCTAAATTGCGGGCGTTTATAAACCAGCCATTACCCGCGCTGTTATCAAACGTCTTAAAGCAGCCAACTTAATCTATACTCTTACTTATTGTTGCCTCTATATATATATATATACAGTGGCGGATCCAAGGGGAGGGCTATAGGGGCTATAGCCCCCCCTTGACGCTCATTTATACACTGGATAAAATGGGCTTTAATCCTGCTTTACACTGGATAAAACGGCAAAATATGGTTTAGCCCCTCCCTTGATCACATCCTGGATCCGCCCCTGTATATATATATATATATATATATATATATATATATATATATATAGAGAGAGAGAGAGAGAGAGAGAAAGAAAGAAAGAGAGAGAGGTATATAAAAATCGGATTAATGGGGGTTAAAAGAATGATTTCGTAACCTCGAAATGGGTCTTCAAGACGGTGATCGCACCACTATTGCCATCTGGTAGCCGTGTTAGATAACACACACATTAGAAATAATGCTTCGACACCATTAGTTCCACGTTGTGCCGTGGATAAGTCGGTAAGGTGTCTCCTTGTTGAGTAAGCAACTCGAGTTCGAGTCTCGAATACACCAATTTCTTTTTCCTTCAAAATACATTTCTATATTTTTATATATGTTATTAATAATTGCTTTCTTGCATTTTTTGTAAATTACCTTAAATTAGTGAAGGTTCAGTAAAATCAAGAAGGTTAAAATACATATATATGATTGTTTTATCCGTATGTACAGTCCAGAGATGGAGCGGGTCGGGGAGCCACGGGTCAACAGAACGTGACCCACTGCAACCCCCCACCCACCAGGACCCACTCTGTCTTAACAACGTATTACGACCCACAGACTCATTCTGCTCAGTGCATTGTAGACAGCTTCTGAACACTGGTGAATTTGTCTACTTTCAAGGCATGCTATTTCTTTTCATTTGTTTCTATTGACAAAAGAACTTCAGGCAATTTTAAATATTGATATTTGCAACTGTAATAATAGCAATAGAACTTATTTGAGACGCAGCCTGTGATTTCTTAGAGGAGCTAACTACTGGGAAAAATGTTTGAATCATGTGTAATATATGAATTATTATATAAAAAATTGAATGTAACTATGTCTGCATGATCATCATATCCAAATTGCAAAGTCAAATGAAATGATTTTTGGTATATACTTAGGCCTCAATCTCAACTAGGAAGTTATCATAAATTCGGTATCGATTTCATTATATTACATATTCTAAGAGGGTCCGAATTTTTGCGAAAAATTTAGTATCTCACAAGCCGTTCAAGTTGGAGAGCTGATATTCAGTATATTAATTCTTTATCTAATATAAATAAAATAAAGAGTTTGTTTGTGTGTTTGTCTGTCTGTCTGTCCGTGTGCGGCCTGGGAACCAGACGAGTGGACCGAGAGTTACCAAAATTTGGTCAGGGGTACCTAGCCCAGGCCCCAGATCAAGAAGAAGTCGATATTAGTGTGAAATCCATAGTTTTCACGGTCGCTGAAATCAATGGTGACATTTCCATTAGCGATTACTCAAAATCAGCTATCATTATATGCGGTCCGGAGTCACCGGGGGATACCGAAACATGTAAAAATAATCCAAACCTTGTCTGTTTTTTTTAAAACACAATGTTACGAGGCACAGAAGCCACCACGCCTGCGGTGTGCTTGCTTTTTTGCCTTAGGCAGCTTCAGGACTAAAATTAAGACTTTCATTCTGTCAATTTATGTGTAGCTATCAGTCAGTCACACAGGTGCTTTGCAACGCTGAATTTTACAGGAAAGGTTTTGTTCATCGGGTAGGAAGCGAAGCCCATCGTACGTTGTAATCCCTTCCCCTCTTTTGCACAGTGTGTGAAATTTAACTTGTATACTGTAGTAAGTTACAGAAAAGAGAATGCTATTTTTTTAATGACATTATCGAATAAGATTGACCACTATTACAATATATTCAAGATGAAAAATATTCATTTAACAGTCGTCGTACTTAGTTGTCTGCACTGAAATTCCCATAATGTGCTTTCTTTTTTTCTAATATGAGCTCCGAGCTTCTTCGTGGCTAAGTGGTTAGCGTACGCGCCTTTGGCGTGAGAGACCCGGGTTCGATTCCGGTGAGAGCTCATGTAGTTCAGATTTCACGATTAATCAGTAGGTCCCGTCTCATATAGCCTCGCTGCTGAAAGGGACGACAAAATCAACTCAACTCATATTCAGCACCATAGGAGATATAACTCCGAGGGTAATTTTGTCCCTGGAAAACCTCCCAAAATCATCAACGGTACGAAATATGTCTGCAATGCAAGATGTCAATCATTTCCAACTCTATGCTCTGTGACCTAGTTTGCTTTTCATGTTTTCAGTAAACTAGACAGACAAAAGGAAGAATAGAGGCTTTCTTCCAGAAAATTGTGTTCGAGGGTGGGGGGACACACAGGCCCGTATCCATGGGGAGTCTAGGGGGAAGGGCTCACTCTAAATTTTTACATGAGAATGATTTATGAGCATTAAAGTAGTCAGCCATTAAGATTTTTTCTTTTTGTTTTAGGATGATACTAGATTCGACTCCTGGTGTAAGCTCAACTTTCAGTCCTGTGTCATTTGCATGTCTCGTTTCATACAGATTCGTTGAAAAACCTCTAAACATGTGCTATGACTAGTATGCGAACTAGTTTTTTTTAAGCAAAAAAGAGAAATTTCTTGCTTTAGACTCTGCCCTGTAATCCAGTTTTTCTGGAGGCGAGATAGTATGGTTGGGAACTGCCAATCAGATTCAAGTTCCGAACCCACATTAAAAAGACCTTCCTTTATAACTTTGGTGTTGTATAAGGACGAAAAACAAAAATATACTGATAGCTCCAGTAATAGATATTATGGGAAAGAGATTAAAAAAATAGGTGGTTTTCAAATTGAGAAAGGACAATACCTGAGCTTTATTAGTATTACTAGCATATATTACCCGCTTTGCTAAGTTGAAATGAAAATTTAAAAGCACAACTCCGTATTTCATGTGTTTAGTACCCGTGAAATATGCTGTTTTCGTATTTAATGGCATCGATTTAAACAGCATCGGAAAGATCATTGATCATCTCGGCGACCCCAAAAATCATGGATTCGACACCAATAATGGTCATTTTCGGTCATTTATAGGTATATTTCCTCCTCCACAATGTTGCGGGCCAAGGCATCGAAAGTGTCACTGTTCATTTCAGCGACCCCCCACAAATGTGGATTCAGCACTAATTATCGGTCATTTTCCATTATTTTTAAATATCTCTTCCTCCCTCTCCCCCAAGTTGTGGGGTTGAATTTGAATTTAAACGGGATCGAAAGTACCACTGTTCATCTAAGCGACCCAGAAAACTATAAAATTGACACTGATAGTGGCCATTATCGATCATTTTATATATCACTTTCTCCCCTTCCTGCAAGTGGCGGAACTGATTTTGCATTTAAACCGGATCGAAAATGTCACAGTTCATCAGAATGATCCCGAAAACTATGGATTAGGCACTAATATTGGTCATTTTTGATTATTATTATATACAGCTCCCCCTCCCCCGTGCTGTGGCACACAGAATCAGAATTGTCACTGTTAATCTCAGCTACTCCTAAAACTATTGACTCGACACTAATATTACTCAGTTTTGATCATTTTTAAATGTTTATACCCCTCTCCTCCATTGTACCCCCCTTCGCAACTATTAGGGCTGAACTTGGATTGAAACAGCATCAGAAGTGTCACTGTTTGTCTCATCGGGCCCGAAAACTATGGATTCAACACTAATATGGGTCATTTTTGATCATTTTAAAATTTCTCTTTCTCTCGCCCTCCCCTACGTTGCTTTATCAAAGTGAACAGCCTAAAGTAATCCGTGCCCCTACACTCATGTATGTTGAAAATTTGATTTAGATCGGTCGGGTGGTTCAAGAGTGATGAAGTCACAAAGGCAGTCATATTTTTTTACATATATCTCCCCCTCCCCCAACCCTACATTGGCTCGTCAAAGTGAAACGATAAAAAAAAAAACACCCTAGGCCCGACCCTTATATTTGTTGAAAATTAGATGGAGATTGGTTGGGTGGTTCAAAAGTTATTAGGTTTTATTAATTTCTATTTATATGTCCTCCTCCCCACTTCCTAGGATGTACCGTTAAAGTGAAATTACAAAAATGTTTCCAGATCCAAACCTCATATATCTTGAAAATTTGATTGCGATCGGTCGGATATTCAAGATATAGTTCAAGTGTTATTAAGTTACAAAAATAGTCACTTTCAGTCTTATATAAATTGATTTTTATATCTCCCCTCCTTCTCCGCCCCCCACGTTGCTCCGTTAAATTAAAATTACAAAAACGATCCCAGGCCTGAGCCTCATGTATGTTGAAAATTTAACCAAATCGGTAGAGTGGTTCAGGAGTTATTAAGTTTATTTATTTTTACACCCCCTCCCCCTAAGTTCTACCTTCAAAGTGAATAGCCTTTAACCAGCCCAGCCGTAAAACTCATCCATGTTACAAATTTGATCAAGATCGGTGGGGCGGTTCGGGAGATTTAGAGTCACAAACATATTGTTTCTTAATTATATATATATTAGTAGTGTCGAATCTAGATATTTTCAGATGGGGGCAACGAGTGCCATGGCCCACAACATGGGGGAGGAGGAAATATACATATAAATGACCGAAAATGACCATTATTGGTGTCGAATCCATGATTTTTAGGGTCGCCGAGATGATCAATGATCTTTCCGATGCTGTTTAAATCGATGCCATTAAAAACGAAAACAGCATATTTCACGGTACTAAACACATGAAATACGGAGTTGTGCTTTTAAATTTTCATTTCAACTTAGCAAAGCGGATAACATATGCTAGTAATACTAATAAAGCTCAGGGATTGTCCTTTCTCTATTTCAAAACCACCTATTTTTTTAATCTCTTTCCCATAATATCTATTACTGGAGCTATCAGTATATTTTTGTTTTTCGTCCTTATACAACACCAAGGTTATAAAGGAAGGTCTTTTTAATGTGGGTTCGGAACTTGAATCTGATTGGCAGTTCCCAACCATACTATCTCGCCTCCAGAAAAACTGGATTACAGGGCAGAGTCTAAAGCAAGAAATTTCTCTTTTTTGCTTAAAAAAAAAACTAGTTCGCATACTAGTCATAGCACATGTTTAGAGGTTTTTCAACGAATCTGTATGAAACGAGACATGCAAATGACACAGGACTGAAAGTTGAGCTTACACCAGGAGTCGAATCTAGTATCATCCTAAAACAAAAAGAAAAAATCTTAATGGCTGACTACTTTAATGCTCATAAATCATTCTCATGTAAAAATTTAGAGTGAGCCCTTCCCCCTAGACTCCCCATGGATACGGGCCTGTGTGTCCCCCCACCCTCGAACACAATTTTCTGGAAGAAAGCCTCTATTCTTCCTTTTGTCTGTCTAGTTTACTGAAAACATGAAAAGCAAACTAGGTCACAGAGCATAGAGTTGGAAATGATTGACATCTTGCATTGCAGACATATTTCGTACCGTTGATGATTTTGGAAGGTTTTGGAATATCTCCTATGGTGCTGAATATGAGTTGAGTTGATTTTGTCGTCCCTTTCAGCAGCGAGGCTATATGAGACGGGACCTACTGATTAATCGTGAAATCCGAACTACATGAGCTCTCACCGGAATCGAACCCGGGTCTCTCACGCCAAAGGCGCGTACGCTAACCACTTAGCCACGAAGAAGCTCGGAGTTCATATTAGAAAAAAAGAAAGCACATTATGGGAATTTCAGTGCAGATAACTAAGTACGACGACTGTTAAATGAATATTTTTCATCTTGAATATATTGTAATAGTGGTCAATCTTATTCGATAATGTCATTAAAAAAAATAGCGTTCTCTTTTCTGTAACACTACAGTATACAAGTTAAATTTCACACAGTGTGCAAAAGAGGGGAGGGATTACAACGTACGATGGGCTTCGTTCGCTTCCTATCCGATGGACAAAACCTTTCTTGTAAAATTCAGTGTTGCAAAGAACCTGTGTGGTTGACTGATAGCTACACATAAATTGACAGAATTGTAGTACTGTCTGCCTGAGGCAAAAAAGCAAGCACACCGCAGGCGTGGTGGCTTCTGTGCCTCGTAACATTGTGTTTTTTTAAAAAAAAGACAAGGTTTGGATTATTTTTACATGTTTCGGTAAAAAAAACAGACACAACGTCACTTGTCAGTGATAAGTGGTTAGTTTTTTTTTTCTTTTATACAAATCATATTGCTTGAAGCCTCCTTATTCCTTACAAAAACAATATAACCAGATTCATGGGAACCCACAGCAATTGTAATAAAAGTTGAAAAAATATCTGTATCATTCAGATTCTTTATTATTATTATTATTATTATTATTATTATTATTATTATTATTATTATTATTGTTGTTGTTGTTGTTATTATTATTATTATTATTATTATCACATAATATTTTTCGTTAGTCCTCACAGCAATTAATACTTAGCAGCAGAGGTAAAAGTGCGTGGGAACGCGGGGGACCCTATCCCCACCCCCAAAAAACTGGGTATGGTGACCCCCCACTTCCTAAGCATTTACAATGGACACAGATAGGCATGGGATACGGCGTGACGTCATGCCGCTACCTACCGTCCCCCTACATTTTCAGATGATTCCATCCCATCTAGCCTAATCCCACTTAGCCTAACGATTTATCAGCCACTTATATCTCCAAGATAAGAATGTCTATCATTTTAGGCGAGATGGGAATTCCCATCTTACTTAATCCCATCTCACCTAAAATTGCGGTAGGATGCAAGGAGGGAATTTCTGTACTGAAGAGGGAATTCCTCTACTAGCATTTTAACCAGATATATCAATCAATATTGGCAATCTCTGTCAACTACAATATAAATATATAATAAGTACTATACAAGAAGAAAGCATAGGGGGTAGGCAATTTAGTGAATTTAGTTCACTTTTGGTTTGTTTTGGGAATACTGGAAATTGATTGGCAAAGAGAAGCTAATCAGAAACAGGATGAAAATATAGAGCGTGTTTCAAAACAACACTGACAACGTTTGGGAGCTGATTCCTGACACCATGATAAGACAACCTGGGTGCACAAATGCTTCCTTTTGGCGCTATGACCAGCCAAAAACCAGTCGCAAAAATGCCGAAAACAGCGATAACTCGAGAACAAAATGTCGGATCGAAGTCGGGGGAAAGGAAATGTATATTATTTTTAGCCATGGCTTCCATCAATGCACAACTGGATATGGTACAGGAGCAGCACAATGGTCATCTCAAAGAAATTGAAGAATTATGGGGATATTTTATGAAACGTTGACCGAGGCAAGTTAACTACAATTAAATACGATATTCAACTAACAGGAATCTTAGAACACGGTCAAAGTTACAAGAACATCATTAAAATTATAAAAAAGGGAAGATGGACACATTTGATTGATCTACTATGTCTTAGTATAGAATTGGCTATCAAGGAAGAACTGAAATTATATGAAGTCCATAAAGTTTAAATGTTATGCCTTCTAGACTAATGAAGACAGAGAGATCACGCATGGATATTGGGTAGCGTCTGAGACTTTCGCAAAGGAGACCCGGCTCCGATTCGCGGCGGGAGCGCAAGCATTTCGGATCTCACGTTAATCCGTAGCTCCATATCTCATGTAATTTTGCTACCCAAGGGATGCTAAACTGAAATCCGATCCAATAATAAAGAGAGGTAATGGATGGAAACTAATTTTTGGGAAATAATTCGTGAAATGAGAATGTAGGAGAAAACAGGATAATTCCGAGAAATCTCACGGGTACGATGGTATCCACTACAAACTTTAAGTCTGGGATCGAACGAGGTCCATCCCGCACCAGAAGTAAGCGCTCTATCACTAAGTTACCTGCTCCTACTTTGGAGGAAACACTATTATTCTGACAGATGTATCGATATGCTAAATAATGTTTGTGATAAACCAACATACAAGAAGTACAAACGGTCAGAATGTGGGATTCGTGGAGTTTCCTTTGTGAGAAAATGGTAAGTACGTTTTTTATGTCAGTTATTCTTAACTGGATGCTCGCGTCTCTTAGGGATTGGGGAGGACACGGTGAAGCAGTGGTAAACACTTGTTTCTGGTACGTGGGGCCTCTGGTTCGATCCTCAGCCAAGAAACTTTGTGGTGGACACCATCGTATCATGTGTGGGTTTTCTTGGGATACTTTAATTTCCTTCCACATTCTCATTCCATCATATCTTCCATCAACATTCACTTGCCTTAATCATTGTCTCCCTTAGCCTAAAGAGCATAATCGTGGTTCGTTAAAATGAAATACTTCATTTCATTTTACAGGGGTTGCTTACAGTTTGTCGGTGGGTTACCGTTAAGATAATTTTTCAATTGGTTATATTACTGATACTAATATTTGTAAGAAAGAAGGAGTCTATGAGGCTCATAATTTTGAAAGGCCAAGAACTACAATTGAACGTTGATTGTAAGAAATGCTAAAGGTACGAACTAAATTTGATTTGTGAGTCTTTTAGCATTATTAGTCGTATTATGGACAAAAAATAACTCATATCTACAAACCAAGAAAACTAACAGTGAAATTTGATATTCGACAGTGAAATATAATAATATACAACTTGGATATCAAATTTCGAGGTTAGTTTTCTTGGCTTTAGACATGTTCAACTTACATGTGTTTTCGTGATAGTCCAAAACTTTCAACATACGAGTATCAGTCTCTTAGATTTTCGTAAATAACTATGAAGATTATCCTAAATCTAACAACTAAGTACAGATACCGATCACTAAAGTTCATAATTGACTTTTGAGAACATGCTGGCCCTAACTGATATATCACATCACTTCCTTTCCATTTCCAAAATTATCACAGATTTCAAAATGGCGGATTTGAAGGTGCCGCCAGAGGTTCGCGATCTACTCTGACCATTTTTCTTCTGTCAATATGAGAAACTATCACCGTTTGCATTGTCTATCTTTCACTATTTTCACGATTCAATAGTTTATTTGATGTATTTCAATAACATAGCATAGCCCTCCTCCCATCTATTTTGACCCCCCTCCGTTTCTTACGGCGTTCAGCCCTTATAACTTTGCACATATACATATTTCTATATCCTCTATCAGTCGCACTAAGTGTCATCCCGCAACTCGAGTCATCCATTTGGACCCTTTACTTGTCAGGCAATTTCTTATTGATGGAAAAACAAGGAAAATAATTCTACAATGACTTACAAGTAACACTTCCCAAGTGTAACACTCCGATTTTGATAAAATTTGGTAGGTAGATACTACACATAAAATAAACTAATACGTGTATTTCTATTTTCTGTGGTAAAGTTGTTTCAGGGGGCGATAAACCAGACCCAAAATTTTGAGAGTTGACACCCCAAAAGGTAATAACAAGTGGACCGAAGTGAATGAAATTGTGCACATATATTGTAGACATAAAATGAGGGAATACGGGTTTCGTATTTTCCTGGAAAAACGGTTAGGTGGGCCACAGACCCCTCCAAATCTTTGATCACGAAATATCAAAAGTGCTAATAATAGTATGCCAGAAGTGCCTACAGAACATGAAGAATTGCAACGAAATTTTGTGTAGTGACAATCTATATATATAAAAGAGAACGTACAATATTTTGTCCGCTCATCACGCTAATACGGCTGAACCAATTTCTTTCATTTTTGGGGGGTTATTAGGATTTGGACCCTAGATGGTTTTTATCATATCACTTTAATTTTTAATTACCAGTGTCTTGAGATAATTGACCATTCAAGTGTCCATAACGTACAAATCCTTTGTTATTAGTTCATCATAGGTAAAAATAAACGTATTTATATGCAACCCGCATGACCGTGTCACTCGGCGGGTTAACATCAATGACAGGCGATATACAGCGGAAAATAGCTTGAATCTTCTGTTTAAAATTTTTTAATTGATTTGCTTATTTTTACAGACACTTTTACAATATGCCAGCACCGGGATGACCGCAGCGAAGCGGGGCGGGTTAACATAAATGACAGGCGATATAATGTTAAGATTTACTGCAATCTTCTATGGTTTTTATCATATCACTTGAAAGCGAAAAAGTAAAAATTATCTAAGTAACAAAGTTTATTGCGTTCCGGGGTGACCGCAGCGAAGCGGGGTGAACGCTGCTAGTATGCGAATAAAAACTAATGCGTTTTTTTTATTTTCTGTGGAAAAACGGTAAAGGGGAAAAGGCCCTCACACAAAATTTGGAAAATTGACGCCCAAAAGGCAAAAGCAAGTGGACCGAAGTGAATGAAACTGTGCTCAAATATTGTAGAGGTAAGATGAAGGAATACGTGTTTCGTATTTTCCTGCAAAGAAAAAAAATGGGTGGACCGAGGCGTCTGGTGGCGGAAGGAGTGGACAGAAGCGAAAGAAATTGTGTGTAGATATTGGATATGTAAAATAAGACCTTTCGTGTTTCACAAGTGTATCCATCTGATTTTTCAAATTTGGAAGATCAACAGTAAGCACAAATAGTATATATTGTATTTTATAATATTTCGGGAGGCACCTTTAACGCTTACAATGTTTTCGTGATCAAATGTTTGGAGGACTCCGTGCCCCACCCAACCATCTTTTTTCCCAGGAAAATACGAAATTCGTATTCCCTTATTTTGTGTGTAAAATATCTGTGCATAATTTCATTCACTTCGGTTCACTTCTTCTTGCCTTTCGGGCGTAAACTTTCAAACTTTTCGGTGATAGTTTCGCCCTCTAAAACCGTTTAGACGCAGAAAATAAAAACCAGTATTCATTTATTTCTTGCGTATTGTCAACACGTAAAGTTACCCTGCAATTCTTCATGTCCTTTACACATTTGACATAGTGTTACTAACACTTTTCATATTTCGTGGTCAAAGGTTTGGAGGGGTCCGTGCACCACCCAACCGTTTTTCTTTATGAAAATACGAAACCCGTACACTCATTTTACGTCTGCAATCTCTGTTCACAATTTCAATCACTTCGGTTCACTTCTTCTTGCCTTTTGGGCGTCAGCTTTAAAAATTTTATCCCTGTATATTATTAATAATTTATATCTTGCATTTATTAATAACTAGCTGAAATACCCACTTTTCGCAAGGGTCAGATAAAATATCTATGTAAACATACTGAACAACGAAACGATAAAATATCGGTAATTTTCTACTACTTTTACATATCACTGTAAACGAGCCCTGAGACACCCCTGTTTGAAATTTAAAAAGAACGTCTCTGGTCCCCAGCTGATGGGAGATGTATTTAGAAGTCAACGCCTCTGGAAGAATCAGCATTCATCTCAGCGACCGTGAAAACTAAGGATTTGACACTAATATAGGTCATTTTGGATTATTTTTACATGTTTCGGTATCCCCCGGTGACTCCGGACCGCATATAATGATAGCTGATTTTGAGTAATCGCTAATGGAAATGTCACCATTGATTTCAGCGACCGTGAAAACTATGGATTTCACACTAATATCGGTCATTTTGGATCACTTTTACGTGTCTCGGTGTCGCCCCCCAGTGACTTCCGGCCCTTAGCCGAATTGGGTGAATGCGCTCAGAGTTTCACCATTGAGCTCAGCAACCACGAAAGCTATGGATTTGACACTTATATCGGTCATTTTAGATAATTGTTACATGTCTCGGTAACCTCCCCCACATGTGACTCGGGCCCGCATACAATTTCACCTGAATTTGCAAGTCATCGCTAATGAATGTGTCACCATTGATCTCAGCGACCGCGACAACTATGGATTTGATACTCATATCTGTCATTTTGGATTATTTTTACATCTTGGTAACCCCCCCCCCACATGTGACCCTCGGTCCGCATACAATGGTAGCTAAATTTGCGAGTCATCGCTAATAAAATTGTCACCATTGATTTTAGTGACCGCGAATATTTTGAATTTGACACTAATATCGGTCATTTTGGGCTATTTTAACATGTCTCGGTATTCCCTACCCGCTGACCCGAGGCCCGCATACAATAGTAGCTGAATTTGCAAGTCATCGCTTAATGGAAGTGTCACCATTGATTTCAGCGAGCGGAAAAACTATGGAATTGTCACTAATATCGGACATTTTGGGCTATTTTTTACATGTCTCGGTATTTCTTCCCCCTCCCCCCCCCATTGCCGCTGAGTCCCGGTCCGCATACATTTGTTATTAAATTTGCAATTCATTGCTAATGGAAGTGTCACCATTGATTTCAGCGACCGCGAAAACTATGTATTTGACACTAATATTGGTCATTTTGGATTACTTTTATATGTTTCGATATTTCGCCCCCCCTCCTCCCCCGCGGTGACCCCTGGCAAGGAGCCGAATAGCGTGAATTTGGAAGTTCTTTTTTCAATAGAAACAAATGAAAAGAAAAAGCATGCCTTGAAAGTAGACAAATTCACCAGTGTTCAGAAGCTGTTTACAATGCACTGAGCAGAATGAGTCTGTGGGTCGTAATACGTTGTTAAGACAGAGTGGGTCCTGGTGGGTGGGGGGTTGCAGTGGGTCACGTTCTGTTGACCCGTGGCCTCCCGACCCGCTCCATCTCTAGACTGTACATACGGATAAAACAATCATATATATGTATTTTAACCTTCTTGATTTTACTGAACCTTCACTAATTTAAGGTAATTTACAAAAAATGCAAGAAAGCAATTATTAATAACATATATAAAAATATAGAAATGTATTTTGAAGGAAAAAATAATAGATATATTCGAGACTCGAACTCGAGTTGCCTACCCAACAAGCAGACACCTTACCGACTTATCCACGGCACAACGTCTAACTAATGGTTTCGAAGCATTATTTCTAATGTGTGTGTTACCTAACACGGCTACTAGATGTCAGTAGTGGTGAGATCACCGTCTTGAAGACCCATTTCGAGGTTACGAAATCATTCTTTTAACCCCCATTAATCCGATTTTTATATACCTCTCTCTCTTTCTTTCTTTCTTTCTTTCTTTCTTTCTTTCTTTCTCTCTCTCTCTCTCTCTCTCTCTCTCTATATATATATATATATATATATATATATATATATATATATATATATATATGTAGAGAACAGTAAGTAAGAGTATAGATTAAGTTGGCTGCTTTAAGACGTTTCATAATGGGTGGTTTATAAACGCCCGCAATTGACATAGCGTGTGTAGGTAAGTGGTTACAGCGTCTGACTGTCGTTCTAAGGGTCCGCGGTTCGAGTCTCGGCCTGGATGTAGTTAACTTTTTTTCAAGGAATTAAAACACTATAAATGATGTTCGCGTTTGATGCTGAATGAGATTTATCCTATGAAGGGAGAAAAACCAGGACGGATACAGCGGGCAGGAGGAAAAACGGACACTGTTTATCCTTAAGTGTTAAAATTTAATTTATTCCCATGTCTTTTGCTCTTTCCTTTCCCTCTTTCCTTCTTTTCTCATTTTGTTTAGCTTTCGATACTTTTTCGGTCTCTGCATGATGCGTATTATTCTTTTCGTTTCCTTTGCATTAATTCCTATCTCTTTGATCTTAAAGTGAATGGATTTTCTGCAGATTTATCTCGTGGTTGTTTCTCTAAGTGATGCTCTCAGATAGTAATACTTTTTCCTCCAAATGGAGGAATATCCTGGCATGTTATGTTTTCGGGCACGTATTTGCTGTCATGTTGGTTGTCCAACTATCAGACATCGAGTGAAACTATTCTGCTACTGGAAAAAGCTATCATTTCTTATGTATCCAACCTCCATTTTCTACTGTCGCTGACTGTACATGTCTCCCAAGCAAATAGTGTAACTACGATATTCTATCGGGATATTGGTAAGAAAGTTATGAAATAGACGGAAAGAAACCAAACAGCAGTAGAGAGGGATTGGTCCAGATCCACACGTCACGCCAGCATCCGTCACCGTTGTCATGGTAACCTGAACATCCTCTTGTTGTTCAGCGTCACAAAGGTATTGAGAAAGTAGCTGTAGCATTTTTCTCTTTTATTCTTTTTTACTTTTTTTTATCTCTCTCTCTCTCTCTCTCTCTCTCTCTTGAAGGAGCCTATTTACTGCTGTTTCCAATATTCGGTCCAGTACCTTCCCTGTTCAGAGAATTTCCCAACCCCAGCCCAGCCCAGCCCTGTCCCCCCACACCATCTCTATTTCGTTATATTCTTGTTTTATTTCATCCCTCCTTCTCCCATATCTGCATATATACCCGTAGCTGCTTCTTCTATCTGAGTGTCTGATGCATCATCCCCGTCTGTCCCCCACTGCAGACACACACACACACAAACACAAATCTCTATACTACGCTCTTTCTACTCTTCTATCAATTCACATTCTTTCAATGCCTTTTCTCTTCTTTCCTACGTTCTTCGTTCCTTTAGCTCTCTCTTCTTCTTTTGCAACTCGATTCTCGCTTCAGTTCTAAGCGCCACATCCATCCAATTCTTCTCTTCAATTCCCTTTGCTTCCCTCCTACTACCCCAAAATCGAGTTGATTTCATATATGCTGATGCTTGCCTCCCCCCCCCCCCAAATACATACTTTGGATGTTGCCGTATATAAGTACAATTTCTATTTCTTGATCGACTTCGGGGAAAAAAAAATCTATTTTCTATATTCCTTTTATCTTCCGTTTCAACCTAGAGACCCCCTACTAGTCGTACAAAATTTCGTTCCTATTATATACGTTTTTCTCTAATAGAAATAGGCACAGTAGGTTACTAATAACTATTCGGAAATTGATATCAGTGGCGGTCCATACTGTCTTTCTCCAATCTTTTTTTTTGGTTAGTATTCGTTTGTTGTTGTCTGGAAACGATGTAGACTATAAACTGAATAGATTTTCGATCATTTCCATTTCATTTCTATTTTACAATAGCTAGAATTCAGAAGATTTGGTTAGACAAAACCCGACAATTTTCGCAGTCAACATCATTCTGGAACAAATTGAGAAAGTATACATAAACTTACGTTTGTTTAATTTATCATTCCGTATTGTTGGATAGAATGTATCTTAATGTATCCTATGAGTCTTATTATACATCATTACAAAATCTACTTGCACTTTTCATAGCACTGATCATAACGATTATAAGTATTCTGAAGGTGAAGTTTGTAGCAGTGATGGAATCGGTCACGAACTTCAGAAAAATCGGAAGCAGTCAGATTTGTGATTACTGGCCCTGTCTGAATCGCTGAGTCTGTCCAGGTCACCGGATCAGACCAGGTCTGATTGGTTGCTTAGATTGGAGTTTAGCGTTCTATTCAGCACCAAGGATATACGAAACGTGGACCTAAAGTTTAACGTGACGTTCCAACCTCATGAGCTCGCACCGGGAAATGAACCGAGCTCTCCTTTTTCCTAAGTGAATGGAAGGAAAACGAACCATATAGCCAAGAAGGAGCTTCAAAACGACTGAGAAACGAGATGTAAATCCAAGTCACCCAGATAACCCCATAACCGGTGCCCATATACGTATTTTAGGGTCTTGATTATGCCCATGAGAATATTTAGGGGACAATTTTTTATTGACAATGCTGAAATCAAACTGGATACTGGGAGAGATAGGTAACTTTGGGAGGAGAGTAGTACATTTGCAGCAGAATGGAAAATTTTGGGGTAAGTATGGTAAATTTGGGGAATACAGATTAATTTGGGAGGCGAATAGTACATTTGAGGGCGAATACTAAATTTTGGGGTGAGTATGGTAAATTTCGGGAAGAAAGGTAACTTTAGAAGGAAGTAGTAAATTTGAGGGAGAATAGTAAATTTTGGGGTACGTATGGTAAATTTGGGGAAGAAAGATAAATTTGGGAGGAGAGTGATAAATTTGGGAAGAATAGTAAATTTTGGGGTAAGTATGGTAAATTTGGGGAAGAAAAGTGAACTTGGAAGGAGAGTGATAAACTTGAGGGAGAATAGTAAATTTTGGGGTGAGTATGATAAATTTACTGCAATTGCATTCAAGCCCTTGGGGTGGATAGGTACCCTCTGAATATGATAATCTACGGGGTCAAGTACAAATTAATCGGCAATATAATTCTAAATAAATAGTTGTGCATATACAGTACGTATTAGTAAAACAGAACCATATACAACAGAATCATGTCATATGAAAAAAAGTTGGTACTGATGATATAAATGAGTTGTGTCCGTGCAACGTACAGGAAAAAATATTTATCTATTTATTTCAACGCCCTTGACAGAGCTAGATGCCCCATTTATCAAGAGGCGAATAAAATAATACATAATAGCGGGGAGAGAATTTCGACGAATCGTGCATTTAGTAACGAGTTTTTTGTAATTTGGTATGCTGTAAAGTATGGCCATTAAGATTTTCAGAAAGCGACGCAATCAAATTGAGACCGACTTCTGTTGGCCTAAAATCAAAATGGCTAACGCATGAAAACTTTACGTTGTACCTCACATCCCCTTTACTGCTGCATTTCAGTATAATATTATTTCATAATAATTTTTGGTGAGGAAAACCTACTTCAGTGATCAGGTTTGTATTTTCAGTTTGTTTGCAAGATTTAAACTAATATTTCAAGATAAAATCCGGTTGAAATACAAACCAAAACACAAGAATTATCTTCTGTCTCGAAGTGTGTTCATTACATCATCAAATAATTAATTTCCTTTAATTTTGTATTGCCCCACCACAATCCACTATTTCCGTAAAAATAACTATCAGTATACTACATGTGCATAAGTGTGATTACATTGCTGACAAACACCCATTAGCATACCATTTACTATTACTCAGGAGTAAAAGTGAATCTGAAAAGGTAGAGGGACGCATGATGTCACACCGTTGCCCGTGCCTATATATTTACCCATTGTATGTATCTTTAAGGAAGTAGAGGGACGCCATAGATATTTACTGGAACTGGAGTAACGACGTCCACCCGCGTTCTCTCACACTTTTACCCCTGCTATTACTGCTATACTTTCACATTATTTATGTTTACACAAAATGTTTATCAAAGAAAATCACTGTAACAGCTTCGCTAATGCATTCTAACATTCCACGTCATCTAGTTCGATCATGTTCAGTACTATACATTCAGAAGATATTGTATTATTACAACGTGCAAGGTACATACATACAAGTATTATTCAGAGAAGGCTTTGATGCGATAGGTTTTGATGTAAGTATTTGTGCAACCTCCTTTGCACCTGCACGATGAGCCAGGATTACTTCCAGACCGATGACATTTGCAGTTACCCTAGCAAACAACGAAACAAACCATAATTGAGTAGAAGTGAATATCCCTGGGTTGCATCCGATAGGTTAGTTCAATATGGTATCTTCATTTCAGTACTAGCATTTCATTTCTAGCCCCAGTCAACTGAGTCAGTGATGTTGGGGAATTTCGAAAGAAGGTTACAATAAAATTGATGGACGGTTAAAAAAAAAAATGTACGTGAAAACGAAGAGGTTAGCTCAAAACGGTGGAGCATGGAACCTTTCAGTTGCAGAAAGTGACCTGCCAATAATGGAAGAATACCAATGATGATGATTTATTGTTGACTCCGTCCTTAGTAATCATTATTCATAATAATGTTTTATATATATATATATATATATATATATATATATATATATATATATATATATATATATCACTAAGTCATTACTATCAATTAAGTAAGCATCTAATAAAATTCTACCAAACCTTATGACGAAACATATTACTTTCTGCCCAAATATGTGTTCCGAACTTCCAATACTTTGTTATCTTTTGGTTATATATAGGGCTACGTTGCCGTAAAATTTAACAGAATATTATTAATTCTTTACATTTTTTATCATCATATATTCCCAATTATAAATACTTTATTATCTTTTGGGGATGTGTGTTGTTGTAAAGTTTGACAGAAATTTATCAGTTGCTAGTATCTAAAATTATCAGGTGTTCCCACATATGAATGCTGTATTACCTTTTGGCGATATACAGTAGTGATGAGCAAATGCAAGACCAAGACCAAGACCCGGGTGGTCTTGGTCTTGGTCTTGGTCTTGCACATGCGGTCTTGGTCTTGGTCTTGCACTGGAACTCTCGGTCTTGGTCTTGGTCTTGGTCTTGCACACCTAGTCTTGGTCTTGGTCTTGGTCTTGCACACCCAGTCTTGGTCTTGCTTGCAAGAGTCTTGCAAGTTTTGCTTTTAAGAAATCTATGAGTTTCATAAGTAAATTTTACTCTGGATATAAGAGATAATACATCCTACATTGCGTCAATAGTGAGGGAAATGCAATGTATGTTTCTAAATGTAATATATTTTACCTTCGTGTAAGTGTGATGATACTGTACAACATAGGCGATGACCTTTACTTTTTTTTTCAATCGGTGATTACGCTTCACTACTTATAAGATAAATCACAACATTTCGTAATATTTTTATATGTTTTAACAGATCCAATACTCCACTGGTTCCCAAACTGGAGAGGCTACCCCTGACAGTGAGACGCATGAAAGAAAACCAAGACGGCACAGATTACTGAAATACCATAAAATGCAAAACTATTTTTACACTCTAAAGGCGTCAGATATTTTTCTTTCCAACCACGATTAGCTCATCTTTGTATTGAACAAACTCCCAATTAAATATTGAAATTTTGTTTTACTGATTCTAATATGTACTGCATGGGGCAGAAACAAGGTCATTACGCAAAAACGATGAAATAGTTAAACTTTCGAAATGTGGACATGGAGAAAAAAGGAGAGAATCAGCTGGGTTGAACGGAAAACGAATGCAAAGGTTTTAGAAATAGTAGCAGTAGGGGAGAAAAGAAGAATTTTAGATGTAATTAAGAGGAGGACATTAGCTGAGGAGGAACTGTATTATGAGGGACGTGCTAGAGGAAGGGGGCGAAGGAGATTGTAGTTGAAGCTGCCAATAATGGCAGAATAGCTATTATTATGACGATGATGATATGTTTTGCAATATTGACCAAAAAAGAGAGAAAAAATTAAAATAATAATTAAACCTCTTAATATTTTAGAATATAAATGAAATTAAATTTGTGAGTTTTACGTCCTACGATTATGCCGGCTAGGCTAAAGGAGACAGTGACGATGAAAAATGAATGAAAATGATGGAAAGAAGAAAGTAGGAGGAAACGGGAGAACCCCGAGGAAACACTCGCACACGGTGTTTGTCCACCACAAAGTTCACTTGGCGGGGGCTGGGATCGAACGCGGGACCCCAAACACCAGAGCTGAACGCTCTACCACTGAGCCCCAATATTTTAGAATAATTTGAGTGAAAACTGAAAACGACTCAACTGTCTGTGTATTTTGTGTAAACTCAATTTATATAAATACTTTTGACTTATATTAGAAATACATAATAACGGCATCAAACTTCAAGTTATTTGAAATAAGTACAAAATCACTCTCAGTTGTGAATATAGATTATTTATTGTTGTATAATGTTATATCGTTGAATCCTAGATATGCCGTATACCTAAGGGGGCTATAAGTTATATTGATAAACAATTATTCAACGTATAAGCATCCACCTATGAAATCAAACTTGCGGTCACATGCGCTAAGTTTTTGTCAATGTCATGAAAATGTTATTTCAATATTATTTTATAAGTACACATTAAAAATTTCCAACGGATGCTTGAACCTCAGAGCCAAGGCCATACCCATGTAGTCGGCACCTATGGTGTACGGAATTGCCGATGTTCTATACTACATTTCTTTAGTTTTGGAAGAAAAACACCACTAATGTTTTGAAATGAAATGAAATATCTACTTTAACGTCCCACGATTATTACACTGAGGCTAAGGGAAACAGTGATCATGAGAAATGGTGGAATGAAGAAAGTACGAGGAAACGGGAAAACCCACGCACAGGGTGTTTGTTCACCAAAGAAGCTCACATAGCGCAAGCTGCGATCGAACCAGGGCCCCATGTAAAAGAGGTGAACGCTCTGCCACTGAGCTACCGTGTCCATAACATGCTCTAGTTTATTTTTGCTTATCCACTTCTTATGGACACAACTATTCTTCGTATGATTTCCCAAAATCCAATCATTGGCCGTCGTGAATGATCAAATGATGACCAAAGTAAATCAGACACTGAAGTTATTATAGCTATATAATTATGCTGTCGGTCGTCTCGTGAACAACCGATTCAAAAAACGACATACTGTAGCTATATGTTACAGGAGCAGATCGACTCACATGGATTGCTTAAACTACTGGGAACACATTCACTCCGGCGGTATTTTTACTGGAGCCAAGAAGTTCACGTGAAAGATGTAATGATTTTTCCCCTTCCTTTTTACATTCTATAAAAAATCAACTAGTACCGTACTTGTGCAAGACTCTTGCGCAAGAGTCTTGGTCTTGGTCTTGGTCTTGCAGGTATGGTCTTGGTCTTGGTCTTGGTCTTGCACCCCTTGGTCTTGGTCTTGGTCTTGCATCGGGATTCCTGGTCTTGGTCTTGGTCTTGGTCTTGGTCTTGCATGCAAGACTCTTGCAAAAACTGCAAGACCAAGACTCTTGCGCTCATCACTAATATACAGTATTTTGTCCTAAGGTATGGCAGAATTTTATCAGTTGCTTGTATCTTTAATACTCATGTTTTCCAATTGTGGATATTTTGTTATCTTTTGGTGATATACGTTGTGTAAAGTTTTGACTTTGTTATACTTTGTTTTCTTGTTATCTTTGGTGATATGTATTGTGCTAAAATTTGACAAAATACTTTGCTATCTTTAGGTGATATGTATTATAACATCTATATATTAGCCCTAAAATTGTTATTTCAGAATTTCTGGAACTAATTAAAACGTATTTTACTCACTAAATGTTCAATAATAACACTCAAGTTAAAGTATATTTAAACTGATGTATTTTCAGATTTTTTTTTTTTTGCATTTATCTTTTTATTTTTCACAAATTTTTCTTCTTTATAATTGAGAATACATAAACTATTAATGGCTTGTTTACGTATTATATTTGAACTGTCTATAGAAACATGTTTATACATGTTTGGTCACAAAACTTAACAAGTTAAATGTTCAGATCTGGCCATAAAGCAAAATGATATCATACGATACGGACTGTTGTCCAAATCTACATATACATATTTATAAATATTATCGTTATAGTATTGTTCTAAGATTTGGCAGGTATTGTCGTAAAGTTTGGCAGAATATTTTGTTGCCTTCCAGGTTTGTAGCCAGCCCAAAATTGTAGGGGGGCCGGTAGATGTTAGGGGATCATGATCCAAAGATATTTCAGTTCATCATTATCTTATAGTTCATTTGCAAGCCTACGGTGAAAATTTTAGGGGGTTAGTAAAAATTTAGGGGGCCCTGCCCCCCAGGATACGGACCTGTTGCCTTCTAGTGACATCCTGAGGTCTGCCAGAACTCTAAGTCTAAACATTACAAACAGCGTGCAGCAGACCTGCTGAGAAGTTGAGGTAGATTTTCTAATTTACAAGACGTCTTGCGAGGGAGGAAGTGTATTTATAGGAAAATTGACCTATTTTTACCTTGAGTAATCAAAGCTTCACCTTTAAGAAGATTCTCTACTTTTTAAAAAAGTAAAAAAAGAAGAGGAGGAAAAGGAAGAGAAAAGAAGAAAAATCAATTAAAAAGTTTCCCCTCTAAAGAGTTTCAATTAAAGGGGAGCGGCGCAAAATGAGAGCGATGAAGTAATTATTTTACGCCCCAACGTAACCTAGAAAAACTACAGAGCACAAACACATTCCAAGATCGTCACTTGTTTGCACTGACGACAGACACAGTGTCTGTAACCCCTCCCCTCCCCGACCCGACGCTATTAACACAAAGACGATTCTACCAAGGGACGAAAGGGGGAGGAGGAAGGAAACAGATGAAATTGCTGAAAGGAAGAGAAGGAGAGGGGGAAGAGTAATGGTAAAAAGAAGCAGAATGAAGGGGGTAACAGAGAGAAAATGTAAAGTTGTTCATTACGTCATAGCGGTAGTAGTAGTAGTAGTATTACTACTACTCAACTAGTAATAATAATAGTAGTAGTACGAGAAAGATCTACATTACAGAAGCACTCTGGAGTTTGTGAATGACCTGGTCTCTTCGTCTTTGTCATGCGCACAGGAACCAGCAGCCCAAGGTTTAATTTGGTTCTGGCGTCGCGACGGAACAGAAAGGGGTGGGTACTTTCGAAAAAAAAGAAAAAAAGGATCTACTAGGTAATGCGGAAGAGGAAGAGCAAGATACAGGTTAGAGATGCTGTGGTTTCGTTGATTGAGAAGACGCGGAAGTTTAGTTTTCCATTAACCAAAATTGGTACCTTTATGTATGAGGGTTCTTCATCTTCTTAATGAGTCACTGGAGATCCATCGCAGATCGTTATAGTGAACGTAATGTAACCAACAATTATAATGTTTATTACGAATTACAGATATCCATCTTTTTACATCAATAAATCTATATAAGTGCGAAATACTACTGACAGGCTGCTTATTGCATCTTCAGAACCTAGTACAAGGCAATTTAAGGGTCTTGGCTACAGCGAAATTAAACTACCGCTAATTTTAGAGTTTTTCTGTAATATCTTCAAAACAAATAAAAAATATTCGAAAAGCAGAAACGTAGTGAACTAGACAATACGATTTTGCAAGTGATACCTTTACCACAATTCACCTACCCGCTTTTGGTATCCCACTATTTACAGAACGCGCAAAAAATGCTAAATCTTTCTACAGTTGCAAATCGAAAGCAGATAGATTGTGATAACGGTATCACATGCAAGATCGTATTATCTAGTTCACTACGTTTCTGCTTTTCGAGTATTTTTATTTGTTTTGAAGATATTACAGAAATACTCTAAAATTAGCGGTAGTTTAATTTCGCTGTAGTGAAGACCCTTAAGAGGGCTGCCATTCTAAACCGTAGTTGCTCGTCCACAAGATTTGGGGCTGCCTTGTCTCGTCAAGAATCCTACAAAACACGACTTCTTTCGGAAAGAGTTCCCTTATGTTAACATACATTCCATTGGCGCGAAAACCCCCAGTTGGATTCCTGAACGGAGCTCATGTGGTCCCATATTAAGCTGTAAGTCCACGTCTCATAGATCCTCGCTGCTGAAAGCAGGTGTAAAAGTGCGGGGAAACGCGGGAGTACGTCGTCCAGGGGCGGATCCAAGGGGGGGGGGCGATCGGCCCCTTCCCCAGAAGAGGAAACTTTCTTGTTTGATATATATATATATATATATAAATAAAATCCATCCCAGAGTTTGGAGCCCTTAAAAGTAGAATTATAACAACCCACCGCCCCCTGCAGAAGTCGGTCCTGGATCCGCCCCTAACGTCGTCCCTTCACTTCCAGAAAATACCTGTAGCATCCCACCACTTTCTAAAAACATTACAATGGGGAAAGATAGGCATGGAGAGCGGCATGACGTCAAGCGTCTCATTACCTTTTAAGATCCACTTTTACCCCTGGCTGAAAGGAACGCTAAATTCAAATCAAATCGAACAAATCGTCTCAAAACAAGACATCAAACATGTCTCGTCTTGTTGGCATCCCTATTGCTCGCTAAAACAATATCTTGTACAGCATGTTATGTGAGTTTGCAGTAGATAACATCATGTTCGTGGATTTCATAGGGGTTTTCCCGTTTCCCCTGACATACTCATTCCAAACTCAGCTCCAGTCAAAACTGGAAATGTTTGATTTCTGCCGATTCTGGTACTTCTGGATTTAATAGAGATATTAGTATGGAAATACAATATATTCTTGGGACGCTTAATTAATTGCTGAAAACCATTTCTTGCTATCTGTTACCGTTTTAACTCTATAATGATCAACGTTAAAACAAGAAGTGGTTGATTTCTGCACTTGCGGTTTCAGTATAGAGAGATTAGAGCGAAGATTGAAAATAATTTTTGGGACGCTTAATTGGTTGCAGAAAATAGCTTCTCTTTATTTTTTATTTTTTTACCGTTTTTCTTTAACCCGAATGTAAACACCGTCAAAACCAAGGATGTTATAAAATAGAGGATCTGCCTATATGTATCTTCATCCTATTAAATTAATGAAGCCAAAAAACAACCGAGCATCGGTAAGTCTGATTGGCTACTCTCGTTTTCGCCATCGTCTGATTGGCTACTTCCGTTTCCGCCATGATTGTTGGCTCAAAACATTGCGATCTTATTGGGCGGAGTGGGCAAAGTAGGGGTGTCGAAACTGTGACGTATGGTTTCAAGATTTTGTTGTAAGGGCAAATCCTCTATTTTATAAGATCCTTGGTCAAAACCGGGAATGTTTGATTTCTGCCACTTCCGGTACTTCTGGATTTAATAGAGAGATTAGTATGGAGACCCAATATATTCTTGGGATACTTAGTTGATTACAGGAAACCATTTCTTGTTACCGTTTTAACCTTCTGAAGAACGATCAACGTTAAAACCGAAGGTGGTTGATTTGCGTCATTTGCGGTTTTGTAGAGAAATTACTGTGGAGATGGCTTATTTGGATGCTTATTTGATTACAGAATACGACTTCTAGCTATCTGTTACGATTAGCGTTAAGATCGAAAATGGTTGATTTCTACCACCTGAATAGGGGTTAATAGATAAGGCGCTACCTGTTCCTGGAGGGCTAATACAATTACAGGAAACCGGTTCTCGCTATCTGTTATAGTTTCTGCTTCATGTAAATCAATATTGAAACCAGAAGTTTTAGTGGATTTTTATCAGTTCCGGTTTTAGAATTAAGGATGCAGATTAAATATATTTTTACGATGCTTAATCGATTGCAGAAACTCACTTCTCGTTATTTGTTACTATTTTTGCTCTACACTGGTCAACGTAATAGCCTAACCTGGCTGATTTCTACCATTGTTTCACAATGTGAAACGGGAGTCACTAGTTCTTCACTATTATCTACTGAACATTCACTCGTCTACCAGCATACAAAAAAAAAAAAGAAAAGAAAAAAGAAAAAGAAAGAAAGAAAGAAAAGAAAAAAAGAACAAAGAAAAGAAAAAAGTGAATGTATACTACAATACGTAGCTATATTTAAAAAAATATTTTTTCAAATTATGTACTACAATATTCCATATATTCTAAGGGCGAGATTCAACATACTCACTTTTGATTGGATGAAGCAAAGTTGTTTTTCTTCTTTTTACATTACACTTTGCCTACGACGCGCGTGTGTGTAGTAGTTGTAGATGTCCCCTCTTGGTTCGTCTCTCTCTCTCTCTTTCTCTCTGTTTTCTTGGACGAAACGCCGTCGTTTTCTGCTGATGCATGGTGGGGGCGGAGTGTCAAGAGAGAAATATGATGTGTCGATAGATTTGTACGGTGGGGCGGATTTTCGACTGAATATATACGAGAATGTGTATGGTGTGTGTGTGTGTGTGTGTATGTGTGGCCAGGTTCCGTAAACATCAGCAAAGTCGATACGAGAATGGTGACGTCAATGCAGACATGAAAAGAAAAAGCAAATATGGCCGCACACTTTTGGAAGACTACAGAACATTCTGTATAATATATTTACCTTTTTTTTTCTTTTCTTCCTATTTTGACTTATAAACAGAATTTATATTTGCTGGTAGTACTACAGCTTATTTCACAGAGCACTGTTAGATCTTTTATCTGAATGTATTGATTTAACAACAAAACTAACTTGTTCCTTATTTCCATATACATTATATTACTTTAAATCGAAAGCTTCATAAAATATTAACGATGTACATGTATAGATTATAATAATAATAAAAACAACAATGAGAAATAGTCTTTTGTATATACCTAAAAGGAATTTTTTGAAAAAAGACCAATAATGATGGGTCCAGTGGCGGCTCCTGAGTGAAGTTACAAACTAAGAAAAGTAAGCTTACCAAATATATTATTTCTTGAATACAACTTCCTGAAACTATACGAAGCTTTCTTCCCTTAGCCTATAATGATAATATTTACTGTTTTTCGCCGACAGACTGCCCTCAAGACCCACCATTATGGGTCAAACCAGAGTTTCTTTTTCATACAGAGTGTCCATAAAATCTCTGAATTCCAGAATCTCAGAATATATATATGTGTGTTTGTGTAAACGAATTTATGTAATATATGTACCTTTTCAAATTAACAAGATTAACTTTATAAGCGGAAAATATTTCGTCCAGCTGGAGAAACATTATGAAGGGGGAGTGACTTGAAGTAAAAAAAAAAAAGTAAGAGAATGAAATGATATAGGCCTATGTACGCGTTGGGTGAACCTGATAATATGTCAAATTTTTAATCTTTCGAGTAAACTGTAAAAAAAGAAAAAATACCATTCGTATGCAATTTAATGCAATGACACATACATGCATATGACACGAATAGAAGAATAAGTAGAATAACATCTAAATTTATGATGAAACATCTAAATTTAAGATAGAGCTTACAGAATTCCTAAACAGATTATTACGAACGCAGGAAAACATCTAAGAGGACGAAATCAAGGAAACTTCTGACAGAACGGACAACATTCAAGGAACAGAATCATAGACGCAACCCAATAAAAGGATGATTATTTTTTTCCTCAACTTTCATGCATGTAAAATGTGTAATTCTTCCCTTTAGTGAAATAACATTTTTTTTTTAAATACTGAAAACCCAATAAAACACGTACCGTAACACTGTTTAGTAAGTAGCTATATATTTCACATTTTGATCTTTACTAAAAAAAAATGTTGATCAATATTTCAGAATTAAAATAAGTAAATATTTATACGACACTCTAAAAACTGCTATATGCTACCTAGCGTAAGGATGAAAGTCTTCAAAATATCAAATAACATCACAGTTACTTTTTGTAATGAAAATGAATGGTCGTACAGTAATATATATAATAAATAGAACCCAGAACTTTTCATATAGGTGTGTGTGAAAGTAATTAAAGCCAATCTACCCTTTTATTATATTGATTTTATTGAGTTTTCATTATTTTTTTTTTAAAAAAAGTAGTTACTTCAGCAAATTGAAAAATTACAGATAACATTTTAGAATATATGACAGTTGAAGGGAAAAATAATCATACAGGGTGTGCACTGGTACATCCAATATATACTCCTATGATTCTGTTCCTTGTATTTTTTTTTCATCTCGTCAGAATTTTCCTTGGATTTTGACCACTTGGATTTTGTCTCCGCCTTCGTTATTACAGCCATTATATAGGCTACATGAATTCCAATCTGCATAAAAAGAGCTAGGAGTCAAGCATTTCGGTGCTTCATTTCCCTAAGATCCCTCCCCGCATAAAATTCCTTGTCTCCAAAGATTAGACAGAACGGAAAGTAGGCAGAACGGGAATTCAAAAGATAAGATAAGATAAGATAAGATAATTCAAAATATTTTCTACAAAGTGCTGGAGGACCTTTAGGCAGAACGGGAATGAATCGCCTAACATTCACTGATAACATCACATTTACATTGCATTGGTATTTAGCTTTGAAATTTTTTATGTCTTTCATATATATCACCGAAATGAACACAAGTTGACAAAATAAAGCTATTAATGGTTAGTTTTCTTCGTCATACAAACACATTGAAAGAGAACATATAGGGCTAAACCATAGCCAATTTCACAAACCAAATGGACAGAAGCCCTAATGTCTAGCGTGTGTAAACAACCACATATAAAGAAAACATCTCAATCAATCATCTTCTTAACAAGGTATTTTTTTCTTTATGTTCCGCAAAAATTTCTATGGTACATCCCCCGATTGCACGATGACGTTGGATAACATGAGGGCTAATCGTTCCTAAAGTACCATGATACAAGCGAGAATAAAAATAAAAAATTAGAAAAAAAGAGGGTGCGAAAAGAAAGGAGAAAAAAAGAGGTGTCTGAAGGACTACTTAAATCCTGTTGAAAAACTTCTCTTTTTAAAAAGTGACAACTCACTTTTGACAACTTGTTATTTCACGTGTGTGTGTGTGTGTGTGTGTTTCCTTTTAGGTTTAGATACCTTTAGCTTCCGGTAAATTTTGTTCAAAAATTGCAACCAAATCTTGGTTTAAAAAAAAAATAATCGACATGGATAGTATGCGGATACGATCCAAGAAGGCTAGTTATCGCTTATACTATGACCAGAAGTAGTATTTTCAAACGTTTCTTGGTTGAAAGAGAACTATCTGTCTGTCGCAAGGTCGTTCCGTAGCATAACCACAAGGGATTAGAAAGATTATACGTTCCCCTCAGAGTGATTTTCCAGAAAGGGTAACCAGAAGGCTTCTTCTTCCTCTTCTTTTGTCATTGATATCCTTTTGATTGAACCTACGGTATCCGAAATCTCAACCCATTAGGTTTTACCTATAGACCTCTACTCAAACCAGTAATACTTCTCTACTGTCTTGTGGGCTTCAAATCGTTCGTCTTTTTTTTTCATCCAAAATCTTTCTTTTCTTCTGGTAAGGTCTATTCTATTGTAAAGAATAACGTAGCTCTTTTTCTACCTCTACCAGAAAGAGCAAAAGACAGACAGAAAGAGAGAAAGAAGGGCTTGGAATAAAAGGATTGTAGACTTCAGACCGGGAGAGTAAGCCATTTGGACGTCAGTGGGCTATTTTCTTTTGCTTTTATCCCTGTCCTGCCGTTTCGTTAGCATTTCTTTCTGTTCATGCCTTTTGATTTTAAAAACGGTCTTTTGGTCGAAACTATCTATTGGTAAAAGAAATCAATAGTTTGGTTAAGCAAACTTTATCTTTAAAAAAAATCGTTTTATGTTAGCCGACACTTACGTGAACTGATTTTTCTATTGTACGAAGTACTATAAGCACTTTAAGGACATTTTCTTTTAATCATATTTACTCCTTCTTAACTATATAGATGTTGTCAATTTGAATAAAAGAATCTTGATCACCTCCTTCCATGGTTAATTTTGTAGAGTTCCAAACTATGCTGTGCGTAAGTATTGGAACTCTTCCAGAACGTCTGTGCTCATCTATCTGCCCGTCGACAGATATCAGAGCAAAAACTGCAGATACTGGGACTAATGAATTTTTTATATACAGTGAAACCTCTACTAACGGACATCTCTATAAAGCGGACACCTCCTTTAACGGACATATTTTGTAATCCCCAAACACTGGAATAGGAAAAAACATATTGGCAAACCTCTCTAAAGCGGACACTCTAGTACGGACACGGACAGTCTTTTCTGTCTTTTATAGGTATTATTTACCTCCGTATTATGGACACTTTCTCTAGAAATAAGTTGAAAATGTAGTAAAAATGCATTTTTAGTAATTCATACATGTGTCACCAAGGAAGCATTGTGTCAACATTTTGCCTCCTCAACTGTCTGCTCAGCAACCCAGACGACTGCATCCCACTCCCACCCAAGCTGTTTTAGACACAAAAGTGATTGACAGTTGCCCACCGTTAGGGATGACACGTCTCGTTAGAGTCTCTAACCAACCAGAAGACAAGTTTAGTATTTTTTGCCCTCAGGTAAATATATTGTCTCAAAAAGGACACTTCATGACTGCAATTAACCCACAAATTATAGCGCCATACTGAAAACGAACGAAGTATTGATACGTGTAAAGTGCAGAGAAATATAACATGTTATTTCCATGTTGTGCCTCGAATATAGAGTATTGGATGACAGAGGATAATGCATGTAATATTCGTAAATACGTGATTCATGCAAAAATATTTTTTCTACTTGTATATTACCTTGCTCACTAATTTACATAACAAAATACTGAAACCTCTTGAAGGTGGACACCTCTCTATAGCGGACAATTTTTGATTCCCCATGGCTGTCCGCTTTAGAGAGGTTTCACTGTATATATAAATTTTAGGTTTGGTCCTGGAAATATTTCTTCCACGTTTCTCAGTCTTCAACTTCCTCTTTTAATTCCCAATATTTTCTTCTATTTTTATTTTTCACATCATCGATCAATTGTGTTCTTCTTCTTCCTATTACTCGCTTTCCTTCCATCTTTCCTTCTACAGCGGTATAAAAAACACAATTTTCTTCGCAAGGTGTTCAATCCAATTGGTCTTCCTACGAAGGATACTGGCTGAAAGCTTTCTCTTCTCTCCTATCCGTTTTAAAACATCTTTCCTCCAGTACCACATTTCAAAACTCTATTTCTTTCCTAATTTCTGTAATGTGCAAGGTTCTGAACAATATATTCCAATGCTCTATATATTATAGCAGTTGACCAACTTATTCCTTAGTGCAATATTAAGCCTGCCAGTTATGAGTGATCTTTTCTTGTTGAATGCATCTTTAGCTATGGCAGTTCTTGACCTAATCTTTTTGGTAGTAAGTATCTCTCGCCAAAATTCTTCCTAGATACTTGAAATTATCGACCTCTTCCAAGTTCTCTTTGTTCTACTCTGACCCGTAAGGGCACGTATTCAAACGGATATCCTCATAACTTTCGATTTCGCGAAGTTGATTTACATTCCACATAGTTTCCCAGTGTGAAGTATTTTGTCAAGCATCTTCTCAGCCGTCCGAAAAACTCTACATTTTTGGATCCAATTTTTATTTGTATGGAAAATCGCAATCGGAGGCGACAAACGTTTTATATACTTATATAAATTATATATATTCTTATAAATTATATATATTCCTACATATATTCCTCTAGCAGGGATTCCTATCGTGCAAAACTGAAAGGGATAGTAAGAAATTGTTATTGACATGGATTCAGTGTCCAAGAACGCGTTCCGCCTCCGGATTGAGCATCTCTATAGCAACCGAAGATGATAGATTCCTTCTTCTTCCGGTTTCAGTGCTGAATCTCTACACATAGTTTGAAAATCTACTACAGCTTCATAATGGGAAACGAAACACACATGTTAATTTATTTATTGTTAGTATTATCTACTCGCTTTCCGTATTAACCGTTAACATGAGACAAAGTCAATAACAATGTCGCAAATAGTGTCTAGGAAATCAGTTTGCCCGTGCATGCTGGCCTGCGATAATATTTATTTCTGAGATGTTTAATGCCAGCGCTTCGTGAATCAAATTGCCTCCCTACGCGTATGTGCAGGAAGCGAAGGGATACAATTATCTCCCTTAGTAGAGCGAGTCGATGGGTAAATGTTTAAGATGAAAGACACCTACAAGAAATAATGTTTATACATTTTTGTTTGGGCCCGCGTAGTCAGCTCGAAGTCCTAGCACATTTACCTAATACACAATTTATAGCCTGGAACACTAAGCAAATAATAGGAGATTCGATGACTCGTAGTAGATTGCTCACCTCACCGCGATTGATTGATCGCGAAAGTTTTTTGGTTCAATCCGAGCCCACCACAAGAATATTAATTACCGTGTGGAAGTACATATATGGGAAATATACGAGATATGATACCCAATTTCCCAGAATCCGTATAACGTGGTACCATTGTTGGGAATTGTACAGCCTTTGCATTCGAACATGTCTGGCGTGTTTAAACTAGTATTGTGCACGAGACGAAAACTACACCTATAAATTCAAGATGAGACGAAACGAGCGAGTTCGAGTATCTACTTGACTGGGTAGCAGACTACTTGACTCAGTTTCCATGAAGTAGCAGAAGAAATAATATATTTGTGTTACCATCCCTGTTAGTCCTCGCTGCGTGAACACCACTAGTGCACATTGTCCCAGGTTCGACTCCCAGTGGAAGATCATTAAAATTTGATCGTTATGATATATAAAACGATAATCATGCCTGTTGTTCTGTATGGTTGCGAAACATGGTCGCTTACTCTGAGGGAAGAACATAGCCTGAAAGTATTTGAGAACAGGATCCTGAGAAGAATATTCGGACCCAAGAGGAACGAGGATGGGGAATGGCGGAAGCTTCATAACGAGGAACTACATAGTTTATACGGTTTACCCAACATTGTTAGGGTAATCAAGTCTAGGAGGCTTAGGTGGGCAGGTCATGTAGCTAGAATGGAAGAAAGTAGAAACGCTTTCAAAGTCTTGACTGGTAGACCCATAGGAAAACGACCATTAGGAAGACCTAGGCGCAGATGGGAGGATAATATTAAGATGGATCTCGCAGAGATAGGAATACAAAGTAGAAACTGGATCCAATTAGCTAAGGACAGAAGTCAGTGGAGAGCTTTTGTGAACGCGGCACTGAACCTCCGGGTTCCATAGGCCATAGAGTTAGTTAGTTAGTTTAGATCGTTATGATGCTTCGGATTCCACTTTAAACTGTAGTTTCACTCCTCCCATAGTCTCGGTGCTACAAAGGGATCTTACAAATTCGACAAACAAGCAACAAATATATGTACGTTGTGTTTCGGTTGAAAATAGGTGACAGTAATGTTGAGCGTTACGTGTTCGTAAGTTCCTCGTATGGGCCATGGTGCCTCAGTTGTAGAGCATTCACTCTGGTTTGTGAGGTCCCTGGTTCTCTCCTCTCTCGCTCTAAGAAAACTTTGTAGTGGGCAAACATCGTGTGAGTGGGTCTCCTCAGGGTTCTCTCGTTTCTTCCTACTTTATTCATTTTATCATTTCATTAATTTCACATCATCACCGTCTCCTTTAGGCTAGCCGGCATAATCGTGGGACGTAAAACTGAAAGATGTCATTTCATTTTTTCGTAAGTTCCTGGTGCAGAAATACTTTGTGAAACTTCAGGAACCAGCTTAGCCTAATACCCTAGCTTGGAACAACGCAGCTATTATCTGTTTCAAAAATTGAAAAATGATTAAGAAAATTGTACAAATATATGTACGTTGTGTTTTGGTTGAAAATAGGTGACAGTAATGTTGAGCGTTACGTGTTTGTAAGTTCCTGGTATGGACCATGGTGCCTCAGTTGTAGAGCATTCACTCTGGTTTGTGAGGTACGAAAATTTGGTAACCCAAAGCCTTAACGAGTTCCAAGAAAGTTTCTGGCTCCATGAACGTTTCTGACAGTGACACGGTTGATTATCCTAAACCAAATTCTCAATCTATCCTTCAGATCGAGCCCAAAATTTCTGATTTTTCATTCTTAAACCGCGAGGAAAAGTTACTGGCTACCGTACTAAGGCCTTCTTGGTCTAGTTGTCCCAACCTAGTATCGTGAGACAAATAATTTAGAGTGTAACTCTGGCCAGAACACGCTTACACACATAAGCCATGAATATTGGATCTCTTATACAGTGCTATTGGACTATATCACTCCGTATACTTAGTACGTAGCTGAATCATTCAATCAACTAGTTATTTTTTTTATAATATTTTGAACAGTGGGAGTGATCGGAAAGACGGAATATAAGAAAAGGGAGAGGAAGAGGGGAAGCAGAGAAGCAGGGAGAGAGGACCATTTTTATGTATTTTCTTATTTCTTCCCGTTCTATCTTACTTTTTATTCTTTCTCTTCCACAGAGTGCTCCGTCCGATGGGAAAATATATAGAGCGCCTTGAAAAATTCTCATCTTCTGTGGCCCATCTTTCAACGCGACGTACAGAACGCGCCTGTCTTTATATTCAGAGCGTTTCCATATCTTTTGCACATATATAGCATCCATACATCAATGACTGACGAATCCTTGGGAAAAGGATGAAGGAGGTTGATGCAACGGGGTTCATGCGGGGGTGATGGAGAACTTTCGTTGCAAAAAGGAAAGTTATATATATATATATATATATATATATATATATATATATATATATATATATATATATATTGTGGGATGGGATGGGGGAAGGTGGATACATCTGGGGAATTGGGAACCATTATAAATTTGTTTCCAGCCATTCTCTTCGTCGCCAGGTTCCCCAATGGGCTTCAATTTTAGAACGAAGATTTCATTTTGTCTTCTGCTCAAATGGAGTGCGATACCTTCCTCTCTCTCTCTCTGTCTCTCTCTTGTTCATTCATTCATTCTCTGTCTTTCCTTCTGTCTCTTTCACTCTCTCTCCTTTCTTGTTCTATTTTTCTTTCACGTTTTGTTACTTTCTTCTTATATTTTTTTGTTAAATGCTCAAATTTGTCCTTAGGGATATATTTCACGGATGAGAAAAAAATGAACGTCTTCTTTTTCGTATAAATGTGTTCTTAAACAGTATTGCCAACTAAAATGAAGAGGTGTAATAACCCTTCTTCTTTTTATGAGTCTTAATGGAGGAAAATTATGTGAGTCTACATTTACATTGCCCTTGGTTTTATGTAATACGTTTTCTGCTTAATTTAACTCTGACATAATATTGCATACATATTCTAAAGAATCATAGGGTACGAGATATCGTATTTTGTAAGGCTTGATAGGACAAAAAAAAAAAATAGTTTTTATTTCAGATTGTAGAACTATGATAGACTTTCAAAGTATAGGAATCCAGTACTGAAGCTGGAAATTGTTTTATAGTGAGATAAGAGCAGAGATAGAACTTATTCTTGGAGCAGTGAATCCACATCATAAAATAATTTCTCACTATATCGTACCGTTTCCCCCCTATATGTATTCAATATTGAAACTGGAAATGGTTTTCTAGTGAGATAAGGGCAGAGATAGAACTTATTTTTGGAGCATTGAATCCATATCATAAAACAATTTCTCACTATCTCGTACCATTTTTTTCCTATAGAAATCCAATATTGAAACCGGAAATTATTTTATAGTGAGATAAGGCAAGAGATAAAATCTAGTCGTGGGTCACTGAATCCAGATAAAAAAATATCAGTTCCGGTTTCAATATAGGAATAAGGGCTAATATGGAATCTATAATTAGGACACTGAACCTACGTAAAAATATTTCTCACTATTCCTTGTCGTTTCTGTTAAATGAGGATCCAATATTGAAACCAGTAGAGATAGGATATCAATATCCATAACGATAGTATCGATAGGCTCTAATTAATATTATCTGGATAATAAATATTGTATAATTTCCGCATATTCAAGTGAGTATTATATGATCGATAATATCATTATAATACTCTTTATCCCTATATTGAAAATCACGTAAATTTAATTCCGATGTTCGGGTAAAAATATCGAGATATTTTTATCCCTGATTTCCACTGGATGTATTCTGACTGATTGACAAAGAGCATCTGTTATAAATTACTGTGGTAGGTAATTTTCTGGCCTACTTATAAAGTTACTGATTTGTAAGGATAGTAAGATGCTAGAATAACAATTATCTTATGTATACTCATGTATAATGCTGAATATTTGTTTGCCCTTCATTCAAATCCTCACCGTTGGCTTGGCATACTACTAGGAAACTGTCGGGAAGAGAGCGTAGGCTATTAAAAATTTTATGTGAGCACACTGGTACTTGGTGAAGATTAAGAATAAAGCATTACATGCACTCTGCCTTTTCGATAAAATCGACTCTTAGTACCTTCTTAAACCGTTTCTATAAGCGACATAGCATTTATTTACCTTTATTGATGCAAATTTGCTTTAGGACGTTATTCATTTTAACTTTTTCGCACGCAACATCGCATTACAAAAAATACGGAAACTACTTTTAGACACAGTAGGACACTGTACATATTACCTGCACTCTTTCGACACCTCCAGATTACACATATTCACCCCTTCTAGATACTGGATGTCCAAGTATGTCCCAGATGTATGTACAAAATGTGCAAAATGTATGTCATCGCTTTATTTTTGAACTGTTTGCCAAGAAGAAGTGTTTCAAATATGTCATACTAGCTATTGTTTCCGGAGAATGAACGCTTTTAGACACTCGAAGCACACTTTATAAACACACACTTGATAGATTTCCCCCTCAACATCTGTACTAAAAGTGCTTAAACGCTGTTTTATTTTTTACAGTTTGGGTACTTGTTGGATATTAAAAAAAAGATGTACGAATGCAAATTAATTACACCCATCCTGCCTGTTCCATAATGTCAACTCAGAGACCTTTAAAAATATTATTTAATAAGTGACATTGCATGCTTCATGCAGGTTTACTAATTATTAATAATTATTATGGTTATACATACAGTGTTTTCTAGACAAATTTCGTGAATACATAGAATAGTTAATTTTTTCTGAGTAGCACTAGGTATTTCAGCTGCTAGTTCATATGATTATTCCATAGTGAAATAATAGAAAGGGTGGTAACACTACAGCTAAAGAAGATAAGAAGAAAACAAAACGAAAGGTAGGTGGCGGTTGAAATTTGTCTTGCAAGACGTTAAAAGTGCGTGTGAGAGAAGAGAGAAAGAAAGGGAGAGAGAGAGAGAGGTCTGAAGGGAATCATGCTTGTGCGTGCCTCGCCCTCTCTTCTGTACACACACACACATATATATAGATATGTGAATGTGTGTGTTATATGTGTGCATGTCTATGCATCGTAGACATTGCGAAAAGAAAGACGCTCTAGGAGAAGGTATAGGTACCTTCAGCATACAGATAGGCCTCAAGTAGCTGATTACTATTCGGAACGCGCACAGGTGCTTCTAGAATTCGTTGCAAACGAACCACCAAAAGGTAGAGAAAAAGGTAGTAGAAGAAGTAATAATACACGTGTGTGATGGTGTCGGTGTGTGTGTAGGGTGGTGTCTTCATTCCTTAAAACCCTGTCCCCCTCCTTCCCCATAGTCGACTGATTTTCCTTCTGTTAAAACCTCCCATTTACACAGTTTACCGCTGACAGTTCTGTCAAACGCCCTTTCCAAATGCTAGACACTGGAACATTTCTTGCCATTCGCCTGACACCATTTTCCAGGTTATTCGCTTGGCTGTTATCCAATTCTATTCTTTTCGTACATCTTCTCGTTGCTCAATTTGCACCACCTTATCTCTTATTCTGTTTTATTCTCCACTCCTACTTCCTTATCGCTGTCTCATTCTCCTTTTTTTCTTTCTTCTATCTCCCGCTTTCCTGAATTCGTAATGGAAATTCCGTTTGCGAGTTACATATTATGTTGAGTGAAAAGTGAGAATGGACTATGTCTAACTAGGTATGTGGACTTCCCACCTTGTATATATATTATGTATATAACTTAGCATTATTAGGGCTTGATAGAAACGATTTTTGTTCGCAATGTATGGGTGAATTGAATGTGCGAATGGAAAGGTAACCTGTTCAGAGAAGAATGGTCGCACGATATGTTGAACACTAGCAATCTCACTTTTGGTATGCAATACAATCTATCTAATTTGACCCACTCTTGATCCCACAATAACTGTCCACCCATAGCGGAATAATACCACATGGTTCCATAGACATGGGGCTCGTATTCCACTCTCATCGCCATTTGTAACGTTAGTTTATAACATCAACAATCCCATGTGAAGCCTATCTCAGATTTGTAGACTTTGATGTGTTTTATCTCTCCATTTCAGTCTGTAGTCAGATTACTATAAGCATTAAACAATCTGTATCTAGTTGATCGGCGTCAACTCTAAATGACAAAAAGATGTCATTTATAATCAATCATTTTGCATATCAGAAACAGTTCAGGTTTACGGATCTTTCGGTTGTTAAAGATGTTAATCTACTGATGAATATTGATAATTCCAAAATTAGAGAACATTTCTGTAATTTATAAAAGTGTTTATTATTACTTTTTAATCAGCATTAGTAGCGTATTGAAGGAGGCCCAGGGGGGCCGGGTCCCCTAAAGCATTCCTACAATATACTTGGGTACTTTGTAATTTTTTCTCGGAACAAAAATAATTACCTTTCATTACTCTATTTCAAAACAGTTCCTAGACAAGCTCTGTTCACCAATCTCGTCTTTATTCTATAAACATGTTTGCATTTTGGGGGTATGGAACTATAGTTTTACAAGAATCTCTGCTGTTCAAAGGGAAGAAAGAGTATGAGGAGGACCTATATGCATATAGTGACCTTGAAGTTATTTTTCTACTGTTTGACATAGTAATGACCACAGTTTTCACATGTCTTCCTTGACCCAAAGCCGAAGTTTGCTGACTGTGCCAGGCAATACTGAAATGAATCAGTTCCTTTCTGGTCAAAAATGGTTCCAAAAAAATTAATCTTTACATTAGTTCAAGAAGCAACGGACGTATTTGAGCCCAATAAATCACTGACCTCTACAAAAATAACAAAACACGTGACCTGTTATCGTCTATGTTGAATCGTTCATCGCCGTCCCAATAGGATTAATTACAACAGGATACCTCGGTTGGTTTTGGATACCGTATACCTTTGTTGTTTTGGTTTCATTCAGATGAAATATATTTGAGGGAAAATTGTTAACAGAAAAGGGTGGAAAACAATAGTAAAGATTGCTGTGACTATGCCACAGCAATATTTTATGTTGATTAATTAGAACAGTTCAGATTTGCTTGAGTTAGGGGTGTCGAAATGAGAACTTATTTTGCAATTGCAAAATGTCGGAAAATGTTTTACAAAAGTGGTTAAAGCGAGAAAAAGATAATTGTGTCAATTTCGGTGAGAAAAACGTGCGAACAAAGAAACAAAACAAGAAGAAAAAACAAGGGAGAAAAAACTAAAAAAATTAATTCAGATGAAGACTCGCGAAACGTTTTAGAAAAGTAGGTAGAACGAAAAACAAGGACCGTAGTGGTGTGAATTTTGGCGAAGAAAATGTGAAAAAACAGCAACGAAAAATATCTAAAGAAACCAGTACTTCAGAAAAAGCTGAAAGTATTATTTTTAATATTAAAACTAATTCTTCCGGCGCAACAAACGCATATTACATATACTGTATATAGCAACACTAAGCCCTCCCCCCTCCCAAAGAAAAATCCTCACTACGCTACTGATCAGCACATCAAGACACTTCAAACTCGTAGCTAGACTGACGATTTAAAGCAGTTTTCGGCTACAGATTGAGCCCAGTTCATGCTTCATAATGACGAGCAAAGTGATACTTAAACATATAAAGGGTAGGTAAAATAAGAGAAGTACCATTTGAGTAGTATCTCATCTAAAGAATCAGTCAGAAAAAACTTGGCCAGTAACTTTGAACAAAAAGGTAGGTAAAGAAATGAAAAGAAAGGTCGTTTTAATAGTTTAGTTGACTATAAAGTAAAAAAAAAATAAACACGCAAAAGATATCATAAAGAACTAATTATGGAAAAATGCTCGTACATTACTTTTAATCCGTTTCATAAGAGTTCGCACATCTTCTGTTATTTGATTGACAGCTGCAGTCCACTTGCGACGAAAAGTTTTCAAGTCAGCCGCCTTCCCTTTTGATGTTTTCAATGTTCTTTTAATGTGGGCCCAATATTTTTCAATTGGCCTAAGTTCAGGGCAATTTGGTGGATTTGTCTCTCTTCAAACTGCGACGATACCCTTTTCTTTATAACAATCTGTGGCTGCTTTAGAGTAGTAAGAAGTAGCAAGATCTGGCAAAAAAAAAAAAAAAGTTACTGTGTGACATCACAAATGGATACAAGCGTTTTTGTAAACACTCCTTCGTATAAATTTCCCCGTTAATTGTCCCTGTTGTGATGAACGCCTTGCTTTTTTTTTTTTTTTTTTTTTTACCGCATGAACAAATAACTTGCCAAATCAAATATTTTTTGGGATATTTGGATGCCTTCCGTTGTTTAAATTTATCCTGCACATCTCTCCTCTTCAGTGCCACGTAGTACTCCTTTCCGGGAATTTGACTGAAATCAAACTCTTATGAAACGGATTAAAAGTAATGTACGAGCATTTTTCCATAATTAGTTCTTTATGATATCTTTTGCGTGTTTATTTTTTTTTTACTTTATAGTCAACTAAACTATTAAAACGATCTTTTTTCTTTTCAATTCTTTACCTACTTTTTTGGTCAAAGTTACTGGCCAAGTTTTTTCTGACTCATTCTTTACTATTCTGAACAAAATCTCTTACAGTATCATCGTGATTGATATCAAAGATGTTAGAATGACTTTGATCATTCTATACCGATCAATCTATATATTAAAATGCTGGGTTTATATGTTTGTGGTCATGAAATGCTTATGTGTTTATGACCAATTCTTTCGACAGTGAGTTCTCGGGAACCATAGACTCTAGAAAAATGCCATTTTCACTGATCGATTGCAAATTTTGTGTAGAGTGTTCACTTCTAATTGAGTATTTAAAAATGCCCGTTATTTTTTATTACATTTTTAGGGGTACATTGGAAGTGTTGAGATTTTTTTAAAAAATAAAGCATCATATCCTACGCCTTATACATTTCAACATCACACATTTGTATACGGGGTTAGTATATCTCTCTGGCGTTTGTTTCATAGCTAAATGATAATGAAAAACGAAGGATAATCATTTCTCCAGTCTAAGATAAATCTTTATTGTTTGGAGTGTTTTGCCCAATGAACACCACATATCACGGACATTATAATTATTTGTGTATGTAATGTAATTTCTTATTATATGCTGCATGCAAGAAGAAAGAAGACATTGATCATACATGAATTAGAAGCTCCAACCGGAAGTAGACGAAAATCTTGTAAACAGGTGCGAGATATTGAAAAAAATAATCGAAAAAATCCTCCCCTTTATGGCACTTCTTGTCGATTTTTATTAAGATGTCTTTCATTTGGGTCTGCAAAGAGACATGTACAGATTTTTTGAGACGATAACGTAAAACGTATACAGAGATCCAAAAAAATATTAGGGTATGGTAAATATCCCTCATTACTAGCTGGATTGTCTTCTGTTTCTGCGATGAAGAATCTTCTCTTTTTTTTCTTCTTCTTCTTCTTTTTCTTTACCATAAAGCTGCAGCGAATGAATTAAATTATTGATTGAAGAGCAGAAGGAGTTACCTTCATAATTTTAAAGATTTCAGTGACAATATTCCAACAATATTTTTTTCTTATTCTTGTCAGTGAATATTTGTCGGTTGCATGCTGTGCGTTCAGTATATGTTTGTATGTGTATGTATGTGTATGTGAATCCGGCGACAGCTAAAATGTTTCGGTGTCACCCGTTCTCTACTCCATATTCACAATTTTTCTCCATCTTCTCTGTAATAAGATGTGTTAAGCGGTGAGTGTGCCTGGCACAGGCTGATAGCAGCGAACGAAAATAAGTTTTTGAAGCAAGAGAATGGGGGGAAAATGGACATTGGGAACTTTTCCCTTTATACGTCTTTTCTTTTTTTCTTTCTTTTTTATTTCTTGTTAGGTGTATTATAAAGTAAAAATTTTGCCTTGGCTTCAGGTATATAAATGTATAGATGGAAAACCTAAAAAGAGTATAAGCGTACTGAAATGCGCCTGTGTGAGTGTATTCCTATATTCTTGTTTCTGTCTGATACAAAGGATGATTCAAACGGATACGGACAAACTTTGCTCAGGGAAGCATAGCTGAAACCAGCTTTGCAAAATCTGTTATATGTAATGAGCTATCTTTTACGTAGATAGTTCTGAAGCGCTCTCTGATATTGGTCATTTTCGATCATTTATATATAGTTGCACCGTCAAAGTGAAATGATAAAAACTATCCAAGGCCTAAAAATTTGATCGAGATCGGTCGGGTGGTTCAAGAGTTATTAAGTCACAAACATAGTCACTTTCATTTTTATATATTATTATTATTATTATTATTATTATTATTATTATTATTATTATTATTATTATTATTATTATTATTATTATTATTATTATTATTATTATTATTATTATTAAGTATTCTGCCTTTCGGCAGGTCCTGGGACTAATGAGGATTTTTTAAAATTTTTATTTTCAATTTTTAGATTTGGGCCTGGAAATGTTTCCTCCACTTTTCTCGATCTTCAGCTTTCTCTTTTAACTCCCAATATTTTCTCCAATCTTTCAAATCATCGATCAGCTGTGTTCTTCTTCCTATTCCTCGCTTCCCTTCCATCTTTCCATCTATGGCGGTGTAAAGAAGACAATTTCTTCGCAAGGTGTGTCCAATCTATTGGCCTTTCTACGAAGGATGGTGGCTAGAAGTGTCATCTTCTCTCTCATCCGTTTTAAAACATCTTCGTTTGTTGTTCTCTCTGTCCATTTTATCTTCTCTATCTTCCTCCAACACCACATTTCGAAGCTCTCTAAATATTTCTTCTCTAGCTTCCGTAATGCCCAAGTCTCTGAACCATACAATCCAATGCTCCATATATAGCACTTGACCAACTTCTTCTTAAGTCCAATATTGAGCCTGCTAGTTAAGAGTGATATTTTCTTGTTGAATGCTTCTTTAGCTATGGCAATTCTTGACCTTATCTCTTTGGTGCAGTAAGCGTCTCTCGTCAAAATACTTCCCAGATACTTGAAATTATCGACCTCTTCAAGTTCTCTTTGTTCTACTCTGATCCGTAAGGGCGTGTTTCCACGGGATATTCTCATGACTTTCGACTTTTCGATGTTAATTTCCATTCCATACAGTTTTCCAGTGTCAACTATTTTGTCAATCATCTCCTGTAATCTTCCTTCGGTTTTAGCTATTATGACTGTAGATAACAGATTTTGCAAAACAGAGTTAGATCAAGAATGTATATATATATATATATATATATATATATATATATATATATATATTTCCCTTAACATGTTTTAGAAAAGAGAACAAAGAAAGAGTGTAGCTCTATCACCTGTAACAGATTTTTAAAAAAATACGGAATTATGCATACAGGATGCAACTGCAAAGTATTTTACAAACAGAGTAACATTAAAGATGTAACTTAGTTACAAAAACAGGTTTTGCAAAACAGAGTTACGTAAAAAGAATGTAGCTCTATCACCTGTAATAAATTTTGCAGGTGAATTAAACTTATTACATGTTATTATCAAAGAGTAACATAATATGATTCACATATGTTGTAATATGAGATATTTCTCTTGATATGAACATGTTCTTTTATGCCATTTCACTCATGTAGCAGGTAACTCTTGGAAAGGAGACTTGATTCTTCATCATATGATAAAAAGAGATTGATCGCGTGTGTCATTTGAAAGACCATAAGATACGTTAGATAAAATGAACATGAAAGAAAAGGAGAAGAACATATATATATATCTTTGGAATATGGAGAATCCTTATATATAGAAAGGATCGGATTTATCTGATCTTTTCATCTCGGCTGCTTTTCAAATGGGAAAATCTTCACTTGATCATCTTATATTTTGTTACATATTCATTTCCTTTTTCCATTTCCCAACATCATACGTCATTTTCTTATTTCTTTTGATCATCTTTTACTTTTCTATATAATAGATTAGACCTACATATATTTTTAGAATATCTATTCTTGTTGGCTTGTTCGGTACTTCTAATA